>NC_139765.1:36084250-37374866 GCF_965231275.1 Zosterops lateralis
TTTAGCAAAACTGTTTCCTATTGCAACATACATACTGATAAAATATATTCAGAAAGCCATAGTGTCCATGCCTAATTCAACCTCTTCTCTGCAAGAGCACAAAAAATGAAATGGACAGTGACTAGACTACTCCATCTGCAAATCGTGCTTGTAGTTGCAAACCATATCAGTCCTATATCCTGTGACCATATTGACAGATACTCTGATATTCAGATGCTTCTGTGCAGGCAGCATCCACTAGTCAGGACCTGTTTGGGAATCAATCCTCTACTGGCCTCTATTTCAAAGGGCACAGCATGACACTTATGCCAGTGACTGGTTAAAGCTACCCAAACTGGCTCCCTTAAGTCTTTCTTACTATATAATCATGCTGACAGGAGCTTGTGGTTTAGACTGAACTTCATACAAACCACAGGAATGGCAGCATCGCATATTAATGTTACCTGAATTTTGTTACAAAACTGTATTTCAATAGTATGTACTTTAGTCAAAATTCAGCTATTCGGTTTGAAAATTTCCTCACTAGTTTCAGCATTAAGTGCAGAGAGCTGTCAGAGAGCACAGACTGGTACATGGAAGTCTAAGCAATGAATTTCTGAGGAATCAGCGCCTTCCACTTTTGTCTTTGCTAACGTGATTATTTGATAATGCTATTTTGACAATGCTCTTTTAATATGACTACATATGTGTAAACACATGATTTTATATTAAAAAATATGGTAACTAGAATAGTACTGATTTATATATAATTTACAGTCCTGAAAACACAAATTTTGTTGGCCTCTCTCTCACCTGCAAAGTACCAAAAAGCAGTCATGTAATACCACACTGGATACTAAATCCATTCATAATGTACAGCAACTAACATGTTTAAAAACACATCAGGAGATGAAGAAAGCATAGCTGCTCAAGTTTACTAAATAATTATATGTCATTAAACTGCTTCAAGACACCAGTTCTTACTGGCTTTTGAGGGATCCTCTTAGTACCCTACCCTGTCTTATGCTAGAATTGTTAAAAATGCCTCTCTATATTAAATTCTAAATATTTATAAGTGGAAAACTTAATTCACAATGAGATTAAAACAGATTGAGAACTGTGTCAAACAGTTTCAAGAAGAGTTTTGCTGGGATAGAAAATAAACAAGGGCAGCCACAGTCTTTGTGAAGCTTATGATGAAAGTAAGGGCATAGAAGTTAGATCCTGCTTTTAATTTACAGAAGCAATAGTAATATTCTTTTTTGAGTTATCAAGAACATTATGTCATTAATAGCTAATGAAAAAATAAGCATCCAAACCTGACATTTCAAAAGAAATGGAAAGTATCACTGATTCATTTTTTAATGAAATTGGTCATGTATGACTTCATCACAACCAAGAGATTAATTTCACTCACTGGGATTATCTGAAATGAGTTTTTCAATTAACGGTCACTAGCTGTATAAACCCCTGAGGAGACCTTAGTCTGTGTTACACTATACTACACAAATAAACTTGGCAAAAGCTGAAAAAGTAGAAAGACAGAGGTCCTCCTTGATTTATCAAAGGAAACCTATTGTCTGTGAATGCCTTTTATTTACTAATTGTAATTTAAAAACTGCTGTACAATCTCTTCAGTAAAGGTAATTATCTGTAACATGACTACATCTTGGCACACTGATTTTTTTAAAAAGCATAGGCTCCTCTCAAGTTTCAGTTCAAATCTGAAAATAAAGGATTTCCGTTGCCACATAAATCTCTCATAAGAGCATCATACAGAATCAAAGGTTTACAGAAGGGGCACTGGAAGATGTGAACCCAATTGAACAGCTGGGGTTGCTGTGCAAAACCCTACAGCATACACTGAATATGGCGATGGCCCAAATATGTATGCCCTTTCAAGAACAACTCGCCTAGGTCTAACTTCAGCTCAGGTTCCTTGGAGAGAAAGTCTGCTCTATATTCCCAGTCTCTGCAAACATTGAGATCCACATAAGTGTTATAGTGTGACATCCCAAGCAATCGTCCTACAACTTCTGAATATTTTTACTGTCAATCAGTTTCAGAAATTCATTTGTAAATCAGGTATTCCCCTTAAGTAGACAGCTCTAAATCCAGACACAACTGAGAAAGTTAGCCAGGAAAAAACTGTGTGACAGCATGTTGCTGGAGGAAGAGTTTCATACATTTTCACAACTTCAGTGCTAATAATCACTTGCCACTTTCCTCCCTTGCAGCCTCAGGTTCACCAAGCCTTAGACTTCAGATATAAAATTCCTCAGAATATGTATTGTTTGGGGTGTCATTATGGCTACCTCATTTAAAAACCTTCAAGATCAGTCCTGAAATATAATTTTGAGAACGTAATTTACTGGATTGTGTGAACAGCGCTTTTTGAATCTTTCACAAAGAGCAAACATCTAGTTCCTTGCTGTTTTATCCCACCTCCCCATCTCATTCTCTGAAATTTCCTGTCTTGTTTTCATTCATCTAATCTCCACGTTTAAAAAAAAAGAAAATTTGTTTCTTCCTTTAATGTGTATGTCTCTAAGATAAATTTGGTAACAATTAGTGAAAATTATTACAATATTGATAATCAGAATACATAGGTGCTCACACAGTATTTACTATGTCTTTAAGTTTTAAAATATTTTTAAGTTGCACTAAGCAATTGAGGCTTAAGCATACTTTAATTATATTACTAATTCTGGGCCCCAAACATCAAGCTTCAAATTCTTTATCAAGGAAGTCATGTAGGAAACCTCCTGTCAAGTTTTCAGTATGCTATAAATCACTTTCCAAATATTTGTTAATCAACTACATTTCATGAGCTTTCACGCTGCATACACATATATAGCATTTAGTACAAAATGTACTTTTTAAAATCTACCAATTAATTTGCCAGTCTTCAAATGTCAAAACTTTTATTCCTTGATGTCCAATGACTAAAAATAAATAAAAGCCATGCTAAGCATGTGTCCTTAGCAGACATTCTTGTCAACCAACTCTACAAAATTTCTATTAACTGAAATGCTCTGACATTGCTTACAAAGCTTACTTCCTTCCCCTCCCAACTTTGCAACTTCAATATGCTTTCAACAACTCCTTGAGATGCTGACTGTGAACTGTCTGCAGTCAAAACTTTAGTCATGAGTCAACACACTTCAGAAGACCACCCAGTCAGCAGCAAAGGGTGACATTTTGTTTGTATCAATAGTGGGTTTCCCTTTAATGTCATTGTTAACCATAGAATTATCTTGAATATTCATCTGTGATCTGGGACTAAACTTTAACAAATTGAACTCCTAAGAAGTCAATAAACTGCAATAAATTCCTTGCTTTTTTCTTTGTTAAAAATGATTAGCATAGGTCATCTATATCAGCAATCATTTACATATGTGAGACTACACATGTAAATGTACATTTATGGCTTAAACATGCTATATGTGTTTGTGTTCCAGTAATATCATGGGGTTTGTGCAACAAGTTGCCAAAGACATAGGTATCTCTTCTTAATTATCTCCAGGATGAGCATGCTTGGGCAGAGAGGTTGGACCAGATGACCCACAGTGATCCCTTCCAACCCGACCCATTCTGTGAATCTGGGAACTGATAATCTGAACAGCTGCCTAAGACTATGAGGCTTTTAAATCCTTTAAACAGTGACACACTTTTACTGCATATCCTGACTGAAAGAGGTTTCAAAGTACTTGCTGCAAGTCCTAGTTCACACAATAAAGAAAACAAGACCTTTCCTACATAACTGAAGGTTTGTGTTTAAGGATTTGTAAGCAAAATTGGCCTTTCTGTCTGAAGACTAGTAATGTAGGGCGGATTGTCCTCGCTAAATGGTGTTGCCAGTACTGGTTGGAAGAGATGTGTAGGTGCACATAGAAGCAGAGGTACCATAACGGTACCATGAAAAACAGCAAGAGGAATGGACTAAGTTGTGTTTGGCCATATGTATTAGAGGGAAGAAGCAGCAATAATGAGTCCTTTGCTTCCATACAGAAATACCCTGAAAGGCAGATTTATCAACTACAGTAAAGCAGAAACCTTTCTCTGGAACTGAATGGTTCAGTGTAATGTAATAATACACAGAAAAACAAAGCATGAAGTCTGGTGTCTGACTCCACTGCTATGCTATTCAAAAATGATTGAATGTATAGTCCCATACTAAGAATCTAATTTCGAAAGATATTGTAAAAGGAAGTGCATTTCTTTTATCCCAGGTAAACTTAAACATTTATTATCCCAATGAATAGATTAAAATGCTTCTTAGAGAAAGACATATAGCATTTCTGTAACTCCAAAGAACCTGTTAAAAATAGTTTATAATAATGTAATAAAGGACTGCAACATCATGCAAATGCATAAATGTAAAATAAAATTGCGTAACGTACCTTAATTCCACCTATACATGTAGCTTCATATGCATGATATCATTTCTTTAATGCAGTTTTAGTGCATTTGGTACTGTCCATTCCATAGCAGTCCTCAGGACTGAACAAAGCTAGTGAATGATGTGGGCACAGCACACTGAGACTGAGTAGGCAGACTGTAAGCAGAGACATATTTTCTATTTCAGCTAGAAGACTATTCCTATAAATGCTGATGCATTTACTAAAACTTGTCACAAGTGTGAAAACTGCAAACAGGCACAGGATTGGAGCCTAAATAGCTATGACATGGTTTAGGGACATGGTTTGATGTCCCTACCTTGGCAGTGCTGGGGTAACAGCTGGATTCAATGAACTTCAAACTTAACGATTCTATGGCATAGAAGAGAAAAAATAAATAAGGGTTTGGCTGTGCTTTTTTGTGGTTTGTTTTGTTGGGGTTTTTTTGTTGTTTGGTTTGGGTATTTTGTTGTTGTTCTTGGGGTTTTTTTGTTTGATTGGATTTTGGTTTTGTTTTTTTTGGTTTGTTGTTTTTTTGGGCTTTTTCCCCTATTTCACAGGAGAAAAGCATGCACAGATCTAAACATGTACTACAAAATTAGGGAAGTCTATGGGGCAGGCAAGATTTGAACCCAGATATCCTTTCAGTTCCTTAGTCACAGGTTTGTTTTCTTTAGCTATAAACTGCTAATAAAAGCTTGGGATAAATCCATTACAACACTGCATCCAAGAATATATTCAGCATTAGCAAGCTAATTTGAAACAAGTACACCTTAGAAATATCTCAAATCTCAAAAAAAAAAAAATCATTGTGAAAGAGTCATTATCTTTCCCAGTATATTACATAAAAAGAGATTTTATTTTTTTAGTGTTATGATGCAGTATAGAACATGTCGAAAATTAAAACAGCTATTCAGGCATCATTTTAAATCTCACTAAATATCAAATTGCTTCATCCTTAATTGGACACCTACACACCAGCATAGCCTTTTAACACTGAAAACCAAATGAGACAGCCCTGACTTAGCCTGCAACTCAGCTGTCTATGCTGTACATGATGAATCATTCCCTATTTTGAGCAGCTTTCCACACACTGAAACTTGCATTCATAAATTCACATTAGGCAGTTAATGGGACAGAATCGGGGTTGCTATGGCAATAGTGTGATATGCTCTATCACTTAAGTGAGAAAATGAACACTACTAATTATCACCAAGCAAATGGTATTTTTGTCTTTTATATACAGTATTTTTTCAGTGTTTTACTTTAGCTATTGAATGGATTTGTGATTTTCTACAGAGGTAGAAGAAAAATCAACCAATGTATTACCCGATCTCACACTAAAAGTGAGTCAGTATACATCACCAATCAAAGCTCATAAGACTTATGTATTTGCAAACAATGCTGACAAAATTACAATGACATCAGGAAACTACAGTTCTGAGTTCAACAGTAGGATGCATCAGATGAAATTCACAGGGTGATCAAATACTGTTCCAAAGATGCTGTTAATCTGAAATCAAGATCACCTTCATGCCATGAAGCCCAAATAGACATAAAGAACATACAACACTGACTTTCCTCGCTGGGGTCACAATACAGTTATTCTGTATTGCAGAAAAATACAGTCAAGAGCCCCTCGGGCATCTGCTTTCCCTTCTGAGAAGGCCAGACTGCCCTATTAGCATGTCTTGTACTTTGAAGGACAGATGAAAGCAGAACACATCTGGACTGATATTCAAAAATTAAATATTGCTAAAGTCATAGCTTTATGATCTGTGATATGTTTCTTTTTATTCCATGTGTAATTTAGAATCTGCCATACTTATTTTAATATACTAAGAAAAATGATATGTATATGTTCACAGTTAAAGTTTCTACCTCCCACCATTGATCTGACTCATCTTTAACCTACAGGAGTCTGAAGACCTTTTCTTTTACTCACTTATCAGTAGATAATTTGAAACTGTCCCTATTTTCATGGCTGTTGAGTACAGCAGCTCCCATTTTTATCTTAAATAGTCTGAAAGAACAGACTGTCTTTCTCTGAAACTGCCAGTGACCAAGATATCTTAGAGTCTGAATAAGCACAGTGGTGCAACCTGCCTTCTGTCTGCCGGAAAAGTCAGGTATGGTTATTCAAAGAACTTTTAAAGGGCCTATCATCAAAGTATTCAAAACTGAAACATATAGCATATCTTCAAAGTTATGAATCTCCATGATAATATGATAAACTTCCTTATTCCCATGAGCTTAGGGATGGTAAAAGAGATACAAATCCAAAGACAGACATTTAGATTTGAGACTTAGTGCAGTCCTGACCTAATTTCATAGTCACTGCTACCCCAAATGGTAGATCTGCCTCTGTCAGGGGTGGAAGATCATAAAGTGTACATGGAATTGTTCTACCTTTACAGACTCCAAGACTCCTTAAAGAGTCCCAAAAGACTGAACTAAGAACTCCTGCCCCAGAGTAAAATTGGCATTTGATAAAATGTAAATAAAGCTCAGGAGAGCCAGAAAAAACACAGAAAATGCTTGAGTGATACAATATAAAAAGGAATAAGAGACGATGATGCTACCACAGAATGAGTAACTCTGCTATGTCCAACACTGTGAAATAACTGCTAGAAAGTTTTCATCAGTTATTCTAGTGCACTATTATATATTTTTTATATTTTCATGAAATAGTAAGTTTCTAGATAGCATAAGATTTGTATGTTGATAAATATGAGGTAAGGGAAAATGATTAATTTTATTTTTTGTATCTTGAGTCTGGAGAAAAACAAAAAACCAAAACCAAACAAACCAGGTAGTCAGAGATTAACACATTTCCCAACTTTTCACAATATCCAGTTTACTGAACATTCCTTTCAAGCTGAATTCTGTACATATACATCTGTATACTCAAAGGCGATTTTCCATTTAACCAGGACTTGTTGGGTTTATTAAGTAAAGCTTAGCTGCAGTTGTTCTTTTTTTCCTCACCCAAAATTTTATCTTCATGCTTGCAGGAAATATTTTTCTTCAGATTTTTAGGCAAAGGAATGAAATTTGCAGTTCTAAATCTGGATGGGAAGTTAAAGAGATTTGAGGACTACATTTCAGATCAGTAATCTCTACTATGTGACCTTGTGATCATCAAAATGTGGCATTTTCCAGCCTAGACTGCAATTCCCATGATGTCAGTAGACACACAGATTTTGGCTCTAAACACTATTCATCATGGACTTTCTCCTCAGGCAAATTATATTAGCTGGTTGCTATTTGTCTCTGTATTTAATGATAAATCCACAGCCATTCAGGAAGGCAGATGAGCTGAATTCTAATGTAAAACATTTTGTAGATAAGAAATAAATAAATTAAAATAAAGTTGTGGAGTCCCCTGTTTCTACCTCAATGTAATCATACTTCAATATAGAATTGTAAAAACTAGAGATAGCTTTTTCTCAGTATTTTTATGAAAAATGGCAGAACTAGTATATTCTGATCTTTCAGAGAGGCAACATTCCCATTTACTGCTCTGAAACCAATGGTCTTAAATTAGCTACTGATTTATATAGTCTTCATGCTTTCCTCACTCTAACAGATGACCAGTGGTAGAGCACAGAACTGAAGGGTTTTTTCCTCTACAAATATAAGTTTTTCTCGCATAAATGGCTTTACTAAATCACAGAACATGTCCAAATATTTACCCGAGTTTCACCAAAGCACATTTACTCACATATGATTTATAAAATCCCTCTTCATAGTGACCTCCCAAAACCTACTCCCAAACCAAACAGCCCAGCTGGGAGATACCTTCTATTACACTTCTGAGAAATTATTGTACAGCTGTTATCTAGAAAATCCTGACAACCCGCATAAAATAAATTATCTAACCACTTACTTTAAGAGAAAAATCACTGATAGCAATCTTACTGTTAAACACAGAGACATATGTTTATTTACACAGGGAAAGGTTTTTATACTGCATTTTCTGCTCCTCATAAATTGTAAGCTGACAATTTAAGAACTTACTTTCTTTATAAATCTTCATTAAAATTTTTATTTCAAAAACAAAAACTTCCATTTAAAGAGCACAGTTGGCCAGGAAATTATGGTATAGTTAAAATAAAAATTATTAATCAATTGTCACTTGAGGGCATTCTGAACAAATTTACTTTCAGTGTCACAGATAAATTTTTGTATATTTTATTTCTTTGAAGAGGAATTGTACTGTGAAAGAAAAAACAATCACGAACAATGGTCAGGAAATCATTTACAGTAGGGAGGGTGTCTGAAAACAGATTAGTGTCTATGTAATCTCAAAATTCCCTTTTTCATACAGCAATGATATTTGTAAAAATTCAGTGTGAACTTAGAGCTTTGTCCTAGCAGGATTTCCATCAAACCTGGTATGATCTGTCCTTCCAGACCAGCATAAATCAAATGGACTCCACATTGTTTTCTCAAGCTCATTTGAAACAAAAACAATGCATGCAAATGTCTAATCTTAAGTGCCATCTTTAGATGATCTCAGACTATGCAACTGAATATAGATTCATAAATTATATTTTCTTTAATTTCATCATATCTGGATCAAATATTTTACTGATTAACTGTTCTAATAAAACTTTTGCTTTTTTCTGCATTTCACCTCAACTGGCATTGAATCAGGGCTGACTTAACCACCTGTCTGAAAACAAGACATTTGCAATTAAAACCAAAGAACCTTAAGTCCTCACTTTCTCAGCAGTTCCTAAAACTAGGACACCCTGACAAGTGTCCGGATCCTCCCCCATAATTTCTTCTAGGCTAAAAGAAACACTCACCTCTAAAGATGATGTGTCTATTTAAAAGCCAAAAGCAGAAAGAGTTGTAGAGGAAGTACCACCATTCAAGGATAACTGGGTTTTGATCTTTAGTGTAGTTTAGTGGGAAACACATTTGTGCTAACAAGCTTTTGTTGTACTAAAATGGGTTTAAAAGTTATCAGAAATATCCTCTACCTTCTATAGAATTGTCTCTCCCTTGGCAGAAACTGGTACAGGGAACAAGCATTTATTCTTTTCTAATGAAAATTTTGTTGAATTGACCCATCTTAGATTTTTTTTTTCCTGAACTGTAAACTATTAAGCAATATTGAGCAACATGGACAATTTTTAATTCCATAGCTAGGATTTTGACAAGAACAAAGTTTATACGAATGCAAACTTTTCAGAAAATCCCATGTTCCTATGGCATTATGTCTTAAATATTGAGAAAAGCCAATGAAATCACTGAGCAACACTAAAAGCATTTATTCTCAGGTTTTATGTAAACATCATGGATGTGCCAAATACATGTTGTCTTGCCACATTAGATGTGCGCAACACAGCTGACATCTTTACACACCCATATGTACTTTCACTTACATTACAAAATAAATCTTAATGAGTTTAAGTAAGAGTACTTACCACAGCTACAAGCAGAGAAATGTGCATAGATCAGGCATATGCCCACAGCATACCTATGTTTAAGCAAGTGCATATGATGAAAATTAAATCTCTTTAAATACTAAGAAGAAGTTAACTACTATCAGTAGAAAGATTGAAGAGTAAAAGGTGAAAAAAAGAAATTTCCACTGCTGTGTGAGAATCAATGAAACTACAGAAAAGAAAGAAAGAACTTGCTATTGTCTTTCCTTTATATCGTTATCATAACATGCAAACAAAATGTAACAAGAATTGAAGCTGACACATGCACACAATTTTAAAAAATTGGTCTAAATACCATATTTCATAGAGCACAAACCATATTTCATAGAGCACAAACAAACATAACAGAAGCAAAATTATAGCTTTTGTGGGAAATAGAAAAAGCAGAAAACTCTCACAGCAGTGCAGATGTAGGCCTAGAGTCTAAAAGATACCAGAATGAGGACATAGAACAATAAGACTGTGTTTTTTGTGCTGTGCAGAGTTAGGCCTTAGCAAGTAGAAAAATATGTTAAGCAAGATAATAGAAAAAAATTATTAATGAGGCTTTTTGCTTTGTTTATATCAAAGTATAAAAAGCTCTTGAGTAATAAGATGTGAAACAAGCACCTATTGTTAGATAGAAGGTATACCTGTAGTTTTAATGATTGGTTTATGCAGATGTATCTATTTATCTATAGATGTATCTATAGAAGTGTAGATACATCTATGAACAGATGTATCTGTTTATACAGATGCAGACGTAAGCTCTTAACAATTTGCTATTGGTTAGAAAACTTAAAAGGCCTTGTAACACAGAGAATTCTGGCTGCTGTTGGCAAGACATGAGCTGTTGCCATCTTTCAATTGTCTCACCCTGTACTGGGGCTGATGTTGCAATAAACCTCAAGGAACATCTCCAGGCAGTGCAGTCCCATTATTTGGGAATTAGATCCAAGGAGCTTTTCTAATGTAGAAGCAAATACCTGCATTAATTCTCTGCATCCCAGAGGCTCCCTAAAAATTTTGAGACTGTCCTACCATACCTGCATATCACGCTTGTAATCAAAGATAAGAAGTATAAGGTGGGGGAAAAAAAGCCTCGTGAGATCAAGAGGTCAGCTGCAAAGCTATTTAAGCTCTTGAAGTTTCTCAGTTGTACACCACACATAGAAGATAAATGCAGTAACAAGCTGAAGAAAGTTAAATTTTCAGCTTTTCCTTGTATTCAGTGAAGGAGGTTATTTGTTTTAGGGATGTGAACCTGCTCTTTAAGAATACACAAAACCCACATGTGCTATGCATTTGGTTCTTGTCAAGGAGACTGTTGTATGAAAATATGGGGTCATCTCCAAATGAGACTAACTGCATTTAAGCAGAAAGGAAACATTAGCTGCAAATAGCACAGTACCTTGCTTTTCAAAAAGAGTAAGATATTGCTTGCCTTAAAATGCTGCCTTTGAAACAGTAAGCCCACTAACATTGTCAAAACATCTAAACAAAGAAGAATGGAAACAGCAAGTGCTACCAAAAAAAAATGGCCCTACAAAAAAAAAAAAAAAAAAAAAAAAAAAAAATCACAGTCTTGAAGAATAAGAGGCTTTTAAGAGGGACAGTTGATTCATCAAGGATGGAACAGCTCAGATAAAACTAACATTTAGAGAGCTTTTGCTAGGTAAATAAATTCTCCTATTATTTACCCCCCACACTGGGAGTAAACAATTCCTTGCCTGAGAAAGCTGTCCCTGAATGTATACAGAACAGAGGACCTTTCAGCTCTGTTTCAAGGATGTTTAGGAGCAAAAGGTTGAGCAACAGATAGTAAAGTGGGGGAGGAGGGGAACAGAGAGAAATAGAACTGACTACATAGACTGGGTCCTTGGAGCCTGGACTCCAAATGCAAGACCAATGCCTTCCTCTGAAACAAACTGCTGTAACAGGAGAGACAGAAAGGAAATGCATTTTAGATTTTCTCCCTTCAGTTAGGACAGTGAGGATCTGTCCTGAAGCTCTGAGTCAGCACTGTCTGCCTTGCTGCTGGAGCAGACGCAAGGGAGCAGCACTACCACATATTCCTGAAGTTGAACCTTTGCATTAAAAAATCTTCCCTCTCCCTTTCACAGGATTCCTTGATTAATAATCACGGAAATACTGCATTCCTGCACTGTCCACGTCTGATTCAGCACAGAGGATCTGCAGCCCAGACTAGGAAGCCTTTCTGCGGCATTTTTGCAACTGCCTCTACCTTACTGTTGCTTCTGGAATTTGAAACGGTGGGAACACTCAGAGGCATTATAGCAGCCTAGGGGAAGAAAAAACTTGAGAGAACTGTCAACCCTAAATTTTTGGACACAATCTAGAGTGCCACAGAACTGGCATGGGCAACTTTGCAGGTCATAGTCTGGACTACAAATCAAAAGATATTGATACTGACTGAGTGGCTATCAAAAAACAGATGTACACTTGAGACAGTGTCTGACATGAGTGCTTTCAGCTCCCAGTGCTGTCTATCCTTCCTGTCCCACGGATAACTGTCCTGCTTCCTGGGGCAGCTGGGGCAGCAGAGCACAGCCCATGGGTTCACACTGGGGCTGGCTGGGTGCCCAGCACAGCCAGCGGTGGCACAGACTCTGCAGAGAGCTGACATTAACTGGGAACACCACAGCTGATGATAGGCCATTATTGCTGTGTGCCCTGCTCCTGCTGCCCCTTCAATACAACAGCGGCAACTGCACCTTTGGCTGTCTGCACAAACAGCCCCCTGACTGCACACCACACGGCTCCATCCTGCCACTTCCCCTGATCACTGTTTCCTTAGGATGGACAAAACTAGACCCTCAGCACTAGAGTAGGGTGTATATATATGATTAAGGTATACACAAGAAGAAACAAGCTCTTTAAGTATATTATCAATATAGCAGAAACCATTGCATTGACACAGTCTAAGAGGGAGATTTACTTCACAGGTAAATCACCCAGAAAAATTTGGAAAGCTAAAATAATCATATTATGCAAACACAGGCAAACATCTTTAATACTCTTTAGTGTCCTAAATGAGATCCATGCTTTCTTACCCTGTAGCAATGAGAATTCTGGAGAACAATAGTGTAATTTCAAAGAATTAGATCAAGCTTAAAAGACAAAGGGGAGTGCTGATACGAAAACATCCCAAAGTTACTGGAACATTAATTGGTTAAGAAATCTGATCCTTATGTAGAAACAATGAAAGCTTTCCATACAACTTTAAAATAGACTCATATCATAAAAAGCAGTTACATCAGTAGTTATAAAACATCACTCTGCAATTCAGACACTATATATTTCTCCATACGGCAGTAGGGTATGACCAGTTGTCGCAGAAGTCTAAAAAAATTTAAATATTTACATTAAAAAAAAATAATATCCCCACATTCCCATATAATTAAAAACATGTTCATAATATTTATCCTCAGGCTACTTAATGCTAATATTACTATTATCAATACATTTGTTTACAAGATCGTTTGTGGAAGAGTATAATGAAAACACCCAGTACTTATGAAATATCTGTTAAAAATTTCTTCAGAAAGCAGTTGACAGTTTGGGAATCCCTAAACAGTCCTAGTATAACTTTAACAATTTTTTTTTTTTTAAATCTAATAGAGAAACTTTAATATTTTTACACTCACATAATTAATTCTTTTAAAACACAGAAACATCATTAACTACTCGGAAACATTCCAATATAGCATTCAAATAAAATCACAATTAAACCTTTTCTAACCAAAGGTAATTGCTTTGCAACAACTGAAATTAAATTCTTTTAAGTTATTTGCATATAAAAAAATCAATAGAAGCCTTGAGAAATAGAGCACAAAAAGTAGCACAGGAGATAAAATGATCCTTTCATGTTCTGATTAAGGGTTTGTGGATAATGAGGTATTTGTAAGACAAATACAACAGCAATCCAGAGAAACACAAAAATATTCATAATCTTTAAAAATAAAAGTGAAAACAATAAAAAAATTGCTTTTGGTTGCTGGTGTTTATTTTTTTTTTTAATAAACTAGAGATTTTTGAAATTTACATACAGACAGAATAGCATATTCGTACATGAACATCTGAATATTCTTTCCTCAAGCTACAAACTCTGCCTCTGCAACAGAAGTTCCCTATCCCCTTTATTACCACAGCTCCACTATGCAAAATTAGCTTCTCACAGACAAATTGCTTTTCCTGATCATGAATCAGTGGCGCTCCTGGGTTTGCATTACCTGTCCACAAGGGCATTTGATGGGCCCCTGACCTTGCCAAGAGAGGCAATGCTTTAAGCTGGACAAGGGGTAGGAGAGAGATCAGAGAGGGCTGTATGGGAACACAAGTTCTTTAAACCATGACTGTATATGAGATCAGCATTCCCAAGACGCTTCACAAAGAGCTGGATCTTCTTTTCTGTGGCATCTTCTCTCATGGTCATCTTCATTTAACATTCTTTTGCGATGAGACTGAACATGCATCTTAGCGCCTGTGACTGACTTCCTTAGCTCTCTGTGTTCATCTTCTCAGCCATCACTACATCCTGTTCTTTGACCCCCCCACTTGCAGAGTTCCAATCAGGAAATACATTCACATATACACATAGACATATTAGTTTCCTTCTTCCTTAGGGATGACACTAATACATTGTCATGATTCTGGAAAAGGCCCCGAGGGAAGCTCTTGTCAGATCAAATGGTAGTGATCAAAGTTATTTTAAAAAAGTAAAATAAAACAGAATCCCAACCAAAGGGGGAAAACCCCTTCTGTACAGAGGAAGCCCATGGAACAGTTAGTGACCTGAGGTAGAAGTCTCTGTTCAGTCTCATCTTCAGATGTCACATACAGAACCATTCTGTGTCTGTTTCTCATTTTGCATGTCTGGCAACAGGATGGAGAAGGACCCTTGAGGGGCAATGGGCACTTCATTCTCTTCTGAGGATATATATGTCTGTTGATGCCCCTGTCTTTATATAGGAAATATCTAGGGGCGGGGGGGGGGGGGGAGGGAGTGGGGTGGGTGTTGTGGGTTTTTGATGGGGGTGGTTTTGACAGTTTTTTCGTGAGATTTGTTTGGGTTTTTTCCTTTCAGCTGTGAGACCAGAACACAGCTGTTCTATTTGTTTCATAAAATACCCCCTCTGAATAATCACAGAACAATACTGGCTGGAAGATACTTCAAGACAGCCCTTTACTCCAATTTCTTCCAAGTAGAGTCTGCTCAGGTCAGCTTGCTCAGGGCTGTTCCCAGATGGAAAATCTCCATGGACTGTCTGCACAGCCAATGCAGGTGCCATCTCTTACAGTAATTGTACTGTCCTCATGGTGAAAAACCTCTTCCTTTCCGTACAGCTCCTCCTTTTTCAATTTGCTCCTGTTGAAGATGGTGGGAAAACAAGAGACAAAGAGCCTGGTACCATGTCCTTGATGATGTCTTGGTAGGAGCTGATGGTCTGCTTCACAAGTCATCACTTCTTCCAGACTTAAGCCAAGTAGCCCCAGCTCCTTGGCTTCTCATCACAGGTAGCATTCTGCTGACCTCCCTAGAGCACATTCATACTCCCTTGTTCAGAGAGGCCCCAGATTGTAAGGAGTGGATTAGATATATTATAAGAAATGGTGAATAAAGAGGATCATCAATTCTCTTGATGTCAGGTGGTTACATGCCTGTTCACACAGCTGAGGAGGTTATCGCTGCCTTTGCTGTCAGGCAGATACTGCTGTCCCACACTTGCCTTTCCACCTACCACAGCCCCAGTACTTTTTCCACAGACTGGCACACCTCAGCCTGGAACTTTGTGAGGAATTGTTCTTTCCCAGGAGCGAGACTTCCAAGAGCATCACTTTGTTCCCTCCTCAAAGTCATAGATTAAGATACTGAACACTGTGGTACTTCTCTCGCTACCAGCCTCCAAGGAAAGTATGACCCATTAAAATCACTCTCTGGGCTCAACCATCCAAATGATGTAGTTGTTCATCAGACCACAACTCAGACTTCAAACACCTTGACAGAAGAATGCTGTGTGAGAGAGCATCAAAAGCCTTGCCAAAAATCTACTCTCGCTCTATATCTTTTCTTAAGACACAAAATAATTCAGCTATAGCATTCCTACAAATAAATAGTAATATTCTCCCAAACTAAGAAGCTGGTAAAAATCACAATTCTCTGTGAGCCAGTGATGAAATCACTGTACTGGGACAACTGAAGACAGCTGTTGACTTTGCATCCAGGATTTCTTCCAGCTGTCACTTGCAAAATGGCATTTTCACTTGTGCTATTTCAGCTGGTGTTGTGGTCCATTTTCCATGCTAGAATTCCTCCTTGCAAGTTTCAGGACTGTTGATAACCTTGGCTTTCTAAAAAACTGTTTCCTGCAGTATTAAGAGAATTAAAATTCATTTCCCATAGCATTTAATCTCAGTAGGCAGAGATCTCAAAAGAAAATAAATAAATAAATAGTTCCATTCTCAACAGTCAGAGCAATTATAGCTAGAAATAAATCAAATTTGAGGTGCTATTGTCAATGTGCACTGATATTTGCATTATTTTAATGTCCAAGTTTCCAAATGCTGTGAACTTCACAAACACTAGAGCAATCAGCTTCAACTTTTTATCTGCCCATCAAAATTTATTGCTAAATGGAAATAAGCCCCTTGGGGAAGGAGGTGGAAAAACTCAACTTTTTTCTGTGTATGTAGGATATATGGCTGGACACACATCCACCGATACAAAAGCGCTTCTGCTTCATTCTTTCCACCAGAAAGGCCCCTAACACTACCTTTACAAAAGCTTCATTTGGAAATAACTACCAACTGTATGGTGACATTTGTTACACAAGCAAAAAGGGTTGGCTTTAAAAAAAGTGAAAAACTGTTCTCAGATTCTGAGGATTAATACTTCACCTCTGAACTTGTGAGTGTATCTTTCAGAAAAGAGACCTGCATGTGGTGAAGATAGTGCCTCCAATAACACAGAAAAATATCTGATAAATTTAGAGATTGCCCAACTAAAAATATTCTTTTTCATAGAATCACACTATCTTTCTAATCTAAAACTAGTCAATTATTAAAGAACTTGCTAAATTCAGAGGTATTGGGATGTATAGATTTAATTCTAGAGTTTGAAAATAGCATCCCCACAGCTTTGCCCAAGATCATATGGATCAAGGAATGTACACAACAATAATTTCTATAAATTTCAGGCTTATATTAAAAAAGACTTTATGTCTGTAAGTGCAAAGATCAAATACCAGTGCTGTGGTTTTCTGGTAGCCAGTGAAGAAAATGAACTGCTTTCTATAGTACTGTTTATTTGGGACAGAATTAAAACATACTGCAGAAATTGCTGCTACAAAAAGAAGAACAGTCTTCCTATAAGGCTTCACTCAAGCTCTACATGTAACATAACTGAGGCACATTTATAATTCCAGTGAAGTCAGACTGAAATCAAAGCCATAACCTGCCATCAAGAGTAAAAATTAAGAACTAAAGTTTTGAGAGGCTTTTATATTATTGTTCTGATCCTTGAAGAGCTTTAATGTTAAAGCAATTTTCACACCTGCTGGATGATCGATGATTTCTGGGTTCTGTAAAAACTCAAAGCATGACACAGCTATTTATATCTGAGAGATCCTCATTTTTCACACACACACCCCAGAACCTGTCTCTATCTTCATCCTTTCTTCTCTGGGTACTTTTAAACAAAAGTCTGGGTTATGTGGGAAGCATAGACAGATTACTTCAGAGTCCACCCTGGCAATGAGGGATGGCAGAGTTGTATCAGGGAGGGGATGAGGCTGAACTGGGGCCATTCAGAAGGAAAGGCAGATGTTTCTGCACTAAAAATAAGAGGGGAGCAGATGTGTTCCTGTGAGCACAGAACTACACATTTTGTTCATCTATATAATCTTGACATGTTGCAAAGGCTGTGAAGAACAAGGTCTTTAGCTCTCCTCTGTCTTGCCCCACTACAGATTTCAGTCTGTGATACAGCCACACTCTTCAGGCACCCTTCTTTGGAAAGATGTCTCCTCTCCTTCAGCCTTAAGTACTCACGAGCCCTGCCCAGGATGGTGAAGGCTTGGAGATGAAGGTAAATATGCTCTGGGCATGGTGGGTCTGTGTTCTGTCTGAGAGCACAAGGAATTAGGAGCAAAACAAGTTGCCACCTACCTTCTTTTGATTTTTGCTTCAAAACTAAGATTCTGGTTTTTTTCTTAACCTTAAAACAGTAGCAGTCCTCTATTCTTTGAACTAGATTTGAAGTACAGATACTGATTTTGCACCTTATTTAAAGACACATTAAAGGCAATTAGTGTCAGAATCTGCTTCCACCTCATTCCTCCAGATCTTTTCAGAAACATTTTATCTGTCTGATACAACAGTTGCTAAGAGATGACTAATTTAAACAGCTCCCTCACATTTCCCTGCAATAGTTAGCTTAAAATCACAGATATACATATTTGCATGGCCATGTCTCCTAGCAAGCAAAGATTGGGCTGTTTCTAGGAAATGGTTTTCAGTAAGCAAAGAAGCTTCTGCGACTTGCCAGAACACCAGATAAGTACGTCAATGTTCAGAAAAGTCATGAATACAGTGAAATATTGAAGTTGATTAATAAACATAAAAAGACAACCACCTCAGTAAGGAATAGTTAGGTAGGGCCATGACAGTTTTAATAAGATTCAGCAGTTGGAAACCCAGGATGTCATCCCTTAAGCAGTCAAGGATTCCTTCACCTCTCTCACAATCCTTTCTGAGGACAGAGCTCACACTGCAAAATGTGGCACCACACCTCTCCCTGTAGCACAGTAGAACTGCAAATTCTGAAGCTTCACATAAAGCATAAGTCTCTTTCTAAAACAGAACTGAAATTCACAAAAAAAATATTCCCTGAAACAATTTTTTTTTCTTTTAAATGTAATGATTACTCTGTATATTCTGTATCTAAAAGAGTACCTTGAAAAGTATCTAAAGAGCAGCTTGAATTTTGTATTACAGAGGGAGTACATCTTGGCTGAACAGCAAATAATAATTTATTCTGACTGTGATTGAGGCATCTGAAAGCACCAGTCAAACCAGATCATGTAAAAAATATAACAAAAAAAATCCTAGTCTAAATCTTTAAGATAATTTGCCTTTCAATCTTCTATCATTTGCAGTATCTGAAGAACAAGAGGCAATGAGTGATTTTAAAAGATAGGAGTAAACTAAAAAAACAAATTTGTATGGTCTGCCTGATAATACAAGCTAAGGATGGTCAGATTATTTACCAGTATTCTCACAATATCTTTGTACTGTAAAGATGGCCTTAATAGGAAAGACAGAATTCCTTTAGCACCTTATAACAGATATTAGAACTACAGAATTTTTTTTTTTTTTTTTTTAAGGAGGATCAATGGGGCAGTTAAAACAATCATTTTGGTTATGCTGCGGACCTCAAGTACAACCTGCAAACTATGAACAAATATGGCACAGGTAAAGGACACCTTCAACAAGATACAAAGAACTTGTGCTCTGAGTGGAAGTAGTAGTCGACATATTTTAGTTAAGCCAAAACAGATGTGAAGTACAGTCAATTTTCAATTACTCATGGAAAAACTATCCAGATTTCAGACTAATCATAATACATGCAGAAAAGATCCTGAACTTTTTCCTTTTCATTTTTAACCTCACTCCATATCTTCATTTTATTTTTAAATATAGATTATGTACAGAATGCTCTTGCAGTTATTTTACATATGTTTTAAATTTGTGGGTTTGCTTTATCTTCCATATCCCACCTCATTTATTACCCAGAATAGCAGACTCAATTGTAAATAAATACATACCAAGTGTACTTCTCATTTTTTCCAGTGTTTTCAGTTGTTGTTACATTGAATCTCAAAGGACCTGATTTCTCTTTCTCACTAAGATTCTAAAGGCTGTAAAGGAGTTATCAGTCATACTATGTACAGAGTACAAATCTGTATGATACATGATTAAGTAAGAAATATGACTTATTTTTAACAGAATTCCTGAATGGCCTTTGGATGTTGCTAAAACTCGGGCTAAAACACCACGATCCAATCTGTCTGTGACAAAGATAGGCATAAAAATTGTAAAGGCTGATCTGGAAGAAAAGGTCACCCTAACAGATGAGGTACAATCAAGGACATATTTAAAACATCTGTTTTACAAAAATGTATAGGGAATATTCATCAAGATTAATAAACTTCTCAGCTTATTAAATGTGGCTAGTAAACATCTTTCAGGAGATGAAACATAACTCCACTGTCATTTACAAGTACTCAGTCCATATGTCAAAAATTCTTCTAACATGATTTAGACTAAAGCTGAAATAATTTTTACCTCTGCCTTAATTTCATAAAGATAACAGAAAATCTATATTTAATGAAGTCTTCTTTTGGCAAAAGGAAATTTGGATTCAAACAGACTCTCATCTGTAACCCAAATCCTTCCAAGAATTGTTTCACAGATATAATTATAGGGTAGAAGCATGCTTGACCTAGTATTGTCACTAGAAGAGGTGAAAAATTAAACTGGCATGAGGGTGCTTGTAGAACAGAAAAGTCATCAAGTTTTAACTCCTTCAAAATAAAATGTAGTGGTGTGGTTTTATCAGGTTTATGTATGTATTTGTTACTTGTTTTATGTTTTTATAAGTTGTAATGGTTTGTCCTATGCCACCCATGTTCCACCCTCATTGGTTTCATCTCAACCCCAGTTATATGTCAGTCATAAGTTATCCAGCCCCTGGGCCTTGTCTGTCACTTTGGGGTCTCTCCCAAAAGTCTGGAAAGTTCCAGTGAGGGCCTCAAGTGATTGAACAAAACTTTGGCTGTCTCCCCACCCGAGTTATTGATTTGTTACAATGTATGTCATTTATCCAGAGAGCTATACCCTCTTGGCCCCTGATTTGTCCCCAGTTAAACCCATCCCTGAGTTCCTCCCCCCAATAAAAGGTGTTGCATTTGGGGGTTTCCCACCTTTTTTTCCCTCACTTCCCCACCCCCCCACCCCCCCCCCCCCCCCCGCTGCTTCTGCTGAGGGGTGTCTGCTGGGGCAGATACCCTGATGAATAAAGCCAGCAATTAACCCAGAACAGCCTTCTCTTTTTTCCTGCTGTCGTTGCTTCACTCCTTCGGGCAAACCAGAACCCAAGGGATTGGTGAGGTTCATCCTGCTACCAAACCATGCCCTTTACTGTCCAGGTGTCAGGGCTGGCCCAGGCAGAGAAAGACACCTCTACAATAAAAGAATAGAAAAATTTAAACACCCTTCTGCAACCCTTTTTAAAACCCAATACCAGAATTAATCAGTAAAAAGCAATTAACAAAAATCACAAAAAAGGACACCAAGACACTTATGTTCCCTTCATCTTTGTGAGAAAACCTGTCCCAGACTTTTCTACAGGGAGCGAGGGTGAATCTCTAAATGACAACTTGTAGTCAGTACTTTGATACCATCAGTGAGCTAAATGATCAAACCATCAATTTAAAATATATATATATATAACTGTGCTCAACTCAATTTAGAATACAATAATGGAAACAGGCAATCTGATCTAAACCATCATTTACAAAGGTTGAAAATTTGCATCCAAAATTTTTTTAGGAGTATTAAACCATCCAGATCTTGATATCATAAGTTAAAGTGCAATCCATCACATTCAGTGGGACTCAAAATTCTGCCTGGAAAATTCTGGATATGAAAGTGGAAACATGCACTGCGTAACTCACATACTCTGGCCAACCCTGCTGCACTGGACTCACTGCAATGGAAAAATCACTTTATCTGTTTGCAATGGCTATTTGTCCAAGCTTTCAAGGTTTTTGGCAGGCTAACAAAGAGATATCCAGGAACAGTATTTGCACAAGGTGGGAAAAAAGACATGTCTAAGACCCAGATATATAACATCTATATAACATAAAACATAGGTTTTAGATTGTTTATAACAATACTCATTTTATCTTAAAGAATGAAAACAAAAACTCCCTCTTCCTCCCTCCCACTTACTTGCCTCTCATTATATTTTAGGAACCCAGAATAGGAAAGTTGTACAAACAAATTCTTGACACCTGCCACATAAAAAGCAGAATAATGGCAGATACGAAAGGATGTGGTTTATAAAATAACGTATAAGCATCTACTCATGTAAAATGTGTATATCCACCAATTTCTGCTTTTCCAATGACACAGATTTTCTTTGTGAGTAGTAACACAGGGATTACACATGATTAGCTGCTGCAGTCATTGTAAGAAGAGAGGCAGCAGCCCTCCAGCACAGGCTGTGTGTGAGCAGAATAGGAGAGTGTTTCCTTTCCCTCTGAGGTAGACATGTTCAAACTAAAGCTATATTCAGTTCAAAGACTTCAAAAGCACATGCCACAACTCAGGTTTTAGATGAATCTTAACGTACAAGCTTCAGTAGAGAGACAAAGGGTCTTCAGGCAGGCAATACTTTAAAAAATAATTAGGAATTAAATGCATAAAACCATGTAACTGCAGCATTAAATTATGAATATCTTTGCAGAATTGAGAAAAGCTAAAGGTTACATTTGCTGGCTAAGCAACTCACCATGTTCTTATTTGTCCAACAGAAATAAGCGTTACAATCTATTTCATGTCTGCATACAAGGCACATAAAACAAGGTGAAGCAAGGTTACTATGAAACCCTTCCCATTTCATTGTCTGGGTGCTCTAATATAATTTGGCCCCTCAGCACTGCCAGATGGCATTTAGAAGCCTAGTTATACTTGTAGGATAAAATCACACAGCCATCAGAGCTGTATCTTGCCAGATTAAAACATTAAAAAAACCCCACAAAAAATGTAGCTATGCCTTTAGAAAGGTGGCTGCAAAATACAACACAGGGAAGGCAGTGCTAGTGACCATGACAACATTCATGGCTCTAGACATCAATGAGCTACCACCATTGACAGGTGACACAGTTCTTAACAGCTGAAGAACCTGAAATTTGAATACAAAAAGTTTTTTGTTTTGCTCAGGTGCATAGCACACAGCAAACTGCAATGCCTTGCTACAGCAACACCAATAATAAAGGTTTTGGCCCAATGTCATTTGCTCGGCCCCAAGCAATGATTTAAACATTAAAATACAATGGCATAGATGTTTTTCCCACAGAAAGGGAAAAGAAGTAAAAAATGTGAAAAATTCTCCCTAAAGAGAAACAAATATGAGACAAATCAATCCAAAGAAAAATGCAATCAAATATAAACTTTTAGGAACAATAGAGAGGTCAAAAGTAACTCAAATCTCAGAATCCTGGAGCAGAAATCCCATTCTTTTAAGCTGATTGTGCTGAAAATGATGTATATGAAATCGTACATTTTCCAGATGAGGGACACATTTCAAAACACTTTATAGGCTTGGCACTTGATAATGAAAAATGAGTTAAGTATTTTAACAGCAAACCTAGGATTTAGTTTACTGACTAATGTGATCTCTGATTCATAAAAAATTCTCTTTGGTCAAACACCCATTCCAAGACAAATGTTTCCAACATTTGGAGAGTCTCCAAGAGAAGACTCTCCTTTAGAATAAAGTTATATGAAGATTCATGCACTGAAGAAAATTAATTGGGGGAAAAAAGATAAATAAACCAGTATTAAATAGAGCAACCAATAGCAGAGAAATATTTTTTTGCCAGCCTAAGAAAAGATTCACTACACAACAGTACTATATCAGCTCTTCTAGAAAGCACAGCACTTCTGCATTGCCTTGATTAGATCTTCCTTGGACACTGAGTACTCAGTTAAAGAGAGTTCTGATTTTTATATCTTGCTTCTTGATTGCAACCTTTCGTTTGAGAGAAAAGCCACTGTGGTCCAGAAGGCATGTTACACTGACACATTCCTTTTCCTACAGTGCTTACAGTTATTTGAAAAGCAAGGCTTCATAGCTGGAGTTTAAAGACATAAGGATTAGCTACAAAGTCTCTTTTGTTTTAAAGCTCCCCAGCCCTTTCTGAATTCTCTCCCTCACCTGTACTGCCAAACCTGAACATCCCTCAGTTGAAAACAAAGTAAAGTCTCTGCAGAATTTTCATCTATATATTCTATCCCTTTACTGCACCCAATGTCTTAGATTTGATTTGCTGCCTTTCAGGACAGGTTGCAAGATGGATTTCTTAATAGTAAAGACCTTGTGAAGATCTGAGACAAGTCAGTGAATTTACGTCTGAATGGTGTGCCTGGACATAAGCACCTACAGCTATGAAGCTCAAAATCAAAACATGTAAGCTAAACAGCTGAAATAACTACAAAATTTTTACAAGATGTTTCTGAGAAACATCTTAGTCAATGCTAGTCTTTCTGTTCACACTTTCTGTCAAAGTGATAAAAACTAGAGGGTGTCCTACACCTGGCCTGTTAGGCCTGCTCATAGAAAAGCACGGCTGTAAGTACTTCAAAGAGACACATCTGTTGGGTGGAAGAAATTGTCCAGTTTCTTCTAGCACAATAGGATAAATTACAGGTGTTTTACTGTATGGGATCCCCTGTCTTGATTTCAACATAGAGACAGCTGGGGAGCCCCACAGACAACACTGGTTCATTGCAGTGTGGCCTCTCTCCACCTGACCCGAGGCAGCAGGAGCTGGTCTGAGAACCCCACAACAGTCAGAGACATTCCTGCTATTTGCAGTGGCTCACAGAAGTTAAACAGCAATGATCTTGGGCATCTCTAATCCTATTTGCACATCTATTAAAACACAGTATGCTATCTGAATGGCATAATTCTGGAGTTTTATCATATTTATGAATTTTATGAGTACATTGTGAGTAGGCCTGATGTGATATGACTGTATTAATTTCCCACCATATCTGCTACTTGCTTGAAAGTTATTTTTAAAAACCAAGATCAGAATAGTAGTAATGCATAAGCAAATTTAGTCAGCTCCTTCAATGCCTTCCAAAGGAGTCTTTTCCTGTCAATTCTTGTTCTTTGTATGCATTTATTTTTCAGGTTTGATGATGAAAATATTTCTAAAGTGTACATTTAAATAAAAGCTGGTATTGTACAAGCATCCACCATTACCAATTGAAACACAGGTATGCTGAAAGACAACTGACTTCTGTATCTACTGCAGTATTAATCAAGTATTACATAGATTTACATATACATACACAAATCTAAGTGCATATTCATAAATTTAAATGTAGAGTGATAACAGATTAAGGTGATAAATGGTTATCACAAGACTACTAATCTTCAATTGATATCCTTATTATAATTTAAATTGGTGATTTAGCCAGTACTGTAGTAATTACAGCTGTTACAAAGCATTTTAAAAGCTATAAAATTATTTTCCAGCAAGATTAAAGTAATATTTATATGGCTGAAATTTTAACCACAATTTCCATGTTTATCACATTTTAAAGATAATAGTAGAGTCCAAAATATTAGATCAGAAAGGCTATCAGCAAAAAACTAAAAATAGAAAAAAACTCTTTCTATTGAACTCCAACTATACATTAATAAATTAGCACTATAAGAAGGAGGTTGTTAACATTGTATCTTTGTTAGAAATATTCTAAATTAAAGCTCATCGAAAATACAAATCAGTTTCAAAAATAGTGTAAATGATGATTAAAAGACAATTGATAGTTAAATTCATTTCAAAAAGTACAATTTGGACTTACCTATCAAGCCCCCCAGGGGAAACCCCCCCGCCATGAGATCATAAAATTCTTCTAAATCAAAAGACTGAATTTAGTGAAGAAAGATGAATTTTGTGAAGATCTCCATCTCAATAGTACCTATTGAGAGGTACTTTTATTTTGAATGTATGGAGCCCACTCTTAATGCTGTTTCAAAAATTTAACTACATCAGAAGCAAATTCTGTTAAAGTAGCTGAGTGTGGGTATATTCAATACCCCACTTCTTTTGCTTAAAGGTCACAAAACCACTATTCTAAGCACCAGAGGGCTAGGAGAGCATTTGAAGTTTATTTCCTTTCTATTGTTTCATTTCTTAGGAAAAGAGGAAAACTATAAAAAGTACATGTATTTAATTCAGTAGCCATTTAGTTAAATTCTAATAAGCAATCTTTATACATACATGTTTATCTTCCTGACTAGACGAGAAGTAGTGTAAGACAACATGAAAAACACAGAACTACCCAAAAGGTTCTTCAGAAATGCTCTCCTTTTGAACTTTTATATGGTTCACAGGCAGGCTGTGTAATCAATAACATAAATGAATTCACTTAGAGCAGCAGCTGATCATGTATGCTGGAACATGTATTTAGGAACTAGTATTTTGTATTTAGGAACACTAAATGTAGCATGTTTCCATTGCTGCATTCAGTGACAGCACTTACTGACACTTTTGAAAGCAAAATATAAAAACATTTTAGACTTCTCCCATGATATACAGATCAAATGTACTTGGAGCAGAGAGAAGCTTTTCACCTCACCTTGAAATTGATAATCAAGCATTTTTTGTTTTCAGCTGGTGTATTACCAGCTACAGAAAATAACTCCTGCTGATCAAATTTTACTCTCAGTAGCAGATGTGTGACTTAAAGGTCTTTACATTTTGAGTTCAGCTGTTCTCAGACAACAGGCTCTTATCTTCCAGTGCAACTGGAAGCACAGATTTAGCTGAAGGCAAAGTTTTCTCAAAGCGGTACCAAAAATTCTACAGAGTCCCTTGACTTTTATTTTCTGTACATTTGCTGTACAATTATGCCTAAGCCAACATTAAAATGGTTGCATTTTTAATTGTACAACCATAAATAATTACAAAATTTGTACAGCAACAAAGATTCAGACAGTTGTAAACACAGGTAATAATGATGCCTCTGTCTTCTGTTATCAGGACAAATTCTCTTACAAGCAGTAGACCATGACAACTGTATTTGTGGGACGACCTGCAGGTGCTTTTTTTATTCTCATCAATGTTGACCTCTTCCAAATTCAACTTTATATTATTTGTTATTTGATATCATTACTTTGTCTCCCAGCTTTCAGAACACTGGGAATAAAATGTGGTAAGAATGATGTAAGAATTCCTAATTGGCAGAATTTGCTATGTGGGTCCCAAGCCACAGAAATGCTTCCTTTTAAGGAAAGGAAATTGAATTAAGGCTTTTGAGACTACATGCTCAATAAGTGAACCACAAGAGGAATAAGAATCCTTCATTAGAAAAACCTAGAAGACAATAATATAATCTATCCCAAGATGATTCTCTCTTGCTATCTAGAGACTCTCAGGCTAAATGAGAATACATAACAACATAAGATATTCTCCTATTAATTATAAAAATCTGTGCTTCACTTGACTTTCTAGAGAAACTTCTGTATGTGCTTCCAATTTGGGGTCATCTCCCTTCATACACAAGAGCTGCATATTTGTGCAGGAAAAAGTCCATCAAGCCTGTTGATATTCTGGCAGATGTCACTTTAATTGTGACAAAATATCAGGAGAATACAATATAGCCATCAAACCGTATCCTGTATTCTGGTGGATAAATTACAAAGTTCTTTTCAGTACATTCAAATATGCTGTCTATTGACAATAGCTGAGAGATTTCCTCCCCTCCTCCTCTTCTCTCTAGCTCAAGCACACCATGGTTATAGGTTTCAAGTCAGGAATGCCTAAAGTCCTCTGCATTTTCATTTCTCAGAAGACTATAACTAGAACCACACCTTTGCATCATGACAGGGACAATCCATTCCTTGAAAAGAAAAAAGAAAAAATACTGTAGAATTATAGACAATAATTATATTATAAATAATTAAAATATATTTATAAATATTATAAATTCCCAACGTGTTCACATAGATTCTAGCCTGGTACTTGGACTTCAATGCAAACAATAATTACTCCATATAATTTGGTGACAGGCACAATGTGCTCTGATTTAAGGTCATGGCTGGTAGACACTACTGTAACACAAACACTGCAAGAGTAATGCAAAAATAAAAAAAACCGTAGTTTAGGCAGAAAGGACTTTCTGCATATTACCATTTGCTTCTTCCAAAAGTCTGTTCCTATCTAATTGTCATTGTCACCTACTCTCCCTTAAATCTGGGTAAATGGAAGATAAAAAATATTTCCATGGCATCTGAACATTAATTAACAGCACTATTTAAACATGAAAGGCATTGTTCTAATTTATATACCATCTAAGTATATGTATTTCTGTGGAAAAAAACAACAACAGAAAAAATCCACTCCGTGATTGAAAGCATTCACGTTGAACCCTGAGACGAAATGCTATTAAATTTGTGCAACGCAAAGCATAGAGGAGGGAAGGAGGGAATACAGGAGGGATACAGTAATTGACTTTGATTAGGCTACTTGTTTTGTTGTACAAAATAAAGTAGAAGAAATGCTAAAAACATTGAGGCAAGGTTTTGTGAGTGAAAGTCAGTGTAGTAAGTTAGTCTTGAACGCAGCACCTCATGTGGTCCCAAAAAAGCTACCTTTTCTGTTACATTATTTTAATCATGTCTTTAAATTGAAGTACAGCTACTCATTCATTAATGAACACCACCTAATTATGTTATTCAGTAGCACTCTACCATTCTAATATAATCCTAATTGTCAAATTGTTCTACACTAAAAATATACTAGAACATATCCAGTTTATTGATAGATTCATAGTCTTGAAATATTACATTTTATTCAGGACATTAACAGTGGGAGTATGCAAAATTTCAATTTTAAAAAAGGTATCTGATTTTGGAAACCTCTTTAAGTAGACTATCTACTCAACATATAGGCTGCTTACCTTACTTATGCTGCTTTAGACTGACAATTTTTCAATTCAAGCTATGATTTGTATGTATACATGAAATATGTATCACCATGGGACTTTGTGGCCCTAACTCTTAATTCCAAAATCTTCTGAAGTATAAATTATTATGAAATAACACTAACATTAGTAACTATTTGTTCTTCCCTGGGGCAATTGCTCACAAGGCCAAGCTAAAGACAGGAATTCATTCACAAGAGGCAGACAAGCATCCAGCAGGTGTCTACCTGCAAAATGACAGCGCTAAGATAGATGGATCTCCACCCTGTGCCATGAGTAAGATCATCTTTATTCTCTTATCAGCATGTAAATAAATTAAATCATATCTTCGAAACTTTAAGATATCTAACCTACAAGTGAAAAATTAAGTTGGAAACTTGTTTTAACCAAGCACTGCATAGACATAGTGTAAAAAGAAAAAGTCAAAGTCACTGACCCAAAGAGCCCTCAGTTTTGGATAAAGTATCATAGGAGTAAGGGTTAAGAGAACAAAGAATATGAATGAAAAAACAGGCAAAAAAAACTGAATGTAGTAAGAAAAAGAGACTAATACTCTTAAGATGAGGAATAGTCAGCTAGTTAAGGAGATCAACAAGTTAAATCCCAGTTGCTACCATAATTTCAGCAATTTCAATGAGTTTGGGCTATGGTGGAAGCATACAGGCATTGCTGTGTTTCCTCAGTTTGTCAGTGTCCTCCAGCACACAAGGTACACAAACATAGAGATGCTACTTTAACCTCTAGTATTCTAATTTTTCATTCACTCCTTGCCTGATTTTATGGGTAGCCAGTCTCTCCCTCCCTATTATACCTTCTCCCATTTTCTATGAAGACAAAAATTTTTATTTGTCAAATTATCAGTCAAAATACTGTACAATGGAAAAACTGGATACCACATAAATTAATGTAAGACAATATCAACATTACTGATTAAAACTAATACATTTACAAGCATCTGTGATTCTGAAAAATAGTAAACTGCAAGTACATTGCCGCTTAATATAAAAAATTCTCCTTTCACAACCTACTCCTACAGTTTACTCTAACCAGACAATCAGATGATTATTTCTGTCAAGAATATAAAATAAATTTTAAAAACCTCAAAAGATAAAAGCTTATTTGAAAATTCCAGGCTGTAGATAAAGACATGAAATGCATGTTAAATGACAGTTTCTTTAGATTTTCATTTAAGGAATAGAATATTGGGGGTTTTCCTTGATAATTTACTGCTTGATTTTCTTTTCATTGGCCTTTAGAGCCATACTATCTGAAGAGTCGGCTTCATGAAACTGTAGAACAATATTCTCATCTTCTGCATTTATTTCCATATGAATGGAAACCCAGACACTTACAACTTATTAAAAACCCCAATCCTGAACTCTGTGAAAGTAGAAAAAATTAACCTGACATTTGCATGGATCTGAAATTTCCAGAAACATTAATATGCCAGTGTATTTTCATTACAAGAATAATTTATATCGCCAAAGCTCTGGGATTTACTGCAGTTGGGTTTTCAAAACTAGCATGCAATGCGTGTGTGTTTGAAAAATAAGGCAGCAGCTAATTCTATATTGGTGGCATGAATCAGTTCAAGGTAATATCAAGATTACTCAGAAACTGAGTTTCTACAGAACTAAAAGCCACACATTTACTAAAAGGTAAGAAACACAATATAAAATAAGCCCAAAAATTTAAGTATCAGAGCGCAAACGAAATAAAAATACTATACAAAAGGTTTGATTTTATACTGAGAATAGAAGGAATTATTATAGTTGTCTCTAAGGTCATAAGTCTCATTATTCTACCCTGAACTTTGTATAAGCACTTTTACAACAATCTTTCCACATAAATTCTAAAAACAAATTTAAAAACTCATCTTCATCAATTTCTCAACGTCCTTCATCCACCACACACTAGCTAGACTACCTTTGACAAAAAAAAAAGCTCCCAGGTGTTTTTTAGAGGAGGAACGACTACAAAAGCTGCTCCCCCTACTGTCATCTACACTCTCACTCTCTATCTTCTGAAAGAGACTACTCACCAAGACATAGGAGCAGATAGATGTGTTCTGAGGCAGCCACTGATGGGACAGCCCAGAAAATACAGAGCACAGGCACCCTATAAGCAGCCTTCTCCCCCAGATCACTCCATTGAAAAAACACTGATAACACCCAGACCTATGTCAACCCCTTCAGCTTAACTTACAGGTTGCTCTTTTCTGTCAGGGGAGGTTGTGTGTTGTGCACATGGAAACATTGAGCTCTATCTTTAAACCACAAGATGGGAAGCTCTGGAAAGACAGCAGCCAGTAGATCTGGAGAAATCAGATAAATTTTCAGCAGAAAAGTGACTATATGAGAAATAATGTTTAAGTGAAATCAGAGTATTATCTTGTTTTTAGGTACCAGCTCACGTTCTGCTTTCCGGACCTTCTGTTAAACAAATCCAAGAGCAAACTACGCTCAATGAAGAATTTTAAGAAATATTTAAATGTTTCCTCTAGAAGAGACAGCATGTATTTGTTCCAAAAAAACATGGGAGGTAATTCAACCCTTGTCTGAAGAATCAGTCTCATTTAAGGACCTCATTAAGACAAAACATGGTTTGGAAGATTTTCAGTCTTTAAAAGGAATCTGCATTATGGTCTTTAAACAAATAAATTTTTTTTTAAAATTGAGGATCCTCCTTTTCTAATTTTTGGATGATATTTGTTTGTTATTAGGACTTATTTCTTTCAAATCCAGTTAACTAATGCTCTCCAAGAGGTAACACAAAAGAGTATGGACTTCAATGGCTCTGCAATAGCTTTGGCAGATAAACTGAATTTAGGTTGTTCTCAACAAAGTTAGCAGCTACAAATATCTTAATTTAATGTAACTCCAGGGCCCTTGTTTTGTCACAGACTGCATGCATACACTTAAACTAGGAACTGATTGGGATTATTACTCTTATCTACTGCAACTAGACATATTTGGGCCTGTTGCTTCTTTAGTTTTGGGTTGTTTGGCGAGTTAAAAGACCCAAAAAAACAAACATACAAAAAACCAGAAAAAATTTGACCAATATGCTGTCTCTTGAAAAAAATACTGTTCCATCAGAAATTGAAATAGAAATTTTCTACAGAAGGCCTGCCAAAAATCATTGGAAAGATTCCCACTGTTATCTAGAGACCTGAGTAATTACACCTTTAGAGCATAACTGTGAAGTATTTTAATGTAAATCCAAGCACAGCATAAATCACGAGATTGCCAGCAATAATACACCTCTTTTAAAAATTCATGTGCAGCTACTGATTTGATTTTGAGAAACATGATGTTAGAAACACTCATGGCACATGCCTAGAGCACTTACCAGGATGCATTTGTAGATACAGTACCAAAATATTCACAGAGTATCTTGCAAATAAAAATGGTATCTGCCCCTTCAATCACTAGCTATGTTATTAAATGGTAAAAATCTTAAAGGGCATTAAAAACACACAAAGAAATAAATTCTCAGGTCTAAAAATTTGCGGGGGGAGGCGGGGGGGAGGTTTTACTATGAAGAACTAGCAACCCATTATTCTTTTTCTTTACTAGAACCCTCATAATTCAAGTGGTGTAGTTCTAGGAATATGGTGACTACAGCATTCCCAAACAGACCCTGCAATAAATAAGGAAGGACAAAAATGGAGTTCAGCCTACTGAAAATACATTGACAACCAATATCTCACGGAACCATGGAATATACTGAGCTGGAAGGGACCCAAAAGGATCATTGTGTCCAACTCGTCCAGGAGCACAGGACCATCCCCAAGAATCACACCACACGCCCAAGAGTATTGTTCAAAGACTTCTTGAATCCAGACAGGCTTGGTGCTGTGACCACTGCTCTGGGGAGCCTGTTCCAGTGCCCAACCACCCTCTAGTGAAGAACCCTTTCCCAATATCCAGCTTAAACCTCCCCTGACACAACTTCAGGCCATTCCCTTGGGCCCTGTCACTGATCACCACAGAGACGAGATCAATGTCTGCCTCTCATTTTCCTCTCACAAGGATCTCATGATCGGAAGAAACAAGTATTTTTTGAAAATATTAAATAACAGCAATGGATTAATTTTCCCCCCTTAATGAGGCATCAGTTGTTGCTTTTTATGAAAAAATTTCCTAAGAGAAAAAAATAAAGCTATAAAAGAAAAAAAAGATCATATAGTATACATGTGCTGACTACCTGTGCAGCTGTCAGAGCAATCAACTTCAGCCACAGAAAACTCCTTTACAGGAGAGGAAAAGAAAAATTAAAGTAAGCACCCCTCAAACATATGTTGCATGGTTTCCCTTTTATGTCCTTTGAAATTCTATTGTTACCCAGGCAAACAGCACAGCCAGAGGTGAAAATTTAACACTTTAAAATCTGTGACTCACCTTAGTAATAAATTAATTCCTGGAACACACAACTTGGAGTCTGTTATGCCAGCTGTTCTACATTAGCAGAATGAGAACTCCTCCTTTCTTTCTAGTTGTGACATATAAAGATAACAAGATTTTTGACAGATCAAATTTGGATTGGCTACAATTATTAGATACATGTTATGGAGGAATGACTTAATTTGCCTAATCCTTTGATGGAAATACACAGACAAGTAAAGCACAAGAAAAAGACTAACTGCCGTTAAAGTTATTTTGCACCTCTTTTGCTGGTTAATGGTTTGTCTATAGCAATGCTAACCAAAAGCAGGCAAAGCACTAGGGGAGAGGAGAAGTGAGCAAAGCAGACATGCACTATTTTTGCTTATGATGAACTCTAAGATCTTCATAATCACTCCTTGGCACTTTTGAATTCTAGATCCACTTAGGAATCTGGCTCTTGGGATCATTTTTGTTTATAATATTTACATACAATTTTAGCTTATTGCTGTTGAACATGGGATAGCATGGAATAGTGAATTCCTTATCTGCAAGAGATGCAAATAAAACCTTGATGCAACGTTAACTCCTAACAGACAGCCATAGCTCATGAGTGTTTCTTTCATGCATAATTTTGTTGGAGTTTTTTCGTATGTGTGTCAATTCTGAAAATCACCTTGCATTACTGATTCATTTTTTAAGTACAGAGCTCCTCTGGATTTTGAGCCAGAATTCTCCTTTTACAGCAGGACTGTTGCTACTCCAGAGTAAATTGTAACCAGCTCCATCTGTTTTCAAAAAAGAACACAATCCCAGTTGTCTACACTCAAAAAGAAAAACATTAGGAAAATCCTGTCATTTTCTTCTATTATTTCTATCTTCCCTTCCTCTCACTGATGAATTTGGTTATCTTGAAATTATTTCTTAATGTGACCATTTAGAAATACATAGAGAAGTGTCATTGTAAAAAGTAGCCATGTTGCAACAGACAATAACAATGAAGTGCAATCTACTTTAGCTATCACCTAAATAGAACTAATTAAGAAAGTATTACCCTATCTAATGCACAGTCAATCAGATTCCTGTATTTCTGAGAGCATATTTAGATTACTTCTGGGAAATTAGGATTAAAACAGGAGATATAATGCAATAACAGCTAAGGCATGACAAGTATTTTGGTGAGCATGACAAAGACTGTATATTACTTCTTTTCTTTACACAATCTTCTCCCTCACACAGATTTCTAAATGACACGAGTTTTTGTATAAGAGATCACATTCTACCAAGAAAAAGACACATTCATCTCTTAGGGATTAAATACAAAGGTGGAATCAAGAGATATTACAAGCAAATGGTAGGCCTTTAAACCAGTCTTTTGTACTGTATTCCTACAGCAGCAGCAGAACTGTATCTTGATTTACAACTGAGACTCCACAATGGAAATAAATAGCCATGAGTGCAGCATATTTATTTTAAACACTAGGTAAATATATTTGACCTTCAATAGAAAACTCAATGATAAATGATTCAGAAGATCTTTTAATTTTACAGATGAATAAAACTGAGTTTAAGCAACTTCCCTGAGGGTACAAAAAAAAATTGACAAAGCTAGAAGAGAAACAGACCTTCAAGTCTTTTGCCTAAACCTTAATATACATAATCCATCCTAAAAGTGATAATGCAGCAGCTATCATATAGAAACAGGAATATTTATATTATTAATAAGCTATTGCATAACACAGACAGAAATTATGTTTCACAAAGCTGTAACTGCTCCACTCCAGATATATAGTATGTTCAGGCAAACTAAACTACCACCTTCCAGAACTGTGACTAAATATTGATCTGCTACATTATATTAGATTTGTGTGGCCAGATTTTGGCAGAGGGGCAGCAGGTCTACAAGGGTGGGTTGTGTTTGTGCATTGTAGTTGCCTTTGCTTCTCATTCACAATGCCAACAATAAATCCAAAGTTGCCTGATCTTTGCAATCAGGCCAAAAATAGCACCTGCTGAAAATTATCCCTTCCAAATTACACATTATGGACACAGTGTTTACATCAGGCAATTTAGAACAGCAACAACAAAAGATCTTTGGCAGCTTCCCCCAATCCTCTTTTCTTGGTACAATGCCTCCACCATACTTACTAATAACTACTCACTGTCATGGACTTAACCATGTAACTTACTAGTGGCATCAATGTAGTGATTCAGACAAAGAAGGAACTTTAATTCATGTCAGTCAGATGGCACAGGGACCAATAGCATTTTAAGGCTGCACCTCTTATATCAAGGGCTAAGAGCAACAACCACGCTTCTGACTGAGGTGGAGAACACTGACAGGATCTATCAGACGAAGCAAGTAAACACACAAATTCCTCACCACCATCAACAAAAAAAAACGCAATTTTTTTTTTTTAATTAATCGTATAGTTACTACTGCAATTGTTTTAAAACACTTGGAAGCCCTCAGTGATTCCTGTCCTAAGCGCTGCACAAATGTGCACACGGGTACACAGTGTGACAAACACCTTGCACTAAGGATACTATTTTCCAGGAAAAACAAGAAACAAATGGACTGTGGAGAAAGAAAAACATTTTCAGATTCAATTAAATTAGAGATTTTTCTATGCATTGTTGTCTGTATTACATGTTTATATAGAAGCATTCACTCAAAAGCCTTGTAAGCAAAAATACACATGCAGGTATGTATGTTCATTGTGTACACTCACACAGCTATTGGCATGTTTGTATATGCACATATACTGAAAAAAAGTGATAAGCTCAGGTAAGTTCAGCACAGGAGAAGGAAAACAGACAGAGGGCAACAAACAAGGATAGAGGGAAGATGACAAGTAATGAGAATGCTCCTGACAGAGAAAGGAGAAAATAACAGTAACAACAGCAGCAAAGGAGAAGCAGGCAAAAGAAATAATCCCAAAAATCCAACTAATAATAACCAAAAGTTCAAGCCTGCTGACTTGCATTTCAACTACATGTTTATTTTTCTATCAAAAATAATAAATGTTAAACTGGTACAACAGCAGCTTTGCTACAAAATTTTGATACATCCTCGTATTCTGGAGGGGTTCCTCACTCTGGTAAAATCTACATTTGGTCACTTAGGTAAAAGTGCCATTAAGAAGCATTTCTTGCCCAATACTGACAATTCTAGAAGACATCAAGGACTATTAACATCAAAAAAGTATAGGGATTTTCCATACACTACGGCCTACTGAGATACAATTTTATTACACCTCAACATGTTACAAAAAGAATTATTTTAAGGCTCACTTAACTAAGTGTAGAGTATCCTGAAGTAAAAAAAAAAAAAAAAACCACCAAAAAAAAAAAAAAAAAAAAAAAAAAAAAAAAAAAAAAAAAACCACCAAAAAAAAAAAACCACCACCCTCAAAACCTAGACATAAAACTAGAGGAAACATTGGTATTAAACTTAGGAGCTCTATCAGCTTTTTATTCTCTTCAAGCAAAGAGGCTTTTCTCATTTACCTGCAGGAGACAGGGCATAACTATGTTACTTTACATGTATACATATATTTAAATCAAAATGGATAGGTATGTGGTTGCCAGTAAGTAGCTGTGAAAGGAAGGAAGAAACCATTTCCAGAGTACTTCCCTGTCTTTGCATTCCTTTGTACTTGAGCAGTGGAGAACAGCCAACATCAGTACCTAGCCATTAAAAAGATAAAAATGAAGCACCTTCTCAGCAGTATTCTTTTATTGGACCAAAGCATGAATACACCCTAGCACTTCAGGTTACAGTGTAACAAAGCATAGTCTTCCATTCTGGTACAATACCCAGACTCTAGAGATTCATGTTCAAGGGCTGTGTGCACTATGAAATTAATGTGACAAACTAATGCAACCTTCACAATATATCTTGTCCCTAATTCTACAGGTTTTGAGATTTGGGAGGGTTTTCACAGGTATTTATTTCAGTAAGGATGCAAAAATCCTAGAAAAAAAATCATTTATAGAAGTTAAGCTTTAAATTATCTGTGCATCATTTCTGCATTCATACAACCCTTTCTCATTTTCTCTATTCAAAGTGTGTATTTACATATTGTATCTAAGAAAACACCAACTGGTTTAATTTGGGACTACTAATTGTTGTTGGCAATCACTCAGTGCTCCACCAGATGATTTTGTTCAGAAGCTAAAAGCCACAGTACCAGGCAAGGTTGTCCTGTCATACATTGCTTTAGGCTAGGCCTATCTAGAAGGAGTTTAAAAGGTTATTAACTCCTCTTTATAAGCAGACACAATGCAGTTTCACAAGAAAATTCTTGCTTTAATGTTTATAAAATGCAATCTTAAAAAGATCTTTATGTCCCTCCCACAAAGGCACACTGCAGTATAGCCCCTCAACTTGTTTACTTCTGGTATATCTGCAGCAGCAGATGCTTCTTCCAATTTCAAAAGTTAGCCTTCCAGGGGAATTAGAGAAGCAAACAGTAGGACTTCCTTGTGTGACATACAGATTCAACAACACTTGAAATGCTTTACTCGTACTGTAAGACCCCAGAGATAATTAGGAAGCTGCAGAGTCCTTGACCTGAATTTAGGATCCACTTAAATCTCAAGGTAATGTTACAGACTGATTTCAAGAAACTAGCTCAGTGCAAATATGATAAAAAATAACAACAGCCACAACAGCAGCAGGTTTTCCCAACTACTTCATAAACATAGCAGTTCTTTTCACTTACAGGAGAAAAATTATCAAAGTGAAAAAAAGCTTTAGTTGCATCCATGTCAACCTTGTTCTAGTGACTTGTGTTTTACAGAGATTCTGATCTAGTCCAGAACTGGAGGTTCAGGTGATTTATACTTACTTCTTCCAAAATTTTGGGAAGAATCCTTTATTAGTCTTTATTATATGAAGTCTGTTTAGCATAGAGAAGAATTCCATAGGAAGTCTAAGTTCAAGGAAAGGGGAACAAGAAAATGGCATTTCCTCTAAATGCATGGTTTGATAAAGGATAATAAAATTTAGCAAAATACTTTCAAAATCAGCAAGCAGGATAGCTGAGTGCTAATGCATTCATTTTGGACCTATCACAAAGATGAGATTTCAAGCAGCAGAAGCCTCAAAGCACCTTTTGAAGGTATGATTTTCATGAAGCTGGGTGATAAAAATCCCAAAACAATGTCACAGTGCAAGAGAAGGGATCAGCTAGAAGGCCAAGTTCAGATTCTCCACTGTACAGTGTTGTATGCAACTGCCTCTCAAGCTTATGTTCTTTCTTAGAAGATAAGAGATAGGACAAAGTTGCAGATTAGTCCAGCATATCAACCTTGAGGTTCGTAAGATTTTCCCAGGCAATGATTTCAGGACAAAAGCAGAGAAACAAATATTATTGAGAGCAGTTTGAAAAAAATAACATTGCTAAGAGCAGAAAAATATTAAATAACAATTACAGTGATTTCCTTGTTTTGTAGTGCCATTGTACAGAGACAACAAAAAAATGAAAACTTCATTTACTTGCTTAGCTATTTATTATTGCCTAAAATATTCCTTGCACTGAGGCTATAAGATCCTTACTTTAAAAAAGAGCAACAGCAATCAAAAAACAGGATTTATAGCATAAAGTTTTTTAGTGTTATTTTCTTTTATACTTGACATATTTAAACATTGCAGGTAGTTTGTAACCACCAAGGTGTCCTAGAGAATTTTGTATAATCATGAGAGACTAATTTCATTAATTTCACTGTTTTCTGCTTCTTAGCCCTTGTATCTTACTCCAAATCAGAGACCACCATTTGAGACAAGACACTTCAATCTACCTTTGCAATGTAACTGGTAGAAATTGGGAACTGTGTCTTTAGCACTAAGTGAAGAGCAAGGCCAATCAGTCTGTTTGTTTTTTCAGTGGGGAGAGGGAGGGAAGTAATCAACCCAAGTGAGAAGCTGCTGCCTTCTCTCACTCAACTCTGTAGCGTGTATCCCAAGCCATGCTGTACACATACATACAGAGTAGTATTCATCTCAGCTATCTGATTACACAAAAAATCTGCCAGCAGTAACAGCTGCAACACAGCTGATCGCCTTCTCACCAGGCAGTGACAACACCCTGTACAACTTTTACTTGGTATTCCTGAATAAAACCAAGTTTTATTCAGTTATCAGGCATACATTAACAGCAGCAAGTATAAGATAAAACCGACAGCAATTGAAAGGGAAAGCAACCACCTAAAAGACCAAGACATACTAACAAAATATTAAAAAAATCAGCCAGCTGGTATAACTCTAAGAAATTAATCCCTTTAAATCAGTATTTACTTTCTTCTCTGTTTTGGTGCAGCACTGAAACAAAATCAAGTCTTTCTTGCAAACAGTGGCTTGGGGAAGGCAATGAAAAAGTATGAAAGAGAAATATGCACTATCTTATTTACATCATAGTTCTCAAAAAGGAAGAAAAAGCCCTCTTAATATGCAGCAGAGGACATGAGTTTACTTTATAAATTATTAAATAAAGGATTCGTATTCCACAAAATGATGTTTAACTCCATTTATTAAGATTGTGAAGGTTGTGTGCTTTTCTTTTTTTTTTTTTTTTAATTTGAACTTCCCTAGCAGCATGCACAGAACAGTTTCAGAAAGTGAGAAGAGTCAGGTGGTGGGGCCCCAGGGAGATTTGATAGACAGGGATATAATTCAAGTCATTCTAGCAAAACTTTCAAAACAGAAAACACATGGAGTATGGAGGGAGAAGGCTTAAGGGAAGGAATGACAGAGGTAATATATGACAAGCTGATATAGAAAAGCAACTGTAGTTTTACCCTTACAGCCCATTTCTTCTTATCAGCTCTGTTGGCTCTTCTTATCTGCGCCTAATTCTAGGGTATCAAAGTGAAAAAGCAAAAAAAGAACAAATATCTTCCCTCAGCCCTGATGACCCCTCACCATTCCCTTGCTGCTCTATTTTTGGTTAAAACACATATATGTCCTGAAAAATACTCCACTAAATCCCTGCCAGTTGCCGTGCAATATGGGATAACAGTGAGCATTGAGCATAATGAATCTCTGATTCTTCAGCCGATCTGCAGACCTCCAGTTGTTTGCAAAGCATCCTCTGACAGACAAATGAGCAGATGGACAAGAACTGCACAGAATACACATATATATACATAGGAGGGACTGGGGTGCATCAGGAAAAGGGATAGAAAGCTCAATTAGAGCAGCCTCAGAGAGAGAAATAAAATCAGAATGGGACAAATCAACCTTTCTGTCCATTTAACAAGCAACATCATTCAGATCCTAGGTCTTCAAATGAAAATGCATTATTAAACAAGAATAGCAACAACTCTGGCCTACCCAAGATTCCATGCCATTATTTTTCAAAACAGTTGTTGAATGACTACAGATTTAGTCATAAAAACGAAAAGAATTGCATATCAAGACTGCCTGATGCTTTCAGCCATAAACTATTATTTTACCCTAGGAAGCAAAACCTGACTGATTAATGGACTTCTAATTAATCTCAAAATGGCTACCAGGGAGATCAGCAAAACATCCAACACTAGACAAGGCCCTCTTGTTATTCCTGCTAGTTTGTTATATTTAATTATTGTCCAGTAATAGAGCCTTGGTGTCTATTTGAAAGTCCCTCTGGGTACAGTGGCTCACCTGCCTACCAAAGGAAAGATGACAAACCAATGTCATTTGTTCTGAAAATAACAGCAATTCTTATACTTTCTCATATGTAGCTTCAAAGCATGTATTTGGGGGCTAAAATATTTTCTCTGTTTTCATTTGGTTTGGATTTGCCTCTAAGCAGAAGAATAAACACCTTTTGTCAAGAGAGTTTAAAGGAAATGTGATGAAAAACTACCCCTGTGACCATTCTGGGTGTGCAGAATTCCAAGATATGGAAAAGATGTGTAGAAGTCTAAAGTCTCCTATTTTGGAAATAAGAAATTCTGTCAAAATATAATTCCTATTGTATTCTGCATAATAGATTTCAAATCCAGGCACACATCTTCTGGTGTGAGTCAGGATAGGGACTCAGAGGGCTTGTCTGAAACGCCCCAGACATTGTGGCAGAAAGCAGTAAATTAGTTGGCAGACAAAGCAGACATGCCAAACCTTTAAGGCATATTATTATTGTTACTGGGAAAGTTTGTACATTCCTGTATTTCTGAAACAATTTTACAGATTTGCAGGTGATCAAGCACATAAACAATGCCCGAGGGTATAGCAACCTGCGTTGTTTATTGTGTGCTGCTTCACCGGCATCTGCACGCCCACAATGGACCACAGTCAGCTCCCACCCCCTCTCCAGACCTCAGCAGGGCCACAGCAGCAGCACCATTCTAAGGACTGGGATCACCTGCCTACAGCAAGCAGGTGTTTTTTGAAGATACAATGTAACCTGGATAGTCTGGTAAAGAAATGGCCACAATGGGACTTTTTTGTAAGGAACACATTAAAATTAAATTACTGTAGTTGGGAAATTCTGAATATGCCTTTTAAAGATTGACTAGCATAAACCACGCATGTGGCAGCAGATTGCAAATTGCAATGTTGATTTTGAAAACAGAAGAACCAGTCCGAATGATGAAATACAAGTAGGTAAGACAGCACCTTCCAGGTTTTAAAGTAGTAATTTTAAACAAGTTGTCTAGAGAAATTTGTTATTCAAAATGCTAGTTTGTGAGTTTGTGGCTCTCTGTGCCATGTGCTAAAACCACAAACTTGAACACCATACTGTAAACAGCAATATATGGATCTGCTTCTAGTTACTGAGATTTCTGTCCTAAAGCCTTGAGTTTATCATACTGATTTAATAAGGAATTTCCGTACACTCTGGAAAGCGCAATCAGACACAGAAGCACAGCATTGAACCTGAAATATCTACGTGGATGAAGCTGTATGGCTGGCACATCAAGCCTGGAGGAAGAAAAGGTTTCTTTTGGACAGAGCTACCATGGACACATCATCCTTGGGCAGATAGAAATTATGGACATCCCAGAACTACCTGTTCCAGCTCATTCCCTGTTTCCTGAGGTTTTGCATCCAGAAGAATTTGTAGAGGGAAGGTCTATGTCTGTTTTCTGTAAGAGGTCAAATTAATTAATTACAATGATCTTCCTAAAACCTTTTTTCTCTCTGCACTATTAGCCTGCCTGCCTCCTTTCTCCTTCAGCCACAAAATTCAGACTACTGCTTCCACATGGCTACCAAAAGGTCTAACTTCACGACTAAGCTTCATCTTTTACTGTGAGCATCAGCCCAGTGAAACATGCCAGTACCACAAATATAAGCAAGCTACTGCCATAAATAAATAAAAATGTCATTTGAAGCTACAGGAAGGATAAGGAACTTAAAAGTCCTGGAGCCACAAGACAAGTATGCACCTATTTAAAATGCAGGTCATAGAGTTTGATGAGTTTTAAGATAAGGAGTATATCTGAGTGTCATACAGACTAGCAATATGAAAAATTATTTAAATATAGGTATTTAGGCTCAAATCCAGACCACAGAAAAATAACACTATGCTATTATGTATATAGCATAGCTATGAAATTATTAGAAAAGTTATAGCCCAAAGCATAGTCTGCATTTCTAAAGCTACTTGAGAAGCGTTATATGGAGCTATTTTCTTAATTTGACCTTTTTCCTAAATGGGTCATGCAGAAAACCGTAACAATATATTCTGCAACAATACAAAAGTTGAATCTTTTCAGAATATAATAATTTTTATTTATTGAAAGTACCTAAGGTATCCAAAAAATTCAGCCTGACTCTTGCCTAGTCTGACCCAGGTAGTATGCAACTAAGGCACCCATGTCAGCCAGTAAATCAGCCAATATATCCTAACACAGTAAAATGTAAAATTATGTAAAAATTTGATGTAGAGACAATGCAACAAAAAGAGATAGCTAAATTACTATTACTTCTTATGTTTCACCACCACCTCTAAGCCCTTCTCTTTTTAAAATATTAGACTTCTATAATGATATTAGCATATCAATGATATTCAATTACTAGCAAAGATCCCTAAATGAAATTAAAACAAACAAGAGTTCTGTTTATTATCATCACATTCACTTCTTCAGCACCAACCACAGCAGAAAAACAGAGCTTGCTGTCAACTGCAGAGCCCTTGGTGGTCATTGCATACTTTTACAGATGGATAAAATATCTACAGACTGGCTCAAAGAAAAGATTTGACCTTGAGGTACAACAGATCTTCTTTGAAACAAATCTTCTCCTCCTAAGCAATCCAAAGAGCTAGTGTCTAAGAGTGAATCTGCAGGTATTAGACATGAAGGGAAAAAATTCTTTTGAAATAAGTGGGGGGTTGGAGGAAAAGGGGACTCAAACATACTGCATTCCAGGTCACATAATAATGGTTCAGACATCAGTTCACCAGATGGTGAGATTAAGGCTAATGTTTCTCAGCTTTTTCTTTTGTGCCACAGAAGGGTAGGAATTATGAAGTGGAGAAAGTCCCATGTTGTAAACTAATTATCTTTTATCATATACCTCTCTCTCTTCTCCATTATGCAAAAAATGCTCAAAGGCTGAATACATTTTCTGTAATAACTTCATCATGTGTTTCATCACAGCATATTTCATATACTATTCTCTTCATTTTAGAGGGTTATTGCCTATGGATGAATGACTTAGATTAACAAATAAAAATCTCAGAGGCACTAAAACCAAGTATTTGATTTTATAGGACTCAAAATTTTTATGTTTTCTATAAACTACACAAATTCCTAAAACATTAGACAGAAACATTTGACAGAAACATTCATACCAAGAATTAGAAAAAATAAAAAAGACCCAAACCAGAAGCATATATTGTAAGTCAGTGTAATAATAACACACATGACCTGCACGTCAATACATTATTTGGACAGTCCCACTGAACCTATGCAGTAACTCAAAAAGTCCAGTAAATCTCACTTCAAGGTGTTGTATGAAGCACAACACAGTCTCAGATGCTACATCAGAACATATTCACTCTGCTGGCTGCCAATCAGTGCAGGCCTTACCTTAGAACCCAGGCAAAAAGAAAATTAGAGCATTCTGAACTTTATTTAATGAACTAGAGATTGAGAAAACCCACAAAACAAAGCAAGCAAAAAGTTTTCCAGGAAAAAACCATTAATGTAATACCAAAAGACCAATAAAACATGGGTCCTCCTATTGCCCCCAAAAAGCTGAAGACATTAAATTGAGGTTTATGAAATAAGGATTAGACATATTTCTAGACCATAGTATGATTAAGTAAAGGACATGAACTCGGAAGGTGAAATTTTTAGGACAGTCTGTTGCAGAAGTGGGATTTCTGAAAGAACTTCCCACACTATGGAAGCATGAATTTACATGCTTGAACTGCCTTGAATACTGAACGGTAAAAATTGAACAACGCATTATCCAGAACTAAATGTAGGACAGAATGAGAAGAGTCTACCCACACATCCACAGTAAAAAACAAAGATGTCACCCTGTCTCAGGCTGATGTCAGACTTTTGTTCCAGATCTGCAGGTCAGCAAGTACAGGTTTTGACAGACAGTTTGCTAGACAAAATCAGGGAGTTTTCTGTACTGCAACACTGTGTGAGCATAACAGGCTACTTTATCTTCAAAAGTACATTCATTTCCAGTTTACTGAAAATCATCAAAGAGTTTGCAAGTAATTCAAATATAATTAAGTAATTAAAAATAATCATACCTTCTTTTGATCTTCTAGTTTATGACTTACTGGATTCCTTCCATGTTTGTTCATCTCTGAAGATAAATCCATCACATTCACTCCTTGCCCTTCAAAATGAAATCGGTTCAGCAATGCAGCAAACTAATCCAAAAAACAGGAGCTACAAACACAGAAACATGGTGCTTTTTTCCATCACACACCATCTCTGAACATCAATGACTTGGAGGAATTATTAAGAAATGCATTGATTGAGCTGAGGAAAACTTTGCAGTTCACTCTTGAGCCTTTCCAAATCACCATAGCGTTTTTAAAAGCTGATGCTTATGAAGAGAAATATTCATCTATCACTTTTAACTCCAACTGCTATCTGTGTCTTTCTTCACAGGTTTCCATTTTACAGGAGGTTACATCCTGACTGTGGACCTGTAGAGATAAAAAAAAAGAAGTCATCAAGATTGATTTACAATTTTCTGTCATTCCTTATAACTGATTATCTGTCTTCATTAGGTGTGCATGTGGATTTTGTGTGGGTTTTGTCTTGGCTTTTTTGTTTTGTTTGTTTGGTTGGTTGGTTGGTTTTGGTTTGGGTTTTTGATCTTGTTTATTTTTGTTTCTTTCTTTTTGTTAAGTGGTACTGGAGTTTCATTTAGTACTTGGCAGGATGAAGTAATATATGATCCCATTCATTCCCCTCTACATCCCTGTGGGCACACAGCTGATTCACTGAGAACAGCTAGTGAATTCCAGCTACCAGTGTAAAGGAAAGTTATAGGAAAGAGAAAAGCAAAGACTATTTGGCTAAAATACTGAAAACATTAAATTAAAAATGGACCAAAAAAATCCTCCTTAAAATGCCAATACCACCCCTAGCTTTCTTATTGTGATCCAGTTACAAATAGGAGAAAGAAACAAGGGTGAGATAAACATAATACTGAGACAAAATCAAGAGATCAATATTGATACAAAGAAGCACTGATAGCATCGTACCCTGTGAGATGCAATTTGTTCCCCAGTCTAAAGAGTGTTCCAACAAGAAATAAAATTGTAGTTATTCTCAACACCACAGCATGAGGCATCTATTCTTATCCATATTTATCTTCACATACAGTTGAACATGATAGCAATAAAGGACTAATCAACCAATAAGGACAAGTTCTTTACAAAAGTAACTAGAAACAAACAGAAGATGCATTTGCCTTGGGAAACCACAGGACTATAAGCAATCATACACTAAGCTACTATATGAGAGAACACATACTCAGCTTGTTACCTAAACACTACTTTAGCCAAATAGATCTTACCCTGAAATCAAATGAATTTTTCTTGCTATTCTAACTTTTGAGTATTACCTCCTTGTGCAGATAAGCAGTGTATTAGAAACACACTCACCAAAGGAAACTCAAATGCTTACAGACCATTTTTTATTCATTATTTAGAGCATCCTGAGGAAAGTCAGCAAAATAAAAAACAAGACTAAGGTGTTAACTCCTCATAAAATAAGAAGTAGTCATTAAAACTATGCTGTTAAAATCTTCCATAAATTTAGGATTTTATTGGATTAAGAAGCAGTTCAGATTCAATAGTATACTATAACCTTCCCAAGAACACATAGCTTTTCTCACCCTGTTTCCACAGAATGTGAACCACAGCAGGATAGAGCCATATATGACTCTCAGGTGCAGCCTGTTCCCACCCCCACCTGTGATTTCCCCCATTTGACAGTTTCACAGATCCACAGAATGCAAAAAACCATAATGCCAGGATGCAGGAAGATGAAACACGAGATACTGCTGCAGGGATCAACATCTGGATTCATGCTTATAACAATTATAAAGCCAAGATAAGTCAAAATCATGCTGTTAAAACCCAGCAGTTTCTCTGGTTCATTTCATGGTCAGACATGTGAATTATATTACTTCCCATGCCTGGCAATTATGCTATGCTAGGCAATTAAGCTATTCTGTGGAACTGCATGGTGTTTTCAAGCCAAAGTTGGACAGAATGCAAATAATTTTGTTTGGACTGCCCTCATTACTTTTAACATGCAAAGCACAGGGTGGCAATTCTTGCTCATTCCATTCAGCACATTGTTCCATGGTCTTCAGCCTTTTCAACATAAACAGCTGTAATTAAATGCTCTTGGCTGGCAATTTTTGTTTTTTTAACAGTGAACCAAATTTATTGTTCACTATTTTACACTGATATTTAACATACACACAATCACAGAATAAAATATCCAGAGTCCTAGATAGCATGATGATCACACACTAAATAATAGATTTTTAGTAGATCACAAATATAAAAGTCAATGTGAATTAAAGCTTTTTTACAATTTTATTCTCTTAACAGACACAAAAAAGTCATTCAATAACAATTTCTAATAATTTACAGATACTTAGAGTAAAATAGTCTTCCAGATGCATTTAACACTGCAAACACAGCCTAAATGAAGTGGAGCAAGCTATTCAAGCCAGGAACATCCTTAGACTTTCTTGCTAAACAACACAATGAGGAAAATACTATGTGGAACTACTTGTGAAGGGGACTGGGGGGGGAGGTTAGTAACCTCCTCCTCTCGAGAAACTATGGAAAGCATTCAGGGTGATGAAGCTTCTGGTTTAAGTACCTCAAATACTTGCCTAAATTCAAGTGGACTTAAGTCAGGTGAAATGTTGTCTTCTAAATAACTTCTACTTCACTGTGAGCTACAGGTTAGTGATAGACTAGTGGGGAACAATCCCAGAATATATTCTCAGATTTAACCAGAATTATGCTTTCTATACTGCCATTATTGTCAACACAGGTAGTTCTCCAAAAGTTTATACTGATAGAATTTTCAGAAAGCAGTCAAAATCCTCAAGCTCTCTGCAGGCCTCTTCCATGTACTAGCAGTAGCAGCAGTAGTAATAGTAGTAGTAATAATCACAATATTTTTCTGTAAGTGGCACATTCACTAAATATTTGGTGGAAGTTAACACGAATATCTTTGCATGTTGCAAATCAACCCGGTCAAGGAGAACATTCAGTGAGAGTGACTTGTAAGCAACTACTGTTTTAGTCAATTCTAATAGTTCCAGAAATTCTACAAAGAAAAGGTTGCTGTACAGCCACAGCAAAAATTTAGATAATGAGGTTTTTTCCTAGGTTTCTTCCCATTGCCATTGGCCCTCAGATGTAGTAAAACTCCATGACCACATAAGGTACTACCTGGCTACCTGGGAGGCTTCACACCAAAACACTGCTCTGTGGTTATTGTCACTGGCAAGGGTGGGGACTAGGGCTGTGTTAGAGACCCAACAGATTATTTCCTTTTCCAAAATCCTCCTGCGCCCACCACATGGACATTCTCAACTTTTGCCATACCATTAAAGCAAATGCCATACCATTAAAGCAAACTTTGAGACAGGCCCAGGCATAAAATTTTGACTGTAATTTGCACTTTTCAAATTTTCTTGTTTGCATACAGGGTAATTCTACTGAATTGCATCCTGGGTATTATCAGCTGCACTGCTAATGGTGTATATGTAATGGAGTCATGTTTTTATTAAAGAATTTCTGGAAATATAGATAGAGAAATTATTTTCTCTATATGCTGATAGGAAATGCCATGCAAATTTTAGAAGAACACAACAGCAACTTTCAGTACTAATACCTCATTATTAAAATGGAGCTTCTAGTTTATGTTATAATAGATGTGGAATTTGGGGGCTGAGAGGGAGAACAAACTGGAGACAATACCCATTTACCTGCTTCAAACACAATAGTGTGTATGCCAGGAGCAAGTACCATCTGTAAATCTCAGTGTACCACTAAAGCAACTCCCAGATACAAACCAGCCTTTTTTCTTGCCCATCAGTGTTCCCAGGAATGGCAGCACAGCTGAGAGAAATGGTGAGAGACCACCAAGACTCTATGACTCCCTTGAGATTGGCAATGGGGCACATCTTGTGAAAGGCTTCCTCTGCCTCACTGTCCTTGAGGTCGATACAGCTCACCATTAGCATTCTACAAAATTGCTCAGCTTCACATTGAAGATAAACAGATCAGCAATATCAGGGGTACAACTTCCACACTTGATATGATCCTATGAATCTTCTAGATGATGTGGCACCCCAGTATAGCTCTAATAACTTACTCATAGCGATAATTTCACAATGGCCTTAAAAAAGCTCTAACCATGAAAGCTTCTTATCTTTCTTTGTAGTCTTTTCCCACAGGGAGAAAGCATTAGGGCTCTGTATGGGTCTAACTTCAAACATTATGATCAGGGACACAAAGAGTTATCAGAAAAAGATGATGATGTTGACTCTTGGAGGATTTGAGAGCAATGCCAGGGAACATTGCTTTTAGCCAGCATTCAGAATAAGAAGCCAGTATCTGTTCTCTGCACACACATACGACAGAAGTGCCATAGAAAGGCTTGTCTGCACCAGATAAAAGCAGTCTGGGAAGGCAGCTGGTGAGCCAAAAACATATCTCTAAGCACTGAGGCTTGCCTACAGAATTATTTAGTCTGATAGAAAATTAATTCTGCTCCAAAACCACACCTGATTCAAGGCAATACAAAAAGCTGCAGTGTTTACAGCTCTTTCTAATCAATGTAATTTTTTTTTACTTAGATAAAAAGTGATCCAATAAGGATCACTTAGATGATGTTACCTTTATTAAGCGCATGTGTGGCTGAAACATTTTGTATTATTTCTGTAAGTGGTGTCATCTTATCCTCTGCATTTCTTCATAGGACAAAATTCCTCTTCAACGGAATGCTACATGGAGCCACCACATCATCAGTGAGGACAGAATTACAATTGTTTGCATTGTTCCTGGCTCTAGTCAATGCATATTAAAACACTGATTTTTAGATTCATATGGATTAAAGAAAAATGTAAAGGACAATCTAATATGTACATGCTTGCAATGCTTTTCTGATAAGCAGGATGCCAGTTGCCTCAAAATCATAAAACTGAATGCACAAATTAACACTGGTGCACATAATGAATTAGAAAAAATAATTTAAAAATCATATGTGTATATATATACACACACACATATTTATATGAGACTGTTCTATTCTCAGAAACCATTGTTATAAATGGTATAGCAACTCAAATCTTTTTGGTTTTCTCAAATCTTTTTTATCTTACATAGCAACCTCCATCAAACAGGCTGAATTCTCTATACAGAATTTAGGGCAGCTATTACATGACAATTTTATTTCAGGCTTGGAATCAGTACCAGACAGGAATACCTTCTCTCTTCCATCATCCAATTCTTTTGCCACTGAGTATCAGAGATAAAGAAGCATAAGAAAGGGAATACTAAGTCTATTTTTAAGAGATAGTTCAGTCTAGCCTTTTACCATGATGTCTCCTGAAGATTTGTTGTGAGGGATGACAGTTTTGTTGCATGCACAGTACTCTGTGCCAAGATACATAACTGAGCATCAGACCTAAATGATATTTGGTTATCTTACCCAGCACTGCCCTGCTACATATTCAATCTCTTAAGAGATTCATGAAATGTCTACATTTCACTGTGCCTCACAGCACTTCTGCAGACATGCTGCAAAGGACAAATTTCACCATATATCAATTCCACCTCTAGTTTCAGTGGAATATTTCTGCACTTCTGTCCAAACTTGTTTTGAATGTTCCTCTGTACTACTGAAATAGCTAAAAACAGTATGGTGTAGGGCTTACATTTCTAGTATTTGGAAAACAATAGGAAAAATGAATACTCCTTATTTATTTACATGCTAAGTATTCTGCAATATTTGTATTATTTTTTCATAACTCTGCATGTATAACAAAAGAGCTACCTTACAAAGAAGACAGGCAAATATTCTCCAAAACCTACCAAAAACCTGGATGGGATGTGAGAAACAAAGATAATACTGAGGTAGAAATGAAGGGGAAAACAGAAAGTATATTCTCATATTCTAGGTATACAATAGAAAGAGTAAGCAAGAAAATACAATTCAATCAAACAATGCAAGTACACCTATATGGATCTTAAATTGCTCTGACCCATTAAGCAAAGCAGTCTCTTTATGCAAGAAAACTATTTATGAGGCTCATGAGAAAGAGAAAGGCTAATCAAAAATAGCAGAGAGCTCATATCTTTGAAATTTTGTTTCCTAGGGAGCTATTAAGCCTTCATTTCTCTTGCTTTAAAGTTTTGATTGGCATGCTGAAAAAAGATGCAGCTGACCTGTGTCTTAGCAGTGGCTGATCTTCTGGGAGTTATAATCATTTGCAGCTATTGCTCTAACCAGATTGCCAAGACATAAAAAATCCCAGAAAAATTGCTAAACACTTTTTTTTGTGCACTTTACAAAATTTCAGGAAGAAAAAGGCCCTGGGCTTTGGGAAATACATTGATATATGGTAGTTCTATGGAGACTAATATATCTGATCCATTGCTATACCCCATATATGTTAAAACTTTGCTGCCATCCCTGAATGGAATGCAGCACAAGGGGAGGTGTTTTCTCTCTGGTTCATAGGCTGTGAATATGACACACAGGAGCACATGTAAAATTTCACTTATGTTGTTATTTTGAGCATTTACATATTCAAACATAAAACCAGCATACTAGTGGGCTGCCAGTTACTCTTACATGAAATACTTAAATCCACCTCCCCTACTCTACTGGAAATAAGAACTTACACTCCCCAACTTGATACATCTAAGTTCCTGAAACTTAAGAATATCATCAAATTACACAGCCTCTCTTGACCTGTCAAGACTTGCTAAATAACTCAATTAAATAAAAGATTTAGCTGCATTTTCAGAACATTTTTAACTCCATGCCTGGTGCAAGTGATAAAGCAAAAAGTCTTACCTATGCTCACAGACAATATCACAGCTGCTTCAAAAGCTGCCAATTAATTCTTTCAGCATTTGTTTAGTGGCAGTCTTTCTAGGTGAACCCCATGCTCATTACAAGAAATTACATATAGGTGCTGATCAAACATTACAAACAGTGTTCTGTTACCTCAGTATTCAATCAATGTCCAGACCAGTCTCTTGCAATTAAACCAATTGATTCAAGCAAATATATGGCTGAAGCAACTACTCCTAGAGACTGCAGAGCAGAGAGATAACTGACTAAATCAGACTTCTGATTGGGGGTGGGGGAAGGAGGTAAAGAGAGGAGGGAAAAGGAGATGCAAATGGACTATAAATATTTTTTATAGAAAGAGCCAAGTGACAAAAAATATTTCAAATATTTTTAGACAAAAAGCATCCGTAGGTGGTGCTGTCTTAATCGTGAAGTAAAAAGATGACCTTCGATGGTAGAAGTTTGTCCTCACAATCACTGCATCACAATCAAGCTCAAATTTAGGGTGGGAAAGACCTTCTGGGTAAATTGCTTCCTGGTCTGCCAGTGCAGAATACATTAGCACATTGTATTTTCTAATGCTCTGTTCTGGTATTACTCTAAATTCCCAAGTGACACAGCTGACAGTGCTTCCCACATGAGAATGTTAAACAGGCCAATAGAAAAGAATCCTCCTAGAAGTTTCTCAAAAGATGGGTATATTGACTTAAAATTTAAGCTGAATTTTACATTCTTCAAGCAATTTGTATCAATCTTTACCAACACAGAATTGCTCACTTCATATAGTTTTATATATTGATTGTAACATCAAAATTTGGAACACATTAAAAATCTTCTTTTATTAATACAAGTATCTAAGCAAACCTTGATTATTGACTTATTTTAGGTCTCAGTCCATTCAAGTAAAACTCAAACAGACCTTGAAAGTAGCACACATAAAACTGCAATTTACGATATCAAAGCACTATATCAGTTGTTCCGAAGAATCTCGAAGATGGAAATCCATTCACAGGTTATGTTAAAAGAGCTTTAACTAACAATAACATGGACTAGAAATCCAGGAATACCTGGACAGTCCTAAGCTTTACTGAAAATGTAGAACTAAAAAAGGTTTGAGGAAACATGTAGGAAATAATTGTTATGAGAAGTATAAGGTCTTTGTGTCTATCTAGAGCACACTCATGGATGCCTAAATTATGTCTCAAGACAATAATGTACTCAAAGAACAATGTCACACTCCACTTGTAAAGAGATTTGCATCACTAGATACACCAAATTACCTAGTGTCTGTGAGACAATCTTGAGTGGGATTCATTGGAACAAACACTGTTACACAGGTCTAAAATCATGGCTTGGACATCCCTCTGTAGGTTTGAGAAAATAAACAGGCATTTGTAGAATGGAATTCTTCTCAACCAAACTAGATGAGATGAATCATGACCTAGAGGAATCATGACCTAAGTGGCTTTGGAATGCACAGACTTTTGCTCTATGTATGAAATCGGGTGAGAAGAATCTTTCCTTCAAACCACACATCTTTAGGGATGGAATATGGGAGGCTCATACATTCAAACAAATCTTAGGATGCCATTAAAAAAAAAATCCAAAACCCAAAAAACAAAGTTTAAACATGACAATACATCTGATCAAGTCCTACTGGAATAATCTCATACAAGTAATCTACCAGCTATCTCTTCATTCAAAGTGGATGTGCAGTAACAACAGATTTTTCTGGCTTGTCGCAGGTGAAAATTCTGGCTGCCACAATAACTGAGCTGCTCCAGGGGAAATGAATCTGCTCCTTTCACAAAAAGTTGCCTACAACAATTGCTTCACTGAGAGCTATACCTCTTTCTTAAAAGTTTAGTGTTGACTTGGCAGGTAGTTTTTCGATAGTCTCACAAAAGCTTACTGATCCCTTTAAAGTATGAAAGGCACAAATACCCCTCAAGTACTTCAAACTTTGTCCTGTTTTTCATTGTTTATGTTAAAGAAAATGTATTCTATAGCTACTGAAGTCAACAATAAACCTCGTTGTTGTGGTTTAGGATGATACTCTCCAAGTTAGTCCTGCTAAAACCACTCTGCACTTGCTTCCCTCTCTCCCTGCAAGTCGGAGCACAAAAGGTCATGAGCTGATAAAAGAACCTCTACTAGAAAGAGCAATGAGATAAGAAAATGAACAGTATTAATAGGAAAAGGTAAGATAAACAAAAGGTAAGACAAAGAAAGGATTTACAAAGAAAGCCTGCAACAGTAGACAGTAATCAAATACCAATCAGATCTTCCCTACCACATTTTCTCCCACTGGAAGGAACATCCTTCTCAAAAGCAAGAGATCCTTCTCCCAACCCCAAGCAATGACTGTGAGCTAAAACAGAAAACCCTCCTAGCCATAGCTCCTCAGCTACTGCAAAAAATTAACTCTGTCCTGGCCAAAAGTAGGACACTCATGAAGACAAAAAGTAAGCTCTTCACTATTTTCTTTTAAATCTCTGAAACAGATTTGAGAGCTTTTTTGCATCTTAATATGCAGAACATTTTTTTGACAGTCTTTTCTTAGCAGACATAGCTTGGCCTATTTCTGTAATGTAACACTGACAATCGCCTTATCACATCATACAAGTTACTTGCCCTGAAAAAATAACAATAACTGGGACAATCTTACGACTTCTACCTGTGTAAATACCACTCCTTAGATCTGAGTAGCATGGCTCCCTGACCTAGCTACAAGTTCCCTCCTCACCCATATCCTGTGCTTGTATTTAGAGATTCTGTGATTCTTTTTAACACAATGAGATTAAAGAAATTTAAATCAAAGGCTTCTTTTGCAACATGTTTTATAATACCATTTGTAATATCTCCTACTATTTACTGCATGAATTACATTGTCTATAGCACTTCTGATTTTGTTTCTCTTATCTAAGCAATTATTACTATCATATAGTATTGCAAAATTTTCTCAGACCCTAAAAGCTAAATTGTAACAGTGAATTTCTGATTGTTAAACCACCTCCATCCAAGTTAACTACAGGATCTTTGTTGTGATTTTAAGACCAGCTGAAAATTGAGCATGGTACAACTGTTTGCTCAACCTCTCTCCCTCCTTCCCACTCTGATGGAATGGGGTGGAAAATCAAAGTAAAACTTTTATGTTGAGATAAGAACAGTTTAACAGTTAAAACTGATGGTAACACTGATCTACAACTTGGACAAGGTGAGCTACCAGAGTTTCTATTCCTCTTTTTAAACAAACATATCTTCCAAGCCCTTCAAAAAGTGCCAAAAAATTAACTCTGTTTGAAACGTGCAATAATTAAAGAAAAAAGAAAGGCTAATTATCAGTACAAACAATTCTTATTTTCTCTGCTGAGACAGCTGTCTTCTAATTTGCCCTCCCAATTATTAGAATGTGATTCATGTCACAAACACGCTGCTGAATTAGACCACAAATGTGCACTGCTTGCACTGCTGTATTTACATCTAAATGTTGTCAGTCTCCCAGACACTCTTAGTAATCAACACACAGAATATGTATAATTCAAGATAAAGAAATGCAAAGGTCAGAGATCATCCACAATGACAATAAGCACAATTGCTTCGTGTGATACAACATACATGGACTTGTGAAATGTATTTAGCTGCATAATATGTGCATCTCACATGGATAATAGTCCAAATTTACCATTAGCCTTACATAATCAGAAATCAGGTATGAAAAAAATCTGAGAGAGAAATTCAGCAGCTGGGGTTTTAAGAAATCCTGGTTTCTGAAATTAAAAACTCAAATCTAATTATTTTGTTCACCAGATGCTCGGACTGCAAAAAGAAGACTGAAACGGTTCTGTAAAATGTATTATGTACTCTACCACAAAAACAGTATCTACCTGTTGATACCTGAAGAATTTCCTGTAATTATTGCATTATGTTTGTGTACAAATGTTAAAAGGTTTCACCCTAAAAATATGTCCCTGTCCAACAGGACAATTTTTGACAGCCAGTAACATTTCAGAGTAAAAGGGTAATTCTCAACGTACTACTGCATCTAAAACTATAGCCAACATACACAGAATATTATTTTTCTGCAGAAAGATACTCCACTTTTTTTTTGCACACTTAATGTAAATTTACACACCAATTCAATGACTGCTATTAAAGAGCATGCACACAGATTTCAGACAAATACAGAATCTTAGTGTTCATATCGTATTTAATTACTTTCCCATAACTAAATCCAACTTTTTCTTTTAATAATTTAGATGAACCAGCCTAAACAGCCTCAACCAAAAAAAAGATTGCTACAGTTATTACTGGATATTACTAACAACCATGTTGAAATACTGGTACAGCATTGATTTGTTTATAGAGTACTGCATCCCAAATCCCATGAATTTATACAAAGCAATGTGATATGAATGATGTCTCATTTTATAAATGCTTATACATACAAGGTGATGCAGTAAGAATGTGTGATTTTTCATCATGTCACTGTGAGATTCTGCATGAAAATGTTTTGGATGTTCATAAATCTATGGGCCCAGATGGAATCCATCCCAGGGTGATGAGGGATGAGCTTGGCAGATGAGCTTGCGAAGCCGCTCTCCATTTACCAACAGTCCTGGCTCACTGGTGAGGTTTCCAGATGCCTGGAAGCTGGCCAGTGTGACACCCATTCACAAAAAGGGTGTAAAGGAGGATTCTGGTAATTATAGGCCGGTTAGCCTGACCTGGCAAGATAATGGAACAGTTTATACTGAGTGTCATCACACAGCACCTACAGGATGGCCAGGGTCTCAGGCCCAGCCAGCACAGGTTTAGGACGGGTAGGTCATGTTTGACCAACCTGGTCTCCTTTTATGACCAAGTGACCTGCCTGGTGGATGCAGGAAAGGCTGTGGATGTTGTTTGCTTGGACTTCAGCAAGGCTTTTGACACTGTCTCCCACAGCACACTCCTGGAAAAGTTGGCAGCCTGGGGCTTGGACAGAACACTCTTTGCTGGATTAGGAACCAGCTGGATGGCCAGGCCCAGAGAGTGGTGGTGAATGGTGCTGCATCCAGCTGGCAGCCAGTCACCAGGGGTGTTCCTCAGGGGTCTGTGCTGGGGCCAAGTCTGTTCAATATTTTTACTGATGACATGGATGAGGGTATTGAGTCTTCCATTAGTAAATTTGCAGACGACACGAAGCTGGGAGCGTGTGCTGATCTATTGGAAGGTAGGAGGGCTCTGCAGAGAGACCTGGAATGGTTGAGTGGATGGACAAAGAACAATAGGATGATGTTTAATAAGTCCAGGTGCTGAGTCCTGCATTTTGGCCACAATAACCCCCTGCAACCTTATAGGTTGGGGATGGTGTGGCTGGACAGTGCCCAGGCAGAAAGGGACCTGGGAGTGCTGGTGACAGCAGCTGAACATGAGCCAGCTGTGCCCTGAGGGCCAAGGGCATCCTGGCCTGGATCAGGAATAGTGTGGCCAGCAGGAGCAGGGAGGTCACTCTTCCCCTGTCCTGGGCACTGGTGAGGCCACACCTTGAGTGCTGTGTCCAGTTCTGGGCCCTCAGTTTAGGAAGGACCTTGAGACACTTGAGCGTGTCCAGAGGAGGCAACGAGGCTGGTGAGGGGCTTGAAGCAGAAACCCTGAGAGGAACAACTGAGGGAGCTGGGGTTGTTTAGCCTGGAGAAAAGGAGACTCAGGGGTAACCTTATCATTGTGGACAATTCACTGAAAGGTGGCTGTAGCCAGGTGGGGTTGGTCTCTTTCTCCAGGCAGCAACTGACAGAACGAGAGGACACAGTCTTAAGCTGTGCCAAGAGAGATATAAGTTGGATATTAGAAAGAAGTTTTTACGGAAATGGTGATAAAGTATTGGAATGGGCTGCCCAGGGAGATGATGGAGTCACCATCCCTGGATGTGTTTAAAGAAAGACTGGATGTGGCACTCAGCGCCATGATCTAGTTGAGGTGTTAGGGCTGGATTGGACTCAATAATCTTGGAGGTCTCTTACAATCTAGTGATTCTGTGAAAACACTGAATTATTACTACTTACATAGTTCTACATTCTTGCATTTTGGATTTAAAAAAAATAAACAGCATCATGCATAGAAGTTATGACAGAAGAAAAGGCTCAGAAAACAATGTCTTTACCCAAGGAGTGGATCACATTGCAGTGATGGAAATTTAATGGTTCTTCAGGAAGCATAATGAACAACCTTATCTCTATTCTCCACATATATCGAGTGGTGACAGCTCATCCTTACCAGAAACTGATACATAGAGGAAAGCACTAGCCTAAGAGTGTTAAACCCTCAGCATTTTAGATGTCTGCTGTCATCAGAGACAAGCATTACCATACAGCCTACCAAGCTAGCTCAGATACCACAGTTGAGACAAAGACCTTTCTATATTTCTCAGTACCACAAATCAAGAACACCTCTGTTTAATTTGAGCCTGTTTGCCTTTACTAGTCTGGCAGCCCACTGCCTAGTTCTCCATACCACTACATCAACAAGCCAAGTCTGGTCTTGGCAGGCTGTAGGAAGCTGCACAAGTAGTAAAGGCGACCCTCTGGAGTGGAAGGGAACACATGGCTGTATCCTGCCACATTGGGAGCAGTATTAATTGGCTGCATGACTATTCTGCACAGACATCCTCCAATAGAAAGTGGCTCTCTAATATTGAACTCTCAAATGCAGAGATAAAAGGGAAAGCTGTGAAACATTTGGGGTTACAGAAGTGTTTGACTAAGCTTTCTCCAAAACAAAAGCAGAAAGAAAACCAGTCCAACTCAGCAACTATGCATTTACGCATACAACATTCCTAGATAATAGGAAGCAGAACACAATCTTTTGCACAAGAATGATTGTGAAAATTCATGACCTGGTCATTCAATGTAACTGAAGCAAGCAGAAAGCTGTGTGCTCCACAAGAGTTCGAGATAGGGATGGGTAAGGAAGATTTCTAAGCAATAAAACATATACTCAGCTATACTGTAAACAAATATTAACAAAAAAACCATCCCTAGCTCTCTCAGATAGATATTTCTATACACAACTTCTCAGTAAGTTCAAATTGTACTCTATTATTTACAGTCTAGAGGAACATATTGCTCTGAGATCAGCAAGTTTTATTAGCACTCTGTTGCAGTGCTACTGCAATACCCACACTAAATATCAATACCTTCAACTGGAACAATTACATTCTACTTTAAATATATCTTAATTCATACATACAGAAAACATCACTGAGAGCAATTATCAGGCTCTCTTCTGATGATCCATAAAAGCAATTTTTTATTCAAAAATATTTTTAAAAAAAGACATGTTTAAAGCAATTTTTTAAATGTGGTAAAGTTTGTAGCATCTCTGTATTACATACATACTTGCTTACCTTGAACATGCTACTAATTTGTAGGAGCAAAGGAACAATGTCATGCATCGCCTCCCTTACCTCTTTTTTATTCTTAGGCCTTAATAAAATGAATTGAAACAAATAAACATAGCCAATTTTCATGACTGATTTACAAAAATTGAACTAGTAACCAAGATAAAAGTTATCTGTGCAGTTTACAACAGATGTTAGTAGCATAACACAGTCAAAATGCAGAGACTCATAATTTATGACCTGAAATTGTTTTCATGAAGTACTTGTAATAACATTTCTCTGCATAATATTTTCAAAAATAAAACATAATCAAAACAATGCTGATGTTTTATAAGCAAACCACTTTCTGGTCCAGCTCCTACAATCAGGCTAAGAAGCATCTTAGCAGCTATTTGCACTTACAAGAACACAATTTTCTGTCTCCACATGAAATGGTGAAAGAATTAATGACAATGACCATGAGATTCACATTTCATCACCTTGTTTTGTGAGCTCTCTTTCCTTTATATAAAAATTGTTGTTTTGCTAGATAAACCATTTAACACCATGTCCTTTATTATCACAGAATGAAAAACAAAATGGAGAAGATAGTCTCCATCCTGTTCACAGCAGGCAACCACGCATAGTAAAATAAAAATAAAAAAATAAATAAAAAAAAAAAAAGCTCTGATCACAAAAGCAGGTACTAAATGTCAATTTTAGCAGAGGCAGGAGGCAATCTGGAAGCAGTCTGTCCAGGACAGGGCAGATGTGCGGGCAGGATGACTTGCCATACTGCTGGCAAGGGTGTGTATGTTCTCTGGGTACAGGATCAGGCAACACTGTCAATCTGGAAACTCAGAGAAGCCCTTAGTTCTCTTGCACAAGTATTTAAAAAGAGCTGTTTTCATTATAAAAATCTTTTACTCATATATTCCATTTATATTGTGCCCTTTTGCCAGACAATTTTCAAGTGCTTAATATTAATTAGCTCTCACAAGGCATATTTAAAGAATAGACAATCATTTCATCCACACTTCTATCCTCTGTGGTACTATGTGGTGACAACAACATGACAGCTACTTAAAAAGCAAAATATAATAATGCAGAAGGTAAAGCTGCTGAGGGTAAATTTTCTTAAGCTTGAATTTTCAAAGCCTGTTCAAGGCCCCAGCTGAGCTCCTGTGGGCTTCTTTGAAGCTTCTAGCTTTCCTAATCAACCCAAGGATCTTTTTTCAAAGAGAAAGAAAAATCTCAATATCGTTAAACCCTATTAAGCACATACCTTTGCTCCATCCTTTTTTATTATTTTGTTATTTGGGTGTTTTCTGAAGTTTCTGTGCAGTACTTATGGGCGTTTTTTGTTCCCTGTGAATTATTTTGCACTCTCCTACTTTCTAGAAGGATAGCCTATTACTATATCTCAGACTTAAAAGTATCCTTTCTATTGACCTTCATGCAAAATTCAAAATATGAAATTAAGATCATACACAAAACCAGGATGGAATAAGAGTAGTGAAGGAAACAATTATGAGACTATATTTCTAAATGTCTGAAAAATGCATAGCCAGACAAAAACTGGCAGGTAAGCTATAAGTAATATCACACAGTTGGTCTGCATTTGAAAGACTTAATGTACTAACAATGATAATTAATTTATAGTTATTTGCTATTGAGATCTTTTTTTTCTTGTTCATCTGGACTATTTATGGGACATTTATTCCACATTTTTCAGTGGAAAACACCGGAGGCTCTAGTCAAGCACTAGGAAGTGCATTTGAGGAGCAAGAAAAAAGGATTTCAGTTTTGTCAGAACAGCAAAATACTATTTTAAAACATCTAGTATGGATATTGAGATGGCATAGATAAATTATCTGTAATGAAAGAAGTAGCTGATGCTAATAAGCAAGCTAAATTGGTAAAATAACCAATTAAAGTGTCATCTTTAATTAAAATGCCAATTAGAGCAAAGGATTATTAAGATACATGTCAGTCACTAAAACTGATGAATCCTAATTCTTTTACAGGATGTCTTTTCTTTAGCCTTCCTCAACAGCAAGAGCTCTTACCCAAAATAAAACCAAACTCTCATCCCCTTTTTTAAACACACATTGCATTCAAACTATTCCAAAGGGCAAAAATTAATAGTGCTACAACACAAAAATAAATTAACCAGCTCTTAAGACAGAGAGAGATCCAATCCAAAAAAATGGGGAAAAAAAAAAAAAAAAAAAAAAAAAAAAAAAAAAAAAAAAAAAAAAAAAGAAGGGCAAATAAGGTAGCCTGAGGGTAGCTTGGTATGGCAGCTGATATGAAACGCAGATCCTTCTTCCCAGCCCCCCACCTCTGGAACAAAGTCTTCTCCAGATTTCAAAGCTTGTATTATGAGGAGCCAATAAAACATTATAATCTGCTAATGCCTGTTATGCTGATTCACAGGACTTCCTTTCCCTTCAATTAAACCACATCACATGGATCACCATGGTTTACTAGACAGTGCATGAGGATGGGGATTACACTACAATTGACATAAGATAATAACAAAAGCACTAGAAACAGAGCCATAATGCCTCCAACGGCCCCTGTAATTGGAGCCGAGATATTGTAATGACAGATCTATCAGCACTAGGTCAGTGGGAAAACATCTGGGTTTCAAGCTTGCAAGTGGCTGTTTTCTGTCCTGACCAAAAAGCTCATCATTCTGTGTTTTCTTCCCTATTTATCTCAGTGGGTTTTGGATCAAGATAGGATAGTTATTTTGGTATCTCAGTATTGCTGCATTCAATCACATCAAGAAACAATAAATCCATGCATATAAAGTACTCCACCAACTGGATATCATGCTGCCTTCCTTCTATCTCCTTAAAACCAAAATTTAGCAAAAAGGAACACAACCCAGTGAAACTTCATTCACAATCTGAAAACAGGCTTCCCAATCTAGAAATCAGCAGCTAAAGAACAAATATGTACACATACATAATTATTTTGCTTCCATGTGCCCACTTCTTTGGTTTCATCTCAGCCTAGCTTTTCCCTGCTTTGCCACCAACATTCCCTTACAATTGTTTCATTTAAAGATCTCTTCAGAAAATGCATTTTATTTCATGAATATGGGAGCCAGCTAATCTGTTCCTGGCCTAAGCAACCTTAGCTTCTATGGTTTTACCTTCCAGGGGAAACCTTACCTGCTTCTACTGTATATAGTACAATACTAAAATGAAGAATTAGATGACTCAAACTGTCTCTATAGTTTTCTCAAAAACCATGAAAAGAAAACAAATGAAACAACACACTCAGTGCCTATTCATCTCCTTTATTTACAGTTTCTTTGTATTTTATAAATTCCTTTCATTACCACAATATATTTTTAATACACAATATTATAAAACTCATAAATCTCACACCCCTATGGTGTGAGAGGAGTTTTGTTGTTGTTTCTGAAGGGTCTTTTTAACTAAACAAATTTTAGAATGCCTATATTGCATTACACTTCTCCTTAAGGAGAACACAACTTCATTCCAGTCTGTTAGGAATTACTGAGAGACATTACGATCCTCCTCATCAAAATCTCCAGAACCATCACTGACAGTGCTGTAACACATCTATTATGCCTCCTTCCATATTGCCTGTTGACATTCAATCTGCCCTTTGAGGATGAAATACGCAAACTGAAGAGGCAGAATTATGAGGTTCATATTCCACTTGGTTCTACCTCCTGAAATTCAGCCACAGAGACAAAATCTGTGTGATGCACTCCTGCACTCCAACCAGGCCATCAAATATCGGACTGGTTTTATAATGCAATATTTGCAGGAAAATGAGTAAGAAAAGGAAGATTAAAATGCAGTCTGAAACTTATTACTAAAACCTCAGAAAATTGCTTTTGTGAAAGGTTCATAAATTGGCAACTAATCACAGAATCAACTAGGTTGGAAAAGATCTTTGAGATCGTTCAGTCCAACCTATGACTTTACAACACACTGTCAACTAGACCATGGCACTGAATGCCATATCCAGTCTTGCCTTAAGCACCTCCAGGAGTGGTGATTCCACCACCCCCCTGAGCAGCCCATTCCAATGCACAATTATTCTTCCTATGAAGAATTTCTTAGTAATGTCCAACCTAAACCTCGACTGGTGCAGCTAAGTCTGTGTGTTCTTGTCCTCTTGCTGGTTGTGTGGGAGAGGTGACCAATCTGGTTACAACCTCCTTACAAGGAGTTGTAGAAAGTGATAGGATCTCCCTGAGCATCATCTTCTCAACTCAATTGTTTTATCTTTGCCATTGACTTGCTTTAGCAGATGTTTTCTAATCACCATAACAGCTGCCTTAGCTTGTTTCTATATTCACTTAGTAGCACCATCGTACTTTGCAACCCAGGACCCATAGGGTTCGACTGAAAGTTCAAAAATTGGCTGAAAATATCCCAACCACATTAACCAGTTCACAACACTGAAAATGCCCCTTTCAAAACTATAGTCACTTCAAAGCATTGCTAAATTGGAGTAAATCTTCCATCCTAGCCCAGTACAAGTAGAGAAAAAGGGGCAAAAGTCACATTTACACTCAGTGCACTGGCCATGACAGATACTTAAATGAAAATTAAAGCAGTTCAGAGACTGTTTTCATTTATATTCAACCCTATGCAATTCTAAGAAGCCTGGTTATCATCTGAGGAATGGGAAAGTAGAGGCAGAGTTCAGCATGAAGTTCTGTTCTGTGAAAATTTATTTCCAAATCAAAAGGAATGACAGAGGATGAGAGAGAGCTATAAAGAAATCCTCAAGGAACTCCCATCTCTGGAAAGCAGAGTATTACTGGACTTGCGACTTACTATGCTATACTGCACAATGCTCTACATCCATAATATTTCTTGCCAGGTAGAGGGTCTCTTGGTATTTTGATTCTTTAGGAGATAAATTATAATGACTTAGTGATGAGTAAACTGAATATTGGTAGCTGAGAATATTCATATTTAATTAAAGAGTCAGTTTTAATTACTAAAACAGGGAGAATGAAACTTAAAAACCACTCATCTCTAACTTCATAAGGTAGTGTAAGTGTAAATATACTTCCATTGGATTATTCTGGCATACTCTGTAGTGAGAACAGACAAAACAAGCTGTTTAAGATCAGAAAGTTTTCAGTATCTAATAGAATGTAGAGGAAGTGCATCAAAGCAGACTGCAATGGCTAAATAAAACTTCAGTACATTAGAAACTTCACAAGGAAAGAAAGCAAACAAGCGGTACCAGCAGAAAAAGATGATCAAGAACAGAGACATCTAGAAGCACAGCATTAAAAAAAACAAACTAACAAACAAGCAAAAAAAAAAAAAAAAAAAAAAAAAAAAAAAAAAAAAAATCCAAACCACTAAAAAACCCCACACTAAACCCCAAAAGTTCAAGCTCTTTAGTACTGGGGATCCTTTCTTCCTTTAGAAGTATCTTTTTAACATACCTGCCCTTGGTTTCAAATAAGTCAATTGATCCATCATTTGCTGAGTTATTATACAGATCTTCCTAGCAGAAAACCAATAGTCTGAGTTATAATTGAAGCAAGAGTGCAAGAGTCACCAGAATAAGGTTTAAAATACTTAATTAATACATCTACAACCAGTAGGCTTGCTTTTAAGCATAGATTCCATAGGTTCTCTTGAAAAAGACTATGTAAATTACTAAATCCTCTCTCTGGATTATTAAATTTTTAGATCTAACAAAAGCAAACAGAACTGGCAAAAGAGTTGGCATCTTAAATTGGCCAAACGAAGCACAACACACCGAGAGGAAGATGAGATATTACAGCTTCTGACAGTGAAGTAGTGACTGCACCAAAACATATAAAATGAAGAGAAATAAAGATACTGTAAAACTGTGATGTTTTTTGATTAGTATCTTCTATAACAAATTCAGGGACACATGCTACAGATAAAGTCATTGAATATATGTATTAAATATTATTTGCTTCATTCTGAAACATTGCTTCTTCAGAAAAGGTGAGAAATACACTATTAGAATGATTTGACAGTCTTGTTTATTGCTGCAAAGAAAACAATTCAACCCTGACTTCATGAGTTGCAGTCCATCCCTGGGAAACAAGTTTTACCCATTCTGTCCTCTGCTCAATATATCTGCATCATTTCATCACCAGGGCCTGTTCACCTGTACAGAACATATTACTTTTCCAGCAAAAAGACTAGACTTGATCCTCTAAGTCTCCAATGCCATCCACCTCTCTTGTAAGCCGTTTCATTTTTGTTATGCACTATGCTTGCTGAACACCCATAAATGTGTATTTTTAAAGGCCTAACATATGTGAAGGCTCATCACTCTACTTGCCTTTGTCAATGCACATGGCTGAGGACAGGGTACCTTTCCAAGAAAAGCTCAGAAGAAAAATACCAAAATCTTCACCCATCAGTTTTTAGTTTGAATTAATGCTTGGGAGGCTTCATACCAGCCTATTACCAGGTCATATGGTGTATTATCTTAGAAACTGACCATTTTGAAGCACACAAATTTCTTTTCATATCACTACATTGCTATTGCCACTACTCAATGACATGGGATTTATACACCACCCAAGCACACAGTGTTACTGCCACAGCACATCTGGAGTTAGTCAGTGATGTCCTGTTTATCAGTCTCCTCATGCTTCAGGAAACAGAAAAACACCACACATCCAGTACAGCTGCTTATGATCCGCATTTGTGTCTGAAAACAGAGGACTAGAGCCCATCTCAGCAGAAAGACTATTCCAGAAACAAGTACGACAGAAAAAGATGAAAGTTTCCTCCAGCACCTCATATATTTTCATATCAGAGTGATATTTTTTCCTTGAGACTGCCAAAAACCTTATTTAGGAAAATATGTAAAATTACTCTGTTTTCAGTTGGTGATAGGCCTTACCAGAAACTCTTTCAAAGCTCAGCCTAAGCTCTGCTGCACAAGAGCATACACATCCTGTACCTCGAGACTCTGTGAGCAGTGAGCTATTCACACCAATGTGTCTTTCCACAGCCTCCCCACAGCTTCTGTCCTTCAGACGCCCATGTGCCAACCTGCACTAGGCATATTTATACTTTTCCTCCTTGGAGACTCCTAATATTACTAATTACTCTTCTCAAAGCAGTTCATATTAGAGACCACAACAAATGGTGTTTTCTCAAAGAGCCTGCTGAAGATAAACATCCCAGAGACTCCAACATCTAGATCAATTTGACAAAACTATCCTGGAAAACTTAATTTGATTATAAATTCTAAGGTCACAGGAAGAATGGTCATTTAGCATAAAGTGACTGAAATACTTACACAGCTGAAAAATTAAGCAGCACAACACAGAGCCAGAAAGATGGGTATTGTTTAGTCCTGACACATGCCTCATAGCCTTAAGTGCAGTTATATGCAAAACTGAATCAAGTTGTTTCAACATTTTTATTCCTGTAATGGTAAAAGCTCCAAAACAAACAGAAAAACAGAAAAACCCTGCCACATGACCACAGGCAACAAAGGCAGCAGTTCAACAGTTTAGCTGACACAACCCTGCATGTCCATGACTGTCTCCACTTAATTCTCCCCATGAGGGCATCTAAGGACTGCTCTCTGCTGCCAGCAACAGTCCTATGACTACACTGATGAATCATTGAGTCTCTTCTCATGATGTGCAAAATCTCTATTGATTGGCCACTAGCTGCTCTGAGTATGGAGTAAATATGCTCTTTAGATAGAGTATCCAGCCCCAGGCTGGAAAGAGGAGAGTTTGTCCATTTGGGATCTTGATTATAGTGAACACAAAATTCAGCTACCAAAGAGTAACTCATCCCTAACAAAAGGCCACCGTTTTGTTTGCAGGTTATAAGTTCATCACTACATTCCCCCTGTGTCACAACCAATACTATTAGCAGCATTTTTCTTCCATCCTTTCTGCAACATCATTCTCTTGGGGAATTAATTAAAAGCCTACACGGAGACTTGCATTTCAATCTGGACAGTTTCCCTCCCTCCTCCTCCAGCCCCAACTCCATTGTGGACATATGACAAAATTACAGAAAATTATTTTGAAGAAAAGTCAGATGTGATGCAGTATCCCAAATGTTTATACATTTCAGAATATCATCAAATAACAATTCATTCTTCACTAGCTCCAGTGGGAAAAAGTATAAAGAACACACTATGAGTATCAGAAGCTTATCAAATAAAAATAACAAAGAAAATGAAGAAAAAGACAGCTGTGTATTGCCACAAACATTCAGAAAATTACTGGTAACAATGAAGTCATGTTACTGGGATAGAGTTGTGTCTCCTCATAGCATATATTCATTTAACAGACACAGAGCAGCCTGTGACCATTTACTCAGAAATCAAGAAGCGTGTAATACATCACAAAGTTGTAAACAATGGCATTATCCCACAGGCTAGTAAATTTACTGCTCATGACCCACTATTTGGATGGTGCTTGATTGCTCCAATGGAGAAAAATTTCTGTTTATACTCTTACAAGGAAGGTACCAATACTTTAAAATTCATATTAATTGTGCAGTGAACTATCTAAGAATAATGCTTCATTCTTCTTTTAATTTCAGATAAGCACAAAACTCTGTTTATGTACTCAAAGCTGTTCTCATACCAGGGTAAATCAGCACATTTTCACATGATCTCTACTGGGGAAGAATCCAACAAGAGTGAAAACAAAATTCCCAACAGAAAATTACTTGTTTACAGGAATGTCTTTACAGACCCTCAGATTTATTAATAACACATTCTTAGCTATTACTGTATTTCCCCACCAACTAGACACATCAGCTCCAAGCTACTATTTGAAAAAAACCCCACACTCTTTAATGTTTTATTTCTATGTAATTATATTTCTATATAATTAAGCATATAAAGGATTTCTTATACTTTTATAAGGAACAATAAATATCAATTGCTCTCAGAAGTGACTGCTGTCATTCAAAAATAAAAGTCTCTGTATGTTTATATATGTATCTGTAGGAAACAGAAATGATAATTGGCGCTTTGGGAGGACTGCTTTTAAAGTTCCTATGGGATATAGGGCATGAAAAGCGACAGGCCCAACAATCAGCTGAAAATAAGAGCACAAACAAAATTCCATGTTCTTCTGCATTTCATGTATCTGTAGTGCCCCACTGCATGACAGTTGCTTTAAAACATTCACTGTTCTCAAATAAGCATGAGAAAGAAATGCTAACAACCTCGTTGCTGAAGTCTCAAGGAAGAGATGCCCCTCCCAAGTTCTTCTGTAAGGCCTGGAGCAGCAGTGCAGGCTCCCACACTACCTAACAGGTTTGCCATTCGTGCACCAGATTTGCCAGCTTTTAATCTGCACCTGCAGAACAAAACAGTGCACTGAGATTCAGTGTGATAATTCACTGAGAGCAGTGTGAAATACAGCACAAGACTGAAGCTGATGAGGAACACAATGCTTATGAGGCATTCCTGCTGTCACCAGCACAAAGCACCTGCTAAGACCAGGCAGGGTCTTTTCTGGTCTACAGTTTTCAAGAGTTTGAAGAGGCCATCCAGCAGTTAGGCTAAAGCAAGAAACACAACTCCTCTCCAGATAGATACTACTTGGTATCTCTACCTTCACATTGCTATAGGGACATATCTGGCATTAATAATTTTTCTGAGGCTTTGTCTTGTTTTCTCCTTAGGCTTTTTTAAATTTATATATTGACATTCGAAAAAAAATGCTGCTATGGAGGCAGACAGGAAAAGGTTTTTTGCACAGAAAAGATGTCGTTGCAGAGAAATGTTTAGTCTGCATGAAACAGTACAATACTTCTTAGGAACCCTTAAGGCAAAAATCGGGAAAGTGGGCTAAAGAAAAGGCATATATGCATATCTCAGCACGTATTTCTGCTGATTAAAGAATATTCTTCTTATTAGGAAATAAGTTAAAAGTTCCCGAATCTTATAATAGTATTTAGCTCTATACTTACACTTTCCCCAAGCCAAACTAGTGCTCTCAATTTGAGAGCACAGTAAAAAAAAAACCTTAGTTATCATGAGAATCAGTTACTCTTAACATGGCTCCGCAGTTCTTGTTCTGTTTCCTCACCTTCAGAATATCTAAAGCCAAACAGTTCTAGTAAGTGCTGCACTACATGGTGAACTACATAAATGAACAAGAATTTGGACAGAAGTAGTTAGAGTAAGTTGCATTTTACAAAAGAGCAGGAATCTAACATTAAGAAATTTGATTTCAAGAGTTTTTCAGCAAAGATCTGATAATTGTTCTGGTATGTTTTTGTTTCAAGTTTTGAATATTTGTTTCTTTCTTGACTCAATGGTTTCTTGGCCACCCAAATTTTTGATTATTCTTTATCATAAGTCAATTTTTATGATAACATTTATTTGTAATGAATTGTATATTTGCTAGAAGCAGCAAAGGATTTGTATAGGACCAGAAATAGCCAGTGCAAGAAAACTTCGTATGAACTTGCTTTTGTCATGAAAATAAAAGACAAACAATCCCCAACTAACAAATGACAGTGAAATTTAAAAAGTTGAAACACATCTTCTTTTCATATAGATAAAAAAATACATTATTTGGTGTTTTTTCTAACTGAAAGATTTAAAACATTAAATTTCACTGCAAAATATGTATTTGCTCTCACAGTTATTATTACTTTCAGCTTCTTCATCACATGCAAAAGAAGTGTTAATATGTCAAAAGTGGATCTATAAATTCACGACAGCTTCTAGAAATGAAAAATCAGACACAGGGGAAGATTAAGAACATAACTTAATCAGGTATTTTAATCAAGATAATAATTTTATATTACAATAGAATTCCATTATGTGCCTTAGAAAACATTTAACTAGATCAAGAAAATATTAAAAATTTGGGAGAAGAGACCTGACCTGAAGAAGAAGAGGCCTGAAGAAGAAATAAGTAAATGCTACATGGCAAAAAATGGGGAAATCCATAACAGTCATCAGTGGCAAAATGTTATATTATTGTGATCTGTAAAGTCAGCTTCATTGTGCTTGCTGCATCTAAACATTCACTAGACTAAAGAAAAAATAAAATTACAAAGCCCAATTCTCAGTGAATGCGACAGAAGAATAACCAACTCCTAGGTACACAGCAGCTACACAACTAACTTTAGAGATGAGCTTACAATCTCAAACATAATTACATACTTTTTGACTCCAAGTTGAAATATTTGCTATTTATATACTTTTATGTATATTAATAAGTTTCTTGGTTTTGAAGGACTTCCACTTTATCCCTTAGAATAATGCTATTATGGCTGAATTTCTTGCTGCCCCCTTAAAGAATGGAAGTTGTTGGCAGGAGACCAGACTTTCACCTGAAATTTGATGTGAAAATTCAGTTTCTGCAAAACTCCTAACAGAGAGAAAAAAAAAAATGTGGACATAATGTTGCTAATCAAAGTGCTCTCTAGCAATAATCCCTTGCAAAAATGTGTGCACCTACTGCAACAAACAAGGCATTCATAAGCAATTCCATTCTTTGTCCAGCTACAAGATATTAATTACATCCCACCATCCAAGGAGCAGAACAGAAAGCAGTTTCCTGGTGTGTCCTGACACAAGCAGAGAGTTCAAAGTCTGTTCCTCTTTTATTATATAAAATAAATTATTTTTCTGCAGGGCACAGCAGCTGATTATCAAACCTTTCCAAGAAGATGCACCATGACTGAAATTTAAAATGCTCATTTAAGAGAAAGTGTCCACACTGAAAAACAGACATAATGCACATAGGGCAACCTTGGAGCTCAGACTGGTCTACCACTCAACACCAGACAAAGCTACCTAACCCTGAAAAGCACAGATACATGCAAAAATGGAATTTCACTCTGCACGTCCACAGTCAGAGACTGGATGGGATCATAAAGTTGACAATACTGATTTAATCAGAGTGGAAAGTCCCAGGATAAACATAGAGCAGATGGCTGGAACAGTAACATGCATGCTGCATTCATTCACCCCTCTATTATTCATCCTGAAGTCCCTCTTGACTAAACTGTAATTTTCAGAAAATTACAATGATCATGGTAGGTAAATGAACAAAAATTAAGCCTAATGCAAATGAACTTCATCCACAAAATGTGACTCATGCTGGAGCCATGTATTTTTTAAAAAACAGAAAATGCAACTGATCTGTTTCTGTATGCAGATGAAAGTAGATACACAAGTATACAAGCACTACAATTGCACAAATAAAATTTTGTGTGTGATGTGGCTCCACACAAAATAGGGTCCATCACTTGCATTCTATTCTTCTCAAAAATAACCCTTTGGTTGATAGAACGACAATTAGGAGCTGAAGATTTACTCTGTCAGTTGAATGAATTGATTTGCAATGAAGCTTAAAAAAGAATGTGAAAAGGGCCTTAAGCAACCAATTTTCAGCATACTTTGTAGCCAGCAAAACACCTTTCACAGAAGTGAAGCATTGTGACATCTGCAAACAGAAATTTCTTTAAAACTAAGCAAGTGCTAAAGTGAAGTGAAAGCACTGTTATATTTAATAAAAACAAGTTGCAATCTAGTTCAAAAGTTTCCTTTTATGGAACAGGGAAGAAAAAAAAATCTTTTGTATGAGGATATTATTAAATCACTCAACTTTAATTGCATATGAATTACAAAAAAATAGTATGTATTTTGATAATAAAGCTAAGTATATATAGGGCAAACCACAGCCTAACAGAAACAGCAAAGCAAAGAGGCTGATAAATCACCAAGTCAATCATTCTGCCTGTGTGTGGAGTGACTATTCTCTGTGACACATTTTCAAGTGCCCTATTTATTCAAGGAAAAGATTATGCAAGAGCCTGACACGTATCAAATAGTGTGACAGACAGCCAGGCAGACACACATTACTAAGCCCTGTTGCAAAGCCACAATTTGTGGCAGAACCCAATGCTAATCTAACCTCTGTCATTTTAGCAGGCACAGAAACTGATCACAATTATTACTGTGATACATTCAGGTTTGCTTATTCAGCCTCTCCACCAGAAAGTCCAATGCCTTTTGTGCTGTGGAACTGCATCTTTAAACAGTTGCTTGAATTAACACAGGGAGACTGACAAAAATACAGCTCTTCCTTCAGTTCAGATTTTAAACTGAAACAGGACCATGAAGCAGCATAGTCAGAAAACAACTATATTTAACCTGCTAAAGAGTTATCTTCCAAATGAAATAATCAACGAAAAGGAAAATATGAGAAAAAAAATATCAGAAATATTTTGGATTCTCTTTGAGCATGTCTTATAGATTCCCATAAACAGAATATCATATGGAGCACCAAACTAATTCTACTTTTTCAAAAAATTACAGAATTACCTTCTGCTTCTAGCAAACATTACTCTCATCCTTATTTAGATTATCTGTATGAAAGAGAAGCAAACAAAAGAATATAGCCTGTCTAACTACAAGAAGGTAAGTGCCAACAACTGCAATATTGCTTTATCACTTCAACACCAGCAAAACCAAACCTAGCATTCTCTCTCAAATTATCATTACTTATATAGGCTGGATTGTTAATAATGGAAAAGATAAAAGAGAAACATAATAAGCACTGAAGACTTACCTGGACACAACCAAGTTCTAGTGATACCACAAAAACAAAAACATATACCAGCAGTTGTGAATTCTACACAGTACTTCATGGCACAAGCTTCCAGGAATTCCCTTAAGAACAAGTTATACAATATTTGGGAACAATTTTATTTTAGAATTCAGGATCTGAATTATGCACCATTTTACTTCTTAAGGATAACTCTGGCTCAGAAAATCAAACTTAGAAGTAGATTCAGCCAGTATTCAAATTTGTGAATGGCTTAAGATACAAAGGATGTTTCACAGGTATGAATGTTAGCTCCTAATTGGGCCTTTAAAACTTATTACTATAGCTCACAGGTTCAAGACTGATACTCTGTAAGTGTAAGTGGCTATTCATCTTATCTGCTACAACAAGAACCAAAAAAATAATTTGCTGTTCAATAGTTTTACAGGTGCTTGGGTGCAAGCATCTCCAATAAATGCAAGTTAAAACTGTATCAACACAGCTTGATTCAAAGAAGTTGTAAACCTGCAATTCTCAATGGCATTGGCAAGATGCGGCTTCTACTAAAATCCCCAGAATTTCTCTACTTCATTCTGGGATAACATTTTCTCCAGTGGTCTGGAAAGCATCTACTACAATGCTTTTCTGGTTAAGAGAATATTATTCTATATTTTTTTTCTGTGGTACTGCCATGAGATTCTAGTCAAGACCATGATTTCCTGGGCTAAGTGCTACATAATAAAGTGCTAAGTCTCCTTTCTGAGAATTTTAGCAGTATTCAGTAAATCATGGAGAAATCCACACTATGCAGGGAAATCTTATCCATGTTCCTATTCATCACCACAGGCTACTTAAGACATTCATTTACAGGGAGAACCAGATTTGCAGAAATTTACAAGTATCTAATCACACAAAACACTTTGTCCACATTTCAGTATTCTGTTACTTCCCAAGTCTCCAGTGCATTTCAATTTTTCCCTATCAAATTCTGCAAGTCCTTCTACATATCAATAATTTCTAGTCCTTGCAGGATCCAAAAAACCTACAACATCTCTCTAAGTAGCCTCAGTTCTGAGGGAAGTGCCAGAAGACAACCAAGTCCCCAGAATTCTTGGACTCTGAAGCAGGTTGCAGTCATCCAGCACTGATACCCAAAAGTAGCTGGTGGAAATAAGAAAAGCATATGTCTGTGTCCTGCTGAGCCCAACTTTAAGCTTGGATGTAGCAGGCAAAGGTACAATTCCTCGTTCTGCCTGACTTGGAATATGCACTAAAAATGCTACAGAATTTATGATTCTGCATAGAAATGAGGATTCTGCTTGTTTCATCTCCCACAGAACATGAGAAATCTAAAAATAGAGCAACTGAGTAAATCATACAGATTGATTTTGGCAAAGACAGTCTTACCCCCACCAAGGCTTTATAGGAGAACTCCAAGACAGGAAAAAACTGCTTTCATATTAACCAAAGCAGACCAAGAGACCCAGGAAGAATGGATCAGGCAATGGGATAAAATTAAACTGCCAGCAAAACTGAAATCTGGAAAAGAGCTTGTACACAAGAAAGCAAAGAGTGGCATAAAAAATTCTCTCAAATTCTTAGGTTTTTGGGTTTTTCTCATCCTATTAAGTACCCCAATATTGAAGTGCTTAATTTTAGTTCTGTGTCTGAAATAACAGGGTAACAGCCATTCATCTACACTGCCACATGACAGTCCTCAGTACAAGCCAGTACATCCCTCAAAACACAAATACAGTATATTTAAATGTTCTGATACCCTTTCACGAGTCACTTCTTGCATGACTGACTCTAGTACCAGACTACGTGACTCTTTCACAACCATCATTTGCTGTTGTCAGACTGGATTCAACAAATTACTACTAATCCTGCTAACAGAGACAGAGAATAAAGAACATGGGAGAACAATTTAACCACTTCTGCTAAGATTCCTCTTTATGGAAGACAGGAACTAAAGCCATAGACTTTTTAAGCTGTCAATACCAAAAATCCCTGAATTTTAGAGTTGTCAATACCTGATTACTGGCAGCTGATATCTCCTTACCAAGCAGCACTCCAAGACAGCAGAATGAGGAAGCGCTGATCTTCACAGTCAGTGTGGGTGCTGCTTCTGTGCCAAAATCCACTCCCAACACTGCCTACATGAATACTGCTTCATCCTATGCTTTTTCCATCAATGGCCTATTTCATAAAAGTCTTATGACTTCATAGCTTCTTTTTTAAAATATGGCTATATTCCCCAGAATAAACTCCACACAAACAGATTAATTACTCTGAAATACTGCATTTTACCCAAAGCTAAGAAAATTCCAAATTTAGTACACAAGATCACTTAAAAATTTACTTCCTAAAACTAGAGGCTAACAATATAGCTCTCAATTTGGTAATATGGGAGGTATCTAAAAAGGATAAAAAATGTTCAATTTTCAAGCACCTTTTTATGTAGTCATGTAATTTTAACAAAGTGAGACAAATATGTTTTCTTTTAGCCACAGTGCATTACTAGGCAGAGCTACTTTTCCTCTCTTCATACCTCTGAACAGCAACTCATTTCTTTCAATGTAGTGTTTCTGTTCTTGCACAAGATGAATAATTTTCACTGGAATTCTCTGTTTCAGATACAGATCCATTGTGAACTGAGCAGAAATAGTTTCCCTAATTAGAACACATTCTGAGCCAGTTGCAGCAGTTCAGAAATGGCACAGTGAAAATCTAAATAATAAAAATATGTTTCATTGGGCAGAATAACTCAGATTTTCCTACATTCACAGTCAGGCAAGATCAGGTGTAAGAGCACTTGGCTGTGACCAACAGCACCCAAGGTAACAACAACAATCGTTTATGTGTCAACATCAAAAAAGAGTTTTAAAATACTCAGGAAAAAAAATTTTAAAAAATTATAAAAAAACAACTTGGTTTGAATAAATAAGGTAAATAAGATACAAAAGCTAGCTGATTAACAGATTAACAGATCTCAATGTGGGTTCACATATTTAAAAATGTTGCAGCCAACCTTTTTGGAACCATAGAATCGTTACGGCTGACAAAGACCTCTAAAATCACAGAGACCAATGATTAACCCAGCACTACCAAGCCCACCATTATTAATCCATGTCTCTGAGCACCACATCTACAAGTCTTTTGAACACTTCCAGGTATGGTGACTCAACCATTTCCCTGGACAGCCTGTTCCAACGTTTGAAAAGCCTTTGGGTGAGGAAATTTATCCTAATATCCTAAACCTCCCCTGTTGTGACCTGAGACCACTTCCTTTTGTCCTATTGCTTGTTAACTGGGAGAAAAGACTGACCCCTACCTGGCTACAGCCTCAACAGGTAGGTGTGGAGAGCCCTCCTCAGCCTCCTTTTTGCCTGGTTAAACAAACCCACCTCCTTCAGCTGCTCCTCATAAGACTTGTACTCCAGACGGTTCGATAGCTTTTTTATCCATCTCTGGATGCAATCCAGGTTACCTTCAAATTGTTGTCTTGTTACAAGATGAGACAAAGAGAAAAGAAAAAGAGGAAAGCAGCTCCTGCTGCCATTGCATGCAGCAGGGCCACCTGCACTGACAGCAGTCCGACCAGCACCTGCTTCCGAGGAGGGCACAGAGCTGAGCAGTGAGCCTGCTGCAGCAATCCAGAAACACTGCATAACCACTGAGGGTAGGGAGTGTGCACACATACACACCAGACACCGGCATTAGTGAGGGCACTGTGTGTAAGCTGTCACACTCATACCAAGGCCCAGCAAGACACAGCCTGCTGGGAAGGAACTGTTCAGGTGCCATCCTGCCCCAAGCTCCCAAATCTGCTTCACCTTGTGCTCCACGTCTGCTGTCTCTGCTTGCCAAGCCCTGGTCTTTGGTACCACTTTGGGAGACACAGCTTTCAAGGAACTGCTGCATGGTGAAGGTGCATGAGGTCGAGGAGATGTCTAACACTAGCTGCTGCACAGTATGGGGAGGGTGAGCAATGGGACACTGCACACCACTGACATAATTGTTTATTCCACTGCACACCACCAGCAGCCACCTGAGGGCCTTCTGCAGCAAAACACAAAGGGTCATCACTGACAAGAGGAGAAGAGAATGAGAGGTGATGTATGCCCTGAAAGCCCTTCTGCAAGGCATGGGTGCAATGGGAGTAAAGGATCATCTGCTTCTCTTTCCTTCAGTAGCCCACTGAGAGCCTCCTGGCAACCAAAAATGCTCTGATTGCACCTCTCCTTTCTGCCCAAAACTCCTTATTTGTCTGACAGAACCACAAACCCCACATTTTGTTTTCCAGCCTTGACTGCAATTTTCCTCCCATTGTGCAGCATCCTAGTGGACTCTCCTGCTGGAATTGGATTTTCCATCTCTTTTGAGCTATGAGGAGGTAGGTAATCACCCTGCTTCCCTGTAGTCGCAAGGAACAGCAACAGGAATTAATCACATTCACTCTGTCAGTTCCCGATTTCTATTCTATTAGTGAGATCACAGTAGTCACATCTCACTGTGGTGGTTTGGCAATCATAACAGAAATGAAAATCCCTTTTGAAATTATGTAGAACACAAAATTAACTGAAATTACAAAAGTTGAAAATTATTTTTCTTAAAGGAACCTATCCTTGGTCTGAATCACTAAAACTGGGGAGGTGAGAGGGGAAGAATGTGAAATATGGGGAAAATGGCATTCATTCCTAATAAAAGTATCTCCCAAGATGGAAGTCTTCCAGATAATTAGTTTGCATATGCATGTAAATTTAATCCAAACTAGAACAGATCTTACTTTTACATGACTTTTGTTAATTTCTTCTGTTCTTCTGGCTTGCTGTTGTTTTATGTTAGGTTTCCTTCTGTGGGTTTTTAAAACCACTAAAAATGCTTGCTTTCAGTTTTGTTTACTTACTTTTCCAGTGGTTAGACATTCAACACAAGTACAGGCTACAAAGCTAACTGAGGCATACCCAGTGCCAGTACAGCTTTATCGTTTCCTTACTGGGAGGAACTAGAAAACAATATAATCTTCACAGTAACAGACGTTCAAGGGATAGTTGTTTGGCCTGGCGAATGCCAAGAAAAGTAGCTAAGAACTATTGTTCACTTTGACCAAGTTTTGTTCAAAAGCAAAAATGCAGACAAATGTTTTAGTCACCCTGGTGTAGTTTACAATATGTGGACCAAATGTTTGCAACATAAACATTTGAAATTCTATGTAAATCCAGTAAATCACATGCTGACAGGAATACCTGTTAATTTCACATTTTTGTTTGGCTGGATTTTTTCCTCCTAAATTTCTTAAACTGCTATCTTAAGAAGCCTGACATGCAGTTACAGGAAACAAAAGCAATGTAATTGGAAAAATGAATTATACATAAAAACTCACTAGACTTCCATCTCCAAAAGGCTGAAAATAGGTGAGGATTCCTAATACGAATTACAGGCCACACACACAAAAAATTGATTTCTGCCAATATATTTCATCTTGGTAACTTCAACTGTTATTAAAAGAAAAATGTGCAATAACAGATGTTCTTGTAGATACGTATTTCACCTGGAGACACTTGCGTGCTTCAGTGCTTGAAACAGACGCACTGAATAGGCAAATTCATTATTTGGGACCTGTGCCAACTCACCTGCTCTTACTTCTGCAAGAACACTGAAAAGTCTGGACAAATCATCTGCCAACCAAATCCAGACCCTCAGTAGATTTATCTACAATAAGAAGGAAAGTAACATGAAAGGAAATTCTGTTACCCAATATGGAAAAAAATGTACGTTATAATTTTTCTTCACCAAGTCATGTAGTTAGTAATGGAGACCCTCAAATAATGGGGTAAACAAGGGAGGGACCCATCAGAACTATCCTGTAAGTAGTCACTGAAATTCCCCAAAGGCAAATATTGCTGCAGAATGTTAGGCATGAATTTAGGCCCAAAGCACAGCTGCAAGTGCTTTAAATTCTAGTAACTAAAAAAAAAAAAGTTCTCATAAAAACTTGCCTTGAACAGAGTGACCTTTAGTGTATGGTAACAACATATTTCAAGATATTTGCAGAACAGAGAAATATAGTTGGAAATTTCACTTCAATAATCTTTTGAATGGATAAATAATCTTTTACTGTCCCTTAACCCTCCTGTCATTGGTTACAATAAATCATGAAGATAATCCTTTCTGTACTTTTTAAAGGCAAGGCCATATTCTCAACTAAAGCACATAATGATTGTACTAATGTATTACCATGTAGTTTGGAGGGGAAAAAAAGAAGGTCCGAGATTAAGTCTTCATGACTTTCTACCTCAAAAAAGCAATCAGAATTCTGATTTAATACATAAGACAACCTTGATGGTTGGTTCTAAGTTGAAATGGTGGTAGTGGTGTTCTGTTTTAAGTAACACCAGAAAGAAGGAGAAAAGCCAAAAAAATCTTAAATCCCTGGGAGTGTGGAATACATGTACATTTAATAACTTAATTTCATATTCAAAGATGAGACATAGTTCAATACACTATTCTATAGTGAGATAAAAGGCAGTGACTGCAGAATCCTTTTTTTTCCTGTTTAGCTTCAAACTTTTATATAAATATTATTATTAATTTAATTAAAATGTTTGGGATATTTCTGTGGTAAGTAATCCTTTTTGTGGGATTTCAACAGAGCATCTGTGCTGTGATAGACCTCTGTGCATTATGTATCCTGCAATATTAAACTGAAAGAATATTTAAAAATATAGTAAGTCTGCATTAACCTTTAAATTGAAAACACCAACAATTAAAATTACATGGTTTAATTGACTGGTACCACAGTGACCTGGGCCAATTGCCACTGCACAAGATGAAGTTCTCTGTACTGTAATTCCCTGTTAAGAGCTCTCACAGAAATTCTGAATATTTTCCTATTAAGCATGCAGCAGCAATATATGGCACTTGAAAGAGACTGGTCAAAAAGCATAATTTTTCCTTTCAAGAAAATTTTTCACTAATGGATCTTCTGTAGTTTATATGAAATTTAAGAAATAGAATCTCGTGCCTCCAAAACATCTGCATCACTTTAAAGTTTGAAGCTGACATGCAGTCCAGTAAGTCATTAAACCGCAAATTAAGCTGAACCTTATTCAGTATGTATCACTGCATCCAGGTGATACTTGTTCTGTCCATTCACATTTTTCTCTATCTTTAATTCTCCAAACAGACAATCAAGGGTTGAGGAACTTGCCTTTATCCCACATGAGAAATCAAAATTCTGCCTAACAGAGGTAAAGAAAATAGATAATATCATTTCTCACTGATCACAGTCAATATGAGAGTGAACACCTTGGGAATTTTTCTGAAACATTTGTTACGCCCTCTGTCTGGCGAGATAGATGTGTTGCCACAGCCAAAAAATGTAACAATGCCAAGGGGAAAAACAAGCCTGAATAAACGTTCAACAACTGAAGTCATGGTAATTTCTAAAGACACTGTGCAAGATATCTTGAGCAGTGAAGAGAAAAAACATCCAGTCACATCTCTTGCTGAGCTGTGCAGCACACTCCTGGTTCTGGAGCCAAGATGGGCAAAGGCAGCAGCTAGTTGAAGGATCTCAACTCCAATCCAGGGGAGTGCAGGAGTTTCCATAAGAAGAAGATACAACAATAAGGACTGGTCAAGGAAAACTAACTTGTTTGTGGATAATTCTTCTAACATCAATTCCACTCACTACAGAACTTTGCCAAAGAAAAATTAGTCCAAAGTGAACATGACTATGGAAATTTTACAGTTCTGCCGATGAAAACAACATTAGCTGTGCTCTTTATTGCACACTTGAAGTTTTCATAAAGACACAGGTTGTCTGCCTTCTCATCTCAATTAACCCTTAATACTTCTTTCACCTTTCTAAAAGGTGAGAGCACCATACTTATTTCTGAATAAGCATATCCAACAAGACTGTTAAAGAGCTATTATGTTCTATTCAGGAAGCAGAAATAAATCCAAAGTAAGTGATCCTTCAGGAAGGAAAAAGGCGAGAAAAAGAACTACTTTTTTTAAAATGCAGATTTACATTGCAAAGCGAGGAGGTTGGTTACAAATGTGATATGTCAATGATCCTGAAGAGTTACTTAAAATACTATTTTAATCTAGCACTCAGACAAAATGTCAAAGTTGAACATGATTTTCCACACCAGGCAGCTTTTCTTACTCTGGCTCATTACTTGATGCATTAGTATACGATGTGAGTAGGCAGTGAAAGGTGATTTAGAGGCATTTGTTAAATCACCATGGTTTTACCAAATTCCTAGATAAAGGAGTGATCTCATAAGTAGTAGTCTCCTGGGAAATAAAAACCACATTAGGCATCCTTTTCTTTGGGCATCTTTAACAATTGATCAGGTTTGATCAGATGGCAGTGGGGAAAGCCTAAATTGCAGCAAGAAGTCACGTGAAGAACACCAAGAACATTACATATACTGTTTCTTCTAGCTTCACATGAAGCAGCATTACAATCTGGAGTGGCAGAGTGCACCCAAGATCTGCTGCTAGTACTTTTACTGCCATTATAGCAGTAACCAAAAATTTAAGATGTTAGCAATTACCAGTAGATCCCTCTAATTAATATAGTCTCCTTGTTAAAAGATGGAAAACACCTTTTTTTTACTAATATACATAATTTGAAACTAAAGTCTACTCTTTTTGCTTCTGTTTCACATTGAACAGATATATATTATCCAAGATCAATACAACTCAAGGCTGAGAAAGGCCAGATTGGGCCCTCTAGTCTGATTTAGTGTATAATGGCCCATATAATGTGGACCATATAGCTGGTCAGGGACTGAAACCAAGACCTTATGACAGACTAGCACAGACCTTTGAAAAATGCATCCAACTTTGAAATGAACATCTGTGTACATGAGCCTTGGTTGGTTCACTTTCATGGTTTACTTTATTGACAACAAAATTTAAACAAAAATGCAGAAGTAATAAGAATTGAGTCCTCAGGCAGTGAAAATAAATTTTAAAAATTATTTGCAAAGCAAAATGGAAGCAAATATTTGCTACTTGAAAGCTTGAACTACTTTATCCTTATGCTCAGAACACACAAGTAAGCAGATTAATGCAGCCAAGAGTTTCAACTTTGGATACTAAAGTGAAAATGCTGTAGAATATTTCTGAAGGTACTCAGTGGTTTCTTTCCCTTTGAAGAGGTCAGATCTGCAGCATAAAAAAACACTTTCATTGCAGATCCACTATATCTGACTTACTCCCTTTCATATCTTCGTTATAGTAGAAAGTAAAAATCATCATGAACAATGCCTACAATTGTTGAAATTAATAATTTCAATCTTATTTTAATTTTCCAATATTGCTTCAAAAAAAAAAAAAGTGAATACATTTTGCTTTAATCTGTGTGTGAAAAATAGCTTATGAACCATTCATTAAATGATAACTCCTCTAATCAGCAAATTACTTAAATACTTTCACTAGTATTAGAGTAACTCTGTTCATTATTGCTTCACTAAATTCCACGAAGAAAAATGGCAAAATTTCTCCAGACTCTATTATTAGCAAATAAAGTTATTTTCCACCACAATTTCCTATTCAAAGAAAACAAAATTCAGTCTGGTTAGATAGAAATTTCCTACCACTATCCAAATACAGACATTCAAATAAATAAATACATAACTCTGGGGAAGAATGTGAGGTCTCTTGACAAATTTAAGGATTGAAACTCAGTAGAAGAGAGATGCATCCCAAAACCATTTTTGTCCAAACAAACCCCAAGCTTTTGTACACACACCTTTCAATTGTGGTTTTGAAAGTTTACTCCTTGGAGCATACCTGGCAGCAGCTGAAAATAAGTGCTCCAAATCACAACTGTGACCTCCCTACCTCTGTCTTCCAGGAAAGATTGTGAGGCACACACCATTTGAAAAAAACTGAAACCAAGTTGATTATTCACTTGTATTATCATCATCCTTTCCTGGATTAAATGAGAGGATTCTACTATGCAGTAGACTTGTGTTTCACAAAATCCTGTGTTTTCTACTTTGCTGTTCAGATTAATTTTTATCCTTTTCTCCCTCTTGTGCAAGCCTTATTGTCTTCCTTTTCAACTGCAATTATCACTTTTCAATACTAATCCTTTCCCAAGCAGCCTAGATTTTTCACTCCTTTGTACTGATCCAGATTCCTCAACATTTGATCCAGTAACTGGCTTATTTTACTCTCTAATCCCTCATTTGCCACTTCTGCATACAACCTGGATCTTTCCCTACCTAAACAACTCATTTTCTACGTTCATTACTTCTTCCTTTATACTTTTCACTTCAGCCTCTCTAGTTCATAGGATTACCAATTCCTTCTCTGTCCAATAAACCTTGTTCTTTCCTTGTTTTATCTAATCTTAATTCTTTTAATATATTTAAGCTCTTTATTTTCTATTTAATTTGTGTTTAATACTCAGACTTTAGCTGAATACATTGTTGCTTTGTATGATGTAATAAAGAAAATCAATGATAATCAAAAAGCATACCAAAATACACAAACAAGAACTATAAAAGATTTGTTCTAGTGGCATGCATGCACATGCATAACATTGTTAAACTTTATTATCTCCCTACTGAGTTGTGATGATCCTGTTTGAAGTGGTAAACAAAATAGAAAAAAAAAAGGCTTTCTTGGTACTGGGCTGTATAAGCATAGAGAGGAGTGGAGTTTCAAATTCTTAGCATCAATTTAAAACTACCTAACATTGGCAAGGGTTGCAAAATAAAAATGTTTTGATCAACCACAGCATCTGGCTAGATGCTCAAAATCTGGCCAGCATCACCAGACACAGACAGTCTGAGACTTGCCACAGTCAAGATTTTTAAGTTCCAAAGACAACTTGATGCATTCTTTTAGACTTCACTGATACTTCTTCCCTATACAGAGCTGATATATTCCCTCTCCTGCCTTCTTCTTGGGGGCTTTTAACTAGCTCAGTTATTAGGAGGATTTGGAGAGAATTATACTAAGGACGAGGTGAGATATGTCAGAAGAGGCCCTTTTCCCAAGACCTTTGTCCCAGGCGTTTATTTTTTGGATTTCTGGGGGGAAAGAGGGCGAACAAAGGGAGGGGAGAATTTATAGCCTCCCAGTTTAGAGGAGAGATAGCTGGACCACAGCCAATGGGGTCAAAGAAGGAAGTAAGGATCACTCTTAAGTGGTCAGGGACTCCAGGGGGTCAGGAGGGAGAAACCATTTCCCTAGAGAATGATAACACACAGCTGCTGTTTGAATGAAAAGGAAAAAACCACCACAGAAATAAGACGCAAAGAGAGAACACAGAACAGTTTAATCAGACAAAGAAACCATTTATTTCTTTAATTGTAATAAATATTTTTTACATAGGTATCTTCTATGGACATAGAAGAGCTTTGTCCACTTTCCTGGCACCCATGACTTTAATGAGACAGGAAAGACTCTCCACCTTTAGGCAGATTGGCATGGACTGGTGACTCAGGGACATTCACATGCCAGTTCCCACATCTGGGCAACACCTCCCAGGGTATCATTTTTGCCTGGAGCTGGAGGCCCAGGGACATGCAGGAAGCTGAGCACTCCTGAGGTGACCCTGGCCAAGCCAGAGCTGGCGAGTGGAGCCAGGCTCCTGCACATCAGGAACTGCAGTGAGAGCTGGCTGTTCCACCTGGGCTCTCTCACAGACAGTCCCTTTGTGAGTGATAGAGCTAGCACAGCCTCAGTGCCCTCAAGAATACTGTCAGTGTTTCCCTGCATGTTTAGAGCCCAAATATTTCCAGTTTACACAAAATATAAATAGGCACTGCTGTAGAAGGACTCCGGTTCAGCTTTACATCTGACATCTGGCTCAACTAGAAGTTTACACCACTGAACAGATATTTCTTCAAAGATGAGTCTTTAAAAGTGAACAGTCTAATATACACTGTACTTTGATTACATTCTTTCAGAACATCTGCAGTGATACAAACACCCAGAAAGCAGAACAGATTGCAAGGATTTAAACCTACTTTACTGTTAGTTTTATGCTTTTACAGTCTCAAAAACTGAGCAAAAAGCTCTGACTAGTGAAACCAATGGGGTAAAGGAGGTTAATGGGATTGATTTGTCAAACTACATGAATATCCATAATGTCGAAATGATAGATTTTTTTCCCTCAGAAATGTAAGAATTACTATCAGATGTCTAGAGGGCAAGTACCAAGGCATATAAGTGTGTGAAACCTTATCAGACTATCTTTAATGTGCAGTATTGTTGGAAATAATGTAATTAAGGATAGTAATCGGGATTTTTAAAAATAAATTATGCTAATTATATTATCTTTTAAAATTATGACTAAATATTCAATTATAAGAAATACAAAGGAGATTCAACAATTACATGGCATGTCTCTGTCATGGTGAATATGTTTTAAATTAACATAGCAGCTCATTATAACCAGCTGATTTTATCCAACTACATATGACAGTTTTACTAGGTACTTCCACTGACATTTAAATCAAATTCAATATACAGTATTATGGAGACACTTCCAGCCCACTTGCTTAAGCTAATGATCTTTGTTCAAAGAACTCACATAACTATGTTCAAATATATAAAAATGAGGAAATCCTCTTTTTTTTTTACACCATATTTTACTCAGCTTTTTTCTGTAGAGCTCACTTACAGTTCAGTTGCCCAATGTCCATAGGACTCCTACCATGCCAGTGAACAAATGGTAAACTCTTATTCAGGAGTGGAACAAGACAAACAGGGACTTCTTAGAAAGGCTTTGTCACCAAAACTAGAGATTGTCCTGTACCACCTAGCCTGCCCACCTCACTGTTCAGGGAAATTCCTAAAAACCTGCTCTGAAAGATGTTTATCCAAATATTTTTTGATGTTTAAGAACTACTTGAGACCTAAGTTAAGTGGTTAAAGAATAAACAGGCATTATGCAAAGAGGTCCATTTAGAACTTTGCATTTCTTTTCTTAAATAAAAGGAGTTCAAGCAAGCTCTAAGTGGTTGGAAGTTTATCCTATTAATTTCCTTAATCCCTGATCTGTATATATAACAATGTTACTACATGCTTTTGGAAACACATTAAGTAGAATAGAAGGGAAATTAGGCTTTTTCTAAACTGAAAAGACAAAAAAAAAAGTTAAAATCATAAAAAAAACCCAGCCACCTGCATTATCACTTACTAAAACTCTGTTACATGGTAGGAGCAATTTGATATATAAACTAGGAGTAAATATAAGCTTTTATTTTTTGGCCAGTTTTTCAGAAGTTAAACTAACTTTCTGAAAGTTATTTGAAGTACTGTATGCAGGAAATCCCTAAAGCCTCAGTTCAAACACTACTTGAATCATAAGTCAGCTCAGAAAACAAAAAAATTTAAATTTATAATGAAATTTCTGTTTACTTTGGGTAAGGTAAGCTAAAAACTACAGATTTCCCCTCAAACATCTTTTATTCATGCAAATTCTGAGTTTCTATTTAATTTTTTACAATAATACAGATGAATTGTATCTACAAGATAAAGGAAAACATGAAGATAATTTGATTCATATAGCCTAGTTTAATGAAAAAGCCTCCAAAATCTGCCAATTTAGATGCTTAGTGATAGGTAAGACATTAGTTATTTTAAGGTAAGACATCAGATTCCTGTACTGCCACTATATGATCTTAAATAAAGATCAAGTCCTCTTCATACTTGTTATCATTCTTAAGAGAAAAAGCACTGTTAGTTACGTTCCAACAAAATTAACATTAAATGGTATGCAAAGATAATATCAAACTTATTGGGGAAGAAATAAAGCCACACACTTGTACCTATGAGAACAGCCTAAGCTCTTAATTACTTTCAGCTTACAGAACCTACAGCTACATCTGGCTATCTTGTCCACCATCTATACCCTCTTACAGGATTCATTTGAAAACAGAAGTTCCTAATTTAAGAGTGTGACGAGAGACTACTAATGGTACTACCGATAATTTCTGTACAGTTCAAGCTGTTACTTCTCTCATGGTACCTTATGTAGTTGGCTGCCAAATAGACTCTTTCACCTCATCTTAAGTGACTGAAGCAAATGGTCAAAGCTCTCCTCAAGGCAGACAAATTTGAATATTGCACAAAGCACCAGCAAGCGTGTTCACACTTGTAGGCAATACCAGCCTATGCCTTTCATCAACCAGGGTGCCATGCCCTCAAACACCATAACTCATAGCTAGGCTGCCCTCACATCTTCACATTTTGAAAGTTGCTTTGTTTACCAGGACAGGTATCCCATAGTGTTCACACACATCAGAACCCCAGGTTTCCAACCCACCTAACCAAGCTGTATCAGCTACTAGCAGAACTTGTCAGATACTCCTAGGTTAACAGGAAATTAAGCATAATGGATAACAAGTGATTTTACCTTTCTTAATATTATAAAGTAGGTGCTTTTGTCCTTTAATCTATGGTACAATCTAGCTCCAGAGGTCACTTGCCAAGCCTTGAAGAACTTCCAAATCTGCTGTGAAATTACTCAGAGAATCTAGCAAAGACCTTGACAAAACCTTTGTAAGAAGCAGTTCACCAACCAGAAAAAAGGAAATGCAGTTGGTGAAGCTGCCCAGGAAGGTTAAGGCAAAAAGGCTCCCTCCCTTTTGAGACTCACAGGAAATGTGTACTATTGATTCCTCCAAAACTGTCTTTTCCATACAGCTTTTGCTGCCCTTCCTTATATTCTCATATAAGTGACACACTTTAGGAGAAAGTTAGAGACATTTCCCTTTTTCCAAGTTCACCACTGTGTTTTATCTATACACATGGAAATTACATGAGATAAACAGAAATAAATATTTACAGGGAAGGTATGTTAACAAATCTGTTATCAGGCCCTATCAGGTCACTTTGTTCTGTCACTTTTTGGTGACTATTATTGGTAACTATTTGTTACCAATACACCCCTGTCTCCAGGTGACAGAAACATTTGCTAGTCAACAAAAGAAAGCAAGTTAATTATGATGATGATGCCAAGACTGACCTTTTCTCAGCTGTTCTCTCACTCCCCATCATCCCCAAGATGTTTGGAAGTCAAATATAAAGCAGTGTAACAGTTGACTAGTAACTCAATGAGCTAACAACTGAAAATATTATGTGTTCTGGATTAAAACTTTTCCTTAAAGTAAAACTAAATACCCAGGCCTTAAAAATAAAAATTAACAAATAAGGGAAAGTCTAACTAAACATTCTTGTGTAGAAAACAAGAACTTCCATGCATTGCTTCTTTACAGAGTTGCCCAGAAATTTGCACTACAGCATTTAGTGAAATTCAATGTTAAACTCATCACATAAAATTACAGTATTGGAGCAGAGGGAATGAGAGAAGGTTAGGAGGGGTGGTATCTTCACTTGGTAGAGGTATTCTCCTCTCTTCCAGCTCTTTCAAAGTCTTGCAGATGAATGAGATCACACACATGACCTGTGGAACATCTAGTTTTAGTCTGGCAAGAGAAGTCTGCTGTGTTTCAGGTTCATAATGAGCACCAACAAGGGTGCTGCCCAGGGGCTGATAAGTGCTCTCGGTCTTGGGCTGGTCTGGGTTGGGAATCTGATGCACTAGAAGGTCTCACAGAAATAAACCTAAACCTGCCTAACAAATACACCTACTAACAATGCCAGACATTTCTTATTCTAAAGCTGAGACTTTTCCAGCCACCTGCCTGGTACTGGCCTACTACTAGTAAGGCAAGACGACACCTGGTACCCTTCCTTTAATCCTCTCTGATCTCTCCAGGCACATACTAGTCACAGCAAGAGAATGCAAGGCCAAGAAGGACAGCTGCACTCTGCTGACTCTGTACTCCCTCCCTGCCTCTTCTGATAATGACAGGTAGGAACAGTTCAAGAGCTTGTTGACAAACTAGATTAAGAGGGGTCAATCCATGTACATGCAAGCATTCAACCTGCAAAACCCTCAAACCTCATCTCCTAATTTTCACAGAATCAACTACATTGGAAAAGGACTTTCCGATCATAAAGCAACACAACCAACCATACATTTGAAAGAAATATTCAGCCAGCAGTCCACACTTGCTTTCAGGCCTGTCTTGCTCAGGAAGATAACATGGGATTTTGTATCCACTGTGTGAAGTGCCATATTCTAGGCAATGAATGCTTTTATTTGGTCCCTCTTTGTCACACACAAGCACAGTTTGCATTTTAAGACAGTGCTTTAGATCTACACCCATCTCTTTGCTACACTTCTGCTATCCCATGGAAAGAATGGTTAGATGGTTTTTAAACAGTTAGAACTGACATTTCCCAACCTAGTCTTAAACAGCTGGAATAAGGTATTGAGAGGAAAATACAGTTTATGCTAGCATTTTCTCCAGTTTAACAACTTGAATAAGGCTTTTTCATTTCAACAGAGCACACAGTCATTCTGCAAAAAAGGCAGGTATATGCTGTATCATCACACTTGCATTAAAAAAACCCTATTGAACAAGATGCCAGCAAAAACAGATTTTCTGTAGGCAGAAGAGGGAAGGAGGGTGACAAAAGTTACTGCTCTCTGAAGAAAACTGGAGCACAGAAATGCTCAATATGTCTCAGTTAAATCTGAAAAGGAAAGTGCAATAGCTTTGCTTCCCATGGACTGCATTTTTCATCCACTTTGTATTTCCCAGGAAAGTCAGTTGGACTCTTTCCACAGACTTCACAGAGAGCTGGATCAAAGCTGTTCTACCAAAACAATAGCTTTCCCATTTGTCCCGGTTCACAGGCATGCAAACACCACAAGGCAAAGAAAAGGACTATTTGACTGAGAGATGACTGCTTTCCCCCCCCAACACAAATGCAATTTCTAAAGACTAGGGCAGCCATGCTTCAGCCATTATTGGTACATTTACCTTACTACTAAAAAGGTGCTAAAAGTCTATGGAGTACCTTAATCAAGTTTCCAGAATTTTGCACTGCAGTTGGCAAGCAAAGGAAATAAGACTGTGATAGCCAGTGACACAGAAGATGAAGTATTACATTGCTTTGCTTATTATATTATCATAGCTATTCCTCTGAAGATTGCAAGAACATTGGGGAATTACAGCTTCACATCCCTCCTTATCTCTTACCCCCTCTCATAAAGAGATGGTCATTTCCTAGCTTATAAAAGGGCAACCTAAATAATTTCCACATGTTTCAGGGCAGCTTACTGAAATACAAATCTATATTGTGATAAAAATAGGGTAAAAATTCGTGTATAAAATAATAATTCGATGTATAATGAAACAAAGCTAAAGTAAAATTGTAAAATCCAATAGAAGGGTAACCGTTCTCTCTCAGCCTGCTAATCTCAGTTGCAAAGACAGGACGAAGGTCATCAACTTAGACAAAAGACACTGGCCAACCCTGATAAGAATCACTTCCTCGCCAAGGCAAGGAGAAATTCCTTCCTGACGACGATGCCAATTTCACCAACCTTCTGGTGCCACAAGCGGAATGAAATCAACATAAGACGGACTTTTGGAATTGACATAAGAAAGGAGCCTTCCCGGAATGAGACAACTAGACTTGACGAGGTCTGGGAGGGCCATCGAAAAGAAATCCGGACTATTCAACTCACCTTGGACACCTGGACTGCCTAAGGGCAGAAAATTCCTATAAAACGGTGGACTGAGAGCTGCACTGGCGTGGACTAGGGCGTCTGGCACATCGGTGCGGACCTCTATCCACCCAGCGCGCGCTGACAATTTCCTATTATTGTGGTTTTTCTCTTTTTCAGGTGCTCGATATTCTGTTATTAATAAATTGTCATTTATTAACCTGAAATTTGCCTTTGCATTTATAACATATATAACACAAAAGAATAGGAAAATAGCAGAGAGAAAGGTTAAAGTAATGGATTTTATTCTGTCTTTTTTCCATACTTCAGAAATACATATGTGGGACAGAAAGTCATCTCAGTTCACATGCCAACAAAAGCCCTAATGGGGCTGTCACTGTCAGCATCAACTAGAACTGCCTTCAGCCACCACATGCTGTGTGAGAGCAAACCAAATCCCTCTCAGCCCTGTCTATAGGGGTGAGATACCTTCCCAAACCACTTGCATTTAGTATATTTCATGTATGCCTCAAAAATTGACCCAGATACTTGCATTTCCATTCTATCTCTTAATAAAATTAAAAACTAAAAACTATGACTATTTAAGCCCTGCCTCATATCTTTATACAGCTGAATAAATTCTTAGACTGTGAGGATTTTTTCATCAGGTGACTATTACCATACCATACTTTTAAGCAATAGAATTACATACAGATAGAATGGTTCTTCTGCACAGCTGAATTTGATCCCCATTGTGATATTTTAATAACAAGGTAAAACCAGCATGCACATAATAGCAGGCTGATCAGAGTTTAAAAATAAATCTTCTTTTCAAAAGTATTAGCAGCAGCAGGTTCTCTAGGTTCTCTTCTCTACTGTTGCTTTCGGAAATGACTTTATTTGGGTACCAACTGTCAGATTCATGGAAACATTCTGAACAGTGAGAATGCTGAAATACCTTCTAATAACAGTGATCACAGCTGCCATGCAGATGACAGCAAATGACTTTTCAAGATAAGTGAAAGACAGAAAAAGACACTTAATAAATGTTTGTCATATATTACCTGCACATCTCAATCCTCCTAAGTAAGATAAAATACAATTGATGTGAAGTTTTACAAATACATTTTCTCCTTTTATCTAAAGTACAAATAAAATATTAAATTAGGCTGACACTGAACTACAGCTGTAACAATTGAAGCATCATCTATGTACAATGGTAATTATGTTAATCATTTATTTTACAACATTAAGAAACAACAGTAAGAAAGCCCAATATTTTTAAAAACCGCTCAAAAATATTACTAAGAAAAATCTAAAGTCTGAGAAATATATTAGAATAGTGCCACTGCCATCAAAAAAATGCTATTTCTTATATTTTAAGAAACTCGTCTTTTAAAAGTATAAGAGAGCATTTCCACTTTTAAGATACATTCTGCCAGGAAACACATTGGAACAAGTTGATAAACTTATTTCTGGACATATGGCTGGTTTTATTTATAGAATTCAAAAAGGGATTTTTATCACTTCTTCATAGATATTTACACACTCCTCCTTCTCTCCTTTCCCCAGATCGTGGGGATCAGTGAAAGAGCTCTCATTAGAGCTTCCCAGGAAGTAACAGGAAGTCTTTCATGTCTCCTTCAAATTGAACTTGTTCATTCTTTTAACGTAATTCTCCACTAATCTCATTGGGGCTTTCTTATACATATGAGGTGGCAACAGACTTTGCCCAGCATCCACTAAAGCCAATCTAAACTAACAATAAGGACACTTTAATACCTATTACATATTAAACACACTTAGCAAGTAGTTTGATGCCTTCCATTTATATACACTTTCAGAGCTATTTCTATTCTGATTCATAGATTTCACTTGTGAAATCAAGCCTCAGTGAGGCTCACACTCAAGTAGTACAAAAGAAACACAATCTGAATTCTAATAATACAATGCAATATCCCCATGATGCACAGCAATATCCAGTCTCTGCTTGTATGCCTAATGTATGACATCACCTCAAAGAGGAAAGAAATGCATCAAAAAAAAATCACATCCACAAACCCTTAAAAAATAATTATTTTCCCATACTCAGATTTGGAAATTAGGCACAAGGATAAAAGTGCAATGCCTTGGTAAAAAGCACTTTTCCCTCTCACAACTCTTACATGACAAAAAAAGTCCTAATGAACTAAACAGATAATTTGCTAGGAAAGCCAGCTAGAACTGACTCCTTGGACACAAAAACAAATCAGTTATGTAATGGTTCATGCTTTCTAGAAGCACTAAAATTGTGCTTCAGCAATATGGAAGTGTAGAGGCTCTGATAGTAACAGAAGAACCCATAAACACAGAGTTCTCTTTCCCAAGTGACTAATTTACACCTATGCTTAAGTTCAGTAACAGCAACCTTTCCCTTACAACAAAAACATACTGAAGTGAGATATCAAATGAAAATGACCAGCAAGAAAAACCTAAGGACTGGCAACTTCTTATTTAAATTTCTCTTATGAAAATAAGGGAAAGCAGCTGTGTCTGATTTTAAAAATACCCTTCACAGGCTCTCACCAGGTTGTTTGAACTCCAGGCCTGGCCTCATCTGCAGTTACTTTAGAATGCTTGTTAAAGAGTCCAGACATGACCTTTGTTACTGTGATCATGTCCATCTTTCATAAAATTCTCTTAAGACTTTTCCTATCCCAGCTATGTGTAAATGAATTCATATTTGAATAATTCAGAGAAAAACTAAAATAATACTCAACAAAGATGAACATCTCCATCCAAATTTGTAGGTGATTCAAAACCAAACAATTTCATCTTAAAAGTTTGCAATGAAGTTTCACTTACAATTCTTTCAGTTCTTTTTCCCTAGATTTATTAATTTTTTTAATGTTTAAACACAAAATTAATTACAATTCCCCCCTTCCTGTACCACAAAAGATTTTCAGTTTGGAGGTTTGGGTTGGATTTTGCCAGGATTTTTTTGGCTACTACTTGCAGTCTCTCTTCCTTTAAAACGTCACCATTCAAAGAGGAACCAGATTTTTTCTAAAGACAAAAAAGGCAAAGCTTTTCATTTTCTATCAGATGCATCTAGTTTGAATAAGCACATTCCTTTATAGAACATTAACCAGAAAAAATAATTATTCCCCTCTCATTCGACAAAACTAAAATGGTTGGCTGGCTTATATATATGAATTTTTTTAGTGCAGGGCCATAAATCTCCCATATTTCCTATACATCCAAGTGACAAATCTTTCCTTTTTACTTCACTGTGTCTGGGAGCTCTGAATTCTATTTATACACAGGAATAAAACTGTTCTTCATTTCCTACCCTAAGGCCTTGTCTTGACAGATCTCTATTATAGCTTTTCGTCTGAAAAACTGGATGCCTTTTATCATTTATCCCTGTCTATGTTCCCAAGTACCAGTCTTTATATAACATCATGTATTTTCATTCAGCTGAATTCCATTAGCCACTACAAATCTCTCTGTATGCGTGTCCAAAATGTTGAGACAGCATTCACAGCAAAGCTAATTGAGACAACAGTTACACTTCTAGTTCCAGTCTGGTGGTTCTGATGTGGATACTTTCCTCAGCCAAGGAAATAGGATAAGAAATACATAGGAAAGTGGAACAGAGGGCAGGGACAAGTTGGGGAAAGCATGCTCTAGGCCAAGTCACAGGAATATAAAAGTACTCAGACTAGAAAGGACCTCTGGAGGCCATCTGGTCTGAGCCCCTGCACAAAGCAAACCTAAATTCAAAGGCCACAGTGCTTAGGTCCTGCCAGGTTGTGTTCCAAAGGCCCCCAAGGGCACACCAACCTCCTATGGCCACTCCCTTCTCCAAGCTCAGAGGTACTGCTGCCACGTGGCACCTCCCAGTTCCAAGGAACTAACGAACAGTATCTGAAAAAGGCATCTGAAGAGTCTTCTGATACCGCGGCACTCTACGTTACGTTTATGGGATTAATGGCTGCGGAAATTACAGGTAGCAAGTGCAATGTCTACAGGATTGCTTAACATTCAAGTGAGCAGAAGCAGAGGAAGATTTCTAGACACCCAAAGAAGCAATTCCCCATGACCTTTGATTAAAATACTGAAATGTAACAATATTGTGCACTATTCTTATGCTGTATGTATTCCTTGGAGGCTGTCAACAATTTAAAAACAACAACCAACCCATCCCATCTTTTCTAGTAAGAAAATCTCTTAATTTATAAATCGAGAGTGAGCAAAATGAGACAGAGCACTGAAAAGACATTACTGATGCAGTCTTGTATGGGAGTTGTAGAAGTTTCCATACATCTGTACCATTTACTATTCTATTCCTTCCCATACTGCTAAAAAGAGAGGGAAGAAATTCACCAAAATGTTCAGCACTGATCCATGTTCATGGTAAACACTGCAGTGGCTTTACTGGAGCAGTCACCCCTAGAGAGTGCATTTTCAAAGGCTCCCTTAAAATTTCTGACTATTACCATCATTGCTAATAAAACTGCACAGATTTACCATCACTGTGACCTGCAAATATCTAGATTGATAGAACTGACTGTCATCTTATAGGATAATAGTTGGGTCCTCAATTTCTCCAGTGTTTATTCATACAAAGAAAATTTATTCCTGTGACCTTTGGTTCCTAAAATTAAGCAGAATAAATGGAGAAATTGTTCTGTAATTGAAACCCTCAGCATGACTATTGGCAGTTCAACTCCAGAGATTTTTACCTTTAATCTACACCTCATAAAACCTGTAATGAAAATTACAATTAAATACACCAAGCAATAATAATAACAGGGCGCTGCTTTAAAAAGGCCACTAATGTTATTCTGTTCTGTCAGTGCCATAAACAGAATGCACAAGAGAATAATCTGATAATAATGAATTCATGACTAGTGCTCATGTTTTTCAACCCTCCTTGAATGAAAATTTTGGTCAAAAAAAAAAAAAAAGACTGTTACTAATTCTTATTTGAACACCAGTAAGCAAAAAGGACAAGTGAGACATGTGAAGCATATATAATGCAACTGCCACTACTGTATTAGAAATTAATCTGACAGACTTCTGAGAAAAAAAAATTCTTTTAAAAATATGTTTGTGGAATATTTTTTGAATTCTTTCTCCTGTGTTTTGTAGACAAGAAAACAGGAGTCTGCAGGTAAATATATCAACCCTCTGTAGTCCCTCACCACCACCACCTGAAGTGTAATTAATGGTTGTATTTTTTTCAAACATCAACTTATTTCCCACTACACACAACTTTCTAATATGTGCTATCAAGCACTTTTTATTTTTTTCCTGTTTAGTCAAGCCTCAGTTATGAGAGAAGAAAATCAGAAAATCCATTCTAGGGCAAGATTAAGAAAATATTGCTTCCTGATCTGAATTTTAAGTATGTTTCTAGATAAACAATGATGCAGCAAAAAAAAAATTAATTTGAATCAATTGTTCATTAATAATGTATGGTACCCATAAATAATTATGTCACCACCATTTGCAATGTTTTGGAGTCATTTGAACTTTGAGACTCAGGTCTCAAAAATAAGGAATATTTTGCCCTATGGGCTTCTGACTGAGTCATGACCTTTCAGATGACCTAGACTACACCTTTTCTTATACTCAGCATCCAAAAGAAGACAAGGAAGGCTTTGAGTCTCCCATGCTGGGTTTTATTAGAATAAAAGATAGGGCTTTTTAAAACAGAGGGAACTCCTCTCTGGTGTATAAAACAGAGTAACAATAAGACAGACTTTCAAATCCCTCTCTTCCTCTGCTCAGCCTGCCTTTTCCAAAACGACCCTTTTGTTCATGCTTACACTTTCCCTGAGGTTCCTTCCTCCCCTCGACCTCCCCCACCAGGCTCTCCTGAGACCCTAAGGAACCACATAGAAAGTCACTCCAGCTGCTTCCCATGTGTTTCCTCCTTGCTGTTTGCAGGAATTACCATCCTCCTGCACATTTATTTCTCCCCTTGGGAACACGTCATCCTCCTTCCAGAGCCTTCATCAAAGCTGGCACAGAGCCTGCAGGACAAGACAAATGGGCAGCTGCCTTCTTTCCTGCAGCCCCACCACAAGCAAGAGAGCAAACAAAGGAATTAAATAGCAATAAAGCCCACAACGTTTTAATAGAGACTTATTCCTGTAGCAGTGAAGGATCTAAGACTATAGGACTTTAGAGGTAGTATATTCTTCTGACATTCACTGCCAGTTTTAAAAGCCCATCCTCATTCATACCAGTCTGCAATTCCCTCCCACCACTTCCATGTATCCAGCCTCTCAGGCAGCTTTACAAAGCCTGAGTGAAGCAGGCAGCCAGGCCAATCATTTAGGTAATTAATGAACCACCAAATTTCAAGACATATTTAACATGCCTACTCCAATATTCACTTTTGCTGGATTCTCTTTTCTATTTTCACTTTTTTTTTCCCCCCTCTCCTTTCTTTCAAAGGGTTTCTTGCTTTATCTCTGCATAGCAAGGCACATCTGGGTCAGATACTGGGCAAATTCACAGGGTGGACCTTTGTACTGTATTATAAAGATCTCTACAAAAAGCCACGAGAATCTCAACAGTCTATAATCTTGCCCACAATCTGCAAAGCTTCCTTTCTAAAATTTAAATTCGCAGGAAATAAGGACATGGAGAGTAGCCAGTTGATGTATACAGTTATGTGCTAAAATGTGAATTTAATATCCAGATCTGATACCCGTTTCCTGCATGATTTTCCACAAGTCTCCATTTCTATCTTCAGGTCTGTACATTTAAGATATTGGTATTACCCTGCCTGCTGCAGAGATTCTAGATAAGCTTTCTGAAGGACTATGCTACAGCACAGTCAAGAAAAATATAAAAGAAAACAAAAGTCCATGAAAAAAGGCTCCTAAACAACCATTACCATAAACAGAGTAGGTTTCTCAATGTTATTGATTTGATACGAAAGCTGTAAAAGAGGTCTGCATGAAAAAAACGAAACACCAAAACCAGTATTCAAATCATAGTATCTGAAGTGGTCAGAAAAGAGCTGACAGCATCCTCATTTCCAGACCTCAAGTTTCCATTCTTCATACACAATACTGAACAGTACGGTCTGGACAGGAGCAAATTCTTAAAGAAATCTACTATGCAGCAGTAAACTTTACATTTGAAGATTCATAACTAACTGATTTTAAAATACTGTCTCCATGACCAAATTTTAACAGCAGCACATACACAAGTTAGAAAGTTCAAAGTCACTTTCAAGTGTAAAGTTACCTTAAAGTGCAATTATAAATCAAAATTAGAGAAACACAAATAAAAACATGACCTCAGATCTCTACAGAATAAAATGCATTTATTAGAAATAGAAATGTTTCTTGTTAATAAAACAGAAAAATACTTACATGTCAATGATGGCCAAGCTCTGTTTTCTTTAGGATGAAGGATTTTACTATTTCCCCCATTTTTAGATAACGAGAAGCAGAAAGACTAACAATACATAAAGGTGGAGTCCTGCATTTAACTGGTGCTAAATATTCACCATTTTTCTGATGCTTTGGAATCTAAATTAGCTCTTTAGAAAACTTCTTTCACCATCTACATAGGATTAAACTAATCTTACTCAACAATTAGTTTTAAATCTTAAAATATGAAGCTAAATTCAAAAAGAAATCAAAAGTGTGAAACTACTAAATTGAGGTTTAAACTCGTAACAGCAATAAAAAGCATCAGTGTAAAAGTCCAGTGCATGTATTTCTCATTTTTCTTCAAGTTTAATTTTAAGTAACTCCATAATATTTAACTGCTTTTTCCTTCGACACCAGAACTATTAATCTTGCCAATGGTTTGGCACTGTTATCACTATCAGTTCATTTGAAGTCAGACTTGCACCTGGCTTCTGATTATTGGCACCCATTTACAAATTTAAATCAATTAAACCTATTAGTATGTTCTCTGTGATGCACTTTAATTTTTATAGTTATGCATTATTAATGTAATCATTTCAGCAAGTCTTATATCATATTAAGAGAAAAAATTGGAAGGATTCAAGCTACAGGAATTTAAGGAGATCAGAAGTTACTGTACTGTATATTACTTTAACATTAAAACATAATTTGGTGAATATTCCCTGTAACTTTTATATAATTGACTCGCTCTAGGAGAAACATGAGTAAAGCTGACAGAAAATTAGGAGACAAAGCAACTGCAAGAGGGCAATCTATGTAAATAAATTATTTTATGTGAATAGATGATCAGATTTTGTTACTGGATTTCTGTAATGAAACAAGAGTTGTCTTTCCCCAAAACCAAGAATGAACAGTGCATGTAACAGAGGTTCAAGTTGTAATATCCTATCTGTGTTTGACAACAGATAAGTACATTGTCCAGAAAAAGGTGAGGTTGATTGCTGCTGTAATCCCCTTAATGGTCTTATTCCCTAAGCAAAAACAAGAGTAGTTTTTAATTCAAAAGAAAATTTTCAAAATTAAACAAGTCCTGAGTGTCATTCAAGTGATAGTGATGGAATCCCAAAAACAGTATTTGAAAGTCTGCTCAGTCCTAAGGATATTGTCCAAGAGTATGTGTTTTAAAAAGAAATCTCATCACAATAATTTGTTGGCAAAGACAAAACCTATCTCTCTAAAATATGCTTAAAATCAGCCAACAAATAGATTTCTTTTTTTCCTCCTTATTTACTTACAGATGCATCTTTCAACAGACCCTCAGTTCTTGCCATCATACTGAAGAGCTTTTTTTTTAGCTATAACCCGTATATAACCTGTCTTCAACTAATGATCACCTGTAAGTAATCCCAATTTAAATAAAGCTCAAGATTTTATATCCATTAGGGTAGGCAGGACTGCAGAAAATGAAACTGAAGCGTGCAATATTTTAATGCTCCAGACATAAAATCATTCTTAAGATGGGTTTTCACTATTAGAATTAATTAGCTTTAGAGTTTTATATGTCATTGCTGGTTAAACTTTGTGTTAATGGGCTTCGGTTCAACAAGCAAGACCTCTTTGGAAATGCCAGTTCATGAAATACAGTTGTTTATCATTCCTCTGGAGCAATAAGAAGGGCACACCATCTGATAGCTGTAGCACAGAAAGCAAATGCTATTTCATGCTTCACAGCATCAACTAATCATAGCAGAGGCTGTGACAGATCTGCTTATGGGCTGCATCACCTCCCTGGGCTGGTACATTCTGGGAGTTGCCTCAGCTGAAGCCTGTGTGTAAGAGCTCAGCAACAGGACCCAAATGGGACTGCTGAGGACCCAGGACAGCAATCCTGATGGCTCCTATCCTACACACCAGCTTACAATCCTTGCTCCACAGCAACACTGAAGAGCTACAATTTGGCATATTTGGGATAATAGGAAGAAATCTACCACTCCAGAGAGGCTGAGGACCCTCATCTTCCTTTAGAGGCACTGGGAAATGAGCATGTCAACATCAGGCAATATAATGCTTACAGAGCACACAGTTTTCTGTCAGCTTGAAAGGCAGACTGAGGCACATAAGAACACTGTCCTTCCTGAATGACCTCTAGCTTCTGTAATTCATCGCCATCATGGAACAGGATAAAGAGTCCTTTTAGAAAACACATGAATGTTCCAAATTTTTCAGTCAGATTTAGTAAGCTTTACCCAGTGCTGCCAAGCCTACATTTTTATCTTAATCCCAGGATCTGTGATGGGTTTTAGCAAATCTCATAGACAGACAAACTACAGGTATGGCAGTGAAAGCTCCTACATCATCTTGTAGCCTATAAGGACAGGTTTGTCAATATATCCTAATTAACAGATGTCACACACAACTATTGAAGAAGAGCTCATCAAAATTCACAGTAAGAATTGTTTTAGGGGCAAAATCCAATAGCATACACTCACAGAATAAAAATCATTGCAGCTATAAGGCAAAACAATGTGCCCTGCCAGCTTCGAGCAGCCTTCAAGCAGCAACTTTTTGAGATGTCTGACATTTGTATCTACTACTAGTATCTACATATATACATATACTACTAGTATTTGTATATACTACTAGTATCAGTATCTACTATAAGTTTCTGCTGGTATGTCTAAAGCCCTTGGAAGATATTTTTGCTTCTGATATGCTTACCAATTTGGGGGCAACTAACTGCACAAGAATTAGCTCCTAAAAGTTCAGAATAGTAATCAGATTTTGGTTCAACAGATTAGCCTTGAGTCTCATATGATTCTCAGATCATTCCAACAGATAATGTTAAATGAAGAGAGGTTTAGACCATACAAATAGACAGACTAAAATATAATAATAAAAGAAAAAAAAATTGGGTCTCCTTCAACATTCACTGAATTTAAGGTCAATAATTCCATCATTAGGGAGACATGTACATAGCAAAGTACAATCCAAAGTGAAAACTGTGCAAAATGTATTATACGCATGTGCAATATCTGAAAGCCTGGCTCACTCACAATAGCTCACATACCTAGTAAAAAAAACACCCCTGAAAGTAATCACAAATCTAGTATTGTCTCAGTAGAAAAGAATGGGGTTTTTTGTTGTTCTTTTGTGTAATATATATCCAACCTCATTCCCCCTTCTAAATGTTTTTCCTTTGTTTTGATTTATTCGAGAACATATTACCAAAGAAGGCCAGAAAGGTTAGATGCTATTTCAAAACAGGAGGTAGAAAAAAAGAGCCTAATATTATCCCCCCTCAACCCTCCAATCCTCTATCTGATTTACTGTTTGAATCAGCATGTTCAGAGGAATATTATGAGCCAGTCTTGTTGCTCAGTGCAACTTTATGTGCACAGACAAAGCACCTTCTGCTGGAAAGACAGAAAGAACTTGTAAGAAGGTTCATAATTAGCACCAAGAGAACTGAATTTTTTTTTTCATCTCTTAGATGCATGTGGAAGCATATTTGAACATTGTAACCGTAGGGAAGAAATGAAAAATTAAAAAGTTCAGAGAGAGGATAGGGGATATTGGACCTAGAGAGACGAGGTGAACATCTTGACAAGGAGAGAGAAGGCGGGAAGAAGGAGGATGAACATTTTATGAGGTATAGAAAAATAAAAAAGCAATTAATGAACATTTTATGAGGTATAGAAAAATAAAGAAGCAATTAAGAAGGTTGAAGGGAAAAGAAGGATTAAAAATCACTAGAGACTGTGAAAGGACAGTGCAATGCAGAAAGAAATAGAGAGAAAAAAAGAAATAATGTGAGAACACCAAGCAGTCAGACAGAAGAAAGGGTAAGGCGAGAAAAAATATATGATGAAATCAGCAGAAACTGTCACAAAAATTCACAACTATCCCATGTCAACCAGGGAGAGAGATTAGAATTCAAAGTGTAAATTGCAAGAGTAAATATTCATTCAGATATATGAGGTGTCAAAGCCAAATTGAGGCACCTCAAATGTGATTCTACAAAGGGCTATTACACTCTTCAAATTTTCAGGTACAATACAATTTGACAAAGTACTAGCACCCACACTACTGATTATTGCTTAGAATAAAACTTTGCAAAGCAATTATATTCCTGCATAATTCTTGATATGTCCATTAATCCAGATGTCAGTCTTGCTATAGCTACTTAACTATGATGTCAGACAATGCTGAGAACGTTTCAGACATGTTAGCAAGGACAGGATTCTGGTGATATTTTGGCTGTCCAGATATTTCGGCTCCTTTATCCTTTGCAGGGAGCTCTAAGTTTCTACAAAGCGAAGTCCAGGGCTAGGCTCTGTTTTACATTGTTTTACTTAAGCATGAACAATACTAGAGTCTCTAGTAAAATTCCATTGCTTCATTACATTACAATACAATTGTAAACTTGTGTGTGTATAGACACATACACACACACAAAGTTAGTACACTTTACTATAAAAACCTAGTGATATAATAGGAAAGAGAATTTTCATTAAAAAATAAACATTCTTTATCTGTAACAATTTTTTTAGAAAAAAAAAACACTTCTGCTTTATGATTAAATGGCCCTAAAGACAAACATTTTAATGTCCAAAGAAGGAAACTCCTCTTTCTCTACACTACTGGTCCCAGACTATTCTCTAATCCCATCAGCAATTTACCAATCAGTGAATCTGTCAGAAGGTATTTCCCAGGTGAACTGTTACTGTCTGTGTATTCTGGGCACAACACACATTTTCAATTTTTATTTTTTCTTTAGATTTATATAAGATGTCAGGCATTCTGGAGGGGCCTTTTCTGTGGTGTAGAGTCCTGTACAGACAGATTCTAATCTAATCAATGTCATTGCAACAAACAGAAAATTGCTCTGTGCTCACTAAAGAGTCCTATAATGGTCTACAGACCAAATAAAACACCAGGGGAACATAAACATTCCCATATCCTTTCCAGGGATTTCACAAAAATACCTCAATAACTGCCTGCTCTATTTCACTATAACAAAAAGTACTGTCATCTTTGTCAATGCTATCAGAAACAAGCTAGATTTTGTCCCTCTTAACTAAATCTAGAAAAATTTAAAGCTCTCAAATTGCAAAAAACAGGGATTTTACTGAAACATGCAGGTTGCCAGAATAGCTCCCAAGCCACCACTTTAAGCAGACTTTGCTGAAGGCCAGTGGGAAATTGCTGTTCTTACCTAACACATCAGATCAGTGTGATTGCAAGGTGGCAGACGCACATGAAGGTCATGAAGGAGTAAGGTCAACCTGAAAAACAGACAGCAGCTTTCAATATTCCACTCCAGGCAGATGAAAGATGCACAGTCCTTTTTAAGGTGGTTATCCAAAAAAACTGCTAACCCAAATACTAAAATGAAAACAAGGATTCTAGTAGCAGTTTTGTTGCAGATTTCCCTAAAGTACATCCAGGTTATCTAAATTTCATATGCATTCAGAAGAGCGACCTATCCTCTTTGGAAATTGATAATATCACCTCCACATTTGCATAGCTCTATCGGTTTTATGTCTGTGCTGTCATAGGTATGTGCTATCCACTGATTTGTGGATAGCTGAAGTCTTTCCTCATTGCACTGACATTTAGGGATGTGAATTCATATTTTATTATGGCTTTAGGCCATCTACATAACTCCTTTTTTATCTACCCATTGAGAAAGTGCTGTACAGGGCTTTTTTGGTTCTAAGTCCCTTGCATATTCACTTACAGCAGCTTTGATATTCAGCTATTTTGTCTTTTGTGTGTTATACCTCATTAACATAGAATGCAGACACCCTAGTGAATAATTAGCTAGGGTAGGATACTTGACTCCCATAGATGCATTCTTAATTTGATATTTAAATTAATATCAGATTACTGTGCCTTTATTCACAAGTCACCAAAAAAACCAGCAATGGTAACCCACACAAGAATATACTCACTGGAAACAAAAGAAAAAATCTGTCTGCTAGATATGCTGTACAAAAGTGCCAAGTTATTCATGGAATTAATTCTACTGTGCTCAAGAAGAAACAGAACAAGGCCATGCCCAAAAATAAATCAAGAGGAGGGAAACCTGTTACGAGGCAGCAAAAACCTGTTATTTAAATATTTTTAAACATGGATGGCAATAGGTGGTCCACTTTGTATGAAGAGCAGCTCTGAAAAAGATATCCCAGGCTGACTTAAGAAGCATTACGGTGATTATGTCACTTGAATGAAGCATCCTTTAGCAAATTCACTTATGTACTGACAATGAATCACTTCCTACCTTAGAAAGGCTTGTAACCTTTCTCAAACTATTGTAATCAGCTTATCATGGTCAAAAAGGCCAACACTGTTTATCAGATATCCATCTCCACCAATAAGTTAAAGGACATTTTAGATCTTATGCAGCATCCATGACATCAATATAGCTTTTTCTGATTTCCCTTCAGGATTCCTCTTCAGATGAAGATGATCTGACAGCCCACCAAAAAACTGAGTTACAAAAGTGTGAAAAATGCTGGCTCAGTCTGCAAGTTTAAGTTACCTATTTTCTTGTGATTGTTCACAAACTTTGAATTGACATGATGGAAAATCCAACTTCAATGTCTGGACTCAAACCACAATGACTACATGACATAAATAACCGATCTTACCTAAGCTCAAACAATTCTGACAGTTCAACTTGAGCAGTCCCATTACAGTAGATGAGGTCTAACCCTATCAGTAATGCTGTCACTTTATCAGGTATTTTATCTGGCACAAAAACCATGAAGCTGGAATAAAACTCAATCATACTTTCCAACCAACGCAAAAGAAATGCAACTGCTTGAATATAGGTGCCACTGAAGGGTTTGAGATACAAGGAAGCAGGCATATTAACTTGTCTTGCAAACTTCCTGATTTTCTTCCCATCATCATATCATGTCCTTTCCTGCAGCTACTTATCTAGTCTTGTTGGCAGAACTCAGCAAGAAAACAGTCATTTACTGTACAGGGTTGATTGTTGACTAGGGAAAGCTCAAAAACAGAAGTAGTCTGAAAAAGCAGAGGCTCTCTGGTTATAAAACATGAAGAACTTCCCTCTTGGACAGAGGGACTGTGTTTTTGTACAAAAACTGTTAACTGCTTCATCGAATGGCACTGCCAGTCTTGTATTTACTCCTGTTTTGGTGCTCCGAGCACCCAAAGGCACAGCATGCCATGGGGTCACTCTCTGTCCTGGCTAAAGGGCTTTCTCCCCTATGCAGAAGTGTTGGCCTCAGCTTCATAGCTCCTCACAGATGTCAAAAATACTCGAGATGCTAATGAAGGTTGGTACTATCTGAAAGCTCAGGTAAGAGAGAAAACAGGAGGGGGAGCTCTCACTGCACCACATAGGAGGAGAAACTGGTCAGGAGTGGTTCTTCTGCCAAATAGGGGAGTTCAGGCAACGTCGTTTCTGCCTCCCAATGCTTTGGCAGCCTCATGCTGGTGGGAAGGGTGCATTACTCTTCCAGCTAGATCCTTTTCTTTAAGGCATTTCCCATTTTCTAAACCCACAGTTTTTAATTTATTGGTTTTAATCTAATCTTTTAATTTATTTTCTTTACCAGGAGCAGGAAAATAATCATATCCTGCCACATGAAAGACTGCACTTCTCCTACCCTGTGCTTTTGTCTGACTGCTGAGTTAGGAGACCTGCACACATTTTTAACCTAAAATTCCCTACAACTTTGGTTTCCTCAGTAACTCAGCTACACTGCATGCATGTATTAACACATCAGCACTTGGTTCCATGAGAAGCATGCAGCACTACTAAGAGTACGAGTGTGGAAGAATCATAGTTTCTTTGGTAACCATCACTTTTAATTTTCCTGACTTCTTTACTTTCTTCTTGTCTTTAAATTCTCAGCCATAATTCCACATGTCTGCATTGACAGCCATAGGATTTAAGCAAAATAGTTTACCCAACGTTAAAACCTGACAACTGCAGTGTTTTTTGTTTTAAGCATATTCCCATGTATATTTAAAGTTATTCTTATCTATCTCTTTTGCCACAATTAAAAAAAAAAAAAAAAAAAAAACAAACAAAAAAACAAACAAACAAAAAAAAAAAAACCCCATGAACATAAAGATGGCTTCTGACCTGATAGTTTCCCTAGGGAGGCGAAGTAGAAATACAGAAATACAAGTAAAAAATATACAAATATACAAAAATACAAATACAAAACCAGCTATGACTCCAGAGCTGCTTTGATACTCTCTTAACACCTCCCCTCAATGGCATAGAGATGAGGCACAGGGAGCACCCAGAGTGCTGCCTGCCTCCAAGGGACTCTCCATCTCAGTCCAAATACCAGTCCTTATCACACTTGCAACAACCATCTTGATCCTAACAATGTGCATTAGAAGTTTTGCCAATACATTCACTGCTAAATAAAAGCAGTATCTACAACCTTTAAAGGAATGCAAGCTCTTTTTACTTTACAATGATTCATACATTCAATTTTAATAATTACCTATTTTAAAAAATATTAAAAGTTTTTGACATGAAATTAATCAAGGATCCATTTCTACTAATGCTGCCTTTTTCTGTGGAATATCATTATTCCATTGTTGAAAACTTTATTTCAATATACAAGGCAATTTTAAAAAAAGCTACTACATAGAATGAAGCCAGCACAAAGGCTTTTATAGACTCAATGTGAAAGTACTATTTACAACAAATCTAGACTAAGGATAGTATCAGAAAATGAAATGTTTCCATAAATTCATCCCTCCAACAGAGAGATTTCTTAGCAAGGGATAAACTCACACAATGATTTTAGAATACAATATTTCATTTGTAATAAACATATGAAAGAAATATTAAGAGCCAAGAACAAGTCCTTTAAGGGGCAGGGTGGGGGGAAGGCAAGGGGGACAAGAATTGGGTGAGAGCAACCTTCCAGTATGCTGCTGGTACTGAAACTGGAAATACAGGGAGATGCCAGGCTACTCCAGACATGCCTCCCTGCTCAGCCAGCAATTCCTGGGCACAAACAAGCCACAAGGAAACAAAGCTCCACATCATCTACTATAGTTTTAAGGGTTGCACTAACCTTTAAAAACCAAGTTCAGCTACTGTGGATTTGCAGAAGTTACAACTTGGATTTGTGAACAGGATGGAAGAAAACTTATCTTGTGATCTTTATATGTAGGTATTGATCCTTTTCCCCTCCAAGCACACACATCAAATATCACAGAGGGCATTTGTGAATAGAAGTTACACCATTTCCTCTGTACCTACAAGTCACCTACAAAATGACAGAAACCAAAAGGAATCACCTTAAATCTCAACTGGGTGACATTTACTTGAATCCCTATGAAAAGACTAAGTGGAAATCAACATCCTATACTGGGGTCACTTCCCGGCAGAGCAGCAAGCAGCCTGAGGAGAGAAAACTTGGATCCTCATAGGTTATCCACAGGATCAGCCTTGTGGATGAAAATACAGGATCTGGAGGCAGATTCAAATCACCTACAGGCATTCAACAAAGTGCATCAAACCTTCTTATAAAACTCTATGGATTACACTACCTCTGAAATACTGCAGCTACTAAACAAACTCAGAACCCAGGTCCTACCCCTAAAGAAGGAATCTATTTTTAAACCCTTCCCATTTCATATATCACTTCTTCTAAAGTAAAATAAAATTTAAAAAAGAGAAGATGCCTGACAAGCGGAACCAAATGCTCATGGGTTCAAGTCCTGCTTTTACTGCCCTGCTATTACAGTAAGACATATCAAAACAGATTAAGAAGATTAATGCTGAATTATGCAGAAAACAGTAATACAGAATTACAGTGGGAAAACCAAGTAGTCTGTCAAACTGCCTGTAGAGAACTTGGAAGTATCTGGGGCATTTGCCAGATAACTTATTTTTACAGAACTATCTACCATCCTAATTCTTTTTAGGATTTCCAATGTCAGTTATACAGGGAGAATGCTACCATGTAAAATTTCATTCATTGAAAATACCATTAAGATGGTCAAAACTGTATACAAATTCAGATTAAATGTGGTGAATAATTTTGTATTAACAAAGAACTGAATGCTGAAAGAGATGCCATGATTCATCTGTACATTTTACTTTTTTGGGTTGATTTCCCAGCAGCCACTCACAGAACTAGAGAAGATGATGCAGGTCTGCCTTGTAATTTAAGGTCTGTAATAACAGGACACACAGTTTCAAATCTAATGTTTCAACAGCTCTACCTGAAGCATTTAGGGACTTCTTCACTTGCTCCTCTCCATACTAAAAAACAAAACTCAAAAGTAGTAAAGGCAAATTACAGGAAGCATGTGGAGGCAAAAGTAATAGGTAGAGCACAACAGATAGAAACCAGCACAGTTTCCATTTATCTGATGTTAAGACTGTAAGTGTAGCTCCTGAGAGAGCTCTGTACAAGGAAGAAGTGGGAAGCAATACCCAATACCTGGTGTCCTGACCGGACCTTTCCTGTCACAATCCTACAGGCTCGTACTGCAGGAACCACTGTTTCTGTCACCTTCTGCTTCCAGCCAAACCACACTTGCTTTCCTCTCAGCTCCTTTTCCTTACTGACAAATCAGCTACCACAGGTTTCCATTTGAATCACATTTTGTATGCAGGTATATTTTGCATGACCAAATGCTACAGCATTGGCTGTAGCCAGTCAGGTTACGCTTTACAGACTGCATTTAGTTTCCGTAACAAAACAATGCATTGGCATTCTTAGGGAGTTTTATCAGAACTACTCCCCAGATGTCTAGATATATCAAGCTTCATGAATAGGAACAATTCCTACAGCTGCACAATGCAGAGTATCTCTATATGTAGCTCAAGAGCAGGGATGAATCTGGTTCACCACATTTTCCTTATATAGTACAAACAAAGCCAGGTTCCTACAGAGTTCCTTTGCTGATTGCTATAGGAACACAGCTGCTGCATAAATTAGCAAGTTAAGTAAATCAGCTGAAGCCAATCTGAATATTTAATCTCAGCATGGAGTTCCAGGGTGAGCATTTACATATATAACTATCTTCAAGACCTGGTTTTAATAAGTCATCTAATTTTTGTATTAAAATAGAAATTATTTTGCTATATTACCAAACTTTCTTCACACTTGTAAAGATGCTTTAGATAACAGCTGCTATTTTACTGAAAATTGAGCATGCTATCACTTAATTCCAGAGGAAAAAAGTATCCTCTCATTTGTTAAAACAGAGCTGCCAAACCAAGTTTATCAATTACCTGTCAAATTATAGTACACTTCAGAAACCTACCCTGAATCCTCAATTATCTCTTCCTACCCAATCCTCTGCATGCTCTTGGAAGAATTCAATTAATGAATTTAATTAATCTAGCATTTTCTCTGGTTCCCGTGCTGGCTCTGAGATGATGTACCTGCCTGCAGACACAGGAACCTGCCTGCTGCAACTGTACCAGGGCCACATCAGTCTCCGAGAATCAGTAGCTGTCACCTTCCAAGAGCAGAAAAACCAGCATAGGATTAATGCAATTTCCAAAATGTTTACATTGGCAACTACTGTAGAGCCCCAAAAGGCAAACACAGACGTGAAACGGATCTTTGCTAGTTAAAGCAAAATTCTGGAATATAGAAGAATATTTTTGGGCTATAGATTACACCCCTGCAATTCAATAAAACACGTTTCAGTTGTTTTGTAGTTAATGAGAATACCAGAGAGCAAGTTTTGTCTCTAATTATTCCTCAATGCTTAATCCTGACACTGAAACTTTTTTAACATTCAGCCATTAGGCAATGACATAGTGAAGAACCTCTGCACATCACAGTAGTAACTTCTTGCTTGGATACTTCTATCTAGACATTATAGTTTTATATCTGAATCAGGCTTTATTATGACAAAAAATGTATTAATTGACCAACTATTTAGTTTCATGTTGTTGTATGAATTACGTTATCATATGCACATATTACTTGAAACAAAATAATCTGACTATTCTGACTAACTACATACATGCTCAGAAATTATGTTACTGAACTCTCCCTTCTCCAGGCCAACAAACAAATGTTACACCAAGCAACAAATTAATTTCTCCATGTTAGAAGCTCTCTACCCAGCAAAAGAATACCACAGAAGGAATCAGTAAGATCCTTCCGTAAATTTGTACAGAGATGACCTTTACAAAATAAATGTAGAAATAACAAATTCATGGTCTGCCCTTCTTCGATAATCCATATACCAATAAGGAAAGGATAAAACACTTCCCAGTTCTCTGTTTGAGAATGGCCTTCGAACGTTTCAAGTCAGGCAACAGAAGCAACAACTCTAATCAAAGAAAACATGAGATTCCCCCACATCCCTTCACTCTCACTTCTCAGAAACTCTCACAGCAGAAGGGAAAAGGAGCTTCTCTGGTGAACAGGGCAGGAAGCTCAGACACTAACTTTCAAGTGTTAGCCAACATGGATCTCAGGACACTACTCAGACTCCAAGAGAACAACCTTAGGTATAATTTGTGCTCCCAGAGTAACACATCTCTCCTAAGGCAGCAAATGCCCAGGCTCCTGTGAGTTCTACCCACCTCCCCTTAACCCTGTAGTCCAAATGCAACTCATTCTATCTACCTGCATGTAAAAATTTCTCCATAAAAAACATTGCTTGAACCATATCTGAAGAGCCCTTTGTGGGCATTGCAAACAAACAAAACAGCTTTTTTTTTCCACAAGACTTTAAACAAACAAAATAAAAGTAAATTTAGTTGGTAGTCATTTTAATGAACAAACAGAATGGTAAGGGTATTAGCAAAATAGGTCACCAGAAGCAGGAAATTAGAAAAAAAAAAAAAAAAAAGCAAAGCTTTGAACGCCTAAATTAAAAATAAATTAAAAGCACAAGTATACATTTTAATTTATAGTAGTTCCTCATTTGTGGTCAAAACAGCAGTAGACAGTAGAAACTATTTATCTAATCTTAAATTAATTAAGAATATGTTAACCATACCCTTTATTGCCAGCCCCCAGAAAACCCCATGAAATTGCTTTCAATTGCTTTCAAGGCAAATTTATTTATGATGTCAACAACTAGTTAAGAATTTTTTCATAAGAATAGTCCAAAGCCCACTGAAGTCCTAAGAAGTAGTCCTACCTCTTCTTAGCTTTTATTCTTGAAGATGCTTGTGGGAATACCTCAATTAGTTTGACCAAATTGCCTCAATTTAAAGACAATTTCTTCATAGAAGTACAGATCTAGCAGCTGGAAAAAGCAGCCTAGTTGGTTTTCAAGGACAAGCTAATTTCTTCTCTTCCCAGCTAGGGCTATCAAACTTACATGAAGGAAAAAAAAAATTACCTGCTGCTATTCCAATGCAGCTCTTTAGCATTTAAAATAATTTATGCTATGGATTTTGACTGACCAAACAGAATAAATTGGCCCTGCAGTTGAGGATTAGCTATCAACTTCAATGATTAAATATAAAGGAAAATAAAATCTATTTTTTGCTACATGACAGTTTAGTAACCTACTGGGATAAAACCCATTGAAATATGACCTTTTAGTCATTAAAATTAATGAATGAAACAGACAAAAAATATAGAGATCCAAAAGGTGCAATTTTTGTAGTCATGTTTCAGGATCAGAACCATAGCACATTTATCTTCTCAGCTTAAGGTACATTTTCATTTTTTGCTAAGATTCTCCTGATAAATTAAAGAAAAAAGGCCCGTAGCATTAGGGAAACTGTGAGGGTGAAAAATTAATGACACATAAAATACATTTTAGTTGGCTCACATGACAGTATGTACTACTACTGAACTTTACTTCTATGATGTGTTTAATAGCAATAGGATATATCCTCATATACAGAATATATTCACATTCTATTACTGAATACTCCCTGTTATCTTTGGTATGTGTTTTATTATCTAAGTTTAAACTGAAATCTAAGCATCTGAACGTCTTGAAGGACTGGCAAATCTCTTAGTTAAGCCCTTTATTAGACATAAGAATATTCTCCAAATGATTAATCCTATAAACACACATCTTTCTCCAGCCAATAAGCTGCTTGAATTCCACTATGCTCAATGATCTTCACCAAACACTGCCACAAAACACTAACAACTTGGCACTTTCACTAATGACAGCATTACTAACAAAGATATAACTCCATAGTGAAATCTTCAGTCAGGTGATGAAGACAGCCCATTTCTATGTGGCATAAAATAAACTGAACAGTTATCCAGCTCATAGAGACTTTGAACAATCATCCATCCTGGATTACAATGCTATTTGAGCCTTTAAAATGAAGAGTTTTGCAGTTATGGAGTACAAGTGTTATTTTTAAAGAAGTGTTCAGAGATATCCGTTTATGCACAGACATGAGGCTGTAAATACCAATTTCAATTAAGTGTAAAATCTGTTTTAAGAATGTTTTGGTCAATTATATCTTTGAAAACCTGAACTATTTCAACTGAAGTAGTGTACCTAGAGTACCTACTTTTGGATGCATTCATTTAACACAGAACATGATAGTACAGAGTTCTAGATAATTTTGACTTAGCAGTTCCACTACTTAATCCCTGCCAAAATCAATCAAATGAGCTGGTAGTGGTTTGGCTGAGGAACTCTAGCATTTTTAATTAATTTTTTAATTTTTATTTAAAGCATGAGAGAGGAGTGCTCCATGCATCTGAGGAAGACTTCCTGTGGTTACACTGCCAGCCAGAGGTATTCTTCTGTCTGGAAAGCCTATCCACACTTATTCCTTTCTCTGCAGTCCCAGAGCATCACCCCCACCCACTGGATGGAAGAAGGTTAGAAACACTCTGAGAAACAGAAGGTGTGAAAAAATGCTGAGGAGCAGGTAGGATAAGGGATAAACAGAAATGTGAAATCTGTTATATCCAAGCCATTATTATCTGGACACTCCTCAGACACAACAAGACACAGATTTTTGGCAAGAAATTTGCATGACTGGGCACACATCCTGCATCCCCATGAATGGGGTGGAGATCCCATTCTCAAACAGCAGCACCAAGCCAGGAACTGCAGTTTGGGAGGGACAGGTTTCAAAATAGCCAGGCAGCATCTCAGCTGCCTGGACCACACTTTTCTCATCTCTGAAAATCTGTATTGAGTAAAAGGGATCAGTTTACGCATGCTCAAAGTCTTCCTAAGAGTTGGCAACTGAATTCCCCAAGCACCTCAGGCACATGTCCTGCCTTCAACCTGGCCTCAACTGTTGTTCTCTGCAGCAGTCCTGCAGCTGCTCTCAGGAACTCCACAAGAGCACTCTGCAGCCCTGCTGCCCTCTGTACAGTGACAGTGGTAAGAAGAAAGCCCTTGCTGCCCAAACCATGCTCAGACAAATTAAACACTTCCAATAGTTCAGGATTTACACACATGGAGCCTCACCTTGCATAAACTGAAGCAAGTCTCTGGACTTTAACAGGCATGTAACAACCTGCATCAAGTAAGAAGATACTCCATAGAGTCCATAAAAATATATTTTTATATAGGATTCTTCAGTGGTTTTGATGGAAAGGGTGGGGTTTTTATGTGTTGAAAGTGAATAGCAGATTAGATAGAAATGTCTAAGTTTTTGTGCACATCTGATTTTACATAGTCCTGTATCCTTTCTCTAATTGGAGTAACATACTTTTAATAACATCTGAAAAGTTGCTGCATATCTCAAAAGAAGAGCCAAGTTTTCATAAAAGAATAGTATCAAGAGAAAAATGTTATCACCATAAGGAAACACATTTAGGATAAGTGTCCACCATGTTACAAAGGAATCAGACTTAAATATTTAATATAATTTGCAATATGAAGAACAATATCCTACTCTTAATTTCACTTATTACCTTTTCAAGCATTGTCTGATATTCCTGAAGCATTGCACATCACTTGTACACATCCGCTTAGATAACACTTCCTTTCTTTTTTTGCAATGACATGAAAGCTCTAAACCTCCAAGGCAACCTCTAATTCTATCTAAACCTTTAAACAAACTGAATTCTAACTTTCTTCCTTAAAGCTCTGGTAAAGCAACAAAACAACCATCAAGAATGGAGCTTTACAAAAAAACAGCAAAGAAAACAAAAATTTAGGTAATAAAGTCTTAGTTTCTGTTAGCACTCACAAACAAAAGCTTCATATACCAAGACTTTCCCAAGTGACCAGATGAAATTGTACACCTACTAATTGGACCTCTGCCTCTAACTTTGAGCCAAGACCCAAACAAAACCACAGAGCCATAGACTAAAGCAGGGAGGAGGGTCTGTGCTCTGTTAAAAGATAAACAGAACAGAGGGAACGAACAAACACATAGAAGTCAGAGAAAACTTCAAAATCTACTGGTGAAAGCAAACATGAATACAAGCCCAGCAGGAGCTCACACGTTTTCTGGCTCACTGTACTGTACAGTGTGCTTGAAAGCTGCCCTGTAACATGCAAGTCCCAGGCAAGCAAAGCTGGGACAGTGATGGCAGTGAAGCTCACACTGCACTGCTGAGTGCAGAGGGGGCACCTCTCCACATGCCTAGATGATCTGTCCAGAAGCGCTAAGACAGCCAAATCTCGTGCTCATGCTCCATAACAAAAAGAAAGATCAAAGACAAGGATCTGAAAAGGAGGGAAAAAAAACCAATAAGTAAACTAATCCCCAAACTATACAAAAAAACCCTACGGAAGTGCCAAAGAAAATCCCAAAGTAATCACCTTGTTTCCCTGTTCAATAAGATGTCAGCTACTGGTCACAGAAGTCACAAGCAAATAAAACACACTAATTCTGGCAACTTAAATGGAAAATAAAATGATTTATTAGTAAATGATTTGTAGACAATTTACTAGGGATGTAGCAGCAATAATTTTTTTCCCTCAAATACAATTAAGTGATTGAGAAACCTACAAGAGAACTTGTAAAGCTTGCAAAATGGTTACAAGACTTGTTTGCCCTAGAAGATGTTTGAATGATCCCACAGCAATTCATTCTTTTTGTAGAATGTCATCTTAAACTAATGTGTCAGTAGAATAGCTGGAGATTGATAAAAAATGGTAACAGATTTTCAAGGCCAGATGGCTTTCACCCCAGAGATTTGAAGGACTTCTTATGTGAAATTGCCAAAGTATTGTCATAACCATTGTGCAATATCCCACTTGTACAATCTATCATTTAAATAATCTTCAGTGCTGGAAATTACAGTGAAGAATAGCATCATTAGATTAACAAATATCTATGACATGCAGAAGAAGAGCCAACATAGATTTAGCAAGAGAACTGATAACAGACAAAAATATTAAAAACTCTTTGAAGGAATTAGCTAGCATGCAAATAAAAGATAATCTCATGGGTTTACAAAATGCCTTTGATCAGGAAGCAGGACAGCAGTCACAAAGCCAGCAAGGTTCCAGATTAAAAGCTATGAAAAACACGACCATCTTGAAATAGGAGGAAAGATCAACTTAGAGATTAATATGTACTTAATGATAAAAATATGAATGAAAAGCATTGTTAGTAACTCTGAGAAATTCCCAAAAATCTAAACTAAGAAGAGCTACAGAAAACTCCCACAGTGCTGAGAAACTGGGCAATAAAATGCAAGTGAAATTCAAGTACCAAAATAAGGCACATAACCAAGACTTGTTTTGGCTGTCAAAAGCAAAAATAGACTCTAAACTTTCATAATAAACTCTAAACTTTACCATTTCAGGGCAGTAGGGTAGATCCATTATCAAATCCACCAGTTAAAAAAAAGAAAAACACTTAAGCAACTACAAAAAACCCCACATGACCAAAGCCACTCCACAGACTTTTCTCAGTTTGATGGCTTTCCAAAGGAAAACAGATTATTAGGAAGAATTACAATGAAATCTTCAGGAGGTAATTATACATATATATGCTGCATGCTCATAGTTTGAATACTGCATGGAGTTCTGGTGTCTAAATTTCATCACAAAAGTCTGAGACAAGAAATAAAGAGGGAGACAACAAATTAATGGAAAAAAAGACTTCTATTAGTATTAGAGGACTATAAAGCAGAACTATTCAGTTTGAATGTAAGAGAGAATACAAAAGTGATATAGATTTCTGTGTAATCACAAATAACCTAAAATAATATGCCCTAATTCTAATGAGATATGAAGTGTCAAATAAAGTTAAATTAACAAACAGAAGTTTGATGATAAAAAAAGAAAAAGTAATTTTTTTCCAGACAAAAGAACTGCAGTGACACACATTGCAGCATATGTTAAAAGTCTAAAATAGATCCAAAAACTTTTTAGGCAAGCTCACTGATTAAAATTCAGCATCCAATAGTGTTCAGGCATAACTTCAGTTCAAGAAGCCAATAAACTGAGGAGAAGCTAGATGAATATACAATATAAGCATACTTGGGACTGCTGTGGTCACGCATCTCTTCCTTGCACTGGTTTGACTGAACACCATTACCTACAGAGTAAATATTATGTGAATGCATTCTAGGTATCACACTGTTCAGTCCCTTCTTTAATATCGGTAGAAACAGGTTACTTGTTAAAAGATGAACTTGCTTCACACAGAGATAAGCTAGGCAGCATTTTGAAACACGAAAAGACATGCAAGATATGAAAAATCATGCTCCCTTCAGTGCTCAGGCTTGTATCTCTGCATGTCCATAAAGATGGGAACCCTCTAAAACAAACTCAATTAATTACCATGAGGATATTCACAAGTCTAGAAAATAGGACACATAAAAAGAGAAAAGTGAATAGATGTGGTCTGTGAACACATGCAAACTTCAACAAATTTTTCAAATGCTGGTGAGGAGTGACTTAAACATGTAGGAACACAGTGGAAATATGGCCAGGTCTCTTGCCATCCATATTTCTCTGGATTTAGATCAGCAATGGCTAAGGTCATACATTTGTAAGAAATATAGTTCTCAACATTTGGCAACCAATACCAAAAGAGCTGAAAGAAAAGAGAGATAGTATAACCTCAGACATAAATATATACCCAAATAAACAATAAAGGGAGAGGGACAGGATTAACATCTCCAATATATATCAACTCTTCCACTCAGTCTACATTTACCATGCTGTCAAGTTATCTTAATATTATTCTTTAGAAGCAGTAAATATAGAAGTTAACACAAAGCCCTGTAATTTTCCTTTAACTGTCTTTTAATATCAGACAATAAATCAAATTAAAACTTCAGAATCAATCCGTAGATAGGAATTGTGCCCTTTGTTTTTAAGATTTAGATTATTAGTAGGTAAACCAAAATGCTTTCAAGCAAAAAGAATCAAAACCAACACTTTTTAAATTCCATATGCTGCAGATAAAATTAAGAGAAATGTTTTGTACAATCTTTCTAAAATTTGACTAAAATTTTAGCCTAGGACAGAAGACAAATCAATCCATGACAGTTTCATGAATAATTAAACAACAATTAGCTTTAATAATGAATGATATTTTGATACAGACTTTTAGCTTGGACTTGTTCACTGAAGGTCTGTGATAATTAATGATAGCTGAACTTTGGCCATCTTATTATAATGGAATTTTAATACTGTTTCCTATTAAAGATACTCAACTCAGGTCTATTTTTTCAAAAGGTTTAAGGAGGTTTGTCATTCTTTTAAGTTACAAAACACTGATTATTTCAGAAAGAGAGTGCAATATTTCTTGTAAAACTCAGTCCATTTCTGATCTGTTCTCCCCTAGAAACTCTGGAAGGCACAGAAGGAATTCAGCAACATATATTTAAAGGATGAAGTGGGGAAGAAGAAATTACTACATCATGAGTCACAACTCCTCTGTGTAGTGCTACAGGCTGGCGGAAGAGTGGCTGAAAAGCAGCCCAGCAGAAAGGAACGTGGGGATGCTGGTTGGCAGCCAGCTGAACATGATCCAACAGTGTGCCCAGATGGCCAGAAAGGCCAATGGCATCCTGGCCTGTATCAAGAATAGTGCAGCCAGCAGGACCAGGGCAGGGACTGTCCTCATGTACTCAGCACTGGTGGGGCCACACCTTCAGTACCATGTTCAGTTTGGGGTCCATCACTACAAGAAAGACACTGAAGTGCTGGAGCATGCCCAGGGGTAGGCAACAGAGCTGGTGAAGGGTCTGGAACACAAGTTTTGTGATGGACAAGATGGGGTTGTTTAGTCTGGAGGAAAGAAGGTTTGCAGGAGAGCTTATCCCTCTCTAGAGCTACCCAAAAGGACTTTGTAACTGGGTGGGAGTTGGTCTCATCTCCCAGGTAACAAGCCATAGGACCAGAGGACATAGCCTTAAGGGGGCATTTACATTGGATATTAAGAAAAAATTCTTTATGAAAAGGGCTGTCAAGCATTGGAACAAGCCTGAAACTTATAGTAATACACCAAGAAAATATGATTTATGGAGATTAATTGCTTAATAATCTTGTTGCATATGTTCTTCACAAGCCAGGATGTTCACATCCTGTTACCATTTCAAGGGTATTGCTCATGGTAGAGTGATTAAACACTGAAATACAGCCAGAGCAGTGGATACTTATAAAAGATATTCTTGCCATAGCACCATAAATATTGTTCTATAATATGACAGGGAAAACAGGAATCAAAGTATAACAGTGTTTAAATTGTGCATCTCAATGCAATGGGAGAATTAAAGTTAAGAGCTGTTGCAGACAATGCAAAGCAAATAGGTGAGTAACTCTGAAGAGGTACCTGTTCAGAGACTCTCTCTTTGCACTGTGTTCACTAGACACAGTGAGCAAACTTGAGGAACCATCAGGGTCTGCCAGTAAAGGCAGGGCTCTAGTTTCAAAAGGTATTTCAGCACTGGTCACAGGCTATAACATATTTTAAAATAATTCCTTAACAGAAACAGCTAGCTTGGGAATAATCCAACAGCACTGCAGACAGAATTTACCTTTCCTGCACTGATCAAATAATCAAATTCTTGCAGAAGAGCAAGAGAGAGGGGGAAAGAGGGAAATATCTTAAAACCCACAGCTGAAACATGCTTGATAGTTTCTTTCCTCAATAGAATGCTGATAAAAATCACTTCTCTGTAAAAATGTCAGTATCAAACTATGTATCAGAATAGTATTTGCCCATACCAATTCATAAAGTTGGATATAAACATTGATACTACACATCATCACTGGTTTTGGATATACTTTTCAGTTTTCTCTCCTTTGTGGAAACATTAGCACAGCAGCCACCAAGTATTTTACTTCATTACAGCTACAGGTGTTAAGATAATTTTTCTATTTGATAACCAGCTCAAGAGTCCCAGTAATGCTATTGCCCTCTGAGAAGGAAATTACTGTTTAATATTTTCATTATGGTAATAGACAGAGGTTCCAAAGCAATCAAGATTTTGTGGCATTAACAAAGGACAGGGCTTACAACACTTAAAGGACATGATGAGACAAGATGCAATAAACACATTGTAATGTGACAATGAGTGACAGTGGTGGCAATGAACAGTATGATTTCCAAAAAAATCCATTACCAGACAGAAAAGCAAAAATAATGCACAGTTATATAATGAATAATCCTTCTATAGTAGAAAAAGGGGTCAGGCTTTGAATTGATCTGATTTGATCGTTGTTTCTACATTAGTAGTAGAAACAGGAATATCAGAGCACCTAGAAAATCCAGGAAGGCTGAAGAGTTTCCTACTGGATGAAGTAAGATTAGGTTAGAAGAAGGATGAGAGCAGTAACAAGGCAAGAAGAGGAGCATGCAGCACAAGCATGCTCCTCTTCCCCTGCTCTGCCTGTCCTGGCAGGCTACATGCATTCATTCATATGGGATTCACACGGGTGAGCACACAACTCAACAGCAGCTCCCAGGATTAACAGTCAGTGTTCACAGGCATGGTTGGAGGTATGAGCAATGCATGGGTGAGCCAAACAGTCTACAGATGTCATCTGAGCATTTTCACACTTCTGCTCTGATTTACATGTGAGGAAAGGCACTGGGGTATGAAATACAGATGGGGTCATTATGGGAGTGGGGCTGTGAAGCTACAGTGGGGTGGCCAGTCCAAAGGTGTTATCCTCTCTGATACAGAGGAGACCCTCGCAGAGCCAGAAGATCCACACCCCCAGAATTTTAGAAGTAAAGAGCTTAAAAAGAATAATAAAAGTAAAAATTAAGTAGTACAGAGTTTCAGTACTATCACAGTAGTTCTTTATAAGGGTGGAAAGAGGAAAATCCACCTCTGACTTTTTTTTATGAGCACAAGGAACATGCCAGTAGAAAGAAGAACCTACAAGTGCAAATTTGCAGCTTCACTGGGGATTACAATTTCCTGTAACTGCATAAAAGTTGCCCTACATAGGGCTGTTATCGTCACCATTTTCCCTTGAGAAGTATACTTTCATTAAAGTACATAAAGAGAAAAAGAGTAAGATCAGCAGACGTATATAATGCACATGATCTTGCATGGTGCACTGGTAAATCAGGCATGTGCACAGAAAGATGAACTCAGCCATCACAGGCACTTGTGAAGCAGTCAAAAAACAGCTGAGCAAGCTTGAAACCAAATTATTATCTACCTGAGCATACAAAAAAAAGCTGTGCCAGGCTCTCAAGCTACAGGTCCAAAGCAGCCAAATATTTAACATTGAGCTTTTTCTCTGAAACACTGAGACAAGAGGATCAGAGGTGCTGCAAGCCACAGGTCTTAAAAGTGCTTCTCTTTTATGATTAACATTGCTAATTTAATTTCACTACTATATAGGTACACATTTGCATAAAGCAGTTTCAGGACTAAAAGATTTCTAAGCTGCTAAGCATAGTTCTGTAAGATGCTGACATTAGCTGATGGGTTTCACAAATTAGGGTTTGTGTATTGAATGCAGATTTTTAGAACCAGTCTGATTATCACTTCTGCTGGTCATAAACTTCTGATCTAGAGCCCTCTGCCTCTAGAAGGAGAGTGATGTTTTCTTAGTTTAGATCACAAAGACAAACCAAGCTGTATCTCCAGGATGAGACATTCCCCCCATCATGATGCCCTGAGTCAGAGCACTCATCCTTTTTCCTGTCAGCAGAGCTGCAGGGCTGTATCAGGAAGCAGCAAATCCCAATACAGGATTTGTAGTGTGAAGCAGCTGGTGTTGAGTATATGATATCCATGGTACACGTATAGTGTGTGGGAAGGTGACTATTTCTAAATAACTCCATGGACTGAACACACACTGGTAGTTGGAACACAGTTTCACCCCTGCAGGTAAATGTTCCAATACTGCTATATGAGCCAAAACAGAAATAATGATTTCCAAAGTGTATCCATAATTCAAGCTCAAACACTAATATAAACAAAAACTAAACATGGAGTTCACCATACTTAGGCAACCAACAGAGGTCATATGATCAAAAGGCTGCTCTTTACAACTCCCTTACTTTTTGATGTGTGAACCATTAGATAATTAATGAGAGAAACAAGGGAATCTGTCCACTATTCAAACCAATAGGTGCTCAGATCATGCCTACATTCCAAATCCAGGAAAGAGATATGAAACAAATATTCTTTTAATATGAGTTCATCTTGTCCAAATACACCAGATCTGATGGCTTAAATTGCTTCCCTAGTCTAAGTTCAAGTGCAGATCTGTTTGGGAAGAGACAGCAAAGAGCATACAGATCAGAACTCCAGAAGAGGCAACACCATTTCCCAAGTGTGTGGTACATGGCACCTCCATCTTGAGTCACCCTGTATTTAAGTTCATGCTAATTTGCATGTGTGGATCTCTATACGGTACAATCTATATGCCACCTGCTCTGTGCCTACATATGCAGCAAAAGACACAGGGACATATTCCCAAGCACGAATCATCTTTTCACACCAAGATAGCAAAAAGAAGCTCTTAGCCTGCCAGACTTCACCAGCCAAAACCCTATTCCAGGAGATTTCCTGCTAGCATACATCTGCCAGTGCCAAGCCTTGGTCTAAAACTTTTTTCTGCCCTGCACTGGGAGCAACATGCTTGGAATCAACAAGGAACATATTGGTTCTCTTTCTATGGCAGAAATTTGTTACTGAAAGATCCTACTCCAGTGACCTAGAGCTATTTGAAGAGTTAAAGTCAGAACAAACTCCCACTGTGTAAAACCTGGCTCTTGCCAGAGAAAAGCTGTACTTCTATCAGTATCCCCATTAAAAAGTGACAATTTTTGCCATTGCAGATATTGGCTGAAGTGCTGCCTGGCTCTGAGGGGCAACACTTACAACCTCAAATGCTTTCTACTAACCAGAGGGTTTCAAAGAGAGGCAGGGAAATGTAGATTGGACACAGCTCTGCCAATTAAAATAGAGCAGATAAAGTTTTGAGGGCAAAATGAAATGCTTTGTCCTCTCCTATCCTTGGGCTGCAGTCTATCTCTTTCAGTACACGGAGCGAAAAAGGATTTGGCTTTCTTATTATATGTAAAATTCCATCAAGCATCTTGAAAATCTGTGAAAAAATACACAATTAAATGCTGTTACTTTAATGCCATCAACAAGATGCTATTTTCGAGAGCATGTGTGACATGACGTAATTCTATGCTATGCTGAATTTTAATACTCCAAGTTCTACACAGATTGAAATTTCTTGGAATCTACAAAAGTAAAGACTGTATTTTCAGTGAAATGCCTCCGAGAATTTTCTTTGTGACTCATGTGGGACATCTGGGCTCCAATTTTATATATAACTAGGTAGCTTTAGCTTTATCCTGCTGCAAAGACTTGCAGGGAGAGAGGGGTATTAAAAAAGTCCAACTTTTTCGAAGTCAAGCTGTGTCACAGGATAGCCCAAAAAATGGTCACATGGCTAGCTCTAGTGTAACCAAGAACAGTGGAAAGTTATGATTTACATTCTCCTAGAAGGCAAGGGTGCAGAAGTGATCTATTTGATGGGATTAACAGGCCCCAGCTGGAGCAGCATGCAGACAAGTACCTGTGATTTTATATGTTCATGCACTGCACTTGCAGTCCGGCACACAATAGAGGTGGTCCACAAAAAAAACCAGCCTCCACTCAGAACACTTCTACAACTGGGATGTATGAAAAGCTGGATGTCATCTTTGCAGACCATGCCTGTCTTTCATCATCAGTGAGCACAGAGAAGGACATGTACATTCCATCATGATGTCCAATCCTGCAGTTTGCAAGTAACACTGCTCATAAGAGTCTGACACTATTTGCCCTGACAAATTTAAATAGGATCAGAGTAAGGTGTATCAGCTTGACAAGAAGATCTGACTAAGAAGCTGTGCTCCACAGCAGAGTATTTCAGAGGACAGTATCCTCCTCAGTACTGGAGCTCAGCAGGCAGAATAGGTATCCCACATGGTCACTGTCACTGCTCCACCACTGGAGAGTGTGACAAAGACTCTGTTGGCACAAAGTCACCACATTGGTAACTTTTGAGCAATTACAGCTTTTGCAGCATCCTGCCTCTAAACCCACCACTATGGAAGTACAGCATGGGTTACTCAATAACCTTGAAATCCAAATCTGCGAGATGATTCATGAAGAAAACACAGAAACCCAATTATGATTACTGAGCATGAAAATAAAGACCACCTGATTTATAAGCAAAGTAGGGCTGGAAGTTTTGTCATCCTTGTTTTCTGCATCATCTTCAGAAACTTTCTTCTTTTACTTCCTGGTATTGTTTTTTGAACCTTGTGAGGGTTTGGGGTTGTTTTGTAATCCAAACATCATTTACTGATACATCAAATGCAAAACAAAACAGAACCTGAGCAGTACTGTGTTGAGGGAGATATTTTTTTTTTATTCATGGATTGGCTGGGCATAAACCTAGCTCTAAAAATAAGCTGAGCAACTATTTTCTTTAAGGTGATAAAGCTTGAAGACTGCAAGTGAAATCTGTTTAAAGCAATGAAAATATTGGTACATCATGGACATCAGTCATTCATCATCATCCATAACTGACCATCATTGGCATCAGTCAGGGCATCACATAAAACACTACATACGTGATAGGATAGAGACACTGTATTCGTCTTATACAGTATCATATTGCACAGTCATTTAGTTACTCCAATATTTGTAGTGCAGCTAGACTATGCTTCCAGTTGCAACCTTAGCTATGAAACTTGCATGAAAAAAGTGATTCCCAGAGCATCCCATTCCTTCAGTGTTTAAGGCTCAATACTGAACAGCATGCCTGCCCCAATAAAGCTGCTCTGACCAGCAACCAACAGAAGAACAGTCATGTTTATCAGATGACAAACTTAACTCAGGACCTATAAGACCACAAACAATTTAAAACCATGCCCTGGTAAAACCTAGGATGGCCACCTTCCTTGTAGGAATAGTAAATTAGCAAAAAAAAATTGAAGAAATAGGTATTTCTCCAAAGCAGACCCACACGTGTATGTACTGAATCATGGAAAAGAAAGGCAAGGAAAACATAAGTTCAAGTAATTGTTAGATTAAAAATTAATTGGAAAAATCACACAAACTCAGAAGGAAGGACAGACGTGAGAAAGATCTAACAATAAATGGACAAGGTAAGAATAATCATCTACAGGAAAGAAGAGAGCAATCTGCAGAAACCAGACTTTCAAAAATAAAGTTCTAGGGAGATCACAAAGGATCCTGGCCCAGTTTCTAAAGAGCCTTTCAGAGAGGTGAGGATGAAATGAAGAACTAGTACTTTCTAAAATGAGAAGTGCTGAATTTTTTGCAAGGAGCACTGTTTGCTTTCCTCACTGAGTAAGCCTAAGAAGATGATGCCCTGTCAGCACACTATTTGCTAGATCCTCTTCTCAAGCTAGTTACAAGTTTGAAGAAGCAACTACTGGTCACAAGTTCTCAAGTTCTATAAAGAGGGTTCAAAATAGGGAAGCCTACAAAGCAACTCACTACAGATTATAGTTTGATGCTCAAAATATGAGCAACTATCTCTATACATGTTAAATGGCATTTGGTGTAGGCTAAAGACTTCACTAAGCCCAGGAGGAAACATGGTTGAACCAAGAAGAGTTGTCCTGTGCTGACTATCAGCTAAGCATACAAGTTGCACTTCACACATTTCTGCAAATCAGCCACAAACTGAACCATCAACTCTTGCTTGGGTATCTGCAGCCAGAGACAGCACCTCGTGTATGTTTAGCCAGAGAAAGCTCAGAAATACCTATCCAAATTCAATGGAATCTGTGTGCACAAGCTGAATGAATGACCCAGGGTGTTGGAACTGTTACCTTCCTACTGTCTGTATTATTGGTGCAACAAGCTTTATGTTCCATAAAGGAAATATCTCTGCATTTTTCTGAACAACACACCAGATTAGTTTTCCACCATCAATCTTTACTTCTCTATCATCCTTTGCCTTGTATCCTTCCTTATGCAAAACCCTAACTTTCACAGGGAAAGATAAAAAAAAACCCCACCTGAATGTAAACAAAGCATTTACTGCACCAAGGCTAAAAAGATAAAGCTACATTACATGTGATTGTTTCAAACATCAGAAAATAAATTAAAAAAAAAAAAAAAAAAAAAAAAAAAAACCAACCCCAACAACAACAACTTTATCTGCAAGCCCAAATTAACACACCAGTGACTTACATACCACATTAACTTACAGTTTGGTGAAGGAAGAGTCAACTTAGTAGCAGATAGCTGTACAATCTAAACCATAAACCCTAATTTAAAAACTTGAATTCCCCCATTCAGTGCAATGGGGAAGTCAGGTCCCAACAGAATCCAGAAATGCCTTCACATTGAGATAATTCACTGATAGAATAATGGTATGAATTTTAACTTGATTTTGTCTTTTCAGATTTTAATGTCATTTAGCCTTGGAAGCTACAGTCCATTCTCATAATAAATACTTCAAGCCCACAGAAAAATATTGAAGTTTTCTGCAAAAAAAAATTTGTTTCCCTCCAGGATAGATCGTAACTGAACAAGCAACCTGAAATTTTAAATTTTTAGTTCAGATAGAATAAATTATATGCTTTCTTGTTAGATCTAGCCCAAAAATACATTGGTTATTTAAAGCTGAGCATATGCTTAAATATCTCACTCAACTTCATCACTGAAGAATTAGTTTTTCCACCCATTTTCCAAATTATTTTGAGCTTCTTTCAAAATCAAGTTTTAAAAATCTCAAAAGGAAACCTTAGTATTCTACTCACATTTAATTCATCCCTCTACCTTTGCTAGTCATTAGCAAAAATGTTTCTGCCTGCATTACTTAGTATATAGGGAAAAATTCAAGACCCCTTTGTTAGCGCTGGAGGTCTAATTGTATCTATATGACATTTTTCTCCTACCCCTCTTCACGAACCTGATTTCAGTTATTTGATAGGGAACATACTTAAAACATCCTAAATTAGATGATTTCCAGATCCTGTTGTTACAGTTTTAAATTACAACCTACCCATAGTCTTTCTGCAAAATACAGTCAACAAAGCAATGTTATTAGTTGTAGCAAAGGGGGAGTCAGCCTCCTCTCCCAGGCAACCAGCAACAGCAAAAGACAACACAGCCTCAGACTGCACCAGGGAAGGTTCATGCTGGACATCAGGAAGAATTTCTCCACAGAAAGGGTTGCCCAAGCATTGGAATGGACTGCCCAGGGAGATGTCCCTCACTGGACACCATCCCTGGAAGCACACAAGAAACAAGCAGACATAGCACTTAGTGCTATGGTTCAGTTGACAAAGCAGAGATTGGCCAAAGGTTGGACCTGATGGTCTGGGGATCTTTTTGAACCTAAATGACTTTGTGATTAGAATAATACAAGCAGGAAATAAAGTGGTTTACATATTCATGCTGCTATCGGGATTTTGTTGTTGTTGTTGTTTCTTTGATTTTTTTTTTTTTTTTAAACATGACTATTGAAATAAAATAGGATCTACATTGACAGGAATTCCTGCAATATGTGATATGCAGCCTAGGAAACTGCTATTAAAGAGATATGCCTTGTTGCCCAGAAGGCAGAGTAATTAAGAGGCAGGCTACTCCTGGAAGGATGTCTACTGCTGCAGGTACTATTTTAATCAAGACCACATAAAAAGTCATCAATAAATAGTTTATATAACTATTATTTATAATATAACTTATTCTGTGGAAACAGTGTAAAATAATGTTAAGTGCTGTTAGGATAATTTGAAATTAAATCAGACAATACAAGAAACTTGCTCTTAGTGTATACGTGCACAGGGAGACTATATGCATGCCCATGTACAAATTATTCCCAGCAAGCCACTTTCAGCTCAAACAATTACTGAACTAAGTATTCTCCAGCTAGGTATTCACATCTATATATAGGTTTTCTAGCAACAACATTATGTAGTTAATTATAAAGAAGGCCAGCACTAAAATGGAAAATCTTATTGAATGTTTGTTATTAGTGAAAGCTGCTGCTCTACAAAAATTAAGATCTCATAATGTAAATTAACAACTAAGGCAGCCAAAATCCCAAGCTGTTATCAGAGTCAAGGTAATTGCTCTGGCTGGGATCTATCCAAGATTAAAACATCCATACTTAAGAGTCTCTGAAAAGCATTCTAGCTCCCAGTATAGCCACTAGTCAAGGCAATGGATTTAAAGTACCTACTTTAGGGAAAGTCAAATCACTCTACAGGAGCCTGTAGCCTGTCCTGACTTGAAGCTCGATGCAGTTTGCCTTCCCATCAGTCCTTCACATCATTTAAAGTGCCCAAGGGATGACAGATACCAGATAGGGCTGATGGAAGACTCACATGTCTATGGACTAACAGCTGAAGGCCACAAGTGGTGACCAATGGTAGTGAGTACAAGGGGTGCCTATTCAGGAACTCCTGAGATCTCCACCCTATTCATCTGTAAGAACTAATGATTAATGTTTAAAATCCAGGTACCAGTCTCTGATCAATCCTGAGATATATTAAAGAAAGGAGGGGTGGTTACCTGGTGCTCAAAACCAAATATTCTCTTTAGAAGCTTGCACCCCTTCTCCCATCTTTCCTTCTGGCCAGCATCCAGAGGTGTGCACCAACTGCCAAGTTGGAGAACAATGACAAATTGAATTCAAATCCCATGGAAATGCAATCTACTTCCCATGTAAACAATAGAAAAATATGACCCCAACTACTATATATTTAAATGACAAAGGATTAGATAGTACACATAGAAAACTATTTTTCAACTTGAACAGTTGGAAGGTTTGAAGAAGGGAGTAGAAAACATTTTTGCAGCACACTTACTATGCATTGTTCATAAGCATGCTTAGGAGCTTTACTTTATAATCCAGCTGAAAAATGCTGATAAATCTCAGTTAAAAAATAGCCTGGGGTATAATGGCTATAGGGCTCACTGTAATTCAAGGTTTACTTGTGAGAGATTATTCCAGCAATCAACCCTCAAACAAAGTTTTTGTACCTTCATTGTAGAAAAACACCTTAAAACATATAGCTATAAACCTGAATTCAAGTCAGAAAATATATCTACAATCTATTACTGACACTGTAATCTTGTATTTAGTTCCTATTGCCATGTTAAATTTTATTATAAGCTTCATTTGTAGTTTAATTTAGATAACTGATTGGTGGCTGTATCTTGTCTCTCAATATTAACAAAAATAGGATTTTGAATTACATTCCCACAAGTTTTATTTCTTCATATTGCACATGATTTTTACCTCTGCTTCCACTAATTTCAAGCAATTTTTTGCAAAGGTGAACCAGAAGTTTGCATGGGTTTTGTACTTCACAAAACACAGGCAGCCTCTGACAAGGTTCACATCCCTTCAGGAGTGAATCTCCCCTGCGGCTTTTATCAAGGGATCTGGAAAACAACTGAATATATATTTAAAATATGACACCTGAAGAGGAAAAGAAAGGTCTGGTTGCAGCTCAGGAAGGCAGTTTCTTCTATGGATGTCACTTCTCTCCTCTTCAAAGCCCTCAGGTACCCAGGGAGGCCCTTGCTCAAGAGCCTTTCAGACCAGCAGGGCTGTGGCACTGCACTGCCCCACATTCACAAATCACTCATCTCATACACACATGAAATTTAAATCAATCACAGGGATGCTACTGTCTCCTTAGGGCTCTCCTGTGGGTTTCTGCTGAGGAAAGGATGAATTTGGCAAAACAAAGCCACATTTATACAACAGCAAATGCATCCCTTTTTCCTTCAACATTTGGAGAAAGGGCAGGTAAATGCAAACATCATTTTGAGAAAAGCAAAAGAGTAGTTTTGCATTCAACACTGCTCAAATATTCCTGATGAAAATTCTAAGACAGAAGTTAAACACTAGCTTTAAAAGCTTTCTGGAACGCATTCTCTAGGAGCATTCTGGAAAACAATGATAATCATGATCAACATGACTGGCAAAAGAAAAATAAACCTAAAAGCAGCAAAACTAAGGAATAAATTATATATATATTTTAAAAAGCAGTAATTCAATCACAACTACTACAAATTTCAAGCATGCAAAGCATAGGGACACTGACTTTTGAAAAAATATCAAAACAAGAAGTTATGTCTCACAACAGATTCTACACCATATTACATAGAACAGGCTTGCTTTCCGTTTGCTTGAGATTTTACTGCTGTGTAGATTCTACACATCTCCCCTTGCAAATACTGAAATACCTGCTCCTTATTTACTTGCCCCAAGGAAGAACACAAGCAAATAGCTAGATCTACAATACCACACTGTACACTGAGCTGGCCAAAACAGCCCTCTTTTGGGAGCTACAAAAGGGAAGCAACACGCTTCCTCAGTGGCATTTGTAATCCTTGCTGATGACAGGATGGTGGTCAAACCCAGGGTGACCACTGACAGCACAGCCCTTCATTCCTAACTCATCCAACTGCCTCATCATTAACCTACAGTCAGCTTACTGGCACCTCAGATATTCCAGTTCCAGCTCCCTAAATGCAAGGAAATACTTTACATCTTCTTAACAGTAACTACATTCTCTCCCACTGCCCAGGGACAAATAACAGGATAGAGATGAAGTATTCTTGAGCTCTGTCTCCTGGCCACAGACAAAAGCAGCTACAGAGAAGTCTCATTCAGTCAATGCTTCCTGGCTTAGAAAATGTTGCACGAAGATGAAATTTTAATCATTTCCTGAACGTTTATATGATTCAGTTGTGTTCAGAACCAAAATGGAAATGGCCATTCTGATGAAACTGAAATTTCAAGGATTCTTTTTAAGGATTTCAATTAACAAACAGAAGTAGAACAACAAAAAATATTTTGAGTTCTATGATTTCTTCTTTCTGAAAAGCCATGCTTCATTCAAAGACATATCATTTAGAATGCTATTTCTTATTATATGGAACAATTAGAGGAGTCAAAAGCCGAATACAATGTTTTGATTTCCTTAAAATAGTGCTTCAATGAAGCTAAAATAACATGTTTTGAAAAAATCAGTTTTATGGACAAATTAATGTTTGTTTTTATCCTCATTCAAAAGAAAATTCAGTGCTGGCATTTCATTGAAAACAGACATGCCAAGTTTCAACCAGCTGTAATATTGTAACTGTGAAAATAGATTCCAGAGGTTCATAATCAGATTTGAGCTATTGTTAAAAATTACACTCACACCCCAAACAACTCCTCTTCAGAAAATGGCAAAAAGATACATGACTTCACATCACAGAAATAAACAAACCAACCAAAAAATACTTCAGGAGGGGAACAGCTTCTCAGCAATATTCTTATGGGAGTCTAACATGGGAAAACAACTCACTTTTCATACACTGGCTCTGAGAAATGGGAGAGTTGCTTTTGTTATATTTGCCACACAAACCTCTTTTCCTCAGATCTTTTGAGACATATAGGAGACAAAGATGGTTTTTACCCAAAACTTTAATATTCAGAAAAGTTTCAAGCAACTTAAGACATGATAATGCAATGTAACTCTCTTCTAACAGAGAGGCTTGAAAAATAGTTTCTCCCATTTATGATGCCTAAAATTATTTACATTTATACCACATATCAAGCTCATTCATATAAATATGATATAAACACTTCCAGGAAAGACACATGCATACCTTACTGCACTCTACACACTGTATTCAAGCATTCATTCTGAGATTTTGATTTTACAAGGCCTGAGTCCATTATATCACAGCATAAGTGGAATTCTAACACTGCACATCCAGCAAAAATCGGTTTATGTTTTTTCTTTAATCAGTTTGGCAGTCACTACCACCTTTCTTTAATGTTGAAATTGTTTGAGTGATTTCTGTTTGAAGATTAAATCTTCTGTTGGATAGAGCCATAAAATTGTGAAGTACCTGTTTCATCCACTACTGGTATGCTCAAAGATTATCTGATGAGCTGTGATGGTTGAATGACCAGAAATCACACATACTGTGGTTCATCTTGGATAGAAAAGAAAGAAAAGAAATGTATACAATTTTCATCTTGGTATTGAAGACACTAAAAAAAATCATACCAAAATCAATTGTAAAATCAAAATTATAGAATAATTAAGATTGGAAAAGACTCTCAAGATCACTGATTTTAACCTTTGAGCAAACATCACCATACAATCTAAACTATAGCATGCTATGTCCAGCTGTTCCTCGAACACTCCAGGGATAGGGACTCCACCACCACCCCTGGGCAGCCTGTTCCAATGCTTGACAGCCCTTCTGGTGAAAAAACTCCTCCTGATGTCCAACCTGAACCTCCCCCCATGCAGCCTGAGGTCATCTCCTCTTGTCCTGTTGCCAGTTGCCTGGGAGAAGAGACCAATCCCCACGTGGCTACAGCCTCCTTTCGCGTACTTGGAGAGAGCAGAGTGACTGGCTGCCAGCAGGATGCAGCTCCATTCACCAGCACTCTCTGGGCCCAGCCACTCAGTTTTACCCAGCAAAGAGTGCATCTGTCCAAGACAGGGGCTGCCCACTTCTCCAGGAGAACACTGTGTGAGGCAGTATTGAAAGCTTTTCTAAAGTCCAGCTGGACAACATTTACAGCCTTTCCCTGGTCTGCTAGGTGGGTCACCTGCTCTCAAAAGAAAATCACATTGGTTAAAAAGGACTTGCCCTTCCTAAATGCATGCTGGCTGGGCCTGATCCCTTGGCTGTCCTGTCTGCCAGCTCCCTCCAGACCCTCAGATAGACCCCATTCAACCCCACAGACTTGTGAGTGCCTAAATGGTACAGCAGGTCACTGCTTTCTCCTGGATTGCAGGGGGATCTAGTCTGTCTCTCAACCCTCTCTACCAGCTCAGGGAGTTGATTCCCCTGAGGATAGCTGGTCTCTCTGTTAGAGACCAAGGCAAGAAAACATTCATTATCTCAGCCTTTTCTTCATCCTTAGCTATGTTTTCCTCTGTGTCCAATAAAGAACAGAGGCTCTCTTTTTGTTGTTAGTGTGTTTATAAAAACACTTCTTATTACCTTTTACAACGGTGGCTAGACAGAGTTCTAGATGAGCTTTTCTCTTCCTAATTTTCTCTCTGCATAACCTGGCAACATCTTTGTTCTCTTCCAGAGTTGCCTGTCCCTTCTTCCAAAAGTATTAAGCTCTCTTTTTCCCCCCTGCTTCTCTGTTTCCCCCAGCTCAGACAGACTCATCTTCTTCCCTGCTAGCTTGTCTTTGGGCACATAGGGATGGCCTGCTCTGGTGTCTTCAAGATTTCCTTCTGAAATAAGCTCCAGCCTTATTGAACCCCTTGGTTTCTAAAGGGCTGTTTCCCAAGGGACTCTCCAAACCAGTGTCCTCAATAGGCCGAAGTCCACCCTCTGGACATCTAAAGTACAGGTTTTGTTGACCCCCTCCCTTACTTCATCAAGAACCAAAAACGCAATCATTTTGTGGTGGCTGTGCTCAAGATGGCCTCTGACTACCACATCTCCCACCAGCCCTCCTGTTCATAAACAGCAGGTCCATCTGTGTTAGGAACTTATCTTCCACACACTCCAGAAGCCTCCTGGACTGCATCCTCTCCACTTGGCTGAGTTTCCAGCAGGCAGCCATCATGATAAAATCTCCCATGAGCCCAAAATGTCAAAAACATCAGCCAGTCACTTATATCATACTTTATCTACCTCTTCATCCTGGTTCTGTGGTCTGCAACAGACCCCCACCAGGATGTTTGCCTTCTCCCTGATTCTTATACAAGTAAGGCATTCAACCTTACCATCAGTCTCCTTGAGCAACATAAAGTCAAAACACTCCCTAATGTACAGAGCCACCCCACTGACACTCCATCCTCTCCTACCCTTTATGGAGGTCTTATAACCATCCAAAATTATACTATGTCCTGTCTGGAAATTCTCTACCAATTCAGCCCCATGTAGTGTATATAAAATGTAAGAAAACACATTAGCCTTAAATCACATAAAAAAAAGAGAAAAACTTGTGCAAAATTTTAAACCACAACACAGCTTGTGTTAAACCCAGTGGAGGAGGCAAAACCCATAGGGATGACTGCAGAGCCACTTCCAATGGAGCCAGGGCATCTCTGACCAGTACTCAAAAGCTCACCCGCCTGACACACCACAGCTGATGCTTTTGAGTGGTTCCTCTAAGTGAAGATAGGCCCAGAGAAGAAGCAAAAGGGTAGTACAGTGTCCAAATTCCTGCATCAGAACTACATTACCAGAGAAGCAGCTGAGCTAATTCCTCCAACAGACTCCGTACTCCAATGAGCACCAACATGTGTGAAAAGCAGTCTGAATTTCTGCCTATGGATGACTTTCACTTTGTGGCCTCACTAAAGTGCTAAACTGAAATAATAAATCAGAAGATCCCCCTGGACCCATTCACCTGAGGGCTCTGAGACCTGCAGAAGCAAACACAGATTTCACACTGGGACCTTAGATCTGCAATGCTCCAAAGACACATTTATCTCAGATTTTTCCTGCAGTGCCACAAGCAATAGACAAGAGGAAAAATGACACTAAGAAATATTTAAACTAACAATATCAGTTAGGAGTAAGAAATAAGAGCATATTTAAATTTTTTGTCTCTTAAGATTTCTGCCAAGAATTTTTCCATTTTCCGCCCATAGTATTGTCATGACCAACCTCATGTATATCATGTGTTCAGAATAACAAACATATACAACGGAACAAATTTTTAACAGTGATAAAAATAAGCACTTTCCACACTGTCATGTGCATGGGTATTAAGTGATAATGAAAAGCTATTTAGAGTATGGCAGAACTGGCACTCCACCAGAATAGAAGGAAGCCCTCCTTGTTAAGACAGGGAGTTTACAAATGCACAGTCTACCTGCTGGGTTTTTCAGTGCTGCTTTATCTTCAGGAAGAATAAAGCTTACTAGAAAGCTTAATAAATACACCAATTACCACATGGGAGATACTCTAGAGTGAAATCCAAGCAGATGGTCTTATGAAATTTCTGATCACATCTACATCATGCTTGGAAATAAGCTTCCATTGGAAACTAGATTAAAAGCACAATCCACAATATGAAGTAGAGCTCTTTATGACTAGCTTGAAACATTTTAAATTTAATTTGCATCCAGCTATAGTTTTACTTTGGCACCCACCATCCCCCACCTGCCTCAGAACTCCAAGACTCTCAATGAAAAGCAGAGCATGAGCCTACTCTTCCAGATGCTCCTGGTTGGCAGAGTGACACTTCATTCAAGTCAGAGCAACCTTTTGAGAGCCTGACTGGCCCAGGGGTTTACAGCTGAAGTTATCACACAACATGTCTTGTTAAAAGTACATGACAAGAGCATTTGGCAAAGCCACATTTGCTGCCTTTGTAAACTCACTCCTGCATCTGGATCTGCAGGATCACATTACCAACTGACTCTCCATGCTCTCAGCTTACTTGCTGCAGAACAAAAGCTGTCTAGGGGGCTTCAGGATCAAAGCAAAACAGATGCCAGGAAGTCTTGCCAAAAAAAATGACGTTGTCTAGCTTGCTCCCAGCTCCGTTTAAGTGACACCAAATACTATTCTTTTTTAATACTATCTGCTACCTGTAATTATAAAAGTAAAAACAGCTTAAAAACACCCCTATACTTCCACTTATAAAGGAGATTTCTGGATCTCATAGTTTAACAGGGAAAAAAATACAAAGGCATAAATTGAATATATCCTAAAGGACCAGAAATCTAAAAAGAACCCAAACAACAGAAAACCACCGAAATAACAATAATTTAAAAAAACCCAGCGCACACAAACACAGGAACAAAAAGACAAAAGGCAAAACTAAACAAATAAACCAAAACCCCTCCAACCTTGCTATTCTTTTAACAGCTTGGAAGTTTTCACTCAGCCATGTGATTTCTGCTTTTCTTTCGCCATCAATCACACTCCCCAGACATGATCAGCCCTCATTTCCTCCGCAAAAATTTTCTGTGTAGAAAAACAGCTTACCTAGCATCTTGTTTTTCCATATACCAACAAAATGAGACCTTCAGTTGACTGCAGTCCACCTCTTGAAAGGCAGCAGTCCAGGTAACAGGTACTTCCTGTGCTGAAAGCACATGCATCACCACCCCTATAGGCAGCCTGTCATCTTAAGAGATCACTTTGAATTTTCCTTAAGGTTTCCAGGGTGCTTCAGTTTGACCAGTAGTTCAAAAAAAATCACGTCTATTAAACAACCAATTTCTGCTAGTTCATTTTATCCTCATTTATGACATTTTAGCCCTATTTCCTTTCTCTCAGGCATATACATTATGTCAACATACACAATTATTATTAACTGGGTACTGTTTTCTAGGTTTCTACCTTAAAGGGAGGTATAAAGAGCCAAGGTTGTCACTATAATTCAATTCCAAAGTTCAAGCTGTCAAATTTCAGAGTGCTACTACTGCACCTTGGAGGTGTAGTTGGCACAGCAACTGCAGTGGTCTTTGACAATGTAAAAAAGAAAAATGATACCTTAAAGGGGCAGCATTTTCATTTTCAAGTTTAAATGACATTATTTCATCTTAACTGACATTCAAAAAATATGAACACTGGAGTTTCCAGGTGATATAGTGTCAAATTTCTTTTTTTCCTCAAGTCATTTGCATTGTGATGAAAATGCTTTTACTTATGAAGCTTTAGATTATCCTTCAACCAGAAGAATGTGACTATGGAAATCGATTCAAAGTGAGCACGACCTGTGTACAGCTACACAGCCACCATTTATTAATATCTTGCCATGAGTTTCATCATTCTAACTTATTTTAATGCTTTTTCTGTAGAATCGAGGCAAAAAATATACTGAACCACCATAAAATATACTCTACTATGAAATCTCTTTGAAAACATGTTGCGTTTTTCAATTGTTTTGCAATGCACACTATTCCTGATTTATGAGTCTCATACAGCAAATCAGAACATTACTGTCACACAAAGTTGGATAAATATATCTGCAATTACACAAAGGAAAAAGAAGAAAAGCCACCACAGCAGTGACAAAGAGCAGCAGATTTACAGTAAGGAACCACATAAGCCTTCTCTGTCGGCACAACCTACAGATTAAATTGAAAAGCAACAGGGTGGGCAAGAGCGCACCAAAGAGCTCCCGGCCCTGGGGGCTGCAGGGCCAGCGCATCCCCACAGCAAGGGGCGTTACATCACAGCAGCCAGAGCGACTGCCAGTTCATACACACAGAACACAAGAGTGCCTTAGTTACTAGATAGTCATAATGATGCAGACAAACCTTTCCACCTCCGGCCAGAGAGACTGGCTCACCTCCGGGCGGTGGATCCCAGGCTCCCCATCCCCAGCCCACCCTCCAAAGGAAGGCGCTGGCACTCTCCTGTCCCCGCCGGGCACACGGGCCTTTCTAAAGAGATGCCCTCCCCTGACTGCAATAGCAGATGGCTCAGATACACCACAGGAGCCCCGAACAGTGACCCGGCTGCCAGGCTCCTCCACACCTGGTGCGGAGTGACCGACACCCAAGACTTTACCCATTACCAAGGGCAATTAATGCCACCCCTCCAATCCCAGCTCCCTCTGGCTGACTGAGGAGCTGCCAGGTGCTCCACTCAAACTAACTAAAGCAGCAGCAATTAGCAGCTAATTCCTGCACAGGGCACCTAAGTTCCTTATCTACACTAATGCCAGGCTGAGGGTGAGGTGGGGAATGGGGAGAAGAAATTACAGCAGTATTTTGGATTAATGAGGCAACTCACATCCTGCAGACTTAATGAGAAGAGTAACAGGTTTCAATTAGAGAGAAGTGAAGTTCTGCAGCCTCATTACTACCACCAGTTGTCACTCACCACACTGGTACATACAACCTATGCAGCAATAGGAAAAGGAAATAATGGCTAAAGGGGAAAAGGAAACTTTCTTAAGACACTGTTCACAGTGGAGGTCATCATTCTGGCAAGTTTTATGTTTCAAGAAGAAACATAAATACCGACATTACAGTTCTGAAAGGGTTGATATGAGAACAAACCCAAAGTCAGACTTGTTTTCTTTCTGCCTTCTGCCACCCAGTTTTAGCTCAGTATGCATATCCTTGCATACTGATCTAAAAGTGACAGTATTAAATCAGTCTTCAACAGTTAATCAAGATTAACAGCTTCTGCACACAAATGTTAACAAATCAAATGGATGCACTCCTACTGAAGGTCAGACTAGCTTATCTTCCGTGGCAAACTGAAAGGATCTTCTACAGCTCCTTGATCAATGTGATGAAAGTTTTCTGATTTAAAACTTTGGGACCAGACACACTCTTTTCCCTACCAAATGGCAATTTGATTCCAATTACTGACCCTCATCCTGGTCTCATTTGTCTGGAGAATCATCTGGAGTTTTAATTTTATTTTATTTCCCTCCAGATTAATATTTTTCTGTTTTCTTCACATAATTAGGGACAGATTTAAGGGTATAGGGTTTTGGTGGTTTTTTTGTGAGGGACCTCTACACCCAGATGCCTGAAGAAGGAATGTGAAAAAAAGGTAAATAGAGAAATTCTCCTTTAGCAGCTCCTGGTGATAGTTTAATGACTTTTTGAGCTCGAGGCCACATCAAGGATGTTTAATAAGAACCACTGCACCTTTCTCTCAGCATAAGAGATTTAATCTGGCACAACCAAGCAATTCTGCCTTCACTTAATGCAGCAATTTAACTCTTTTAAAAGTATATAGTAAAGAAAGACGACCAGAATGACTGGTTAAGATGCAGGACTGAGATTCAGAAAATCTGATTTCTTCTCTTTGTTCTCTGAGCAAGTCCATGATAAGGGGGAAGTTTTTGTTAAATATCAGCTATTTGACTCACTTTTGCAGAAGGAAGATTTCCTGTTTAATTTCACTGAGATTCAATTCACCTTTAATAAGGAGAATAAAACTTCTTTTTCAGTCTTTATCTAAAGTGTAAGACTCTAAGAGCAGGGTTCATCTTTACTGTGATTCAGTATTCTAGTTTATGGAGGCCAGTCTTGGTGGCTACGATTTATAACAGTACTACTGATATTTAAAGTCTTGGAAGAACCAAAATAAGCAGTCTACAGCTCTTCAGCAAATATTTTATAGCTCCAAGATGGAATTTTTTTTTTATAAAATCTAGGAAATCAGAGAAAAAAATGCCAACAAAATCCTATGGAGCCTCACTCCTTCAGACAGCTGAACTTCCCACCTTCAGCAGGTAATGTAAAGCAAAGAATGAGGATTGGTATGTGCTGTTTGTTCAGTTCAGTTCATACATGCAGGTTGTCACCATGAGGCTTCCACCTTTCCTCTTCACATCCCACATCTTGTTGGTAAAACTACTCCTACCTGCATTTGGTATAGCAAGGAGAAAGTTACAAGTCTGCTTAATGATCAGATCTAACATAGAATTTCTGTTTAGGTTGGTTTGCTTTCCACAGACTTGGCCCACAATCAGTAGGGATGGAGAAGAAGCAGGACTCTCCCTTGCTGGCAGCCTGCAGTTTCCCTTGGTTAAGTGTGGCATGAACCTACAGTGCTCAGCAACCACCTTCATTATCACAGCTGTCAAATAGAGCAGTCCTCCCCTATCTTCATTCCCCTTGGCCATTACTTTCACTCCCTACATGGTCTTCCCATTTTTAGCCACCTATTCAGTAGGCTTGTGATGAATCAGATCAGAGAATGGGGCTTTTTTCTCCTGCTGGTTCATGAAGCTGACACAAAGCCACTGGTGCTAGCAAAGGAAGGCAGCTGGTAGGGACAGAAATGAACAGGGAAATTTAATTTTTTTTTTTAGTGGATGGCGTGAGGCAAAGCTGTTATCAAGTGTGTTCAGACAACATCTCAAGTTTATGCAATTTTGGGGTTGTATAAAAAGAAAAAAGAAGAAATTGCTAATATCAAGTTATAAGTTTTAGATCTTCAAGAAGTGCCCAAGTTCTATAAGGAATAGATAATTTAACCTCTCTGCATTTGAGTATGTTATTTCAACAGTTCATCAACAACTGGAAACACCTATTTATTTTATAGTGAAATATGATACAAAGGACGTAAAACCCACCTGATTAGTTCACAGGGGAGCTTGTTCATAACATGTTTTAGAGAGGTTGAAACACCTACTTGCATTCACATATTACCATTTGATCCTATCTTGGACATTTGTTTGGCAGCTATTAATCATAATCCTTTCCAAGATAAATTATAATTTCTCCTATTCATGCTGTATTTCTGTATTCTAATTTTTCTTATACTTTTGGTTTCAAGAACCAGGTGTTGCCATACAAAATAAAATACCCTGCCTGGATAAGATGAAAACCACTTACAAAAAAAATATAGAGTCTCTTTCAGATCCCACCTTTGCATGTGGGATTCAGAAGTATTTGAGCAGTGAGAGCAGTTAAATATGGGGGGTTTTGCAATGTCCAGATAGTCAGAAACCATATTTGAGATGTGTTCATTTGAGATACTTCATCAAATATGGTGCACAAAGGGCATATTCAGAAAAGGTTCATATGACCTTACCTTCCATTACCTCATCAACCTTTGCACTCCTGTAAGATGAATATTCAAAAATAAAGAAACATGAAAAACAGATACAAAAAAACCCCCAAACAATCAAAAACCAAAACAAACAAACAAAAACACCCACACCAAAGACAAGGGAGGGTGGTGAAGATTTTATGAAGAGAATATGTTTAACCTCCATATTCTCATCTCCTGTAATTTAAATTAGGACCATAGCCATACAAATATAAGTAGTGAATCCTTTTGGCTCTGAAAATCCTCTGCTATTACCACTTCTCTAGCATTTCCATACAAAAGTTTTCCAAATACCATTCTCTGCAACAATCTCTCGCCCTTTGCTCCTCTGCCCTCTCAGCTTGTTGCAGACCATCCTGTCACCCTCTCAGCTCCATTTGTTCATAAAAAAAATCAATTTTCCCTCTGTGTCCAGCCTCTTACACACAGGTAAGCTCTGGGCATTGTACTTACCTTCTGGAAAGCCCAACTGAGATTCTGCTCTACCAGACTGGGAGCAAACTGTCTCCCCCTGTGAAGAGCTGCACAGTGGCCTCAAAGTCTTGTAAAGAGGAGAAAAACTTTCCTAACTGAAAGTATCTGCAGTGAGCAGGCAATTTTCACAGATCAGGTGGAATGTATAGAAGGACAAAAAGCTGTCTAAAGTTTTGATGTACTACTTCCAAATTTGTCTATGTGAAAATAAGGAGTGAACAGCAAGACTCATTTTTAATTAATCCCAGAGAGTCATTAAATTGTTGCTTATTTTGCAGGCTGCAAGATGGATAATAGAGTCCCTGCACTACAATCTGGTATAAAAACAGGAAAGTAAACTTATTCAAACACACACAAATCCAGACATATTGCTAGTAAAATGTTTATTGATGTTATGCAATATAGTCCAAGCACATCTCAAATATTCATTAAGAAAAAAAGATGAACACAGCAAATAAACATTTTTCCAATTAAGTGAAAGCTCTTTAAAAGTTTAGGCTGTATCCATTAAAATTGGATTCCATTCTGACGTTAACTAAAAGCAACTTTGTGGGGTTCCACATTTATCTTTTTTCACTAATTTGCATATAGAATGCAGCCATTTGCAAGTCAAAGTAGACTTTTTGTGCTGCCTATACTGCAAATTCAACATGGACTCTCAACACAAATTCCTCTTAGAGCTGTCTCTTGCACAGTACTCATCCATGTCCTCCAAATGCATCAGAAGAGCCAGAGCTGCTATTCTCAGGCCCCCCTGCACACACCACCTGTGCAAAACAAAGCGATGCAGAGTCCCCAGACCAGGTGGAAAGGAGAGCCCCTTTATGGCAAATACCAGGCCTTTTTAAGCAGTTAGCTGGTTATCAGTTTACAGAGTTTTAAGGCACAACAAGCCCAAGTCACCCAACCACCACAGACCATGATGTGGACATGCAGCAGTCAGCATCACATCTCTCACGTCTCTCCACCCCTATTCCTCCTGAGTCACTCTCCCATAGTTCCCTTCTACTTAGCCTAAGTAGCAGCCTGAACCATGATTTTACAAGGGCAACAAGGCCTTTACTTATAGTCCTTTACTTATATGCCACAACCACCCTCACTCTCCTGAGCATCACACGTGGTTCCCTTCTCAGTGGTGAGATAGGAGCAGTCTGGAGCTCTTCCTTGAGTACACACACAAAGAATTATTATTTGTATTTGCTGCTGTTTAGAGAAAGAGATGGGAATATGTTCAGTAAAGGGTTCAACCTGTTTCTGTGCAAGCACTGCCAGAGTTATGCACAGTCTCTCTCTGTGCACACCTCTGCACCCTGCTTTTACACTGCTACAAGGCTCACATGTCAGATGGACCGAGCTGACCTCAGCAGAGTCATTTGAACTCAGGTGAGTTGGGTGAGCAACAGATGGGCCCACCAGGTAAGGTCTCCCCAGCTCCTGTGGCCACCTCCTCCCCCTGCACTGCCTGCCCAATGAGAGCAAGCACTCTGTGTGAACATCAAAACATCACTAAACTAATTCGTGCAGGGAAACTTGAGAGTCTTCTGACACTTCCATGGATTAAATAGGCTTATAGTGTCAAAAAGCAGCACAGCCATGACAAGAAAGGGGTGGATGATGAAGTCATGGGAATGGGACAGGAGAGAACAGGAGCACAGCTCACTCCAGGCAGCAGCAACACACCAGAGAGGCTCAATGACTTGAGAAAGAGCATTCTGACCACCGTAATGAACTGGAAGCTTATTATAGCAGCAGTGAAGTGTGGAAGGTAATGCCACAGAAAAAAAAAAACCCAGGAAAATCACACTGCTTCAGTCAGGCTCTGAAACATGGATGTTTCACATTAAATTTCTGTGAAAAGAGGTGCCAAGGTGCCAGTATATGTAAAAAGACTTCGGTAGAACACATGAGGAGGGACACACACAGCCAGTCTTTGAAGCCTGATACTTCACTGCTGTACTGGCATTGTGGGGCAATCTTCCTTTCCTCCATGGACATGAGCAAATACAGCTCAATACTCTGTGGCCTTGATCTGCAAGGCAAGGTGATACCCTTCCCTCAGAGCTATTTTCCTGTCTATAATCACATTAATGTAGTTCATCATATATGATTGGGGGGGATAATGAAAGTGCGTTTTGTCTCCCCTGCCCCTGTGAAATGGGTATTGCTGGAATTCATATGAGTTGCATCTGCACTACCTACTAGTTGAATCAATTTAATTCATTTTTAAAAGCTATTTCTTGACCAAACTGTATGAATGATAAGATAGAAACGAATGGCTGCATGCCACCTTGCAAGGCCAGGTTATTTCATCAACTCAGGCCATTGGTGTGATTAACAAACAATCAACCAAAGTTCACCAATTCCATCTCAGTATTTTGCCTGAAGACACTGTGAATGAGGTACTATATCTACCTTGAACTTGCTTTAATTTTAAACTGCTACACTTTATCACAGCTCTTCATCTGAATGAATGATGCCAGGAACTTGCCACTGTGAAATTAATAACATATTGACACTTCCAGCCCCTCAGTCTATCTTTGGAGTTTGAAAGCAATATCAAGGAGTAGGTTATTTTACTTGGAAGTGATGACAATTTCTCTAGGACCACAATTCTCCCAATGTAAACAAAACAGAAAGTACACATTTTGGCAGTAACAAAAAAATCAAATTTGCATTGGAAAGCGTTGAAGGCTAGATATTTCTGGCCTCTCTACAAGGACTCCAGGGCACAGAGGAAGAATGTTAACTTGTTTCTCTTTCCTTCATGGTTAAAATCACTGGGGATAGACTGCTTTCTCCCAAGGCTGGATAGATGGGGTCATGGGTCCAACTCCCTCTTGGAAAGCACTAGCTGTGATCCAAGCTTTAGCATGTTGCTTCTCTCTTGTACCAGGGATGGCTCCTTTCTCCCTCAATGTTCCCCTGTGCCCCTTGAGGGGCCAGCACTACTTGTAGGAAGCAGAGTCCCAGAGTAAGACCACAGGGTCACAAGCAGGATTTAGAGGTAGCAGCTGTGAACTTCACAGGGTGCCTGCTGCCACTCAGTGATTGCAAAGCACCACCAACATGTGCAATTCTTTCCTTGCCACTGCCCTCAATGGGGCTGCTTTTCCTTGCCAAATGTTTACTCTGACAGTTCTCATTGTAGAAATGAATGTGGGTTTTCACCTGGGTTTGAGCCAGGACATTCTATTGCCCACACACAGTCTTCTGAGCCACAGTACATGGTGCTGCATGTCTGAGTTGCCTGCACAGTTTTGGATACCCCTTCAAGGTGGGACTTTGATCAGCTGGTCAAGCTTCATTTTCTTGCATGAAGCTGCAGGCTGAAGCCATCTGAAAGCATTCAACCCTCCAGTGCTACAGAATAGAATCATTAAGGTTGGATAAGACCTCCAAGATCATTCAGTCCAACCTCCAGCTGAATACCACCATACCTGCTAAAGCATATCACAAAGTGCCCTGTCTGTTCATTTCATGAACACTCCCAAGTAACTCCACTACTTCCTTGGGGAGCCTGCTTCAATGTTTAACCACCCCTTCAGTGAAGAAATCTTTCCCAATATCCACCCTGAACCTCCCTTAGTGCCACATGAGGCCATTTCCCTTCGTCCTTTCTCTAGCTGCTTGGGAGAAGAGGCCAACCCTCAATGGAACCTCTCAGAGCCATGAAACCCCCCAGCCTGGGCTGTCTTGTTGCTTAAAAGCTCCATGGGAGTGGAAGCAGGTACCTTAGCGAATCATAGAACAGTTTGGTTTGGAAATGTTGCTCTCCTAGTCTTCTAAGGATCAAACAGTAATTCCTACAGCTGATGCAACTGATAGCAATGAGTGGTGGGGAGTGACCCTGTTCAGCCCACAAAGCTGTTGGGTCCCTGTGTCTGATCATGTGTGGCTGACCCAGCTGCTCCCAGGGAAAGTGGCAGAACAAACCTTTACTGTCAACAACCTCACACACAGGGTAAACCTACGCATACGCTAAGTTTGGGATGCCAGTACCTCAGGAACACACATGAGCAGAAATATTTCACATACTTCACATGGAGCTATAACTTTTCCAACAAATTTACACAAAGAACACAGTAGTAACAGTGGAGAATATGAAAAGTTGGAGGGACAGTACTCTTGTCTTACAAAAATACACTACAGAAGTCAGAAACTACCTCTAATACTGCTTGAGCATCCTCCCAAATGCAGTATCCAATAAGAATGGTTATTCTTGGACAGCAGTATACTTTTCTCCTCATAATTTATTCATTGCTAAGTCTAATCCTCATGCTGATAAGGCAGTATACAATAAGGAGAAGAACATAATCATGTTTGAGGACAAGAGTAAGAAAGCATGCCGAAACCATTTCCTGCTTTGTCAGAAATGATTTCAACACTGTTTTGTTTTATTTCTTCCTGGAAGCAGAAAAACATTGTCTAATGTTTCAACCAGAGAACTGTATTAAACATAGTCTTTTCTCTATCAGTATTATTAGTCAAGGATGAATTTCATAGCCTGAAAACATGGATAAGCTAGATTAAAAGGGAAAGAAATGGTGGGAAGAGCTCTGCTCCGCAGGGAATATCTTAGAAAAAATATGTATGATGTTATTACAGTTGTCTTGTTCATGACCGAAGCCTTTATTAACCTAAACCACAATTAGAGCTATATTGACTGATGATGGAAAATGCCACTGGACTAGTGCTGCTCCTGGAGGACTGTCCTAAAAACCTTCTCTGCATTTCAATGCACATGCTTCTTGCAGGGCTCGAAATTCTGTTATCCATTCTGTAACCATCCTTTTCAGCCTAGAATCTGTTGTTATGATGTCTGGGACAGGAAGGAGAGAACTGGCCTCAGTTAAGGGGTCAATGCCTTTGTTAAAATGTGAGAGGCTCTAGGAAATAGATCTCCCATTGGCATAGAAATCACAAAGCAAATGTATTTTCCATCCAGTGCTGTCCCTATGATCTACGTATTATTTCTCAAGTATTTAGGCGATATGTGTCATTATCTGGATTCTTTACAAGTAGATGCCTGAACATATTGCAAAAATAGCATGAGGCAACAATTTCAGTGTTTTGATCCAGGAAGTTTCATGAATCTTTCCTACACTGCAATTGAATGAACTTTCAGATTAAAGACACATTGTCAGCCCTTTGATCTGGTGTGCATCAGTTAATTACTGAACTCAAGCAGCTGTTATTTCCTAGAGGAAAAGAGAGGTTTTGTAACAGCCAGACAGGTAAGAAGAAACAAGTGAATGGAGATCAGGAAAGAGAATTAAATAATACTGGGCAGTGAAACAGATGCTATGAAATACAGGCTATGAAACATCAGGGAGTAGTGTGCAACATGTCCGAAAGGTCTTTGGAGGTCAAGCAGAGGATGTTTCATTGTATAAAACAAGAAAGACTGTCTTGAACAAAAGAATGGAATCAGCATTGCATACATCCAAAGTTTATTTTCTGCACCTGATTCAAGTGAGATGTGATAAGAGGAAAGGAAAAATCAAGGCAAAGGACAACCCAAAGGATTATAAACTGTCCTAAGGGCTTGAAAGGGTAAAAAAGAGCTAATATGTATATGAATATAAAAATCTTCAGTAAATACCATCTTCATAAAATAAGCAACAATACCCTGGGAAATCACCTAATGTATCTGACAGATCTTGGCTGATTTTGTAATTATCTGCTGTCTTTGTTACTTGATCAGCATTTTTGCATCATGTGATATTGTCCAAGATCTGGTTCCAAATGCAGCAGTGTATTTCACATAGATGTAAAGTTACGTTTTTATACTGGGATATTAAGCAGTTATGTTTTATTACTGAGATTTTCTTATATAAATGCTTCAGGTTAAATATGAGATTTTCCAGGGTTCAGAACCTTAAGCAGCACTTGCCGAATAAAATTTTGATTTCATACCTGTATAAGGCAAGTACAATGATCACACTAAAACAGGGTCCCTTATACAAAAAAGATTTTTTAAAAAGGAAAATAATGTGGTTTAGTACTGCTTTTTATTAGAAATAACTTGTTCCTAATTGAAGAATTGATTTCTACTCTCCATTACATACATGTTGATGTTGAATGGCTTCTTATTTTAGTGAAGAATTTTTTTAGTTGATCTTGTTCACTGAACATTTAAAAAGTGCAATTGTGGCCTTAGAAATATGTATCTATAGTATAGAACTGTGACAATGCTAAGAGAAGAGAAGGAATATTGTGATCTTGTTACTGAGCAGAAAATGATCATAAAATTGAGACAAAAGAGAAATCTGGGAGGGTGAGATAAACTTGCCATCCCATGGATGAGAGAGATCATTTATTCTGCTGGGTTATTCAAGCATAGCCTGTCAGCTTCAAAATCTTAATTCTACTTCTATAATATGTTTTCCACACATGCTATAAACATCATTTTCCATGAGAGAACTTCCAACCACAATGACTAGGTAATTAGGTTACCATTATTAAGATTATAACAAACTAAGAACACACAAGATACTTGATTTTTAATTTTTTTTTCACTTTGGATGAAATAATTAGACTTCTTGGAGTTGTGACTGTTTTCCTAAATTTATATAAATTAGAACAGTAGTAATTATTAGATTGGGGTTAAAAAACTGCTGGAAGGAAAATAAAGTAGTAAGGCTGTGGAACAGGTGCTGTAGAAAAGGTTTCCATGGACTAGGGATATCAGTTGGTAGTACACACCTAAGCAACTGAATGATCCTTATAATAAACCAAGCCCCCACTGGGCCTGTCTTCAGAAGAAATCAAAATTAATTTTCCTGTCTTAGAGAGCTAACATGTGGGAAGAGATGAGAAAGGAGGGGAGAGATTGAAATAACAGACGGGATATGCCAAGACAACACACCAGCATGCCATGGGTTTTAAAACATTACAACAGAGGAGGAATCTGAGGGGAAATAAACATACACACCACACACCCCCAAAACACGTTTTCAGATACTTATGGGACTGTCACCAGATAAGGGCTGGAGGAAACACTGAAGTGGTAACATAAGTTTTGCAAAAGCATCTTAAAACTGGCATTGTAAAGGCATTATTCCATACACAACTAGGAGGGCATTGGAAGTAAAGTGAAACATCTTAATCTCAAATTAAAGGAATGAATACCAACACAAATAAGAAAAGTGGATGGCAAGAATTGTTACAATAAGTGATAAAAGCATTAATGGAAGAGAAAAACAAAATTGGTAAGAGAGAAATAAAGCAATAAATTTCCAGAGGAGATAAATGTCATAAGACAAAGCAAGTTCCTTCCCTCTCCTTAGAGGATAACAGATCTCTCTCCACCAAAACCCTAATAAGGAGGTAATAAAATGGGACCAAATATCGGAGTCATGCACCTTTGGTGCATGAGCACTTTGGAGCATCATCCATCCCACAGGGAAAGACAGAGTCTACCAATCACCCTAAACAGTGATCTAAGGACTTCCTAGGGATCAGAAGGAAAGTTCCTGTCTGGCCTCAGGAGCTGCCTTGAGTGAACAGCTGCTTTATCTCTGTATTCTGTAAAGTGCTTGTCTGTGATGGTTGCCTGTAATTGCTGCTCTGGAAAGAGCTGCAGGAGGGCTCACGCAGGTCTGTACTGAAAGAGCACTTTCCTTTTCTCTCATGCAACACAAAAGGCCACCTGCTTACATTAATTCTCCTTCACTTGCTTCCGGGCAATAACCAAAACAAAAATAAACAGAGGAAATCTCCATGGGCAGAAGAAAACACTTTCTGAGAATGAACTTTAGAAAAATGAGTAGAGAATCCAGGACACTACAGACTAGTTAACTTTACATCAGTACCTTGACAAAAGCAAGTAGCAATGAATAGAGGAGAAAAATATTTAACAGTATTCACTGTAGCTTGTAATCACACATAATATGTAAAGACAAAAACCCCTTCATGAAGACTAATGCAATTTCAGAGCTTGTTGGCAGTTGCAGCTCAGTGCTTCTGGAGACTGAAAACCAGTGCAGCATGAACTGCGTAACAAATAAACACATTAAATCCACTCACCAGGTCTCAGAATGCAGGCACCAATCCTGAAATTCAGCACAAAGTTCCACCCAGGCTGGAACTACCTGGGCTACCGTGGAAAGAAGCACTCTCCCACCAGACTCCGCCCTAGCATCAGAAGTAGCGACTGTGCGACCGCAGCACCAGCTGGCGCAGTGACCTGCCTGGCAGAAGATGATTAATCTGCCAAAAGGTTTTCGATCCAATCAGTTGGCTGAACTGACTCACTCTGCACTCACAGATTGCTCAACCCAGTACAACATAAGCCAGGGAGACAGATGAGATGGAGGAAGCGTGGGACTGAACACAGCCTCTACTCAAACCATGTTATGCACAAAGCCAAGCCTCACACTGAGATATTCATAGGGGCTAGAGGGGCAAATACGTCAGTCTTTGCAACTACTTAATAACTGAGATTTATCTCAAAGAAAGTGCCATTTTCCTACTGTGACCATGACTGAGAGGTGTGCAGTCTAACAGCTGTTAGAAAGTATAGACTTCAGACCAATATGGAGCTTCTGAAATTGGAACCTAAATGCAGAGCAAATACATACTTCCACACAGAAAATTTTTCAGACTATGTCTAAAAGATTGATTTCACTTTTGGGAGAATGTTCCAGTGCAATACTGCACACGAATCAACAAGCTTAGCAAATCTAGCTCACTGCAGCTGAGGACTCTGACATGTCTTCAAAGACAAGGTATTTTCACCAGCTGCACCTCCCTGAATGGAAACACCTGCAGCATCCACAAGATACTCTGTACTATGTCTAGTGAGAGATATACCCACCAGCCAATATTAAGCTATATTTAAGCTATTTTGGATTTTCCTTATCAGCAGAATCCGTCTTTGATTCAGGTACAAATCAAACACTTTATTTTTCCTACCACTAGAAGAGATCCATATGGAAAAATGTATAGATGATGTAATAGATCATAAAAATATCACAGAAAAGACAATTTAGATACAAATTACCTCTAATGACTAACAATGTATTAAATTAGTGAAAATTTATATACATGAGTGATAAAGATGCCCAAAAGCAAAATAATTTTAAAACCCCATTAGAATCAAACAAAAATGTATAGCCTAATATGTTCCATTTCTCTGTCCCTTCTTCTTGGGTGTAAAGGGTGTGTTTCTGACACTTGCAGAGCATGTTCCCCAAATGGCAAATGGCTGCCAAACAAATGAAATGTTGCAGCTGACACCATGGAAGTTTGGCTCTTTTCTTTATTCCCTTAGGGGAGTTATCACACAAGCATTTGCCTCTGGCAACCCATTCTAATGCACATTGTGATAATGTATCATTTGGACACAGATTGGCAAAAATTATGCATCGTTTATGCACAGAGACTGTCTCATATTTTCAAGGCCTGATCTTGGACATGGTTAATTGAAAACATGGGTCCCTTTATTCTTCATGCTTTGGTTGTCAGTCACCACCATACATTTCTCTAGTGCAAGCCCCACCTCCTCCTTTTCTAAATCTCATTCTTGTATTTTCTCCAAAGGGAAAGAGCCATAGAACAATGACCTCCTCATATTTGACTTATTCTGCTGTCCACCTTTTCTTAAAAAACATATTTCATTCAGGAACTTCGGTTTGCGTGTCAGGGAAATTGAATGGCATGATTTGCAAAGGAAGTAAGTTATAAAGAGAACTTCAAATTAGCATACACAATGTGATACTCGTCTGCCTGTAATAGAGGGGGATTGATTCTATGTTCTTACAAGAAGTAGCTATTGGATTTCTTTGAAATCTACAGGTGACTGTATGCTCATGCTGGAGTTTATCCCTTCCCAGATACCCTTTGCATTTCTCCCCATGCACTTCTCCATTTTATGGACAACTCCTGTGCTTCAGGCATGGGCGATCCACCATGGATTTCTTCAAAGCATGTCCTCAAAGTAAGGCTCCTCTGGCCTTGGCAGTCCTTCCCAGTGAACCAAGACCAGCATGGATACTTGCCATACATGCCACCTTCCCACTCTGTGAAGTCTCTGGGCATGAGAAACATTGTCTGCTAGAAGCATCATTTACCTCAGAGCTCTGAGTCCCATTCCCAACCTAAAGAGAGCCAGTTCATGCTTGCATGTGCTGTAAATCACCTGTTCCAGTTTCCATCCCCCTAAACCCCCTTCTCTAACTCTTCAGCTATCAATTGATACACTACATGATTTTAGACTCAAATGTCTACCTATCTCCATTTTCACCCCTTCCAAACCTTTGCACTTTGGAAGAAGAACTGTCATAGATCTGCATTGCAACCAATTGCTTCTCTCAGCTTCATCATTGGGAGATAGTAGTCTTTGAAACCAAAAGGAACGATGTTTAAACAAAAGAAACTCCCACATTTCAGTGCATCTGGTTTATTACAGATTTTTAAGCCATGTTTTATTTTAAAACTGAAATATTATTGACTGCTTAGTGGTACATAGATAAATAGCACCAGTGAATGCATCAGAGCTCTGTAACTGCAAAAACATGGAAAATAAGGATGTTGTCTCTCCTTCACCCATGCTTTCCTATATAGTCCCTGGTTTCCTTTTAGTGCAGTATTGCAGGAATCTGATGGTGTAGAGCCAATAACACTGTCAAAACAAACAAAAAATTCCTGGCAGCAACATATAGAGATGGATGGGAAGAAGAAAATTCAAAAGCTACCCAAATGACACTGTGTAAAATATGTCAGAAATACCAAGAAAACAAAGACAACTCCTGTGATAAAGAGGAAGCAAGGGTCCCTTGCATTTTATAGCTTCCTTCTTCCAACTTCCAATTTAATGTACTAAGATTTCTGGATTATGTAACCTCTTCAGTGGTTGCACTTTGTAATGAATTAAATACAAAAATAAATGACTGAATCAATATAGCTATTAATGATGAGAGTACAGGCCAGTAAAGAAGCAGCATCTGCTAAAAAGGACAGCACTTTCCTTTCTGAAGTAGTTGAACAAGACTTAAAATTATCAAAGCACCAAGTTTCAGAGTTAATAACCTCTCAAATTAGGTTCTCATATTTCACCTTGTCAAGATCATGAAGGAAGGCACACTTCCCTTCACATTTTTTAAGATTGTTTTTGCAGCAATAAGAGTCAAGAGACCATTTTCTCTTTAAACAAAAGTTCAGATTTCAGAACCCAATGCTATGGCAAAGGATAAATTCTGAAGATGCACAATTCTAGAAAATAGAAGGTTTTTACTAAATTATCTACCATGTTCATGCTAGGAAATCAGCACTATCTTCAAAGTCTTAACATCTTTCTAGAAAAGATTATTTGAACATAGCTCTAATTATAAAATGCAAATAAAGTTACGAGCACCTTTCCATCAAGAACCAAATCCATCTCCAGAGAGGTAGGTATATCTACTAAATCTCAGACCAGATAGAGCTTTAGGACTGTAAAAATATGGATGCTTATTAAGTTTCTACTTAATACTATAGCAAAGAAACAATGTCTCAAACAATGCTCTAGCTATGGCCTGCCAGAAAAAGTCAGCTTTACTGCCTTTAAGCAACTGTGGTCTGGAAAGCAACACTAGCCAACATCTATCACTGTCAAATGTTTAAACAAAAACACATTATTCCTTTCTCAGATTTTCCTTCTTGCTGTCCCTTATAAAATGCAGTGTTTGTATTTTTCCAGCGTTTCCTCATAAAGCCCATGGTCCTAAATTACAGTATGATCCTCAAGCATGAGATTAAGTCATCACATGGGATGGAGTGATCTGTCTAATTAAGGCCAGGAAGACATGATATTTTTGAAGGCTATCCTTGAAGAAACACACTTCTTCATCATTTCACCAGGTATAACACATATATGGTGCCAACATGAAATGAGAAGTTGACACCTTCTTGTGCCTACCGCTTCTCATATCTTAGTCATTGCTCTGTGAGGAAACATGCTGGTCTTCGTTTCTCTGCTGATCACTATCAGCTTTGACTGGTATTACCAAAGCTGGGGCAGTTCATGAAGAACTGCTGCCCATGGGAAGGACCCACTCTGGAGCAGTTCATGGGAGACTGTATCCTGTGGTACAAACCCCACGCTAGAGCAGGGGAAGACTGGGAGGAGGAAGGAGCAGCAGAGATGTGAAGTGACCACGACTCCCATTGCCCATTGCACCAGCTGGGAGGTGGAAGAGGTACAACACCTAAAAGTGAACTGAGACTGAGAAGAAGAAGGTGGGGAAAGTGGTTTTTAGTCCTGTCTTTCTTTCTCACTGTCCTACTCGATTTTTAACTAGGAGAAAATTAAATTAATCTCCCCCAATTTAAGCCTGTTTTGCCCATGATGGTAATCCATGAGCTACCTCCCTTTTCTTATCTCAGTACATGAGTTTATTTTCTTCCCCCATCCTGTTGACAAGGAAGAGTGAGACAGCAGCTGGATGGGCATCTGGCAGCCAGCCAAGGTCAAAATTGCCGTTCCCAATAACAGCAACTAATCCCCACTGGTGGAAATAAAAACGAAAAAAGCACCTAGTTAGAGATCACTTACTCCAGCTCTCAGTGAACAGAAACTTGAGCACATGGCCTGAGCCACTGCCTGTCTGATAAGGGGTCCACTCCTGCTTCTGCTCTTATCATTCAGAAGACAATCCAGATTCAGCTGTGAGAAGGAGTACAGGACAGCACATTTCCAGTTTGGTGGTTTTCCATGTTACCTTCATGTGGTGTTCACACTAACCAAACTGAATATTACCAGCAGATAAATAGCAGTTATGCCCCAAGGAGAGCAAACAAATATTTTTCAGCAGGTGAAATTTTTCACAACAACAGAAGGGTAAAATTTTATGCAGCTATGTTGCTGCATATCTCCATTACTATCAGCAGTGCTTTGGTTGGTTTATCTCTTTAATATGAATATATTGTTTTGAGAAGAAACTTAGGGAATATTTTAGGGAAAGAAAGAAAAGGATATCTAAAGATCCTTTAAGCTGAAAATCTTGAAATCCTCCTTACAATTAAAAATGGGGTGAATGACAATATTAAGCAGCGAAAGGTTTGGCTTGAGAAAGGTATTTCAATCTGAGCCACACCTTTTCTAGTGAAGAAGCTCTGCTTCAAAGGACACTGGACTAACAGCATATCAATTGCTATATGCAGAGTTTTTTCTCCACTTGGTTTTTTCCAAAGATGATTACAGAGTGGCATATGTGAGGGGGTACAAACTCCCTCCTGTTTCTGCTACCTTTAGTAACAACCAGTCCGTTTCCACCAAATTTGACAGAGAGAGGAAATCAAAAATCTACTAAGTTTCTACAGTGTTTTTGAAGACAGGAATCAGAGCAGGAATCAGAGCAGAGATGTTAAATTTGATCAGTACCCCCACTGAGAGAAAAGCTAAATTTTTTCTGGCTTTCAACACACAAGGAAGAATCCACTCATATCAAAGATATGATAACAGAGACTAAATTGCCTTTATCCCCATTCAGAAAACCAGATTTCACCTCTAACTAGATGTGAAAGGATCAAACTACATTCCATATGACACATGCACACACACACCCACAAATATTCTTAAGAAACCAGCCTTCACAAGCCTCAATGTTCCTGAATGTATTTCAGTGTTAAAAACTAGTGTGGGTTTCTGTCCTTTCTTCAGCAACAAAGGCACCTTAAGCTCAGTTAAACACCATTCTTATTTGGATTGACCCCAGAAAGCTGGGGGACAGCTTCAAAAACAAAAATATTGAGATGTCAGTCAGCAGTCCCTGGGTACTTTGGCTCACCTGACACAGCCTTAGTCTGCCCTAGGGAGAAAGTAAGTGGGTGTGTAAATGCAAAACATAACATTTCAAGTAATCTGTTTTGAGGCATACACAGCATTTATGCCATACTTATTCAAAACCACAGATCATTATCTGATCAGTATGGAGAATACTACAAGACAAAGAAGACAAATGACCCCAGTGCAAGCCAAAACTCTCTCCATCCCTGCAGCAAGGAACTGAAAAAGGGTGCAAGCACAGGGATACACAACCCAGGAGGACCTGCACATATCCCCTGCTATAAATATTTAAGTAAGTAGGCAATTTTAACCTCATTTCTAAGCTCATACTGCATGCTGCCATGTGAAGACAGTTCCTTCTTCCCTACAAACTTGAAGCAGCTTAAAACAGGATTCGAAATCTGGCAATTTATGCCACTTTATGCATTTGCTGACAGGAATACAATTCTACAATTTTAAATGATTTCCTGGGGTCGCTCCTGTGCATTGCCATATAAAACAGTGTCAGTATTAGTCCCTTGTGCTGCAAGAGGGCATTAACACTACTACATCAAATGTGCAGTGTCAACAAGTAAATCATGGAGAGGAGTTGACGAGCTGAAAATTGAACCTACCTTTCCGTACGGCTGGAAGACCGACAGGCTGGATGGTTACCATAGTAATCCTGTGGCAGCTTCAGATTTATTGCCTTGTACTGCACAGTTACAAAGGTTCTTCAGCTACCTTCTGCACTGTTTCCAGAGTCAAGAGGAATTCTATGATAAATGTCCACTACCCAAAAGATACATTCAAGGGGATGTAATGCAGGAAAGCTGTACTTTAAATGCAAATTACATGCTTTTTGCCCTTTTTAGAATATTAAAGAGAGATTTCAAAGGAATGAAAACAAAGAACTCTGACCTCTGGCACCATGATTCTTTGCTCTACAGATCACAATTTTCTGTGGGACTGCCTACTGCATATTTAAGTACCATGAAACTGAAAATGAGGTAATAAATTCCACTAAAGATAGTCTGAGTAATGCATTGATTATGAAAATAAGAATACAACTGAGCAATTACTAGAGCAGGCAGTCACAGGGTCTTCTTTGGTGTATTCAGATCATTCTGTAACCATTAGAAATTAAATTATTTCATTAATTTAATTTATATTCCTTTACATTTTCAATAACACAAAAGGATATTGCTATGTGGAATAAATATGATGAACCATTAGTATTCTAGTGTTCACACACTACACGATAAAGAGTGTGCATTAATGTTACCAGATTGCATTAGATTTTAGTTTACCTCCATGATAGGCTTTAAAGGGAAACACTGATAATTTGCCTTTTATTACTATCGTAAGTATTGCTTGCTGCTCTGCTCAGCCACAGCTTGAAAAGACCAACTTCTTCTCTTGTTAGTAAACATTGCAATTCATGAAATATTCCATTATATTTTACTGGAATTTTATGCCCGTAATTCTCTTTGATTGCACAGCAATAAAAGGCTGAGGGAACACAGGGTATTTTTTCTACCAAGTGCAGAAGCACCATGCACTAATTTGTGTATTAGCAATTCCCATGTGAATACTACATTATTGATTCTGCCATCTAAATTCCACTATATGACAGGAAGGATATTGTGTATAGGATTAATAAAATTATTTCCTCAAGCAATATTTTTTAAAGCATTGATTGTGTATGTTTACTTCAGAAAAGCATCTCACAAATGTAGATTACAATGTGAAAACAAACTAGGTCTGTGGTGCAACATAGTAAATACAAATGAAGACATGCTGTGTGACATCAATTCTGCCATACGCCTGTGTGTTAAAACATCAGGCTAAAACTGCTTTTAAAACACAAAGGGAGATGCATACTTTATAGATGTTTCATGCAAAAGGACACAGCACTCCTCTGATTAATAGAACACATATTGACATTGTAAGGTACATTATCCCAAAGACAAACAGCATAAGGTTTACAGCCTGCTGTTTGCACCCCTGCAGCCCAAATTTTGTGACCTTTGTACTGCAGAAACAGAACCCCCCTTCAAGTGTTTGCTTTTAAAAGCAAATTGAGCAAACATTTTCAGAAGTGTCATCTCTTGCTTGTAAGATAAATAAAGGGGAGACTTTGGCTGGCTTATTGTATCCCAGAAACACCAAGGCACAGTTAGGTAGGGTTCTCTATAAGGGATGGTTACACCTGAGTGAATGCCATTTATTTTTATTAAATCAGGCCTGCCCATTCTGCCTTAATGGTGACCCTCAGAAACCATCTCACTAGAAGAATCTGTTAGCTTTAAATCAAATGTATTTTGAAACAAATACAAATGAAAAGAGAAGAAATAAAAAAAAAAATAAAAAAAAAATAAAATAAAATAAAATAAAATAAAATAAAATAAAAAAGCAGGTATAAAAAAACTCTAAGAATTATATGCACTCCCTTTCTGCCAAGACTGGCTGCAGCTGAAGCAGCCTAAATGAAATGAAAGGTTCATCAGGTCAGGCCATGGTTCCTGCCTCCATATGTCCTTTCCCTCACACCACGTTTTTTAATGACTCTGTATGCAGACATCAGGACAGACCAAATGGAGATCCATACCTGGTGACAGGGTCTGTGGCAGTGGCAATGGCTCTGGGTTGTGGCAAGGCTCTGGGTGTAACAGCCAGTACAGCAGAGTGTCAGTCATCAGTGCATTGTCGAATGCTCTGCAGTACAGGCAGCAAAACCCATCCCCTCACCCACTGAGGCCAGGCCCCATGATGGAGCCAGTGCCAAAGCTCCCCTACTTCCTCTCAGCATCCTCAGAATTCCTCTAGCAACAGAGGAAGTGCAGGGTGTGAACAAGGCTACATCCTGGTCTTTCACTTTTTATGCTGACCAGAGGTCTGGCCTTCATGGTTTACACATAGACCCGGAGGCATTGAATCTACAAAGCTATGATACATTACCACAACTGGTGATTAGCTGTATTTCTGCCCATTAATTGCTGTGCAATGAGTTGGGGGTCCTTGCACTCTCCCTACCTGGCCCCACATTATCCCGTGCATTACCACAGAAAGATATCCCAACTGTGGTCCTATTTCTCCTACCAGACTTCAGTGTAGCAAAATATAAAGCTACAAAGCTCACAGAATATGTTTCTTACTGTATGTTATTACCCTTATAAAAGTGTGTTGCATGGAGGAATCTAAAAGAGTTCTCCCAAGACCAAAGTCTGGTTAATGCTCCTCAGGAATGACAGGTTCAATCCCACATCATTTCTTCCTTAGGAACAAGTCCCAGAAAATTAATTTCTCAGTAGCTGACTGAGAAGCACAGAATAAGGCATTATTAGAACTGAAGGATGGCATTAATAAAACATAAGGAATAGAAACAGATCAAATATGTAAGACTCTACAGCTGGTTGTCAATGAATTCATGTTGCTCGTCAGACACTATTACATGCTGTTCTAATCACTCTCACCAGGAAACATTTCAATGCACTGTATTTTAGGTCACAAAAATATTTATTTTTACTTTATATAAAAATTATTAACAAAAATAAATGCAACTATATGTTTCTTTTTCTCTCCTTATCTCTCCTGGTCAAAAGAACTTCTATTCTGCAAAGGGCAGGAAACAATCAGGGATCAATTCTCCTTATTGACTGTATACACCAGTTAATGCTGGGTCCTTTTCTCTCTGTGCAATGACAGCAATGTGACATTTCCAAGCAGCAATGTTTGCTGACATCATGAGTCACTTTAATGCCATTTTCTGTACCTCATTTATCAGCAGCCATTTAAATAAAAGGCTGTGAAGGAAAACAGAACTCTGCAGACCCCAGGCTTTGCCCAGAACTTTGCCCAATTTTCACAGACTTGGGACAGCCCAGTGCAAGGCTTGATGCAGATTTTGCTGCAGATGAGCAGTCTCATTGTTTGCCATGCTGCAGATGATAAAAATAATAATTTTTGACTGCACATGCAATCACAAGATGCAGTGTGAATAGAAATGAAGTAACAGTGGGATGCAGCCTTTACCCACCATCAGAAGTTATACAGAAACCATTAGCTTTTTCTTCTGCAGGAAAAAAATACCACTGAGACAAGTGAAAAATGCCAGCTTGTGGGTACTGTGCTGCTGACTAGCATTTTAGTCAGCTTGGTACATTTCAGTACTGACATCAGATTGGACAGTGAGAAACTCTCACTAAGAGAACTGGGAGCAAAATTACGCCAGTGTCTTGTTAGAGACATCCTTCATAACCTTTCCTGGTGTTATGCTCCTTGGCAGGAGAAACATCTTCCCCTTGCTGCTGGGGAAGATGGTCTGTGAAGCAAAGAGAAAGGCACAGGGATGTAGTTATACATCCATCTACCAAGTACATTATGATATCCTTTCAAGGGCTGCTCCTGCTTTCAGAAAACTTTGTCATGTGGAAAACAGGCATGGGACCCATCTTTCTTCCTCACAAGAACTGAGGAGTAGTTCAAAAGAAGAACAGAACTAAAAACTTTATCCTGCCCAGCAATTTAGGGATAAGTGGAAGGAGTGGAAAACTAGCAATAAGCATATAAGCACCAACAAGCCCATAAAAGTTGTGGGCTAACAGTCGCGAGTGGAAGGTGTAGCTTGAGTCACTGACTCAAGCGTTTGATTAAAAAAATTGGGGTTACATCCCTAATTTAAAATTGAATGTCCAGGTATTCTCAGGGGTCAACATAAATAGGAGAGCACCTGTTAGCAAAAATACAGACCTTGTCCAGCTTATTCCAAACTCAGTGGAAAAATGTATCTTGATCAGTTTGTTAACTGAAAAGTGTAATAATTTATCCAGGGCTGCTTTACCAGTGTACCTTAGCTGCTACTATCAGTCCAGAGACTATAGAAATATTTCTGTTTCTTTCAAAATACTCAGCATGGGCAGAGTCCTTCCCTGCCAGTCCTTCCTTCCTGGCAGGTGAACTGTACTGGCAGGACCTCGTACAAAAAGGAGGCTTTTGATCATACTTAGGAGAACTATATTCAATGACAATAAAAGCTTTCCCCTTCTCTCATTTTTCCAATGACATGGGAAGATTAAAAATGCATCAGTGGTTCATAAGGTGTGGCCTTTAAACACGGGCCAGAAAATTTTTTCTTCCCACATGAGTAGTGATGCAGGTGTAATCAGCAATATTTCTTGCAAGGCATTTTAGACAGAAGCATCAGTTAAGACTGGGGAGCTGAGGCAATAGGATTTGAGAAACAATCAGCATATGAACAGAAAGGACAAAATAATTTAGCATTAGCCAACCTCTTGGATTAGTCATAATTGAACAATTAAAATACCACCACAGTTCCAGAGGAATTTTTTTTTTCTTCTGGTTTAGGTGAGAGTGATGGAGCAGTAAAGTCTGCAACTTGAATGAGCACAAAAGATAAGGTGCCTTCCTTCTTTTCCACCTCTCTGCAACCAGTGTGGGATCTTTGATCAGACTTCAAAAGCCTTAACAGTTACAAGCTGAATCAGCATGTGGAGGATAAGGAGTGAGAGAATGAATGGGATACTACCAACTGAAAACCTGCTCGGTTCTGTCTGATTCTGAAAAGATTTCCTAGTTACAGGAGAGTTTAACTCATTCACATTCAAGACCTGAAAGAGTATTTTTTCACAGCTTCTTAGCTGAAGTGGGAGAGGAGCCCAGAGGAGTGTTAACACTTCCTTTGTTTCCAAGACCTGAACTTAGCTAAATTTTCTCATGCAAACAGGTTGAGAATTCACTTTTTCTTTTCTTAATTTTTTTAATCTAGCATGACTCCCATTGCCAGTAGTAGCATGGAATAGCTGTCCAAAATCAAGAAATGATTACATAAACATTGAAGAAATTAAGCACTGTGTTTTTAAGTGCATGGCCCTTGTCCCATTCTTATCAGAAAATAAAGATTTGGTACATATATTTAATTCAATGCTCAAAATACTAAATACTAAAATACCTCATGATAACATAGTTTTAATTTTTAAAAGCCTATTCTGGTACGATTAATTATGTGTTTGAAAAAAGATGAAATTAGCATTTTGGAACTTGGAAAATGAGTACCTAACTTTTGGACTGCTTAGGCACCAGAATTACTCTAGAAGTCTTCAAAACTCAGCTAGTTTACTGTCTGTTGATTTTAGCAGACTCTAATTTGATCAAACAGGAGAAAGAGGTTTCCTATTATAGGAAAATAGGCACTTTTATACTGCTGGTGGCCTCAAATTACTATATTGTGGAATGACTCCTGCTAATGGTAGAGGCTGCATTTGACAAGTGCAACATGATGTAGTAAACATCCCATTGCCAATCCACCAAGGCTGTAAATATGAGAACTATTGTCTCAACGTAAAAAAATATTGAATATGTGAAATATATTGCAGGAGTAAAATGCATCTAGTTATTCAAGATGGGTTATTCAAAAAAATTCCTCAAAATATATAAAGCTTAATGGCACACAGGAGAGCATGCTGAATGAAGAAACCAACTGGAGGGAGCACTGATTCAGCTGAATAGTAAATTAATATGCTGACCATCTGCCCTCAAGGCATTGTGGTTAAAATTCTGACGTTGATGCTTGAGTTAGGAATTGTAAGTGGGTGATAAATGTCTACACACAGAGAGAAAAATTCTTGACTCTGGTATATCTAAACAGCGAGTCACTGCTTTGGAGCTGCTGGTCTGTAGGTTTGAAAGAGTAGGTGGCAATTGTAGTGATTTATTATTATGAAGTAGACTTATTCCTCTGGATTATAGCTTTCATTAAGATTTACAAAGATTGCTGTTGCTATTCCAGCTTCTCATTGCATATAAACTTGCTCTTGAACAAGAATTTTCTTGCCTTCTTCAGAAATGTCAACAGGAAAATATTTTACCCACTCAGCTGAGAAAAATTATAATAAAATCATAATATGCATTTCTCATTATTTTAAAAAGAAACATTTTATTATTCTTGCTTTGCAATAATGCTCAGAGCATTTTAGGACAAGGTGTTAAAAGATGATTGGAGTCACCTTAAAAGGGTTTTAGTCTTTTTGAGAATTCAAGAAAAGGTCAGGTCCCATAGAAATTACTTTAAGTACTACCAAATAGCGAGGTAGTAAATAAAATAACAGAATTAGACTCAATGGTAAAGAACTGTGCCTGGATGAAACATTAGGCACACAAAAGTCCTCCTGAATGCTAGGGATGTCACGCAGCAGAAATTGTCTTCTTTCACATTTTCCTGTGCCATGACTCTTCAATGTCTGCAGAATAAGAGAGCACAGACCAAGCACAGAGAATAAAAGGCATTGTTTGCAGGTTATTCCTGATCCTGATCCTTAAAAAAAAAATAATTGGAGAGTTTATAGTGAAGAATGGTCTGCACTAATAATTTATGCCACATCATGATAAAGCAGCCCAATTTTCAGTTACTTCATACTATGTGGACACCACACTATTAAAACCCTAGCAATATTTTCTATTACTAACAATGATTAAAACTCAAAAAACAAGTAATTGTGATATTCAACACCTGTATATGCTAAATTGTTTTTTGTATTTGTGTTCTGTCCATGCACATATATATGCTATGCACTTATTTTCCAAATCTTCAAAATAGGAATGCAAAACAGTGCCACCTGGACATTCCGTTCCCTTGTACCCGGGAGTTTTAGGACAAGCTAGCAAAACACGTCAGAAAAACCAATGCCTGTGCTCCTTCTCTATCCCAAACAATAGATAATCCAAGAGTAAAATAAAAGTGAATCTTGTTAGAGCACTGCTGAGCATTGCACACCAGGCATGGAGTGCCTGGACTGCAGAGGATGTGCCACGTTGTTATGGTAACAAGATAACAACTTTGGTGCACGCAGCCGGCACTGTCACCTCTGAGACTGAAATCCAAATTGGCTGGGGATCTGCCCCCGCCTTGCCCCATCACATCACTGGAAATGAGACCTAGTGTTGCTATCCCAAAGTGAAGCCCAGGCCCTGCATGACACAGGCAGGGAATTGACACTCTCCCCTGGGTGTCTCATGACCTCCCCACAATCCTCAGAGTTTGCACAAGAACATGCTTCAGCTGCCAGGACATTATGATATATGGTGGAAAGGACACAGACATGACATCTCCAAGTCATTCTCTATCTCTAAAGATATCTATGGAACCTACTGGCATTTTGGCTGAATTGGATAGCTAGATTAAATCCTTCATTTTAAACAAAGATGTATAGCATTCCCCTGCTTATGTAAAAGATGCAGAAGCTATTTTCTTTCTGCTAAAAATAGACAGCATTCATTCTATCAAGTCTTTTGTCTCATTGCTTTATACAATGAGTAGTTGGTCCAGTCTATCCTCTGCCAGCAGAAGACCATTTCCCTTTCTTCCTGTGTCCCAGCTTAACCTCTCTCCCTTTACCCCATCACCCTCTCCAACTATTCATGTGATCGTTGTCACTTTGGCATCTCTGTGACAGTTTGGATGGTGGGTTCCCTGGGACACAGCACTGCTGTGGGCACCTGAGGTAACCTCTGTGCTCCAGGTATTATCACAGGTAACAGCTTCCAGCATTTAGCTCAGCATGCATTAAGTAAAGAGTATTTTCCTCATAATGCCTCTCTGCTTCGTCCTCTGATTTTGCCACTGCCACACAGAGAGCTACTATAAGAGGGAAAAGCAGACCTTGTTTGACCTCGGCCAAGAGCACTTGCACATCTTTCCAGGCAGCTTTCTAGGAAGATTGCCTTCAGAAACAGTTGTATTGCCCGCAATAAGTGCGACTGCCTGGAGCTGGAAAATCAGCTTTTCATAGTATACATGGAAGTGAGGCACAGCACACAGGGATGCCCTGGGGAGCACACAGGAGAGGAGAGGGTCAGAGTGAAGCTGCAGGGACAGCCCTGGACTGTCACCCACTGTAGCCCCAGTGACACTGCAGGAGCATTGCTGCAGGATGGAGCCTATTCTTCTCTGAAGGACTCAGGTACTCAGTCCTGCAGCTGTTCAGAGACATCATCTTCCAGGGATGTTAATGGCTAACAAGTACCAATTTGGCACCACAGTGCTGGAGCTAACAGATCACTACCTGAGGATCAGAGGCTGAAGGAGGAGCACATTATCCCTACAACGTGAGATATCCTTAGTAGAGAAAATATTATGAGTGATGGTCAGATTGGAGGTGGATGAGGATGAAAACCATCTTGAATACTTCTGCTTTGAGGTCTATTTTTAAATACTATGTATTGGCCTTGATCTATTTGTGTGCCTAGAGAAATTCTTTCATGAAAATGGGTAAGAGAAGAGATAATTTTAAAGATGAACACCATGTGAGCTTTTTCTCTTAACATTATCTTGGGAAACCTCAAAAAAACACCGTTGATATAACTAAACACATTTTAGATTCCCTGAATCCCTATGTTACAGGAGAAGCACACACTGCACAAATGAACAGCGATATAAATACCTGCTTCCCACAGCATTAATTCCCTCATAGATTAGCTATAGTAAAAATGTGCTGAATTTCAGAGAAAAAAATCTTGCTTTGCTCTGTAAGCCTGATTCTTTGAGTGTGAAAATACATAATATTTAAGAAGCTGAAAGTGATTTCGACGTCCACATCCCACTGACCTGGCACAAGGAGTGAGGCAATTATATCCATTATCTTTTGCTGAGTTCCTTCTACAGCAACAAATCTACAGAGAGCCAAGATTGATTTACATGGACATTTACCAATTATATGGGCTTATCTAATGTGATCTTTTTTTGACTACGTGTAAATATAAAGTAGAAGCATAGTACAAAATGTTACAGAACCAGGCTCTGGTTGTGGCACGGTAAGCTAAAATTCTATATATTAAAAGTTCAGCTGACCTGCTTAGGGCAGCAACAGTTTCTGCCAATGGAATGCTGCAACCTCTAGGTTCAGCTGTTCTTTCCTCTTAAATCTTTCTTTGCTAATACAGAAACCACACTGCTCTTAGCAGACCTGAAGTGATGACCCTTCAACTACCCTGTAGTTTATATACACTTTTGTGAGAGGACCAAAACTGATATTTGGAATGACACAACATGCAAGTCTTATCTTAAAAGAAAAAACCAAAATTGATAAGAAATCAGAGATGATTTCTTTCTTTCTTCTTCTTCTTCTTCTTTTTTTCTTCTAAGATGGGAAATATGTCTATTTTAAGGTTGTTTGGATGCAAATTATTTTAATTAATAGCAGAAAGTTTAATATTTTTTTAACCAGCTTGCTTTCCAGAACAGCAAATGCCTATTACATTCCCTTGGTTTTTTTTACTGCCATGGGGTTTTTCATCCTACCACTTCACCCTTTTCCTCTTTTCACTTCTTTCCTGTTATGAGAATTAAACTAATTTGGATTCTCCACTGAGGGAAGATATATAGGGAAAATTCTGGCCTTCACAGCGTGCCATAAGCAGGCTCACTCTCACTTTTGCTGATTGCTCAAGCCACGCTTGAAGAACTCTCAGCCTTTGGCTCCCAGCTTCACACCATGCTGTAATCACAGCAGCATCTTTGTTAAACCTGTGCATCCTGGCTGAAAATGCAAAGGTGGTCTCCAAACAGGCCCTAGTCCATTAAGAACAGCAGGATCAGGACCCCAAAGTGTATTCTGAATTGAACAGGGAGCCACCAGAGTGTTTAAAGCATTAGTGTGAGATGCTCCTGGTGTTCCTTCCTCCCCAGAAGACACACCATTTATACAAAATTTCTAGCAGTGGCTTTCACCTTCTCTGCATCTTATGTCTCTGGCATGATGCCCTAAATCTTAAGTTATATGAAACTGGAAGGGATTAGCAGCTTCTGTTTCATCAATTATATTACTTTTAATTGTCTTGAAGGATTCATTTGTCTTCACTCCAGTAACCTTTGCCAGCAATCAGCAGTTCAAACACCACTAGTCTCACACACAGCAGCTCTTTTCAGTCGTATTACGTTTACTGAAAGGTCCTTAAGAAACAAAAACAATCTCATTCAGACAGCTTTCCAGATGTATTTATTTAAATTCCACCTCCAATAAAATGAAAAGATTAAGTACACTTCTGAGAAGCAAGAAAATGCTTCATCATCGTCAGGAATGGGCTTTAAATTCTTGTCTGTGTTTTACAAACAGCATAATCAAAGTTCAATAGAGAATATGCAAAGATTGCAAATCTATAGCAGACAGAAAAATTTACATAAATAACAGATATGAATATCTGATGTTTACAGAAATAAAACTGCTTGCTATGCAAATAGACTAAAGTCTATAACAATAAAAAACATTTCATTATTCTGATTTTTCAAACCAAAGCTCATTGTCGGTGAATATGCAGGAGACATTTCAGTCATGTAATGCAAGGAGAAACATCTATAGAAAAAACAGTATCTATATATTATGCTGTATTGCTAAAAGAAATTTGGATTAAGGATTAGATGAAAATGAGGACTGTTACCCCTTCAAGACCTTTGAATTTCACAGCTACAGCAGAGAACTGTACAATTAAATGGGAATCTGGTACCCAAAGACCTTTAAAAACCTTAAAAATCTGTTCTTTAATATTGCACACTGAAAGTGGGAATTTGATTTTTTTAAGGGGGTCATGTAAAATACCAATATCAAGTAAATTGCACTGACCACACTGATTCAGCTCTGGAAATATGACAAGGTCACATACAAAGATGACAATTTACTTATTACTGTGAGTTAAAATGTGAAATGCAGTAAGACTGTCAGCAGAGCAGTACTTAGTCCAATTCATCCATCCTAGAGCCTGCCTTTCTCAATGCATGACTGCAGGTTTATAAGCCAAATTGGATTCTTGCAAATGGTTTCCATTGGGAAGCAGCAGGACCCTACAGGTGTGGCAGAGGCAGAATTTTGTCTATTAGTCATAAAACACTGATTTCACTAGTATCTGGAAGACAATGACATCTTGTCACATTAAGAATACTGTCAGTACTCACACAAAAACATAAATAAGAAAGGGAACATGAATAAGCTAGCCTACAAACTTCAGGAATTTAATGATAATAATAATAATAATAATAAAGGTAGCAGCCTGAACATCAAAATTCACTAAAAAGCAAGGAGAACCAATACGTCACATCTCCAAACACATTGTGCTTGACAAGGTCACCCTCCTAATTCAGAGAATTCAGTTAATCCTCTGGATGAATGCAGCATGTGTTGCACTCCCAATGAAACCACACAGGCTCCAAATAAGAGGCCATCAACTGCTGCTATAAATGCAGTCAAATGGCTGGGAGCCTGAATAGCATAATTTGATTTTCCCCTTTCCAATAAAAATACAAAACAAAGAGAAGTGTTTTACTGAAGGTGTGCATTGTTTAAAAGGCCAAAAGGTGCCTTTCCTTCCAAATTTTAAAAACATTAATCAAGAATGAAATAAACAACATGCGCAAGTCAAAGGTTAATATCCCAGGGTCTTTAATGTGCATTTACCACCCACTTCTTTTCCATTAACACCATCACCTCCTCCCTGTCTTTCAACACCCCTCCAACTATTCTTGCGTTGTGCCTCACTTATTCACACAACTGAAAAGTAGTAATTATTTTGCAGTTAATCTTCAGGAAACTGCTGCATAGAAAGCAGGCTTTGCCTTCTCTTCCAAAGTCTGAAGGGAATGACCACTAGAGAGAAGCAATTGTTTCATTTCTCCTCTAAAGAGTTTGCCCAGGTTTTGTTTGTTTGTTTAAAGATGAGACCAGTTTCCCTATTACCTTGAAGATACTGACTTCATAACACAACAAAAATATCATAAGCAAGAGGATAACCAAGGTCTATGGAGGAGATTTTGATTTTAGAAGTAATGGTATTAGTCCAAGATGGATTTAAATTATTTAAATAGTGTGACTGTAGAAATTCACAGGCACTTTTTAGGATAGAGTATGGCTCTAATTATATCTGAACAATTAACCTTTGCAATTTTGCTGTTTAGAATGCTTCTCTGAGTGGGTATATTCTTAATAATTGGGCCATTAATTAAAATTGCTATCTCAAGGGTTGTCAGAAATCTTCAGTAAAACAGAAATTTATTGGGCTGGGATGGAACCAGGACAAAATAATCCCTCTCTGAATGTGTGTTCTATCATAGTCACTGCAAAACACCAAAGAAAAGCAAAGAGAGAAAAGCAGATATTGTTCCTGTATGTTCTCTACTTATCTAGAAAATATAGAGCAAAATTTGAAAAATTTCAAAATCATTTCCATATCAATAAGGTACGAAAATGGTAATAAGATAACTTAAGATTTTTTTTTTCTCTGTTGTTTCCCACAAGGTAAAATGAACCTTTTGGTATAATACATCTTTTTCATTTCTGACACTGATGTTTTTTTAATTCTCCCTAAACTGTTTTCATGATTCTAAGCAAATCTCTAACATCATTACTTGTATTTACAGAACCAAGATTCTTCCCAAGTTATCCTTTCAGCAGTGAAAACAAAGACTACTGTATTTACTCAGAAAATATTTCTCCAACTCTATTAAGTGATTATGTTAGAAAAAAGGAGAAAAAAAAAACAAAACCAACCACCAGTGAGATTTAAACACCTGTATATCTCAGTCAGGAGAACCTCTGACCCCTGGCACATCAAGGCTGGTGGACAGACTGAGCTTGCAGGTTCTTCATTAGGTTTAATTCCACTCTACCAAAAACACATTTTGCTGAATTAAAAAAAAACAGATTAATTTATAACTACTCTTCAAGAGTAGCAACTTATGCTAAACATCTTTGATTTTGGCAGATGGATAAAAAGAGATCTGACCTCTGATTATATTCAGACAAGCTTCCTGGTGAATACTCTCAGATGATAACTCATATTCAAAACCACAGAGAAGTCTTTGAAATGTAAGTCCAAAACAAGTCTCCTTATAACTTCTGGCCTTATTTGTATTGTATTGTACTGAGTCTGTTAATGTTGTTGCTAAATAACATTGAGCATCTCCTAGAATAATAACAACTCTTTTGTTGTGGAGTTACTCTGTGTTACCCTGGATGGGAAAGCACTTCACATGTGCAGCAGGATGTACATTTTACAATTGCTTTGGCCAACTCCAGAAACCTGTCAGGGGAGGCCATTTTCTGCCATGTGGAAAGGTGCTTCTTCTGGTGCTTTGCAGACAGATTTCTTCTGCCTTAAGCTCCAGTGTCTCCATATCTGCTATTTGCTCTCCTGCATGCTTCAGGCAAAAGGTTGTAGGGCACTGTCAGGATTTTCACATCAGACACACGGAAAATCTATTTCAGGATCTCAACGTGGAGAGTGGTAGTATAGGTCACTTAACACTACTGGTCATTTTTTGTCACAGGAGACATGGATGAGAGGGTTGGGGAGAAGGAGAATTATGCCTCAAGCAGCTCAAGTCTGGCTCTGTCCTGTCTGCTCCCTGAAACAGCATGGGCACACATATGAGCTAATACACACACATGCAGCTAGGAATGGGCAGTCACATTTTTTCAAACACACACTGTTATTCAGCAATTTGGGGAAGTGGGCTTAAAAAAGAAACAGAAACAAACATCTTGGGCTCTCTTTAACCTTCCATTACTCACTGCTTCTGAAAATGCATTTTTTAGCTTTTTTTTTTCCTTTTACTTCTCAAAATGTGCCACACACTTTCAGAAAATTAATGTAAGGATCTACAGTGTCAACTTTATCAGCAGTGCATATGCATTTTAAATAACTGAGTTAGCCTTAGGCTAACATTAGCCTATGCAGTATTTGGTGGCATACACTGGAAATCCTGTGTGCCTGTACAACAATGAAGCAACAGGAAGGAACCTAACACCAAGCTTCATCTAGTGTTACATCATGTGTAACTCTCCTACTGGATCTACAGAGAAACTGCCAGGTAGTCCAGGTCCTACAAGAGAAAAAAAAAAACCTGAAGTAAGAGATGATGCTGAGGCCATTGTTACGTCAGTCTAGGACCACTCCACCTGTAAAGGACTGTGTATTGGACCTCTTGAGGCCACCTCCCTCTCCCTCCTGAGAGAAACCGTACTTATCCCTCTCATTCTTCAAGGAAAGACATACCAGTTCTGTGGCTCTGACTGTGTGAAGATGTGTATTGGAACATCAGAAGCATCTGCTTCTGGAAAATGTAGTGCTTGCAGTCCAAATACCCAAGAATCTCTGCCACCTAATGGCTGGAATAAATCAGGATTTGACTTCCATGCATTGACTGATCATAATAAAATAAAAAGGATTGGAACTCAAGGCCTAAAAATCTTTGCATGAAAAACTAATGTGATATTAGTAGAGAGAACTGCAGTTTGAAAATGGAAGGAACATGTGATGGGACTGGAAGCAATCTGCAGGTAAATCTCAGCTATATTCAGATCACGAACTTAACTCCCTTGTTACTTCCAAGCCTGAAATTTATTTAATAGAAGGAAATAAAATGTGAGAGAGAAGGGAATAAATTATCCTATTTTAACATCATTGAATTATGTGCCATGAAGTTACTGCACTGAAGTTTTCATCAGCATGAGCAGAGGATGAGTAAGCTAGGGCGGAGCAGATTGCCAACAACAGCCTTTAGCTATATCATTATATATGCTTTAAAAAGTGCTTGTAAATTTGTACACTTGGGAATTTCATGGACCTACACCTGGTGTTAATCTGGTCTTTAATCATGTCATTGATGCTAGCAAATTCTTGCAATGATCCTTAATAACTAGGGAAACTGATTTTACTTTACACAGATTGAAAACTGTTAACTACTTTGCTGTTCAATATTTAAGCCATCATTCAGTGTTGTAACCAGTATGGTTGCCTACCTTTCTAAGGCAGATTATAAAACAATAAATAAAAAAATTAAGAAATAAACCAAGGAAATGCCCCAAATGACTACAGAATATGATAGTGCCTTTCAGGTAGTCAGCCAGCTGTCCCCAGATTGGTCATTTTGCATCCACAAGATAATTCAAGGAGCTTTGTTTTTCACCCATAACGCAAACTATTTGCAATATGCAAGAAAAAGATACAGTATTTGGTGTAGATCCACAAAGTTCACTTAAAACAGAGATATTTGTAAATTCCCCCCAAATAAAAATATAAATTGAAGGTGTTTGAGTTTAATTTTCTATCAAGGTATACAAAATGAATAGCAAGGGAATGGGCTAGAATGTAGCAAGAATTCTTAATTGATTCCTCTATGGATGAGATCACAGAAAATTATCTTATTGGTCAACCTATTGTAAATAAGAGAAATTTATGTTTTGTTTCTAGTGTAGTAGACCTTTAAAAAACAAATTACAGAGCTTTAGTCAAAACTGGCTCAGTGTAAAAGTCAGTGTTTAAAAACTGACTCCATGAAAATGAGCAGCTACAGATAACAAAATAATCACAAGGATACAAACATCATTTAAAAGGCACTACAGAAAATGTGGATTTAAATGTTATTAGTACATTGTCATCCAAACTAATAGTGTGTCTACATTAGGCTCAAATGCTCACTTGCATCTTTTTTACTGCCACTATCACATGTAAGAGTCCCACAACACTTTTCTATTTACCAGCCAAACTTAGCTGAGCGATGCAGACTGTCATTTTTTCTTTATCTGTTTATTAATAACTTGGGGTTAGAAACTACTTACATGTATGAGCATGTACACTTCTTGTACTATGCTTATAGTAACTTGTTATAGAAGTCCTTCCTTTCAACTCCTTGTAGCTAGTTATTAAAAACTAATTAAAATGTCTTTTTAGTTCAGAATGTGCTGAGCACTTTCTAGGAATGGGAAATCTACCACCCTTGTGAGCAACCTGTCCCAGAGTTTATCACCCTCATTGTAAAAAATGTCTTCTTTATTTCCAATCTAAATCGACCTTCTTTCAGTTTAAAGCCATTACCCTTTGTCCTATCACACAAGCCCTGCTAAAAAGTCTGTTTCCAGCTTTCTTTTAAGGTACTGAAAATCCACAATAAGGTGTCTGTGCAGCATTCTCTTCTCCAGGCTGACAGCTCTAGCTCTCAGTCTGTTTTCATACATGAAGTGCTCCATCCCTCTGATGAGCTCATGGCCCTCCTGCAGACCCCCTCCCCGCCTATGTCCTTCTTATGTTGGGGGCTCCAGAGGTGGATGCAGTGATCCATGTGGGGTTTGATCATGGCAGAAAAGAGGGGCAGAATCCCCTCCCTCAACCTGCTGGCCAGGCTGCTTTTGTTGTAGCCCAGAATACAACTGACTTTCCAGTTATGTCCAGCTTTTCATCTACCAGTATCCCCGATTCATTCTGGCAGGACTTCTCTCAATTCCTCCATCCCTCAGCTTGTACTGTTACTGGGGGTTGTCCAACCCAGGTGCAGCACCTTGCACTTGGCTTTGTTGAACCCTCACAAGGTGCCCATGGGCTCGTTTCTCCAGCTTGTCCAGTCCCTCAGGACAGCATCCCATCCCTCAGTTGGGTCAACTGCACCACTCAGCTTGGTGTTCTCTGCAAACTTGCTGAGGGTCCACTCAATCCCACTGTCCCTCTCATTAATGAAGATATTAACTGTACTGGTGCCAGTGCAGACCCCTGAGGGACACCCCTTGTCACAGACCTCCATTTGGACACTGAGCTGCTGTCCACTACCCTCTGGATGTGACCATCCAACCAACTCCTCATCCACCTAACAGTCCATCCATTAAATCTGTCTCTCTTCAATTTAGGGAGTAGCATGTTTTGGGCAACTGTATCAAAGTCTTTACAGAAGTCCATATAAATGCCATCTGTAGCCCTTCTGTCGGCAGATGCAGTCACTCTGTCACAGAAGGCCCCTCAGCTGGTCAGGCAGGACCTGCCCTTGGTGAAGCCATGCTGGCCATCTTGAATCACCACCCTCTCCATGTGCCTTAGCACAGATTCTAGGAGTGTTAGTGTTGGATAGAGGGAGGGAGAAAAAAAAAGCTAAACAGATATTGCTTTCGTTTAGAAGTAATTCATGATCTGGGCACTGTATTCTGCTAACAATAAAAATCTCAGCAGGGTGGTTTTAAACTGGTATGGGATCACTCGGGATTGTTTCTTTCTACTCAGCTGTCCAGACTGAAACCTAGTTATCAACACAGAGTTTCTTTGCCTCTTTGCTGAATTATCTCCAATGCTCTGCCAAAATAATGACAATGTTGTGACAGTCTCTGAAAGTTTGCTTTGATTACCTCTGCATCATGGTGACACAGAACCACTGGACTGCTTTGATACTCGAGGGAAAGGACAACAGGTTACATAAACAGTGTTTTCTAGCCACAGAAGATAAACAAACATCTCTCAGACTCTCAAAAGTAACAGCCTAGTTCATTTATTACTGCTCCAGTCAAAATCACTGCTAGGTTTTTTCCCTAAAACTGGTGTGTTTGCCCTCTTTTAATAACCAGCCTGCATCCCAAAACAAATCCTTCACAAATACCCCACAAATCAGTACAGATGTGACATACTTCACTTTCTTTCCCTTTTACTGAGTTGATCCCTACACACAGTTACCCCCTTCTTATATTCTTCAGAACCATATTTTTCAGTTTCCTCAGATATATCTTAAAGAAGTCATGCCCCAAAATATATGAGCTCTACAAGAGTTTGTGTCTGTAACATGCAGCTAAGGCTTCACATTAAATAATAGTGATTTTACTGGAGTCTCATGCTGCCTAATAGTTTATAGTGTAATTCAGTGCCTTATGCATGCTGAAATGCCTTCAAATAACTGCATCAATTCTCCAGTGTATATTCCAAGATATATTGACTCTTGCTTTAACTATTTTGGTGGATTGGATGACTAATCAGCTTTGTTCTAAGTCAAGACTTTCTGTAAGGATATTTGGATTTGCTACTTCCAGAAGAGCAATACTGCATGAATTCACAAAGGTTTTAAATAGATCATAACAACCCTTATCATCTTAGGCTCTTCTGCAAATTCATCAGCTGTTCCATCAACAATTTTTAACTGCTGGTTTGTCAACGTTATTTTAACTTTTGCCGGTTTAATGTATTTCCCCCTGTTTTATTGATTTTTAAAGCTTAATAACAACACATTAGGACATAGTCCAAAGATGAAAGTTTTATAGTCCAGCTGGAGTTTTACCATAAAACCCATTCATCTGCAGTAAACAGAATTGTTCATAATGAACAATTAAACAATTTTGGTTTTGACATGCTCTTCCAAGTTGCCATGTTACTTAGGATTGGTTTTCCAATTGACTTGGCATTTTATAAAACAAAGAAAGACATGGACATCTATTGAAAAACAAGGTGGAAGTGAACAAGTTGGCCAAAGTCAGATGTTACACACATTTGAGGAAAAGGAACACTGTAAGAGCTGGTTGACATCACTGTGAAAAAAGACAAATATAAACAAAACAGAACCCTAATACAATAATGACTCCTGAAAAAGGTAATTGCACAATAATTTCATATTTGGAACTGTAAATTTAATTAATGCTTCATTAACAGATTGTAGCATTTTCCTTATGGATGATATTTCTTCCCAAACCTAAAACAGTAATTCTGCTAGTCTTCAGCAAAACATTTTGTTTCAGGCAGCATCTATCATCTTGTTAATGAAAATGTCAATAACACAGAGAGAAGCAGCACATTTTCCACAAAGAAGGCACATATGTAATAAATCTAATAAGAAAAATATCTCATGTTGTTTTTATGACATGTAAACATATTTGATATATTTTCTCTCCAAATCAAATTATTTAGTACACTGCAGGACATCCTACTTAAAAAGACTCCAGGATTACATTTTATTTCTCCATGAGTATGATTCCAAATAACAAAAAAAATTCATGTTTTCTATTTGACACTGACAGAAGATTGATTAAAATCTGGAGAAACAGCAACTGCTACTATTTCTGTCAGCTCTCAGTCAGGCATTCTCTCTTAACAATTTTTAATAGTGCTTAGGCTTTTTTTAACTTTATGCAAATGTTTTTCTGGTTCAGTATAAATATTAACTTTCTTTATTAATGCTATTACTTCACCAACTTTCAGTTGCTTCTTAATTATTTACAGTGTTTCCATCCAAAAGGTATCATCAATGCATTACCCTCCAAGCACCAACTGGGACCATCTCTGTTTCAAATTGGAGCTGAGCACCCATTGCTGCAGTGCAAGCCAACCTAACAGTCATGACTGTATTTTGATGTAACAGAATACAATTATTATTGTTTAAATTAAGTTCCGAGATGGAAAGTCACCAGAGATCGAAAGTCATCAGTAGACATAATGGTGTGACCTTATTTTTCTTGCTCACATTTCCTTTCTGTCTCTCAGAATTAGTCTAGAAGGACGTTGCTGTCTCATTTGAAATACATCTCTGGGCATATGTGTCTGGATGTGGAACTCATTTGCTCTGTGGAGCCATGAGCCTAACTTTAGTTCTGTAGACTCCACTTACACACTATGAACCAGTCATTGCAGTAAGTGACATTTACCAGCCTGTTTCTGAGAGACCTGACCATCTCCACCCACAAAAATTAACAGTCAAAGCTCAGTGGAACCCAAGATTCACTGGCTCAATTTCAGACAAATCCTTGGAAAAGGCCTTTTTTGCATACAGTTTCCTGATGTTACATTTACCCAGAAGGAAGCATTAGTGCTTGCACCATCCAACACTGTCCCCAGAGGACACCTGATTTGAATGCAGACAACCACATGAACCACTGCTCCAAGAAGCCAGTGAGGACCAAGAAGTTCCATCAGAAGGAGGACTGACTTTTTAAATGCTTCTGTCCTGCACAGGGTTTCTGTGATGCCTCAAGGCAGTCCAAATCCAGAGGACTGAAACAGGAACAAGAACTGGTGAGCCTTGGGAACACTGAGATGAGACTCAAAGCTGAATCCTGGTCTGCTAATGCCTGATTGAGAAGAGAGGAAGCACATGCTCCCATTATCCTATCTGTCTTTTTTGGGTTTCCAGAAGAACATTAGTCACTCAGTTAAATAGATACAATTCTAAATAGAGATAGGGAAGTGGAAAAAAACAACTAAGAGGTGCTATTTGTGTGCAGTCATGTTCAAGAGGAGAAAAGAAACATTAGAGTACAAGGAAAACATATAGCAATTACCAATACATATTACATATTTTACAAAATATGTCTGCAAGGAAATTTTACCATGGTATTTCTTGTAATGATTGTCAGGCAAAGAGTGAGAATGTGGGTGAGGGTCTGATTTGACACTGACAAAATCCCAAGTTTTTTCATGGTAAGCATAGTATTGAGTTCTTGCAATGTGTATTACACTGATTGGCATAAGAAGAACGTAATAAAAAAAACCCACAGTAGTGGTTTTGCCCCCATCTTACTTATTTCTCTGACATGATATATGAAGTTTATCTTCTAAAGACCAAATTTTCAGAAGCCAGCATCCATCTGTGGTAACAATTTTCCATGCATGCATTTATCTTTGCAGTAATAACTGATCTACATATAAACAAACCAGTTCCTTCCATACAAATTCTAACAACTCTCAGGCAGATCATTTCATCAGCATGTGCAGGCAGTACCACACGAGGCTAGTACAAAATAATGCATATGCATCAGTGCAAGTCAGATTCCCTTCTAGAAAACCCAGCTACACATCTCCCAGCTACACACCTCTGATCCATCTCAATGTGGAGCATAACTGCAAAATTTAGCACAAATTAGATAACACTTCTCCAAGAAAATGAGAAACACTGTATTATTACATCCCTGTGTTACCAATCAAACATAATGAATTTTTGATCCTCTGCAGTATAAAGCACAGTACTGCCAGCCATCTAAAGCAAACATTCCCAGACTCTGAAACACACTTGTAAATATTCTTGCCCAGGGTGCTGATCTTGGTGGCAATTTCTGGCATTGACTCATGCCTACTTTTTTTAAGTCCATACCAGTAAAATCTGGGTAAAACAATAGCTTTATGCAGGGTTCTGTTAGCTCCTATGAATTACTGCAGCTAGCTGCCCAGTGACATAAAACCAACATTATTTTTATGATTCTCTTAAACTGAAATTCAAACTAATTTTAGCTATTCTCTCATAGTATTTTTAGTTGAATCAATATCATTCAGCCATTTTGAAAGCTGTTATGACACACATAAACTAATACATACATGAACACATTCTTTAATACAAGAGAATAAAGGTCATGCTGCAACTCTTTTTATATATATATGCAATGTTTAAGTGTTTATTAGAGGAGCCCAAGAGGGCCATGGGTTGCCTCAATACACTGTAAGTGCTTTTCTCCCTGCAAGGTAACAGCCTCACATCTCCTGCACTTTAATCCATTCTGTGACTGATGGTGACCCCTCCTCACAATGCACGGCAATATTCACTGGTAAAAAGCCCTTCAGCTGCTCTGAATTTGGCCCCCTGAAGTCATATTACCATAGGAGTTTTTGATTTTAACTGCGGTAGTCTAGGCTAGATAGAGTATGAACTCAGGAAAGGAAGTATATTAAAAGGTTCCTCAATTCTCAGATCTGATTTTTGTTCATATTTAAAGCCCACAGTAGGGGAAAGAGGAGAGAATTATTTTTTTCTCCTTGCAGCACTTCAGAGTCAATACATTTACCAAGATACAATCTGAATTCCATTCTGATTTGCAGAATGGTTAGCTAATTGGCAAGCACATACAATTTAAGAACTAGATTTCGTAGATTAAACTCATTACTTCAAGCTTTTTATGTTAGGCTCCGAGTCCCCGCATAACCCCTTCCCCTGCCGATTGTCTGCCCTGCTCCATTTCCACATTTCATTTCTCTGCCTCGGTGCTGTACCCCAAAGCCTTCTGTGGAAAGGTTCCTCACCTGTCCCCAGAGCTCCCTCCTGCCCAGGCTCCCTGTCTGGCAGCCCCGGCCCCCCATACCCCAGGCCTGACCCGCAGGTTGGGGCAGTTCTCCCGGAGCCACCACCGGGCCCTGGGCACAAGTGACTCGTGTCACCGAACTGTCACATTTCCCGGAGCGAAGCGGTTACCAGGCGGCGGCAGGGCGGCTTGTTGATCTGTGATACCCTCCAGCTGACTGCCTTTTTAGCATGCACGATCTTCAGGCCACAGACTACGCCTTTCTTTTGTGTCTGGAAAGCCTGGAGCAGTTGCTGGGCACTGGGAACAAACCAACCTTTTGTATTGGGGCTACAAAAACTCTTCTCACCTAAGAGGACTGCAATTCCCGTCCACCTGCACTAGAGAGAAAGATTAAATGGGGTCCGGGGATGTTTAAGGATGAGAAGACTACTCCGAAGCAAGGCTTGTTTTCTATGGTGACTGTTTTGCACTGAAAATAAAGCTCATCAAAGGCTTGAAGTTGCCTTTACTTTGAAAGAAATACGTCATCTTCAAATATGCAAAGCAGGTTTACTGTTGATAACCCAAGAGTTATTGACCTTGTATTTCAGCTGTTCTCAGCGTGCACTTTGGCTTTTGCTGTAATAAGATCATCTTACCACCAGATGATTATTGATCACTTATGACAGAAACAAAAAGCCTTGGGCAGACTAATCTATTCATTGTGCTCAGTGCAAAGTGATGTAAAAAATGACAAACACTCCTCCCTCCCTGCCCACCCCCTCCCCAAAAAAATACAGTCACGGTGAAAAACATCATTTCAGGATGAAACCCAGAGAGCCAGGGAAGATGGCAAGCAACAGTAAGTTTTACTGGAGACCTGCTTGGTGAACAACTACCACCTGGCCAGAGCAATGGCACTACCAACCAAGTACGGTGACAATTGGATTGAGCCCTCAGCACCTCACCCAGACCTGCCGGGGCCTTCCCGTGCTGCCCACCCGGGGAGGGAGACAATGCACGGCTGCACAGCAGCCTGTGTGCCAGGGCTGGGGGGCTCAGGACCCAGGGGACCATCAGCATCTTTGCCGACCCAATGCCGAGGCCGATGCGTCCCCCATCCCCGAGTCCTCCGGACGGGTCCAGGCAGGTGAGCAAGGAGCGGGTCACGGAGGGAGAAGCTTCCAGACTGACCTGCTCACAGGTTTCCGCGATGTGATTTACCCCCATCGGGGGGCCCGGCCCGTGGCACCCGGCTCGGGGGATGCTCTGGGCGGCTCTGCCCGGCTCCTCTGGGAGGCGAGGGCGGTCCCTGCCCGCCGGGCCGGGGCTGCGGGGGCTGCGGGCGCTCCGGGCACGGCACGGCACGGGCAGGGGCAGGGGCAGGGACGAGCCGGGATGCGGCAGGTACCGGGAGCGGGCACCCGGCGGGCTCTGTGTCCTCGCTCGCCGCAGATTGTCAGGTTAAGTGCGTGCGATTCCTCACCCTCACAAAAGGGAGGGGAAAGGAAAGATGATCGAGGAAACAAACCAGGCAGGGGAGCGATGAAGGGGAGGTGGGGGGAGAAGAAAAGGAGGGAGAAACAAAGGGAAGAATAAAACCCTCTCCGGGAACAAGCAAACAAAGAGGGTCTCCTCGGGGGGTAACCCCCCCGCCGGGCTCCCGGCACCCGCCCCGACGTGCGGCCCCCCCGGCCCCGGCCCCGGGCAGCTCCCCGCGGGCAGGACCCGCGCCCGGAGCCGTGGCCCGGGGAAGTTGGGCGGCGCGGAAACCCCCCCGCGGGCTCGGGGCACCTTACCTGTGGGCTGCCACTCCTCGGGGAGCGCTGGGATGAAGCGGGGGAAAAAAATGGGGAGGAAAAAAAATAATAATAAAGCCACCCCAGTTTCCGAAATTGCACCGCTCGATCAGGTTACTATGGAAATCGTCGCGAGGAGGCAAAAAAAAGAGCCAGAAGCCATCCTCATCCTCTCCGCCTCCGCCAGGGACCGCGGCGCCGGAGCCGCTGCCTCCCCGGGCACAGCGCTGCGCGCTCCCGCCGCCGGCTGCCCGCTGCTCTTCTCCTCCGCCGGCTCCTCTCCTCCGGCTGCTCTTCTCCTCCGGCTGCTCCTCTCCTCCGGCTGCTCTCCTCCTCCTCCTCCGCCGCCGCACCGGCCCCGGCCCCAGCCCGCGCCGCCAGCGGTGCTGCCCCCCGCCGCACAGCTGGAATTTAAAGGGGCCGCGCTCTCCGGGCGCCGCTGCCCCCGCCGCCCAGGGCCGGCTGGGTGTGCCTGTGTGAGCCAAAGTTTCCCGCGGGCGCGCTGGGATAGGGGCATCCGCAGGGACACGGCGGGAGAGGGAGCCACGCGTTGGCTTTGCGTAGCCCTGGGCGTTATGGATTATTATAGGCGGAACAGCGGGATCCAAAGGCCTCAGCAGAGCTCAGTTGCAAAGAGCGCCGTGCACAGACACGGATAAGAGGCAGCCCCGGCCTCTGAGAGCTTGTAATGTGAGCAGCGAGGGCAGGCAGAAGGGGGAAAAGTGTATAAAATTCATGAGGAAAGGTTGAAAACTTCCACCCCGGCGCAGAAATTATAATTTTTCAATTGCAACTAAAAGACTCAAAAAATACAACGAACTGTTCTGACACAGATCATCCTGCCTGTGTCCCTTACTCATAAACAGGAGTGTTTGTTAAGCCTTCCTGTTCTGAGGAGTGAACTTGGCCTGCAGGACACCCTGGCAAGCCTGGAGGCTGGATGCATTTGCAGCCCAAGTGTGGAGAGTGCTGTGCCAACAGCTGCCACTCACAGGCACATGCAGACTTTGGCCAGACTGGGTGGACAGAGCGTAGCAGCCCTTGCCATCACTTCACTCTGCTGTATCTGTCCCCCCTTTTACCCCTCACATGCTGCTCTGCTCTGCCCTACTCCATTTCCCACCACAAGCCCTCTGGCTGCTCCAGCAGCATCAGGTGCTGCAGCTGATTTGGGATCTACCGCCCAAAGGATGGGTTCTCACCCCTTCAGGATATATTCCACAAGTTTCTGCTTCTGGATGGAACCCTCTAAGTTATTCCACCTCTGAATAATGCCTGCAGAGCACAGGGAAACCCCATCTTTGCTCTGTTGTTGCAGTCTAACACTACATGCACTTCAGCTCCCAAGGAAGGGAAAACATGGGGAAAAAAGTCTTCAGATTATTGCCTTAAACACCTATGAAGAAAAGGAGCCCCTTCTGGAGTAAAAATGGAAATATATTCTTTTCAGAGGAAGAACACTTTGCAAGTCATAGGTTTAGGGAAGATGGCTTGCATCATGGTTCCCATGATACCTGTGGGTCTTCAAAAAAACCTTCCTCCTCCAGTCTATCAACCAGTCAAGCCTTGCAGGTCTTTATTTTGCACAAATATTCATCCATGCTGGTCAGCACAGCTGCAGCTGAAACTACCTCATGAGGTGAGGGAATTAGCTGCTGGAGGCATGTTTGGATGCAGGCATAAAAAGTAAACAAAGGAAACAAAAAACCTCTTCTACTGAGCTGTGTGGTATTTCCCCATTCTGAATAATGCCTGACATTTCAGCTAGCCATTTCTATTTAAGAAAGCAGGAGGCATAAAATATACAGCAGCTTGCAGCCTAGTGAGAGCTTAGAGTTAAGAAATAAGGAAGATTTTTGAAAGGGCTGACCAAAAGGCAGGAATTGACAGCCACATTGTCCAGGAATCCAGTTTTCCAAATATCATCATAACTTGAAATATTCCTACCAAAATACCACCATCACTCGAAATATTCCTGAAAATAAATAAGGATAGATTTCAACCATAGTTTACACAATAAGTGTAATAGATAATGGGACATCTGAGGCTGCCTTTTCTTAAAGCTGTGAGACAAGAGAGTGGCTGAGTATCTTAAAATTAGAATTACAAATACATGAGTGAAGATCCCAGGTGACCGACATCTTTCACAAATGACAATCCCTGGAGTGGATAACCTGGAGGTTATTTCTTTCAATGCATGAAAGGCACAGAGCAGTGAGTTATCTCAGCAGTCTCTGTGCTGCAAGACTTCTCCCTGAAAGGTTAATTGGGTTAGAGGTGTAATTTTTACCCAGCAGAGATGTGCCAGCAGAGGCCTCTAATGTAGATGCAGTTCGTATTGACAGAACTAACATTTTTTACTATGGTGTGGAATAATTTGGTTTCAGGAGCATGCAAATCAGACCTGGTGGTCCAGCCACCTCTGCTCAGCCACTCTGTCAGTACAAGGTGCAGACCCCTGCTACCAAAACAGACAGCAGCATGCACAAGGCTCCCACCTCCTTTTTGCTGGTCTATTTTGTAAAAGGTTTTGCAAATGGGTAGAATATTTTTCTGTTTCTTAGACTTAACCATTTAATCTTATGCCTCAAGCAGTTTTAGGAGCCTATATCTGATAGCAGAACAGTAACCAGTCCTCTAGTCCCGTAGGAAGTGATATTCCAGAGCAGAGAAATATCGTGAAAGCTTACTTATTAGCAAGAATTTTCTGCAATGGCTTTTGTAGTTTTGCAGAGAAAATATCTAAATAATTGTCTATTTTTCCCTTTGTTGCAAAACATTTGACTAACAAAGCATGGTGAAGATTAAAAAGGTGTTTCTCAGATGTATTTAGAATAAACTGCAGTTATACCTTTAATATATGAAACTTCAACACATTATTTACATTGTAGTTTTCTTGTACACCAGCTACAAACAAGTATATTGATATCACTGACATGAGATTAAATTTATTTCAGGATATATAGTAATTTGAAATTGCGTTGGCTTGTGTATTTAAATACAATCAATTCTCTCAGCTAACATATGTTTATGTAAGTGAATGACTAAACAATGACAAACTTACCAAGGCAAACCAATGTATTATCTCTGTGGACTTTCAGTCCTTTTAAAATTACATCATCATATGACATGTGACCTCATTACAAAGACTAAAGGAGTCTCCTATCAACCATGAAGATTTAAACGTTGCTAGTCAAATACATTAGCACCTTTTGTCTGCTAAATCCCCATCTCAGACAAAAAACAGTTTATATGACTCTGATGTCAAGTGGCAGTAGATGAGTGTTCTTCTTCATCCCCAAAGAATGCTGTATTTAAGCAAAAGTTTCTTGCTGTAGCAATATTAGAAAGTTCGAAAACACCAAATACTAAAGTTTGTCTCAAAATCTTAACTTAGTCATTCTGAATATTCTCAGTATTTTCTGCTATAAAATAAAATGCAAAACCTTTTTAACGTGGCATGAAAAGCATGGTAATCTTGAATCACACATCATATATTGGCATGTCTGAATGCAAAATTACAACTGAACCTTTAATATCTGAAAAAGCTCTTAGACGAGAATAACCTGGTAAAGCTCAGGCATTTCACATCTTGCAGGTGAACCTTTAGGGGAGCTCTGTGGCTTCTTTCTGCAAAGATACTGGGCAGGACAAGTAACTGACACTTGCAGAACTCCTTCCAGATCTACAAATGCCAGAAGTCCATTTACACCTCTACACTTTAACTTTACATTCCCCCAGATACCTGCCTTGGCTGCTTGTAAGACCCTTCAGTGCCTGCCTACCTTCCTTCAGGCACTGTGACAGCACTTCATCTTTCCATTGCCAACTGAAAGGTTTCCTCACATTTTCCAGCTTTTCACCCTGCTGAACCTACTGTGAGTCCATGTCCCTGATGCCCTGGTCCCTCTCTGCCTCAGCAAGAGAAGGAAAGCACTGGTGGAAGGTGAAGAGGAGCTGGTTGTAGAGATGGCCACTGAACTCCAAAGCCACCAGCCTAAGCTCCAGGCCACATCCTCACTGGAGAGTGTGCACAGCAGGGGGAGAAAGCCTGGATGTACTCCACATGTATTCCAAAACCATGGGCACAGCATGTTTAGAGGAGGTAGCACTCTGAATGCACTCCAGGGGAATGTCCAAATTCAAAAAAGGAAGGGAAGGGAAGGGAAGGGAAGGGAAGGGAAGGGAAGGGAAGGGAAGGGAAGGGAAGGGAAGGGAAGGGAAGGGAAGGGAAGGGTCTATCAAGAATAGATAATTCCAGTCTCCATTAGGAGAATGACTGGATAAGACATTTCAGATCATCTGTTTGTTCTTAGGATTGCCTTAACCCTTCTTTGTTGAAGTGCAGACACCTGGTAAGCACCATCCTCCTTCCAGGTTTTGACAGTCTCCTTTCTGTATCATTGGCCCTTTTAGGTGATTTTCTGCATTTTTTTTCCCATAAATATCTAAATGGAGCTTATTATAAAGTTTTCTGAAACAATATTGATATTACAGTCATCAATAATTAGAGGCTGTATTTTCCAACTGAAAGTATGTTCCATTTTAAAGTGTGATACTTTGGAGTCACCATCCACTGGCATGTCCGTGGTATCTACAAGGACACACATGAACCTGAGACTAAAGCACTTCTGCTTTCAAGTGGCAGGGACATCTAATGAGAGGCAATGTGACCTGACCTGAAAAATCACTTCCGTTCTTTTGTTGTAACACCAGGCATGGGCAAAATCACAAGAATGTATATTGTGGAAGGGAAACAGGAGAGAAAAACTGTGTTTTGCCTTGGGGAAAAAAAAATAGTTGCAGTAGTTTCCAGATTTCTGTTAACATATTGATACATCTTCTGTATTCTGGAAAACTCCTGGCTATATTGTGATGTCTTATCACCTTCTCCTCCTCAGGATGTCTGTATAGCTTTTTTTATAACGTTCGAGGAGTGATCCCCACAAGGCTGTAATCCTCACTGAAAGCAAATCATGTATACTGCTCTCCTGTTTATGGTACACAAACACATACACATACATGTTTATGGGAAAAGAAAAATACAAAGTCGAGCATTCCAGAACTAGAAAATGACACAATTTAAATTGTCTGCCAAACTTAATTTGGCCACTTATGCCTAGTCATACTCTTAAATGAGCTCATATAAGACTTGGTGTACTTGTTGGAGGATGTTCACTTGATCAGCAACTTCTCAATTATATGTTTTATCCTAATTAGTCATGATACAGTCCTGTAACGTCTTTATCATGCCCTGTAGGCAAAATCTTTGAATATCTATGTCTCTTAGTACATAGGCATTAAAACTTCATCATTAATTAGCACATGGGGAGTTACTGAGAACAAAGGAGAGGAAAGTTCCCTCCCCAGTTTCCAACACTGACACCACCTTGGAGCAGAGGCACCACAAAAGCCCAGCCTTGCACTTGGATCTCTCTGTGGCTGGGGAGTCATGCTGTCCTCTGCCCTGTTGGGGAAGGCAAGGCCTGGCTGCCTGCAGAGGTGTGGGTGCACAGGAACACACAGTGATACACTCCGAAAACAGAATTGCTGAAATGCAAAGCATCCCTGCAGCATCTGGACAAATGTGGTTTTCCAAGATCCAATAGTTTGAACAAGTTTCTCAGTGAAGACAGAATCTCCAGCACCTTTACTTTTGACTGTTCGTGAAGAAGGCACTGCACAGAGCGGCTGGGGCTTCCAAAATAGATCAAAGTGGAGATGTTTCTATAGAATGCCGAAGGACATATCTATGATTAATTCAGTACTTATTTTCAAATACTTGCTCTAAAAGTGGAGTTACTCAAAAAAGAGACCACAAGTTTAATACTGGTAAAGGAGTACCATTTTTTCCAAGTCTCATTTTCACATGCAGTTGAATTTTTCAACAATTTTGGTTTTTATCACACTATGGCTGCAAAACAGTCTATATGGTAAGAAATGGACAATCTGTTAGAAGTATCTAAAGACAGCCTATTCACAGGAAAAAGTGGTTTAAACTTCTCTTTCCTCTTATATTAGCAATTGCAATATGACTCTGAAGAAGGGATAAGCTCTGCAGTCCCCTGAGCCAAACTCAGCCAAACTTCTTTAACAGCATGCTCAACGTTTTCTGTACTTTGGGCTTTTCTAGAAAATTCATTTTCCTAAATTCTACTGCTTCTATTAGCATCAGACCCTGTATGTTTTATACCAGCTGCATTCAACAGAAGGGATACCCAACTGGGGGTACAAATTGGCTGCTGAATGGCCCTCTCTGACTCCATGCTGTTACTTTTGACCTCAGATGGCAAAGAAAATGCTCTCCAGTTGACTTGCTTCCAAATGCCAAAAAAACCCCAACCCCCAAACTTCTAACCATTAAACAGAAGGAAAGCTAAATTGAGTTAAAGTAACACTGCAAAACAGTTATATCATAAATATAGACATAAAAAAAGTGTTATAAAACATGTAGGTACATAATACATAAAGGTACCCTGAAGAATGATTCTGTATTGTTTACAGAAGAGCTTATATATATTAGAAATTAGTTTCCATAGCTTTCTTACTGAAAACAGAGTTCTCTTAGGCAAACAGACTATTTTCTTACAACTAGAAATCTGCCTGGTAGACATAAATATGTTTCTGTCAAATTCACCATTCTGCCATGGATATCAGAAAACATCTTGGGGAGACATGGACATGATTTTACTTCTTTTATTAATCTTTCAGTTCTTTGGTTCTCACATGACCTGGATGTCTTCTGATCTTTTGTATTTTAACTCAGAAACTCTTTCCAGAATACACTTTCAACTTTGTTTGTAGTTGCAATGCCAGAGGCCTGCAGCTCCTGCTTTAGTTCGGGACCGGACTTATTTCTCCCTGTAGCTGAAGATAAATGATAAATGATAAATGGCAGGTGTCACCTTCCTCATTTCTCCTGAAGTAATGCCTCAATTATCTGTCTAGGTTAGCTGGCTAAGTTATTTCCTTTCTAAATTGTCAAGTTCTGCTGTGTATAGAGGTTTGTGACTTTTAGTGCTTAGTATAAGCAAGTACTGAGAGAAGGGATGTATTGAGAAGCATATTTTCCACAAGATACATATAATATTCTTTCTGCTTCATGTGTTCCTACTGCAGCCTCAGCTGTAGATTTTGGTAAGGATTTTAAAAATGTTGGGCACCACTTAGGGTCAATTAGACTAGCAATGACCAGAGTTTTAGAAATTGCATCCTGTAGAAAAGGGTGTTTTTTTCTCAAAAGCCTGTAAGAAGTACAGGGTCATATGGACCAGAAGCCTGGTCTTTCTCTTATATCAAAATGGCTCCTAGATAAATTTCTCTATGCTAAACAAAGAGAGGCTTGTTAAAGTAAAGCTAATAGTCAGTGGCGAAATTCCCAGGAAAACAATTGAAATGTGAATTGCAAATTAAGGATCAGAAAGGAAAGAAAGAAAATAAAATGTAAGAAGATTCTAACAGAGGCACCTGACTTTGTCATATCAACAGTTGAAGTTAAAAGGTTAGCAGAGGTTAATCTGACTGTTAATGTTTCCTCATCACTTTATTTATGAGAAAGAAGAAGGGAATAAGGCTTCCATCTCTTGTTATCAGGTAAGTTATTCTGCTTGAGTGGGACAACTTAATACTGCAAATATACAAACTCCAAAGAGGATCACACAAGAATGTTTGTCTCGGACTGTAATTGGAGTAGACCTATTTGTTTGTGTAATTGTCCCCACAGTGGAAATCTGTGCTCCTGTATTTGTGCAACTGCAGTTATTTTCTAGGAATGGACCCTGTGAATTTTAATATCCCATAGATTCAATGCAACACAGCATATTACAATATCTTGACCTTTTCAGTGTTCCATAAATTGATTGTCTGGTTGTTCCAGTCCTCTCTCATTTACAGTCCTGGAATCCTTAGAAGAGATAACATGGCTATCTGGGAGTTGTACCTTGTATATTTATCAGCATTTTCAGAATCACACTGCTGGTCTCTTGAAGGCTTGACAGAAGTTGCACACTGTGTGCCTGAGGTGCAGTAGCATATAAAATCATGCCAGAAAAGGCAGGGATGAGTGCCACAGGCAGGCTCACAATGTCCACCACAGGTGGTCCTGTTGAAGGTCACATTGGTTGACCAGTATTGTTATCAAATTGTGATCCCTCCAGTGAGTTACTCTGACAGCCAGATAAACCTCCAGCTAAATAAATATCATGTGCAACCTTCAACCAACCAAATGTAACTGTTTAATTAATGTGCTTTTCCTAAGTAAATTAAAAAGCAGAGAGAAAAGGCTTCTGGTCTTTTAAGGATGCATAAGGCAGAAAGTGTAATACCAGATCTAAACATGAAAGGGAGAGAATCCTCTTAAAGCTGAGGATGTAGTGGTAATGCAAAGTAAGAAAATGATTATTCATTGCAAGACATTGCCTCAAACTGATGGACTAGTGAAAAGAATATACAAATTGTATTAACTGCAAATGTTGGAAGAGGATGCAGAGAAAGAGCAATTGCCACTTTTTTATTGCCTGTCCTCCATCAAATGAGGGAGAGGGAAACTTCACATTTGGTAGTGTTCATTACAATTATTACACCCTCAAAAAAACACCCCAAACCATAAAAAAAACCAGAAATGCTCTGAGGTGGCTCAAATTCTTCCTCTGAGACTAAATACAGAAATTTTTTCTGATGATGCTTTTTCACTTCCAGATGTGCCTTCAGGTCCCATGTATGCCTTGAAGTAAATTCCTCTGCCTAATGAGTGGAGCTGAAGAGTCCATTGCTGCTTTAGTAGCTTCCTACAAGCACAGCTCAAACCATCTCATCTGCCCCTTCAAGCAGCAGCAGTAAGAGCTGTTTTGTCTCAAGCACTGAACAGAATAGGACGTGCATGAAGTTACCTACACTGCTGAGGTGTGGTGGAGCAGGTGAGCATGTCCTGCAACTCAGCCCTGTTACACTGACCACTACCACCACACTGTTTCTGACAAGTCTCTGCATCAGCTGTGACCAAACTCCTCTACATTCGGACATGTATCACCATTTGAAGTCTCACATCCAATCTGGGTGTGGGCAGTGCTGTGAGACTATGAGACAAACCATGTAAGAGAGCCTGAAACACAAAGAAGACTTCAGTTCCTTTCTTCTCTGCATCCCATGAAGAGCAGTGTTGTGTACCTGAAAGCAATATCAAGATAAAAAAATAATCACATTAAGGAAAATCCAGAAAAAACAGAGCAGTTGCTTTTGGGAAGAGGAAAGCATGTTTAAGAATTTTCTCCTTATTTCAAAACCATAAATCTTAAGATTGTTAAAATAAGTCTCAGTCCTAAGGTTTTGGACTTATTGGTTTTGGATTCTCATTTACCTATCAAAAGTGATGAGTAAAACTCATATGTCTGTCCTCCATTCATAAGAACATTTTGGATAAGCCATGTTGATTTTACTTCCTGCAGATCTGCTGTTGAAACTGGAGCTCCTTGAATACTGACCAGTAGAAAATGTACCAACCTTTTACCTAGCAATAAAGACCATCACATGCTAATCATTACTAATAGTAATCTGCACTTTTCCCTTCTTCTTTGTTCCATATAGAACCTAATTCAAGGCCTCTCTTCTGGTAATCAAAGGTTTCACTGCCCCTGGATTATACTATTTAAGGCATTACCTATGGATATGTTACCAGTGCTACCATTTGTGTCTTAACAGAGACTCGACCTCATCCCATTATCTTTCCAATAGAAAGATAATAGAGGAAGCATCATGGTGAGGAGACAAAAAAGCATTTATTGCCTCTATCATCCACAGAAGAAAAAAACCTGGGACATCTGTGGTAGTATAATTTGACTGACAACCAAAAAGCCTGCAGTAACATCATGCTGTGGCTTATTGTGAGAAAGGCAGAGGAGCAGAGGCAGGCATCTTCCAGCAAAAATGATCACAGTAGGCCAGAAAGAATGGAAATCTATACCAGGAGGTTAACCCTCTATAATGATGGAAGTAAATGCTTATATAAGTATATATATCCGAATTGTTTTATCACCAGTGCAAAATTACTGTCTGGAGGCCAAGCTCTAAGATTGTTTGGAGTGGGATGAAATAACAATAAAGTGTATTATTGTGGTGTGTTATTTATTTACACCATTCATGTTATGTTCATTAACCTCCAGCTAACATGGGGGATCTGGAGTAGACACACTGTAAGCAGCAAACTCTGCACTTGCTATCCAAGTGAGTTGCACAGGAGTCAAGGAGAGGTACAAAGTGTAGGGACATACCCATGCCCACATGACAGATGGGTTCCAGAGCCAGAAAACAGACAAAAAAATCCACAGTGCTTGCATCTTGAGCTTGGCAGACAGGCTGGGCAATTTACGGTTCTTAAAAGGGACATAATGAAATATTCCTCTCAATGTCCAACCACTCTAACTCATAAAAACAGAACAGTAGGACTAAAAAACACCCAAAAAAACCACGACAACAAAAAAACACCGTGTGTCTGAAAACTTGTTCAGAGACCTTCTCATGAATACAGAAATGTTTTGGTTGTCAGTTTGAGGTGTGAGCCATTGTATATGTGCAACTATAGCCTCTCCAAATTCACATACAGCATAAATGCCTCACTGGCTGATTTTAAGCTAGGTCAAAAAGACAGAGAAGGCCAAAGGAGAAGGATATTTATTCCTTTGGTATCCACTATATTATTTTACTTCCCTTGTCAAGGTTTTTCATTGATTTCTGAGAGAGATTTGGCCAGAAATAGTTTGAGAGGATGGTGCTTATGAATTTGTGCATATTTTATTGCTAAGATATACTGCCAATACATGACACATTTCCAGATCTTTCAAATAGTATGTGCTCAACACACAGTGAGAAGGGTTTTACTCATAAAACTTAGCTAAAAGGAAGTGTACAGTTTTCTTTCTGGAAAATAAGAATGAGTCATCCATGCATGCATTTGATTTCCAGATCCAAGAGTCTGCAGTCTAGACTTCGGTTTTCATTTTTTTGAACACCTAATCAGTCTCTACGTAGGCTGTTACATCCTGCTGTCAATAGGAGATTCATGAGGGTATAAAAAACAGAGGAGGAGGTACCAGGGTTTTCTTCCAGGTGAGAAGGTGCAATAGTTTTCCAGAGTAGCTACTGAAAATAAAAACAAAACCATGACCTTTAAGTTGAGGGACCCTTTAGTCCTCTCTGTGCGTCACCCACAGAGAAATGACTGCCTATCTCTGTTCAAGTCTGTATCAATTCATTTCTGCCTCCTCAGAGTAAGCAGACTTTCTTTTAAGACTGTACTTGTATTCTCAAGTAACAATTCAATTTGGCTCTGAGCTCTGCAAGACCACCAGAGGAATAGGGGATCATTTGCCTAAGGGAGACGCTGCATGTGCTGACAGGTGGAATAAGGGACTTTGGAAATGAGAAAGTGGTGATGATATATGGCATTGTGTTATAAAAAGGAGCCTCAGAGAAGAGGTTGCTCTTCTTTGAATCCATATCCTCAGAGTGGAGTCCATGTTCTCCCTTACTGCAAGGCTGGAGGACTGAAAAAGCACCAGAAAATGTACACATACACACACAGAGAGCAAAGGGCAATCATTCTTCCATTGAATATGTCCTGGGTTATGTTTATATTTCCCAGTCACTTCCCAGGACATCGGTGATTGAATGTTTTTAGGAGTGAGTACAGATCAAGGTGTGCGTTGGACTCTACTGTCCCAGATAGGAAAAGGCAGAGGAAATCTTTCTGCTTCTTGTGTAGATCTCAGCTTCTCCCTGTTTCTCCCTGAAGCAGAAGAGGAAATACAGCATTTTCCAGAAGACAAATAGGAGAGAAATGTGGATTAAGCAGCAGCTTCCCCAATAGTCAGTGCAGCAGGCAGTGCATCACTTTTCCAAAGATTTGCTGGGGTGAGTCACTGTCAGAGACAGCAGTGCACGAGAGCAGGGTGTGAAGAATATCCTATGCTCGTCCCCTATCCTGCTGCCCTCAGCATTCCCAGTGGTCTCCTCCTGAAAATGTCAGACAGGGATCACAAATAAGACTTTTAAAGGAAAACACTGTGTAGCCCTTGAGCTGCAGCCCTGTCTTTTCAATACGGATGGAGAAGTCCCTCACCAGCAGGAACAGTGCTTGGATTCCTGTGTTTCTCCAGCAAGAAATTCTTATAGCAGAAAACAAAACAGGTCCTGATGGATGCAGGTAATTAAAAGAAGAAGGAGCTTCAACTTCTGAGTAAAAACTCCATATGGACACAGTAATAGTTACATCATGGTTACACTGTCCAGGTATGCTTTTATCCTTGAGAGAGCTGTGGTGTAGCACATTTGAGTAAAGTAGGAGTGTCTTCCAAAAGGCAATCTATTTTCCATCTATATCCAAACTAAAGCTGTCAATTCACCCGCCATCAAAGCAGTTAGTCACTTGCATGGGGCTGCAAGGGCAAAACATTGCTTGATCTGTTCAAGTCCTCCACTTTTCGTCTGTGGCATTTAAATCCTGAGCAGATAAAAATAACCTGTCTTTATCAATTCAGTTGGTATTTAGCTTTGAGCGTCATATTAATTCATAGTAAGGAGCAAAGAACAACAAAAGACACTACAAGTAGTAGAAATGGAAATAATACACAGGAAAAGAAAGGCAAATCATGAAGCAGGTGAGAGCAGCCATCCCACAGCTTCCCAAAGCCCACAATGATTTGCTCTAGGTGAGCAATCAAGCTCTCTGGTCTTCGGCACATCTCCTTTCTTCCCTGCTTCAGGTGCTCTGTGCTTCTCACCTCCTCCTGCGAAGGCAGAAATAGGCTGTAATAAGTGCTTAAACCCAAATCCTCTCAGAGCCCCCCCAAAAAAGGGTGCCTTTAACCCCCAGCTTGCTCACTGACAGTGCCTTCAGTGTACCGAGCCCAGGGGAGCAAGCTGTTCCCGGGAGGGATTCACAGCAATGACACAATTGTGGTTCAGATGTCCCACGGGCAGTTCCTCTTCCCTCTGTGCTCTGTAAAGTAGGGCCATCGGGCAGCGATTTAATCACTTGGGTCACTCCTGCTAAAAAGGGCACTTGTTTCCTCTTCCTTTTTGTCTTTCAAGGTCTTCCAAGTCTGAAGCAAGGCAGAAGTTCTCAGAAAGCTTGAGGTAAGCAGCAGTGTCCTTCCAGGGATTCTGACCTTGCTATGGCTCACACAGGAAGCAAATCAGCACTGCAAAACAGGACTTCTCTGCATTTTCCATGCTGATCAGAATATTTGAAAATAACTGGAAAGCTTGCTCTTTCAGAGCCATGCAGGGCTTAGGCAATTTTCCCCATGAATGTATATTGATGCTACTTACCATTTCATTATCTGTTTTCCTTGTAAAGTAAGTTTTGTAGCTCTGAATTTGATTTCTATGGTTAGTGCTTATTATGGCAGCATGGTTGTATCAGTATATCCAAAAGAAGAGAGAGTTGTAGAGAAACATTTATGAGAACAATAGAAACTCTTAGGAAAGATGGACAAGCTCTAAGGCTCTGTTTCTTCAGGTCTGGAAATATTTATTATGATTACCACATTAAAGACAGAGAATTGTATGAGTGTAGGGAAAAATACCCATAAATACTTTTGTCACCATCTTAAAAAAGCCGTTTAGAGTCATCACCATTCAACTCAAACTCTTTAAAATGCCATTTTACATATTTTAATAGTTGCTGGCAAGGAAAACCGGTGCTCATGATCTTTCTGTAAGGCTGCATCCTGGCCACAGCTCATATAATCAATTTTCAGGCTCCTCATAATGTTTTCCTGAAGTATCCAAAGAAAAGAAATGCATCTCATACAGAAATGATGTGAAATAAAGTCTGACATCAAAATGACCTGAGGGACTGTTGTTCCCTAGAAATGAAAGAAAATTAAAAACAACATAAAATACTTAAAGTATAAAAATGTTTCTGTATCTGGCAGAGCAAACTAGCACCACAGTCCCAGGAGGTTTGTTCTCATTTTCATTATCACTACTGTATAGTCCACACTTCAGAAAAAATAGCTCTGTATATTTAGGTTTTGTAGCTTTTAGCTTTAAACAATTCCAGAAAAACTGGGGGGAAAAATGAGAAGTGTTTATTTTTCAGTCATGTACATTATTACCCTACTGTGGCTACAACATGTTTTTATGCTCATTTTCCTAATTCAACTATATATATATTAAAGCAACAGCAGATGATTTTTTTTACTAAATTCATTTAAAAAAACTTCTTGAACCATGAGCCATTTTATCCAGCTCTAGTGCTGAATTTATTTCCTTTGTCAGGTTTATACATATGTCAGTAGTTGAGTATTATGCTTTTTTAACACAAACTCTGTACAGTAATTGCATTTTCTGTGGAACATCAAATTTTTGGCAAAATGACCATCATACTGAAGGAATACTTAGCCTTATAACTGAAAGATTCAATCCAGAATAATGCCTGACCCTTGCAATAATGATTGGGATCTCAACATGTCAGAGTAAATTATTCAATTTAATTGTTAATTTATTTCAACATGGAAAAAAAAGTCCCACTGACAGTGATTGCTGTTGGTTTGATCTGTATCTTGGCAAACCCCCAAATTTTTAGGCAAACAATAACAAGAATAAAAAAAAAAAATAATTACCCCTCTAAATATTTAAACATGTTTACTGCTCACAGAATACTGGAAAGTGATGACAAAAAAAAAAAAAAAAAAAAAAAAAAAAAAAAAAAAAAAAAAAAAAAAAAAAAAAAAAGGAGGAGGGGCAAGAGACACCTGGTTCTGTTAGTGTCTCCTGCTTGCAGGTTTGTTCCTCACACCACTGGGGGCAAGAGAGAATGAACGCTGGTCCTCAGGCTAAGGGACTCATATGGCACAGCACAGTCCCCATCTCTGCACAGTGGGGAGGATGGCTGCTGCTGAGAAAAGCCCCATTCTATCTTTTTGAGGAAGAAAGGAAGGCAGCTGCAATATTTTTAGGAGTGGGTGACAGCTGAAAGTGTGTCTTGTGAAGTTGCTCTTTGATGAATGTATAGCATACCTGGAGGAAAAATAGGAGTTTGCCAAGTGCAGACATCTTCTATTCTCATATAACTAAAGCTGCTTTGATCTAAACTTGACAAGCAATGTGTATATTATCCTACTAAAACCACTTTAGTCTTTTTAACTCAAAAAACAAATAGCCCAGGGACCTAAATCTGCTCTTAGACACCTCCTGCTGGAACTCCCACTGCTTTTGGATTGAGAAGCATGAAAGGTGGATGCAGCAGAGGAGGACTCAGAAAAAGCATGAGTGGTTCAGATCTTGCAGCTTGACCTGGCCCATCTGGGCCCATGTTGCAGCCTGGGTGTGGATTGCTTTCCAGGGGAATGGGAGTGGCGCTGGTGGAGACATGAGAAGCCAACTCAGCCATGAAGTGTTTCCCTAACCTGCACTGACACTGAGTTATATTTGACATCTTTTTGCTTGCATTTCAGAGGGATCAGAACTTCATATATCTGTGGAAATTAATGATACATGTATTTTTTAAATTTTTTTTAAGATAGCCTATGATATCTAAAAAAGATGATTTCTAAACTCTTTAGTCTACTTAATTGTATCTGTCTCAGTAAAGTCTGCTTGAAATATTGGTAACTTTGATTCATTTATTGCCAAAATGAGAGCAGCATTCCCCCTATCTGCTATATGCATTGCAACAACTGCCTGAAATCCAATAATGTAAGAAACTGTAAGGAAGTTTATGAAGAAAAAGTGCCATGTGTTGTGACACTGAAGTTTGTCCTCTGCACATAACATTATCTTCTTCAAATACATCCTAACCAAATACCTACTGTACCTGCATCAAGGATAGCAATTACAGATTCAATAATCTACGTTTTAAAATTCTTAAATTTGTTTGCTACATTATATCAGAGAGTGAAATATCCTCTGACAGAAGCTCTCATACTTCCATTTGTACTTCACAGTTTCCACTAGTTTCCATCTAATTTCCAGCTTTTATTTACCTCTTGGAAGACTGTTTCAAAATTATTAACCTAATTTTTAGACTAAATCTAATCCTGACATTTAACAAAGGTAAAAAATATTTTGATTACAAAACTACTTTATTGAAAGCTGATTAAAATACATTTTCAGACATTGGGTTCTTAAATAAAAATATTATATTTTAATGGGAAGTGTTTGATAAAAATACGTTGTAAAGGATTCGTTACAATTATTCACAGAATGAAGAAATCTGTGAAAAATGCCTTTTCTGCTGGTTCTGCTGAGAAGTGACAAAAGGAAACTCAGTTATATTGCACAAAAACATACTGAACTGCAGAACAGCACTATAGTCTTGGGGAAGAATATTTCTTTCATCTCCATCCCTTAGCTGGGACATCCAGTGTTGACCAATCTGTTACCATTGCTTGAACTGATCTTTTTTTTTCTCCAGAGCAATTTACACGTCCGTGGTAAATACAGGAAATAGAAACAGCTGGTTACACTTTCCTGCTGAGAAGTTAAGTGAGTACTAAAAAGCAAAGAATCATACAATGGTTTGAGTTGGAAAAGACCCTAAAGATAATTTAGTTCCAATCCCTCCTCCACAGACAGGAATACTTTCCACTAGACCAGGTTGCTCACAGTTCCAGCCAACCTGCCACTGAACACTTCCAAAGATGGGACATCCATGGCTTCCCTGGGCAGCCTGTTCAGTGCCTCACCAGCCTCTCAGTAAAGAATTTCTTCCTTGCATGTAGTCTAAATCTGCCCTCTTTCAATTTGAAACCATTCCCTGTTGTCCTATCATGACAGCCTCTGTAAATAGTCCTTAAGGTACAGAAAGGTGGTATAAGCTCTCCTCTCCTCTCCTCTCCTCTCCTCTCCTCTCCTCTCCTCTCCTCTCCTCTCCTCTCCTCTCCTCTCCTCTCCTCTCCTCTCCTCTCCTCTCCTCTCCTCTCCTCTCCTCTCCTCTCCTCTTACAGTCTGTCTTCACAGGAGAAGTGCTGCAGCCCTCTGATCATCTCCACAGCCCTCCTCTGGACTTGCTCCAACAGATCCATGTACTTTTTATGTTGAGACCCCCAAAATAATGAAATCCCTTTCACAATATTTACTCATGAGGGCTGCTACCACATCTAGGGTTAAAATGTTATATATTGCACCTTGCTTTCTTTTAGTAAAGACAAATACTTTCTTTACTTCTTTCTCTCCCCACTTTTTATTGAAAGGATGACTTCCCAGAAAGAGATTTTCAAAATTTACAATCAATCTCCAGATTGGAAGAGAAAAAAGAGAGAATGTACAACCCTGTGAGAAGCTGCACTTCTTACAAATTTAATTTGTGTTCAGTAAGCAAGGAAGAAAAGAAATAGTGTTTAATTTAATATTTCAGGAAATTGTACAGTAAATGCCCCGAGAAATGTAGTGTACTGAGGCCAGGGCACAGTCCAGCATAACTTCCCACACACAGAGCCATTTGCCAAGCCTGGCTGATGCACAGTTTCTTGTACAAGTACTTAATTGTGGGACATAACTTTTTACCAAATTGTTTTTACTTTTCTAAAAAATAACATGGATGTTTTTACACCAGAAAAATTGTTCTTTTGTCTTCTAGTTATGAGCATACTTAGTATAACAATAAAACAGTAGAAATTGGAAATCATTCAGGTCATCTGTTCCATTCACTTGCCTGTGATTAATTATTTCTTAAATTGCATTCATTAAAGTTTTTTCAACATATGAACAACACTGAAAAGTCATATGTGAAATAGTACAGAACCAGTAAACAGGATTACAGGAACATCTGCTGGAAACTTTTTTCTTGTGAAGTATGACATCTATACCTTGGCAATGAGCAATATTCACATTAACAGCAGATTATTCGTACAAATGAGCTCTCATTCCTTTTGACAACTCTACCCAGCCTGTTTCCATGGCAGTCCAAGGGACTTAACCCCACTCTTTTGGAAGAAAAAGCATTTGGACTGCTGGGATTTTAAGGTTTAAGCAGGATGCACGGTACCTGGGTGTTGGCTGGCCTCCTTCAAGGTATGTACCCACATATACTGTTTTTGCCTTTAAAACAGATATTTTTCTGTAAGAAAGTGAAGAGAATAATAGAACAGATATAAAAAAGGTCAAAACAAATGAAGGCAAGGAGGCTACAGCACTGCCCTGATCTTACTTACATTTAAATGAGGAAAGTTCTCTACTGTCAAGACAAAGCTCAGTTGAAAAGTTTATTTTTTATATACACAAATTCCTTTTCCTTACATTTTCATAAATCAAAAAGCAGTTGTGATGACAGTGCTGCAAAAGGGCAAGAAAAGGTAAATAAAAATTACTTTAGGGGATTAAGAGGCTTAATGAGAGTGACCCTGAAATCATACAAAACTGTGTTTTAAACAAAAGCTCTGCTTCTCCGGAACAGAGGTATGTGAATGCTCAGAGAATGTGAATGCTCCCTCTGAATTTCAAATTGTCATTTCATTTCTTCATTGTATGTGCGTGTGCTATGGGCTCCTGTGAGGTCACTGTAGGGCAAGTTCAGAGCCCCTCTGGGATGGGTCAGGTAATCAGTGACCATGTAAATCATCATGTTGCCTCAGTCCTGATTTTTATTTTAACTGAGGTTGAGGAGAAGGTGGAAAGTGCTGATGGAATCTTGGAAGGCTTTCTGAGGCTGTGAGTATGAGTGGGAGTGATGTAGCAAGCCAGGGCACCTGGCCAGAGTCAAAGTTGAAGCTGATAAGGAAACTGCTTCAGCTGGCAGAGAGTTAAATATACAGGGAAAATGAACCTTAAATCATTATTGTCTGTACAATTCCAGACTCTTTATAATCACCACAGCAGAATCATGCCTTCCTCCTCCAAGTCCAGAACAGGACACTCAGGGAGAGCACCCTGTCTAGTATTTAAAATGGTAGCAGAAATCCTGTCCTCAAATTAACAACTTTGGCTTTATTTCCTGAGTGTATCCAGCTCCAGTTAGAGTAAATGAAAGTTTTAGGTTATCCTGAGCAGACAGACTGACAGGCTGGGGCTTCTCCCTGCATCGTTTTCTCTTTTCTCACTTGTGCGTAGATCAATAAGTGTTAGTACAGGGCTGTGACTGTCCCTGTGCAGGCAGCTCAGGCAGTCCTTGCACCCCTTTAATGGAAACTCTGGCACCAGCCAGTTGGGTATATAGAATTACAACAGTCAAAATGTTTCTCTAGACATCTGATGAATAATGAAAAGAGCTTAATAGGTACTTCAAACAATCACCCTTCCACCCTTTGGAGTATGGAGTTATCTTTTTGAAGGGCTAAATCTATGCAAATTGAAAGTTTCCTTTAAAAGGTACACTCTTTTGTGAGAAAGGGATATGGATACAAAGGTAGGGAGACAGGTGCTTTTGTACTGGTTTTATTCCTGAACATGTTGACTATGTTTTGCCTATCTGATCCAGATTCATTTCATCATTTACCTCACAAGGGCCCCCTTTGAATACAAGTCCCTAGAAAGGGGGCTGGAATGGTAGCATCTGTGTCCTTGTCTTAGACATGGCATTTCTGATACACAACAGAGGCTGTCAAATGGCCACAGCCACAGCTGAGGAGGGTACAATGACTTGGCATATCCTTTTAGTTCATTTCTTGCACAGACTTTAAATAAAGACTTACTATAAATGATAAATGTTAGCTAACTTCACAAACCCTCAATGGAAGCTGACAGCAGGCACATGCCAGGGTATGTGGCTGGGCAGTTCAGATTTCAGGCTGGCAATAACTCTTTTCTTTTGATCCATGATCCCTGTCGAGGGAGTATCTTGTCATGTCAGCAGTAAATAACTAATGTAGTCTTCATGTGGTGCCAGTAAGCCATTAAGAAGCCTCCTAGTTGTACTTCTACTGCTCTCTTGCTGACTTTGCACCTCATTCATACAGGCATGGTGCAGCCAGTGTCAACACTTGCTTTGTTTTGCCTTTATAATGCACAGAAAGTAGCTATGTAATAATATATTTCTAAGATGAGGCTAAGATAGAAATAACAGTGGGTGGGAATAAGGAGAACCAGGTTGTCTGAGTAGTCTGTTTTTAGACTACAACTTTCTCCTGTCTGTTTTTTGCTGAAATGATGAGCTGCATGCTCTGTAACATCTCAACACTTCCATAACCCCAATTAGAAAACAATTAAAAGGAAATAAGGAAAGGCGATGCTTTTGAGTAAACTACCAAAGCTCAAAAAACAATATATATGCTCAGTGGCACTAAAGAGACTTGAACCTGCTTAGTAAATTAATTAATAAATTAAGATGTGAACTATGCACTTTTTTGAATTCCTTGAAATATGGAGATTAGGAGCCAAAATAGATCAGGACTAAGAGCTGAGGATTTTTGGTCGAGGGAAGAAGTGAAGAGATAATAACAGAAATAAAATTGTGGATCAAAAGTTCTTGTTATTCAGTCTTGTAAATAACTTTTCAAAATATCAGTCTTTAGTTCAGCATGCTTTATTCAAAGTCAATGAGGAAGAGTCATTTGTATCTCTTTATAACTGTTGCTTAATGGGTCATTTAGTTTAACTGCTGACTTGTTCTCCCTATCAGGTGGTGGTGAGAGGAACCTTTCACAGTAAAATAAAATCTACATGCACTGCCATTCAGCAAAGTCTGTTGGAATCGGTGGCAAATATTTAATGTGTATTTGCATAAATGACCCTTCCCTTTTATTCTATTTCAGAATCTTTTCACACCTTCATGTCAAAGATCTGGTTTCACTGCTAATGAAGCTTTCAGATATGAGCCATAAGTATATGTATATGTTGTTCAAAAGAAGACAGTTTTTAATTGCACTTACCATACTTCACATAGGAAAAGGAGCTTCAGTCACATGAATTCTTTGTCCCACTGAACAAAAGAAAAGTTGAGCAAAAGCACAAATTTGCAACATTGGACAACCAAGCATCAGAAGTTATGCCAGTTACAGCCAGAAGAGAAGGGTGGGATCTGAAGAGGTTGATAACTGCTATTTTACATTTATTTGCAAGTACATTCAATAAGAAAATTCTTTTATGTACATATATGTAAATATGAGTGGTAATTTAACCCATTTAAGTAAGGACAGTGTCAATGAAAGCAAGCTATTTACAGTAAGGATAAATAAACCCCATGTGTTTGGCTTTTATATTATAATCAAAACCTTCAAAATAACATACAGATTATAATAGTAGCTCATGTTCTCATGTACGCTACACATTTCTGTTTCACACATTTGGAAAGAAACTAAAAGAATTTGAGCGTTACGATCAAACACTGGGTGAAAACACAGGGCTTCTGACTCTGCTTGCCTCACAACATCCCTCTACTTGAAAAATGTTTCCATTTTTCTTTCTTTCTTTTCTTCTGGCAACTAATCATCAACATTTCATCAGCTTGCCTCCTCTCAGCCTCCATAAGTAAATGACAGTAATAAAAATCTTCATTTACACTACTATTATTTAATTATTCTGAGTACTCAAGCCATTGCTGTTCCTAAGGACAGAAAGCCAATACAGGACAGGGAACATAAGAGATACCTGCAGTTAAAGCATATTGGATTTTATTAAAAAAGGCCTTTTCACATGGAGCTTAATTAGTATAAAAAGTTTAGGAAAGAGAAAGAAATTCATGGAAGAGTCATCCATTGTGGCTACTAAACACCTAATTTTGACCCATAGTCCAGGAATTCTCCTGTTGCTTTGTGGGTATACAGAGATATCCCCCCTCCTGTACTTCTGTACCATCTCACCTCCAGCGTCCCAGCAGCAAGCACACACTTCTTTATCCTTACACTCCTTGCCCTTAATAATGTGCGGGGAGAGAGGAAGCGGGACCAGCTGAGCCTTTGCACTGACATCATGTGGATGTTCCCTGTTATGTTACACGCTGATGTCGCAGCCAGGCAGCCACTCCCCTGCTGCTCTCCCCCCCTTCAGCCAGCCCTGCAAGCCGAGTCTCTGATGCAAATCCCGGCGAATTCAGTGAAATCTTTTTTCAGGTCCTCAGAGCAGACTCCGAAAGGCAAAAGCTTGGTTGATACTCAAGCAGAGAGCATCTCATTATTACATAGGGCTGTCCAGGAACAGTAATCAAGTTACCTAAAGGAAAATATTTAGGATGCATTATTTAAAATGCATTAGATATCTGTATGGTCATTCCCAGGCAGAATGAATATTTCCTCCATTTAATTTAATTTTATTCCATTTAATTTACACCTTTCATTACTTCGGATGAATATTGCTCTACAACATGTCTTTGAGGAACAGGCTCTGCAGGAAATGGTGTGAGCTACTGACATAATTTCTACTATCCTTTCTAGTACTATAAAATATTGCAACAGTAGAGAATTTTGTCTTGAATAAAATATAAGCCTGAGGTTCTTCTCTGGATACAGTTATGTGGTAAATATAATTGCAACCTAAACATGTAAGTACAAAAATCAGCAGTAGACAGAAACAGCTTCCTTAATGTTCAAATTTGCAATTTTTCCCTTATGACATGGAAACACAGTTAGCCAGTGCAGTCCCTCCCTCCCTGATGTCTGCCCTGCACCATCCTCACAGGCTTTTGGATCAGGTGCCCATTGGCTAAAGTCCAGCAAAACCAGAGTGTAGGTGTACTTGAGTCATCTAAATATTGGAGAACAATTTCACACTTAACAAGAACCTTTGCATCTCACAGGACATAAAATCAAGAAGTGCTTCTGCTTTTGACCATTTTTCTAAGGAGCCTTGGAGTTTACTAGCAGGAAAAGCAGGATTTTAAGAGGCAAAGGGAATTTAATGCTCTGACCACCTCTCCTCCCCACTCTCCAAATGTTCCAATCACTGAGCTATTGTGCAAAAGCCAGAGCACTGAGCACTGTCTTCCTGCTGCTCATGTCCTCAGGTTCCCCACCACCTGCAAACTAGTCCCAGCACCCTAAAAATATCTCTATATCCCTCACTCCATCAATTCAACAATGATTTTCTGGGATAAGAAATCATAGTTCTTTCTTGCTGCTACTATATGCCAGGTCTAAAGTCACTGAAATGGGGAAGGGTGAACAGTCTCTGGATTTTAAATTTCAAGGAAATCTTCTTGTTGTCCTCTGAAAGTGGTGGCAGTAGAGAGTACTGTGATTACTCAGTGACAGTAGTTACTAAAAATCTGCTCGCCATAAATATTGAATTGTATCGCGATTACTTGTACGTGCTGGGCTTCCATAAATATTAGTATTTAGTATTAAATAGCTGGCTTTAAACTTGAGTAGGCAGTCATTAAAATGGCCATTAAGAGAGTTCAGAACAGGAAAAAAGCTGCTTCTTATTCATTCAGGACACTGGAACTCTCAAAAAAGGGAAAGTTTTCATTTAAATAGGTCACATATTTCATGTAGTCTGTATTGTATCTGTCTCCTCATATCCCTTCAGCCAAAAAATATATTTTGCATTTTCATTTCCAGATTCATCAACACAAATAGAGGCTTTGTTTCTGCAAGTTCATTCCAGAGTCTTCCAGAGAGAAGGGCACATGCAAAATTACTTCCAAGGTCTTTGCATGGATTTTAAAACATGTGCTTGCAAATCTCAGATAGTATTGGAAGACCAGTGTGAAATGGCTGATCTATACATTTTCACTGACCTATATGTTTTCACAGGTTATATACCAATGGTTATAGCTGAACACTATACCCTTCAGGAAAAATACCTATACATGACTGGGAAACAGGTACAGGAAATTTTTCTAGCTTGGGCTTTCTGTTAGCCCCAAATTGAAACATGGTGTTATTGGTTAATCTTTCCTCTTCTATTTAATTTAAAAGTACTGAAGAATTTTAGGCAGTTTGAAAATAACTGTTTGTGGGGTTTTGTGGTGGTTTGTTTTTTTTTGTTTGTTTGGGGTTTTTTTTGTTTGTTTGTTTGTTTGTTTGTTTTATTTAAGGTAAATGAATAAGGCAAGGCCAGACCACCTTTTGGATGGTCAAAATGACTCCTGTTACTTGCATAATAACAACTGTTACAGAGAAGACAAGGACTTTTCAGAACAGGAGCAAAGCAGAGTGAACAATAATGCTTCCCAGTGTGCAGTTAGGGGCCACTGCTGCTCTCCCAACCATTAGGAGGTGAAACAACTGGAAAAATCCTTCAAACATCAAAATTCATGCATTCCAACACATACTACTGAGCAAACAAGCATAATAGGAAGAAGTGAAAATGATAAACGGTCAGAAGGTCAGTCTGATTGTATATTGGTCGTGGCAGTGGAGGCTTCCGTGCTGCAGAAGACAAATCCACAGGCTTTTCTCTTTCCAGGAATTCCAGGTGCTGCTGACATTTCTCATCTTTAAAAGTTACAGTTGCTATTAATTGCTGCTGGCTGACAGATACCTCCATAATGACTATGAAGACACAAGCAGCTTTGTAATTCATGGATTTCAGTGCCACAGCAAGGAGGGAGGAAAAACACCTCGGTGCTGCCACCCAGCAAGCAGGCTCTCTCTGTTATTGCCATTAACTGCAACTCTCTGCCTGCCACTTTAATGAGAGCCAATGCCAGTAAGCTTTACAAGCGGATTACTGGTTTACACTCTGCATGAAAGATGTATCTAATAAGAAGAAATAAGATTAATCTAAAATCAGTTTAAGGGGAAAGATTGCAAATTGAAATGATTTGTAATAGTAAGTCTGCAAATGTATGGAGTGGATATATACAGCCATGGAGGTGTTGGAATTTGGGGAGTTGCTGGTATGGTATGCATCTCTTGAGTCTGCTCTATTTTAGACTTAGTGTAATTACACTTCCACAATTTGTTTGTAGTGCACTGCACCACAGCTGCATGTCTACACAGACTCGTGCATATGTATGTGTGTACCTACAAGGAGAAGAAAAACTGATGGATTTTTCTAATTCAAGATAGAGTTATATATATTCATAGATGATCCTGTTTGGAATGAAATATAATCTGTTGACATTTGGGTTTATGAGTGAGCATGTGTATCTGTACAACAGCAGAATAGCATAAGAGGAAGCCAGCCAATTTGTTCTTAGCACTGTGCCTGACAATTCACCTCTTAAGCCTGCCCTTTTCACAGCTGTTTCTCAAGGAATTATTACAGCTAGGAAGCCTGAAAGCTGAGAAACATCTAATCTCCATGCACAAATGATGATTTTTCTCCCATTTGAGAAGGCTTTAGAGCTAAACAGTTGTAGCTACAGCAGGACTTGACAGAGGGGTTTGGCTTGTACCACCCCATGTGATGGACATGCTGCAGTTGGACTCAGTGGAGGGGTCTTCACCTCACCATGGATCTGAGTGAGCTCGTGGTCTTGCGTAAATTACTACTATGGAGATCTCAGCTCTGAGCTTCAGGTCTCCCCCTGTAAAAACAAGCTAGTATTATCTCCTTAGTATCTTTTTTTTCTGTCTCTTTCTTCCAGAGTTTTCCAAGGCTTTTACCTTGTGGTATTTGGAAGGTGTCCCTTTGCCTTTAGTTGCTTTTCATCCTGTGGCCAAATCAGCAAACTGTGATCAGAAGACAGGAACCACACTGGGTCTAGTGGCAGATAAGTGGAAGAAAAAGCCCTCAAACTGACCCCATAGCAGGAGAGTTTGTCCTTGCTACTCAGGGCTAGTGGAAGGGAGGGAATATCTGCCGGAACTTGAAATCTGCAGGATTTCCTCAAGCCACCCATATGGGGGAGGTCTTGACTCTTTTTTGCTGCAGGGAAACCAGTGTTGAATGTGCTGCAGGTTGCAGAGATATCCCCAGTCAGCTACCACTGGGTGAGGATTTAGCACTGGATCCATCCCTCAGCATGCTCTGAGGGATTCACTGTGTTTCTGCCAAAGGAAAAGAGAATAGCAGGAAGGGCTGAGGTTGAGAGGGGCTGAGACGATGAGATACAGCCTTGCTCCAGCTGCAGCAATTACCTGCACTGTCAGAAAAACAGCAGGTCTTAAATTTTGAACAGAAGGAACTAAATGCATCCTTGGAGTAACTGCTGAAATTTCTGCATTTTATAAGAGAAAGATTTTGGCCCTCTGTCAGCTTTGTGCACAAAACTAAATACTTTTCTAACACTGAGTCAAAGGTCTGAAATTATTTCTAAGATTGAGAAGTTTGGTGTTAAAGCCAGAGGAAAGAACATACCTTACTGCCAATGAAATTGGCCTCTTCATATTTCTAGTGCATGTCAAATAAAACAGCGTTTTTCAGGTAGATGGTTTTTGCTGATGTTCATTTCAAAATTTCAATTTCAAGTGCACTAGAAGGTTTCTCTGTGAGAGAGGCTTGATTCTTACTGTCATTTTTCAAAGGGTTGCTGTAAAAGCAAAGAATTGGCTTCCTTTAAAAATATTGCAACATCCCGAGGTCATTTGGTGGTGAAACGTGCCCTCTACCAGTTACTGCCTTCCCTGTCTGGGGGACTGCCAGAGTGGAGCTGTCTGAAGAGGTTATCTTAGACTTTAACCCTAAATGTTTGTAGCTGGTTGCATTCAGTTGGACTAAGAATATTCTAACAGCTGAAGCATGAGGTGGTGTTGTGTTTGGACTGTGACACATACCTCAGTGGGATTCCCAGCATTTCTTGCAGGATAATTCTGGCTACTTTTGTTTCCAGTGGACATCTCATAGGCATCAATTCCCAGGGGTGGAAGGCTTGACCATCCTGCTCCTACAGCATAGCGTGGGGGCAATGGTGACAGATCCCATGTCTGATGCTCCAGTCCTGCTGCAGCTCCCCAGGATAATGTTCACACAAGAGACTGTCACAGATGTGTTGTGGCTGCAAAGGGGAGGGTGGAAAAAGAGGCTGAGGGCACTTATCTGAGCAGGAGGTTGCTGAGCCGCATTTCCAGGGAGGTCACTTCTGTTCAGCCTTTTTAAGTCTCATTTTCCCCATCTGGTATGTAATGCTCATTTGCCCACTCTGGTGTCAGGAGACTTCACTGGTGTCTATGAAGTTTTTTGATGCATGACAGCTCTACATGAGAAATAAAATGATCAGAAATTGTTTCTATCTGTATCACTTTTACTTGGACATCAGCAGCTGTCCGGTGTTACCGAATACATTCAGAAAAAAAATTATTTATTTTTTCAATGAACTCATGAATGGTACTTCCCCAGTTTAGAGCTGGTTTCTTGGTCTTGGGGTTTTTGTCAATAATAAGATTTGCAGTTATTTGTTTTTCTACAAAACTTCTTATGACCTCCTTTTTCCTCTTAAAACAATGCACAAATCCCCTACTCCTCTCCCATGATTACCTTTCCCTGGAGTACAGCAGTCTGTATTGTTTGTGAATTATATTTGACAAAAAAAAAAAAACAAAAAACCCACCAAAACAAACAAACAAACAAAACCACCAGAGGAAAAAAAACACTGTTTAAAGTTTCTTTTGCCAGGGATAATGTTACAAGCAAATAAAAAGAAACAAAAAAGCAGACAGCTGATTGTAGACTGCAAGAGACAGTAAAGGGTTTGCTCAGAGGATGGACGCACATGGAGCAGCAAGTGCTCAGTTACAGGCTGCTCCTCCAAAGCCCTGGCACAGGAACAGATCCTGTCACTTCTGCATGGCACCACAGATCTCTGGAGGCTGCAACTAAATGTCTCCAAAAGCCAAAGCACTCTCCTCATCCGTCAGATTGACTCGGCAGCGAGTCTGAGAGACGTGGTTACCAAATAAAAAGTTTCTAACTGACAGGCACCGCCATTTACGTGCTTTAATTAAATAGAGACTAGGAGATGGGAAGGGTTTGAATCAGGACAAGAGGCAACTGAGCACCAGAGAGGCTGGATTTTTTTAACTCTCTTATCTGTTTGCTTCATCAGCATCATTTTTGCTGGCCAGGCTAGTGCATATTACCAGGAGTTTTTATTTTTAGGTTGAATTTAAACCTTTGACTAAATCTGTCTGTTACTAAACAGACTCTTTTCAGCTTTGTAATCCTCACATAAACTTGGTTTAAATGCCTCATCTTTGATAGATTAATTTATGTTTTAACTTCCAGTTATCCCAGATTCCCCACTGGTCCTGAACCCTTGTGATTCTCCATCTGCAGAATTATATTAGCCTGTAACCATCACAGGCTTAGATATTGTTATGGAGATGCTGTGTGGTGGTTTTGGCTTTCTGATGTCCCTGCTGGCCTGATTATGTATGGATTCTCCACAAATAGATACGTGCCTCAGATACAGCATCAATCTCAGCACATCCCCATCAAAGCACCCCCAGGGAGCTGCTGGTAGGCTGCAGCTCCCATGCCATGGCTGTGGGGAGCATTTCTGGGTGTGGGAGGTGTCTGTCTCTCTGCATGTGGCTTCTTTGTTTTCAAAAGAAATATAATAAATCTACCATGAGTATGACAATGTACCTTGACTGGAAAATTGCACAGAATAGAAGTATACAGTGCAAATTTCTCTTCCCCATTTACATCTAGTTTAAAAAAATCTATAGCTCCATGGGTCTCAGATACCATGTATCTTCTTTTGCTTATACTGGCTTGAATTTGCTGCTTTAGGTTCCTTCAAAAATAAGGTCTTTTGGAATTTCTCATGGGTCCCTGAAAATACTGCTGTTACCTTCACTGCTGGTGAATACAATCTAATAAAAGTGAAATAGAACTGTGCTACATCTCTGCAGCTTTATCACAGATAATTCTGGAAAGATTAATGCTAACTCCTGCTCCTTTTCCTTAGTTGTGGAGCTTGTTCTCATCTTCCATTCAGCTCTTTTTTCCCTAATGAGTTCCAAACTCATGCAAATCAAATAATTACTCTCTGTAAATCATAGTGTTTGGGTTAAAGTGCACATGCTGTAATCTCCAATGTTATTTACAAACTATTGTGAGATTTTCTGAAGATATTGTAAATAACAAATAAAATCTTTATAAGAATATGTTCAAACAGGGGACTATGGGTGTGAAGTATTGTTCTGTAAGCATGTATTAGTATTTAGCCTAATGTGTGTAACCTTGGGGCTGACTCACTTGAGCTTTGACAACAAGGAGAGATTTCTGCAGGGAACCTTATAAAAACCACTTCAGTTACAGGGGTAACTTAAGGGATGCAGGGATTCAACTTGTAGAGGGCTCATGTCAGCAAGAAGGCACCAGAGTAGTGAGGTATGATTCATCTCTTCTAAACTTAACTCTCTAAAAATGGCAAATCTCAGGTTGTTTGCTACCCGAAAAATAGAAAAAGAAGGCAACCTGCAGGATGGCTGACTCACCAGGAAGCCTGTGAATTAGGAAGGACCCAGGGTGGCTGACCTTGAGCATCAAATTTGAGTTAGACAAGCACAGTTAAGCAAAATCAATCCAGCCCCAAATGACCTTGGTCCTTATAGGATTTACAAAAACCTCTAGTGCAGACCTCACTTCAGAAGTGGCAGTGACTACCCCATTAAATTTGATGTCATGATCCCTGCAGCAGTTTTCCTATGGGATTCCATCTCTCACAAAGCCTTGGGTTTTGCTAGAAGAAAAGGAGAAGGAAAAAAAAAAGATGGATATGTAAGGAAAGAACTTTAAAAGCCACTGTTGTTTTAACACCTTGATACGCTGCTCCTTGAGATGTTTAAAAGTTTCTGAGTTATTTTAGAAGGAATGAGTGAGAATTGCAAATAGGACAAGCAATAGGACAACAGGAAATGGCGTTAAGGGGAGGCTTAGATTGAACATTAGGAAAAATTTCTTTATAAGAGCTATCAAGCACTGGAACAGGCTTCGCAGGGAAGTGGTTGAATCACCATTACTAAAGGTGTTTAAAATCTGGGGGCATGATTTAGTGGTGGACTTAGTAGTGCTGGGTGAATGTTTGGAGTCACTGACCCTGAAGGCACCTTCCAAACTAAATGATTCGATGATTCTATCACACTATGAAATAGAAACTGCAGAACTTAATTTCCTGATATTCCTGAAGGAATTTCCAGTGACTTGGTTAAGAACAGACATAATGGTTAATGCCATATTATTCCCTTCCTAAAAAGAGAGAATCAAACTCAAGTAATGTAATAAAATTGAAGGATGACTATAGAATAGCCCTTTAAACTCATTTTTCAGGCTGCTGTCTCATCTGTTCACCACCACAGATGTACAAAAGAGGGCTGAAATGACCAAAACAGTGGCACTGTGTTGGAGTCCAGGGCACAGACTGGAAAACCCCTCAAATTGCCCTGGGGGATCTGGGACCCCTGCTGGGACCCCAGGAAAGCATTGCCTTTGACCTTAGCTCATGGGAAAAATTGCCAACAATTATGAATGAAAAGAGAACAATTAAAATTTAAATTAGATAGTAGATTAGTTTTTTACAGGGTTAAAATTTTTAGTTTTAGGTTTTTAGAATGGAAGTAGATAGAGGCAAGATGGAAAATTTTGGGTGGTGTCTTAAGTTCTTCTTCTTCTACTCCATCTTCTGCTGTGATGGTGGCACAAAGACATGGGTAGAATGTAGGTGATGTAGAGAATTGCATGTCTAGAATTAGTAGCAATTATTGGTACAAAATTGTAAATATAGTATGTTTCAAGAGTTAATTGGGTTAGAAACCTTTAAGAGACTTTAGACACCAGGTCTCGTGCTCTTGGCAGCAGTGTCTTTCAGTGTGCTAAGCCTGGTGTTAGGCAGTGTGCTGACCCTCAGATAAAATATTTAATAAACACCTTTCAAGACCGAGCTGCAAGTTCCACTCTTCTTTTAACTCTGGCACAGGACTTTGAAAAGGAAAAAAACCCTAATTAAGGGGATCTTGGACTCAAAATCCAAGAGCACTGGTTGTTGGGATAGCTGAGATCTCCAGGAGCACAGATTGAAGGATTTTACAGTCAAGAGCTGACAGGGAGAGATTAAAATGTCAGCTTGGCGAATACGTAAAGAAAACACAGAGCACCTAGCTGTAAAGCAAATGACTGAAATGCTCAGTCCAAAACTTTATCTTGCAGCAGAATTCATTTCTACTGGATGTTCTCCAGGTGGTGTCCTGCCTAGAGCAAGGAAGAGTAGGAAAATGTGGAGCATGTCTACAAAAAATGCTCAAAACATTGATTACCAAACAATATCAGTTTGTTTGCAGCTGTAAGTATGTGCCCTGGCTTTACTCAGAGCAGCAAGGAGCTGTATTGAACAGCTGGTACAGATGGAGTGTCCTACCAGTGACAAAGGAACCACCACGTCATTCCCTCTAGGGCCCCAAGCTGAGAAGGGAGAAATGCTTCATGACAAAGAAAATAAAAAACTGATGGGAAGGGCTTCTTTCCAGAGATAAGACTGATTGTTAAGTAGAAGGAAAAATGTGCAACTGCAAAAAAGATTCCAGATTAAAACACACTATTTCTGATGAGCATTTTGTTGCAGCAGCTGAAAGGTAACATAAATTTAATACCTCTGACAAGGATGGACTTTAATCAATGCCCAAAACACAGGACTTTAATCTCTGTTATTCTGTCTAGCTTGCAGACAGGAGCATAGACAGCCCGTGGGCCAAGTAATGCCCTGAACCTCCATTAGATCTAGGGTCATACTGGGCTTTTTTTCTTGCTATAACTGAGCAACATTAAGGTATGTTTTGTTGCCTGGTCTGGCAAGACTTTCAGATAACTTTTTTGTCTCCTAACTAAAAAAAGCACTATTTCCTGCTTCCTAACTCCTTTCATAATAATTATCCTTACCTTAAAACTGCTTGAAAACAGAAAGGCTGGTAATTAAATAGAAGGATAGGAATCAGGTTGCATTTTATTGTTTTTTTTTAATGTAAGTAAAAACACTCAAAAAAAAAAAAAAAAGAGAAAATAAAAAAGAAGAAAAAAGTACAGTGCAACATCATTCTACTTTATTAAGACATTATGTTGCAGAGCTCCAAGGGATGATAAAGCCAGACTGAGTGGTGTCCACGGTCTGGAAGTCGGGCATTTATTCTCTTTTTAACTACCAGAATGAAGCCAGAAGGCCCTAGTTGACCTTTTTCCTGGAAATTCCCTAAAGGCATCAATATGGTGTAGCATAATTTGGCCTGGTTTTGCTGGACTCTGCACCTGCATAAGGAGCAGGGCATGAGAAAAAGGCCTATGGGCAATGTGCTTCTGTACCCCAGCTATCCAGCCCCTGCCAGAGCCTTTTCTAGACATCAGGCCATATGTAGGGGGAATTCAATTAAAGTTCTCTTTCTTTCTATTTTTTTTCTTTAGAAAATCTAGCTATGTGGAGATAATCATGTGATAAATGTCTCAGGTTAGCCTTTCTGAAGATAAAAGCTGGCCTTCAAAATATGGTTATTTCTCCTCAAGGTATTTTAAAGTAGTCAGTTTTTTCTCTCCTGCAGCATTCTGCAGCAAGCATTTTTCCAGGGGAGCCAGGCTCAGAGCTGGGAGCACCTGCCAGCCGTGAGGTACCTCACACCAAGTGGCCTCACCTCTAGTCTGAGTGCTCAGTGCTTCAGCAGCATTTCCCTTGCTAGAAAACACGGGGTTCTCAAAGCACAGCCATCTGTGAGGATGCCTAATAATAATATGAGACCAAAATAAATCCTGACTGAAGAATTCTTGCCTCCAGAAGAACTCCATTTTTCTGTGTGCTGCTTCCCCATGTGGTGAACATAAGCATCTCCTAACACCTCTTCTAGCACAGTAAGCCATAATTTTGGACCACTCCAAACCCAGTAATGTGTATGTAAGCCACTCATAGCCATACCATTTTAATAAATCATTTATTAGCTAAACACAGGCTGATAACAAAGACATCTATGCTGAGAAGGATCCCTCCTTTGAACTGGAATTTGCACAGTTCAAAATCCCATTTCTTCAATTGCAGGATTAATGTCTGTGTTATCTGTCTGTGAATGCAGTTCTACTTTGTCCCTATTGTAACAAGGGCCTGTACACCCAGGATGCACATGTTTGTATTTGTAGGAGGATTGTATTCAAGGCAAGCATGGCTTGACTTGGGGAGGGAAATGCTGCATATTATTTGTATTACCATTAAAAAGCCCTCATGCTGGGTATTAGGCATTACTTCTCTCATACTTGCCATGTTGTAATAGGTTCTGAATGCCGTAATACCTCTTTGAAAAATCGCTGGAAGTAAAAACATGCAAAGAAATAGAGAAAAAAAATCTGTCTTGCACATTAACCTATTCTTGAGCTCGAACTGCTTCTCACACTTCTCTTTAATTAGGCATGGCGCTTGTATAAATTTGGAAATATGCCTATGCTTTATCTGGTTTGTAACTTAGCAACCTTTAATCTGGGTTTCTTGCTGCTCCTTATAAAGCAGTTGATAAATCTAGTCAAGCACTTACAGTATACTTGGTAGAGAGAATACAAGGGTTTCATCAAACACATAAGTAATATCCAAAGCTCCATTCATTTTTCTGACATTTACCTTTACACATAAAGACAAGCACAAAACCGCCCACTGCTCAAAGTCACATATAATCAGATTGAGTGGCTGTACACTGCACTAAACACTTGCTAGAGGGAAGGCTGTGATTTGCAGACTGAAGAAGTTTCATAGAGCATTATTTGTCTGCAATAGGATGATCTTTCATTTAATCACTTAGTTAATTTGCTATCTCTCTTTGAAGAGGGTGTTACCTAGAGGAAAAATGGAAAGGAAGCAACAAAATGGAGAAGATTATCTTGATGCAGTATATTTTTTAGAATTATTTGACTCCACTGAAGACCATGAAGCACTGTTGGGCTTAATCCTATTCACAAGGTGAACATATTGCAGAAAATAAGACCTGGGAGCTCTGAATGACGTAGTTATCACAAGTGTTTGGTGTATTTATTAGAGCATTGCAGCTTATCAAAATGGGTTTTGGCACATTGTTATGGGATTCATGGATGATCCCTAGAAGCTTCTCTTTGTTTTCCTCACACATTAATGCAGCTACATCCTCCCAGAATTGCATCTTGGTGCTTTGCATTTCATGAATGGCAGAAAGACATGTCCAAAGGACAGGGCTATAGGCTCAGAACTGGAAACTGCCTCACAAACCATAATTTTTTAGACAATTAATTACCCTGCTGCCTTTGAATCTCAAGATGGCTTGGTATTCTTTTTCATCTCCAAAGTAAGCCCTGAGAGGTAGGGTGGGTTCCAGGAGACCAGTGCTTAAAGAACAACAGCAAAGGGATTGCTGTTTTGCAGGCTTTGCCTTTAAGATTTTGTTTCATGGGAAGTGAGAGGGGAATTTTATCAATGCTATGAAACTTGTCCTTTGATATAAAGACAGTGAAAGCTATAGACAAAATGCATCTGTCCAATAGCCCAAAACATATAGCAAAGGTCAATCCATGAGAAGGGGATTTTTACGAACATGTCTAAAAGACATGAGTCATATTCATTCAGGATTTTTACAGTCTTTTCAGTGGACTTTATTTCAGAAAAGGAGACAGGTGCATGATGGTTTGGCTGTAAGATGGTACAAAAAGAGGTACTTCTATCTACCACATGAGAACAGGGGAAGAGGAAAGGGTAACCATATGATCCATGTCATTAGCAGACTGCAAGAGTTTGTTTAGCCTGATAATTAATTATACCCCATTTCAACTTTCTACTGAGAGTCCCTGTGAGCCCAAAACTAGGTCTGATTGGCCAATCTACTTTCTTTATCACATTGGTTTCATTGACTACCAAAGAAAGTTAACATTTTAGTACTGTTCCTCCTGAACTTTGTGAGTATCCATTGCAATTGCCTGTGAAACTCATCACCCCACATGAAAGGAAGCATCTCACTCCTACTTGATTTTTTTTTTCATGGCTGGAAGACTTCTTCACATGGTTCCAGTGTTCCCAGCACAAAATATAAAGCTTTGTGTAGATGGAACTTGCATTTCTATTTTAAACATTAAGATCCATCAAATTAACTTCTTCACAAGGCAAAAAATGGTCTGCAGTGCACTGACATGATTTCCTCTGACAACACTGCCAGTTCATGTAGGAGTAACACCAAGGAGACATGCTGGAATTAGAAAATACAGGCAAGCAACAGCCAAGAACCACATGAGAGCACAGCGTGGTGATAGCTGCCAGTTGCATGTTCAAGTTAGCAGATGTCTGTGGGGCTTCTGAGTTTTAACATCTCCATTGGTTTGCTCAGACATATCATGTCGTTCTTGTCAGACTTTGTGTGTTCTTTTCTCCCTCCCATCGGCTTTTATGCAGTGGTGCCCTTTCAAAATTTGACTATGGTAAGTTAGAAAAATAGACATTTCTTCTTCATATTTGCAATAGCCATGTGCTTTTGTGCTTTTTGCATTTATGACATAAAATATAGAGTTTTGGATTTTATGCCCTGCAATAATAATTTCCAATCTCATCATTTCAGGCCCAATCTTTATATCAAAAATAGGGCTTGTATCAGCAATAGTGTGGCCAGCAGGATGAGATCCCTGATTGTAACCCTGTACTTGGTACTGGTGGGGCCACACCTCAAATACTGTGTCCAGTTCTGAGCCCTGCACTCCAAGAAAGACACTGAGGTGATGGAGTGTGTTCAGAGAGGGGCAGCAGAGCTGGTGAAGGGTCTGGAATACAAGTCCTTGGCTGAGGGATCTGGGGTTGTTTAGCCTGGAGTAAAGGAGGCTCTGGGTGACCTCATAGCTCTCTACAACTACCTGAAAGGATGTAGATGGGGGTTGGTCTCTTCTCCCAGTTAGCAAGCAAAGGAACCAGAGGAAACTGCCTCAGATTGTGCCAGGGGAGGTTTAGGAAAAATTTCTTCATGGAAAGGGCTGTCAAGCATTTGAACAGGCTGCCCAGGGCAGTGATGGAATCACTATCCCTGGAGGTATTTTAAAGATGTGCAGATGTGGCATCTGGGGACTTGGTTTAGTGGTGGACTTGGCAATGCTGGGTTAGTGGCTGGACTCAATGATCTTTGAAGCTTTTCCAACCTAAATGATTCCATGATTCATATCTGGCTAATGTAGAGGGAGGTGAAATTCCCCAGAACACAGTCCAGTGCCCAAATTATCTAATGTCTAAAAGGAGATACTGAATATACTCTGCTCCCACTGGAAGAACAAAAGTAGAAGGGCTGAAGTCAGACAGAAGAAGAGAGGCTGAGCTGAGCTGAGCTGAGCTGAGCTGAGCTGAGCTGAGCTGAGCTGAGCTGAGGTTCCAGCCTGGTCTCCAACCACCAAGCCCCATTGCTGCTCAACCTATGAAGCAGGACTAGGCAGTGCAGAAGGACAGTGAAAGGACCAAAGTCACTGCAGGCATCCATGCAGGCACTTTGTAAAGCAATAGTCAAGTTTTTAATATGAATGGAGAAAATTTGCAGCTTGCATGTTTCCTAAATAATTTTATTTGATTTGTTCCTTCTGTATTAAAGATGTCTATTATATACCATTCATAATGTACATAAACAAATATATAGCTCAAATTATCTTAGCTAGATGTGGTTACAGGCACATATATATGTACATATCTTTTTCCTTTTTTCAAATTCCACAATGAATGGATATTGAAAAAAAACTAACCTCTTGAAAATCCAGTACCATTGCTTTGTATGCCCTTGGGCCATTCTGATGTACTGGTCTAGCTCACTGAAATGTTTGAATTTTTACCCATGTTCATTATTTGTCTGGAAAAACAGTTGAAATTAACCTTGCTAATTTTCTCCTAAAAATTCAACTCCCGCAGCAGCTTACCTTACCATGGTATTTGCCAAGAGTTCAGTTAGGGCTTGCATTTGTAAATTATTTCCCAGGCAGCTGCTTTTTACTCAGACACTCAGAGACTGTGGGAGGGATGCTCAGCCAGAACACAGTCTGTTCAAGCTCTTGAAAAGCCGCCTTCTCACCAGGGCCCCTTTTGGCCACCGAGGCCCAGAGCCCACAGGTATTTGAGATCAGTGGGACTGCTGGGAAAGCCTGTGTTAGAAAGCTTGGGCTTCAATCAGCTGCAGTTTGTTGGTGCTGCAGGTCGCTGGCTGTGTTCCCCCAGGCACAGCCCTGGCCGTGGCTCATGCCAGAGCCAGGCTGATGGTGCTGCAGCCAGAGCCAAGCCCTGTGTGAGCATGAGCCAGAACACCACCTGCACTCAGTGCTGGCTCCAGCACCAACCCTCACCTGGGCCCATCTGCTCCTGCAGCAACCCAGCACTCACATCTCTTTCCTCCTGTATCAAGCAAGTAACTGGGCTCTTTTCCCTCCAGCTTGGTGTGATCCCCAGTGATCTCTCTGCTACAGGGATGGGCTCCTGACACCTGCTGGGGAACACAAATGTTCTCTTTTCTCTCCTCTTCTTTTCTTTCCATGTTCAATCAAATGGAGTGGCTCAGAGTTAGCAAGGTGGGGATAGGGATGAGGGAGTAGGCCCAATAAGGGTGCTGTGAGATCCTCAGATGTTCTGATTTAAACTAAAGGGCTAGGGGAAGTGTGCAGAAAAATACTGCTGACATACACATGTATTTTATTGGAAATCGGATCTTTCCCATGCTGCCGAAAGTTACAAGTAACTCTCTTGGAGTCAGTTTTGCTCTGTCTTCACATTACATTCTGCCTCTGGACGAATACACCAAATTTGTTACTTTGGCTTAACACAGTTGCTGCTCTGGTGACCCTGAGCAACTGTTGTACCTTGAACAATCCTTTGGGCTCAGAGCACTTAAGAGCTCAGGTGTCCAAGGTCTCACAAGGAGCTGTGATGGAGCAGCAGAGCAAGGGTTCTGTCTCCTTGCACCAGGGGCAGACAGAAGTATCAAAGCACATGGTCCTGATGCATGGAGACAGAATGACCCTGGAAAGAGAAAAGGGCCAAAGCTAGGTGAGAGCCAAAGGGCAGATGGACTTAGGTTGCCTTAGCCCAGTTGCCTGACTCTGTGTTTGGTTGTGGTTGTGATGTTTCAGTTCACTGTACTGGTAGGATTGGCATTTGCTTAGAACTGAGGATCTGAGCTCTCTGGGGACAGCAGTCTTCATTCGCTGCTCATTAGGGTTTGCACTGAGTTAGCACAGCTTGTGGAGACTTTCAGAGTTCCAGTGGGGGCAAAGGAAAAGCTTTTTTGCATTTAGGTGATTTTCCTGAATAGATTGATTTGTCATCTTTTTGTTAGTTTGTAGCTACCTTGGCAGGAAGAGGATGTATTTTACCGAAGGGTCTGAGCAAATTCCTGACATTATGCATTCTTGGGAACTGTCAGTATTCAAAATCTGTGCTGCTCCAGCCCTTGCAAGAGTTGTCTAGAAACAGATGGAAGGAAAGAGAGAGCAAGAGCAGAGAGGGAGGAAGATATATATGGAAAATATGATGGCATAATACAAAGGGTTTTTTTGTCTACCTGTTTTTTGTCTACCTGGGGTGATGGTGCATCATCACCCCAAGAGAGAGGTGGTAAAACCTCTATTGTGCTGTACCAGATTCTTGCATGCTCCTCTGCAAATCCCAAAGCAGGTGAGCTGGAGGACCAGTGCCAATCACTGACAGGGCTACACTTTTATTCCCTGTATAAATACTACATCTCTCTATACAGGTCTTCCAGCAAGCTGTTGGGATAAGATGCTCTGAATAGCTTCCTGGAAGTGCCTACTGATGGGATCTGGGGGTCTATGCCTATTCTAGCACACAAAGCAGGGTGGCAGACAGAGCATTGGCCTGAGATCATCCTGCTATTTAACTGAGTAGATGAGTAACACATTACCCAGCATGGATTTGACCCATGCCAAGTGGTACTTTCCTGGACAGCCCCCAAGCACAGTTTGTGTGATACATAGGCCAGGATCTGTTTCCAGAAGACAGAATAGATGTAGTCACTCTGCCCAGGAGGAAGGGGGAATGCAACTTCTGCTACAGAAGTACAGCCCAGAGCTTGCCAATTCCCTTCAGGGAATGAAGAACAGATGGTCTACCTAATTTATTAACAATTATGTACCCAGGGACACCTCAAGCCAGATTGTAGATTTTTTTTTGTTTGTTTGATTTTGGTTAATGTAAGTCAAATGGCACAATTCTGACCAAAACAATAAAACCTAAACACAGCATAAAGACATGAAAAAACTCTTCAAATATTCTAAAATACTTTTTTTATACTTAACAAGGTCCACCTTTTAAAACCTAGAGTTCAAAGTCAAAGGAGATCCTCCTGAGAAGGTGGACACTCCCAATGTGAGGACAACAGAAGACAATTTTCTGAGTCACCACATTTCTAGAAAGACAGGACTGAGCTTGGTCAACACTGTGACAAGGATAGGCAGGGAAGGTTACAAGCTCATGAGAGGAACAGTCAGAAGGGGAAGATTTTTTTTTCACAGGAAAACAGCAATCAAAAGGAAACATTTGCAGATGCTAAAGACTTGTCTCAGGAAGTACATTAGTATGTTGATTGAGATGTCAAGTATCTAATAAACTGCACAGGAATATGCAGTTTATGCATGGATTTTATTTCTACATATGGTTCAGATGTCCTATGGGGAAATTTAAACAAAATCTAAAGCTACTAACAAATCCCTTTTGGTCTGGATTCAGTTTATTCTGCTTCATTGTAAATGCAACTGGCTGATTTTTGCATAAATGTGCATGTTGGTCTCTCATATGATTCTCATTGGCAATAAAACTGCCATCTTTAAGTTATGGCATTTTAAAGCAAATTTCTTTGAATTACCACAATTCATGTAATTTTGGTAACTTAGTGGCCCCTGATGCATCTGAGGAGAAAGCAGAACTGAAGCATTATATATTGGTTTAAAGTCTTGTAATTGTGAAAGCTTCTGCCATCCCTAGCCTGTGTGTGCTACCTTGTCCTCATGACTTCTGTAAACTCAGAACTAAATTCAGTTTAGTTAATATTTCCTGGATAATATTTCCAGTTACAACCATCAATCCTTATTTGATCCCAATGGTAACTACAAATAAACTTAAGGAAAAAAACTTCTCTCAACATTCAATCATTCATATGAGCTGTACTGCCTCATGCCTGATACGGAGGGTTTTCTATTCCTCTGTATTTTGATCCCTTTTCAATAGCAGGAGCAACAGTGGGAGAATACCCTGTGACACAGCCTGCCCTTTCCTATCTAGCATTTATCAGTCACTGCACTCAACTGTGCATATGGTGGGGCTCTGTGCCCCTAGTCCCCAGGGTAGGTTTGCCACCAGCCCTCAGGGTCCAGCTAAGAAACTGAAAATATTTGACTGTACTAAGACCTGTGTCATTAACACTAAACTGCAGTGTCTTCTCAAGGCTTTTTTTTTTTTTTTTTGGAAACCACTAATATTTCTAAATATTTATAATATCCAAGGGATGTATTAAAAGATCAACTAGACTCTGTCATGTAAAGTCAACTGTATTAAATTGCACACTACTTAATATAAACGGTATTTTTGTTTGAGATACCCTCAGCCATCAATGATTATGCAAGTATCCTTTCAAATGTAACTTTCTGGCTTTTCATATACAAACAACAAACTATCAGCAACAACTAGTGCTAGCACAACACCAAAATCTGTTCCCCTTTACCTATGAGGCAAATTCTTTCTAGACAGTGAAATCAGTTATGTCACTGATTTGTCTATCAAAAAGTACAAGACTTGGGGATAAAAGCACATTACAAGTGAACAAAGACATGTCAGTCAGTGTAAATGCAAGTGGCTGTGATTATTTACTTGCTATAGGCTAACAGCTACAGTGTTTAGCAGCGGAACACGCACTTGCTTGTCTGAGAACATCACTTTCCTAAACCTGAAAAAAAACAATCAGTCTTTTGACACCAGCTTCCGGATAGTGATAAGCAATGAATGTATGTGTAGTAGCACTGAAGTAGAGTTTGGCTTTGCCTGTTGGCATTTGCCCTTCTTGGATGAGCTGTCACACCAGAGATCCAAACCAACATGACTATGCTGCCATGCCCGTCATAGCCAGCCATCCCCGTGAGACTGCAGGGTGATGCCTGCTGTAGCCCTGACAGGTCAGGACAGTGGGCTCCCATGCCATTGTGGTGTTATTTCCAAGGGGAAGGGTCTCCAAACACACAGGCACTGTCTGCTTTTGGAGTAAGGGGGTGAGGAGCCCATCAGAAGAGCAGCTGTTAAGTTGGTATCACCTGGAAGTCTCTTCTACCCTTTCATATGGCGTTAGAGGAAGGAGACAGGTTCTCCAGGGAATAATTTCAGATCTTATCCCTCTTCCACCTCTCCAGCAGCAGCACAGCTCCACACCATATTCAGTCTGTCTGTTCTGCTGCAAAGCCTTGAGGAAACTCAACACTGGAACCACAGGGACAGAGCTGACCACAGCCAATGAACCCAAAAGACAGCAACTTAGGGAGGCCACTTCTGTACTCTGGTGGATATTCTCTCTATTTCAGGTTGAGAGAAAGCAAATTCTGCAGAAACTGGAGCAGCAACTTCTAATCATGCATATCTATGCCAAGACACATCAGGTCCTCAGAGGAGAAATGCCTCCCTTCATTAAACAATGAAGAAATACTACTAAACCCAAAATTATTTTGGTAGTAATGGGCAGAAATAAAGAAATGTAGAAATACAAGTAATTACTAAGGATAGAAGAGACAACACTGGTGTCCTGGGTTGTAGTGTAGGATGTACACAAGTATTTATTCTATCACCATCTTCATGAACTGTTGAAACCAGGTGGGGCAGTGTTCTTCCCAGGCCCCCTGCCTTTGGGCTGTCTTCTGCTTATGGCCCATTAACGCCTTGCCCGTGACTCACAGGTAACTCCCTCCAGGAGTTATCTCTGTTTAATGGGCCATCAAGGACCCACTTCACGACTCATCAACCCATTGTGAGATGCTCTGCCCAGGGGGAGGAGCCAAGCATTCCCATCTGTATATAATCTGGGCTTTGGGACAGTACAGGCAGCCCTTACCTACTGGATTCCCAGAGGACCAGACCTCCCAGACCTTTCTACAGGATCACTGCTTCAGGAAGATCACCTCATCTGGACTGCTTCCACCACCCTGCTCAGGTTGTATTCTGACTCTGTCAGTGGTCTTTTGTATTATTGCATTTATTTTATTTTATTTTATTTTTTTCCCTTTCTTCTTATTAAATTGTATTTCTGACTTGGAGCCTCTTACTCATTTTGCTTTCAAACTACGACAACTGGTCATCCAGAGTAAGGCTAACCAGGAGGAGTTATTAACATACATCAGGAGCAAATTAAATTAATCCCATTAACAGCTTGGACCTGCTATTAGACAAGATTTGCAGGATTATTTATCAGAAATAAGTACTCAAGCAGTAGTTCCCCCAGGTGCTGCGAAGCCGAGGTACCAACAGCCAGTCAGCCACTGGGGACTGGCAGCACGGAGAGAACATCTCCCCACACATCCTGTTCAGACTATTTGGACTTTGCAAGACCAGGTAAGTTGCTTTTATAAGAAATAACAATTGTGGTCAAGAAGCCCTATTAATTTTTAATGCTGATAAATCCTAGAATGATCAAAAAAGCCCCGACCTGCAAGGATACAAACAAGCTTAGATTGACATTGGTCTCTAATAAAATCCAGGAAAAGCTGGCAGGGAAAACAATCAGCAAGGAGTCAAAAGAACAAGTCATTCAATCAATATTGTTGGGGTTTTTAAAAAATTTTTATAATCTACCTCAAAAGTTTTGTGACATTACAAATTTGGTTCAGTTACCCAACTTTTATAAGTCATTAGAGCAAGTTCTTCATAACATTCTCAGAAAAATTAGCTGTACAAGAAAATCAATACAGACTCATTTTAAAAAGATCAAGGATTGCTCAGTTGGTAGATCTCAGTAATGGCTAGGGATTTTTTTGAGCAGAAGCCTCCAGGGAGCTGCTCTCATCCTATTCAATGATCTTGAAGAAAATATTAAATCATTGCTGATAGAATTTGTAGCAAATAAAAAGAAAATAATGAAGAGAGAAGAGATGATGGGCATAGATCAGGGTCACTTGGCAAGGGGGTTTCATTTGAATGCATGTTTCAACACAACCAAATGTAAGGTCATTTTTCAGGAGAAAACAAATCTCATTTATAAAGGGGGGCAGAGAATATCAGAGGAAGCAGTGGCTTTTAGAAGGATTTAGTAGCTGTAAAATATAAGAAAAATAACATAATAGCTGATATAGCAAATCATTTCCATCACAGAAAAATGTCGCAATTTACTACGCAAAAGAACCACACTCACCCATCAGGTTGAAGTGAGGAAAAGAAGGGAAGTTTATTATGATTTGGGGTTTAAATAGGATTTGGAATGTGAACAAGGATTGGGAGACAGAAGGAACACCTCTCTGACCACAGCAGTCAATTCGGAAGTCTATCACAGAGAGGAATGAAAACAATCTACTTTTTTTATGGTACATGCATGAGAGATTCCACTAGAAAGTATGTAAACAACATCAGAAGGCTAGAAAATCAAAGGAACAGAGAAATGCCAAGGAGTTAGGAAATGCCATTTTTTTTTTCGATGTAATGCTTGTTACTTTAGAACACAAAACTGATCATGATCACCAATGGAGCTGCCACTTCTGCTTCTCAGGTGGCCAGTCTGTTTCTAACCTCTGTTTTTTTCCCTCCTGGTACTGTGTCCCAGTGGCAGGGAGCAGCCAGGCCCAGCACCTGAAACAGGATAACTGAGGGGAAGGTACTGGTTATTCCTGTCCCCAGGTCCAGGGATGCTGCAGGTGTGGAGATCATGGGTGCTATAGTGATATATTGGGGAAATATAGAACTTGGGGAAGAATGCTCTAATTTGAGAAACATCTTCTGGGGAAAAGGTCTAAAGTTTTAGTCTATTTTCTTCCCCAAGAAAAGGTTAAGAGGTTATTTTATTACAGTGTAAAAGAATTTAAATGCTTTATCTGATAGAAAAAGACACACCATTCAGTGATTGGAAACCAGAGTCAGATAAGCTCAGCCCAGAAACTCTTCCTTTCCAACAAAGAGAATAAATAATAATTGATCCTTCACTTGAAGCTTTTAAAACATGAAAGAATGTATCATAAAACCATGTGCTATGGTTCAAACAAAAGTTAAGGCTGGAAGCCAAAATAATTTCCCAATGAGCTGAGAGACTCAGTAGATCACATAGGGCCCTTCTATGCTTACTTTATTATTTTGGTATTTTTTTCCAGGCCTTGGAACTCCATGGGAAATCTGCTACTATCCACCCTGGTATTTGTTCTCCTTTTCTGAAACCATGGCATGACATGGAAAAAATCTAAATACAAATGATATACACTTTGTGCTTAGGCAGGTTTTCAATCCTGAATTTTCAAACCTACATTGATTACTCAAAGAACTTACACTGAATTTAAGAATCTTTTCTAAAAATACAGAAATGACTACTTGTACTAGGATTTTGCACTCTAGCCATGTCTTAGCTATAATTATAAAGATTTCTGCATCTTCTAACATTAACAGTTTTTAACATCATAAAAACTTATTTTAAGACTCCAACATGCAGCAGTTTCAAGTAACTCCTAAATTGTAGAGCAAATCTATTATAACTAGACTTTGCCTGTACATCCCTGAGCACACCAGTTCTACAAGTGGGGTTGTGTCTTAAGTCACAGGCTATGACTGAGTCACTTTCTGATCACCTAGTGTATTTTTAGACTCCAGATACACTCAGTTGAGTTTATGCTGTAATGAGAGTACCATGTCCTAACTAGAGTATATCAATTAGCAGTTGTAGGTAACATGGAACTATAAAAATTTTACTGTAATTGCTGTGTGATTATTATGTAATTCATATCTGATTACAAAATAAAACATATTTATTTTAATGTTTTAGCTGTATTTACCTATCTCTAATAGATTTTAGCTGTAAGGTATTGGCTAAAGTAGAACTGATTTTTTTTTGGAAAATAATCCTGATTCCCAAACACCCATTTGAAAGGAAGAATCCTTTTGCTCCATGATCCACCAAAGAAGGTAGCTCATTTTCTGTAGTCCAGGAGACACATTCCATGGTCAGGACAGACTACTAAGAACATGTGCACCATTGGTCTCAGTGTGGTTAGGACTCACTCTAGGTAGAAAAGGTCTTTAGTTAGATAAAACTACCCTTTTTTGTAAAAAAAAAAAAAAAAAAAAAAAAAAAAGGCTGCAGAAATACAAGAGTCTTTTAGGGGGTTTTTGTAAGTGATGGCATGGAAGAAAATTACAGAGGAAATTGATGTTTTCTATGGTAAGCCTCTAATACCTTTTATTTGGCTGTTGAGTTGGCATCTCTCTGGTGCTGTCTGAGACAACTGAAAGGCTGAGGGCTGCTCTGATACCATGTCCATCCAGAAGTTCTTGGATTGAGGATAAATACATCAAACCAAACTAACAGAACACATTTGTTGCAACATGCATCACAGAGGACTACTGGTGCTTCAGCAATGGATTACCTGCCCTTACATTATGAGAACATCCATTTGTGGGGACTCAAAACTCTACGTTCTTCTGCAATTAAATAAGTAAAAAATAATTTAGAAAATTGGCATTTGAGTCAGCTTCTCCTCTTCCCCATCTCACATCACTATCACAATTTATTCCCTTTCACTTTTCCTATTCTTAACATATTATCTTGCTTGTCATATATACAGTTTATATAAAAGTCAGTACATTTCAGGCAGAAGTATCATTTATATCATTTATACTTAATTTCTGTAGGCCCTAAACTATAGACTCATGCTGACATTAGTTACCTCCTTCATGACTTACATGTTTTCTTTCCTAGATAAATTCATGCAATAACAGCTCAGACTCAAAGTCCTCTTGAAAATTAGATTCTATAAATAGTTCCTTCCCCTTTTTAAAATTATGTATTTTTTCCCATTTACGTCTGGCTTGGCTCTAGGGGTTGTTTTGAAGTAAAATACAAGACCTTCTATTTCCTTTGGATGCAGTGTTTCAACAAAGATTTGGAAACCTCTAAACCACTCAGTAACTGAGCACATGACATGGTATGGAAAGGGACTTTTTTTCAGCCTCTTGGACCAGCTAGGAGCCCATGCAAAGAGTCACATGAAAAAAATGATCCTGACTGAGCAGCAGCAGCCAGGCAGAGGCCCAGGCAGAGACTCAACCCCACAGATGTGGAGGGAGCAGCAGGCACTGATTTTGTGACACTAGAAATTCCATTCCATGGCTTCCAATTGGAAATAGACCCTGAGTTATCCTTTTATAAGGTCACCTGCATGATAGAAAATTTCTTCGTAGGAGAATTCAGTTCCAGTTCCAACACTGCATTTCAGGTCTGTAATTTAGGGAAGTCATAATTCCCATGAGTGCCCATGGAGGTCTCATCAGCAATGCCACTGGAGACTAGGGTTTATCTCAGCTGGCCTGCCAAGATGCATCCACCTAATGTGAACAGAGGCATTTCCTACAGGAAGAAGACATCTACTGTCTGTGGCATGAGACTAGTCTCATAGTTAAAATCATAGAGTTGTAGAAAGGTTTGACTTGGAAGAGCCCTTAAAGATCACCTAGACTCAAACCTCTGTCAATCATATTAGCACAATTTGCCCTTAGTGAAGCCATGTTGGCTGTCACCAATCACTTTTGTATTTTTCATTTGTCTTAGCACAGTTTTCAGGAGGATCTGCACTATGTTCTTGCCAGGAAAAGAGATGAGACTAACTGTTATGTAGTTCCTCAGGTCTTCCTTTTTTCTCTTTTTAAAAATGGGGATTATGTTTCCCCTTTTCCTGTCAGTGTGAACTTCACCAGACTGCCAAAAGTTCTCAAATATGATGATTAGTGGCTTAGCCAATTCCAATCTGCCAATTCCCTTAGGACACACAAAAGTATCTCATCAGGTCCCATGGACATGTGCATCTTCAGATTCCTGAGATGGTCTCAGACCTGATTTTCCCCTGCAGTGGGTGGTTCCTCATTCTCCTGGTGCCTTGCCTTCTATGACTTAGCAGTGTGGCTGGAGCACTTGCCAGTGAAATCTGAGGCAAAAGTCATTGAGCACCTCAGCCTTCTCCATATCCTTGGTTACCAGGTCTCCCATGTCCTTCCAGAGAGACACCATATTTTCCATGGTCGTTCTTTAATACTAACATACCTATAGAAGCTTTTCTTGTTGGCCTAGATCTTTGATTCTACATGAGCTTTTAGCTTTCCAAACCAAATCATTGTCTACATAGAGTATGTATTGTGTCCAGGTTACGTGTTGTTGCTTCCCCTCTGTAGGCTTCCTTTTTGTGCTTGAGTATGTTGGGGATCTCATTGCCCACCCATGCAGGCCTCCTGACATTTTTGCCTGATTTCGTCTTTGCTAGGATGCATTGTTCCTGAGCTTGGAGGAGGTGATCCTTGAATACTTAAAACCTAAATTTTGATTTTCCTATTAGAGGAGCTGGGCACAATTTAATGCTTTCATCCTCCCAGTTTGTCCACAGAAATCTCTACACAAACATTGTGAAAGAGCACTCCTTAGTAAATTCCTAAATCCAGTTCAAAAGTGATACTGAAAGCGCTAACTAAAAAGCTGTTCCATAACAGCAACTATCTTTTATTCAGATTATTCAGCAGTAAGTGTTATTTATAGTAAAGCTCCTGATTTATTTGTAATGTTTATACAAAATGTCAGAACAAATTACTTACATCCAATACAAACTCTGCTTTACAATTCCATCCATTTTGTTAGGGTTTTAATACTGGTCCTAATTTGCATCTTTATGTTAAAACATGAAAATAAAACTGCTTTTCTTGAACGCCCTCATTTTTCATTAACTTCAATAGAAATGCCTAATGTAAAAGGAATTCTAGATCAGAAAGTGGTGGCTACAGTAAGAGCAAACTAAAAAATGGCATGCCAAAGGGGACAGTGTCCTCCAGTGCTTTACAAGGAATACCCCTTTTAAATCAGGAAATACTGTGCATAAAGCTTAGCAAACATTATGAGCTTCATTTAAGATCCCTCAGCTGCAGTTTTCTGTGGGTCCCATACTAATTTCAAGAAACATATTACAGTCCCAGAGTGAGTTGAAAATGATCCCTTCATTACCTACAAACTTCAGAGAAAATGGCTGAAGTCAGTCTAAAGAAAAGGGCATCCACTTACAGCAATTAGGTTTTAAAAGCAAAACCCTGAGTATCTCTGTTTTGGTTAACATGACAAATCAAGGGAAACTTAGTGCATGTGTATAAATTATTCTAACAGTGATATTGTAAAGCTCGAGCAGAGCATAAGTCAACATATCTCTTCAGAATAAATGCTTCTAAATTTAAGCTTTAAAACATTTATGAGTATACACGGAAGTTTTCTTCTACAGATGATCCATTTCCTTTTGATCCATCCTCAATATTTGCCCCGTCAGCTGTATGTACAAATGGCCGTGTTTTTCCCCAGAACAGTAAGAAAGATTGCGATGACATTGCATATGACCTGGTTTCAGTAATATTGAATAGATTAAAGTAACAAAACAAAAGCCCAAAACAACAGAAAAAATGGATCACACTGTAATTCGTTTTATAAACCAAAGGTGTTTCTTTTAGTCCCAGCACAATGTCTTACTAGTCACTTCTTTCTCCTTTTGTTAAAGAAGTTACAATTCTTAGCTAAAAATTTGCATTTTATTCCTGATTACATTATGTATTCTCACTGAGAAAGTGCAGAGGGCACAAGTATTTAAGTATGCAAATCAGACAAGACTGCAACACTGCCAATTTTCCAGTCTATTTTTTCAGCAGTTCACCAGAGGTTCACATATTGCTTCCTAACCATTAATAGGCGTTATTTGCCACATGCATTCATCCACTCATTGTGGAAAACTGTAAGGCACTTAGTTGGTTGGTTGTGTTTACAATGTAAAACCATGTTTCTGCACCAGTGATTTGCGAGGATGCATTGTTACTGCTACAAGCAGGAGCTCCTGTGATGGAGGATGTCTCCTCTTCTTTAGACAGAGTGGCAAATCCATTTCAGATATTACCCAGATGGGAAATGGTATGCTAATTAACCAAACATCTGATACTGTTTTTAATAAATATTTTAGTACTCTTCCTATATATTGCCATGAAGATGCTTTAAATGTGGGTTTAAAGTAATAAAAACATAGAAGTCAGTAATACGTGTAGAAAAATACAGACCCATGATTGAGACATACGTCATGCAGTAGAAACAGGAGATATTTCTGTGCCAGTTAGTCAGTTAAAAACGCAGAACCGCACAGATGGATACAAAAGTGAACACGTAGGAATAGCAAGTGACCTTTTAGGTGACACAAAGCCTGAAAATTGTCTGATGCAAAGACAAATAAAGGCAAAACATCAGTGTAAAACATTCGTTATGGCAAGTCTGCATAGTAGCATCAAGATCTGGCTCAGAAACAGCTGAGCTCTCACTGTTGCCTTTAGTGGCTTTGAAATAATTCACTATAGAAATGCCCCAACGTCTAAAGACCCAGTTCATTCTCAAGCAGCAGCAAACAGGTGGGCTGACACAGTGGGGTGAGGTCATAGAGATCTCTAGTCTCACATTTACAAGCGATTATTCAAAATCAGAGGAGGAAAATTCTGGATATCAAGTGTCCTTGCCTGTCTATTATGAACTGTCTTTATTTGCATAATTTACTATGTTAATATTTATACCCCTGTGTGAAAATCTGAAAGGTAGCATATTAATGTGTTTTTCACAAGCTGTACTTTTTTTTTGCCAGGGAAACTGGAAAATTTTAATCCAAGTGTGTAATAAACTTACATTTTTTTTACAGCGCATATTCCTCTTAAATAACCATAAAACCTTTTACAGAGGCCATGTTCCAATAAAATTGCAGATTGATTTAAAATGCTTTGATTTAAAAACAAGCGAACAAGAATTTATGTTTTCCATTGAATGAGGAAAATATTATATTACTGTTTTAGCTCTCCTTTTGCTGTACTATCTAAAGAAACAGTGATGATATATAGAGTAATTTGGGAGGAAAAAACTCTTCAAAATAAATCTCAAGAAAGCACAGTGAAATAACACGGCATGGGAGGAGGATGAATTCTCAGCCAGACATCCTCAAGTTCTCTCAAAAGGACATCACAGACCGAACCCACAAGCACGAGGGCTGCAAGGAATGCTCTGTAAGGCAGGGCGTGGTTCTGCCTAAAAATAATGGCTCTACTACAAAATAATGTGGCTGTTTGGTGGGATTAGGCTATTTTGTGAGTGTGAATGGGGTTTAACACAAATCCTGGTGTCTGTGCTCTCTTATGCATAGTCTTGGCCCAGAGCAGCCAGCTTGGTGCCTGGGGAAGTGTTTGTACAAGGCTCTTCTGGGTACTGTGAGGTTTGCAATGCTGTGTTGTCTTGGGGTGTTTAAGCAAGCAGCCTCAGCATGGGCAGTAAGGAGGGATCTGGGAACAGCTTTTGAAGAGATGTAATTTCCATTGGCATGTTCATTTGGCTTCTGTTTAAAACAATGGACTTAACAAATATGTCATCATAATGCTTAAATGACTAATTAAATTAAACCTAGGGTAGTTCATAGTAGTAATCTAATCAGAAGCACATGTTTGGAGGTCAAAAAGTTTTACCATTTTATCTATTGTCAGCATTTAATACAAATAAGCTCCCAAATAAGGCACAGATGATGGTTAATTTATCCTCGAAGAAAACATTAAAAAAACATACATGTAATGTATCTTCATGAATGAAGGGGGAAAAAATTAAAACAGAAAAAAATCAAAAATATTGTTGAATCAGAAGGAGCAAGTAAATAATTCAGGCTTGGAGAAATCTAGAGCTGTATAAGGCTGATGTGCAGAGCAAGAATCAAGTTTGGGCAGAGGGTACCAGTTAGGTGAAAGGCACTCTGTTCACCCCTTTCCTGTCTGATTCATGGCAAACAACTGGCTGCAGCTCCCCAGGAATACGGGACTTCCACAGACAGCAGGTGTTCAAACATGAGCCATGAAAATCCCGCTAAAGAGTACTGTCCTACAGAATCCCTGAAATGTGGAGTTCAGAAGAGTTTCCAGTGGATCAGGGAAAGGATGGTGACATTTCATCTCTAGCAGGATTTAAGTTGCTGTACCTGGGAACCCCTCCATGGGTACCCCTCCCCTCCTCTGAGGCGTCTGGAGAGTATTACAGGGTGGGATTTAATCACGTAATTCAGGCTATTAAAAAAAAAAAAAAAGGTTTTAATTGTCTGTTTCTCTAGCTAGTGATTGGAATTGGAAGCTTTGGGAGAAACCCCTCTCCTGACAAACCTGTTATAGGATATGACAAGATACCTGCTGGAGTTTCCTTCTTGATCTCTCCTCTTTCTTCTCAGATCATTGAGGGAGTCTAGGTGTACAGCTTGTGCAAGAGGCTTTATTTTTAGATGAAAAAGTTGTATGAAAAGAATCCTGCTTTCAGCTTTTCTTTCATTTCTGGAAACTACCACTATGTTAGATTAAGACTGGCAGTTTCCCTTCCTGGAAATGCACAGTGAAGGACTGCCTTTACTGAATCATGCTTGATTTGATGTTTCTTGTGTTTCTGTGTTTGAAATAATTTCCTACGTGTAATTATACACTTAAACAGTATTTATGTGCATAAAACAGCTACACAGTTTTCCTGTTTTCCAAAAGAAATTGGCTTGCTCTAGGAACATTTTGCCTTACCACTGTGTTTTTGGACTAGATATTGCAACTTAAGATACAAGTAAAGGTAAGAGAGTATTAATTGTGCTTTTAAATGTATTATACAAAATGGTCCCACATGAGGTCACACATTTATGCAGACAAAAAAATGTGCACACACTGTGCAGAAGTGTAATTATATTGAACCCACACATGTGTAATAAAAAAATTGGAAATTGACACTGCTTTAATAGTGTGCCAAATATTAAATGATGCTTTTAAAATTCAGATTCACAGTAAATCTTCTGAGTTCTAAACAATCTGTCTACTGCCATGACACTAGTGGCTCATTCATCTGCTTCCTGACAAAAATCTGCCTCTGTCAGATTTTGAGGGAGTGTAACATTTAAAAAGAAGTTCAATGATAGCCAAATCCTGTAGCACTCATACTGCTAAAACCTGACCACAAATTGCAAGCAGTTACAGACAGTGAGAAAGTGGTCTCCTGCCTTTGTTAAACCCTCCATTTCAGGGTTTAACAGCACAGTTTTGGAGACTGCAAGGAATAGTCCTGCCTTAATATGACTCGATTTTTTGTAGTGTATGTGTGTTTCCCATCTAATAAGTCAATGTGATAGAGTATACAACCCCATGACCTCCGACAAAATTGCAAGGACTTGAAGGAGAATGGAGCTTAGGCTGTAATAGTGGTTGTGTAAAAGCCTTTGTGAATTAGGCTGGAAAGTGCCTCAGAGTGATGTAAACTTTACAGCTTTTAGGATTTTACTCACTACAGAACTTCAGCAGTCTTTTTTCCCATGCAGCCAGTAGAGGCTCATGGCACTTCCAGGCTGGGCTGACATAGTGCCTTAAAGATAGGTGGCAGGTCTTAAAATGCTGCCAGATTGTTTAAGAGGTAAAATGTCCCAGATCCTTAATTTTTCTGCACATGATCATCTGAATTATGGCACTTGAAGGAGCGTCCAGCACAAGGTAGACCCTTGCAGATGCCAGAAACAGCCTTTTCCTTCTGTAGTGGGATGGTGATGGAGTATTTATACCAGGTTTTGCTCAGTTGGCACAAACTCATACAAGGTAAAGTATCTCAAACTCAACAGGCTCCAGCACGTACATGGCAGAGAGTGTGATGTCTTTAAGGACCCAGAAGTAGGACTGGCCCCATGTCCCATTGCTCTGGAGGAAAATTAAGTGCAGGTGCTGGGACTCAGCCCACTAACCTTCGTCAGAGCTGGCAGGTTTAAATGTGCTTCCAGTGCCCAAAGTCAGGAAAGATGGTTTCATCCCAGCCCTGTGGGAATGGGTGTGTGCCTACTTCTCCACAGCTAATAAACATCGAGAAGTTGCTTGCAGGAGAAGGCTGTTTCTTTAGAGAGATTTGAGGCCAACTCTGTGCAGCTGGGAGAGGGCAACAGATGCTTTTTTCTGTGAATTGAAAGGAAACGTCTCCTTTCTTTGCCAGGACAGGGATAAAAGTGCTCTGTACTAGAATGGCACTGCTGAGGATGTTATCCTGGTGGACTGGAGGCAAAACCTGTGGGCACATGGCCCTCTAAGCTGGGACCCATGTGCTTTGCATCCTTGCATGTGCCCAGCATTTGGTCCTAGAGCACGCAGGAACTGAGAAGAGTCCCCTCTGTGCTGATGTGTGGTGGCTTCAAAGAAGCCTTGTGTAGAAAGTACTGGATGTTTGTGGTCAAGGTAAGTGAAATTGGAGGTGCTACTTTAATCACTCTGGTAAATTCTGATCAACAGAACTCACAGTCATGAGCAAATCCCTTCTACCACACAACTTAACGTGGTTGACAAGATGTCAGGTCTGTCAAATATGCAAATTATCAATTTTTATTTAAAACACCTTCATACCAGGCTATGCAAATATTTATAGGAATTGAACATCTCTCTGTAAGCCTTCAAGGTGCTTCATCACAGAGCCAACTCAATGGCCTTTGTGCAAAGTAATTGAGGAGTAAAACCATCAGGTATAACCAGCTTCAACCATCTGATCTTTGATTTGGGGATGCTTTTCCAGAATTGGCTCTAAGTCCTGTTCTGTTAGGTTTGGTCCCCTCCCTGTCCCAACAATTTTATCCAATGATTAGTGGAAAAGTCCAATGAAATTGCTCCTGGGTGCAACCCATAGTCCAGAGTCCCCACTTTGCTGGGGTAAGAGAGTGGCTGTTGCTTGTAATCTTATTCTTAGACCATTAATTTTTCCTTTTGCAATTGCACAATTTCAACTGGCAGAGGTAAAGGAACCTATAAACCTGTCTTTCCCTATCTCCAACCTTTTTTCCCCATTTATCTTGTCTATGCCATAATGAGTAGCACTGTCTCCTAAAAATCAAGAGCAATGAGTTTAAAACTTCCTTATACTAAAGCAGGCATCAAACCCCCATTTTTGAGTCCTTGACCAAGATGTTCAGGCTACCATGTAAAAGATGATTTGCAGAAGATGCTACCATTTTAGAGGAAGCCACAATTACTACTATGCTTTGTGATGTCAGTTCTCACACTGCCAGTCAGTATTGACATTATAAATTGCTCCATTTATTGAGAATGAAGAGTATTTTACATGAGTCTAATACAAAGGGAGACGTATCCTATTCAAGCTGAAATACAAATTTTTCTACAGTGGACCAAGCTTCCAAGTTTGATATACCAGATACTTCAAAAGTACATAAAATTCTACAAAACAGAATTATAGGACAGCTTTTTCCAGTCCCCTAGTGCCTTAACCTGGAAGTATGAGGTTTCAGGCTTCCCTTCACCCACACCAATCTTTTAAGGAGCTTACTGTTTAAAATTTATTCATTCTGCCTCTTGGTGTAAATACCTGCTCTCTGTAACCTGAATGTTCACATCCTCCATGACTTCCTATGGTACTGGATTTCACAGATCATTATGCAAAAAGACATTTCCTTTGTGCTCAGACTCTTTCACTCAGTTTAAAATGTCTACAATAAATAATATAAAATGTCCCAAGTTGAAAGGGACCCACATGATCATCAAAGTCCGACTCCTGGCCCTGCACAGGACAACTTCAAGAATCCCACCGTGTACCTGAGCATTTTGTCCCACATAATATTTGTATATGTTGCCTGGTATGCACAAAATTTCTCAGTGGGGGTGGAAAGCATGGAAAATCCAATGACAAATACACTTTGAAAGTCAAGATTGCTTGAAACTGATAGATTTCCTACCATAAATACTATTATGTCAACAGCCATACCTTTTGCCAGCCTTAATTTGTCTCAATCTATCAATGGTCCCGTGTGGAATGTTCCTGCATCTCTACCATTACAGAAAGAGAAAGGATCACTTCCACCTGTGGCTGTAACTGACACAGCCTTGCTGAAACCAATGGCATGACCTGCCATCTGAAGCCATTAATGTAACATTACAGCTATAAAAGCCTGGGCCAGCTCTGGCTTGCAGACAGGTGTACATACCAAAGGATTTAATTAACATCAGTAACACTGAACTGACTGAAAAGGCCTCGGCAGAACCACTCTCCTTGCTCACAGCTGAGACATGAGCTTGCCTTGTGCATGCACTTGTGTTTGCTTAGGCAGCTTTCCTCTTCAGGTGTACTCCAGGAAGAGCAGTCAGAGCTGAAGTCACATAGCTCTCTTATCATTATTCTCCCTCTTTTACTAGGCTAATGGTCTGGACTGATTTTCCTCTTCTAGGGGAAAGGTCTTTGCTTCTGGCTGATGGTGCATGTGCTGGCTTTCTGCTGGGATTTTTCACAAAACCACTCAAAACCTTCCATCCCTGCTTTGGCTTTCTTCCTCGGGAAGAGGATCTGTGTTGAGTCAGTGGAAGCTGTGAGTTACAGTCTGCAGCCCTTCCAGGGATGGGTGTTAAGAGCTTGCTGCATTTCAAAGCTTTTTTGTAGGAGGCTTCATGCACTCCCCTTGTAAAGCAAACGTCCATTTTTTACCTCTCAGCCTTGGATTGCTGGATTGCTGAAGTGATACTGAACAACTTCAGGCAATGTTGGGGGTCAAATTCAGGCAAATGTTGCAGTAGATACAAGAATTGCATGAGCTTCAGCCATGCTTCTGAAATGGGATAATCCCTTTTCCGTATTATCACAAGGGAGCTCTAAAGATAACTGTGCTGATATTTGTGAAGAGGTCCAATTTCCCAGCAATCCATGCTTCAGAGGAACACATGAGGAAAAACTGATTACCTCCATTTCACACAGCTCGGTGCTTAGTCAGAGTGACACAGGACCCCTGCATGGAAGAGCTGGAAAAAGAGGACTGCTGAACAGCTGCCTATCACAGAGCATCCTATGCAACAACTGAAGCAGGAATTGAATGTGGAAAACACCGTATGTGATCATGTAATTAACAAATGTATCATAATGCCTCAGCATAAGGGAGCTAAATTAAGCTATGGATGCATAATATAGCTTGCATTTAAGGTCTTCATAAAGACTGTATCCCTTTTATTGTTATCAGTGGATGCTCCAGGCAATAAACAACCCTGCAGTTAGATTTCCTTGCTTGGGCACACAGCTGCTAAATTCAGCATTTATTATTGGCGTCTGGGAGGGAGGCTGGTGTTAGTGATGAGAGACTGTACAAGGAATTGTTGCAGTATTGCACCTACCTCTATGTAAAAATGGATAGGAAAAATTCAGCACTTAAAAATTGCTGTGCTTGAGGAGGAATCCATAGCACTCTACACAGCACCTGAAAAATCAGAATATAGGATAGTTTTGAACAGAATAACTCTGTGGGCTGAATGAAGGCTGCTTCCACATATTTACCTACTATGATGCTCAAGTTTAGATGGTCGTAATTGCTTGTTTGTTAATGGCATTATGAAGCTGAATTAATGGTGTGTACAATATAGCTTAATGCTCAATAAAGGTGATTCAATATTTCAGGCTCAGGGAGACTACTGAGTGCAAAAGATATATGTGAAAAGGGAAAAAATGATGCGCCCATTTTTCATTTTCATTATGGATAGACCTGATAACAGCCACCCTGCTTCACAATCTGCCTGGGAAGAAATGATTTACATTTCTGCTTTGCAGCATGTTCCTTCTCTGGGTGAATGCCATAAAGGGTATTGTCCAGCTCACTGGTCCTTGAAGACCAGATTCCTTGCTCTGAGCTGTGACAGGTCTGTGGTCCACCAAGATAAAGCTTAATAATGTGGAAATTTCATGTGACAGTAAGGGGTGTTGAAAGGAGGGCACCCCCCATGCACTGAAGGATGCTGCAATGCCATCACACAACCTGAGCTGATTCATATTTGTATTTCCCACAGAAGCATTTAAATGTACACAGCCTTCAGCCACCAAATAAATACGATACGTGCATCTGTGTCTTTGCAGAGAATACATTTTTACCAGTTGTGGGGTGGCTGTCCTAAGCAGAAGGGTGGCCTGAGAGCCTGATCTAGATCACATTCTTCCCAGGCAGGTGCTGGGTTCATCACCCTTCCACAGAGCCTTCTCTTCTTAACTACAGACAAAAAGCACTGGCTTAGAGTAGCAACATTTATCACTACATTCTCAGAGATGAGGCTACAAGGAGCACAGGTGGGTCCCATTTTGCCATCTGTAAGTGGAGAAGGTAATTTGTTGCCGCCCGCTGGTGCTGGGGGGTTCTGTTTGTTGCCATTTTGTGCTTTGTATGCAGAAGGTAATACACAAGTGCATGTTTGATACAGATATTTGCCAGAGGCTTACAAAGTTTCCCATATGGCGTCTCCACGCATTGCTCATGAGCTCGGATTTTCGCTGCACGGAACTGAGGCAATAAAATAGTGTCTCTGTCAAACTGGAAGCCTCCAGAAAAACCAAAATTAATGCCTCAGAAACATTTTAGGAGGTTCTCTTTAATTTGATTTTTAAAGCATCTGAAAATTTTCTGGGCTTTCTAATTCTCATCCTAAATGCCCTCTGCTCCAACCCTTTAGCTTCTTTTTCTCTTCAGAAAACAAGAAACAGCTTTAAAGGGTTGAAGTTGAAGAGTTGTGCTTTAAAACATGTACTTTTGAAATTATATTCCCATTTGGAATTGGAGTTGTTACTGTATGCTGAAAGTAAAGCTTTCTTTCACTTTGTGTGTTAGCCGTGAACACACTAATGCAGACTTTTCACCTAAATGTAGACAAGAAATGTTTCTGCCCACTTTTTAGTTTTAGTAACTCCCTCTCTAAAGAGAACAGTGTGCAGGGGGGCCAAAAGTTCCTAAGGACAGAATTTATCACCTGTCACCCTGCCTCATCCTCTCCATTGTCCTAATAACAAAAATCACTTGCTGATTTCAAGAGCCATAGTAAATGTGAGCTAAGTCTTGTCTTAAGTCATAAGTCTTATGACTGAGAGGGATAATTTTCAGTAAAGCTTAATGTCATGTTACATAGTGGTGCATAAGGTTCGTTTTTCAGTGAGGGAGGTATAATCATTCATGTTTTTAATAGATCATAAATTAATTAATTTGCTCTGATTAGCAAAAGATATACATGGTGCTTCCCAAGGATGTAGCATATGGAGATGGAACATAATAGGTCACACTGAGCTGGCTGATTTGCCTAAACTCAAGTCTGGTACCTGTGTCTGACTTGAAGGTTAACTTGAAGGTTCACCTTCAGCACCCACCAAAAAGGCAATTTTAAATATAGTAGAAGAAAAATCAAACAACATTTAAGAGAAGTGTGCTTAATGCTGTTTCTTGTTTTGCCTGTACATCCTGAAAATGGGACAAAAGCATTTGGAGGAAAACATTTTATCCCAAATGAAAGTTGGAAAACCAAACTAACTATTTTAATAAAGAGATTTGATTCAAAGCTAAATTATACTTAGGAAAAAACACCAAAACAAACACATAATATTATCATTAAAGCTCACCCAATGAATCCACAATATATCTTTGCCTGCTGCCCAGTCTGTGCCTTTATAACTTCCAGATCTCAGTGACCCAAAATTTAAACAGGATTTTACCCCTCATATACCAGCTCTGCAAAGTGGAAGAAGCATTTATCCCATTGACAGAAGGATTATCAAGTGGGTCGTTCAAGAGCATGAAGGCAGCTTTAGTTTGGAACAAAGACAAGAAGCTGTGTTTAAAAAGGGAAATTGAGCTCAGCTATTCCCCCTCTTCCTCCTGTGCAGGTTGTAGCTGGGATCAGCCCCAAGCATGCTGCAGAGCCTGCTAGGAGGTTGCAGGAAGCCTCTCACTGTGGGGCATCTCCAGCTTGAGGGCTGAATCCTGTGTCCCCATGCCCAAGGTGCCACAGCATGGCAATGCCTTCCCCATGTGCCTGATGTGACAGCCCCACTGCTGCCCCTTGGGGCCCCAGCACTTGTGAAATGCCAGCCAGGAGTAAATTGCATACCCGAGGCTACAAGATAGCTTTGCATCTGACCTGGCAGTTGTACCTACATCTTGCAATGGCCAGCAAGACATTCCCCAGTTTCACATGGCTCCAGTTTGAGAAAGGAATTCCATATTGTTACATGGATGTATAAGATGGTAGAGATTTATGGATTCAGAATCTTATCCAGGCTGTTATGGTGATTTAGAGTTGGGTCAGATTAAAAGCCTTTGATCGCACACACAGATTAAGGTGGCATTTGAAATCTGGATCCACTTCTAAAATCTGCATCTGACTCATCTCTAGCTACAGACATGGTGTTTTATGGTTTTATTTCTATTCTAGGGGGACATTTTCATGCATGCCTTGTAGCAGACAGAGGAGGTGGGGATCTCTATATGATTTATATTCAAGGTAATGCATACATAACTACATCTCTATTTCTCTAGCACATAGCGAGATGTAAATTTAACTTTATTCATTTGCTGCACTAGGAAACAATGCAGCTCCCTTGGCAACACATCAGCCACAGACAGGAGTTAGGTAGAAGAGAGATTCAAAGCCAGTCTCCTAATTGACTTTTTGAAGTCATAAGCCATTTGTAGCTATAGCAGTAATGGCAGTATAGATCGGCTTGGGGACAGTAGAGAAAAAAAGACTCTAGCACCAATCTTTACTAAAGTGAATGCTGGAACACTTCAAATGTTTTCTGAAGATTTTCAAGAAGGATAATTTCTTGTTTTGCTTTACTAAACCACTCTTCTCGTCACACTGTTGAACAAAAAATTGCAAACTTTTGATATTATAAAAGGTTGAGACTTCTGGATTTTGAAACCCAGTAATTTAATCTCTGTGTAACAGAAGATTGTATTACCCTGGAAGAAAATTCATTTGTTTAGTTAGGAAAAAGTGACCTCACTGAATATGATTCACTTATTCGTAGGTTTAGGTGAACAGATTTTTCTAAACTGATCAGGAGAACAAGGTGTTCAGCTGGCTCTGGCAAATAAAATAATAATAAAAAATAAAAATAAAAATAAAAAAATAAAAAAGTTGTTTTCTGAAAAAAGGTAATGGCTGTCCCTTTTTGTGGAAAATGTGAAATCTAACAGGTGTAAGGCAGAACAAAATGAACATGAAAGCAAGAACACATTTCCATATGCTATTTTGAGGTCTCTGAGTGAGACTGAATCCATTTCCACACAGAGAAACAGAACACACACAAAGTAGGATATTTCTGTTCTCCAACCAACACACATATCTGCCTGAGGGGATATAGAAATACCTAACTAGACTTTGAATTCCTGCAACACCAATATCAGGAAGTTGCATCAGGAGCTTGACATCCTCTGCAGGCAGCAGCGTCAGTGTGCTCTGTGACAGAGCTCCCTCTTGGCTGCTCCTTTATCTCTGTGACCCAAGGGAGGTCCCTCTGACCAATCTCTTCCTTCTCTTGCTGCCACTTCACCTGTCTGTTCAAGCATCCATATCCAAGGTCAGATTTAGGGCCCTTTTGGGTTGCATTGACATATTTCTCAGGTGTGCCCCAGGATCCTGTCTACCGGCTTCCAACTCTGAGATACCTGACAAAGTGATAGATGCAAATTTATGGAGGATACTGCGTCATGGATCCTGAGACAGCTAAGAGAGAAGAAACTTGTGGGTAAGTCAAACTCTAAGGATTCCTGTTCCCACACTGAAAAATCACTGCTGCAATGGAGGTACATGGCTCTTTTCACCTTGCATGAGGAAAGCCAGACATCCAGCAGGACAATGCTGAGAAGTCACCATGCTGAGAAGGGAGCTGTTATATCTAGCCAGGAGGAAATAACAGGAAAAAAATAGACTGCTGTCTTGGGTTGCAATATATAACCAAAAGCATGTATTCTATTCCCAGTCTGTTGAAACCAGTTGAAGAGGAGTTTTTTTCTTTTAACTCCAGCGGGGGAGGGGGAGGGTGTCTTCTGTTAATGGGCCAGCTGTTAAAACCAGGTGGAGCAGTGTTCTTTATCTCTTGCAGGACCCATCCTACATCTGGAGGATATCTTCTGCTAACGGGTCATTGAGGTTCACCACATGACTGATACAATTACAGCATCCCATTGTAAGATGCTTCACCCAGTGGGAGGAGCCAAGCATTCCTACCTAGATAAAAGCTGGAATTCAGCACAGCAGGACAGCCTGATTTCCACTGGATTCCCTGAGGAAAGACTAGACCCATCTCACCACTGCTGGATCCTTCTACAGCATCATCTCTACTCCAACAGAACCACATCTGTTACTCCAGGAGGAATTATTTGGACTAATCCCAACACCCTGACCAGGGTATCAGGTTGTATTCTGACTCTGTCAGTGTTTCTAGGATTTTTTTAAATTGTTTGTTTGTTTGCTTGCTTTACTACAGTTGCATTTTTTTAATATTCGTAGTAAAGAACTGTTATTCCTATTCCCAAATCTTTGCCTAAAGGCCCATAATTGCAAAATTATAATAATTTGGAGGGAGGGGGTTTACTTTCTCCATTCCAAGGGAAGCTCCAGCTTTCCTTGGTAGATACCTGTCTTTTCCAAACCAAGACAACTGCAAAGCTGACTAACTTCTAAAACTGCAATAACAGCTATTCTTAGCTATCCACCTCTTCCTGGAGCTAAATTTCTCAGCCAGATCAGTCACAGCACAGTCACAGGTGTCCAAGGGAGGCATTATCTTATGTATTCAAGATACCTCAGCATACCCAAGAAAGGAGTGACAAAGGGAAAAGAAATATAAAACAAGACTAAAAGTCCACAAGTCTAGATTACTGTAGAGCACTGGATGTAACACAGGTGTCATCCAGACAATTGAAGCTGACCCCTGTGCACTCCAGCACACCAACACTCCACTTATCCTTCAGACCCATCCCTTGAGGGCTGCAAAGCCATGGCCTCATGAGCTCACCATGTCTTTCAGGACTGCCTCAAAGACTGGGGTGTTCCTGCCAAACCCTGCCTTTCATTGCTGAGTGGAGAGCTGCTGGCCTGCATTGAGGCTAGATTTAATCCCTCTGGTGGGTGGAACATGCATTTTGAGTTGGCATTACAATAAATGCACCTTACTTCGGTTAGATTTGAGCTAATTATTTAGTGGCCAGCACTGACTCAAGGAAAGATCAGAACAAAAAGTGATTTCCACTCTATTCTTGTTTCCTGCTCAAGCACAGTATGTAAAGCAGCACTGCTAGCTGGACTGATGGGAACCTCTTGTGAAAACCAGCATTACTGAACACACAAGCTTCAGTTACTTAGTCCACATAGAGGACCAAATTCCATTATCTCCACATAATGATAGAAATGTTACCAATGGAAGGCTGGAATCACAGGGCAAAATCTATCCTCCCTGTATTCAGCAATGCCCAGAAGCTCTTGCCATGCAAACTGCTGGATTTACAAGGGTCAGTGTGTTTTTACAGGCTCTGAGAATGCTGTTAATAGTGCGGCTAAGCAAAGATGAGAGCTGCTTGTTGCTAAGAGGCTTGATCCCACTTTCCCCTTCTTCCTTTAACTTTGAGCTTGGCAGTAGCTCTTGATTCAGCAGTCAGTCTCTGGGCAGACAGGGAAGTGCCCAGGGAAGTGATGTGAATGCAGGAAGAGCCACGGGAATGCCACTTTCAGGGACAATTAGCTACTAAATCAAGTCACCCGCATCATCAAATTACAGCGCCAGAAATGGCCTCAGACCTTTTCCCAACTTTCCTTTAACCAACAGCCCTGGTGAAGTGTCTCATTTTCTTTCTATCCCAGTAGCTGGATGGAGGGTCCTGACTGTTGCTGCCCCAGGCAGAATAAACAGCAGGTTTCCAGTGTGATGTAGCTGAAGAGCACTTGTTTGTGCAAGAGGATTTTGGTGATGTTATTTATCACAGGCATTTCTCACTCCATGTTTACAGATCTTTTTAGTTTCCTCAACTTACTTGTGAAGGCATTCCAGAACAATCACCAGAGGATGTAAAGCTGATAGCTTATCACCCAGGCACCAAGAAGACACATGCATCCTGATATATATCAGGATAGAGGAAGGAAGTGATTTAGTTCCCTGGAGTGTCAATGCTGGTGCTCTACAGCTCACAGAAGCCAGCACATATGAAAGATTTCCAAAGGCTGGTGAGTAATTCAGTGCTGACTTTTTCAGCTGTGTGGAAAACTACAAACACAGCAGCTCTACCATATTTGTGAAACGTAAAATGAAAAGATATTGAAGGCTTGTATCTGCAGCTGGGTTTGTTCTGCTATTTAGGTCTTGTTTCAAATGGAAAAAAAAAATAGAATAATATGTTAATGCTTACACTGACTGCATTCACATATGAAGACTTGGACTCTACAGGCATACAGAGCAATTCTGCCTCAATTATTGTGCTTCTGAAAATGTCTTACAGGAAAGAGATGGCAAGGCAGCTTGTTCATGTTCAATAGCTTTAGATACACTGGATTTCATCCTGATTTTATCAATCTAGAAAATAATAAAAAAGCAATATCAAATCAAAAATATGGCTGTTCAGATTATAGTTTTAAAGATGATATTAGAAAAGTTGCAGTCTTTCCTTAATGCCTTCCTGGAGCTCTTAAATAAACACACAGATTTCTAGGTTTTTGTAAATCAGTCTAATGCCTTTTGTCTCTGTTCACTCTCTATTCCTTTCTCTAACTTTTCCAATTACATGCACAAATATTCAACATGAGACCAAGTCTGAAAATCGTCTAGGCCCACAGTAGCCTTGAAACATAAACAAGGAACTGTAGTCCTTCCCCCAGACCATGTAATACAGCTAACATGTCAAAATAAAAATGCCTTATTCTGTAAAGATAGAGATGTAAGAGAGCCTACATCACCCCAAAAAGAATAGAATCCTCTGTGCAGGGGGGTCCCACAGGTTTCAAATGTATTCCTTCAGCTGAAGTGTTTCCTGACTCAGAAACCTAAGTGCCTGTATTAAAAACATCATCTTAAGGTCTTTTTTGAAGGTTGAGATCAGAAATTTGTTATACAGCTCACCTTGACTTTAATTGAATTTTATGTTTACATTATTTCACATGAAAACCTGACTTGAAATTTCCTTTTTTGCCTCTCTGGAGATTGCACAGATCTGGGAAGCAAAACATTTTATTACACTGCAGACTGAAATTTGCTGTTTTCACAGTAAATGACCACGATAAATTGGTGCCTTTGACTCTGGAGCCAGTTCATAGAGACATCACATCCTCTTGATAAAGGGTCTGCTAATACTGTTTGCAAGGCAAAAGCTTGGTCATTAACCATGATCTTGATAGCTTACAAAGCCTTTTAGTCTTATATAAGGGTGAAAACACAAGAGGGGGTCAATTCGTCCACTAGATGGAACATTAAAACTCTCTTCCATCACTCTGATCACTATGGGTAATTTTCAACACAACCATTCTGAAGTGTAATGCAACTATTCATTAAGAAGAACTCAACAAAGCTTTACCTTCAAACTATGGGCATAATGCCTTGCAGCACAAGAGCTCCATCATGCAAAAGAGCTTTATGCCAGCTCTGGCTTGGACCACAGTAAAATTCCAGCTACTGTCAATGAGCAGTATCAACTCTGTGCTGCCACTTATGAGTGTTGGACATTCCAAAAGTTCTCCCCCTATTTTTTTTTTTTTTCTGATGAATAGGGGACTAATTTGGCCAAGCACTCGATGTAGGCCTATACTCTTCCATGTGGAATTTGAGCTTTTTTAACACAACTTGCAGCTATTACTCATTGCTTAAGACAGATGGCACAGTTTAACAACCAACCTCTGTGTAAAACTCACAATTGAAATGTTCAGAATGAGAAGGAGCATGTAAGCCCATGAAGCACACTACCCTTCTTTAAGGTATGTTTTTTTCTCTATCTTCTTAAATACATGGAATCTACCTGTGATTTTTCTCTTCTTAGAATAGTATATCCCTTTCCCAGAGTTTTGTGAAGTTATCCGACTCAAGAAGAGGGATTCGTGAACACTCAAGACTGCCAAGAAAGCGGCTGAATGTAGCACAAAATCTCTTGGGTTCCAAATATTTAATCTTCTTACAATACTGTACAGTTAGAGGCTAATACTTACTTACTGCTTTCATACCACAGTAACATACGGTCTACCTGAGAACCAACACATTTTGCTTTTCATGGGGCCAGCATCCTAAAAAGTGTCTGCAGGCAGATTTAAATCTCAAACCATTGCAAGGGAAGATCATCACTGACTGCTGGTGCCGCTGCTTCGAGGACTGCTCCTGGAGGAACTGCCTGCTGCCATCTATTGATGCACTGCGGGAGGGTGCTAGACCAGCAAGCCCCCAGCAAAGGTTTTCTGTGCTCGGGTGAGAAATCCTGTAGATCTGAGGTCTGGGACTCAGAGAGAAACCCTTACTAGGCTATTCAAGAGCAGCAGAATTATTTAACATAGCTCAAGCCAAGAGTTCATTACAGACAAGCCTTAGCTATGTGGCTTAGGATGGCCTGCACTCCAGAATCTTAAATACATTAATATCCTCATTGCATCCTCTCTGCCTTCCACTGCAGGGGAAGCATTAAGATCTTGACTTTCAGGGGGCCCACGTTATGGAGAGATCACAGGATCTGTCCACTACTTCTGCAACTAAGAACTGGATGAATTTGTGATTGTCACCTTCAGCCAGCCCCCGCAGCACTGAGGTCACTTGGCCTGGGTAAAGACAGGAGCCTTCTAGCCAATGCTGGTAACACACCAAAATGAGAGCAGCATCCCATGGGAGCAGCAAGCTCCCACGACATCAGCTTGGTGTGACACTGCTGCAGCTGCAATCACTGCAGAGGCAAACTGCCTCTGGAGAAAGAGGGTGGTAATAAGGCAGCTCTTCCTAAAGGGCAGCTGCCTTTGTCCCCACAGTTCAGAAAAATTTTTCTTCCAAGTAAAGAGAGGAATAAGGGTCTGTTGAGCCTGATACTGGAGCAGCTCAGTTCTAAGCAGCTCAGCAGCTTAGAGGTGACCTACCCAGAGGCAGCACCCAGAGTGTCAGTCAGCTGTGATACAAGCCAGTCCTCCTGTACACTCATGGTATACACTGGGAGAGCACAAAAGGATCACACTCACCAGCTACATGCTGCAAAATCCAGGGTAGACAAAGAAAGAAGCAAAAACAGCCTTAGGGAAGGGATTTAAGTAAGGCTGGCACCTGGATTGCCAGTAACCTCTGGCATGAGGGTAAATGGTGGGGACTCACTGGTGGTGAGTGACTGCTTCTTTGTAAGCACTGAGACACCAAGGAGATTTATTTGAGTTTCTTCAGTGTTAGGCAGCAAAGGAATAGGAAGGTTGCAGTCTGTGAACAGAGGCTAGAAAAATTATTACAGAGCATTGTAATGAAAGAAGCAAGTTTTAAAAGGGAATCTTTACTCATGATCTGATCCTAGTTAACCCTGATAAGACGAATGATAGGAACATCTTTGAGTTAGTCCCTGTAGATAGCAATAGGTTAGAGAGGAAGAAGAGAGGTGAGCAAAGAGCTGTGATCTCACTGGAATGGATATTTCAGTTACGATTGGCAACCTGCTGACTCAATGTTTCCAATGATTTTCTTAAAACAAAATAGCATTCCTCCTCTCCTTTGTACTTATTCAATTTGAGACTGCTTTTATGTACAGATTTGGACCCTGAAAGCGGAGAAGCACTGATCCCTGAGTCCTCAGCAGAGATAACAAGACTTGGGTGCAAGTGGAAATTGTGGACTCATGCCTCTTTTGTCTTATAGTCTTTTAATAACTTATTTTTTTTTTCTAAGAAGCACTTCCTCTGGCTAATGCCAGAGGATGGTTTTCATGAATGCTTTTGTATAGCCTGCACAGAATAGTGGGGCATCAGCAAAAGACCCCCCCCCCCCCTCTGCCCACAATTTTCATGTTATTTTATGAAATATTCATAAGGAAATTTTCAACCCTTTGAAACCTGGGCTCTCTCTACTGAGACACATACCATAAATGAGGGACAGATGAAGCAGGTGAAGTGATAACAAAACATTCGAAATTCTTGATATTTGAGCCTAGGTATAGGCTGTGAGAAAGGGGCAATAGAAACTCTTCATCAAATAATAATTAAAAACTTGCACCCTCTTATTTGACAGGGAGGCCTAGGCTTTATGTGCCCACTGTTTTTCTTCATACTTCTCAAATTTCTATTAAATTGCCTTTGGAGTGTGAACACAAAGGAAATAGGTTGGCAATCTGTCTGGAGAGACAAATAAACTTGACAGATTATCTCAGGAGAGTCCTCTATATTCTAAGTGTCTGCAAGCTTAGGAAAGGCTCAGGAAAAGATTTGGTTTATAGACTAATTTTTTGAAGGATGGATTTTGAATTATAGAACCAATGAAGGCTTTTGTCATTTAAGATTAACCATTCTAATATCTCATCTATAATTTAGCTTTCCCAGCTGGTATCTGGTGCACTGAGTAACCATTAGCATTTCAGTTTGGATTCTTGTGTTCTGCTGATGTATTCTAGGAAAGGTTTAGATTGAATTAGATTGAATATTAGGATTTTCTCCATGTAAAATGCTCTCAAGCTTTAGAAAAGGCTTCCCAGGAAAGTGGTTGAGTTGCCATTTCTGGAGGTATTTTAAAAATGTGAAGATGTGGCACTTTGAGACATGGTCTAGTGAGACTTGGCAGTGCTGTGTTGGCAGTTGGACTTGAGGATCTTAAGGTCTTTTCCAACCTAAATGATTCTGAGATTGTATGATTGTATGCTCAGTATGCAACTTGCCTCCATGCAGAGCAATATGGAACTGGTGGCTCTTTTGACCACCATTACATACAATTTGAAGAATTGAAAATTGCAAATAAAATATTGACATAGATTCAATCTACAACATGTATTACTTACCAACACTTCCTAAAGCCTGAGAGTGAGAAGCCTGGCTTTTCTCTCCTTTTTTTTTTTTTTTTTTTTTTTTTTTTTTTTTTTTTTTTTTTTTTTTTTTTGTGGACTTCAGTGGTTTCAATTTGTTGCTTGAACTGTATATGGAAAATTCTACCATGAATAATTTGGTAACAATTTTATTTTAAAGTCAAAAGAATGATCATAGAACTTATATAAATGCATGAATGCACTTAAAAACAGTACAGGTATGAAGAAAAGTGAGAATTTAAAATTCTATTCAATGTTTCTTTTTTACTTGCTTCTGGATTTCTATCAATTTCAGTTTCATAATACAATACCTTTCTTGACACTCAGTGAGAAATCTAAATGACTTATACACCTCTAAGGCTTTTAAATCAAATTTTAGGACTCAAAGCAGAAATAACTGTGTGTTCTTCAGCTTATATTTTGTTTTAATGGTGATCTTTTCTCTCTTCTTTTGGTAAGTGTTTTCTCTCACAACTTCTGACCACCAAAATAAAAGCAAGATATTAGAAAGCATCCACAGGAGATCTACAAAGATGGTGAAGTATCTAGAAGGGAGACTATCCAAGAAATACCTGAGGTCACTTGCTTTGTTCAGTCTGGAGGAGCCCTCTAAACAGTCTGCAACTTCAGGGGAAGCAGAGGGGCAGGCACTGATCTCATCTCTGTGGTGACCAGTGACAGGACCTGAGGGAATGGCCTGAAGTTGTGTCAGGGGAGGTTTAGGTTGGATGTTAGAGAAGGGTTCTTCACCTGGAATGTGGTTGGGCACTGGAACAGGCTTCCCTGGGAAGTGGTCACAGCACCAAGCCTGTCTGAGTTCAAGAATAATTTGGACAACACTTTTGAGCACATGGTGTGATTCTTGGGAATGTTCCTGTGCAGGGGGGCCTGCAGTTGGAATTTGATGATCCTTGTGGGTCTCTTCCAACACAGAATATCCTATGATTCAAGGATTCTAGGACTCTGTGATTCACAGGCAGTAACATTTCTTTTTCTGCATATCTGCAACAGAGACAGGGTGTGGAATAGCACATAAGGTTATTCCAAATCCCTGGTAATCTGATCATATTCCATAGACTGTTCCTTTGTGAGGTTAGGGCATGCAGCAAGGACACTTATTCATAGATCAGCCTTTACCAGAGGACTAGATCTCTGAATTGCTCTCTGCAGTTTCCTGCAAGGATACTCTGTGTGCATCTATATTACAGAATACAGAATACATCTATATTACAGAAGTCTGATGCACAAGGTCAAAAGGGAAAAAGAAGCTTATGCCAGCAGATTTTATAAATATACCTTATAAATGAAATTTTAGTGTAAACAGAATAAGAGAGTGATTTAATTCCCAAAGATCCGGCCCAGAGACCTCACTAATGTGCTAAAGAGATTTGAACATGGTTATGTCATGCTCAAAACCAGAAAAATTAAACAAGCTGTGGGTAAAGTATTGATTGGAAGAAGGAAATCTGGATAGAAACTCTTAATATTTCTCCAATCATAATGACTTAGCACTTTCCACTAACAGCTTGGGCAAAACAGACTGAACTTGGGCAAATTAATTTAATTTATTCCTAAACAAAAGTCAGAGGAGGGTGATGAGAAATAAAACCAAATCATAAAATACCTTCCCTCACCTCTTCCTCTATTCTAGGATCAACTTCACTCCTTATTTTACCTCCTCCTGTCAAGCAGTGTAGAGGGATCACAATGGGGTTTGTGGCCAGTTCATCAAACACTGTCTCTCCTGCTCCCTCCTCCTCAGGGGGAGGACTCCTCACACTCTTCCTCTGCTCCAGTGTGGGGTCCCTCCCCCAGGAGACAGTCCTTCACAAACTTCTCTAATTTGAGTCCTTCTCATGAGGTGTAGCTGTTCACAGACTGCTCCAGCACGGTCCCTCCCTCAGGGTGCAGTCCTTCAGGAACACCCTGCTGCAGAGTGGGTCCTCCATGGGGTCACCTGTTCTGTCAGCAAACCTGCTCAGTGTGGGCTCCTCTCTCCGTGGGGCCACACGTCCTGCCAGGGCCCTGCTCCAGCACAGGTTTCCCACAGGGTCACAGCCCCCTTCAGGCCTCCACCTGCTCCACTGTGGGGTCCTCCAGAGGCTGCAGTTGGATCTCTGCTCCTCCATGGAGCTCCACAGACTGGAGGGTCCCATCCTGCCTCACCATGGGCTGCACCACGGGCTGCAGGGAAATCTCTGCTCCAGGGCCTGGAGTGCCTCCTGCCCCTCCTTCTGCCCTGCCCTTGGTGTCTGCAGGGCTACACCTTTCATGTGGTCTTACTCCTTTCACAGCTGCCATGTCACAGCATTAAATTTGTTGTCTCAGATGTGCTACTACTGTCACTGTTGGGCTCAGCCTTGGGATCCATCTTGGAGCCTGTTGGGAGTTTGCTCTGTGGGACCTGGGGAACACTTCTGTCAGCTTCTCACATCAGTCATCCCTGCTCCCAGTACCAAAACCTCGCCACACAAACCCAATACAAGCATACAGAAAAGGGCTTTGAAAACAGTGTTTAAAAACATGAGTTAAACTTGTGAATAACCAGGAAGAGTAGAAGAGTGTTATGGTGTTTATCTCTCTCTCTACATGAAGCTGAGACTATGAGTGAATTTAATATAATATGTCCAAAGCACAGGTAACCTCTTTTTGTGTATGAAACTAACAAATACCTGATTTATCTCTCCAAAACTAAATCCACCTTTTCAAAGCATTGGCACACACATTCTGCACAGAGAAATTAGAATTATTATCACATTTCTTCCACCTTGCTCATCAGCAGTCTCTACCCCTTTCTTTACACTGAACTGTCAAAAAAAAGGAAGAAAAAAGGGATCAACAAATTAAACCACTACATGTATATTTTAATTATAATATATATATAACATGTGCATTAAATTATATTTTTAAATTTTAATTTATAATTAGAGACATAATCCCTGCTATCAAAAGGAATGTTTTTAAGCGAATGCTTTTATTGTTCTAGTCACATCCTCTTCCCCCTTTCTTTCTAACATCAGCCAGAAAACCCCACAACCACCCTTCATTTTCTTTTGACAAATTCTTATTGTTTTGCTACAGATTAATAGATAACTTCAGCCCACTTCAAGGATCCCACGTGAAATCCCAGATGACAGTATGGAACTTAAGTCCTCCTTCCTCAAACAGTGGTAGGCAGCATGACTTTGAAAATTCTTGGACTCCCTATTCTCCCCTTGCATGTCTGAACTTAAAATTGAAAGAGATGAAATAGACAAAACTATCTCTTCCATTCCTGCAATAAAGTGATCTACTGTACAGAAGAAAAAAATTCAAGAAGTACTCCAGGGAGAAAAAGATACATAACAGATACTGTGGTTAAGACAGTGTCTGCTTAGCATCATGGAGCTATAGCTGTGAGATTAGCAACAAAATATTATTGCTAAGCAATGACTTGTTGGCTAAAACCCTGCCACTCATGAACCCCAGCACCTGACATTGTCATACTGTCTCCAGCCCTCTGTCCTTGTCTCTGGCACATATTGGGCTCAAAAAGCACAAGTCCTCTCTTACTCTGGAAGTTGCTGCCTGTTCATTCAGAGACCTTTCAGAGCCTTGCCTTTTGCACAGGGCTTGTCAGATGCCATCAGCCAGCAGTGGGAGCAGTACTCTGCTCACAGTTATCTCTGCTGCTACTCACACAGCATTATTCATGATGTTGACCTTGCTAAAATAATTAATGTTCAAAATAAAGCACTTGCAAGCATCCTACAGGATTCCTCACTATATCAACTTCAAATTCTTTGCAGACATCTCTTTTGTCCTTTTTGTTCTTATCTCTGTACACACAAACCCCGTTATTTATCTGCTGAGATCATTCTGACAAGAGTTGCTCATCTTCCTGTCTATTTTCAAGACCAAACAAATGCAAACTTACCTTCCCTCTCCCTCAAAAAATAGAATTAAAAACAATGGAATGAATAAACCACTGTGTCCTAACAAAAGTTATAGATGTTGCATTTTTATTTTCAGAAGATAAAATGCTGTGACTTACTGGTAATTTGCTATTCTAAAGTAATTACTAAAATGGATTTTTTTTTCAATATTTCAGACAGGATAAAAAATAGGTCATTTAAAATATGGCAAATAGACCTTACAGTACAGTGAAAAAGATGAAAGAGGAGACTTTCAAGAGAATCATCTTTAGATTTAAAGTAGGATTAATAAAATGCCATTGGCTGGCCAAAACTACTCGAATAACTAATGGCAATTAGCAAGCAATCTTTCAGTATTATTCATCAATAGCACAATTTTGTGAGGTCCTGTGCTCTTTTTATCTGATATAGAATAACCTCAGTGTTCAAAAAAGGATATAAAATTAAAAGTTTGATCGAATTCCAATAAAAAGCTCTAACAATGGCTTCAGTAGGAACTGGATTGGATAACCTTTGTGCAGGAAGCACTTGAGCAAGTCTATCACTGTATTACTCGTTACAGCTATTGACTGGGAAAGTAATTGGTGCTGAGCACAATTAATAGCTAACAGAGATGACCCATATGTAAAGAATTATTGAAAAGTGCAATAGAAACACAGTTAGATACAAGGTTTGTGAAGAAAAAAAGAAGTAGATGGAAGAAAGGCATTTAATAAGATACAATTTACTGTTTAATATGCTTCCCACCAGTTTGGAATAGTTTGTTTTATAAAGTCCTCTAAATATCTCCATTTTCTAAAAGAGGATATCCCTCAGTACCATTTGAAAACATATTCCAAAATAAAATTCTTCATATTTCTCCTCTAGAAATTTCACAGACTATCTCCAGAAAGAAAGAATCATTCCCAGCTCTTGCTTCTTCTTTCTCCTTGAGCAGAAACTGAAGCCCAGAAATTTCATCCTGAAAATAAGGCAGAACTTCTTTACTGTGTGGGTGACCATGCATAGAACAGATTTCTCAGAGAGGTTATGGAGCTTCCCTTGATGGAATGTTCAGGAAGTATCTGGACACAATCCTGTGCTGTGTGCTCTAGAATGACCCCACTTGAGCAGGGAGGTTGGACCAGGTGACCCCACTGTGGGCCCTTCCAGCCTGACCCATTCTGTGATGCCTGATGGAGGAAGAAGCTGCCAATAAATATTGTCAGAATGACATAATCTGTCCTTTTAAACTCATAATTTACAGCTCACTAGCTGTTCAAGGGTAGATGTAGCTAAAGATAGAGTAGGTGCAAATGCAGCAGCATATATGTGTGTAAGAAGAATTTACTAAGGGGAAAGCCAAATTGCTAATAAATATTTACTCTAGAGTCTCGAGAGTAATTCATCACAACTACATTCAGTTATGGTAAGAATGTAACACCACTCCTCAGAGCAGACTGGGATCTTCAGTAGCATCCTGGCAGTGACATCCTTCACTCCTCCATGGTGACTGTCATCTAACATGGGCAGGACAGATAAGAACTGCAGTGGCTTTATTCAAAAGTACTGAGTTTGATAGAAGGTTGAGTTCTGTATTGCACAGGCTCTACCTCAAGTTGAGGCAAACGCTGAAGAAAAATATGCAAATGCACATATTGGTCTATATTTGTTAAAATTTTCCTGCCAGCTTGGATCCATAATTTCCTCTGAAACTCCTCTTCCTGCTCTCTGGAAGAAACTTGTCATCTCTGATCCAGACCCTTTGCCTCTGACCCTTTCCCTCCATCAGCTGCTTTTCTCTCTGGACAAACCTGGGTTGGATATTTCCTGCTCATTCCCAGAGCTAGGGAACTCTCCTCGCTGGAAAGTGGAGTGTCTGATGGCACACACCACTGAATACCATGGCTTCAGTAAGTGCTACAGCTTCTGACATAACTTACATCTCCTACAGAGCCTACACTAAAAGTCATAATGCCATCACATTCCTCTGAAAGCAACAGAAGTATCTTCTGTTCAATTGACTTCTCTGAATACAGTCATCTAACATCCTAGCCTGTCCCAACCCAATTCCAGATGCCTTCTCTGTTAAGGTGCAAGGCTTCCAGAGGCCCTACATCACAACTTGTGGGTTTCATCTTGAGCAGGAGTGGGTTCACTCTCTGGAACCTGCTCTCCATCATTCTCTGAGGGTCTCTTACCCTTCAGCACATCACGTAAGAGGTAGAGCATGCAGAAAAAGTTCAACACCAGTATCCACAATAACATAGTTTTAAAGAATTGCAACTCAGTACATATTTTCTTCTTAACAGAACCAGTCTGAGCTTATTAAGTTAGGAATCCATTAATAAGGATTGTACCCAGCAGAAGCACGAGTTACATGAAGGAAGCAGATTTAACTCACAGAGCCTGAATTCTGTAACAGATGGGCTCACCAGGCGTGCGTTCATGGAACTGGCTCTCCTCTCCGGGTCTGCAAGACATTCACCAGCACAAGGCATCTGCTGGTGAACACCATGCAGGCTCAGAGAGAGGAGTCAGTTCCACAACACAAGCACGTTCAGTGCTCAGTGGGTCTCTAATCCTTAATCATGTTCACAGCTTTGCAGGCTGACGCAGTGCCGATATAAAAATTCACAAATTTGCCAGACTGAAATCCTCCCACCTCACCCAAGATTCATGAAAGGACATGGGAATGGAAATGGTTGTGTGACATGTAGGCTCTGAAGAATGTTCTCGGACTGTGTTACACCCAGGTGTTGTGTGTGTGGTGCCACGTGCAATATTATTGCTCAGGGAACAGAAAATTAAGACTGTTGGAGTTTTATCGTTTAGCAAGGGTACAGTCAGACCACAACAGGCATTAAAGTTAATTGCAAACAACTGATTTACTGTGGTCTGAGAAGCTGACTCATCACCAGAAAGATTTTAACTAACCATCTGTGTGCTTCTGACTCATTGCAACTAAGGAATAAACCCTATATATTTAGTTTAGTTTGGTTTAATATGTTTTGTTTTACCATGGCACCAAGACAGGAGTGCACAAACAAGCCAGGTTAAGGCAATTCAGCCTTCCATCTCTAAACTGATCATCTGTTCAGCTGTTAATGCTTTTAGACATTCAGCACAGCCTACTAGGAAAAGTTTGTAAAGCATTTTGGTCCCTAAGCATTTTGTTTCCATCTTGTGCTCTGAAAATCCCTATTTAAATCAAAGATATTCCCTAAGCCTCACACTCCTGGCTGGAGATCCAAGGAAAGCTGTCCAATTTGCAGGGAGGGATTTGAGCTTCTACAGTGTATCCCATTGAATATTTTGCTTGCGAGATTTTTGACTGATGTTTGTAAATCCTCACAAGCTTAATTAGTTTGAGTCAAACCTAGATTTCTTTGGTTCAGTGAGTGTTCTTGAATAAGAAGCAGAATCCTAGTGAACTGTGGAATGATATAGCACAGGTCCCTCTACAAACAGATTAAATTCCATAACTAGACGGGTTGCATGATATGTTTTTTAAATGGCCAGATTCAGAGGTTGTTTTTGTTAAAGCTTTCTGGTAGAAAGCACCTCAGCTACACAGAAGCATACCACAGATTCAGATTTTTGCATTTCACATCACTAAACTTTCAAAGGTTAGACTTCAGTTTTGCTTCCAGAATGGTTCTTTAACTGCGTTCTTCTTAAAAATATGTTCAGCACTAAAATCAAAGCCAAAACACTGAGAAATATTTTATTTCCAGGTAAAAGAATGTTTTCTTCCCAAGATAAATATTCACTCAGGCACAAAAAAGAGAAAGTATTGGCTCCTTATACAAAATGTGCAGCCTTAGGCTATTGTGCCATTTTGTTCCATTAGGTCTGCAGCAAAGCTTAAACAGACCAGTGATAAAAACACGCATTTTATTTTGTTTATGACCAAGACAAAGTATTTGTCTACATAAATGGATAAAAATACTTGCCTATTGCAGTTGAAGATGTATTTGGTAGTTCTGGATTGCTTGAATATTATTGATTTTCCTCTTTTACCCTTATCTTTCTCAATAAAAGAGTAATGTGGACATGTATCAGCATAATTCATGCCTGGCCATTCTCAAGGCTCTAAAGAGTTTTATGATGTTTCTCCTTAAGTCAGAGTATACTTTACCAGATCAGCCATTTGAGGTTTTTATGTATAGCTTAAGGATTCCTTTGCCCAGTAAATCCCTTGATGCTAGTACCTGTTTGATAGACTTGTGTCACTTTGGCAAGTGTCTAATTCTACTTACAGACACCAAAATTAAAGAATGATTCCCAAACTTTACAGTGCAAGAAAAATATAAAGTGGGAAAATCAGATTAAGAAGCACTTGAGTAATAAATAATAAAATTAAATATAAAATGAACAATCTATCTTTGATGAGTTTTTTAATGTAGCTGTTGGTTGGCAATTTTTTCCCTTGCATCTAGGAAAAGCCTAGCTGTTGGAGATACTCAGAAAAACATGATATAGGGCACAAGAAATACGTGTTTTTTGGGAAGAAGGACCAGAGACTATGCACTGTAGGACATTGGATCACTATTATCTACAAGTCAGTATAGGAAAGTCATTGTCCTGGGCTCCCCTTCTGCAAGGAATCTGGACAACAGTAACAAATTATTGCCTGCCCTGAAAATGCAAGACATCTCATTATCTGGCTAAGATTCACTCCATTCTTGAACCACTGGCTTCTTCATGGGTTTACAGAAAGAGAGCTAAATGGGAGCATCAGCTGTTACAGATCTTAGAGCAGAAGTAGCTCATCAGTACCATGGAAGGTACTGCCCAAGGCATACACATCATGTCTCCCGCTATTCTATGTAAAAATCTAGGCAAAACACATTCACCAAGTGACATGATGAACAAGCACAAATGTTTCATGGTATGCATTATGAGGAATGCTTCCCTTAATTCAAACATGTTTACTTTGCAGTTCATAACTACAGAAAGGATTTGCAAAGGTCTCTTTTCCTCAGTGGCAACAGGGGAAAAGGCAATTTTGAAACTTCTGAGCTGAAGGGAAAGCCCACATAAAGAATAGGTTGAGAGGCACAACACTGACATAAAAAGTGGCCACCAGGTATATCATGAGATCTGTTTTTATTTTGCCTTTTTGCATTAGTAGTTTTAGGATTTCTGGGGTTTGTGCTTCTTCTGAAAGGTGGAGGCTATCTTTAGAGATGATGAAGATAAAAGATTTCCTTAAGCACAGGCTGTCACATAAAGTTTATTGACAAAGAGCAGATACTATGAGATTTAATATAAAATCTGAAGGAAATGTCAGAAGTGCATGACTTTCTGGAGGGTCCCTCTTGCCTGAGGGAGCCTGATAGACCAGTTGTCTGTGATTTTCCTCCCTGCCACTTCTTTTTTCGTCACCTTCCTCACAAGGACAGTGTCTTTCTGGGCTTAACACGTGCTTATATGGCTTCAGCTGTGTATAGTCTATCCTGAGCTGCAAAGGATTGCTCTAGCATGTAAAGCAGGACCTTGAGTGCTCCTGCCTCCACAGCCTGTTCAAGGCACCCAGCTGGAACAGTCATTGGGAATCTTTGTCCATATTGCAGTTGCCTGATAGAGTCTCTGCTTTAAACTTAGGAAGGAGACATTAATATTCTGTCCTTTATTTTTCAGAGCTGTAACTTCTCCTCTGGCGCCTGCAGGGGCTACTTCTCAGCAAAAAATAGCAGGAGGCTACACAGCACCCTTGAAATTTCCTCGTAGTGGCAGAAGGAACCCTGCTGGGACCCAGACAGCTGCCAGGACTCACAGGCTGCCAGCTACACAGCTCATCAAGAAGAGAAAATCTTCCTATCCATACAAGTCCAACATCTCATTAATATCTCTTTTGCCAGACATGAACTAATCAGCCCAACCAGATTTGTAAGGAGATATTTCGAGCTCGCTCACACCCTCCTCAGGCCCTTCCAGCTACTGCAACAGTGTCCTTACAGCAACAGCCAGGTACTCACAGGCAGTGAAGTGTCCCCTTCCCACAGTCATGGCATGGTGCCCTCCCCATGCTGCCTGGGGCTCTGAGCCCATCTTCTTCAGGTTAAAAGCTTCCTGCTAGGAAGCATCCTTATGGTGGAACACGACCTGGTGTCTAGAAAGGGGAATACAGTAGTATGGCATGCTGTGAATAAGAGGAAAATGATGACCTGGTAGACATATATGCTAGCAATGTCCCTTCAGAGGATGAGACCACCCCAATAAGCAAACCCTCCCCCCCACCAAAGAAAAATCTGAACTTCATAATTTGTGCAGACAAATTTTTATTATAACCTCCTTTGCTTTACTTCCACATGCTGCCTTTGTCTCACATTCACTATTTCTCCTTACATGTCCAGTGGGTGCTGCTGCGCCTGGTGTGCTCACAGGCATAATCCAGGGGCTTAGAGAGGTTATGACTCCTGGCAAACAAAAAAAAAATATACATGCTTGCTTCCTGGCTGGACAGTCAGGATCTTTCCTCACTTCCAGACGCTCACCTTTCCCTACTACAACACTTTACATGCAATTAGTAGCTTTTATAACACTATGGTACAGCAAAGATCTGTATGTGGAAGAGTATATGAAACCTACAATCTTTTGCTATAACACAACTTTCTGTGTTTTTTAAGGAATGACAACTAACTGCAAATATGTTCAGTTTAGGTTGCATTTAGCAAAATGTCTCAAAACAGTCCACTGGAAAAAAAATGATTATTCTTTACAAAGATAAAGGCACTTTCAGGAGTGTGGGTTATATTTCTTAGAATGGCTATGACTAAATGGACATGAGGCACTTTTTAAAAGCACAGGAGAGAAGTTATGTTCAGCTGCCTGTTCTTACCTAAAGCAGTAATCTGATAGACTTAACCCTACTTCTAGCCAGAGTTTTGACAGCCAGCAACTCATACATGATTTACACATTGTAAAAGTCAGAAACCAGCTAAATCATGTTGTTGAGGGCTGAGCTAAAACATAGGTCCATTTAATAAGCTTGAAGAATAGCCCATACTTGTTCAGAGAAACCTGCTTGTCTCTCTCCTTAAAGAGTGCTCAGTTGCCTTGGCAGACTGATCTGTATCACTGCTCCAGACTAGGCTGGACCATATTTCTCCCCCATGTCCACCACTGCGTGACAGATCAGACATGGTGGGACTTCCTAAACACAGTGAACTGCTGCTGCCCTGGCAACTGCAATGGCTCTGCTGTTTCATTTGTTGTGTGATGGTTACAGTGGTTTGGCTAGAAGCAGGTCAGCACTTTTGGGGGAATCTTCCTTGGGGATAGACCTCATTGCCTAACTCCAACCACCACTATTCCATGAGAACAAAAAGCACAAGGCCTTATGAACAGGCATGCTTTGCCTTTTTAAGTACATAACAGGAATCACTATCTTCCCCCCACTAATCTCACTCTTTTCTTCACCTGTTTCTTTTTTATGGAATCCCTTGTTCTCTTCTCATTTCCTGCTAATTTTTCTCTGCCTTCAGCCTTTTGCATTGTTAATTGATTATTCCTTCTTTGTCTCTCTTTCCTTCCCTCCCTGTCTCCTCTTTGACAGAAGGTGACACACTGCTCATGCTGAGAGCATCCACCAGATGACTGTGAAAACAAGCTCTGGCTTGTAGACTGCTGGGGGAAATGACAGATGCCCCTTCCAAAGTGACTGCCACACAAGTGCCAAAAAAATTGAGAAATGAAAATCAAGTTATTTTCAGGAGGAAAGGTATCATCCTACCAGGACCTGAACAGCTAACAGGAACCTGTATGAAATATATATATGAGGCTTTCTGCTCAGACTGTTGTTCTGGTCTGGCAGCTCTTCTGCAGCAGCTTTTGCGGATACATTTCCCCTTGACAGATTGAAGACTTTGTTCCAAAATGTCCAAATTTGACCTGAAGCAGATTGCATAAATAGGACATTGCATAAATAAGTATGATTTTCATAAATAGCTTTACCAAGATCAGCATTTTCATCCCTGCTTTGGAGAGAGAGAGACTGACACCTAGCACAATGCAGTGACCAGCTCTGTGTTACACAACAAAGCAGTGACAAAGCCCATAGCTCATCTGACCCTGGATGCAGCTCCTCAGTAATTATTAAAATGATAATTGGGGTTTAAATTCTCTTCTACAGATACACCCTTCAAATACTATGTGATCTAGTTAGACATAATTTAATAGTCTTAATAGTCACCCTTTCACAGACTCGTGTGGCAGCTACATGGCACTCTCTTTCTGAAAGGGCCAAACCAAAAAAATATTTACTGCAAACTGTTATTTTTGATTGGTTTGAAAACTTCAGGACTTTAGAAATACGAAGGGTCAAAGTCAAGACCTCAAATCCATCTACTGGATATAAATTTCTTGCACCTTCCATTGGTAAAGGGTTGTTTTGACACATCAGACTAGAATGGTGACCGGGTCAGTTTGGTTTCAAATGGCTGCTGTTGGAGTCTGAAGAACTTAAGACTGTCTGGAATTCAAGCAAATTTAAACTTTGAAAGCCACTAAAGCTTCCAACACCTGAGAGATGCTTTTGGCTTTAAAGCTTACATGTATTTTTGTTCTGGTGCATGGTAGAACATTATCTACTTTGTCCAAAACATATTTATGTTAATATTGGATGGTTTTAATGTGCATTTGATTTACAACTAGATAGAACAACAGACAGTTAACAGGAAAGCAAGACCAGTTCTGAGACCCCTTCCTCTTTTACCAACGTTTGCTATGGTAGCTAGTTTATGCCTTGTAACTACAAAGGAGAATATGAATAAGAGTGAATGAATCTTTCATATACTCCAACCCCAGAAAGCACCATTTTGCTCCTTTAGTTTGACCTCCTTTGTTTGAAAACAAAATAAAAATAGCAACAAAACCCCCAGGCCATAAAATTTCAAGATTTTGCTGAATCAAACCCATAAATTTGACATACGAGAGCCAAGATAAAAAAATTCTGCCAAGTCTGCATTTTAAAATAGCTAAGATGTGGAGAAGCTTTTTTTTTCTTGCTAGAAATTGTCTATAAAAGGCTTGTGATACCACACTGCTGCTTCTTCCTACACATTCAGTCTTGTCTTCAGCCCATCATGCAGGGAAGGGCGCTCTGCTACAGCTCTCACTACCTCAGGACTCCTCTCTAACACAACAATATCTGAGATCCTTTCAGACAACTCTCTGCTTGTCTGAGCAGTACAAGAGGCTGCATGAAAAGGCCAAATCTCCTTCACATTTATAAGAGTTTTGCATATAGAAATATCAGCTGTATCAGACTGGTGAAGACACATTAGAGATGTAGTTTGCTACAGAGAAGTGTTTGGTTTGTTGTGGTGGCTGTGTCTTTGGAATAGTTAGGCAAATCACATCTTCCAGACCCAGCTGGTCCCTCAGCCCCATACTCCACAGAAGTTCTGCAGCTGGCTCAGAAGAGCCCATTGAAGAGAGAAGCCCCTCTAAGGCAGTTCTTGTAGAAACAAAATGCTATTGCTTTTTCTGTAGGAGATAGTTGGAACACTATAGTTTTTTCCTTCTGCTGCAAAGCCAGTTTAGATGAGTTTTTCTCTCCTTGTCCCTCCTGTTTGGACTCCAGGAATTATTTCCTTCACTCTTTCTGGTGTTATGCTGAGGCAACTCCTTAGCATATCATGCTCTAAACTGTATCAGTAAAATGATCCAGATTAAAAACTAATCCAAATTAAAAACATGCCACAAATAGACATTTTTAATGCCTGGTATATTTTATGGTCTGGCATGCACAGCATCCAGAGAAAAAGCTGTATCAGCACTTTAAGAGAGTGCTGATGGATTGCAGAATGGAGGTGGGAAGGAGAGGGAGGACTATGGAGAGATCATCAGCCCTCTGGCAGGTGGAAACCACCTCCATGGGATGCCAGGCCTGTCCCTGGGCTGTCTGTGTTCTTCTGTAAGAGGCAATCCTGTCCCAGGAAGGTCCTGCTTCTCTGTTCTGATCTTCAGATTCTTCTTGCCCCACCACAGTGCCAAGCACTTTTGGGGCTGTGCTGGGAACTAAGCCAGGTAATTCCTCAGGGTCAGAAGCAATCCTTTTGTACCCAGGGAGAGGAATTCCCAAACCAGCATGACTGCTAAAAAAGTATGAGATTACAATAACCTGGATTTGAGTGTGTTTGTGTGTGTGGTTAGGGTTAGCCAAATCATTCCAGATATTTAAAGAGCAGTCAGACAAACACCTCAGCTGGCAGTGACCTCCAGAAAGGCAAGGGGCAGACAGACTGGAATGAGTAGCAAGAAGAATTCTAAACCTCAAGCACAGTCACATTAAACATTTAATAAATAATCTAACTTCCTTTCCAGCTCTGTTTTATTTTCCTGTCATGTTCTTGTCAATCTGTCAAGAAACGGGAAGAATATTTCAAGACTAAAGTTCAGGCTGAGTCAAGTTGGTCATATCCCTTTACTTAAGTATGCTACAGTCATCCAGCTGATCAAAATCAGGCCACAGAGTCTGGACCCAAGGCTAGATATATTGAATGACATGTTGAACAGAGAAGTTCAATTGCTCACAAAAGGTGGTTTCCTGAAAAACACAGTAACACACTCCTTTCTGAGAACATCTCTTTGAATACTCTGTAGAAACACAGATGGAAATTTCATAAGAAAAGGAAATGTCTTTACTTAAAAGTGGTGTGTCAATACTATTCTTCTCAATAATAATAATACATAGGTTGAAAATACAGGAATGACATGAGAAGTTCACAAACACTTGTCTTGTGCTGTGTATCCAATCCCTTGTGTCTTTCAGAGTCTCACAGAATAAAAACCAAGAGGATTTACTCTGAAATGACAGAATATCTCATCCACTCAATGAAAGGTAAATGTTTCAATCATTAAACATCTCAAAAGCTGTGTCATGGGCATGCTATGAGTATAGAACATTGGAATCCACAAGACGGAAAGAAATTATTGAGCAGGAAATGCCTGAAAAATCATTGGGAGAACAAGACCGCATGCTGCAGTAGGGGACAAAAACCCCAACATCCTCTCTAAACTCAAATCTGATGACAGTACAAACCAAGTGGGTGAGAAAGATGCAGATGTGTACACTGAAGTCCTTACAGTTCTTGCTGACAGCATGCTGAATTTATCCTCTGCCTACATGACACATGGTACAAGTCATGGATCTTTCTGTAGGAATAGAATAGTCACAATCTGGTTTAAAACAGTAGCTGAAGCATGTTTTTCTGTCCTTCCCCCCAGCTTAATAGGGTTTTTCACACTCCAGTTTGAGCTACCTTGTTCAGTGAACAGATTGTATGTCAATGTACGTTCCTTAAAATTACTTGGAAAACAGAAGGCTGCCCCATGCATTTTTTTACCACATTCTCTACGTACTGCTGTTTTCACCTCTGAACTATTAACATGCTTTTTTTTTTTTATTTCAGATGCCAGTGCCACACCTATAAAAATGGTCAGGAAGGACAAATGAGTAGTGACAGGTATACACTTAGAACTTTCATTCTGTCAAATTTGTTCCAGCAACAGTAGATTTTCAGAATCGATATTAACTGACAGTCAGTCCTTCTAAATATCAGTATCCTCATGAATCAAATCTACTCTATATCACACTGCATCTGCACAGACAATATAAGAAAAGCAAGACCTTGAGACCTTCAGTTAGGCACATCTGTGATTGATGTGCCTAAGTTCACTGTATACACAAATATATTGCTGAATAATTTGTACTTAACATGCTTCCCAATTTTGTGGGGAATGCAGAAACTTTAACAAATCCATCTACATACTTTTGAGACTGATAATACGAGTCTCTTCACAAGAAAAGAGATATTTCACAAGCTATCAAGTCTCAATCGGAGCAAGGACATTTCATTCCTGTAAATATTTCATGCTTATCTCTAGTGATTATAAAAGATTCTGACCTTGAATCAATGTCACCAGTCTCCAGCCAGTGGCAGCAGACCTATTTGTTCTGTGATTTTGCACAAAAAGCCATGTTATTGTATGACCTGAATGCTTGAGAAAACCTGCTATTCTTGGACTAAATGCAACCAAGAATCCTCACTGGAGATGGCAGTAGGATGCAACTTTATCTTCCAAATCACTCAGCACTTCCCTCCAGTGTCCAACATTTTCCTCCTGTGCCCTAGGAACCTCAATTTGCTACACACCTTTCTGTGTGACTCCTCTAAAACTTGTAGGAATGTCCAGATCCAACATAACTGGGAACACTCAGCATGTATGCACGAACATTATCTGGATCTCAATTTCACATTTAATTAGGGTATTGCCAAGCTCTGTGTGGAACTTAAAGCCAGGGTCTTCTTGCAGAAAGTACAAAATTTTGTATTCAGCACAATGTGCAGAGACTGGGTCAAGCCTAATCCATCTTATTGCATGATGATCTGAAATCCTGTCTCTCCTCTGGGCCTGAAACCAGTGCTTCAAGCATCTTTCTAACCTGGTTAGAAATGCAAGAATGAAAACACCTCCTGGATTTTGGATACCAAGTTGTCCTAATGGCTGTTAATCATACTTTCATGAAAGCCAAGGAGTTCAGGTTTCAGGGACAAATTTTTCTTTTCTTTATTCCAAGACAATCCACTCTCCCAGGCAGGAGTGTGAGCTTCTAACTCTGGACTCCAGAATCCATTCAGGTGAGTGTATCAAGTGGGTCTTTACTGGCTTTAGTAATTTTTTTCTTGTTGTTAATGTACCAACAAAAGAATGATGGAGCCTCATCTGGAACAAACCTCATTGTAAACTTCAAACCTTGTAAAGCTCAAAACCAGAATATACATGCTAACATTTTTTCATTGTTTTCTTATTTGTTTGTTGAGTACAGACAGGTGGTGCTTTAACATCTCTCCTCCCTCCTGAGCATCTTTAAGTTTACCATTTGTACTGATCATTTGAAAAAGAAAAGAAAATAGAGAAAAAAAGGATGAACTAAAAATAAGAGCAAAATCAATTCATGACTTTTCTGGAAATTATTCTGATTCCTTAATGAGTGAGAAGGTTTAAGCACTAGATTATTAACAATTTTTACCAAGCAATGAAAGTAATCCTGAGCTTTTATTTAGCCATCCTTGGTATTCAGACAAAAAAAAAAAAAAAAAAAAAAAAAAAAAAAAAAAAAAAAAAAAAAAAAGAGTGACTTCCATTTAATGTTTGGTGCCAATTCTGCAGGTTAGATGCAGCATTCTTCCTTGATAGTGAACAGTAAAATCAGTTCTTGGTACTTCATCTAAAGAGACAAGCCACTACACTGAGCCAAATTACTGCCATTCCCAGCTATGTGTCAAGAGGACACTAGATATGTTGAATAAGCAATTCACCCAATGCTTGCACTGAAAATGAGCAGTGTTTTAAAGGCATGTAATAGACTACCCAGTTTTTTGCAGCTTTCCAGACACTTAAGAGGAAAGCAGTGCTGTTCTTTATTTTGAGCACTGTCTCATTTCAGACAATTGCAAACTATGTCAGCAAGCTGCAGTGCAGGCATATTCAGAGGTTTCACACAATTACTAGGGACAACAGAGCCTTGATAATTATTTTCACTTTTCACCTGCTCAACCAGAGTAGCTGAAAGAGATCAATTTCATGCTGTAACTGAATTCCCAAAGGAACCAGAAGCCTCTGATTGCACACACTGCAGCTCAAACACAGCGTCTCATTCATACGCTCTAGAAAGCTTTTGGGAATAAGAACAGCACTGTCACTTAAATCACACTGAAATGTGCAATTTACACCTGCAAGTCAACTAGCAGTGTTAACACTCTTGGAGATCAATCTTATAGTGGTATATCACAGCAGACCTTTCATTTGTTCATTTTTTACTGTTTTAACATACGGCTTAATGTAAAGAAAATCTTTGTACTCAGTCAGACATCATATTTCAAAGCAAAGTACTTTCCACACTGTGTAATTCTACTGTGTAATTACAGTGTGGAACTAGTCTCTTCAGAACACTGAGGTGGCTCAGAGTGCAGCTGACTTCAAAAGCAACTTTGTGCAGGTGAAGTTCAGAGGTGGCTGCTCAACGTGACTGCCTAGACAGAAGTGCTTTCTCAGGAAGTTCCCTGAAGTACTGGACCTGGGAGGAATGATCAGGGAAAAGATCACTTTCTGTATATTCTGATTTGATGTACTTCCTTTAAATTGTTTTTCCTGTTAGGTGTGAGACACAGGGCTGCTCAGGCTTAGCCAGACATGCTCATCCCTGTATTTTCCTATACTCACCAGCACTAACTGTAATTACTGATCAACATGAATGTTGTACAGTTTTGCTCAAGGTAACCTCCCTAAACCTGGTATCCTTCCTGTGACTGACAGATTGTATGTGCATGGGAGTCCTTAATAAAATGGATATTAAGTGGTAAGATAGGCAATAGGCCGGACCAGATCCAATCTAAGTGATTTCCTTCTCTGTCCTTCCTCTGATTTCTTACTATCATCTCCCCCTCAGGGCATATGGCAGAGTTATATTTGAGAGAAGGTAATGTTATCTCTGATTCAAAAAGAGGTATTGTTTGTATTTTCCTAAAATAATATAAATAATTGAATTTGGCAATCTTTCTAGTAAACCACTGCTCAAAAATACTCCAAAGACTCCAGCAGAATATCTTATTTCCCATTTGTTTTGTATGAACTATATCAAGCTTAAGCACATGATTTTTAAGTAAAAAAAAATATAGAACAGTCCACTTGAAAATTTTACCAGTTGATGAGAGAAGGTATTTTCCTGTGACTTTCTCTAGAGTGTACTGAAGCAAGAAATGTAAAAAGGAAAACAAAAAAAGCAACTGTCTAGAGGGTAGGTGGGCTTTCTGAGCTTGTAAACTAATTTCATATCCAATCCCTTGCACTGCAACTGATAAGCTGTTGTAGTAAGTCAGGTCCTAAAATGCACCAAATTCCTAGCAGTTCTCTGGGTGATTCATGAGCCTTATAGGGCAAGTCCTGAGTATCAGACAAATAGAACACGGTTTTCAGCAGAGACACAAAGCTCCATTCTCTACTGGCATTTTAAACCCAATTAGGCTGGGCTTCTCTTGTTAATTGTATGGCATTGGTTGACCCCTGCCAAAATACCCAATTCATACATCAAAGAAAGGGGAAAATATTACTCTGGGCTTACAAACATTGGAAAAATGAAAATGTATTTAGAGAAATCTCTAGGACACCTTTTGTAATGTATCCCACAAAACATATAAGATGGCAATTCTATCCTCTTCTCTAGCCATGACAAGATCATTACAAATATGTATTTGGATTTATTTCATCTCCAAGAGCTTCCTTAAATATTGGAGAAGAAATTTTGATAAATCACAGCTTTCATGTGCCAACCATAAGACTTTTATTTTCCTTGAAGTGCATTGTAAATATAATACTAAATCCTTACAAATACCAAGAGATTTAGGGTCTGCTTCTGGAAGGTGCTAAATGTCTTCATTGCTTTGCAGGTCAAATAAGCCCCTACTATCTATCAAATGTAATACTGGACCATTGCTTTCTTTAAGTGTCATTATTTTTAAAAGCACAGTTGTACAAGACTTCAGATATATAGTCAGCTCTGCTCTGTTTCTTGTTGGCAATTTATCTGGCTTGCAGACTGACCTCACCATAGCTGGAGACACATCATATGGCTCTGTGCAGAAGCAGCTTAGTGCTAGTTTATAACCCCAGGGACAACCCTACATGAGTGCATCTGTACTGCTCCACACTATAGCCTGGAAACAATGCTTCTGTGTGGAAGTAGTCCAGCTAGTAAACACGGCTGCTCTGTCAGATTGCAATGAGTCCCCTGAAGAACCATGGAGCTCTCTTTGCTCAGAACTCTAAGAAACAAAATATTGAAAAACAGTAGAGCTATCACTGCCTATAAAACAACAGATCTAAGGCAGCTCCAAGCAAACTGGTTAATGGCCTTGGGATAAAAGGGAAGAGTAGGGGCATGGAAAAAAGCAAAGTGATACAAGCAACAGCAGTTCTAAATACTGCTCCATCCATGATGGAAGTGAGGAGGATTTATTAGCCTGAGGTTTTATTAGCATGAGTGCATGTGGCACCAGCTCAGGTTCAACATCCAGGCACATCCACACTTCTGAAATCAAAATCTCCAGACAATGTGACATGCAGTCGTCACCAGAGTGTCTGTGCAATGCACACTTTGAGTTCAACATCTCACCCCAAAGTCTGGCTGCTCTGAAGACCGCTGCACACAGGACAGAGACTTGCATAAAGCTGTGCTTCAGGGTTCAGTCTTGTTTTTATTATCTTCTGCTGTCTGGGTGAAAAGGTCTTCCCACTGTGCATGTAGGTTTACATTTGTGTGGCATCTACCTCAGCAAATGCTGCTGAATGTGACCACCACTGAGTTTCAGATTCCACTCTGAGAGTCAGGGACCTATAAGTTGGCACAAATGCCTAAAAGGTGTATTGTATTATCACTCCCACCCCTTAGAGCAAATGCATTGTGCTTACTGGCCATAAAAATAGGTTTGCATCAAGCTTAGAGCTAGCTATTGACAGTAACTACAGCTGTTGGTGATCGGGTAAGTAGCCCAGTTTCAGCTCTGGCTGCAGCCTAGTATCTTCCCAGGCAGTAGGAACTGCTCAGGTGAAAACACCCTATCTCCTTCTGCAGAAGAGCTGACTTCTGAGGTTTGGTGGCCACAATGGATGTTTGGTGATTTCAAGACGCTGTCCTGGCAACAACTTTCTACTTTAGATGCTGAAATCTGCCTAACATGCTCTTTAACTTCAAGTCTGAATCTTATCAATTCCTTATCAATGTCTAAGAGCTTCTTCAGGTCCTACTGACAACAGAGATTTCCCTCTTTTCTTTTTTTTAAGTGCTTTTCTTTAGCTGTTTTTGTAGCTTTGCTTTATAGAAGTTGGCACCAGCCAGGTAGTTTTGTTTAAGCATGGCACATATATAACATGAGGGACCAGTGGGAACTGCTCTCCTTTCCACAGCAGGTTGATGGGCAGTGGTCCAGTGACAGTTTTGCTGATCCATGGTAACTTGTGGAGCAGCAAGCCTTTAAAACATACTGTGAAAGGACAGCTGTAGTGGTATCTTCTCAGCAGGTGAAACTTTAAACAAGGACAAAAATCAAAAGACTGACAAAATTCACAGGTGAGGAGGGTTGTTACATAGGAGATAAGGACTGCTTTATGAGAAGAATGATAAAGAGCCCCCCTGAGCCTCCTTCCTCCAAGAATAACAACCCCAGCTCCCTCAGCTACTCCTCACGGGACTTGTGCTCCAGACCCTTGACCATCTGCATTGCCCTTCTCTGGACATGCTCCAGCCCCACCATGTCTTTTTTGGAGCGACGGGGCCACAACTGGACACCGGACTCAAAGTGTGGCTTCACCAGTGCCGTGTACAAGGGGACAATCCCTGCCCTGCTCCTGCTGGCCACACTATTGCTGATCCAGGCCAGGATGCCATTGGCCCTCTTGGCCACCAGAGCACAGCTGGCTCATGTTCAGCTGCTGTTAATCAGCACCCTCAGCTCCTTTTCCACCAGGCCATTTTCTAGCTACTTTGTCCCCAGCCTGTAGCACTACATGGAGTTGTTGCTACCCAAGGGCAGGAGCTGAGATTTGGCCTTGTTGAACTTCATAAAATTGGCTTCAGCCCATGGATCCTACCTGTCAAGATCTCTCTGCAGAGCCCTCCTCACCTCCAGCAGATCAACACTCCCACCCAAATAAGTGCTGTCTGCCAGCTTACTGAGCGTACACTTGATCCCCCCAACCAGATCATCAATAGAAATATTAAATAGAACTGATCCCAACACTGAGGCCTGGGGAATGCTACCGGTGACAGCACACCAGCTGGATGTATCTCCATTTGCTGCCACTCCCTGAGCTTGGCCAACCAGCCAGTTTCTTTACCCAGCAAACAGTGCACCTGTCCAAACCATGGGAAGCCCTATCCTCCAGGAGAATGCCACAGGAAACGGTGTCAGATGATTCACTAAAGTCCAGGTAGACAACATAAACAACCTTCTACTTCCTCATCCACTATGTGGGCTAATTTGTCATACAATGAGATCAAGTTGAGTAACCAGGACCTGCCTTTCATACACCCATTCTGGCTGGGCCTGACCCAGACCCCCTGCTGGCCCTGTATGTGCTGTACGATGGCACACAAGATGATCTGCACCAGAAAAACAAAAAATAGCTTTTTTTTAGAAGGGAAGTCTGTTGAAATGAGCAAGAGGTGACCTGCTTATTATTGCCATGGGATAAAGCAATACTTGAAAGTCTTTGCAGTTTAAGGTAGGAAAGCATAATAGGAACTAATGGCTTGAAACTTAAGTCAGAAAAAATCCAATTAGAAATAAGGAAGAAAAATTAATAGGGGCAATGGGATAATATTTAAACTAATAATAGTGGAAATGATGGATATGAAGTCTTTTGTTGTCTTCAGATCAATACTACATGCTTCTCCGGAACACAAGCTTTAGCTAAGCAGAAGTCCTTAGAATCAATACAAGGGTAATGAATACAATTTTAATGGCCTGCAACACACATGAGGTCAAACCAGATGATCTAATGGTCCCTCTGGCTTTATAATCTAGGAACAATCATATCATATCATATCAAAGAATACAGGGCAGAGAAATTAAATGAGTTAGGAGTGTTTATGGCAGTCCTTGCCAGGACTTGTGTGCTAAAAATTGAACAAAGATGGGACTTTCTTTCTTCTATTATGCCTGTCCATCTGTTGATTTTGTTTCTCCATTGGAGGATATTTCATGAATAGATTTTATCACTAACTGTAAACAGTTTTACAAAATTCCCTGGATAGCACATCACTAGGGTCATATTGAGACTTCTGTTAAAACATTTATGACAGAAATTTTCAGGTAAGACCCTATTTTCCAAATTTTTATTTTCCATGTTTGGTCTCAAGAGAAACTTTTAAATTATTAAGGAAAGCAGTTGTCCTGTTTTTAGACAGGAAATCAGGAAGGAAAACTTTTCATCTGCTAGAAGATACCTGGCATTCTATTTCAGTACCAGTTCAATAGTTAAATTTCCAAGGTGGCAGGTCCATGGACGAAACTAGCACTGCTGTACCATTCTGCACAACAAAATAACCACAAAGAATCCCTAGAGAACAGTTCTGAATATTTACAACACAGAATGCATCCCATTTTATGTTAAACTACTGACAGTTTTATGGAACAAGAAATCTTTTCCTGTGAATTTGAGGCAGGAATGCTTTGCTGTTGGTGCTTTCTTGATATTTCACAAAAGAAACAAAGAACTCTAGACTTTAATTTGAATCAATGAAGATTGCAGCTGTGTAGATGTGTGGTCTCATGTCTGAATAGCATCCTATGCTATGAGGTCCTGATTCATCTGAGTCAAAACAAGCTACGCAGAGGTAGTTAAACACTTTTCACTAAAGGTAATCTGACAAGACACAGTTTGCACAGCTTCTCTCTGCTACAGCAACCAGATGAAAGACATCCATAGATCCTTTCCTTTTAGATCAAGGGCTATCCAGGATGAAGATACTATACACAGTGTGCAGGAAGACAGGGTTTCAACTATCAAGGTGGCTTTCTAGAGTCACCATGTATTATTTCAGTAATAATTTTAATAATATTAGAACAGTTTTGCAGTAAACACATTGACTGTTTACTTCTCTTTAATGCAAAATTATCTACCTGAGCCCTAGAAGAGAAGGGTTGTGGTACGGGACATTAAGCAAACTGTATCCAACTTAGAGAAGAGTAATGAAATTGGAACTTTACATAGAGCTGATCATTAATTTCAGTATGCAAACAAACAGCAATTTAATTATGAACAAAATAATGGGAGTGCAATGCTACAAGAGCAATCCTTTGTGAAGGATTCAGGTTTTTAAACAGCAGCTGCTGGAAGTGATTTTCAGGTGCAATGCAATGCTGATTCAAGGGCTGTGTGATTTAGCAAGCTACCTGCTCCCTTATGTGACCTTCATCAGGTTACTTGACATCAGACCCATAAAGGGATCGAGGCATGGCCATGCCAGTTCCTTAGCTCCTAGAAGGGATTTTTCAAACCAACTGGAGCACTTGCTTACACTACCCACTAGGCAAAAAGTCAGCTGCCTTGTGTGAATCGGCAATTCTGAGCAGGGCTGCACCTGAATTAGGCAATGGAAAATACCAAAGACCCTTCTATGAACCTGTAACCTGAGGTTAAACATCATTGGTGCCTTCCTTGATGTGAGTCCAGGGAAATCACCTACTCTTTTTATAGATAAGACAGAGCCAAGGGACAAAGCCTTGATACTGATGGAACATTAAGCAACTACAGCAGGCAGAAAATGGGAAACTCATCCAATGCCTTCCTCTAGTGGAATGCTTTCTAACATGCACATCTCCCATGTCACTAAGTGAGCCACTCACCTGTGATCTATTTGTGAACCCTCCCTGCCCTCCTGTCAGACCTGGGATTCTGTATTACAGTGAATGCAAACTTCAACAGCAAGTGACCCCACAGCACAGAGGGAGATGGGTTTTACTGGGCCCAGGTCCCACTCCCAGCCCTGCTGTCACATGTCCATAGAATCACTCTTAATCCAATCTCCTCCAGCTGTTCTTGAATGTCAAATTGTCATGGATGGTGCAGAACATGCCTAGATCAGGGCAGCCTGAGGTTCTTGAAGGGTAGAAATTTCCAGGCTGCCCCAGGGAAAAGATGATACCTAAGTCAGCATCATTTTGGGAAACCATCATCAACAGACACTAGGCACACCACTACCTTCACTGGTGAGAAGGCTGGTATACACAGACTCCCTGATGGCTCAGCAATTGGGTGACTCAGTCTGGCTTTTAATGGAAGTAAAAGCTCATAATTGGATCTGTCTCTTCGTCTCTCCCAGCTTTTGATCTGAAATTTCAAATATCAGCCAAAACAGATGGAGAAATATAATTTTCCATCACAACTGAGCTCATAGGAAAAGGCAGCCAAGAAAAAGAGAGAATAGAGGAACTACGGGGTCTTTGGTCCATCATATTTTTTGTATTACAAGAAGTCATACAGGTTTAAACATCTTAAAAATAATTTCCTATTCTGAGATGAAAAGTGCTGTAAAATGCATTGATGTTTGTTTTTATCCATCTCATCTGTCAAGGGTATTGGCTTTCTATCTTAGTCCATGTACAATTCATTCAAAATCTTAAATAATCAGATAGTGGTTTTTGGTCCTGTAAAAAAGTTATATAACAAAATCATTCAAGAGCAGGCACTTGTGTGTAAATTTAGTTGTCAATTTGTTAACTTATTCCTGCCAGCTGTAGCAGATTACTAGTGCATATCAAAATAGATATAAAAATCATCTTGGAAGATGCTATGATATATGATGGCTGCAACAATTAATCTTATCTGATAATCAGCAACCTTCTTTCAGCTGCAATAGCCAAGCAAGGAAATGCAGTGTCATAGTTTTGATCTGATTAACTCATAACTTGTTTACCAGTTAAAATTTGCATTTCACTATTAGAGATTTTGGGGTTTTGTTTATTTCACTGCACAAAGAAATTGCTTATTAAATGCCGTACAACATTGTATATTCATCTTATGGAAAAGATTAGCATTGCTTAGTATGTTTTATTGTTAGGATTCAGGACAGCTCATGTAACAACATGTAGAGCTCCGACTTCTTCAGAGAGCTTGTAGCAAAGTTTATTGAAAGACAGATTCTTTTATACAGTGTTTCAGTACAATGTATAGGATTGGTTCTTTAGGGCACCACTTTTTTGTAAACATCTCTACCAGTAAACAAGTTGGAAAAACACCAGGCGTCAGGATTGTTCATAGGGATTGTTTATAGGGATTCCTCCTCATGATTTCCCAGGCCAGAATGAGAGTTTTGTCCTTGGCTTTCCCACAGGCTTCAAGGCACTGCCTGGAGCCTAAGAATCCATGTTCTGACCACTGTCAGTTCCCACAATGTTCTATATAAAAATACATAACAAATAGCAAAGTATATTTTTGTTATATATATTCATCACATTGTGTAACAGTTTAATATGTCAATCCTGAACATTCTTATTTCCATATTACAGAAGAATCATTGTACAGAGGAATCCAAATCACTGTCAATACCTCCCATGGAAAGCACTTCTCCAGTCTAAATAAAAATCATTTCCTCAGACTAAACCAGCACACAGTGTCCCTTCACACCCAGTGCAGCTCCCACAGCTGCCCACCTGGTGCTATGTCTCACTCCTCCCACTTTAGTCTATGTATGTGACTCACTCACACCCCTTACTCTACTCAGTGCCAAAGTGGGCTCTAGCGCCTCCCTTAAGCACAGGAGTGAAGCCCCTCTCCCTCCAGCTCTGCTTTTCACTTCTCATCCACACGCTGAGCTCCACACCTTCTGGGGCTGAATTTAGCCCAGCAGATTTCAGCCAGCCTCCTTCAAGCAGTACCCTGCCCTGCTGCCAGGAATACTGTGAGTGTAAAACGACAGCAACATTAAATGAAGATGTCAAATCTGACCCAAATTTGTTCTCCCTTGATGACTTTCATTTATATTCAGAGGCATCCTTAACCTGTAAGAAGTCACAAGTCTTGAAGGTCAAATAAGGCCAAATAAGGTCCATTCCAGTAGCAGTATTATGGTATAATAAATCAGAAACATCCCAAGTGGAAAGTGCCCCATTGCCTGCATAGCCTGTAATGATGCTGACAGGTATTGAGACTTAGGCCTCCCGAGTCTCGTGCCAACCTACAGATATTCCAATCAATGGCTTATAAATGACCAGATTGCTAAGGCCAGAAGCAATCACGGTGATCAAATGAACTTCTACATGCACATTCCATGGTATTTCAGCAAGTGACTTAAATAGTAAGTTCCTAACCACCATTAAGGTCTTAGGAAGGGAGTCTCTATGTTAGAGCTGCAAATGCAGTTAGACCTATTAAACTTCCACAGGTAATACATTACAATAGATGTTATTAATTGGCATGGGATGCACAAATGCCTGTGACAGATCTAAGATAAAGGGCTGAGAATGTATATTTCTGCATCACTTCAGATTAAGTAGACGACTAAAAGGGACAGATGGCAATTTCCTGTCACTGAGGCCGCAGCACACAAGCAGTTTCTCACTACCACACTCTTCTCAACTTCTTTCCTTTGGTCTAGAAATCATGCCTGGGCTTGTCAGTCCGTGACATGAGATTCTGCTTAGATTTTCCATGACTCTGCATTTCTTATGATTTTAATGAGTCTATTTTCAGAGTTACAGGGTTCCTAGGAGTGAGAGCAGCAGTAATAGTTCACTCCTTAGAAATGTTTCTCTCTACACATCTGCAAATACGTACTGAGAGACAGACTTTGCAGTTATGGAAATAATGTTCCTTTTAAAAATAGGAAGGTTTTAAAAGCACAAAGAGCTTTTTTGTGTAGGCCATTTTCCAATGTTTTTTAATAAAAGGAGGTTCTCTAAGAATTTATATTTCATTCTCTTCAGCAAGCTGCAGTGTACTGGAACTTGCTGAAAAGAAAAAAAAATCAGAGTATTTTAAAAATTAATAAATTATAATTAATGCAAGAGACAATATCCATCTGGTGTCTACATTCTTACCGAAAATTTTTCTATTCCTCAAAAATTACTAAGCAGATATTTTTATAAATTATCAGAACTGTGTCTTGGATTTTTTCTTCTGTGGCAACTATTTACTAGCTCATGAGCTATTCCAGAGGGAAGTCCTCCCACAACAAAACAAGACAGGAATAATGCAGCAGCACGTCTGCTGTTACCACAACTAAAAAAAATCTCAAATACAAAAAACATTAAATACGTTTCAAAAAACAAATTCAATTGCACTGCACAGAGCAGAATTCTCCAGAAAGGGTCTCAAGCTTAGAGCAATTACTTTCATGACTGAAGTATTCTGCATTCCATAAAGCTATGATCTTGACCGTTCCTTTAGTTTGTTTGTTTGGGTTTTTGTTGTTGGGGTTTTGTGTGTTTGTTTGTTTGTTTTCTGGCGACATTGCGTCTGCACAGTCTCAACAGGTACAACTGGAATCTCATCACTGCCCCGCTCACAGGCTGCCGGGACTCGATTTGTTAACTGTGGACAAGGCTCCCTCCCAGCTCTTCCTTTATCTCGGGACGGAATGAGGTACCAAAGAAGGGGAAACGACAGAACAGAGTCTTGGGGAAAAGCGAAAAGTCCCGGCGGCTTCCCATGGCGCCTGCTGGCTCTGCCTTCCCGGCAGCGGACTCGCTCCAGGGGATGAGGCGGAGAGGGACCATAACGCTGTCCGGGCCCGTGAGCCGCCCGACCCCCGCCCCGGGCGGCGCTGCCCCGGCGCGGACCCGCGGGGCCTTTCCTACGGGCCGGCGGCTCCCGCTGGCTCAGCCCTTCTCCCCCTCCCAGGTTTAAGGGCGGCGGCGGCTCCGGGAGAGAGGCGGGCGGCACTCCAGGGGCGGGCGGCTCTCCAGAGGCGGGCGGCTCTCCGGGCAGGGCACGGCCGGCCTTTCCCGCCCGGCGCGGCGGCGGCGGGAAGGGCGCGGGCGGGGGAAGGCGGGAGCGCCAAGAAAAGGAGCGAAACGGCTCCGCGCGGGCGGGAGCCCCGTCCCGCGCGCCCGATGCCGCGCGCCGCCCGCCCGCGCGCTGATTGGCCGGCGGCGCGGCCGGGGCTCCCCGGAGGCCGCGCCTGATTGGCCGGATTGTAAAGCGATGTCTGAGGGCGCCTGGCGGGAGCGGCAGAGCCGCGCGCCCCCCGCGCGCCCCGGCCCCGGCCGAGGTGAGGGCGCGGAGCCCGCCGAGCCGCCCGCCCCGCTCTGCCCCGCTCTGCCTTCCCTCCGGCCTGCCTGCCCTCCCGCCCCGGGAACGCAGCCCCGAGCAGCCGCGCTCCCCGCGCCTCCCTCCGGGGACGGGAGCGGCTCCTCTTAAGAGCCGGGCTAAAAGCGCCTTCTCGCTTTGCAGATGGAGGTGAGCGTCCTGGCGCTGCGGGACCTGGCCAGCGCCCGGCCGGGGCGGCGGGGCCGTGCCGAGCTGGCCCAGAAGGTGAGCGGGAGCCCCGGGCTGGTGCGGGGGGAGAGGGAGGGAGGGAGGGCGGACGGCGAGAGCGGTGGGCGCCGCGGAGCCCCAGCCCCGCCAGGGCAGGGCCGCCACCCGGGGGCTGGAGGGGGGCCGGGGTCGGGCTCGGCGCTTCTGTGAGTCCCGCGGGCAGAGTTTGAGGCGCTGCCCATCGGACCCGCTCTGCCCTGCTGGTCTGTACAGCAGCATCTTACCTGCGAGCACTCGGGGCGCTGGGATGTCCAGCGCTACCCTTGAGATAAAGAAGTAACCCAGTGTAAGAAGCCTGGGTCATGCCACCCTTGTCAGTAAGCGGAGTGATTGCACTCTGGTACTGCACACCATTGAGCTTTCGCCTGAGCGAAACTCACTCAGTGATCTCAAGTATCTCAATGGCTACCCTGTGGTAAGGTGGAGAGGGCTCTTGTAGAGACTCATGGTTCAAAAGGTAAGAACCACCAGGACTAACTTGGCACAGGAATTGTGTAGTAATCCAGTATAAATTAAAATTTTGCCTCAGGCTTTTATTCAGTTTCTGAATTGGATTTCTTGCAGCACAAAATAAAATACATTATATTGAGGATCAATAATACTCCCTTCACTTGGTCCCTTGAAGTGAATTCATATGTAGCAATAATTCCTGCAGTAAGAGGAAGGGATCCACAGATATAATATGAAAAAAGTTTGATGGCAGCTAGGGACTGGAAGGAGATGAGCTTCATTCAGGAAATGATAAAAATTAACTGATGAATTAGACTTTTCCTCTTAGCAGCTCTTAGCTGTAGTCAAGGAACAGTTATGGAGATTTTCTTGGTTGCTTTGAGCAGCAGAGAATGCAGATGCAAAACTTGCCTTGCTCGCACATGAGGTTATATCCCTTTAGTTTGACATTTTGTGAGTTTGAGCTGCATCCCCAGCATGGCTTTTAACCTGGAACCTTTCAAACAGGACTCTGCTTTCTTGCCAAGTGTAATGTGGCCAGTGCATGATGTCAGTTTCCCTGGGATCTGGTGATTTATGTTTGTGGGCAATGCTTTCTTGTAATAACAGTCAGAGTTTAAAAGCCTAATGGCCACAGGTTGGACTGGTTGACCTCAGGTTCTGTATTTCAAGGCAGTATCTCAAATACACATCCTCCAGTACAGCAGCATGTAGAATATTTTAACATTCCCAACACAGGCAGAAGAACTGTGTTAAATATAGCTATGAGTGCCAAGGCACAGGTCAGAAAAATTAACTTCGTAAGAATCATGAAATTGATTGATGGAATGGTTTTTTCCTCCTGTCTAAAGAACTTTGTTTTTAATAGGAAAACATATTTGATCGATCCAGGATGGCCCCAAAGACTCCCATTAAGAATGAACCAATTGATTTATCGAAGCAAAAAGGCTGCACACCGGAAAGAAGTCCAATTACACCTGTTAAGATCGTTGACAGACCTCAGCCTGATCCCTGGACTCCTACTGCTAACCTGAAGATTCTTGTTAGTGCTGCTAGTCCTGACATGAGGGACAGGGAAAAGAAGAAAGAGCTCTTCAGACCCATAGAAAATAGTGAGCAGAGTGACACACCTGATTCATTACAGGTGAGACTCAGAACACCATTATCTTATATTCATTTAGGATTCTGACCTTCTTTAAGTTGCTCCTCAGTTTTCTTCCATCTGGTTCTTTGCTCCCTGTGGAAAGATGCAGAATCGTAAGACATTCCCAAGGACAGTTGCCTACACAGAACTGGCTGAGCAGTAGGACTTTGAGACATGAAAAGTTACTGTCTTAGTAGTAATTGACCTGGGATCCCCTCAAGAGCCTGAATATTTCTTAAAAGGACAGTGAAGGATGTAGAGCATAAATGTGATTTTCCCCACCTGAAGTACTTTTGAACCGCATTAGAAAGAAAATTTCCAGATCTCCTTTAAACAAATGTCATTTTCAAAAGTAAATTTGACAGTAAGAGAACGTACTTTCCAGATCTTATACCTCATCTGCAATTGTCCTCAAAAGTGGTCCACCAAAACCTTTTCTTCCCACTTTTCACCCCAGCCCCCAAAGTAGTGGTCAGAAAGCAAGGTCATGCATTAAGATTTCTACTTCACATGACTCAGGTGATGCAGGGGTTGATCCCTGTCCTCGCTTTAGGAAGTCTGTCCCTGGAGAGGATGACATCAGAGTGTAGTAAGCATCATTACAGTTTTCTTCCTTCATGCTTTTTCTTTTTTTTTTGTTCCAACCACTGCTTTTCCTCTCCTGGTTTATTTCTTATAGGATATCCTTCCCTGGTGATTTCAGCAACAGGAAAATAGTTCTGGGTCCTCCTGCTGAGAAGCATCATTTCATAGGTACAGATCACTCTAGAAGTGTAGTTTTTACCGCAATTTCAGTAGCAACAGTAGTGTAGAAAATTCTGAAGTTTTCATAGTCATAACAAAACAGTTCTCTAAAGATCGTTCCTAACATAGAGTCCAGTAGGTAAAAAATAGTTAATGTTTAAGGTTAGTTCATTACCAACCACTCCAAGCCTTCTAAGATCACACAGCATTTTTGGGGTGGCTACTATAAAGAATTCAAGTATTTTCTAGTTAATAAAACTTACATTTAATAATTTTCTCTACTTAGAAAGGTAACATACAAAAGAAATAGAATTTTAAGAGTAAGAATAGTGCTACTTCCATATCATATAAAACTCAGTTCTATCAGAGCTCTATCCTGCCACAAATTTACTTAGTTGCAACTAGCAAAGGACAGTTTAAGATCACATAAGCAAGGAAACATGGGTTTCAACAGCTACCACCACCTTCAGCTTTTCTTTGCAAGACTTCTTTTCCTTTTTATAAGACAGAAGAAAACCCCAGAGTTACCAGTGCAAAATAATCCTACATCATTCTCACTTTGTTATAAACGTACCTCTACTGACATTCTTGCCACCAGGGTTTTGGTAGCTTCTATTCTTTCCCCACTGCAGGGTCAGAAAGACCACATTCAGGCCATCCTACAGAATTACTTAAGCTAACATCTTGACTAAGCTTAAGGTTCAAAGACTGAGTAGCACCTTTTATAGTTTCTGATCAAAGTGTCCCCACCCCTTCCCAATCACTATTTTCTTAAAGTGATAGAGACACTGTGAAAGTCAGCGAAAAGAGATATTGCAGGAACTTCTTGATGACTTCTGCATCTCCTGTTTCATTAGATCCAGAAATGTTTGAGAGCATATTCTTCCTTCTTTCCAGAAGAAATACTCTTCCCAGGTATAATCTTAGCATCTGCTAGGCTTGAGTGTTGATCTTACTGGTTTTTTCCTTATGCATGACCACTATTTCATGATTGCACAGATAAGAGTTTTTCTGTAGGTATCTTGTGTGATAAAATAAGAAGAGCTTGCAATTGTGTTATCCAAGTGCTCTGTGCTTTCAAGGAGTCCATGGTTTTTTTTAATTAGAAAATCTAATCTTAAATACTGGTAACATCTGAAATATGCTTCACTTGACTATGTCTTGCTTTTAAAAGCTCTGCACTAAAGGGTTAACATTTATTTTTTAACAGTATGATATAGTAGATGACAGCACGGTTGATGAATTTGAAAAGCAGAGACCCAGCAGAAAACAGAAAAGCTTAGGACTCTTGTGCCAAAAGTTTCTAGCTCGCTATCCAAATTATCCATTGTCAACAGAGAAAACTACCATTTCTTTGGATGAAGTGGCTTCAATTCTTGGTATGTATACTTGTGAAACTGGGGTAACTGATCACCTGGGGTAACCTAAGAGGTGGGCCTTCCAAAGATCATATTCTAACAGACTACATTCAAGATCTGCCTTCCCCAGGGTCTAGATGCTCTTCTAATCATACTAATCAAGAGTTGGAAATGCCTAATATTCTTTAGTGTCTTTGTTGTTTGGTAGCACTACCATTTTGAAATTTTCTTTCTGACTTTCTGCTCTTTTTACCAGACAGATCTTGCTTCCAGCTGTTTACCAACTCTGTTGTTTTCTTAAATATTCAATTTGTTGAACACTGAAGGAGTTAGGATTTACAAACCCTCTGAAGGAGGACTTACAGACAACAAATTCTGTCAAAATGAAACATTAGGGGGAATGATTGCCAACTGCTATGTGCAGGAGAACAGTTGTGTTTACTCCCTGACTTTAAACATGTTTGACATCATGCCTTCCTAGATCTCATGGTTCATCAAGGTTACCTTAGCTTTAAATATCACCTCATGATGGGAAGGTACTGGGAGAACTGCAAGAGCACCATGAGAAAATGTCTTGTATTGAGGTGGTGAGAAAGTTTTGAGTAGCCCATTTGCTAATTCTTCTGTTAAGTTTGGTTTTAGTTAGAAGATTAATGAAGTATCTGCAAGAAGTAATAAAACTTGGGAGAGAGGACTTAGCCAGGACACATTAATACAAAAATATTGTCCTTGGAGAGGTTGTTTCTTAGCTAGGAAGGGCTTTACAAAATTAGACTGAAACTAAATAAATCTTGTATCTACATTTAAGACTCGGGTATTAACAGAAAAGTTGTTGCAAAAATAAAATTTGTCTCTTTTGGGAAGAAAAGGAACAGAAGAATGATGTCTTCTGTGACTCTGTTAAGAAAGGCCTTGAAATACCCATTTATTTGCATTGGTAGAGTGAATTGGAAATAGGATAGACTACAGATCAGGTAAATAGATAAATTATTTTTAAAATTAATTTTTCTTTTAGATTCTGCAGTTACTTGATTATGTGTTTGCATGAGATGCTGATGCTCCAACCTTGTACAGCTGAACATGAATAGTGCTTTACTCTGTGTTGGGAGTGGCATTACTTTGCTTTTCTGAAAAACAGAAACTTTCTTCTAAACTTGCTTTTGGAAATTTTAGCTCCCGGAAAGGGGAAGGTTTTGGTTGTCCTTCTCCATTTGGTTTTTCCTTCCTTGCTTGTATCCACTTGCTTCAGTGACCACAAAATTACCCCTGCTGATGTTGCTGCTCTCCATGTAACAAATGGTGTCTCTGATACAGTTTTTGCTACAATTGTATATTGCTTTGTTCACGGAATACATGTGGAAGGCCACCAAGGGGGCTGTACTGCTAGTGTCTGGCAGATGCCAGAATAAGTGTAGAACTCTGGTTTTTCTGAATTATGTTTCGCTCCAAATTCTTCACACAGTTGGAAATGCCCGTTAATTTTTTTACCCAATATGTGTTTGAGGCTGGTATTACTCCTATTCTTCAGATGGGTAAAAAGGTACATTATGGCCTTGCCTCCCACAGAGAAGTTTTCAAAACCTTTCACCCTAACTGGCACTTGTTCTGCTCACCTGATGTTAACTGTCAGAAGATTTTTGGTGCAGATGCTGCCACCAGCATATAGTACATTGTGTTACATATAACAGCCATGCTTCAAACAGCACTGGACACAAGCACTTAGGACAGTGAGCATTGCCACCAACCTGTTCATATTCAGTTCCCAACCTTGCTCACATCAGTCAGGCTGAACTCAAGTTGGACATATTTCACAAATTTCTATAGGTGTAGACCCAGCCAGCACTGATGATTCATTTCTGTTGTTTGGGAGCAGTAGATCTCATTCTACACCATTCTGCACCTTGTGAAGCTTTTGATGCCCCTTTACTTGGTACTTGCTTAGCAAGTAAAAGTAATTGTGTCACTGTAAGTGCAAGTGGTGGACTGCACTGCCCCTGGTTCTTGTACGAGAGGCTTTCATCTCTGTGCTGTGACAGACCCTTTTCTGCCATCTGTTACACACGGGCTTGTGTACAGGTATGTGTCTGAGTGCTGAAGCTCTGTGTAAGGAAGGGCCAAGTGCTCTGAACACCCTGTGGCAATTTGGGTAGGTCTGAGTGAATGAGACTGGCAGACTGCAATCAGTTCTAAAGATAGTGTACGTGCATTAAGCTGAAGCCATGGCTGGGCTGGAAGCTGGCTATGGTTAAGTCAGATTTTCAGTGTGCAAATATAGATGTATCTTATAGAATGTGCCCACATGAACATTGAAAATGTCTATTAGAGAACAACCTGTTCTGTTGCTTCTGCTGAACTAAAATGAGCATCTATGTCTTCCCAAACAGGAGTTGAGCGGAGACGAATTTACGATATTGTGAACGTCCTGGAGTCATTGCACTTGGTCAGCCGTGTGGCCAAGAACCAGTACTGCTGGCATGGCAGGCACAACCTCAGCCAAACTCTGAAAATGCTTCAGGAGGCAGGAGAGCTGCAGTATGGAGAGTTAATGACCTCACAGCACAAGGAGCAGGACTTGGAGTACAAATTTGAAAAACGGAAAAAGGAAACTACTCCAGAATCTCAAGACAGACCATTACTGGACTTTTCAGAGCAGGATTGCAGCTCTGGTAAGATGATTACTAAATGTGTGATGATACACAGACTCACATGTCTTTCTCCAGTCTACTATGTCACTTTTTCCCTTGTTTTGCTTTTAAATTAAATAATGAAAAGTTATCCTTTGCAAAAAGGTGCAAAAAGTTCACCACAGAAGCTACAGAATTATTCCTTCTATTCTGTCCCTAACATAGATCTCAAGACAGATTTTTCTTTCTTTCCTGCAGACTGGCAGGAAGTTCTGCTGGACAATCCAGTTCTTTCCCCACCTGTGTCTGACAGTAAATGCTTTATCCTGACAGAAAGCACCATCTTCATTTGTCCAGTCTTTGCACACTGCCCATATAACCACATAATGGTTTTAAGTTATGAAGTCCATTAGAGTAACAAAATTATAGTGGCACAAAACTGCGTAACATAACATAGAATCAGCTTTGGAATTTCTAAAAGCTAATTCTGCAAGTTTGAATTATTGTTGCCATTTGAAGAGAGACTCCTGTCTGCAATAATCTGTTATTTGCTGCCTTTCAATAAATTTCTGCTTTCTGGCAAGAAAATACATTACTTATTTTGTATGTGAGAAACCTTCTTACTAGTTTTCTGGCTGTGATGGATGACATATGCTAAGAAGCTTGGGTATTATTTGTAACACAGCATCTGCAAACAGCAGAAAGGACAAGTCATTGAGGATTATGAGCCAGAAGTTTGTCATGCTGTTCCTTGTTTCCAAGACCAAGATAGTCACTCTGGACATCGCAGCAAAGATACTGATAGAAGAAACCCAGGATACAGTGGACCACAGCAAATTTAAAAGTAAGATGGCTAATGAGGGGCAAATCATTTGGTCAGTGGGTAAAGAAAGTGGGGCATGTTTGGACTGACACCAAACAGACACCAGTATGTAATAGCAAAAGCAATTTGTGCATCTTTTCCTGGAATATGTTCTGGGGTTTTTTTCATTGCAAATGCCTATTTGTGAAAACAGAGCTTGGTGTGGGGAAGAGTCATTTTGACAATTATCTCCCAAGTTCAGCTTCAGAATAAAGAAGAAAATATGTTGTTCTTCTTGTTGATTTTTTTTTTTCATACTTAAACCCTGTTTCCTGTACTCCTCTGAATGTTTTTTCAGAACTGAAACATGTTGTGTAATTTAATGGAATTAATTTTCTCTCTGAAGAAATATATTCCTTCTCCTTTCTACCTCAGAAATCTTTTACAGCTGTATGGCAGAGTTTGCTTTCAGTTAGTGAGGATTAGTACTTCAATCCTTTGGATAAGGGAAAACTTAGCATTAGTAAATAAATCTTGTGAGATAAAGACTCTCAAGTCTTTAAAGTACTTTTAAAATAAAGTTCTTGCACTTCAGTCTTGAAATTCTACCCCAGCTATAAGAAATGTGAGGAGTTTAGCTGGAGAATATGTGGGTAACCTAGTCAGCTCAAAGATGTTATTTACTAGAGTCACAGAGTTTTTTCTGAGAGTGTTACATTTTAAAAAATGTGTCCTCTTGTGATCAGCTGTGCACTGTTGTGCTTCTTGTCCCCAACTTCTCTTTACCCAGGTGGAGGTAGTTGCCTTTTCTGGGCAAGTTGATGATGCAATCACTTCCTAACCTATTTCCATCAAAATGAGGAAAGTGAGTTTAAATCTGAGCAGCTAAGATGTAAATTAGCAGAGACAATCAGGGGGGAGCTGGCATAGCAGGCTTCACAGGAGGTGGCCTAAGTCCATGCCAACTTGATTTTGCCCACCTCATCTATGAAAGCTGTGGTGAGAGTCTGGAATGAAATTAGCTCATAAATGTGTCTTGTATGCATTGTAAACATGACTCTTTTATCTACTTCTGCCTTTTCTTGTTAGCAAAGGTACGAAGACTGTATGACATCGCCAACGTTCTCACCAGCCTAGACTTGATCAAGAAAGTCCATGTCACAGAGGAACGAGGACGCAAACCAGCTTTCAAGTGGATTGGACCTGTGGAATTCCCTGAAAAGACTGGTAACTTGTGGAGCTTGCGTTATATTCTTTTTGCTTTGACAGTCCCTTCCCAAGTGGTAAAAGGTTGCCTTCTGTGTGTAAAGAACTGCTGCCAGCTCAACATTTGCCCTTGTTAGACTTTGCGCCCAATATCTGGATCTGTGGAGGGATGTTGAAGGATACTGTGTCTTGTATGTACTTTTACACTGACTTAGATAACTGTATGCATACCTGTATGAATTGTAGAGCAATAGCAGATAGCACTGACATCTTCAAATCTGGGCCCACAGCTCTTCTGGGTTGCAAAATTTTGGTAATTCCATAATAATTACACAGTGAATTATTTTCTTTGTAAGGGGACGCACTAAGGTAGAGCAGGGCTGTTTCTTGCATATGGCCCCTTTTATAAAACATTTGTCTGCAAAGAACAAGGTGGTGGGACAGAGCATCTCTGCAGGCTGATGTTCCTTGGCTAGAAGCCAGAACAAAGGCCCTTTGGCTGTGATATTTGCATCAGGAGAGTGCTAGGAACAAGTAAAAGTGAAGGATAATGTAAATACTATCTTAGTACCCTTTCTCCTCCTGTCTAGCACACTAGAATGTAGCTGCTGCAGCTGCTATAGAATGGATAGGAAGGAGGCCCTTACCTTGTCTACTGGTGCTTACTGAGTTCTAGGTTTGTTTCAGTGTTATGTGATTTGAGATAATATAGAGGTTGGCTCTGCCCTTAATGCCAAGTTTAGTAACATGGCAGAAGCCGAAATGATGAGCTGTGTTACCTGAAGGATGGCCGTACAATATTGTGTCCCTACAGGTGAGCTGAAAGGGCATAGCCCAACATCAGATCCTCTGCCAGGGACACAGAGAGGAGCCTGTGTCCAGTACCAGACCAGTGCTACTGGAAAGCAAAGGTTTACACGTCATGCTTCATTTAACAGTGCACAGCCTTGTGAAGCAAACAGAAGGAAGGTCAGTTCTGAGCCTAGCAGCCCACATCAAGAGAAGCAAGGTAACTACTAATTAAGCATGTTCTTTTCTATCCCATTGGAGCTGCCCAAATGAGGGCATGCACAAATTTAAGGCACCTGATTGGGTGAATCAGCATAATTAAATATGTGAATTACTCCTGGGAGGTACCTATATTTCTACTGTCCATGTGATAATGAAACTTCTGGTTTAGAACCTCCAGTCAAATGCCTTAAGTTACATGAAGTGAATCTGGGCCATACTGCAATTGGATCTGCAGTTTATTTTCTGTAGGTAAATGGGTTTTTTTTCTGTACTAACTGCAACTGTACTACAGTTTCTTCTGTGCAAACTTGATTAAAAAGAAATCTTTAGCCACAAAATGCCTGCTTTATTTTATGGTTTCTAATATAGTGAAATTTACTGTAATAATCTAATGGATAGTTGTTAAAAAAGATAAAGAGATAAAGTAATTACAGGGCTTTTCACAGTTCCCTCTTATAGGAAATGATGATGTTGAACATGTCTCCAGTGGGACTTGAGAGTTCTGAGTGTCTTGCAGGTTCTGGCTCTAGGTGATTAGTGGAAGTTATAAAAATGTGTCAGGACTGAAAAATTATAGCAATTATTTTATCTGGCCAGTATCAAAATATGCTTGGTAAAACTATCTGTGATTTATTGAATGCCTCTCTGTTCTTTCAGCCTCTGTTGTGAATTCAGATGAAAATTGTTCCAAAATGATAAATCTAGCAGCTGTCTGCAGGCAGAAAATAGAGGAAGATACTGGGTAGGTTGGTCTTAACTCTTGTCTGGTTGCAGCTTTGTGCTTGTCATGCTTAGTTTGAGAATAGATTCCATTGATGAGACTGAGATAAAAAAATGGTTATAAAATTTCGTTATTCCAATTTTAATACTGATAGATGTCAGCATGGCTTTCTTTTCTATGGTCATTTTACACCCACCTGTACTCATGCCAGTGTTGGTGTTTTGCTTCAGTAGTTCTTTCTGTCATATGTGTTTATATAGGTCATTCCTGCATCCTTTGAGCTGTTGTCTGCTCAAAGGATAGGCTGACCAAATTATGATTCCATAGAAGGACATCTGTCTCTCATCTGTCTTCTCTACACCTATTCTAATTTGAATTCATTTGTGAATGATTGACTAGTCAAGGGCAGCCAAAAGCATTATTAGTCCACCAAAAACCCGAGAAATCTGCTTCTGTGTAATTAGAAATGATAAAAAGACACCCTTCTTCTAAACTAAAAATTGTGTAAAAATTGTTGTTTGGGGGTGGAATTTTTCCACATTTATGTCCAGACATGTATCCCTTTGCTTGTAAGGATAAAATAGGGGTTTCATTTTGGAATAAATGTTTTTCCTCTTTTCATTACTGTTTTTTTTTGTTTGTTTGTTTTTTTTTTTAGGAATGAAGCTTGTGACACTGAAACGATACTAAATTCAGCAAAGAACTCCAACATGACCTTACCTTTGTCCCTTCTTCCAGTTCCTGGGGACTCTGATTTTTGTGTTAACCCTTTGCCTCAGGCAGTTTTCCCTGTGGTTCAGGCAGATGTGCCAAGCTTCTCACTACCAATTGGCATCAGCAGCCAGGCTTCGCAGCCTTCCACACCAGCAGCCTCCAAAACAGAAAATGGAAAACCTACCCTGGTTCCCAACCAACCCTTCCTGTGCTTCCCATCTTCATCCCTTTTTATGTTGTGTGGTGGTCTTCAGGAAAATAACTTGAGCGAGCTCCTGCCCGCAGCAGGAGACCTGGGGAACAGGAGTGCAGAAGCTCAGGCTGCCGTCCCTCCCACTGTCTGCCAAAAACGCAGCTCCCACAAGTGCTCCTCGCCCTCTGCACCTGTAGATGATGAAGAGCCAGTGGCCAAAAAGCAGACGTTGGAGCAGAGTTTCCTGCCCCTCTCACTTGTAGCACCCAAGGTAAAGTGAATTTCATTATCACTTAGGCTTTCCTATAGTAAGGAAAGACTTTTGCCTAAGACAGTGTTTTCAGAAGGATAAATTCAGTACATTGCTCTTGAGAGATAAAAATGCTGCCTCCCACATGTTAATAAACTTTCAGGTGGGCTGTGTCAGGAAGTATAAGCATAAACTGGAAGATGTTTTCACACTACCAGGGGAAAATGGACTTGGATTGCTTTGCATAGTGATGTGATGCCCAGCTGTTCTTTGGAATTAGCGTTCTGATCATTTTCTTCAGCAAAACAATGGGTCAGAGGGGAAGGAATCAATGTAATTATTGCTTCTCATCTTCACCTTTAGTTTGGGCTTTCCCAGACAGCAACAGCATTGCTTACTGCACTGAGCTAGAGCAAATGTGATTTGTTCTTTCCCCCTACTCTGCACCCTGAATCTCTCTCTCTCTGAGGTCCAGCATTGCCCACAGCAGGCTGCTGAGGGAAAGATGATGATGATGAAGGTGATGCATAGTTATCTCAGAATTTACTTAAATACTGAAAAGAGGGGTCAGGCTCAAGACCATGTAATGTAAGCCATTTGAATATTGAATATAAACCATTTGAAACAAGTGTTTTTCCTTATCAATAAAAGTCCCAGAGGTCAGGTATTTCTTATGTAGTGTCTCCAAGTACTGAATGTGAACTTCAGCGAAGGGCACAGGGTTTAGGCATCACTAATATGGCTCTTGAAACCTTCAAACAAATTTTTTAACTTGGTGATTTGCTAATCAGGTTTGTGCTGCTCCTTTGCACAGGTGTATGAGGAAGGTGCATGAGAGGTATTGCATTGTTTTATTTCACTTTGGAATCTTCATTTCCATTTTTGTTTTTGCTTAGAAGCCTTCTGAGTCACCCAAGGCAGAATCTTCCCCAGGAAGTGGCTGTTCAGCTGCTGTACATCTAGAAATGGATCGTTTTGACCTTGCAAGTCCTGCTGCTCCAGAGGTGGCAAACAAGGAGTCTAGTCAGGAGCAAGAAAAACAATCTCAGAACAAAGACCCTGATGAACCTCCTCCAGGAAATGAGCACATCTCTAAAGAAAATGCCAATCAACCTTTCCAACCACAGTATCTGTATGTTCAGCCTACTGCTGGTAAGGACAGCCATGAGATATAGACCCAACCCCCTGTGTCTGTTCACTGAGGAAATACTGATTCCTACAAATAGCTGAATATTTGGCATAAAAAGCCCTGACAGCAGGTCTCTGTAGTAGCTTAGTAACTCTGAAATTTCTTGACTCAATGTGAACTGTTGCTCCTCTGAAAAGTAGTATTTTTCTGAGGTTCCCAAACATTAATAGCATTGAACAGTGTGGCGTTTGCATGCCTGAATTATGTGCAGCAAAAAAAAGACACTTATACTGCATTAAAACTCAAAGGAGCTGGAAGTCTAGATTTGGCAGTAAGCTGGCCAGTATAGAACAGCAGCATCCCCTGAGTATATGAATTTCATCACCTTCTAACTTTATACTGTCTTGTAACATGCATTATCAGTATAACCCCTGAAACCCAAGGCACTGGGAATGTAGCCAGCCTTGCTTACATGACACTGTGGGGGTCTAGAGGAAGCAGCTGAAAATCCTGCAATGGAATTTCATGTCCACCATGTTTGGTGCCTGTGTTTGTGTGCAGTGGATGGCTGCTTTGTGGGAATAGCACGTGTAGCACATTTCCATGACTGCTGCTGTAGTCTTTGATTCACTTGTGACAGAGTGGGGTCTATGGCACTTCACTTATGTTGGAGATGCTCAGTTTAAAAATACTGATCTTGGTGTTTTAGAAGTTCAGACAAACAGGAGCCAGAGCAGATTCTACTTCAACACAGCAGTTCAGCTGTTCTCAGCAACATTGATGCCTCTGTGATATATCCTTGTGGGTGTCTCCCATTTGTTGGGTTTGATTTATCTGGGTTGTTTTTTCCTCATTAAAAGTAATGTATATGTTTGCATATAGCAGAGGGTGGTCCAGTTAGTGAAAAAAAAAGGGGTTTTAGCCAGGATGTTGCTTGTAATTGAAGTTAGAAGCAGAAAACAGCAAGGGGGGTGTGGCTGGTACTTCATATGACTTAAGTAAATGGATGCAGGTACAGTAAATAGACAAGGAATAGGGGAGAAAATGGAGGCAGATTAGGAAAGAGAGCTGGACAGAAGAGCTAGGGGATTGTGACAGTTTTCTTCCTTATTTTTTATTATTTTTGTCATAGTTTACTTCCTAGGCAGACTTTATTGTCACAACTTTTTCCTATTGTAGATGATGTTATAGTAGTTTAATCCCCTTTTCTAGGTTTATTAATGCTTTGTTTTTTCTCTTTTTGGTTTAGGATTAAGCAGTTTTAATTTCCTGTTCTCTGCAAACCAAGCCCCCGGTGCCATCAGCCTGGCTGCAAACCAGATGCCTTCTCTAAGTGTACCCTGTGTCATGGTGCCATCAGCAGCCTTGGCTTCCTTCCCTCTCGTCTGTTCTCCCTCATTCACCAGTCCTCTTTCCCCGGCTCCTGAGGGCTCCTTCCAAGCTGCTGCCTCCACAAATTTCAGTGTGTCCAGCCTGGCATCAACCACCCCCGTGTTCATAAGCACCACGGCCGTTGTCACCCCCAAGGTGTCACCTGCCCCTGCGGTGGAGCCACAGCAGCCGCCTCACCCTGCTCTGCACCTGAGTCCTGTGCTTACAAGATCTTGCAGTGCTGTTAAGCTGGACTCCCCTGTGTGTATGGGACACCCAGTGACCCTTCTGAAGCTGCAGCAGGTAAGGGGGAAAGGTGAACAGGAGTGGGGACGCAAGAGCTGTGCCAGGTGCCTGATGGCAGCGTGTGCCCCAGGCTGGTGCCTCTGTGTCACTGCTGAGAGCTGGGGTCTTCCACTTGGCCTGTGTGTGTCCATCTTAGCAGTAGCACAGGGTGTTTGAATACATAACCCAGCACAGCACATTTAGTCCTTTTAGAACAGTGAAGTGGTTTTATAACTCTTACAGAAATTCTAAAATCTCCCAGCAATCAAAAGTTTTTCTCCCCATCTGACAGTGCTATTGCATGCTATCCAATGGCTACAGAAAAACATTAGAGGACAGGAGGATTATGTGTCACAATTCAGGAGTCAGCTGGCTGCAGCACTTTTTCAGGTGGTAGTGTCCTGGGTTATCCCTTCAGCCCTGTTCTGATCTCTCTTCACTATGTAGTAGAGAAGTAATAGCAGCATCAGAGCTGAGTAAAAACAATTATTCTTGTGGGATTGTTCATCTTTTTGTATAAAGATATTTTTTAAACTCTACCACAGAACCAGACTTTTGGTCAAAAAAATCAGAAATTCAAATGTGAAGGAGGACTCATTTATCTGAAATAAGAGTGACATTAAACAGTCGTGCTACAGTGTGTTACCTGGGTCTTTACAACTATTAGCAGTGACATTTTGGCACTAATTCAACTTAGATTTGTAAATTTGTGATTTGTTTGCCAATTGCCTAATTCAGTGACAAATGGATTGAACATTTGGAAGCGTTATAAACATTCTTTGAGCTTAGAAAAAGGCTGTAATAAGAGACTGGTGGGCAGCCAGTCTGATTACAGATACTAACACTGGAAGTTACAATAGAGTGGCACTTAGAAGTGGTCAGGATTTAGAAGACTAATTTTTGATTTCTCTTGATGATAACAAATAACAAAAGTGAGTAAAACATCACAGAAGAGAAAAAGCCATATAAGCCAAGGGACAAGATTGGCATAAGAACAAATGAGTATGAACTAATCATGAAGAAATTCAAGTTGGAAATGGGATAAAGGCTTTCATCTTCCAGCAGTGATGTACTGACATCCAGTACCAGAAAAAAAAGCAGGGGCAAAGCCCATAGCTTCTCATGTGGAGCTTCTGAAAGGGTGTGTAGCAGACTACAGGGATTAATGTCTCCCAGCTGTCCTCTGTTTATCTGCTTGTGTGTAGGCTTTGAGAAAACTTTGCTAAATCACTTTGTTTGTTTTTTGTGTTTGTTTGTTTTGTGTCTGTTTTGTTTTTTGGGGTTTTGGTTGGGTTTTTTTCACAAATAGCCTTCATCAGCTCCTCTCACTCCCAAGAGTATTCGTCCTGCTCATCATGAGGCATTTTTCAAAACTCCTGGAAGTCTTGGAGACCCTGTGGCATGGAAGAAACATGAAGGCAACCAGACCAGAAGTGCCAGCTCTGTGCAGAGGAGACTGGAAATCTCTAGTACCAGCCCTGACTAATTCCACTCTTTGCAAGGGTGGGCAGATTGTCCTCGGACCGTGAATGAATTACAAGAGAACAAGCTCTTAACCTGGCAAGAGGAGCACGTTAAAATGTCACCCATTTTTTACTTCCCCACTATCTATTCACCCACTGGTTCTGTTAGCCATCTTCTTCAAAATCACCCTTGGTACAGAAATCCTTTTACTGAATTGTTCCTTCAGTACTGATATGAATTCAGATTCTGTCCTTCACACAGCCTTGTGGGCATGTGATTTTAATTTGGAAGACTCTCTTTATTTCTGTGAGGAGATGCAAACAGATTCTTTTGAAGTCCCCAGGGGTTCTTTATTTATGGTTTTAAGTAAGATGTCTAGCACTTATCTGGGGTAAGCATTTCATTTGCATGAATGTAATGCACCCTGAGTAAATCTGTGGTGAAAATGATAAACTTTTGCAGCTGTGAGAGCAACTGCTTCCTTGGTTCCAATCTGTCAAATCCTTCAGTGCAGCCTCTTGCTTTTTATTTTGTATGTTGGAGTGGGATTAGTGAAAAAAATGGATTTTTGCAGTTTCAGAATAACAGATTTTCTCAGGGTAGGATTACTTGAATGTCAGTTGGTTGTTGTACAATTTGCCCTGCACTTGTGATTAGAAAAACCTAATAATAACACAGTATGATTGAATGTATACATGTGAAAAATATTAAGACCAAAATAACTGTGAATGTTAACATTTTTATAGTTGTGTTAATGAACTGTATTAGTCCTTGGGTTGGTCGGTTTGTTTTATTTTTTACTTTAACTCTGAGCAAAATATGCAAGTTAGATGTAAAGAATACAAAACCTGAATCCTTAAACAGATTTGACAAAGTGATTTGAGAGTGACAAACCACTGAAAGGACTGTGCTAAGGTTTCATCTCCTGTTTAAATATCCAGTCTAGACTTTATGACCAAGGAATGCTGATAAGTCATTAACCTCACTCATTATTAGATTCAGTCTAACCTGAGTCTACTAAGTGCCTACTTAGCTGTTTACTTAAGTGTACTTAAGGGGTATGTACTTAAGTGCCTGTTTCTTCACTTACAGGAATTTTGTGACTAGTAAATAGTGCATTTGAACGTGTTGGGAAGATGAGGGAGAACTTACCTATCTAAACCAGAAAAAGTTGTAAAGAGCAGGAGAGCCTTGAGTTTTAAAGTAATATATCTTTTAAAAAAAATGAGGAAGAAAGGTCTTAACCATTCACATTCAGAGTCCTCAAATAACAGATGGTGCTATTATCAATATAGAACATAATTTTAAGAGCTAATGCTCTTATGTTTGGGTATGTTTTCACTTGTAGCAAACTGCAATTAAATTTGTGCAGTCTCCTGTTCAAAAGACAGAAAGTGTTGCTATTGACATCACTTTAGCCTGGACTTTTAGCAAATGTAAGGCCAGCATGATTAGCTCTCTCTTTGGTACTGGTATTGATTTTCCAAGGGTAGCTGCACTCCTGGATGTGCTATTTTCTTGGTAAAGGGAGATTAGCGTTTTGAGGCTGGGGATTTGATGACAGTATCTTATTTTTATAATGAAATGTATAATGAAAATGAAATTTAAGAAATAATTTTAATGAATTTGAGAGTTTGAGTAATGTGGCCTTCTCTTAGAATAGACCAATAACAGGTTTTTGAGAGGGCTTGGTTAGCCCTTGTTGAAAGAAAATTTATGGCAGAATTATCATAGGAAATTTCAGGGGTGGTAAAGAGACATCTTCAGACTGCTAATTTTTTATAGTTTAATGACACTACAGTTATGAAAGTTTACATTTTTTTCTTCTGAATTGTTTCTTCTTACACACCCACTTAGATGAATTTTGCTTTGAAAAGCAGTGTGTAACTAGCACAGTGCTGCCCCTGCACTTCTGCTGGCGTTCATGTGTTGCTGCTGGGGCAGGAACAGGCTGCTGGAGTTCCAGGGAACACGGTGGGTGCTGATTCTCCAAACCTTGTCTCTTCTCTCTCCCTCTAGTACGGTGCAGTCATATGGCACTTTCAGTGATATGGCAGCTGGGAGCAGGGAGAAGGATTAGAGCTAATATTGGCTCTTTGCTCCAGTGTAAGCATAATCACCAAAATTGCCTTTCTTTGTCAGTGGTGTTATTGTGTGCCATAATTAACTTAACTATACTTGAAAATGCAGGGAGTGAAAATGGATTTTCAATTTCCAATTTCTGCTTACAGTTTTGAGTTTCTGTAAATACAGCAGGTCTGGTAATGAGGATTGACTCCATCTTCAGTGGGTCATGGCTGGGAAAGCAGGTTTTGAGCCTAGGAGAAAAAGGATGTGGATATGCTCTTTTGATTTTGTCAATGCAAAATTCTCACTAAAATAGAGTGAGACCACTGAAGCAGTCGGGCAGCTTTGTTCTGTACCCAAGTTGCTGAACTAGACTGGCAGTGGGTTGTCAAGAGGGAATGGGTTTACATATCCTATCTTTACCTTCACTGAAAGCTAAGAATTTAAATAAACTAGGAACAACTCATCAGCAAAGTAGCTTTGGAAAAGCAGAATTTGTATTTGCACTGAGGCAAAGTGCATACCCAGGAAATTCTGCAGGGTTTGTGAAACCTTTCTGTCCTAAGTCAGTTGTTGAGGAGGCTGAGCATATAACTTATACTTGAATCTATCTGCCACGTTTACATTTCTGATTGTCTTCTGTAAATTGGTGCTATTTCTGTATTTAAAAAGCTGTATTTTTAATGTAAAGCTGCTTCCAGTTTGTTTTTTTTGCACTGCTAGTTTAATATAGATATTAATTTTATTGCTGTTTATAACTGTTCTTCAGTGATTAGATGTCCTGCTTTTCCTGCTCTCTAGCTATCTGTTTACCTGTCTGCATATAGCTTTACTCCAATCACACTGTGGGGTTGAATATTTTTTTATACTATCTGTTAGCAAAATATTAAACTTTTACAGAATAAAAAGTGAGATTAAAACTGAGGCTGTGATTTCAGTACGGAAGACTTTCAAGGACGCCCTTGAAAAGAAATATTCCTGCACTACACGTCCAGGTGAGGAGTCTCTGCTGGATGTGAGCACTGAAGTACTAGCAGAGGATGACAGCTTGCCCCAGTGGCTCCAGCATCCAGTTATTTCACATCATGGGCACAGTTCCCACCCAGCTGTAGCAGGCACAAGGACCAGTGTAAATTGGCAATGTAAATTGGCTTTTAAAGTCCCAGAGCTGGCCGGGGCAAGACTGGGTGGCCTTGGCCCAAAGCCATGTGAGGTAATCCCCAGCTGGCCACCGTGGGAGACACCCCAGCACCACTGCAGGGCCTGCCCAGACACTCCCTGGGCCCCGGTGGCCCTGCAGCCGTCCCTCGGTCCTGCTCTCCACAGGATGGCAGCACTGCCTGCCCAACTGCAGCCACAGACACCCGAGGAGCTGGTGCTGGCTTTGCATCCTTAGAACCACCAGCTGCTTGGAAAGAACAAGTGGACAACACAGCCACAGACCTGTCGCTTCCACTTCCCTTTCGTCTGCCCTTCCCTAACCACACAAATAAGACACAGCTCGATCCCCACCTGCGTTTGCTCCCATTAAAATCAATGGCAGGTCTATTGATTTCAGCAAGCCCAGTATTGGCACCCTACCCTTCCTGGGGTTAAAGAAATGTGAGTTAATGTCTCATGTCACCAGCAGTGGCTGCAAAATGACTGAATTGCCAATGGTTGAGATCCTCAAAAATAATTTCTAAAAGGAAAACTCGGCATCTCACTCAGTGTTTTTGGAGTTTTTCTCACCTGCTACTCCAACAATAATACTTTTCTCTTGATACAGGAAAAAATAGATGTTTAATAAGATTACACTATGAGAATTACTAACAAGCCCTAACTCTTCTCCAGCTCCACTGCCAGGACCATGGCCATTGTTTCCTTGAGGAGCAGCAAGGCTGTATCTTCCAACAGTTCTTGTCCTTGCCTCCCCAGGTTCACTTAAAACTCCCTTTTTCTGAAGTAAACAATAGTTAGGGGAGTACACCAAGCTCCATTGATGCAGTTCTCTCTATGAAAAGGGGAAAATAACAAGCAGTAGTACCATTGTGGATGAACATCTTGGTGCTTCCCAGCATGGGCTGTGCAGCCCAGAGCCAGCTGAGAGAGTCACCCCCTGGTACTGGAAGGTGTTGAGCACTGTCAGCAAACCCAGCTGGAGGCAAGCAAGAGAGGCCTCCAACGGGCAGCAAAGCCTCCTCCCATGGTGTCCAGGGAAGCAGGCCTTCACAAGGAGGGTTTCCTGAGAGGTGCTTTGGTGATGGCAATGCTTTCTTCTTCCAGCCCAGAGTTCCTGAGCAAGGCTCCATGACCTACTTCAAAATTTGAAATTTAATAGATGGGCTTGTAAAGGCGTGTTAAGGAAGGCTTCACAAACAACTGAGGCAAATTCAAGCCATGCTGACTGTGATCATCTGAGAAGATCCATGTGTGCAGGAAGCATTACTGTCCAGATTCTTTCCAGATTCATTTATTGCACGAGAAATGTGATGAGAATTAAAAATATTTTTTCAAACACTTTCTCCAAGGACTCCTAGAGTGATGAAATGAATTCTAATCATGTCAGTCAACACCAGCTTTAGTTCTGAGAGCATGAAGCCTTCCCTCATTCCCCTTGCAGGCCACAGTAACTTTGTTTGTGGGTGGCAAAAGCCTGCATTACTTGTTCACAAAATGCTGGAATTTCCACGTCTGATATCAATGGATCTCCTAGGAGATAAAACCTGCCTCAGCTGGAGCTGCTCCATTTTGCTGCATTTTCCAAATAACTAAGTTCTCATTTTGGCCCTGAATGTGAGATGCCATACTTTTACGCCTTTCCCCTGACTCTGGCTGGGTATTTCTCACCTTGGATGTGACAACAGTGTAATTTCATAGATGATATACCAAATCTGGGTGGGAGGGGAGCATGAAACTTTTTTTTTCCAACAGCTGCTTTCTTGTTTCAAAACTGACAGCTAGGAACCAGAAGTTTACACTCCTATCCCCACAGCATTGTGCGATAGCAAAGGCAATGTAGTGAGACCAAACAAACCATCAATATATGTAAAATAGTGCATCTTAGTAAGTGCCTGTAACACCAGTTGAAATGAGCCAATTTGGACCAGGTTAAATATTTTGTGAAGAAAAGGGAAACAATTTAAAGCCTATAAAATAAGAAGTAAATATGAAGATTCCACAATAAATTGTCCAGAAGGAACCTCCCTTATTCAGACAGCCAATTCTTCAACGCTAAGAAAAACACTTTGCATCTTCAAAGTCTCTGCATCTCACTGATAACCAACCAGGTAATTCAATCACCTTACACGCATTCAATATCTTGATTAACTGGCAATGATTAGTTCTGTGCCTGAAATGCACTAGGAATTAAATGAACATAAGGTAGAAGATGTTAGGGAGGAGTTGACTGGAGCTCCGCTCTGAGGCTTGCCCTGAGTAATGACAAAATCCCCCACTTGGCACCTCACCTGCATGAGGGTTTTGATCCTTACTGTACTGAAACTAGGATGTTTGGAAGATGATGGTTAAAAATCATGTACAGACACTCTAGGCCTAAGTGGTAAACACTTAAATGCTTATGTTCTTCTCTGCCTTTATACTAAGTAACACAATGCCAATGGTTTCAGTGGACTCACTCTTGGTCTACATTGGCTTGAAAGGGAGGAGAGTGAGTCTCCTGGTTTGAAGTTCCTAATACTACCCATGATCTACTGTACATTACTGAGCAAAGCAGTCCTTGACTTCTCTAAATCCAGAGAAATGGCAACCAGGAATATCACCTGGCCCCACAAGAGATGAGGATCTACCTTGTGGATGTGGAGAAAAATGGAAAGAGTGCAGGGACTAGCCCTGTTGAACAGGTGTTTAGAAACAATCAGACAATATACTCACTGCTTTGAAAATAATTTTGAAAATAATTTAGAGATTTTCTGTTCAGCCTTACTTGCGTCTTCTCGTGATTTGGACACGTCAGAGCCTATTAGCTTGTAACAGGATCAAAACCTGCCCTTGTGCTCCTGCAGTATAAGCTTGATGGTCTTGGTGTGATCTTCCCTTTCTGTCTGATCACTGATTTTTAATGTAGATTCCACTCCATCACTGTGTGGCAGAAAGCACACAGTCTGAAGCCCTTATGCATGTAAGACATTTAAAAAAACACTTCAAATGCATTAGAAAAAAGAGTATTTTAAGAGGCTGAGAAAGCAAAAGCTCTTCCCAGCATGCACAATTAAAGAGGAAAAAATGTTTCAGGGAATATATTTTGGTATAATCAGATAACTATGCAATGCCCTGCCAGATTAGCTAGGGCTGAGCTCCAGGAGCCTCTGTAGAGGATAAAAGGATTCACTTAGGCGCCAGCTTCCCTCCTGCCCTGTAAAGAGTCTCTCTGGGCATCTCTTTAAGTTAAGGCAAGCTGAAAAGGCCTGCACAATCCCAGTGAATTGTTATCTCTGGGAAAAAAACAGAGAACAGGAAGAAAGTGTCAGGCCACCAGCTTTTTCCTAGCAAAGTCCTTGCCGTTTGTTATTTTTTAGAGATGTCTGTAAACTTCCCCTTGGCCTTCTCAGGACAGGAGCCTAATTAAAGAGAGCAAAATGAATCTCAAAGGTTCATAAACCTTTTAAGTCTGTTGAAGCTCAGAAAAACTTAGTCTGGATTATGATTTTGCATGGAAAAATGTTATTTTTGTAATTCTATGCAAAATTGGGTCATACTTACTTACTGTTTCATTTTCAAGGAGGGATTCTGCTTGGCCAATATTAAAAGAAAAATGAGATGCAAAAACAAGAGGCAGAAATCCCTCCCTGAAATATCTCCCCATGCAGGGCTATGAGGCACCAACAAGGTCTGAGACAAGATGCAGACCTGGATCCCCCTCCTTCAGGTGAATCCTAATTACTTGTGGCAGGGCATAGCAATGGCTGGCTGCTCCCCAGGGAAGGATAGCTGGGAGCCAAGAGTGATAGCCAGGCTGGTGGAGGCAGCAGCCTGAGCAGCCAGGAGCTGGAATGCCCGTGAGGGTCTGGTTTGGGCCCAGAGACAGGGGCCATGGCCAGATGCGGCCCAACAAGCACGCAGCTCAGTGACCAGGCTGCTCTGAGCCACAGGCTGAGCCCAGGCACAGCTGCTACCCAGCTGCCTTCTAGCCTGGGTGGGACCAGCTGTAAAGCTTAAAACCAGCTCCCAAGGGAGAGGAGAGGCAGTGTCTCACCTTTAGCTCTCTTCACCTTATCAGCAAAGGACCCCACCTCGGAGCTGGCCAGCCAAAGCCCTCAACTTAGCCAATGACACGTCTGGACCAGGGAGGTCTCTAAGACAATGACTTTAACATGTCATTTGAGTTCAGGTGAATAATAAAAAGGCTAAAATTAACTTAACTCTTCAGAGCCACGTCCACACAGATGCAAAAGCTTGACCATATTTTCCAAAGGAAACTGGCTTCTGTTGTGTGAGAGTAGATTTCAAGATAGGAGGAAGGTTAAAATAACTCTGTTTAATCCAATAGTGTGCTAATGAGACAAAGTGATTAATTGCACCTCTGTAATGAGAAAGAGATTGTGTACAGGCTTGAATCAGCTTTAATATATCACCTTGTAAACTGACACCATGTTCACATATACCTGCTGGCATCTCTGGGCTCTAATTACTGGTGTTTCTCTGTTAAACCAGTGTAATTAAGAGGGAGAGAGACTGCTCTTGTCTTGGGCTCCTCCTTGGCCAAAAGGAGCTTGGCTGAGAAGATTAATCATAACCAGATGGGAGCAAAAAGAACTTCCCCCTTCAGCAGTACTTCAAACAGAGGACATTTGGATCAATGAGTAGCAGCATGAAGAGATGGATTAAATATCTCTCCAACCAGAGGATCTGTGGTCACTCTATCGTGCTCACCAGGACCAGCTGAACCCAGCCATTTGTGGGATGATGGCAGCAGCCACCCCTCATGGAACAGTAACTCACCCTGGGGGCACAAGGAGGATTCTGCCCTACTACATCTGACTAAAGCTCTCCTCTAGCAAACAGAGTCAGAGCATTTGCCAAAAGTGATAGATTTTTGTTCTTAGCAGCTTATCAGAAAGCTATACATAAGAAGTTTGCATATCCCTCCAACGGCCCAGCACTGCAGCATCTAATTGACACACTGGAAGTACAAATACCTGCCTAACCACAACTGATGATACCCAAGCTTTTTTCTAAAGGGAATTAATTTTTCTATATCATTCTTACTCTTTCAAGTTGTTTCCTGTCTGCTCACCAGCAATACAACTTGTTTACAGCAGCTTGAAATTGTATGTGAGAGGGGCAAAAAAACATTTAATATACTTTGGAGGACAAGATGCTGAACTGAAACCGATTCTGTGGAGGTGGAGAATAAGAAAAGAAATTCAGAAACCTTTGTGGTAACAGCAGGCAAGCAGTGACCTACAGCTGAACCAGAATAGAAGCTAGGTCACTTCCATTTCAGCCTAGGAAAATGTGAAACAAGTGTGAGACGATCACAGGTTCAGAAACACTCCTGCAAAGAGTGAACAATGTCAGCAAATCCAAGCAGTCACTGAGTATTGGACTGGGATATTTTTTCATGCCAGTTTTCTCATCCCCTGAAACTGTTCTCCTGGTCTTCAATGGGATTGCATTAGCTGGCACAGCTCTGGTGTTCATCCAGCACTGCACAACAGCTGGAGACAGAGCTGCCTCTGCCTGTGTGCACTGACTGAGGGTGAGACCCTTTGAGTCAAACACCCTGCATTTCCAAAAGAGAGCCACTTGTATCAACGTCTTCTCCCACATATTCCAGTTGTATCACTGCATTTTGACATATTCTGATGGGTATCATCACCCTTCATGTTGCAAACCAGATGCACATCCTAATTAAGTTCTGTAAAATAGGGAAGATGTTACGACTTGAGGTAAATCCATAAATGTGCTCAGGCCCTCTGGGGCACGACCCCTCTCACCCACCCATCTTGCTTCAGGGGGTAATTTCTTCTAGCACTGCCTGCCCTGTACTAGCTCTTATGGGACTGGAGGAGTTCCATGTCAGGGATATGCATTCACATCCTTTGAGACGGGACTAAAAAGGGAAAGTAACTGTATCACATCCATAGGGACAGTCCTTGCTTTCTTGTCCCAAGTTGTCAGTTAGAAGTCAGTAATTCTAATATACAGGAAATATGGAGAAGCTCCTGGAAGTGAGAAGAGGGAATTTACCTCACTGCAGTAGTTCTTGAAAAAAGCAATGAAGAATTCATCTAGTCCTGATAACAGAGGACTGTTCCACACCATACTGGCTCCAGAATATTTGTATTTACTTTTTAAGGAATGAATCTGTGTCAGTCTGTTCTCAGGAACTTTTCTGCTATATTTTAATTGAGTCCTTGTTGCATTATGGTTGAACTTCCATAAAGAAAGTGTTAAAATCTCTTTTTTTCTTTTTTCTTTTTTCTTTTTTCCTTTTTTCTTTTCTTTCCTATATTATTGAGTCATTGATTCTACTGGAATTGCAGAATAAAACTTTTGCTCATTCAGGCAAGTCATGAATTCTGTCAGCAGAAACTCATAGATCAATTTGAATCCATAAATCACATTTGTGGTTTCTGTTAGAGCAGTCAAATCTTTTTGTGCTTTCTCTCAAGACAGCAAAAGTTATACCATGAGTAAAATATCCATATATAACTATATATAAAACACTGAAGGTATTTTTTAAACTCTCAGTTTAGTGGATTCAGCATTCAGCCTTACCACAATCGCCTCCTATTTTTACCAGTGTGTAATTCAACTGTGTAGTTTTGGTTTGTTGTTTGGGAGTAGATTTTTTTCAACGAATATCCTGTTGCATAGTGACCCAGTTCCAGGGGATTTTAGGGAGAAATGAGTCACTCCTATGGGACATCGGTCATGACGTAACAGATTAAAAAATATCCTGCTCTGGACCTGGATTAAATATCACCAGAAACACACCAGAATTCATGTTATGACATACTACAAGAAGAGTGTTTGTTGCACAAACAACAAAACTATCAAAGGAGCTTGCTTTGATCTTTGCTTCCTAAGGCTTTCAGTTTTGTGAGGCTTGTGGGATGGAATTCTGAGTATAGGACAATGGATGTAGCTGGAGAGGCAGATAAAATTAATGTCAAAAAAAATATCTCGGCAGCATGCCAGTTTAGGCTAAGGTGTCTCATTGCAGGACATTTTTTAATGCCTGCAGTAAGGTCGTATCACATAAGATTGTTATCTCAGTGCATTTATCTCAATTAAATTCTGTCCTATCAACACTTTGTCCCTGGAGCAAAGTGTGACAAGATGTTCATAGCTTCTGATTTTATGCCATTGAAATCCACATCTGGAATGGGGGCTGTACACACTGAAAATACTTCAGTTGATATGAAACTAAGCAACATTTCTACTTAGCAACAAATGGCTGTGAGCACTCCACCACCATGCCCAAACCACAGACTGCTGTGGCCAGGAAAATCACATACCAAGTATGATGTATTTGAAGAGCTAAAAGTGCTATATGGGTACTTTAGCTAACATAGACAGATGAAGTCTAGTACCCTATAAAACTACTGTTTCACTATGTAGGGCTTGATGGGTTTTTTTTCAGAAAGGTAAGAATGTAAGATAAAAGTGGACTAGTCCCCAAGACCTCCTAACAGCCCAGCTAGCTGTGCTCCTCATCATCTATTCAACACCATTTTGTCACAGTTCTTAGTGCACTTGCAGCTGGTTCCTCTTCCAAATACCTCCTCCAGACAGAGAATTACAAAGGTTTATTTTGGCCCTAAGAAACTTACAATTTCCAGAAAGTCCTAAACACAGATGCATCTCAATAATGGGGATCTCAGAGGACAAGCAATTGGGATCATCCTTCACTACACAAGTGCTGATACATTCAGGTTCTGCCAAGTTTCGTCCACATGAACAGCTTGCTGATTTCTAAACAAATAGCAACTGTGAGGTTGAATAAGAAGCTTTCTTAACTCCACTTTAACCACCCCAAGTCCCCACCAGCAGCAAAACTACAGCCACTTAGTTTTGCACCACTAAAGCTCTCACCAAGTGACCTCAAAATTGATGACAGCCTTTGATAATGAAATCTGTAATGCTGCACTCAAGACCCGAATAGGCTCATAAACCAAATATACTTCAACCAAAATGTTGTTTGGGGGTTTCCTGGGGGAATTTGGTGGGGGGGGGGGGGGTTTGCATGTATGTGACATGCAGTCCTGCATAGGGGAGGTTTAGAAGGACCCTGAGCCAGGTAGTGCTTTAGTCTGGGGCTCTGACAAGCACTAGCGAAGTCCCCAGCTGGAACGAAGCACAGACTGCTCCTAGAGATACAGCACTGCTGACAATAGCTCAACTGCAAGAGTAAAACAGGTCTCTGGGTCCAGCCAACATGCCGTGCCTGCCCTCATTTCCCTTTTTGTAGCCAGATACATACATTTCCTCAGGGTATGTGCAAAATATAACCTGTGCACTGGGCAGTTATTCTGTTGGATAGGAATTTCAAAAAACAGTTAAGGTGCATAACTGCTGCCTATTTATGTAAAGATAATAGCTACTAATCTGGCAGTCTTTGGTCTCAGATGATGTCAGACACTGGCTGTGCCAAGGATTAAATGATGCTACTGCCTCCAGGGACCATCTCTAACATGTAGAGCTCCCTACTCTTTTCCCCAGCATTACAAAGTGATCATATTGCACTCATATTCCAAAAAGCAGTTAGTGATTTCAGTTTTCCTTCGTAAGCAAGAAATTGAATCTATGCATGACATAAAGAGAGTGGGGTTTTTCCAGTTTCCTAACAGTTTAAATAACATAGATGATACTGTCTTGGAGTCTCTTTCAGTTTTCCTTATGTTTATTGCTCTTCTATCCAGATAAGAGTTTTCTCAAGCAGCCATAAATTCTCTGAGACTTGAAATATCTCAACAGCAGGGGAGCACAGACAATAATTTCTATTTCTGCTCATGGTTTCCATCTTGGAGAGAAAGATGTCATTCCTCACATTTTCGGCAATTTTTAAAATATTTTCTGAAAAGCATTTTTTAAAAGCCTTCAGCTTTTGAGAATTTTTATAAAGCCTTTTCCTTGATAGCCCTTGGCATTTTTTTTCCACAAAGTTATCAGCCTTCACATGAGAGAACAAACAGTTTTTGTGTGGGTAACATCATGCTTCAAAACCGTAGTTTCTGGATCATCATTCCATGACTGTTCCATGGCTAACTGACATCTCCTGAACATGTAAGGCCTGCTGGAAGCTAAATTGTCCATTCAGTTATCTGCACACAAAGAGCTGTTGGTTTGAGTGAGGAAGTGAAAACATTATAGAGAGGAGATTAGAAAAAGATCCACCTTCTCCTCCACTGGGAAAACCAGACAATATGTTAAAAGGAATGAATAAAACATGCTGAAGAGTGAATGAATATTATCAATGCATGTTAGAAGGCATAAACACACACTTATAACAGAGACAGTGGTGGTTTAGGCAGCTTTGCTCATTCCTGCTTTTAGTCACTTATCAGTAGCCCAGAAATCCATTCTCTAATACCAGTTTTTTGTAAATCTATTTTAGCTAACTCCATGTTGGTTGGACAAACAGTTCTTTTCTGGGCAATACCTTACACCCTCTACAAAATGAAAGACACAGGTTTCTGCCTCCTCTAGTTAGCTGCATTTATTGCTTGCATAAATAGCAGTCCTACCATAACTTGATATGCACATCTGAAAACATATTTCCTGCCCTGCATATTTAACTCCAGTCAAAGTATGCTCAGAGCATCACCTACAACATCCTACAGTTAAGGAGGCTGCACTAAAATATCCATCCTCCATTCCCATCACCAGACCAACTGCAAACAAATTATCACAGAAAGCACTTACAGACCCACAAGTGATTTAATAAGGCTGTCAGTCACAATAATATAAGGATCATGTATAACTCCACTTACTTTCAATCTGATTGTCACTTTACACATCCTTTGCCTTCAGAAGTTGGTTTGGATAGCACATACAAAAAACAACACAAAATCTACCAGTCTGGACCTGCTGAACATAAAAAAGGAATGTTCTTTAGAGTTTTTAGGAGTTCCCCAGTTTGTAAAGGAAACATGCATTAGGGTGAACTTCAGGGAGACTGAAATGATTGTAAAGGCATCAGTGTGTTGATGCAAAAATCATTTTTAATCAATTTTATTTTAATCTGGCTTTAAATAATATTTGTGCTGCCACAGTAGTGTTGTTTAGATGGCTTAAATATACATTTCTGCAGCATGAGACACTCTCGTTTTGACAAAGTAGTCTATTTGAGTTGACTGGATTTAAAACCATTATTTGGTGACACTGACAATATCCTTTGAAAACTATTTTGTTTTAAAGCTAAAGTTACTATCTCAGTTTTCTCTCAGTTAAGGTCCTTTATTTTACCTAAGCATACATGAATATTTTCCTTCTTAATCAGGGGCAGAGGCTGACATGGAACTCTGCCATGCTGAGCCCCACAAGGAACACACGCAGTTCATGTCGCTGCATTGCAGACACCACACCAGTGAGGTGAGCTCTTCAGGGCTGGGTGCTGGGGCATCTCTGAGCAGAGACACCACTCCCCTCTGATCTACTGGACCTGGGGAAAAGGGATAGTTAAAGAAGGCTTGTGAAATAAAATCACTTTGCAATATCCCTACAGCAAAGTTAAGAGGAGAACCCAGTGCCTGTAATGCATAGGATAGGACAGGAGGGTCCCACAGCACCCAGACTTTTCCTCCGGGCCATTCATGGATCCTGATGGGCCCTGATGGTTTCTTGGACACCCTCACTCCCCAGCTCCCTCCCAGCCCATCGCCCCAGCACTCTGAAGTGGATGTCCATGGGGTAATGTCTAAGCCACACTGGCCACAGGCCCTGGCAAGTGACATCCTGATGCACAGCACTTGAAGAAGGCTTGTGCCTCTGGAGGTACTGAATGTCTGAAAGAGCCCTCTGCCCTTGGGAGCTTCCCCATCCTGGGCTAAGGGGGATTGTCCAGCTGGCAGCTCTCCTGAGAAAGGTGAGGCAGGCCCTCTGCCCTTCCAGCATGGAAGGGTGGCCAACATCCCCTCCCCAAGGCACTTCTTAATCTACTTAACATATATTTGCATTCATATAACATCTAATGTAATTTAGACAGCTAGAATGTAACTTATTGTAGTATTCATAAGCTGTAGGAAAAAGCAGTCACAGAAACTCATCTGAGTGTGGGCCTCATAGTGTCTGATACGCTTCTCACAGGCAAATGGCCTTTACCCTATTGTGATGTCAAATAGAAGAAGAATGAGAATAAAACTTCTCACTTTATCTTTAAAAATTCAGTCTAATTGGATCTGGCAGGAAAATAATTTACTTTTAATCATATAAAGAACACAGCTACAGGGCAAATTACCTGGATGATTTGTGTGCATAATCCTCTATCTTCACTTGTCTCAGTTTCTTTTAAAACTTAAAACTTAACCTTCAGGCTGATTAATCCTTATCCTGAGCCTAAGCACAACATTATCATAATGTTTCTCAGCTTCCCAAGAATACCTCAACCCAGGTTTAGCCAATTTTTTTTCCCTCCCAGGAAAACACAAGTGATTTCAGTTGTTCCAGAACATGAAACATTTCTTTCTGCAGATTTTTAGCCTGTGTTACATTAGCAATTGAACTTCTCCTCAGCAACGAAACCATAATAAATGTTCAGTTTCCATTGCACAAAGGGAAAATCAGAGTACAGTATGCTTCACTTCCTTTGCCTACGAACTGATGAACACAGACCATAAATGACTGTCTGCAAGACGTAGTTATCTGTCCCTGCAAAAGGAACATACACTGCAGGAGAAAATGAGATTGCAAGAAACAGAGAAGCTGAAGGATTAATAATTACAGGAAAGGAAACTCATTTAGGAGCCTAACACGATCATTACGTAACTGAGCTTTGTTCAAGACCGTTCAGATGATAAAGCAGTGTACACTCAGAATCAGCTAATGACTTGCTTGAAATGTGCTACAAGCTAAAGGGTTTTTTAGCATGAGCCTTGACCCAACCTTGATCAAGGTGACTGATGTTATTAACTGATTATTTAAAAATGTGGTCTGTACACACAAAGAGTGCTTTCCTTTCCCCAGAAAGGAAAATGGCCCTTTTCTTGCTCAGAAGTTTTGTCTTTAGAGGGTACATCTGAATTTTCCTAAGTTTTGTTCTTTTAGCTGCACATCTGCTCCAGTCCAACAGTGCCAACAGAGGAGACTAACCTGTTTCACTCCTTCAGCAACAGGAGTGAGTCTCAGCTAGTTCTGCTTCTAAATCTGCTCTTCCAGAAACAAGCCACCTCTTAAGAGTCAGCTAGCCAGCTCAGATCTGAACTACAATCCACATTATCTCCCACCTACCTCAGCAATCTAATATTCTTCTCTGTCCCAGCGGGTGGGTGGATGTCAGGCTGTCCATCTTCTGCTAGATGGCAGCAAAGCCAAAAACCTGTGGCTTCGCGGTTTGTTTTGTCATCAGTGAATGATGCTCATGGTTGTCGTGGCTTTCCTTTCCTTTCCTTTCCTTTCCTTTCCTTTCCTTTCCTTTCCTTTCCTTTCCTTTCCTTTCCTTTCCTTTCCTTTCCTTCCCTTCCCTTCCCTTCCCTTCCCTTCCCTTCCCTTCCCTTCCCTTCCCTTCCCTTCCCTTCCCTTCCCTTCCCTTCCCTTCCCTTCCCTTCCCTTCCCTTCCCTTCCCTTCCCTTCCCTTCCCTTCCCTTCCCTTCCCTTCCCTTCCCTTCCCTTCCCTTCCCTTCCCTTCCCTTCCCTCCCCCTTCCCTCCCCCTTCCCTCTCCCTTCCCTCTCCCTTCCCCCTTCCCCCTTTCCCCTTTCCTTCTTACTGACACTTCCTGGTAAAGGAGAGCACCCTCATCCACTATTTCATGGTCTGTTTCGTGCCATTCCAGACACGCAGCTGTTTGTCCCCATATCTCCATGTAGCCTCCCTTTGTGGTGGAAATTAACCCATTTAGCCCCTATACAAAAGGAGAGAAGAACACAGGGAAATGGAGTTATGACAATAACTGTATGCTTATCAACATGGAAACAACGTTGAATGACTCTAATAATTTTTAGCTCCTATTTATTTCCATGGCAGTGCTATTCCTTTTGGCAAAAAATGCCCCAAAAATATGTTAACAACCACTTTGGGACAAAGTCTAATTTAACTGGTAGAAATCTAATGTTCAGCAACTTAGACTATTTTTAGACAGATTTTATGAGAATGCATATTTTTTCAATAGTTCTGATCAAGATTTCTATTGCTTCACTGTGCTAGAGATATCTCCTGTTGCACATTAAACTACAGCATAAGAAGTGTAGGTATATCAGTTTAGTACATTCATCTGAAAATTCAGAAAAAATGCAACAATGCCAATGTGTTACAGGGATTTGGCATGAAATAAATTTATGAATTTCAAACTTGTTTCATTTTAATGGCATCCCCAGGTCCAGATTCTGCTGTTTGCCTGGGAAATTAAGTGCTATGGATTACATGAATGATGGAGGCATTGAAACCAATCGCTTGAAGTGCCAAATCATGCCAGTGTGTGTACAAGATTTTCATCTCTAGTGTATAATTTTTGCAAAAATGATTATAATTTGTTCATTAATTGCTCTAAAAGATTGGGCACTCATAGACCATGGATAGCAGGTGACCATGTAGATTTATAATGACATTTAGTAGAAGATAACACTATGTGCAAACACCAATGTAAAAGATCCATTCACTTATGGACAGTCCCTGTAGCCCAGAACTGGCAGTGGGATGGGAAGGGTAAAATGCCCTCTTGATCTCGAAACTTCAGCATTGTTAAAGTAATAATGGTATTTATTTATATATTCAAAGCAATTTGTAAGCATTAAGTAATAAATCTTCACTACATATCTGTGAGGAAGACATTTTGTAGATGAGCTTACGGGCAAAGAGAAGCAATGATTTATCCAAGGTCACTACACAGTCAACTTTAATGGAGACTAGTACACCGTGTTCATTAGACCACACTCACATTGGGAATAGGGTCTTAAATATTTCATTAAAGTTGCATTGCACACCCTTCTCATCCAGAGCAGAACACTGCTCCAGCTGTGACATATGTCCCATACAGAAACAAAATGATCTTGGGTAGGGTCATCTCTGCCTCTGGTCAAATATGCTGCTCCTTGGTTTATTCCTACAATATCCAATTTAAAGAGAAATTATAGTACAGAGCAATTACCTACACACTCTTCCACAACTTTGATTATTTTTAATTAGTACTTCATATATAAAATAAGAGGATTGCTTGAGAAAAATTTCTTTTACAGATCTGCCTAGTTTCTCAGTTGCCACATTTAACTGTCCTAATGCAGTTCCAGCTGAAGGAGTTGGTAAAACATTATAATTATATGCCTGCTCTTGGAATTCACAGTTGGAACCAGCTCCTTGTTTACAGGGTGATAAATGACTGGGCCAAATTCACAGGGACTGACACCAAGGCCAAATGCAAGGCTGACAGCGAAAGAGACAAGCACTCTTGGCTTGCAGCAAACCACTCCTCACCACTCTGCCCTGCTCCTCAGGAGAGCATCTCCTCAATCTCTTCTTAGCCCAAACAATTCCATTCAGAGGTGTTGGTTACCTCAGCTCATGGGGACTGAAGGAAGGGAGTTTCACATGTAGCCCTACCAGCACATTTGAGCAAACAGCAGCCTTTGGCAGACCAGCAGAAACAAAAAGGGGCAGGAGCAGCCCTCTTGCACTGCTGCATCTGTTTGCAAAGCATGCACACTGGGACAATGCATCAGTGTCACTTACACCTTCAGTCACCAGGCACAAGTGATGCTTCAGTCCCACACCTACTTCCATTCTATCATAGCATCACTTCCATTGCACCTATAATCCCTCTACAAAAAGGCCAGATAATGAGGAGAAAGCCAGAAACCTTACACAATGTGATATGTCAGAGCAACTCAGTCATGGCTGTCATTCACAACATCAAAATATTTAATCCTAAAGGTAGGTACAGCCCACTGGTATAGCCCATTTTACTACAGCTTCAGCTCCTTAGTGATCAGAGCTTGGGAAGCAGTTGAAGGATGACATATGTGAATTTAACCTGCACCTCTTGTGGCCTGCATACTTACAGCACTGCTCAGGTCTTAATTTCCCTTGTTCAGGATCTCCAACTCAGTATTGTCATTGAAACCTATCACTGATATAGGTATCTCATCGCATCTTTGTGCTGTTAATTTGCTCAGCCCTGAAGAACAAGGAAGATGTCCGTCCTATTTAATTCATAATTTCACTTGAAATTTTTCCTTTCCTGTCTATAGTGGAAACTGGTTTTGTCTCACTGTTTGTTTTTTATCTGGCTTTTGCTGTATGCTAGACTGTATCCTGCTTTCCTCCAATTGTAGTAAGGTAGACAAAGCCTTAAAGGGAAAAATGAGTTTGAACACGAGCAAAATCCTACAGGCATAACTCTGAAACAAAGGAGATGTCTATATGCCTACCTGAAACATCTGTAAGCCATAAGGTAGTTAGAATAAGTCTTCATTCTTTTTCCTTCTCAAACTGTTCCAACCTGTTAACTTTTTGGTGTTTGTTCAACTACATCAGAAATAAAACAGGATATTTATGCCCAAAATGCATGATTTTTTGTTTCAGACAAGAATAATTTTATGTCTTTTTCAGAATAAAGCAATATTAGCTCACTTCTCACCAGAACAGACATCCTTTCTTTCCCTTAACTTCTGCATGTTCTGCCTCAGGTGAATGGTTAGTAAAGGGTCAAAGTTGGATCAGTTTATTTATCCAAATAATCCTGTTAAGAACAGCAGGGAGTCCAAAGGCTGGTAAGAAAAATAACCCACTTGTTGAAATGTTTGGACCAAGTAAGAGAAAATGAGTTCCATCTGTTTTTTATATATTCTTAAGGCAGAATGAATAACCAATGCAGGAAAATAAATTTCTAGTGTGTTTTAAAATAATAATTTAAAACTAAGAGGCCATTTTGAGACAGTAGGAGAAAAAAGGTTTTCTGGAAATAAATACTCTACCAGATTCCTGGGTTTTAACAGTAGGGCATGGAGGTTCAGTTTCACAGAAACCATTACTGAGCAGCAGGTTTGCTACACTTGGAAAAATGGACTTCTCTTTCTCCATGCAGCTTTTAAACACCTGTTCTTATAGATGCCACCAAGGTTGTGGATTGTGTCTCCTAAATGTACTTAATTATATTTAATAGCTCTTCATCTCTGACCTTACAAGTCAGGAATGAAGAGAATGCCTGGGAATGAAGCGAGCTGCCAGCCCTGGAGAAGAGAGAGCAATGGGGAGAAATTACTTCAAAATGGGATCAGCCCCTGCTCTAATTGATTTTTTTTCCCAGTTTCTGACCAATTCCATAAAATAGACTATTATTTCTTATATATGCATTTCAAGAAAAAATAATGGGAAAATGCCAGGAGAAGAAAACAATTGCCAAGGCACCTATCTGAACAACTACAGCATGACAGATCCTGTTATAGTTTACAGCAACTGGGGTTAGAAATACCACAGAGTACCCTTCTGTCACTCTTTTAAGACAACTCTTCTGGGCTTTTCCAAAGCCGTGCTGCCAGATTAGGCCTGTAGCACTGATTTCCATGGAGACACATGTTAAGACCCAGGGTTGACAGGCAAGATTCAAAGCCCCTATCACTTTGAATTGGCCTTTGGCACTGTGAACATTTTGGATCAACATCATCGTCTAGTGGATAAGTAGGGCAGGAGAACCTACTTGTATTTCAAATGTTGAATTACTACAGTTTAAAGCCCCATGAGTCTCCAAAACATTCTCCAGAACCAGCATGGGCAGCCAGCATTCCTACAGTAGCTTTGTGTTACATCTTTGTGGCCTCTTTCTCTCAGCAGTTCATTTGCCCAGGCCGTGGCAAGTCACCTTGGGGACTGGAGCAGCCAGGAGTGCACTGAGGCTCTGGAGACCTGGTCCCCACCATTTGTGTCACACAATGTGTGCCAGTGCTGCACAGTGAATGTGTGGGCTTTGTACAGAGTGGGGGTGCCAAGGGGCTGCCTTCCAGGTCCTGCCAGGTGCCCTGAGAACAGCCTGCACCTGATCAGTCTGGGCATGCTCTTCAGTCTGACCAGACACAGGCCTGGGCTCCAGGCAGGCTGCTGGACATTGCTCAGACAGCACCAGTGCAGCTTTGGCCTCTCCAAGTAATTTTTTGGGACATGTCACGCATAACAAGCCAAAACGTAAAACAAATGGAAAACCCCAGCCCTGAAATATTCCTGAAGGCCAGGACATTAGCACACTACTCATTTTATACAAAACCTTCAAGTGGCTTGCATAAAATTCCCACAAACCAGCACAGAGCAAAAACTCCTCACCATGCCTGCTCACCTCCACAGGTGTTTCCTTCCTGCCCACGGGCACATGGGTGTCCTTGGGAAGTAAAACATGTTCTGTGCTTCTTTGGGAAAACAAGACACCAAGCTATTTATGAAAAAGAAAAAATGCACTTCAAAGTCATATGGAAAAACTTGGCTACACATCAGTGGCCATTGTTACGGCCCCTTGTGTTGGGCCAGCCATGCTCTGGCCACTGGAGGCTGTGCAGCTGCTCCAGGTTTCTGGTGTTGTGTGGCCAAAAGGTTGGATGCTGCAGCTGGCAGCACACAGGGGCAGCCACAGCTGCCCTTGGCTGCCCAGCCTGGCTGGCTTTCCCCATAGCTGCAGCACCTGCCCTGCAGAAGGGCTCCTCTGAGTGGTACATTGGTTAAATGTCTCCGCACTGCTTACTTCTGCCTAAATGAACTAAGAACTTCTATTTCTTTTATATAATATACATCCTGAAGATGATTTCCAGTGAGGACAAGCCCACTGTCTATAGCCAGGCTTACCCAGCCATCTGAGTCATCCCTGATCAATCCAGTATCTTGAGTCTCTAGGGGAAAATTTGGGTCCCTCGGGAATGTGTGGAAAGCTTCAGGAGTGTAACACTGGAAAATGAGGTAAATACAATCTCTTAAAGGCAAAAAATGTGTTAATTCAATTAAGTGTTTGGGATTTTCCTTCCACTTTTTCAAAATTTCCCTTTTTGTTTACACAAATGGATCACATGTCCAATAGATGCACAATGAAAGGAAGAAGGATTTCCTACACTTAGGGATACTTTTATACAGACATGGAGTGTACACTTTGAAACAAGGAAAGAAGGAAACTAACACTCAGCATGTGCTTGCAACTTCAAACAAGTGGGGAGCTGCACCAAACAAAAGCTAAATGTGTATTTGGACATCTGAACAGGAAAGCCAGCATCTTTTATGGGTACCAACACCATTATTTCATAGAAACAACTCTTGAGGCGTGGGATGTGTTTTCTAGCAGGAAAGAGGATTTCCAGGATGCAGGCAACCTCCTTTAGCACTTCAAGAGTCATGGCACAGTCCAGCCCTGGTCTAGGATAAGTGAACAGTAGAGAAAGATGGACATTTTCTGATGGAACCTGAAGAAAGCTAAAAAACACCAACTGCCACTTGGAATTAGCTTGATTTACTTTAGTAAAGTTTTTAAAAAGTCTTCCCTGATGTCATTGCAAAAGTTTGTCTCTGTGGTGCCCCTTTCTGTTTCAACCCATACACTGGAAATAAATACTTTTCTTAAAGTATGACACAACTAGCATGTCCAAAAAAATTCCTGGTGAGTGTGATAAATGGGAGACATCACTGCATTCCTTGGAGTGGGAGGAGAAAGACATCTTTCACAACTGTTTGGAGATGGTGCTGAGAAATAACATGATTGAATCAGCCCAGGTCCAAGAGAAGTCCACATAAGCTGTTGGTAAAGAAACCATTAGCAGAAGGCAATCCAAGCCTAAGGAAAGCTAAATGCTATTATCCTTAACACACTTAGTGTGCAAAAAGCTGCACAGAAGGATGTCACCCTAACCATCTCACACCCTTCTGAAAGAGCCCAGCTGACAGGGGGCACAGGGTCAGGGAACTGCCCATCAGCTCATGTTTGTGTTGAGGAATACATCTGGTGCAGGCAGCTCGCTGCTGGTGGAGATGCAGATTGAGGTGCAGGTTGAGTTCTGGGTGGGACCCTGAGATAAGAGGCCATGAACTGCCAACCCATTGGATAACAAAGTGCACAAAGACTAGAGGCATCAGCCAGGTGGATGGACACTGAGGGAGAGAGCAGGAGAGGAGGTCTCAGGAGGAAAGCAAGACTTGTGCACAAGCAGACTGCGAAGGTATAAAAGGCATGGGGTTCCTTGGCTGGAGGGTCTTTCTTTGGAGGCACCAGCTTGGGCTGTTTCTGTGTTACTGCACCATGAATAAATGGCTTTATGGAACGAGACATCTGAGATGCTGCTGTGGGAAACCTGGCATTGGACCAGTCAGGAAATCTGGTCTGAGTGTAAATGGTGTTGTGGGGAGTCAAGCAGGGCACCCAAGGGTCCACTGGAGCTGCCCCCTGTGAAGGGACTTTGGTCCCAGCAGTGAAAATCTATTGGGAGTGATGGCCAGAGAGATGTGTGAATGGTCAGACTGAGAAGTTTCCTTAACATTTGCATGTCCTGTGGGGCTGGATCATCCAGAGACTGAAAGAAGGCATAAGTAAAAGAAAGATGTGGAGAGGTAAGAAGATCAGTGCTACAAGATCCCTATGGAAGGTCTTTTTCCACCTAATTTGTCTCAGAGTCTCAAACAGCTAGCAACAGAGTCAGAGACATTGTATGTACAAAGAAGCTCATGGAAATCTTGTAAGTCTGTTCCTTCAATATATGCAGACCAATGGAACAAACCATACTGCTCTTACAGCCTGTCTGATTCCTCCAGGAAGGAAAGAAAGGGAAGCAAGTGCAGGGAGGACAGCTCCAGCATGTTGACAGTGTTAGGCTGCTGTGCAGGCTCAGCTGTGGAACTGTTTTTCAAGTTCAGATCTCACCTTTAGCTAATCTCTTGCCCATCTATCCACAGCAGACTCACTGAGGTTACTGACTCCTTTGTTTCCTCTGTAGCATCCTCTAGATGGGATAGAGTAAATCAGCAGTGTGTCAGCCCCAGGCTGGCTCATAGCATCAAATCATACAACCAACAGAATCAACCACAATTTGTAATCTTTCCATAGAAAAATATCTAGACTCTGAGTTTCGTACAAAAATGTAAGTTTTGGAGTGCCTCCCTGAGTCACCCAAGGCTTCCTGAGCATCCAGTGAGAGACAGTCTGAAAGAATAATTCAGGCTGTAAGAGGAATAAATGGCATTCCAGAGTCCCTTGACTAAAGGAATAAGAGAGCTTAAAGCATTGAGACTCCTAATTTAGATGCCTTGTTAACCGCCTATGATGTGATGGGATGAATTTGGGACAAAGGTGTTCAGGCCACTGCAACAACAGAACCCTGAGAGGGTTTCTGTTGTGTTTTCATTTGGAGAAAGGCTAGCTTGTCATTTTCCTGTGAGCTTTGATCTCATCTCAGTGGCTCTGCTGAAGTCACTAACCCTCAAAAGCACAAAGCATTCCATGTTCAATTTAGAAAGAGAGTGGGTGTATAAATGAGTATACCAAAATGGGTTTTGGGTAGCCAGAGCAAGATAAAAAAAATAATTTCAAAACCCTGTTCTCAGCAAGGTATGTGTTCCATTATCCTCTCCAATGATTCAGAGGGGAACATCAGACTTTATGTGGCTGCTGTAAAGGCTGAGTGTTTAACAAGACATACTGTTCTCTTGTCTGAGGACACCTGGAATACACAAAGTGCATTTTCAGAAATCATTGCTTTTATTAACTGTAATTATACAAGCCAGTAATGAAAACTAGAAAGGACTATAACCTAGTCCCTCCCAGCTATCAAGAGTCATAACAACCAACATCAATTAGCTGAGCTATAAAGCAAATAGTTTTAAGACAACTAGAAATATCCAGTGTAGGAGTGTAACTGGCCCAACTCCCAACTTTCACACACCACATTCATATTCTTCTGTCTACCTTATGATTTCATGGTAAGTGTTCTTGCCTGGGGAGGGAGATGACTCTGTGGAAAATTCAAGTACTGTCTAAATTCCACACCTAGAGAGTGGAATCTTTCATACCTATTTGCTGGGGAAAAAAACCCAAACCAACACTTAAAGACTAAGTTACTGTTGATATTGAAGCTGTAGGATCATGGATCTGTGGGTTAGAATACATCTTTAAATGCCATCTACCCCAATCTCCTGCTCAATGCAGGACTGTTGGCATCCCAAGACTCTTCCTAATGGAAAGCCACATTAGGTCTTGTCTTACTTGCAAGTGAGATAGGGGTTGGCTTATCTGCAATAAGAGTGCCCTGTCATCATCCTTAAACATTCAGAACTTTTTGAGCAGGACTACCACTAGTCAGTCACTACCCAACCTGTGCTGATACTTTGGGTTATTCTGCAACAGCTGCAAAACTCTGTATTTCTTCTTGTTAAACTCTTTGAGCTGTTTAGGTTGGCCTGGTCCTTATGTTTAGCAAAGGTATTTTATATTGAAGCTCTACCACTCATCTTGTCAAATGTTTATTTTAATTAAATATTTTGTATAAATTCACTGATGGTTCATTCTGTGTAATCATTCAGGCTGCTGATGAAAATGTTAGGCAACATCTTCAGTACTCCTCTTATAAGTGACCACCAACCAGATAGGAGCCACCTTAGAGCCCAGAGGTCCAGCTGCTCTTCAGTTCACCAAGCATTTTATTTCTCTAGTTCATGTTTCTTCAACTTCCAAATGAAAATGCTGTGGGTGATGGCACCAAAATAGTTAATAAAGTCACGGTGTATTGCCTACATGGGTCTCTCCTTCTCTACAGTCACACTGTGGTAGAAGACAATCCATATTGCCTATTTCTGAGTACCTTCTTGTCCATCTCATGCCTGTAAATGGATTCCAAGAAGACATATCCCATATCTTTTCAGGAACAAAAGTGGAGTTGGCTGGCCTTCACACAGTGAGGCTTCCTAGGTAACTTCTTCCCTTTTCCACTTCTTAATGATTTACTACAAGTTTTTCTGCAGTTGTCACAGACCTCTCCCAGTGACCAGATTTGTCAGAGAGAACAGGCTGTTAACACACTGTGATATCACATAAGCAAATTTTTTCAGCACTCAGGAAGATTTCATCCAGCCCCTGAGGGCTGAAAACATCCAGGTTCTCCAGGCAGAACCGACTGTGCTGTTCCCCCACTGCTGCCTGTCCTTCCAGTCTCCAAGATGTGCTGATGTACACAGTGGCTTGGCAGCAAGTTTTGCTTGTGAAAACCAAAGCAATAGGTTGTTTGAGTTTCTCTGCCTTTTCCACCTTTTTCATACTGTCCAAAACTAACTTTTCTCCTCCAATAGACCTGCATCCACTCTCACAACTAGCATGCTTGTAGGATTCCTGGTATCCTTAACGTCCTTCATTAATATCAGCTCCAGGACTCTGACCTTCCTGATTTTATGTGTATATATTCAAGCAATGGTTTCATGCAAGTCCTTTGCTACCTGTCTTGCTACCTTTGCAGTTCTTTATTCATTTTTGTTTCCTTTTGCTTTCAAGCACTGAGTAGTGAAGAATCAGGCCTCCCATATTAAGTCACATGTCTAAAGGATACTTATAAGAACGTATGCATTTACTTGTGGAGCATATGAGAAAAAGCACTTTAGTGTAAACAGGAGCAAGAACTTACTGTCTCTTGGGAGGGGAAGGCCATAATCACCTAGGCCTTGTGTGCCTTGGTGTGATCACAGAACAGATATAACCTCAGGAAACTCACAAAATTTTCCCAGTTTTACCATATCCATCTCCTGTAGTTTAGTATTTCATTTTTACATAATCTGTAAAGACACAAAATACTTGCCTTTTTTTTTTTTTTTTTTTTTTTTTTTTTTTTTTTTTTTTTTTTGTGTGTGTGTCTGTGTCTGTGTGAGAGAGAAAGAGATTCTCAAAGAAAGGTCTGGCAGGACTTACTCTCTGCCCTATCATCCTACTCCTCCCCAAAAGCATATGCTTTAGATAGAAAAATGACAGCTTATAATAGAAGTAAGGGCTTTGGCTCTGCCTCTTTCTACTCAAATGGTTACATTTTCATTGAGAATAAAATCTCTTTTTCCCCTGCTTGTATCCTGCACCTCAGATTGTGAACATCAGAATCCTATTACCCTCACAAGTAAGATCTCCTGCAGCCTTAACAGCTTTTTGAATCTTCTTCCTGTCTCTTAAATCACTCCCAGCAGCTTCAACAGTGCTGTGTTTGTTGGCCTCTTTCCTTATCTTATACACACAGAGAGTTTCTTTAACGCCTTTCAAATGGGCTTTTGAGGTTTTCTTTAGCACTTTAGATATCAAGTTATCCATTAATACTCTTTGCTGAGGCTAAGCACTCAATGGTTATACTTAGCGTTGTTTCTCCAGCCTCCCTCCCTAACCAGGATGTTTATTTTCCATAAGACTCTTACAAGCTTAATCTCCTCGCTGGAATTTGCATTTGCCTAGCGAACACAAATTCCCTCCCACTGGCACCCACTAGCCTCTAACAAGGTAAGCTGTTCTTACAGGATGTCAAGCTCCCCAGCAATAAACAAAATCTCTTCTACCCAAGATTCCTTTGGCTTTTGCAATATGCTGGCTCTGGAAATATGTCCATGGGGGTGCTTTTTGAGGGGCCTTGCGGGTGCTCAGTTTGAAGAAACAGTCAGCAGCAGCTATCTTAGCCTGCTTCAGCCAGCCAGCTGTGACTCTTGCCAAGTGGAATGGCAGTTCACCAAGATTTAAACTTAGCAGAATTTTTGTAAGGACTTACCTTACCAGGGGATTAGTCCTGATTTGAGCTCCCAGGAGACCAAACACCAATACAGGCACATCCATGCAATCCCCAGTGCACAGGAAGAACCAGCTGCTTCTGCACTCAAAGCTTGTCCCTGTTTGAAGGTGCAACCTGATCCACCAGTGGGAACCACTGATTTCTGGGGCTGTGCTCAGGACAGCAGCAGTAGCCACCATCCCCTGGCAGATGTGTTATGCCCAGTTCAGATACAATAACTCCTCCTCCAAGGCCTCAGCTCTGCAGCTTGCACAGGAGGCTCTAGTTCAATTCCCCAAGTGGATGTCAAGCACTGGAAAGGGAGTCTGTGGCTCTTCTACTTTGTACACACTGTGCTGGCGAGAGCAGTTGTGTTAGCATGGCTGCATCCACACTATGGCTGCTGCTGGCACTGATCTGCTGTATTAAAACACATGCCTCTGCCCCAGCCAACATTCCTACTGCAGCCAATATTTCTAGAGTAAGCCCAGCTGGAGCTCCCAGCCAGCTGTAATTGTACACAACCGGCAGCATCTGTCTGCTCCTTGGTGAAAGCTTTGTCCTGGAGCACGACATTCTAGCAATGGCTCAGCAGTAATGCTTAACCAGGCATGGGAATGCTTCTGAGTTTTTGCATCTTTCAGCCTATAGAAATGATCTCAGAGTAATGGTAGATTTACACTCATTACATCACTATGAGGATTCCAGCATCACTGGAAACCTTTTCCGGACCTCAGAGAGAATGGAAAGTTTGGAGAGGGGTTGTTTTCAAAGCAAAACCATTCCAAAATACCCACCTCCAGCCAAACAATAGAGGTTTGGCACCATCTGTGGCAGTCTAACCAGCTTCCAGCTGCATCCGAACATGCTTACGAGAAAGAGCCATGATGGGAGACAGCTACTGTCACATACAGCTAAGGAAAATGACATACAGCAAAAAGTTCTGCTTCTCACCTCCCACTGATTCCTCCACGATAATTTTTTCCGGAAAATTAATTAAGGTTCTTCGTGTTTTGAATTCTATATTTGGCTGGAATTCTTTGCGCTTGACATATTGTCTAAGTGCCACAGGGAAGAAAACTGTTATAAATTGTTGCATGTTATGTTGCAGAAACCATTTCTTCCCAAGGCAGTAAAATCACACTCACTCAAGCTTAATCAGGCTGTCTCCTAGGGCTTGCACTAACAGAAAACCTTCCTGAGGCTAAGCAAATGTTCTGAAGAGATTAAATATGTGCTTCAGTGATGGTTATAGACAGTCAGTGTGAACAAGTCCAGCTACCTGGAGCTCAAGGACACCCCTCTGAGGGGTGCCCTCTTCAGAGGACAAGGACAAACAGATCAATCAAACAACAGCAACCCCCAGCACAGTCAGGCAGGGGTAAGAAAGGTTGGGAACTACATGTCCAGTTGCTCCACTCATGCTGGCCTTAAGGCAGGTCTCCTCCAAGTGAAGATGGTAATTTTTGGTGGCCAGGCTTTAAACCAAGTGCCAGAGAGCTCAGTCTAAGCTGTGATTAGGCTCAGTCTAGGCTGCTTCATGTTATTGCCAAAGGGCCACCACTAAGCTCACAGGCGCCAAGACAAACTGCTGTACAAGTGCATAGGAAGGAAGACTTTGTGGTGAAAAGGAAGCACAGGTGCTGAGTGGCAGTGATGTCCAAGGAAAATGGAAGGGACCCCAACCATTTATCATTCAGGATATAAGACAAAAAAATCCCTAAGGGAATTTTGCTTTACATCACCAGGACTTTATCAGCTTTTTCTTTTTAGATAGTCTCTTAGTCCCTGCCCAGTGATAGTGCGCATAACACCATTCACTTAATTCTGACTAGGACTTGGCTTTTTCCACAAAAAACTGGGCTTGGGGGGCACTGTGCATGGAGCAGAGCTGCCAGTAGTGTCTTCTGAACCGGCAAACAGACCTAAAATCACAACAAGCTGCTGAAGTAGTGACCAGCTTTTCAGCTGGCTGCCTTCCAGAGAAGGATTTACAGTCCTTGACTGTGCCAGCATTGGAGGTTAAGAGGCAGAAACCTGACCTAGCCAAAAGGAAATGTTTAAAGGAAGGGCGTGATATAACCTAACCCCATCACACTCATCCTGGGCTTGGATATTTTCCTGCAAACTCCTGGAGCTGGACTTCCAGCCCAAGCCCCTCCTGGCCTGCTGTCTGGCCAGGAGTGTGTGCCCCTCTCTCAGACACACTGCTTGCTGTGCACCAGGGATGTGACCTCCTCTTCCCAAACTATTGCCAAGTAACTCATGCATTGAGCTCTGACCTCCTTTGCATTTCTTCTGCACCTACTGCTCATGCTTGGTACTTTGTTCTCCCCTCCTTGGCAGCACTCTGGGGATGCACTTTTGGGGGAAGCTGCTCTGTGCTTGGGGCAGTACCTCAGTACTCATGACCCACATCAGGGCAGGGACACTCCGGCAGCTGGTGGACAGATGAAAAAAATAGGAGAGAACTAGTAATTGAAATAAACCCGTATGCACAGATCCACCATCCAGCAGTGCCCATCCTCTCACCACAGGATCTGGAAGGGGCTGGGAGTGAGGGCTGGCAGGAACAAAGGAATCTGAGGCTTGGGAGGTGGCTGGCTTAAGCTGAGTTAGGAGAATGGGGAGGAAAGGTGTTTTCCTGTTTGCTTAGTCATCTTTATTTCCTCAAAATCCAAATTGGTAATAAAAAATTTATCTTAATGTGCTGAAAATTAAGCTAATTTCCTAAGTCAGGTCCAACTATTTTGCCAGCGTCACATTGAAAATTGCCCTTGGACTTCAGATAGATTTGGAAAACAGTTACAAGCCCCTAATGTAAGTCAATTCTTCCAAAAAACCTTTTACTCCTTTTACCTACTTCTCTTTTCAGTCTTTTTGAAATGTATAGTACACTTTCTTTGATACTGCATGCTGCCTCAATCTTAATAGCTCAAGGCACATAGTTTGGAGTCAGCTCAGCCTACATACACACATGCACATGCTCAGTGACTGCAGTAGCAGGTTTTTTCCTATTCCTTTTTTTTAAGGAAAAAGCTGTATGGCTGTTGGACAGATGGACCCCCACCACTTCCAATGGACACCTTTGCAAGTTAAAGCTTTCCTTCCGCATGTTCACTCCTCCCACACCCTCACCTGTAGCAGAGCACTGGAGGTAGAGCCCACCTAACCAGCCAGGGAGGTTTTGCAGTGTGTACAAAGAACAGTATCACCATGTGCAGCAATGCTTCATTTTACGCAGAAAGTAGGGGAATGGTTGTGCAAACCAGTTATACATATGGAAACTATCATACCCAAACCTTGGCTAGTTTCACTGGAATTCCAAAAGTCTTGTCACCTCTCCAAGGACTATTTTCCTATACTATTTCAGTCTTTACTTGCTCCCACCCATTTTGACACCAAAGCTGTTCAAAACAATCTATCACTTCTTTTTTCCTTCAGATGACGTGAGATTTTCCCTGCCTAAAAGAATAGCTGCTCTTTGTTAACTACACATCTAAAAAAATTAATCCAGGGTAGAAACCTGGTCTGGAAAGCTTAAGCTCAGAGGCCCAAATTTTCAGCAGGTAATTATCATCTGAAGACAGAGCTGTTAAACAGGAATGAACATACATCCAATTAAGAATGAGGAGAAGAAGCACTGTATTCCAGGACGAGCACAGATACCTATCCCAGTGGAGAACTGGGGGGAAGGAGTGAATAGTGCCACCTCATTGTGAGTCCAAGCCTGGGGAAGGACTGTGCCAACAACAGCTCTGGCAGTCCTTAGTTGGTGGATCTTAAGTGCTTTTATTGCCTTTCATTTCTATTGCTGAACCACTTCTCCCTGTTCAACATACTTAGCATATCTAAAGCAGAAAGTTTTTTTTTTTTTTCTCTATACAGATGGAGCACATTATAATGGGGATACTGAGATGTGAGCCCTCAAAGGTATTTTGGTTCCTAATATCAAGGAGATTCAACAACTCAAATGCATGTGAAGGTTTGGGATTAACTAACCCTCAAAGGCTGTGTACTCACCGCATGGCCCCAAATCACAATGGGTTTCTTGAGCTCTGGGCTTGTGTTTTGACACTTAGAGATGTTTTGTTCTGTTACAACTGTTCTTGAGTCCAGAATACTTTCAATAAGGGAGTGGGAACAGTGCACACATGACATGGACAGACAGGCACAAGGAACTACTCCACTGGAGGTTTCTGTCTTTGACACTTTGACTATGACCCTGCATCAACTGCTCAGGCAACCACTCTGCCTGGGGAACAGGGGAAGCACATGGTCAAACACCCTGCCTTTATCCTGCCGGTTGCTGTTCTTGCCTGACCATAACCTCACATGACAAATAAAATTTGGCATCATTCACTCCTGAACCCTTCTTCTCTTTCCTCATGAGTCCCAAGAGCGGAGGAAAGAGCTGTACTTCATGAAGAACTATTGTATCAAAGTCTCCAGCACCCACAGTTAGATCCAATGGCAGCAGATTTTCAGAGAATTAGTTCAGCTGTTTTGCAGCCGAACCCTTTCTAGATGTCGATACTCCACAGATTTATTCCTAAAGTTAGTTCCTGAGAATCATACCTTCAACCTCAAAGAGCAAAAATGTCTCTTTTGTTCAAGGATTTAACTACTGCTTAGATTCATTAGCAAAGGTAATTTTGGCCTAATTAGTCTTCTAATTTCTATGTTATCCCTTGTAGGAATATGCCCTCAGAAATTAGTAAAATGACTTATAATATATGCTAATCACCATAATCTGATTTGTCTTTAATTATACATGTAATGGGGAAACTAATTGGATAATAAAGGGTATTTGGAAGGGCCAAAACATGTAAATCAGAAAGAGAATAGAATATTATCATTAAGCAACCAAAAAGATATGTTTTTGAGTTTGTGGAAGACTATTTGTTTCCTATAGCAAAAATATCAGATTACTTCACTTCTTTTAGAGGTTCTTATTGTAGCAAAACTGATCCATAAATCTAATGACAACTGAGGTTTTGGCCTTACAGTATCTGCCTGGCCTCAAATGGACCACCTAATGCAAAGACAAAAGCATGGAAAACTTATTTGCAGAATAGAGTGCAAAGTATAAATAAGCTTACAATTTAAATTAGTGGTTTCTAAATGAAATTTTCTTAGTTAGAAAATTTCCTGCTTGCAGAAAATGTCACTAAGGTTTCTTCTGTGTTTAAAAACCAGATTGAGCTGATGGGTCTTTTACCAACTTTGCAGTGTATTTTTCTCTCTTTCCATGGATTTAATGGACAATAACAGTAAAAACAGCAATTTCCTTGGCATTTAATATTTTTCTTCCTGAAAAGTACATTTGGTATGAAATACTGTCAAATTCTGTCTATGCTTTAAATGTTGCAGTGTAATATGACTTTACAAAGCATGGCAAAAAAGGGAGAAAATAAATTACAGCTTTATAGCTGTTCTATAAAGTTATCAGAAGGGTGTAATTTTAAAATATCTTATTACACAAAAGGACATAAATCAGCAAAATTAAAATACTAGAGCTATCCATGTCCTTTTGCATAAATATTTGAAAGGATAAGCATTTTGTCACCATAGTGCTTTCTGGCAAATAGGAGAATTGAGGTGCAGATTTGTAATTTGTCTTGATGAAAACCAATTCTTTTGTTTAATAGTGGGTGTTATAACGCTGTATTGTTCAGCTCTTTTTTCCCTATTGTTAGACCAAAGCTGAAAAATTGCACTTTGACTACTCCACTTCAATAAATATGTCAGTGTCCATTGTCTTTTGAAGCAGAACTTACTCAGAGGCTGAGATGTGAATGGGGGAAGCTGATGCACATGCTCTGACCCTCTCAGCCCTTTGCCAGGGTTTGTCTCACAGTTCTACCTGTGCATCTTTACTTTGTCCTTGCCCCAGAATTGCAGCTATAATGGATTTTCTATTAAAAAAAAAGAGCTGCAAACATTTTTGATGGTTTTCAAGCATGCAATCCTTATCTCTGCCGATCCCATGGGTAAGATACACACCTTTGATCAAGTATGTGGAAAGCATCCACACCGGATTTTCAGGTATTTTAGGAAGCTGGAGTTATCATTTAATTTAATGTTCACGTGCAGTTAAATCCAGCACATCCTTTTGGGCAAAAGCTTCTGGAAATCAGAGAGACACCCTGGCTCTTCAGCTCTATCCCACAAATCAGCTTCTGTAACTTAATGCAGAGGGAAAACTGCTGTCCCCAGGAAAAACAGTCTCCTCTCTTTCAACAGGCTGCTGCCTTACCTGGTCACATTCTCATCCACAAAAATATTAGACCAACATGTCCCAGCAGTGTCAGTGCTTTTCTGGGGTACAAGCCATTTTCTTTTATACAAAAGTTCTCAAGGAGGCTTCATTAAACGAAAAAGCTGCATGTTATTTTTCAGGAAAAAATACATCAGCATCTGCCATTGTTCTACATTTTAAACCAGAGTACAGTTAAATTGTAAGAGACTCATACAAAATTTCTCTTTGGTACCTTCAGACCAGCAGATAGCCAGAAAGAGTGGTGGCCACACCAAAGTCATGAGTTGGAGAGGACACCTTAAAGCAGGACACAGACAATAAACCTTACCTACATGCTTAGCAAGTACAAAGAATTTCATCTGCACTGACCCTTAGTATTTAAACACAAAACCATGATAGCTGGTATTTTTATTTTGAAACAAAAAATCTTATGCTGAAGTTCTTTCTAGATCTTTAGAATCAGTTGCGTTTCTTTCTGTGGCTTTATGTCAGCAAAGAATTTGAACTAATGACTATTGTGCACATCTCTCGGTTTAGGCAATATCAGGACCTCTTGTAATTTAGGCAACTTAAAAATATCAACAACCATATTTTTTAATGACTCGTGCATCCCAACCTTTCAGCCACTGGCAGCTGGGATCACAGCACAGCTCAGATTGTCTGCTAATCTTCTTAAGAGAACTACCCACACAGCAGGACATGCCTTAAAGCTTGTTTTTTAATTTTTTAATAAGTTTTATTAAATAGGGATTTGGGGAATCAGAATACATTCATACATTTTTTAGTTCTCTATCAATAGGACAAAACCAGGCCAGCTACACAGAAGAAATAAAACATGAGTCAGTTAAAATATTAATTTAAAATAATATTCTGCACAGACTTAGATCTTTCATGGTGACAAAATATTCAAATATTCTATTTGTCTGAGAACTTGCAATATTTACTGAATAATTTGAACAATTAATTTTCCCACAAGGTATTGCAAATTGTTTACACCATCCATCCATCTTATTTGGCTGGTAACTTAAGTCGTCTGGTATGGATTACTGCTATTGCAAGTTTAAATGGCAACAAATCTGGGCAGACCCAACCTTGTATGATGCTCACAACAACAAAACAGCATTACTAGAATTAGGAAGCCTTCAGCACAGCCTCACAAACAGCTGGCAATTTTCTGAACATTTACAGCCATCAAACAATATCAGCAGACTAGCCAAGTGTATCAGCAGCACTAGCCAAGCACGAAGAGGTTTGGGGTTTTCTCTCAACAAGCACACCCTGTCATTTAGCCTGCCCTTGCACAGCATTGCAGACAGTGCCACAAGCCACCCCTGAGGAGTTCACTGTGCTATCAAATGCCATCACTGCTCGTGACACTGGTCCTTTCAAGGAAGTATTGACTGCTCCTTTATGTGGGAAGAGGTCTGTGAAGGTGCAATCTGTCTACAAATGAAGCCACGGGCTAGAAGGTAACTTTGGTACTTTTTAAAGAAGAGGCAAATGGGAAAGATAATCACTATCCCTGTGGGCTTCATTTGACCTTCATCTAATGTTTTTCCATGGGTGTATAACTGAGCAAGCCCAAATGTGGCCACACACAATAAATTATGAAAACATGCCCTAGAAAAGTTGCAGTGCAGAGGAGGATGATATGAACGAATCTGGATGACATTTAACATACAAGTTAATAGTCATATTGTTCTTGGGTTTTACTGAAAATTACCAGGCAGCTTCTGGAAAATATGTGCTGTTGGGAATCTGTTCAGACTTTTTATCAAAGCTTCTTTGCAATCAGTGGTAAATTATTGTTCATTCCTCTGGAATTCCTTGAAAAAAAAATCACCCTGATTTCAGCCTTTTACTTTTCCTAGTAGCTCTATAGGAAATGTGTTTTCATAATAGATATAATAGTAAGCATTTGTGCAGCAAGCAGCAATGATAAAGTGTTAACAAAATTCAATAGCATTTTCACCGTCAAGGGACTTGCCAACCTTAGTCTTTGCAGCTCCCAGTGAGGCGAGTGTGTGACCAGTTTGTCTCAGTGATAGGAGTGGTTATCTCTCCATCCCAAGGCCAGGGGGTCACACCCTGCCCAGCAGCTGGCTCTGGCGTTAGGGAAGTAGGCTCAGCTGGATTCAGGGGCTGTTCAAATAGTTCAAGTACTTCACAGCCCTGAGAGTTAATTATTATCACTTCTGGCCAGACTGAAGTCACATACATAGGAGTTGCTTGCCTAAAGCTGGGGTGCTGGAGCTGATCCACTTGCCAGTTTAGGAAACCCATTGTCCTTGTCCTCCCAGTGCTTCCAAAGGTTCCACTGTTAACCTGACAGCTTCTGGGCTGCTTCTCCATCGCCTCAGAAAGGGGAAATATTTGACTCTCTAGGTCTAATTTCTCCCACGTGGTCACCCTAAGTTCTGTGTGGGTCTGGTGCAGCCTGGCCAAGCTACGGAGCGTGAAGGTCCTTGCTGGAGATGTGGTGCAGCCCAGCTGCTGCTCTGCTCAGCCTTTACTCCTTTCTTCCCACCACCAATGCTGTCTAGGGTAGCAGGCAAAGGTGTGGAGAAAGGCAAGCAGAGATACGTGGCCAACCTTTTTCTCTAAAGGAAAGTTTCCATCCCATCATCCATGGGTTTTGCCACTCCATTCTTTCTAAGGGGACACTGCCAAGTCACTTCAGTGTAAGAGAAAATTGGAATTAAATACTCCTCTATTGAGGAGCTGCAGAAATTCTTGATGTAGCAACATTCACCTCATCTACAAGCATGATGGTGATGGGCCACAAGGGTACACTAATAGAAAAATAGATTATTATTAGCTACACAACTGAGAAAAAACTGGCATTAAAACTACTATAAATATCTGGGTTTTTTTTCTTTCTTTCAAAGACATGAGGTATGAGGCAAAGAAAATTAACCATGAGGGAAATAGTTGGAGTGGTGTCACTGCTTTCATGGTTATTCCTAGCAGCATAATTGCCAACAGCATGAACAATGGGAGAGCATTGTTAACTTAAACTGCAAAATATTTTCCAGCAATTTATGCAGCAAAAAAGCAGCCAGAATGAAGGCATGCAAGAATTTTAAAGGCAAAGATGCAACTAACAGTTCTGCTAGAAATATACTGTTTCTTTTTTTCTCTAATAACAAAAAATGTTACTAATTTGATTAATTAGGAACCTTCAGAAATAAAAAATGCAGCATGAAAATCTTGATTACCAATCATTGCTACCCAAAGTTAATGACTGCTAATGATTAATTAACAATTGCTCAAATGAGTTCCTGCAGCAGTTGGATGAAATTATATAGGAAATTACTGTGCCATGGTACACTAGACAAATGATTCCCCTGGTGTGTATTTATAGAAGTAAATTGTACAAAGCAAGCAGCAGAACAATTATCAAAACTAATCAGTCCTGGAACTTAGGATGTTGTTTATCTTTTATCTGGGGCTGGGAAACAGTCAGATAACAACCATGAAAACCTTATCACCTGTGGCAAAACTTAGCATCTGGGGATGGATGCTCACCCAGAGCGGCAGTATTACAACAACATATGTGTTTTGTGCCCCCTTGTAACCTTCTAGTTTTGAAGGAAATTTAAAAAAATTGTGGAGACTGTTTTCTTCAGGGATCAGGCTCAGGAACTGCAATGATGGCTTTATCCAGCAGAGAAATGCAGTCATGTAATTTCATATACAGCTGTGTGACCATTGGTTTCAAGGAACACTACAGTTCTATTTTCACTCATCTCACTGCAGGATCAGTTCTTGGTCACTGATTTTACTGAGCTGTGCTTGCAACAAAATGAGGCTGGAAACTGCTTTATATTACATTGAAAAGAAGAGGAGGAAGGGGTAAAGAGGAAAAATAATAGTCATCAGAAAATTATTTGAGGCAGTAATAAAACATTGATAAGCTAATGAAAAGGAGAGACAAACCTACAAAACGTGTCACATGGTTGTATTCTGTTTAATAAGAGAATTTATTTTAAGTGAATGGATGATTCACATGGAAAAATATGTCCTAAGTATTCATCATCTGTGGGAGAGTACTGTTACAACATGCATAATGCGGTTTCAGAGAGAACAGTTTGGCTTTGTAATAAAGATGTGGGTTTCAGTGGTTAGAAATGTCTACATTACTTTAAAAATCTGTCAAGGTTACAAAACTTAAACTTTTGTTAATGGAAAAATGTACCAGAATTACTCCCAAGCTGTTATTACAACTTAGTCTTGTCATGCAGAGAAATCTGCAGTTAGTTATCCATGCTACTGGATCATTAGATAGTCTCCTTGAAAGATACAATCCCATCCATTTTATAACATTATAGCAACACAGCTATGGTTAATCATCTTCCCTTTCACAATATAAGAGAGTTGTAACACTGCAGTGGAGAAAAACCTCCACATCTTAAAACTTTCATTGCTCCTTCTGGGCTATTAAATCCTTACCTACATCTGCTGTTGTACTTAGTTCTCCTTACTTCCTGCATTCATTTGTACAGCATGGAAATCTACTGGCAAATAAGCTTCTTAGTCAGTTTTCCAAAAGCAGAAGATTGTTTAATGGATGCAAAGTGAGGCCCAAGCTCATTGCCTCATCCAAAACCAGTTCTGTCAATGACCGCATTTGATGGGAACCTTTGGACCAGTGTTTATTCACCACGGGGTGTTTGTACACAGGACATGGGGAATATATGTGTCATCCTGGGCATAAATCAACATATTCATGTGGTATAACCCCCAGTGCCTTCAGCTGAGGTGACTTGCTGAAATGAGTACCAGAGACACAAGTAGGATGCAGCTTCTGCATATCTCAGAACAGAATCCAGGGGAGTACTGAATTGAAAATAAATGTATGAATTCTTTTTTTAGTAGCCCTTTCTGAGGATAAAAAAATACTATAAAAGATTGACATTTATCACTTTGACTGCTCATTCATTCAAAAACATTGCAAATAGAGTGATTTTCTGTAGCAAAAGTACATTTACTGCTTGTACAGCATAACCTGGGTCAATCTGAATTTTCATTCCTAACTATACTACTATCTGGAAACAGACAACTTATGAATTTTTCAATTAAACCCAGTTACAAGGACATAGAGAAATTGATGGATATATTTGAAACAAACAAGTGAACTGGGAAAAGGAAAAAAGAGAGAAGGAATTTGCAACTGCAAAACAGCCATCATCAGATGCATACATTTCAGGCTGCCAGAGCCCAGGACAGGAAGAAATAACTTGTTCAATTCATTAAGGAAAAAAGCAAAGATGAAGCATCATTTCTGCTCTTTGATCCTAACTTCCTGAGCTGTGTGCTGGTTTTGGCTGGGGCAGAGCTAATTTTCTTCATAGGGCTGTGGGGCTGTGTTTTGGATTTGTGATGAACATAGGGTTGATAATATAGAGACGTTTCTGTTATTGCTGGGCAGGGCTTACACAGACCCAAGCCCTTTGCTGCTTTTCATGCTGCCACACGGGTGAGGGGACTGGGGCTGCCTGGGAAGCTGGGAGGAGACACACCCAGAGCATGTCACCCAAACTGAGCAAAGGGGTCAGTCCAGACCACCTGACATCGTGCTCAGTGTATAAAGTGGGGGGAAGAAGGAGGTAAGGGGTGGTGTTTGGAGTGATGGTGTTTGTCATCCCAGGTCACTGTTATACCTGCTGGGGCTCTCCTGGAGATGGCTGAACACCTGCCTGCCCATGGGGAGTGATGAGTGCATTCCTTGTTGTGCTTTGCTTTTGTGCACAGCTTCTGCTTTCCCTAATAAACTGTCTTTATCTCAACCCAAGGGTTTTCTGGCTTTTACCCTTCCAGTTCTCTCCCTGATCCTGCTGGTGGGGCAATGAATGAGAGCTGTGTGGGCTTGGCTCCTGGCTGGAGTAACTGTGATTAAAATGTCCATATACCACTCTTCTCATCTAAAAAATCTAATATGTTTCATTTCCTCACATGAGATGTGATGCTAAGAAATCTTCAAGTAGGAGAATGCACCCACTGCCAGGTACTGTAGGACAGTGACCATATTTCTTCAACATTACTTTCCTGTTAAAAGACATTAGGAATGCACAGTTGCAATTTTGCATCACTTTTGACTCAGGCTGTAGCTTTGTTCAATAAATATCACTGACCACACCATAAAATATAAAAAGGTAAGCCATTAAATGTGTAGTTTTAGTAAGCAATAGTCAGGAAAAAAAAAATCAAAACTGAAAATTCCAGAGCACCAGAAGCCATGCTAAAGGAGAAAAATGAACCTTTTAGTAATGTTTACACTAGTGACTTGTATCAATGATCCTGATGCAAACTGAAGTAAAATTTCAGCAGCCAACTCTAATACATGCTGCATGGAATTTGGAAAGAACAATATTTTGACACCTTTCTTTTGGCTAAACTAAAATTAAAACCCAAATCCTATGCATTACAAAATGTTCCCATACCCTGTGGAGTGCTCCCATTTGCCCCTGTTCCCAGTAATTCAAAGGCCCTTTATGGCATATGTTTGTGCAGATCTATTTAAAATAAAAGAAAAATGGGTTCCAGTTTCCTCTTGGGTATCATTCTAGGCCTGGGGAAATTCAAGTCAGGTAGAAAACTTCTCTTCTGCTGACAGGAGAAATCTCAGTTCCACAAAATGAAGCTGCACACAAGTCCCCAAACATGGGAAAGTTGCACCAGATCTGGCAAGTAACCAGAATGCACAAACTGAGCACTGTCTCTAATGATGAAGTTCAAGGAAATAGCCTTAATTGGTCCCTTTGAAAATGCCAAAGTATTGAGCAAAGCTGATGAGCCAACAATGACCATGGAAACAAGCCACTACAGCCACTCAGCCAAAAACAAGCAAAGCGATGAGTTGGCCAAAACAGCTGAATCTTCTTGTACTTGCAATGTTTTTCTGTGTTAAATCCATTCTAGCTATCAACCAAGAGACCTGCCTTCCTGTCCAACCTCTCACCCCGCTTTTGCCCTTCAAATTGTTTTTTAAAGCAGATTCTTTACTTGTAGTTTTACAGTTCCATCCCTCTCATAAGACATCAGATACTGGTGCTCTTACTCTGTAAACACCTCACACAGACAAACCATCTGATGCTAACAGCCTGCCTGAGCAAATAGTAGCATGAAGATTTCAGCGTGTGGCCAGCAATAGCACACTGGTACCTTTCAAGCCCTTGTCAATGCTGCTCACCAGCCTGTCCCCACCAGCCAAGTGCTGCTCTCTTTGGATGGCCTCTCTTCTCTGCATCCAACACTCCCTGTTCTGCCACTTCACATGAACTACAAACAAACAAAAGCACATCTCTGAGATTTCAAAGCCTTGACTACAGAATTAGTGGATTATATATAAGGATGTTGGGGCATATCCTTCTCCTCAGGCCCCCAAAAATGTGGGGGTACAGCCAGACGCCTAGATCTCAGGAAAACAGGGATGTTGGGAGTACTGTATATACCTGTGACACAGGTCTGTCCACATCAGCTCCTTCAGCTGAGTTTCAGAAGACCTAGATGCCGAAGCCTCAAGTAACCACTAAAAGACGACAAAGTACAGCCCTTAAAATCTACAAAGTACATTTTAAGCAACACTGCAAGCTGACATTTAGCCTTCTAAATTGTACAGACTGAGCACATGTTAGATAAAAATTACCCAAGTGTTGAAACATATTTTCATCCCCCTAAAAATCATTTAAACTTTTGTTACCGAAGCACCTGCAGCACAAGGTATCAGTGACACCCACCTGCTGCTTTCCTGAGGGCTGAAGTGAGATCCACAGGCTGTTGGAATGACATTTCCAAACAAATGTCAAACCATCATAAAAATTTCCAATATTGGGTCTCTATGTTCAGCCTTTTCAAACACGTGCTAATGCAAGCCAGAATTTTACCATGCAAGGCTCCCTTGATACTTAAGATAAATTCTTGGGTTTACATTTGCTGAATTGGGTGTTTTGCAGAGTAAGTTGGAACTTATGATGAATGAGGAGATGTCTCCTGGAAAACTGGATTCCTGGAGATATTTTCATTGATTGGCATTTTAATAAGTGCCTTGAGAAAATAAAGAAGTGCTTCAGTTCAAAAGGCTGAGGAGGGAAAGATATTTTATGAGCTTCAAATGAAAAAATGTTTTAAGTCTACCACCTCTGTTGAACTCTCTAGAAAACATGCCATGGCAGGCCAGTACAGAAAGACAGCACAGTGCCATTTCTGTGCTATACATCCAAAGGGGTGGTCATGTCTTCTGCTAGGAACCAAAGCCTGAAACCCTCACTCAGTTCCAAGATCTGATCCATAGCATGGCAACACCAGTCCCTTCATCCCGTCGACTACAATGCCTGAGCAAGCACAGAGAAATCAGGTCCTGTAGGTCACAGCTCTGTTCTGCAAAGCAACTATGGGAAGCCTACTTAGAGATTAATTCAAGCTGATGGGAACATAATTTAGTGGGCATTTTATCAGGGACCTTACTTCCTTCATCCTTGATCAAACAAAAAGGCTTTGTTGGGGACTTCTGCAATAAAAATAGTGTAAGTACAGAGCCTGAATCTAGCAAACTGCTCAGGACTGTAAATCAGTAGAGCCCATTGACCTCCTGAGCTTGACAAAAGTCTGTCTCAACTGTCTATCAGGATGAAAGCCTCAGCTGGGATCAAGCCCACAGACCGGGGAGCAGTACAGATGCTCAGACCCCTATGGATGCTCTAAAGCAGCACAAGGAAGGGCATAAGGAAGGGCAGGGTGGATAAGCCCCTTCTGCACCCACATGTGGCAGTCCCACTCCCACAGGGCAGCTTGGAGCCTGGCAAGGCTGGCATCTCTTCTGCCTGGAAAGAGACCTAAATCCAGGTTTCCCAGAGTCTCGTTAACTGCTCTAATTGCAAGGTTGTCGCACACAATAGCACCAATAAGCCACTCTCAGGGAAGCTGGCAATGGTATTTCTGCAGAACAATCCTGCCTGTGTACTAAGCACGGCAATGGCTCCGGGGCAGGAACATTTTGCTTAGGATCCCAGCTGGTCTCCGGTATCCTCCACACCCGAGGTAACATCTGTGCCAGAGCTGGGGCAGCTCTGGCTCTGTGTAAACATGCAGGCCCAGCCATCTTAAAATCAGGAGCTGAGGAAATTTTGCCGCCAGGTAAAAATCCCCACACTTTCACTACCCAAGTCCTCTACTGGATTTGACTCCAAGTTCTCCACAATGAGGTAACATTTATATGAAAAAAAAATATGATTCAACTTCTCCAGGTACTATTGTATAGTATGAAAATCTTATCTGACATCTAGTGAATGTCAGCAACAGTGACAGCTGCTGGTTTTAGACAAATGCTGGAGTGCTGACACTGCAATGTACAAGCACAGTATTGTACATTATCTGCTTGTGTCCCCCTCCCACCCACCTGAAATTGAGCCTTCTGGGAAGACATCCAAGAAAGAGAACACCTAATACTCAGGCCTCTTGTCTCCTTTGACAAAACCCCATAGACTGGAGTAGATTTAAAAGGAACAGAAAACCTTAGCAAAACAAAGAAAACCATTTTTAAGAGCTACACTGTGTGCCAGAAGGCTAAACAAAGACTTTATCTACTCTCAAAATAACAAATTGGTCTAGTGCCATGAGTGGTCTAGCAGTTCTAGAAAGCATATCACTTAATGCCAACAATAACAGACACCTTAGGTCAAATATGACCCCTTTAGAGAAATTTACCATATATGACTAATTCAGACAGACAGTAGTAAATCAAGTCTGTTCCTCATCTATACATGAAATTATTTATAGCACAGTAAAATTCTAACATTAGAGTATATTGCATGATATATTTGTATACTAGTGGTATATTGCACAATAATTTTATTTAATTTTTTTTGCAACATTTCTTCCCTGAAGTACAGTTGAACTAGGGAAAAAAGTACTAGTTGAACTAGGACAAAATATAAAATACATAAAATATAAATTTAACTGCAAGCTTGCTACCAAGAAAAAATAAATAGCACTGAGACTTCACATTAGTTATTTGAAAAGGCCAGGGCAATAGATGTGAGATGATGTAAACCATGTTGTCCTCCCAGTCCACGTGAAAATAATAAGTTTGTCTATAGATACGTATACATGTGCACATGTGTCTGTGCATGTGTGTGCATTCCATACCAATTTGAGGGCTGCTCTAAGACAAGGAGGAGTAAAATACATCAGATTAAGGCTTTGGAGTGAAGGTGACAAAGACTGCCAGGCATGGGGGAAAATAAAGGATTAAGCAACATGTTATGTCCTGCATTTTCCATACAGTGAGAACAGGAGGAGCAAAAAGGCAATGAAAGCAAAATGAGTATCAGGAAATGTTTGTGTAAGTTAGTGAACAGCCCCCAGAAACTACTTTCATACACATTACTAGGGTGATTAGCATAGAAAATACAAGGATTACATTCACACAGATTTGAATATCATACAAAGTTACAGCAGCTAAAATAAACAACTCCAAGAATCATGAACTTCCCTCATTTAAGAAGGGCTTTTTCTGGTTGTATGTCCAAAGCAGAACAAGCAGGGTTCTGATGGCAGACAAGCTGTCAATGGTCTCCACTTGCAGGACCAAGCAACCCATTGTTTCCTCATTTATACAAACTCATTTCAAACAAGGCCCCAGCGATGTCCTGACCCTCACAAACATCCACAGGCAAGTGCAGGGTCTCCATCCTCAGTGGTGAAAGCCTCACTGAGCTGGCACAGACTTCAGCACATACAAACAGATCCCAGCACAAGGAACAAAACATGGGCAATGAGGCTAAAAAATGTCTGGCTGTGTGCCATGCCAGCCTTGTACTTATTGCTGGGCTGTGAAACAATGGGCTGGAAGCAAGGAAAGAAACTGATAGAAATCTCAAACACCTCCAAGCTTCCAAGGTGTGCAGGTGCCCTACAGTAAATCTGCATGACCAAAAATTGATTTAGTATCTAACCAGCCTGCCTGTCATCTCTTCAAACAAGAGCTGTGCTCCTGAAGCACACCAGAGAACATTTTCCTCAAATACCAAACTGGTAAGAGCAAGCCGGGTGGGCTGAGAGAGGAAGCAATATGCACATGAGGAGGCTTCTGCTGTGTGCCCTAAATCTGGGAAGTCCTCTGCTCAAGCAAAACAGCTGATGAAAATTACCACCATTGGCTACCCCAAAGTATCAGCAAGCATCTCATCCAATGGTTGAATGCTCATCTCTCGGCTGATTTCCATACTGGTTTTGCCACCAGACTCCAAATCCACCACAGGCAATGGAATTGCCCCATTCCTTCCCTTCTCTGATTATTAAAAACTATCAAAGGCATCACCAAACAATAAAAATTGTGCTAAACCACAAAGCAATTCTATTTTACCTTACATCTCTTGCAAAAATAAAAATCCTCTTTTGGCATTTTTTGGTATTTTTGGCATTTATGCCTGTTTGGCATAAAATGGCTGCTTTTCAGGAGAGCTAATTACTTTTGATTTCTGCTAACCCTCTTGCTGGGAACATAATGTCTAACTGAAAACAGTATCTGGTTTCCTGACAACAATTACAAGTAAATAAATCAAAACAAAATTTAGCTGTGAATTTCAGGCCCACGTAATTACACTTAGAAGCCAGGTTTGGAAGAACTTGTACAATACCAAGGGGCCTTTACAAGGCCTGTTTCACACCAACTTATCCTGAGCTGGAAACTGAAGTCTTTTATTTCTCTTGTAAAGCAAACACAATGGTTAGGGTTTGGATTGAAAAATGAATAAACTTTTAATGCTGCAATACCTGCTGAATTTTTTCAGAGTTTGTTGCACTTTTGCTTCATTGCTGTTTCTGCAGGATTTGGCCTGAGTTGTGCTGAGGATTCACTGTTGGACAAAGAGAAGCTGTGGCTCACTGCAGAAACAAGACTGAAACCACATATGGTGGAGGAGAGACAAACAGCTGGCTGCTTGTTAAATGACCAGCACCATAACAGTATTGCCAAACATTTCATCTTCAGACTAGATTGTTGACCTTTAATTAGTGACCTTTAATTATAGTTGCAACCAGTTGTGATCGGGATATGGCTCTCTAAAACTTACTGCCCCTGCTCAGTGATCACAATGTTGGCTGCCATCCTCACTTGACAGGGGTAAGACGGCCAAGGAAAGGGAGCAAAACCCATGCAAAACCTACTGAAATTCATGGGCTTCTTTTAGCTACCGTGATGGGGGGAGGGTTGGAATTAGGCAAACTTTTAAGTTCCTTTTCAATCCAAACCATTCTATGATTAGTGGGTTCTTGATTTGGCCTCAGCCTTAGCTAGACAAGGGAATCGCCTACGATTAAAAGGGTTTTGTAGCCCAGCAACAGCTGGCAGCCAGAGCTGCTCTAGTGTGGCCTACACCAGCCCCTGGGAGAAAGAAATGCCAAAAACTTTCTGCTGTTCCTCCCACTCTGAACCATGACACTGAGGCTGTTATGTGCACACAACACACAGTATTAAACTGCAGGGTACAGCATGATAACTTACGGGTTTTCAACTGAGAGCAGAAATGTTTAGGTGATTTACATTGGACTGGTGGGTGTGTACTTGTGCTGAGAAAATGATAGAGAATAAATAATAATGTGTATAGCCTAGGATCAAAAAACCACAGACATCAGTATCATAGGATCATAGATCAGGTTCAGTTGGAACAGACCTTTAAAGGCCATCTAGTCCAAAACTCCCTGCAATGAGTAGTGACATCTATTACTAGACCAGATTGCTCAAAGCCCCAGACAACATGACCTTCAACACTTCCAGGAATGGGGCATCCACAACTTCTCTTGCAACCTGTTCCAGTGCCTCACCACCATCACAGTAAAGAATTTCTTCCTAATTCCTAAACTAAACCTACTCTCTTTCAGCTTGAAGCCATTCCCCTTGCCCTAGCACTACATACCCTTGTTAAAGGCAGCTTTCTCCAGCTTTCTTGTCAGCCCCTTTTAGGCACTGGAAAGTCCCTGGAGTCTTCTCTTCTCCAGGCTGAACAACCACAACTCTCTCAACCTGCCTTCATAAAAGAGACGTTCCAGACCTCTGATCATTGTTCTGGCTTTCTCTGCACCCATTCCAACAGGTCCACATCTGTACCCAGACAGATGGATAGGTAGATAGATATGGCTATACACATTTCTGACTTAAAATTCAGTCTTTGACAAAACATGCAAATTATTTTCAGTTATGAGAACAAGCCTTCCGGTGGTAAGAAAAGATCACCCTTAAATCTTTAAATTCCAATTAATAAGTTGTTTATTAAAGCTTTTAATCATCTGGACTGCTGCAGGAAAAAGATCTTAGGAAAAAAAATAAAACTGAAGAAAAATCTAACTGTACAAGCAGTAACATAAGTTGCAAGGAATACAGAAAATACATGTATTCCTGCATCTCACAGCCAGTTTGGAGTTAATAAACTTCTGTATTTTAAAATAATTTTTTAAACTAATACTAAAACTTCTCTCATGCTGATGGCTGTCTCCCTAGGTCAGTCTTCAGTGTCAAACAGCATTAAATGCTGGTTCTTTGTCATCCTCCAGAATCTTTTCCACTAGGATCTTGCATATTATCTTCCTACTTATCTCTGTTCCAGTTTCCCTTAGTATCACTCATCTTGTTTCCCATATTTACACATTTACCCTGTTTATTCTCTTTGCTTCCTATGCTCACTCTGAGCTTGACACTTGCTTTTCTGCCTGTCACAGTGTCCCCATTTATGCCTACAAAACAACCTCCAGAACATTCCTTTTTAAATCCTTTTTTAATCCCTACCCTTTCGATAATAAACCTCAACCACTTCCCCTTCAATCTCTGTTAGTACAACTCCTCTTGGGGTTGGGTTAAGCAGGCTGTCCTCTGAACTTCCCTACAATCTCTTTTATGGTGTAATATGTCTTTTAATTAAGTGTATGGAAGAATATAGACCTCAAGGAAGATCAGAAATTAATCTGTGGTAGACAATGGCAATTCCCTTCTTTTTAAAGTTTGTGCAGATAGCTATCTGTGCTAGAAAAGAAAACAGTTTACTGTGGCCCAACATCTAGGAAGATAAACTGACTTCAAACACAAAGCAGAATCAATAAGAAACAAAACAGCCTCATTTCATTGCCTTGCTTAATGAAGTGTAAAAAACAAACTGACAGCACAACAAAGAGAAAAGAATAATTGATTTCAAAATGTATTCCAAAGGTGACATTTGTAATCCAATTAAGGAAAATATTGGAAATTGTTTGGGCTTTTTCCTGACCATGGAATTTCACTGTTGTTGATGCTGGATCTTTTTTCCAAGTGATAAAATTCCCAGAGGAATCCTTTCAGCTCCTTCATTGCTTTTTTATGCCCACATTTCTCAGTAAAAGAGATCCGTACTTTAGAGGCACTGGTCTATCACAGCAGGATGGTGTGTGGCTGTCACAGACCATGCATTACATGACAGTGGTTGTCATAATTTGAACACAGCGCTAACAATAATGACTAAGCCAAGCACTGAAAACTGACCATCGGCGCCATGCAGACGAGGTTCTGACACCCCCAGCCTCCCAGAGCTTCTGTATTTGTGCCAAGAGAAAAGGGACCACTGCCAAGACTGTGTGATGTGCAAAAGCCGCCCCAAGTGCTCTTCCTAAGCACAGTTGTTTTCACTCGCTGTGTGTGGAAGGGCTCATAAATTGCTATCCAAAGAAACCACAGACAAGCAGAGTGCCTTACAGTGATTTGTTCCTGATGATGCAGCACGGCCACTAGGTAGGATTTATGCACAGTTGGTTTTAACTGGGGACTACTGAGCACCCTGATTAATGCTATGGTCAATAAGAGGAGTAAAGCATGGGTAGGAATGGGAGTAGGAATGAGCGTTGGGGCTGAGGGACATGGGGAGTTCCAGTGTCAGTGCTGGTTGATGGATATGTCTGCTGATGGGGGCAAACAGCATCCCGAATGAGCAGTTTCTGCTGGGCAGCTCACATCGGCTGCTCACTGTGCACTACAATGGCTTTTATGTTAATACAATCACAAACACTTCTCCAAGGACTCAGTCCTGACATCCTCTCCTGGCTGAAACCATTGCATACAATCAGTATTTCTATGGTACTATTATTACCTGGTTTTATTGGTTCAAATAATGATTTAGTGATAGCGGTAATTAAAATACTCCAACCAGTGATGATAACTAAATTAATTAATAACCAGATTAACTGATTGAACTGACAAGGTATTCTTTCCTTCTCAGATGGCACTGAGGTAAGCAGCTCAGCTTTAAAATGCACATGTGAGGTATTACTATTGTGTCACACAGCCACAATAATTTGGAGGGGTGGGGGGCATCTTTCCATTCCAGGAAGTTTTCCACTTTCCTTGGCAGGTATTTGTCTTTTAAATGAATACAGTCACAAAGATGCTGCCCCGTATCCTGCACACCAGGGCTGTGTCAGAGACAGAAATGGGTCCATCGAGAGCTTAATGGAAGCCCATTTTCTTGGCAGGAGCTAATGCAGCCTCACCTGTTGCTGGTACCCACTGGAGAAAGGCATCACACAAATGCAGTGCTGCTGCTGGTTCACCACAGGGGCTCAGACTCACAGCTGCTAGGCACCAAACCAGGAGCTCTGTGGTTTGGGAATACCTCTCAGGCATGGGTCTCCCTTGGCAAGCTGCCTGCAGCCAGAATACCCTTGCTTTTTTAGACAGAGCCTGCTTCAGGCGCTTAGTTTTCAGGCAAAAGGGATCAGATGGGGGGATTTATCTTATGGCTGGCTCTTATTGCTGCTGCCATATCCAGTCTTAGAAGCACCACTAAGGTGGTGACCAGTGCCACCTATTCCCCTTCAGTGGCTGTTAACGAAGCACAATCATATTTATGAAGATTCCTGTCTTTCTCCCACCGGGAGATTCAATGTGAGATGAAGTTTACCTACCCTTTCCTTTTCCTTTTACTGCTGGAGAAAAAGAGGCTTCACAGCATGCTCATACACTCCCAAATGACACATGCTTGTCACTGGCATTACAGTCAGTAAAAAGAAATCTGATGCTCATGTTTTGTTCAGATGAGAAAAAAATCCCACCAAGCCCTTCTGCAGAGAGTCAGGATAATTAAAGCACTTCCAGCTGCAAGGAGACATATTAGAAACTACTAGCCCAATTACACTCAGTAGCTATTTCTCCTTCATGGAGGATAGTTTTTCTGCCAAACTTTTCACTTTCTTTCTCTACATCTGATGTTCCTATCCTGGGAAAGGTAAAGCATCATTGCATCTTAGCCTGTTGTGCTGCCAGGGGCAGGGACAGCTTTTGTAGAAATAGTTTGCAGCAAGCATCAGCACGTTGCTGGGTTTACTGCTGACCACCCCCTAGCTGTTTCTGTGGAGTCTGAAATGCTTTTCCTTTGATGTAAGGATGCTGGAAACTTCATGTAATGGCAACACAATGCAACTTGGAAACCGTCCGCCCTCTTCTTTCTCACAACGCTTAGCAGGTAGCTCTGGCACAGGACTGCCAGTGGCTCTGAGGAAGGTTGCTCACAGGTGATGTAACGCCCTGGCACAACTTGTCTTTGAGCTTCCTCTTCTTATCAGGACAAGAAGCTACATGCAGAGCTGCTGGCGTGGTACAGAAGATTTTAGAGTCCTAAGAGTTACTGGGAAAAGGGACAGTGAGGGGCAAAAAGATCATATGGGCTCTTTTTTTTAGCCCAACCGGTGCTTTTTGAAATTATGTCTTTGGAGAAACTGCTATCGGCAGTTCGGCAGCCTGCTATTCAGCAGCCTGCTGGAGCTGGGAAGCTTTTTGAAAACAGCAGAATGTTTCACCTTGCTATCACCTCTTCATTTTATATCTAATATTAAACACATTTCTCTGCCCTCCTCAAAATCAGTAGCAGTATTATTGGAACAAGCTGTGTGGGTCCTCAAATTCTGTCCTCTGCTAATGATATCCTGTCAGTCAGCAACAGAACTTGTACACCGTTGAGATTGCTGAAGCTCTTGCCTGCAGGCTTTTCCATGGCACAGCACAATTTGGCCTTGGCTTTGGATAATTTGGCTTTGTGAGTGTACAATGAAAAAATCAAGCTTTATTAAAGAAATCCATACCTTCAGCCTAGATTGTGCCTCATGCCAGGGAGGTGACATCATTACTAGTCCAGGTATTCGTATTCTGCTGAGCTGGCATCTAAAATAGAGCTCATGTTTCCCCAGACTTTTCAGAAATCTCTGTTCAAATCCTTAGAACTTCAGTATAGTAACTTCAGTGTTTTGCGGGGTTTTTACAGTACTGTGATCTGATAACTTAATCACTGGCAGCCTAGACTGTGCTTTACCTCACTAAATGTATTTAGGATTAGAGGCAAACCATGTGTTTCATTTAGATGAGTCTCACATCAGGCTGAAGTGTTGCATGCAAGACCCTCAGGATGAATGGATCCATCTCCTTGGGGGTCCAGGAACACACCGAGTCCCAAAAACTTTGCTGAACTGGGGAGGAATCTGAGAGCCTCTGAGACAAAACCCACTGCTCCACCTCCTTCAAATTCCACCAGCACTCACACTTCTAACAGTGGGCAGTTCTGCAGCTGCCTCCATTTTTTGCTTAGAGCCCCTGAAGCAAAATAAAATAAAACCATAACCAATAATGAAGAAATCAATAACCTTAGAAACCTCAATCTTCTTATTGAGAATGTTTTCCATATCTGTATGTCAAACTTGAACAGACAATTTAAAACCAAAAATCACAGCTCTGGTAAACTCTAGAATTGTTGTATTTTCATTAATTTGTGCAAACTTCACTAATTTATCATTATCATACTTACAGTAGAATAAATGTATAACACTCTTGAGATGCATGGATGCTTAGACAAGGAAATTAGCTAAACACATAGTTCCTTCTGTGATAGGACAAATGTGTGTAATGCTGGGCACAAATTAACTTTTCACCAGCTGATACTGCACTTGTAAATCCCTTCTACTAGGGGCAAGTTTGGGGGATGGCCAGTGAGAAATTAACCAAGGTACCAAGGAAAGCACTGCACAATGTCTGACCTCCCAGGCTGGTAAACAATAAACTCTAATGCTAGCTTTGAAACAGCTTTCCTAATGGGACAAAATAGCTAAAATTATGCTCTTATGAGAACATACTTAAGGTATTTAGTCAGTAGTAAGAGTATTTGGACAAAACTAATTCTGACCAAAAAAAAGTGTCAGAATATGAATATACCCCCTACAAAGTAAAATCGAGACAAACTAGAATAAACTTTCAGAAAATGATAGCAAAGATTACCAGCAGAGCAGATTGACTCTGCCTTAAGCACACATGGGGCCATGCTCACAAGATCAAACGAGGATAAGATAATCTCAGGTGAGTGGAAGGTATTAAGTGGATGCAAAAGGTCTGAGTACGCGGATGTGTGCCAAGTCTTTTGAGAAGTAACTAGGTCAAACAAGCTGATGATTTACTCAGCTTTTCAAAACATGGGAAACAACTCTTGCATAAAATCACGGTATGGCCAAAACCTTGAGAAATTTATTCGGAGGTGATAAACGGGTGCTTCGGGTGAATTTTACATGTGAAGGGAGAACTAGCTTTGCGCAGAGCCTGTGGGCTTTCCCATGGCTAAGGAAGCAGAACAGAGAGGAAATACACACCACCCCTCCGGCCCTGAGCCGCAGAATCAGCAGGGGAAAGGAACAGGAGTTGTTAATACACTTGAACACTGCTTTTCAGAAATAAACTGTCCTAATTATAATCTGCTGAGCTCAAAATGGCAAAAGCCAGACAAAAAGCTGGCAGACTGCGGAGCCAGGCTGCTTACAGGGGCCTGCCATGGGGGTTAGGAGAGAATTCCTCCCCGGGCCAGTGAGTAGAGGCATCATCTGAAATTCTGGGTGAGTCAGAAAGAGTAGTTTACAGCAGGTGTTAGGCAGGAACACAAGGAAGGATAGGATCAGGTCAGGAGGATGCCAAGGAAGGTGAAAGGGGCAGTGAGGCCGCTTGGGCAGTGGCAGGCATGTTCAGGGTGACAGGTTGAAGGAGTGCAGGACAGCAAGGAGGAATGCAGCAGGGCTGGATTCAGGCTTTATCTTAAATAAATTCTGAACTATGCTCTCAGGAAAGAAACAGAGACCTGCAGAGGAGATAGAATAAATATGCTTATAAATAAAATAACTTTGTGTTTATAGATAACAAATATGCATACTTTTATTTATAAAAATTATTGATAAAAATATTCCATATCAATAAAGTATGCGGTAAAAGTTTTCATACTTTCATCTGTTTTTTCTTCATTCCAAGGTATTATTCCCAAGTGTTGCAGTAATGTATCCCTTAATATTCTTCCTATAGCAATGGACTTCCTTGATATACTCATGTCTGACCCTCATAGTTACCTATTTCTGACAAACTGACTAAGCACTAAAGATGAGAAAACGAAACACTGGATGTTAGACTGTCTTTTAGCTCAGTCAGCAGTGCCTCACCACTGAAGAGTGTTTTATTTCATAGCAGCATGGCCCCTTAGTCACAGTGAGAATTTCCCTTGAGTATGGTCAGACCTTGCAAAGCTTCTCACTTCCCTTTGGGATCTCTGCTGTTTATTTTTTATAGTCTGTAGGAAATGTTATCAAAAGACAGAATCTATTAGCTCTGGAGGCTACCCGAGGAGACGTGGCAAATAACGCAGCATCATCACAGGCAGTTCCAGCAGGGCTGGGGCAGGACAGGTTGGACAAGAGAGCACAGGCAATTCTTGCAGCAAATGGAGTCAGTCTGCGCTGACTCATACGCCTCTTACTTGTTCGACTTCGAGAGATCCTCTCCCCTCATGCAACCTCCAACTCGACAAACAACAGTTGCTAACACTTCTGCTTCTCCTAGTGCTCACTTCCCTCAAAGCCTGGCATAAAGTTTTTGTTATGAAGCTTGATGTCAGATTCTTGGTCTTGCTCACAGGGAACACCAACTTGTTTCACAGGAACAGATACTGGCTTTGCTAATGGAGCAGGACTCTGAGATGCACATGTATCATGCACACTCTGATCATTCAAAATTCATTAAAAATAAAATTGAAAAGAAAAAGAAAATTAAAAACCGGAAAGCAAAAAAATCTCGGCAAGTTGCAGCTGCCAGCATGCAGGCTACAGTACACGGAAAGAACATTTTAAGGGGAGAGAACAGGTAGCCCTTCTCACTCTCTGACCTGGTGTGGAGGTCATTTTCAGTCATCTCACAGTACGTGTGAAACACAGGCATTTTGGGCGCAGGCTGCCGTCACCCAGCTGTGTGTGCCGACAGCTCCGCGGGATGTTTCACCGCAGCCAGCACACGGCCCATCTCAGTGCACGGCGCCGGGGCAGGAGGGAACAGGGGCTGCCCACACCCGGCTCCTGGGCTTCATTCCTGGGCTCTGTCTCCAGGGCGTGTGAAAAGGCCGTTCCCGGGCTGCCCGGCATTCCTGTGGGCAACGAGGAGGTGATTTGGTACGGGATTAATAACGAGCAGCGGACAAACGCACACCTCCCGCTAGACACGGAGCCCTGTGCACAATCCTGGAACCGACGGGGCCAGAGCGCGACGGCCCCGGAGACTGGGAGATGGGGACACCTACAGAAAACAGCTGGAGCCTGGGGCGGTTTTCTCCAGCCTGCTGTAGACAGCCCTGATTGCGGGGCTTTTGTGAAAACTATTAAGGCCCCTCCTAATCAGTCCCCGCGGGAGCGGCGGTTCAGCGGAGGGCCCGAGTCCCCCGGGCCGGCACTGGCTCCTGCTCCTGCCTGAGCCCGCTCCTCACGTCCCGCCAAACACCATTCCCGCATCCCTGCCCTGTGCTCCGGGGAAACACGGGCACGGAGCCTACGAGAATGCCAAGCAAAAACCCTAACACTGGGTAAAAGCACAAGCCGAGGTTCCGCGGTCCGAGGCCGCAGCGGGGACATTCACCGCCCCCGGGACAGGCCGGCCCGGCCGTGAGGGCCCCGCGCCAGGAGCGGGGCTGGGCCCGGCCCCTCACGGCCCCGCCCCGCCCCTTTAAGGCGCCGCGAGGCCGCGCCGCGCTGAGAGCCGAGCCGAGCCGAGCCGAGCCGAGCCGAGCCGAGCCGAGCCGAGCCGAGCCGAGCCGAGCCGAGCCGAGCCCGGTGAGTGCCGGGGACGGGGGGATGGACCGGACCGGACCGGACCTGGGCGCGGGCAGGGTCAGGGTCAGGGCGGCGCTCCGGGGCCGGGGTGGCGGGGCGGTGCGAGCGGTGCTCACTCGCTGCTGCTGTTGGGCTGCTCTGGGGATGGAGCCACGGGCCGCCCAGAGAGCCATCCAGGATAACCGGATAGCCTGGAATTCCCGTGTGCCTGCCCTGCGGCTGGCCCCGGTCCCTTGGGTCAGAGCTGCCGCTAACACACGGGCCGGGAAGGACTCGGGGCTCGTCCCGGGGATGCCGTGCCGGGTACAAGGGCCGCCGTCAGGCCGCAGCCGACAGCCGGAATTGGTGCTGGCGGTGAGATCACCTGGATGTTTAATCGCTGCTTTCCAGTCCCCAGGGGCCCGCATGCCCTGGGCAGAGTGCCGAGGGAGCGGGGCTGGCGCTGGACCTGCCCTGGCCGTGGGGAGCCGCGGCTGCGGGCGCTGTGCCGGGCAGGGCTGCGGACACCGGCCCCGGGCGCCTCGGGCACCGCTGCCGGGGCAGCTCCTGCTCCTCAGTAACGGAGGAACTATTGCCGTTCTCCCCACCGAGCCGCCCTGGGAACGCCATGGGGAGCGTAAATGGAAATACCTTCTCTGCAAGAGAATACCTTGAAGTACCGACTTCCGTTCCTTCTTGCTTTTCGTTTAATGAACTCGCAAAGCTCTTATCAGAAGTTTAGAGTTAGCCAATGGTTGTCGGGTCGTCTGGTATTTTGTCTCTCTCGGGAAGAAAGGGTGGAGCTGCACCCGGTGTTGCCCAATATTGTGTGTGAAACCTGGGGCAAAGCTGGGGAAACCTGATTCAGGTCCTCAGCTCTAGTGTGCATGAAAACTAAATTACTCTTTGCTAACAAAATGATTAAAATAACGTAGACTCATGTAAATGCACAAAAGAGCACGAGGTGTGGTGGTGATGAGAGGAAAAGACAGAAGTAGTTCTTGTACCAAATACCATTTACATTTTGGAAAGCACACAGAGTCACAGAGTGGAAAGGAATCTCTTTTTTTTTTTTTTTTTTTTTTTTTTTTTTTTTTTTTTTTTTTTTTTTTTTTCCAGTCCACGCATTCCTTTTCCAAAGCATTGTGCAGCGTATATTCTCCTTAGCTAAGGACGCTCTTTGCTGTGATTGATGTCAGCTGCTGTGCGGTAGCACAGCCAAGCACTTGAATAAAAGAAATGGAATCTTGGTTTTTAGACTGTACGGTTCTGCCAAGAATGACAAAAGCAAAGTGGGAAATGTCATAAAACTAATTTTATGAGCTAGGTCTGGGTATTAGTGCTAAACCATGGAGCAGTAATGATGCTAATCCCATGGAAGTATTAAACAAAGAGCTGTCTCAGTAATTGGTGTCAGTGTGCAAATGGCACTGCTCAGCCACTCTGGGGAAGTTTCTTAAGCTGTTGCTTAGGAATGTACCTAAGGTGCCCCAATTTAATCTTCAAACTAATCTTATTTTCCCACATGCCACGTATGGCTGTCTGCTTGTCTTGGACAAAGGTCTTGTAGCAGCCACCTGGCAGCATGTCTTACTTAGGAACCACACATCTTGTGTCCCTAAAACTGCTGAATGCTGCTTATTGCTCCTGGGGCAGGAGGCTTGTTTTACCAAGCAAGATGGATCACGTAATTCAGGCTTAGCCAAAATTGCTGCTCTGATTTGTGAGTCTGCTCTACCCTGGGGTGCGAGGTGCCTCGCTCTGCGCTGAGGCCTGCCCCACATGTTGGGAGAAGAGCCCCTTAGAGAAAAGAGCTCTTGAAGCAAAGTGCTCCTGTCTGGCTTCCTGTAGTGGCACTTCCAGTTCCACTCTATTGATGAGAGAGGCAACTGGAGATGGGTAGTCCTCTGCTTCTGGCTCAGAGGGATGAGTGCAAAGTTAACTGAAGGCAGCGGGCTGTGGGCTTTGTGTGGGGATGCTGTTGTGTGTATCTTCTCCTTGGCAGGCCTAGGAGAGCTGCTCAGGGTGACTGAAGGTGAGTTTTGCAGAGAAAAGTCAGAAGCTCCCAAGAAATTCCTTCCCAGCCTCCCTCCCTGATAGTTGACCTGTGGGAGCTCTGCAGGGAGGGAATGCTCTTGCTGGTGGGGTAGGGTGGCAGGAAGTGCCCTCTGGGCTTCCAGTGGGCAAACCATGGTCCTTGCCCAAAAACCCTGTGTGAAATGAGCATCAGTAAGGAGCACTGGGAGTGATGGGTGCTGAGCAGCTCTGCTGGGTTAAGCTCATGGAGGCAGTAGCCCTGTCTGCCTGCTGCTGTTGGCGTGTGCTGGTGAGAGGTGGTGGCACTGAGCTGCAGGAGAGCAAACCAGCATTAAACAGCAGTCACAAGCCAAGGGCTGTTCAGGGCTAACAGCTGTGTTAGCTCATGGTGGTGGGGGCTGGAGGAAAGCCCCAGAAATATCAAAGGTGATGGGCAGGGCTCTGCTTTGGAACTTCAACCCCCAACCGTTAATGGGAGGAGCTCCTTGTCGAGCTGGGGGGGATCTGCTGGTGGTGGTGACAGGGAGTGCAGGGGAGCTCGGGATCAGCTTGAGACAGGCACTGCTTCTGGCTTAATGTAAGAGACTGTTCTTTTCCAAGGCTGCAGGTTGACACAATGGGTGAGATGTCCGTCCCCATAGTTTTCTGTGTGTCCGTTGCAAGTAATGCAGGAGAGGGAATTTCACTTCCTTTTAAATCAGCTGCGGCTACTTGAGCAGTTGAGTTTGGTTGATATACCTGCCTGTAAAGGTGCAGTTCATATAACAAGGGTGGAGTCCCTGGAAAATAATCCCCCTTAAATTACTTTGAAGTGTAATGTGATCTCAAAGGAGTTCAGAACATTCCTACAACCCTAATAAGTGTTTTTCCGGTGAACTTTGGCTTGTACCAGATCCCAAATTGTAGTGGTGTGGGTAGAAAAAGACACCTCAGCACCAAATGACAGGCCCTGCAGTAAAACAAAATGCCGTTGTTGGCACAATTGGTTTGCTTCTATCAGAGAAGAGGCCCAGCATAAATGAAGCATAGAAACTGAAATTATATCCATCTGGGGGGGCATTTGTTCCAGGTACAGTAAAGCTCTTGTGCATGAAACTGTAATTTGTGCATATCCAATTTATGTAACTTTCAAAATCCCCAGACAGGGACAGAGGACATGGCTCACGAAGACTGAGTCTGTTTTTCTTGCTGTTCAGCAGCAGTGGTCTCTGTTCCCCTTGCCAGTTTGTCTGCTTTTACAAATAGCCATAGAGAGCCTGCCTAAGCCTTTAAGTCTGGTCTGGCATCTGAAGAGCTGGGAAATTGAACTGGTCCCAAAAACTTCTCACGCAGTGGAAGGTCATGTTTTTAAACAGTTGATGAAATTGCGGGGTTGTGCTCTGATGCCACATAACCTTCACAGATCTGATTTAAAGGAGCCTGTAACCCCAGCTGTCCTGGGGCCAGGGTGGTGGAGGACACTGTTTAACAAACATCTCCCCTTTCCTTTTCCCCTCCTGCCTGGCTGGGCACACAGAACCGCCATGCCGAACTGGGGAGGTGGCAACAAATGTGGTGCCTGTGGCCGCACCGTCTACCACGCCGAGGAGGTGCAGTGTGACGGGAGGAGCTTCCACCGGTGCTGCTTCCTCTGCAGTAAGTATTCTCCTCCAGAATCTCTCCTGGCAGAGATGTGGGGGTCACAGCAGCACGGGGCTGATCCACAGGAGGTGTCCCAGACCTGTGATGCACTGGGGATGGCAGTGGCCAGAGGTGACTTTGTCCGTCGTGTGTTGGGGTCGATTCCTGCTTCCCCATGTGCTTCCTGGGCTCGGCAGTCCTGAGGGGAGAGCTCACCTTCTGGAGAGGTTTTATCATATCAGGGGTGGGATGTACGTCTCAGAGCAGAGCACATCCATTTGCACTCTTGCCAACCTTTTACTCAGGAGTCTGAGGGATCCTGAGGTTGGAAACCTGGCTTAAGTGTTGCTCATGCAGAGCAGGAAGCCCAGTGGCAGAGCCTTGTTTGCACTGATGTGAGCTCGGCTGGGCTGCTCCCCGTAGTCCTGGGGCTGGCAGAAGCTGAAGGAACAGTTATGGAAGTGCTGCCCTGAAGTGCTGTGCAGACCAGGACAGCAGTGCGCACGAGCACAGCCGAGTTGTTGATGCGTTACTACAGCCAAAAGCCTAAACTTTCTTGGCACAGGGGCCTGTGGTTTATTTCAGATGAAAGGAGTCCAAAGCATTATTTTCCAGTCCAACCAACAAGCCCAGTGAGGCATTGAAAATCGCTTTCTCTGCTGAAAATACCTCTGCTTAGATGAAGGGAACAAAGGGTCACTGTGAATCAGAGGCTCCCACTTTGCAAGCAGACAGCCTCTCTGTCTGAATCAGAGAATTTTACCTTACTGCAAACATGAGGTACTGTTTTGCCCCACTTGTTGGTGATTAATACTTACAGGCAGAGCTAGGGTTTAGTCTTCTTACATTGGCTGCAGTTACATCTGGGCCCCTCAAACAAGTTTGCTGTTAAGTCTGCTGCCTAACCTTGGTGTGCTGTGCTCGCCTTGAGAGCCTTGGCACACCTACGCTCCTTTCCTTGAGCTCTACAGTGGTCACAAAAAAAAGATTAGATGCCTTCAGCTGCCTCATTTTCAGCCTTTTATGGGAGTTACTATTAAAAGAGACCTGGAACTTAGAGTCAAACAATGGATCTAGTGTGTCTGAATACATGGTTTTCCTTATTGCATACTTCTGTTGGGGTTAAAGTCCATAGATTTAACAAACATGCATTAATTGATTTACTTATTGGATATTAGTGTCTTATAAAAAGAACCTTGGGCTAATGATTGCCTAAGCAAAAGTCACCCAGTGTTTTGAAGACATTAAAATCTTTAAACAAAAAAATCATGAGCCCATGTCTTTTTTTTCTGCCCAAATTCTTTTTCATGGGCATAATGTTGATGCAGATGGAAAGAGTGTGCCAGTTGGCATACAAAAGGACGTTTAAGAAGGAAATAATTCTCCCTTCTACTGTAACCTTGAGTAGAGGGCTTGCATTGTGCTGGAGGACAGTGTAGGAATGCCGGAAAGGCACAGCCCCTCCGGTGACAGCTGTGAACCAGCCCCAGCTCTGGCCTGGAGCAGTACTGAGGTGGGGGGCAGGGGGGAACTTTGTAGGTTTGTTTTTTTTCCCAGCCCCATCCTGGCCAAAAGGGCAGGACAGGGGCACTTCTGTAGTGATAGGCTTTTGCTTCATGCTGTATGGCATCTGTCAAGGGAAACTGCTGACTGCCCTCTCTGGGTTTCTGAGCAGCCTCATTCATCAAACCCCAGCAAGTTTCCAGGCTTTAAATGTCACGGTCATGAAGAGGTGGGAGGGAATAGAGCCCATAATTCACAAATTCAAACAGCAACTTGCTCCCTCAAATCTCTGGTGGTCCCACAGCCTAATGGGAAGAATTTTGGACAGAGAAACCCATAACATCACTTCTCACTTGATTTTTGGCTTAGTATGTGTGCTGATGGAAATAGTCCTTAAGGCAGTTTAACTTTTTTTTTTACCTCCAGTGGTCTGCCGGAAAAACTTGGACAGCACAACTGTAGCAATTCATGATGCTGAAGTTTACTGCAAATCCTGCTATGGGAAAAAGTATGGCCCAAAAGGTTATGGATATGGCCAAGGGGCAGGCACGCTGAACATGGACAGGGGAGAGAGACTAGGCATCAAGCCTGAGAGGTGAGTGAACTGAGTTGGGGGGGTACATGGCCCTTGTCCTTCAGTATTGTTTTCAGAGGAGTCTTTTGTTTATGTTCATGTTTGGAATAGAAATGCTGCAAAATACCTCATCTAGCTGAATGCAGGGCATTGAACCTGCATTGCACAAAGCTCCCACTGATGACTACATGAGTCGGGACAGTAGAAACAGGAGTTGGTGAGAGCAGGGACACACTCATCCTATGAATGAGCTGTAGGGCACAGCGGAAGCAGTTCTTCCAATGAGAGGCTTAGGAGCTGCTGATGGCATTGCATGAGCTCACAGAGGTGACTGTGGGTCTCACATTGCACTCCTAAATAAGCTGGAAATGGCAATATTCAACAGGTTCTTGCAGGGATGGATTTGGACAGCTGAGAATCTGGGGCTACAAGCAGATTTAATTTTTAATAGCAAATGAAGAACCATTTCTGTTTAATTATAGCCAAAGCCAAAAGTCACATGAAATAGTAAACATTCCTAGTCTGATTAAGTTCTTGTTGTAAAGCAAAGCATGTGGAAAGAAGCTGAGGTAGGTCTCACAACTTGCTTCATGCAAGTTCCCGAATTACTGCTTAATGTTTATATGATGTATGCTCTCCAGCCAGGTTCAGTGATCCATTCAGGTTCCCGATTATAGTAAGTGGACAGGAACTTAACGGAATTATTTGTAGCTTACTATCTGCAAAATCCATGTCCTGATAGAGTTTAGCTCTTCTAAGTGAAAAGGGGAAGGCTCCTCAGGAAATGAGCCTTTACAGTAGCTTCTCTTTAGCCTGTAAGGCATGGCCTTTCTCTCTTTGTTGTTGTGGCTTTTTTTTTCCTACCATGTGTAATTGGATAGCCTTCTTCAGATTTGCAGCAGTACTGTATTCTGTACCATGTGCTGGATGCTGGTCTGTTCATGTTGCTAAGCAGAGCAAGAGATCATTTAGTAAAAGAGTGGAGAAAACAAATATCCTGTTTCTTTCAGCACACCTTCTCCTCACCGGCCCACCACAAATCCGAACCCTTCCAAGTTTGCTCAGAAGTTTGGAGGGACAGAGAAATGCTCTAGGTGTGGTGATTCTGTTTATGCAGCAGAGAAAGTAATAGGAGCTGGAAAGGTAAGGAGATGCATGTGTTGTTTTGTACCTGCAATGTGGACTTTAAATTGAGCAAGGTGTGTTATGTTGGTCCCAGCAGGGAACCAACTGCAGGGCAATTACCTTAAAATTGCATTTCTTTGCACTGGAAATAGTCAAATCAATCAACTTAATTGAAAAAGAAGCACTTGAAATGCAGGGTGATGAGTGATCACCTTAGATTTGAGAGGTGAAGATTTAATATTGTTCATGCTAGAGACTTGAAGCAGACTACAGAAGCCCCTCTCACCTAGAAGAGGAAACAATCTTGAGGTGTGCAGCTTGTGAGGGAGGCTGAGTGCTTCAGCAAAATGGGGATGGTCTCTGAAAATACCATGTGAACCTGCATGTCAGTCTGCCAGCTGTCTGACTCACTCACTGCAGAGAGCCAAGATGTGCTCTGAATTGATCACAGCAAGCCCAGACCTTTCAGAATGCTGCTCTGAGCAGGATGCTGGCTGGAATCTGGGGCTTTGTGCTGCTTACGGAAATGCAGATACTCGTCTGCTACTGATGCACTTCAGCTGGCTTTCACTCACCAGTCTCTAATCAACATTGATGAGATGTCTCCAGTTAACATGTTTTTTACCAACTTGGGCATCCTGTGTATTAATACTGTCTTTTTTTATTTTTTTTTTTCTCTAGCCCTGGCACAAGAACTGCTTCCGATGTGCCAAGTGTGGAAAAAGCCTAGAATCTACAACCCTAACTGAAAAAGAGGGAGAAATCTATTGTAAAGGTGAGAAAAGAAGCAAAGACCATTTGTTTATGGTTCAAGATAATATCTTACAAGGACAAATGGTCAGTATATTGCTGGTATAAGAAACTTTCAGGCTTATGTTCAAATGGAAGTGCTCTGTAAGTCATAGGAATAGAGTAAAAAATGAAATAGGTACTACTGAAGCTGCTGCTGTAGTTGACACCTGCATCAAATAAAACATCACATTCTGAGAAATGCAGCAGCAGCCTTGCTCTGTGCCTGATCAGAGTAAGGAAACAAGCCAGCAAGCATTCTGTTCTGCCTTCCTGAGTGGTTACGGGTATAAACTTGATCCACACAGTGGTTTGATGATCTCAAATGCCTTAACAGATACTAAGTTAGAGAACTGACCTGTGAGTTGCTCTCAGAGTGGGCTGGGAGTTACACAGACCGAACAGTCCTGACTACTGAGTTCAGTCCTGTTATGCAGCTTAACAAAATGTTTTCTAAGCATTGCTTCCCTGGGGGATATTCTAGTGACTAAGGAGAAGCTGATGAGAGGCTTAGCCTAGACAGTGCTGTTCTTAATTAATGTGCCAGAAGACTCAGCTACTGTATGTTCATCTTTCTCACAGGTTGTTATGCGAAGAACTTTGGCCCCAAGGGATTTGGGTATGGCCAAGGAGCAGGTGCCCTTGTTCATGCCCAGTAAGGGGCCTAAAAATGCCTTCCAGCTCTGCTGAGATCCTGCTAGAAGGAACAAGGGAGTTTCCTAAATGTTACTAACTACTGTGAAACAGATACTAGTTACTGTAGTGTACCTTCAGCCCATGATTTTAAAAACAAACACACACACACTGCTTTTTTCCTGCCTTGTATATCACACTGTAACACTTTTAATACTGAGTATATACTCAATAAAGCTTTGCTTGTTGATATACCCTAAATCTAAGTGTTGCCTACTTTGTCAGCAATAAAAGTGATGGGAGTGCTGGGTACTTCAGAGGTGGAAGAACAATGCTTTATAGGCTTAATGCACAGCTCTACTGAAAGCTGACAGTCAGATCTGAATGATTCTCCTCCAGTGTCACACCATCATCTGTGTGTGTGCAAGGCAACGAGCTGCCTGCTGCACAGATGTAATAAATCTTCATCTAGTGCTCTGTATGGTGACACAGCTCTAAAAGGGATAGATAAGGGTGCCTGTTTCTGGCACTCTCTAGTAAATGAAAACCAAATCATTTCCACCGTAATATTCTGGGGGGCTGTGCATGCTTTGATATTGAGATGCTGTTATGCACAGAATTTACTGCACAGGAAGACTCCATTGAGACAGCTGCAGATTAAGAAGTTTGGTTAAAAAGAAAATAGAACTTGGAAACTCTTGTCTGGTTTGGGAAGCAGACTGATACTTTTTTGAGGTAAAAGAACCCTTCACAACACTGAATTTAAAGAAACACATTCAAGACTGGGAATGCTGCAACAAAACATTAAGCAAGTGTGTCAGCACGGTCTAAAGCAGTTTCAAGCAACATCTATGACCGTGGTCTGAGGCAGTGAAGCAGTTCATGCCAAAAGCCTAATTAGAAAAATATGTACTACTCAAAATAATAAACAAAGAGCATTTTGTACAGGTTATAAAGGAACCACGTGGATAGGAGGAAAAACAAGCCAGCTCAAAATGTGACCCCAAGAGTTTGTCCAGTTCACAGAGCAGGAAAGATTAGAGCTGAAAAAGACAACAGTTAAGTCTGAAACAGCACATATCAGGTGGGACTGAGGCAGCAAGCAACAGCACAGCCTAGGAAACCTAGGGGAAAGCTCTCAGTCCTGCTACTCATACCATGGACATTGCTTTCATAGTGAGAAAAACTGATTTTACTAAAAGGCAGCTAATGGGAGGTGCAAGGCACTGAACTCTAATCAAGGTGTAATGAGGGTGCAGAAGGCTGGCTTCTTTCCAAGAAATCCCCAACCCCAGGAACCAGCTTTCAAATCATCAAGACTCCCAAGCACAGCAACTCCTCTGATGGAGCACTGCAAATCTTGGATAGAGATCCTCAGCACAGGTTGAAAGTCTTCCATGGTCCTTTCCCTAACAAGCCAAAGGGTAGCCAGCCTGGACACAGCCTCACCAGAAACACTGCTGGGGAAAGGGGAGAAAACACACACCACCACAAATTCTCAATGTCAAACCAAGATGCAGTATAAAACACTTCTTTCTTCCCTTTAGATGTGTACTTTAATAAATATTGCTGGCTATAAATATCCTGATTAAATTCCAACTTGGATTGTTACCTTATTTCTACTCAAATTCTAACCTTTGGCATGAACCAGAAGAGCCAAGGTAGTCTATCTCCTGCAAAGTGCCACCCAGAAGCAAACATCTTGGTGACACATCTTAGCCCTGTGTAGATGTCTGGCTGACCCTCAGAATACCTCAAGTGTCATTATGTAAGTATATTAGGCCACATGAAATATTCCCTAGATGGAGTTCTCCCCTAAGAAATTGTTTACCGTGCCAGCATGATTCACTCAAAAGACAAGAATATTTTAATTAGTGAATGCTAACTTTAATTGGTAGTGCAAAGGTGTAATTTACCACAACAGTGTAGTAACTCACAGGATTTCACATCTGTACAGATTTGGGTGCATGCCATCTGTAAGACAGCTGTAGATCTTTCCAGAAAGGCTTCTGAAACTGGACAGAAACTACACTGTATGAAATCACACCCCAAGTCAATAGAAACACTGCATCTAAGAGTCAATATTTATTTGATTAATAACTTACAAAATTTAACAGATTTAATTTATGTAAGGAGAGCTAGTTTATTAAACATTTTACAGATTTTTTTTTTGTTCACAATGTAATACACATCAAGATCTCGACAGTATTAAAATAATACTTGGCACAGTTATAAATAATATACAAAAAAATCCACAGCTTAAAATGTAGTGATGCTGTTTTACACATTAATTGAAAAAAAAATCTGGTGGACATCAAAGAATACAAAAACCTGCAAAGAAACAGCACATGTTTAGGGCCAAGACAAAATTCCTATTTATTCTACCTATGTCAGATTACATTGGTCTGATCTGCTGTTGGTCTGGATCAGCTTAAGTTTCAGAAGCAATGCAGTTTTGGTTCAACAAGTAAATTTTAGGTTTGATAACTTGACAGAAAAATGCTGCATAGTTGGCTCCCCCCTGCTTGCTTTATGATTTCGCATCAACAATTCAGTGTTACTCAAGTTACATTTTGCACTGGAAACTTCATACATCCCACATCCATATATGCATGTTAATTTTCACAACTACTTACTATTGCTCAGATTCTGCAGGTCTCAACAAATCTGTCACCAGAGAGCTACTGACATGTAAATAGTGTGGAACTTGCTATGTGCTACCAAGGATCAGCTCTTCTTTTGCAAACATTTTTGACATGGAGTGCATGATGCAATTCATGGCAGTTAATGCTACTGGGCAAATATGACCAAAACTTGCATCATGCACTGAACTGCTCTTCTAGTGGCTGGCTGATATTTATTAAAGTGTATTGAAGCTCCTCAAGTCAAACGACCCCCAACTAAAATGTGAAAAAAGAAATGAATGAACAAATATGCAAAACATCACTGGTGATTAAAATAAACCATAGTGTAAAGATTTCATGCTTTTTCTGATTAGAAAAAAATTAATAATCAAAGTAAACTGTTTTCACAGAAATAGAGCATGTTTTTGTTAGGATTATAAATTTTGTCTGACAACAGTAGCCAAAGCTTCTTGCCACCCCTATACCCAAACCCCTCTTATAAAAAGTGTCCAAGACAACGTTGATTTTTCCAGTATTAAACATTCAAGGACTCTAATGCTGCACTTCTGTAAATCCTGATATCTGGTACTTGCAAACTAAGTGCGTGTCTTGAGATCAATGAACAACTACAAAAAAAATGTTTACTTGCAAATACTGAACATCAACTATTTACAGTTTCACTGCTCCTCTTACTAAGGCAAGGGCTGGGAATACCACTAGATTGCTTTATTACCTGTAATCTGCGTGTTACAGAAAACGCTAATTTTGCCAAGCATCAAACATGCAGTGAATTTGCAGGGCATAATGCCTATTAACAGCAATATTTAACATCACTAAAAGCTCATTAGATATCTTCCTACACTTTTTTGGTTGAATAAAATGAAAATGAGCAGCTTTAAATACACTAAACACACACTCACAGAGAAAAAACTATTTGATAAATTATTTATATACAGATACACATTCTTTACACTGGTCTCAGACATCTGCTTTCAGGTCCCTCCCCAAACTCCCCTCACAGGTTCCTCGAACCACAGGGTTGCTACAGCACTTAGAAGAGAACTAAACTGATTCTCAGTCTCTCTGTAAACAATAGTTAAGGAAGCAGTGAACAATTCACTATGAGTGTATGAAAACACCATAACAAAAATCAGTGCATCACATTCAAGAAAAGCCCCTTTGGAATGCAATTTCAGATCATTCCTTACCTTCCAAACACATCTGTAGCATGAGAACTTAAAAACAGAAATTAAGGGCGATTTCCACGTGCCAATTACACCATCTTCTTCAAAACACTGCTCTGCATTTTCTGTGCGCACGTGCTGTTATGGGGATTCTTAATTTTTTGTTTTTGTTAAAGTCTGGGTTTCATAATTTCACATCCAAATGAAATAAGCACTTCAGGCAACTTTGGGTTCTTCTGCAATTGCATTCAATTTAAAATCATCTTCTCTTTTTATAACTGAGACGTTTGCTTTCACATCTGTGGCATCCCCCCCATGTAATTTCTCTTCCAACGTGTCTCCAAATACGCTACACGGTACTGTATTTGCGACCAAACCTAATACTAAAACATTGCTAGTCTGCAAGTTGCTTATACAATTACTTCAAAGATAATTATTTTTCCCCACATTTTTTCCCTGAACATTATATACTGTAAACTAATTTTACAGGTGTATCATGCATTTAAGCAGGGCTTTAACTCTGACAGAAAACTTCCCTTATTGGCGCAGTTGTTTATTTCAGACTACATTATTTCAGAACAGGGTTATTACAAGTATTTAGTTGTACCACTAACTGGTGGCAAAAACAATCACCAAAAAACGTGGGCAACATAGTTGTACTCAACATTACCTGACGTGCCCTACTGCTATAACTTAACATGTTACAGGGGATCCCCACCATAGGATGTTTAAACAGTACTGAAAAGCACATTTTCCAATGTACATCTTACTACAGAAAATCGGTATTAAAAAAATCACATTACAAGAACCACAACAAAGCGATCAGTGAACTCTGTATCATGAAATTTAGTTTTATATTCTAGATTCTCATTTCAGTGGAATTATTGATATTGGGATACAAATTTGTATGCTCAGCACAATATAACTACTTATGTCAATACTTCAATAATCTCATGCTCCATTGTGAAAGACCTTAAATAAAAAACCCGATAACAAATACTGTGAATATGTTGTCATGAATAATTCTCATGTTAAGAACTGTTAAAATCCCTTTTTGATCTTCCTCCTCTTCCTTATCAGGTTTGGCAGTTTATTCTGTCCATTTTTACTTTTGTTAATAAAACTCTGATGAAGAGAAGGTACCTTTATGATTCATCATCAGCCCTACACATAGCATGCTACTCTTCAAGGGATGCGGAGTCGAGAGAGAGAGAAAAATTTTCAGGCACCACTCAGTATGATATGCTCACAGGATGAAGGTGGTGCTACACTAGCTGGTAGCCTGATCCTGAAGTTTGGTCGTATTCTATTGTATACTGCCTTGTCCAGTCCACAATAACAGGCCGAAAAAGACCACAGCATCTGAATTCAAAGAAGTCTATAATGTTCCTTATACATCCATGGCTAAAACAAAAGAAAAACACATGTTAGCAAGCAGTATCATAGCTCATTTAACAAAGTACATCATCTTTTGCCTACCTACAAATTTGATTCTTCACCCTTAAAGTTTCTAAATTCAGAAAACCAACTCTGTTCAAAATTATTCTTGTACTTGATCAGCAAGCTGATGAGCAAATTCTGAAATAAGAAGTGGTCACCAGACTGGAGAATGTTGGATCCTTGGGCATAATCAAGACATCAACATTTTTCCACTATCTACCAAAATATGTTTTTAGCAGTCCACCACCATGTAGCACAACCTAGTAGTTCAGATCCTGTTCTAAGAGGACAGTTGCATTGTATAGATAGATGCAAAACAAAGTGGCATGAAGTGAATGTCTTCCTTGAATAATTTCCATATTTATTGATATCTGTTTCTGCACACATAATGCCTCACCAGCTGCAGGTCTAGGACCAACTAGGTCCTGTTACAACACAAAATTAAGAAAGCATTATCTGAATTAAATGAACTATTCAAGCACTTTCTGTGGCTGAATCAATCAACTGTCAAATATTTAAGGAACCTACATAAGAACTCCCATCATGCTGGGGATTTTAAACTTAATTAGACATGGGCTGAATAGATTACAGTTTTCTGGAAGAGAAGCTCATGTAATGATGTATGTGAGAGCAGGTCTAAGCAAAAAGGAAATTAAACTATTTGCTGTCAATGCTTCATGTGACAGGTGATGCTAAGTCAGTTATTTCAGACAGCTGGTGTTATTTTCAGGCATAATTTTTATAATAGCAGCTATTTCAGTTAAAATGATTTGTGAATGTGACAGTAATTTTGGATCAAACAAGCACTTTTTTCCTATATTGTGCACCACCCTGTGTTTTCCAGGCAAAGTAATTATCTGGTTTCATTGCAATTCTAATCTGTAGGAACACTGCAACTACACAGAGATGCTTGTCTGCTTCTCACTAAAAGTTTTGTATGAAGAGGTATTAAAAAAAGACCACACAAATTTTTAGCACAGAAATCCATCTGCTACAAAACAGAAACATGGAATGGGCAAGGTTGAAAGGGACCACAGTGGGTCCCTGGTTCAACCAGGGTCATCCTAGAGCACACTGCACAGGATTGTGTGAATTCATGCTGACTGCTCCTGACCACAATTCCCATTTCCTATCTCCTTTACCCTGTGTGGCACCACAGAGTAGAGCAGCAGCTCCCACAGGAGACACAGCATGTGCAGCAGGATGAGATGTGCTTTTTTCTTTTTCCAGCTGTTTGTAACATGCTCTCAATCTATCAATATACCAGCTTTATGCCTTCATTTATGTCCTGTTTTGGCTCCACAAGCTGCTCCATGACCCTGTATTCCTATCTCAGTGCTATTTCATCTCTGAGCCCCCATCTTTCATCTTGCATCCTCATCACTACAGGAACAAGAATCCCAACCTACCGTTTTACACACTGATGCCCAAAGACTGTATTGCAACAGCTTGCTCTCACCCATGCAACACCCACTTCAGTTCCTGGGGCATTCCCTGCTCCCTTCCCCACAAATAGCTTTGGCCATGCTCTTCCTCATGAATAGGAAGAAAGTGAAGCCTCTTTTCTCACAGTAGAGAGAAAGGGGAGTTACTGCAAATTTTTGAATTGAATTTGAAGAGCAAATTCAACAGCACACTAAGTCTCACTCAGGAGAAAGTGCCCAATATGGAAATGAATGCCCAGGTCAACACAGACATGCTGTGTAAGGCACTACCTCTGGTTTGAGTATCTGCTTTATAAAGAGGATATTTATTTCCCCATCAACTCTACAGTGAAATACAACCACTGCTGGAAAGCGTTCTTTTCTGTGTTTATGCACCCTACACTATAAAACATTAATCACTTCCTCAAACTGGATAGAATGTGTGACTGTGAAAATAGCTGACAAGATTTCTCTCCAAGTAGAGAAAATACTCTGGAGGTATTTAGGTGTGTTCTGTTTCAATGAGCAACATGATTCAAATATATGCAAGGCTACACAAATAAGAAATCTGTATATGCTTCAAAACTTACTTGAATGGGCTTTCAATAGACGTGGTTGTAACTTTAAAGTGCTTGTATCTTCTTGCATTCATCCTTTCATTTGTTGTGATACCCAAGCAAGATATCTTAAGACAGGAAGAATAAGTAATTTAACTCACATAAAAACACACAGCCAAGTACTGCACAAGAGAGACTGCAAAAGACCAAATGTACTGGTTTAAAGTCCTTCTTTTGACAAATGAGTTCCTGACTGGGGAAATTATCAGGAGCAAACATAAACTGTAAGATTTTGAAATTTATATATGTTCTAAGTAACGAATATTGTAAAAACTGAGGAGAAAACTTAAACTTACTGAAAAGTTTTACCCAAGATTTAGAGGATAATTTCTATTTCCAGGAAATCTTTCTGGAAAGATTAAGTCTCATGGCTCATTAATGACAAGTCATACTTCAAGGCTTTTCAGTATGACTTTTCTTTCCTTAGAAATGATAAAGAAAACTTGGGTTTGGTCAGATCAGAGTACAATAATATGGCCTCAACTCTGAAGCAACGTAAGAAATTACTGCATCCTCTCTCAAGCCACCACTCCTTTTCTGTTAAAAACATACAGCTTTATTATAAGTTGGCCCCACAGCTGTATTAGTCTCTATTGCCTTTTTCTGGTCTGTTTTACCTTTTTGTCATTCTGAGAATGGGAAGCAGGAGGTAGGGATTTTAATCTCTCCCACCAAAAAAAAAAAAAAAAAAAAAAAAAAAAAAAAGTGAATTAGAACTGAATGATGCCTAATACTGAGAGACAGCAGATGCTTGCCAGCAAGGCTGAGAGATAAAACACTCGGTCTAGCACAACGAACATGAAAATTTAAATGACAGAACTATTTGATATTCTTATATCACTCCCAAGACACATAATTATGAATGAAGTGCTTTTCCATACCTGATACATCTGACACATGAGTAACACAGCCACCCACATGAAGTGAAACACACTGTTTAGAAACATCCAAAACATCCACGGAGAACAGGTAGCAATCTGTGTAACATAGGTCCAAAATCCATCCTTTGTGTAACTTGTCTCACAGTGGAAACCCCAGTCTAGAGAAAAAAAAAAAAAAAAAGAAGAAAAGTCAAAAAATATATGGAAGATTTAAGGTATGTTTATTGTACAGCAATATATAATGACCACATTAGAATGTGTTAAATAAGAAAATGACAAGTGTCAGAAGAGCTTTACTTGCTCTCTCTTCCCTTTCCCAACTCCTTGGACACATGACATACGCACATACTTGTCTGTGAAGAAAGAAAAGATCTAGGACAAGAAAAACATCATCTTCTAAATTAAAATACTCAATATAGTCAAATATTAATGTGTAGTTAAATTTCAGGATAAAAATACCCAAAACTCTGATAAGGCAAACATCTATAAAAATTCATACAAGGAGATCAAAGTTATTTTAAAATAATTTTAAAAAGACAAAAAATCACATTTACTCACAAGAGATACATCCATAGATCATCCAGCAGATCATAAAAAGCAGGAAGAATAGGTATCCCATAAAATAGCGATGGTTCCCTGCTCCTAAAGTTGCACAACAGGGACCAAATTACTACACTTTCAGCAGCAGAAAGACAACATTACACCAGAAAGTTTAATTGTTTGCTTAGAAGTACTGCTTATTATTGTACATAGAAACATTACTCTGCAATATTAAGCCAATATAACTTCAAGACAGTGAAATTAGCTGCTTTACTTATGTCTTTCCTTTTAATTCTCAGACACAAAGCAACTTTTAATTTTTTGTCATGTTGCAACTACAAATGGCTAATTTATTTGTAATCTCTTTCATGAACTAATAAAATTACTGATAGACAAAATTTAGAGCAATATTGGTGACAGCTGTTGCAGAGCCCTTAACAGCCAGGAATTACACGAGTATTTTTTAAAAGCCACTGAAAAACCATCAAACTGCAGATTTCACTTTTTAAAAGTAACAGAAATACGAACAAATATACAACCTTCCTTGATAATCAGCTAACTCAGATCTTATGTTTGGATACTTGATGAAGACTGCTAAAAATAAAACATCTAGTAAAACTTGTAAAACAAATACCTGTAACTGAACAGACAAGGCCTAAGAACCTAGCCATAACAATGAATGGGATAGAAACAACTCTGCTTTAGACAAAATTCTAATGCAAGAAAATTAAGTTACTAAAAGACTGATCTATTTTTAATATAACTAGAGCTAAAAATACACCTCTTATGAAAGTACATCATAATTCTGGAGTACTCAGCCTTTCTTCTGTTTGTAAAATATGTCCAGTGTTGCAACTTTCCAACAGCTCCAGGCTGTAAACTAAACCCACAGAGATGATAATGGGCTACAAAAATTTGGCTGTCATCATTTACCAGCACAGCATTTACTTCTTTATTATGTCAAATTTTTTCCCTGCTAAAACAAGAGCATCCTCTGGAGGCAGAAAATAATCAAGTGCTTTTAGCAAGTGAGCTGAAAGACTGTATAAATAAAAGATGACGAAAAACATACATATAACACAAGCTAGACTAAACATAAGACACTTCCTTGAAAATCAAACAATTTCCTGAAAACACAAAATTATGTTGTAATATTGCCTTCAATCACCTAAGGGCATATGAGAAAGTGTTGGGAATGTCCCTAAGGTATCACTGTCATTTGCATTCTAAATTTTAGAACTGTTAAGTTTCATAAAAGACATTCTATAAGAACAGAGAAGTTAAACAGTGGCCTAGAAGTCCATCTGAGAGGCATCTGATGGGATGCTTCTTTCAGCAATATCTTTAATATGCTAAACCAAATTTTGCCTAACAGGAAATCCATACATGTGAGGTAAAAATATGGGTGTAGCATTTAAAACTGTAAATGAAATAGTACTATCTTTATTGCAGTTTATTAAAAAAAAATAAATCTGTGGAAAAAGAAATTGGAGAAACTGTATTTTGAATAAGATTAGGCAAAACACAGCACTATGCTCTACACTTGCCTCCTGGACTGGCAGGAATAGAGCCATCTTCTGCAGTTAAAATAATAATAATAAAAATAAAATAAAAATATAAAAAAAATAAAATAATAATAATAATAAAACAACAACAACAACAAAAAAACGTAAAAAACCCATAATGCTAATTTGATACCCCATTCAGGAGATAAATATAATCACTTCCAGAGACTTGCCTGCTGTATTTTAACTAAAATCTTGAGGAAAACAATTTGCCCTAGTTGCCAATTTGTTTATTTTTCAAATAGTCTCCTTTTTTTGTCAACCTTTTCAAAATGGTAAAAATATTTTAAGTCTCTTTATGTGCCAACTTTTATCCCCAAAGGGCTTATTTTAGAGTGTCTGTAAACACTCCTACAAGATTCCTCAGTCCTATTTTTAGCAACATTCTTATCCTTTTGACACATTCCACACACATCCAAATTCCACCTTTCCAGAAAGGCATGACTCATGTTTCCCTTTCTGGCAAATATACCACAAATGCTGTTTTAAGAATGAACTCTGTTTTGCAATCCCATGCTCAGAGTGACCATCTACCAATGTGAGACAGAGAAGCCATATAAGGTTGTTCAGACCATGACTCCCTCTGGTTCAGCTCCAGCTCCCATACTATGATTTTTAATGCTCTTTCCCAGCATACTTTCAAGGGTCCTATTGTTTACTTTTACCTACAGTTACCCCACTCTGGACACCACCACTAAAAGACAGATTCTATTTTTCCATCATCACTGTTACTTAAAAACCATCTCCTCCACCTACCCTAATCCCATCACTCACAGACTCTCTCAATACACACAAATAAGGTCTTTCCTCCTTTTCTCCCCCATTTGTGGTTTGTTTGGTTTTTTTTTTCAGTTACTGACTAAAATACTGGATCTTTCTGTCCCGTTGACACGTATTCCTGAGTACTCTTGCAAAACCTGAGCCCATGCTCCCCTGCCTGTCTGAATTAAAAATTTCTTAGTTTTTCATTGTAAAACATCTAAAATATAAACCAAAAATATCTCAGATAGTAACATCTGAAGGAAACATAAAATAGAAGGGTGATATAAGTTGATCTCAATGAGACTTTAGAGATATTCTATTACAATTTAAATGCCAGGATCAACTATTTTATTCTTGATTTTCAGACCAAACTACTTTGATTATTCATTATTATATCTATTTGAAAGGACTACAATGAAGCATTTATGAACTGTCAGTGAACCCAGGTCTTAATTCCTCTCCAAGATTAAAGTTACGTCTGCCTGCGTCCTAAAAACATTAAATACGTGAAGCAAGCTGCAGTCATTTCCTAGCTCAGATATTAATAATGATGGTTTTCAAATAAGTTTCTCAAAAAGTATGACTGAGAATAGAAGCATTTGGAGACTTTATTTCTGTTCTATAGCCATTCATTTCATAATCACTAGGGAGAACAAAAGACAACTTGGATGGTCGAAAAGAGGAGAATACCTCAATAGCAAGTCATTCTGTATCTAACTTCTATAATAATAACAATTTAAAATATGAATACTTTACCAATAAGTTACTGAATATTATTGGTGAAAATGAAAATTTTCATCTTATGTAACGGATAATAATCAGTTGTGGAATTAGCACGTGCCTTTTCAGCAGTTAAGCTTTCCATCTTTTCATTACTAAACTTTATTGTCAATAAAAATACATATGTAGCAACCTGAATTAGACACAGAACAATTTTGAGGATGGGTATATCACAGAAAACACAAAATGCAGAAAATCACATGGATAAAAAGAACTAAGCTCAATATTGCAAAGCTTTTCTTAAGAAGTCAAGTCACTTCCACTATGAAATGAGAACAGGCAAAACCTTGCAGAGCATTTTGGTAAATTACTCACCTACACAGTTCCCCACCCACGGGCAGTGGTGGTCAAACTTTGCTATACATCGATTGCAAACACCACAGTGTTTGGACCTCACTGGCTTCCGTATCTGTAAAGGATAATAAACATTTGTTTAGAAAAGCAAGTTACCTTGATATATTTTAAATAGAAGAAAACACAAACCCTCAATTTATATGTAGACTGGTAGTGCTATTGTTAATTCCTCAACTTCAAAAATTGAAGCTAATTCTTAAGGCAATCCTAGCTATTTAGCTTAATCTACGCACTGTGTAATATAAACATCCTTACAACTGCACTGACATGATCTTCACATTATTTTTCTTATACAAAGAATTATTTTTTCATACAAAGTTCTTCTATCACCTCCAGCTACTGAGCTTTGTATAGCAATCAGCTCCATTTCAGGTTCTAACAATGAAAATACAGAATGAGCTTGAGTTCCACGATTCTGTATCATTCATACCAAAATCTAAAATAAACCTTCCAGGTTATTTTCTAAAGACAGAAATATGACTCAACAAGCAAAACTCAATGGAACTTAAATTACTCCCAAAATTTTTTCTTTAAAGGTTATGTCTTGAGAGAAGTAATCTGAGATACATACGTATATACACACACACACATAATTTTTAAGTTGCTACATCTGTATACAATTTTCCAGCTTCAAATTTGGAGACATAAACATCATTAATGTTCCACATATATCACAGCTTTGCAGTGCTAACACTGATATGCTTTGGCATTTTGTATTTGCTAGTTAACTTCCAAAGAAAAAGCACATTATATTTGCTTTACAAAAATTAATACGTTTTTCCCCCTCCTGACTATTGCCAGATACAGAAATACACTTGGTTTTTGAAAAAAATATTTTACTAGAAGCACAACATAATTTCACTGTGAGTTATGGAGGGAGGGGAATTTCAAGTGTGATTTTTTTGACTTGCTAGGTATATAAACAACTGATGTGGTAGGCACACTGGATTTGTGAATTTTGACAGTGGCAAATTATTTCCACAGTGATACTTTTTTCCTCTCACTGTTGCGGTTTTTTTTTGTTGTTTTTTTTTTTTTTTTTTTTTTTTGTGTTCATATAATGTATTGAAAACACTGCTTAGAATAAATAGCACAAATAAATTCTGCCTTTGAAAGTGCAATAATAAGGTCAAATATGTGTTAATTACAGGAACACTAATTTTGGCTTAGCATTAAAGGAAGAAAATAATAAACAGTGAAATTGATTAAAAAATATACTACCAAGCAGGTACTGCAGAATATACTGAGGTCCAGACTTCCTGTCTCTGCAAGTTCTACTATTGTCTGTAGGAAAAACAGAAACTAGAATTTAGCATATAAACAAATGGTGACAAGCATTTTCAGACCTGTGGCTGTGAGGCCTTCATTTTGGGTACTTTCTACACACAGGAACAAAATCAACTCAAATGAAACTGATTTTCAATCTACTTTATTAAACCAATATGCACATTTACTTCTGAATTAATTCTAGTTTATACTTATTCCTAGTAACCTACTGTGATTCCAGTGCTGCTGGTGTGACTTTGATACCCTGGACAATTTCATAATTAGTCCCTCTGATTTCAGTGGGACTATAAAACTATACCACACACTAACGAAAGGATGCAAAAAGGAATGTGCATGGTCTCACACTCAACACTGGAGTTCAGTATTGTCCATAAGCAAAATCCCAAACCTCAGGAAAACAGAACTGATCAAGAGCAGATGAAGAGCATTTAAATATAAGTTTTGTGCAGACTCAGGATCACTCCAGTTAGATTCACATCATTGTGCTTTGTAAACTTCTGTCTACTTTCTACGCTTTTGAACTATAGGAAAATTTTATCCACTTTTTCCTTCACTTGCTTTAAGAGTGACTTGGGTTATTTTGTAACACAGAAGAAAGGACATGACATATTAAAACAACAAACATTTGAAATTGGTGCTTACTACACATTTCTAAACATACTTAACATGGTCATCTGAAATGGAAAGAGTTTTCTTACTTAAGTTATTTCAAAGCTAAAGGCTAACTCAGCATTAAATACTTGAAGACAAATCCTGAAAATGTTAGGAAGTGCTACACTGCATGAAGAAAACACACATGTCCTACAGTGGTTCATGCTCCTGGTAAAAGAACATTTTACCATGCAGTTAGCTGCCATGTAAGAAATCCGAAACATTCACAGCCATATGCATCTGCTTCAAGAAGTTGCATTTTGCAATTCCTACTCAGTTCAACAAGGCTTTTGAAACCACACATGCCTACTTAAGCAAGCAGATCAAACAAATTGCATATTTGTGCAAGTCGCTGAATCCAATCCCAAGTGTCATGGTTGACTACTCTTAATTTAGTCCAGTTGAAGGAGCGAATTTACTTTGGCAAACTGGCAATAAAAGAAATGTAATTTTCAGAGTAAATCCAAATCTGGACATTGACTAAGAACTCAGCAATAACTTATTGCAGAATACAAAAATTATTTCATCTACACCATCCTTTTAATGGTTATTACAATTTCATTCCTACATAAGGATCTAAATCCAAGTGGTCTGATCTTGATCCGCACAGGTCTTTTCATAAATAACCATGAAGTAAAAGCTCAAAGTTCACTTTAGGTGGAATGTTGGCTTCTAGGAAACTTAAACAAAACAAAACGCTTCTGCTGCTTGTATAATTTTGGCTTATTCAATGCCCAGTTTGGTTGCTGAGAACAATGCACTTAATTTACCACAAAAATATGAGATGCTAATAATGATACAATGTCTTAGATATCATTAGATCACCTGTATTTTCTCTGACATTTATGCCAAAATAAAAGCCCACCCCAAACTACCTGAGTTTTCGGCTGTTTTAGCCTCAAAATGTTGGTCAGTCTAATACTTTTAGATACAGTAATAAAGAAAATTAGAGGTGCTTAAAAGTCTGGAAAGTTTTCATTAAATTAAATAACACTTTTCCCATAATGGACTATTTGTTTCAGTACAGCAAAAGTCTGAAAACTTTGCATTTTCTTTTTCACTTAACTGCTTTTCAAGCTCTTAAAATTGAAAATTCAAGTTACAATTTTATTTTGCTACTCAAAATGATGAATGTGCAATTTTGCACAGTTAAGACCTGAAATGCATTCCACATGTTAAAAAAAAATAAATCTGGAAGATTTTTTTACATTTTAAACCTTTTGTCAAACAACTTATTAAAATGTAATGTACTGAAAGGTAAACTAACTATTCTGATCAGCTGGTGGAAGGCTGTTGAAGAAGTTTGTATCTCTTGCCCTTACCTTTTTCTTTTGTTCTTCTGTGGCTTTGATGATTCCTGGATCAGATTTCCAGGATTTTCCAAAATTGTAGAAAAGTGCAACACTATTAGCAAGGAACGGAAGATGTATAAAGAAAAAATTGAGATGTGTTTACAGTCAAGGAATCTCAAGTGTAAATTTGAATTTGGTCTTAACATTCTCACTTAGAATTCTGAAACAAAATTTAACAAAATTTAAATTTTACTAATGCCCTTGAGTCACTGTCTTCAGAATTAACAAAATTCACCACTGCTGTAAGAACTAGCTTGGTACTTGGCATTTTTCATTGCTCGACCTTCAAAACTTACTATTAAGAATGGTCTATTCCATGAGGTATTTCTAAAGCCTTTATCCTTCTAAGAATGAATAATGATACTTCAGTTTTTGTAACTGTTTTCCCTTTTAATTAAATTAAATCTCATGAAATTTATCTTCTTAATAACTATTTCCTGTTTTCAGAATAAACACTTTGGAACTCTATTTATAAGACAGACATTTGATTGCCTATGTCTTCAGTGGCTTGACATTCCTGTGATATCACAGGACGGGCTGTTTTTAGCCATAGAAGGAATTTTGCTGCAATGGCCACTGTTGTATGGCAATATGTCCCAACACCACTTATCTCCAAGAAAGGTAGTGTCTGAAACCTGGTCCAGTAATAAGGGAATGCACATATTTTGCATCACTGAAAGTTATTTTTAACATACTTATATGTCTAATACTTTAAAAACCACAGGATTTATTATTCTCTTAGTGTTTATAAAATCACTTACCATAGAGACAGAAAATAACCATTTGTTTTAAAATACATTTCCTGCATTCAATGTCTTGCCATGTAACATGCTAGTCTTATAGTGCTTGACATCACTTCAGAGAATTAAAACATTTTTAGCAGTGATGTTGAAAAACCAAATACTTCAGATGTTTCTCTTCCACATAAGGAAAATTATTTATTCTCATAAACAAAAGACCTGACAAAACTGACTGAAGACACCTGCTGTCAGCTGCTAGTTATAACTGCAAGAAGATTCCTTAGTTGACAAATCTGTAGTGGCAGGAGCTTCTACAGCATTATCCAAACAAAAAAAACCACCTAGTACTCAGGCAGAAAGCACTGTGCACCCAAATTACATTATATTTTGAGTAACTTAGCTACATTCAGATCTAAATAGCTTGTGATGTAAGAAGAACCCTGAAATGCAAACAAATATAAGTAGGCCTCTTTTTGACTCCTGAAATGTCAAGGAAGTCTCATTGTTCATCTGAAGTATAACCCAAATAATTTTTTTCCTCCTGTTGGGGCAAGGAATTGGCTGGGAATTTCTAACAAAAAAAAATTGGCAAGTTAAATTAAAATTTTAATAACGTATCTTATAAAGTAGAATGTTAGTATCAGCTCACTAAAGGCTGAAATCTTTTCAGTAACAAGGTGTTTCCTGCATCTTTGTAATGGGGAAAAATAACAGCTATAGTATAACCTAAACACTCACAGTTCTATTTTATAAATTAGAGATGAAAAGCTCAGACTTCAAAATTTACACAATCCAACTTCTTCCTACGCTTTTTCTAAAGCTACCTGCTGCCAAGAATAAGCTGGTGCAACTGAATTGCTTAGCTAGCAAGAGATTGCATTTTCTTTAGAATACTAAAATAATCACTGGGCTTTTTACAACAGTGAAAACTGGTTTTCCATGAAGTGTACCTTAATCAGACAACCATTACAAACAATAAAGGTACAACTGGAACCAATTTTATGACCCATTTCTAATACCATACGTCATGTCTAGACTTTTAAAGATGATGTGAGAAAAGACTAAGAGGGTTTTTATAACCTTTATACTTTGGAATTGTTTCTCTACTAACTTAAATAACCTGTTACAAAGCAGCTGTCCATTGTCTCAACTTACTCTTCCCCCAGTTTACTCCCTTCAAATACAGAGAGAACACAAGAGATGCTCCACAGAGCCTGTTTTCCCTGTCCTTTTATCAGGTGGTGTCAGATGAGTGCAATGCTGACAATGTAAATTGTGGCAGATAAGGGACTTCTGTACTGCAGCTGGGAGACTATGTGAGAATTTAAAAGTTTTCTTCTCCAGAGTATTTCCAGCATGTGCCGTAGATAAACAACCTCAGCTGTAGGATTCATCTCCCCCACTTTTAAATCACACAGTATGCCTTCACAAACATCAGGAAGGAAAAAGAGCCGTGTCCAATCTATCTTTGGTATCAAGACATTTAAATTATGTAAGAGAAGCAGAGCCTAACAAGTGGCTATTTGTTGTCATTGGCTATGAAGAGTGCTTAAATTTCAATACAGATGCCCACACTAGAGGTATCTAAAATCACACTGAACTTCCCTTTCTTTACTTCAAAAGAGATCTTAGCAACTTGCATCACAGGCACCTCAAAATTCTTCACATGTAAGAAACCCTTGCAGGTTTATAATAGCTTCAGAGTAGGGAACTGGTACTGTGTTAATATCCTCATTTACAGCTACACAAGGAAAAAGTACATTACTATATTATTAAGGGCTGCAAAGTGCATAATATACCAGGCATTCACAGCTCTTGCCTTGCCACCAATTTGCTCCTCTTTTGTGCAGTTTCCCAGTTTTCATTGAGAGACAAAGTAGAAACATCGAAGTAGAAACACCGCGAAAGACTTCCCGCTTTTAGTCCTAATTAATATCCTTTAATTATTAAAACAAGTACAAGACAGCTGAAAAATTATTCCAGGAATTGGAACAAAAAAAGTAATCTCATTAAAAAGAAAATTAAAACCAAACAAGCACCACACAACCCCTGAGTCAGGTAAACATTGGATAAGTTAATTTTTCATTGTGAACTGTAGTCTATTTAAAACGTCCCAAATATATGCAGCTTCCTGCTATCATACCAGTCTGAAATCAAGCCAAAATGCACATTACAGACCCAGACGTGCCCTTTCACAAATCAAAAATCCTTTTCTCCTACACAGAAAAATCTGCAGCCAGTGTAAGATGTCAGGGATCAAATACATGCTAATAAACCTGCCAATTCACAGAATCACAGCATCACAGAACGGGTCAGGCTGGAAGAGACCACAGTGGGTCATCTGGTCCAACCTTTCTGCTCAAGCAGGGTCATACCAGAACACACAGCACAGGATTGTGTCTAGACAGTTCTGGAATACCTCTAGTGAGGGGAGACTCCAGAATCTCCCTGGGCAATCTGTTCCAGAGCATGCTCACCGTCACAGTAAAGAAGTTCCTCTTCATATTCAGGTGGAACGTCCCATGCATCACTTTCTGCCCGCTGCCTCTTGTCCTATTGCTTAGCACAACTGGGAAGAGCCTGGAAACATCCTCTGACATCCTTTCTTCAGATTCTTATAGACACTGATCATGTCCCCTCTCAGTCACCTCTTCTTGAATCTCAACAGGTCCAATTCCCTCAGCCTTTCCTTGCAGGAAAGATGCTCCAAAGCCTCAATTCGTAACAGCTGTACATCGAGGTCTAAGAGTCCAGGCATGTAACAGCAGATAGATACATGAGAAGCCTCATTTAACCAGGCATTTGTTTGATAAAATCAGTTTGTAATTAACTGAAGCCCTGCAAAAGCCCACTACCTTCATTTCTAACTGACATAAAAGAATCCCTTAGCTTAAAAATAAATTCAGTTACTCTATCCCCTCCACCCCAGAATTTTTCTTTTAACTTTAGAAAAAGTATTTAGATATGGGAACAGAAGTTCTGGACAGCTGGGCCTAGAGGCTGGATTTTTGGTGTCTTTGGTTGCTGTAGAACCCCAATGGCTGCTGATTTTCTTTTTTTTCTGCATGAAGGCTTTTTGCTCTTTTCCTGATATTAATTTTGGTGATAATTTTTTTTTAACTGCTTAACTGTACCAATTAGCTTATTATAGATTTTTAAATCCCATGCAATTGCATCAGCTTTGTGAAAGAATGAAAATCATCATGAATTCTCTCATACCCAGTTTTAAAATAATTCCTAATTCAAAAAGTGTGCAATGTTTGTTTTCTTTAACCTAGACCCCATCATTTGGTGACGTATATTTGAAATAAGATAATCAATACAGTCAATGATAAATTATTTTTAAAAAACAGAAATTGCCTTATATAATCTCATAATCTCAGCACTGCAAATAGGATGCAACAGCCATAAAAGCCTGCTTAATTAAAACTGCACACTCCCATTTGCACCAAATAGAAGCAGAAGAAACAAAAATAAATAGTGTGAATATTTTGGGCTACAGCAAACTGACAACTTAGAAAAACAGAGCAGTGTAAGAACCTTTTGACATAACAAACAGTATTTGTTCAGCTGGAATTGAAAAGACTGCATGAACAACTGAGATATAATCTTGGTAGGACATTTACAGGACACAAGAGAATGTTCTACCTATAAATACTAATGAAAAAAATGAAAAGTGAAATTCTAGTCTCATATTATTAAAAGTGTAATTTTAAGTAAGTTTTTTTTCTTTTAAAAATAAAACTAAATTAAAACATAGTGACTTAGTGTGTAGGATTTTTGAGGGCATTTTCGCTCCTACTCTGCAAACACTAGAAAACTCGAATACACTAATGGAGCAAGATATAACTATTCTTTGTTACAGGCAAAATACAGTTACAGGGATGCGGCAAAACAGTGGCAGGGAGGCACAGGACCATAAACTCATATACAGACTCAAAAATACACAGATCACATTCCTCATTCCCTGCAAGGATATGATTTCTACTTTATCAAGTACATAGGACTCAGAAGCTGCTGAGAAAAATCCAAAAAAATGAAAACATTTACAAAAATTAAGTACATTTTAAATATTGGCCTTTTAAAAGACAAATCATTAAACCTTAGAATTTAGAGTTATTTTTCATGTGACCACATTAAAATTCAAGAAAATGCACTGCAAATCCTTGATTTCTATGATACATGCATTAACTGCCCTTTTCTGTTCCATTAGGATTAAACAGACAAGAGTCGATGATCTTCCAGATAACTTCAACACAGCTCTAAGAAAATAAAATTTTTACCAAACACCTAAATCTTAAAGTTACACTTACTGCAATTAAGATCTTTATGTTATTTATAGTACAAAGTTCCAGTAAGGCAATTCCTGATAGTTGTTTAAAGTTAAAAATTCTCCTCCCCAAGCAAAAGTCAGTCAGAATGTGCGAAAACTACCAGGACAGGTTTCATCACTTGAACATTACAAAGTATAAAGCATTACTCTAGTCTGCTGTAAGCAGTGATATAAAGATGTAAAAATATAGGAATTCTTTATCCAACCACAATCCTGTGCCCCGTGCTATAAAAATAGAGGAGGCATGCAATTTCCTTTTTGCAATAAAGCTACAGGGCTATTTTCCAGAAGAAGAATGAATTTGGAATCTTATTACAAAGACTTCCAATTAAAAATCACCAATTAAAGGAAGATGGCCTCAAGCATTTGGTCTCTAAAACAGCTTGTCAGAGGATTGTGTCAGTTCTAATGAAAGTAATTAGTAACTGAAGGTCTTAGACCACTACTTACGTGTACTAAAAGACTGTTGCGAGACACCAGCTTGGGATAGAAGCAGGACAGTATTCTATTGACCTTCTGAAGTCAGGTTTTATTAGGGTAATTGTCAATACTTCTAGTGAACAATTAAGATTATTCCATGACAAAAAAAGAGGCCAAACTTCCAGCAATTTAATCAGAATGACTAATAGAAATAAAAATCTAAACAGGTTGTTAGAAATATGAATGAAACATGTGATATCAGGATAAAAACCTCAGGATTTGCCAGCTTTAAGGGACAGCTTTCTACATCAAGATACAGGCCATCATGTACTGGTTGTAGAGCCATTTTAGTGTGGTCAAGGGCTTTAAATCAAAGTTGGACACATTCTTAGATTAGGTCCAAGCTGATGTTATGTTAGTACAAGAAAGCATTTCACAGCACTTCAACATTTGCAATCCAAAACATGTAACAGCATTGGCTAACATGAGCTGCTATTTCTAACTATTGTTTTTTAAAATATTTCTCATATTCATTTTGTACTCACTTTTCCCATTCTGCAGTCACTATTACATTTGGGTAAAAACAAAAAAAAATCAGGCCAGGCAGAGAGACTGGTTGTAGGACCAGCATTTCTTAATAACTGTTTCAAGACATACTAATATTAGTATCATTCTTTATTTTTTTAACTTAAGAGCAACTAGATTTTAATTTTTAAGCTGTTGGTGGTGTTTTTTAAACATGCCATAACAGTCATTTCCAGTAGCATGGGACTGCTGCTCACAGCAGCATCTTTGCAAACAATGCCAAAATGGAAGGCAAAGGTAGCATGGAAGCAGGGTCTCCTCTCTGTTCTCAGCCCAAAAATACATGGCTGATTTAGTTATGCTTGCAGAACACATCAAGAAGATACCAAAACAAAAGCACTGCTACTATCCTACTTCATGGCAATTCCTTTCAGGATGAAAAGAAAACCGGTTTCTAAAGAAGTCAAACCAACATCTCATAAAATTCACTTCAATTGTTTACAAGAACTGTATTAAACATTGAATCTCTACTTTGTTTTCTTGGCTACTGAAATTACAGTACTCTAGAAAGTTGTTGAAAAATTTGAACCTATTTCCTTGCCATAGAAAACTAACATTCCCCACTGAACTCTGAAACAATTTCTACCTCCATGAGTAAGAGAAGACATCCTATCTAGACAGACAATCAAATCCACAAAAATATGGCAATATGCTGAACCTCTATAATCTAGTATTATTAACACATGTATTTTTAAAATATTTAAAATAACTGAAAATATAGTTATCAAATATATCTAAAGTTTGTACGAAATGGAATTCCCAAAATCTTTAGGAAGATCTGACTATGATACCAATTCCTGGAAATGGTTCCAAACTGGAACTGATACAGACCATGAAGCAGCTTTCCAGAATGGTGTCTAAAAAATGCAGTCAATTACATTGTGTCACCTCTCAGCCAGAGAATATTCTACAAGATTACTAGCATTTCCTTTACATAAGAAGTTGGTAAAGCACAGGAAATTCTGCAGACTACTGTAAATAAATTTTGAGGAAAATCCTCTTCTACTTCTGCTTCTACTGAAGCCCAGCAATAGCGTGCACATTTTTAAAGCAATGAAACAACTACCTTTTAATATAGAAAGCAATGTTTGGTGTTTTGTTTTTTTAATTTTATTAGTTTACTTACTGTTATATGCAGGATATAGCTTTGTAATTCCTCGTACTATGAACACAAAAACACTACTTGTACGCAAAAAGGATATCATTCCAAAACCAGAAGAACCACGTCACGTACATCCAGAATTTTGTTGCCAAATATATTCCAAGAGGCAGTGCACTGTGCATGGAGTGATCAAAGAATGACCTGTAATGCAGGAACAATGTCACACAGTAAGTTTCAATTTATAAAATCTAAATCCTGAACTATTGCTTCAGGACAGCACTTCCTACTAAAATATGTACTATATGGCATATTGCAAAATATGCCATAAATACATTTTCCTCACTTTTCTGTTCAAAGTTCACGAGAAATTCACATTTTTAACCTGCCAAGACAGGCAGAATGAGTAAATACTCATGCTAAAACTACACTGTGAAAGCAGTTAGGAACCTGTGATATTCTTAGCAACATGGACAGTGGTTGCCAATCATATTAAGTTTTGAGACTGCAGTGCTTAAGACATTTTGGAAACTCATTCAATTAAAATTATTTCACTAAGAAAAAAGCTTAAGAGACCTTGGTGTTATCAGCCTATATACTTGAAATATTTCAGATTATTCAGTATTTTGCTTTTGCTACAGTTGCCAATAGAAAGTTGAAAAAAACATCAAGACTAATTAATTTCCCATCTATCACTACACTTGCCAAGTTCTAAGATAAAATGCTGCTACATTAATTTAAAAAAAGTTAAGCCATCAGAATAATTTTCTTACTTTTGCACTTTAAAGACTCTTCTGAATTAAGCTGAATACAGTTGAGATAAACACCTGAATGACTAGGCTACTCCATACTCAAGAAGAAATTGCTATGAAAACTATGGAAAGTGACACTCTAAACAACTAACCTCCCTGAAATAAAATTTCTGCATCATCTGCCTAAACATCCTGATATTGATCCATTTTACTTTTTGTGCTGCTCTTTCTCTCAGGGCTGCCACAGACAAATGTGTGCAGGGAGTAGTCTCCATTTCACTTCTTTACTCCCTTACAGTATCGCTCTCTTCTCTAGTGGAAGTTCCTTAGGTCTTTGGAGAAAAGCCTGTGAGAAACATGAACTATTCTGATGAATAATAAGTGAATATATATTTGGACACATAGTAGTTACTGCACTAATCTTTCTTTCAGTGACTTCTGTGCATCTTTGTACATGTGAAAGTAGGGAGGAAAACACAGCTAAGCAGATTACATAAAATTCTACAGGGAACAAAAACACTATTAAGGTAACAGCACAAGTTTATCAATTCAAACCTGGGCTTTGTGAAAAACACTTCAAAAAGGATTTATACTAAACATCAAGGAACAGATAAGAGAAAATAAAAATAATAATCCTGAACTCCTGTCAGTTAGGCGAAAAATACAAAACTTGACAAAACACAGATCTTGCGAGATTGGAAGAAATCTTGTCCTTCCTTTCTGTAGGAGGCACACTTGAGGACTTGCACTGACAAATAGGGTTTTTTGTGGGAGAAGGCCACCAAGTTGCACAGCCTCAGAGGTGACAAGAAGACTAAACAGATCGTCTCCATCCAAGACCCCGCAAAAGTTTGATAACCTTCCAAAAGTTTGATAACCTTCCACTTCCCTCATGGTCTACTGAATTCACTAAAATCTTCTGAACTTGGTTTAACGAGCAGATATATTTGCCTCTTTATACAGGAGAAAAAAGAGAAGCAAGCGATTCTAAATAAACATTGCATCCAACCCCAGAAAAGTAGAAAGCTCCTAAGCATGGGGATACAACAAGTTCTCCTATCTTGCCGCACATGAAAATGAAAAGTAAAGGAGAGATGATACAGTGTACAGATCTTGAAAATCCACTGGAGCATGACTACACGTGTGTGTGTGTGTGTGTGTGTGTGTGTGTATTTGTAGGTGCATTTACATACATTTAAAGTAATCATAAATACAACTAAAAGCCTTTATGATCGAACAACCGGATGTACAAAAAAAACCAACTAGAAAGTAGCCTTTATCTTTAGTCACTTATTTCCACAACAACAAAAGCTACAAAATCTGATTCTGACTTAATTTCTCCCTATAAATCTCTTCAGATGCCCTTGTGCATTTAAATTATTAAAATAAAACAGTTTTAATAGGACATTTGCGTGTTGTTTTTACTACTTTATAGTAACTTTTCCATTGCCTGCTCTCTGCAATATTCATGCTGGTAACTCTTTGTAGACAGACATTCAGCACCCTCCCCTGGATAATGACTGAATTTCTGTTTTGCTGTCAGCTTCTGTTAGCTCGGTGGTATGCACCCAAGATAATTCCATATTTCACATGACAATAGAGCATTACAGGAGCTACAGTTGCACAAGATTTTTCGCAGAAATAAAGACCAATTCCAACAAATGGAAATTTAAGGTTATCTATCCAATAAAGATGCTAGCAAAATGCTTCTTGCATGCACACTAAGCAGATGGTGTCCCAGAAAAATACTTACTTTGAAAGAAACTGTACCATAGCCCAAACGCCACCATACATCAGCCCTTTAATGAGCCAAGAATCAATGTCTAGGTCTGCTATAAACCCAACCAGCCAAATAACTAGGAAAGGAGTTCCCAGCATCACCTTCTGACGGAATTCCTATATAGAAACAAACATCAGTAAGTAACTACTTTCAGAAACATATTGTATAATACACAGGACAGTCACAAAACCACAAATTTTCAGGAAGCTTGACAGTGGGAGATAAATCTTCATGCATTTTTCTCATTTCCTATCTTTACATACCTCCAATGAATTTGCAAGGAAAATAAACCCTCCCAAAATTATATTACAAATCAGTAACTGTGTTTTAGAACTGTCTTCTAGAGACTTTGCTGCTAATCCAGAATCAAAGCAACATTAGCTCTTTTTAAAGAATCCATAAGTGCATGAACTGCTGCACAGCACATGACAATGTCAGTAAATTTTTATTATTCGTGTAACTGCAGTCTTTAAGTCATACTGAGGCATCTATGAATAAAGATAGGACTTTTTTGGTCTTACACTGTGTGGATACAATTCTTGATGAGAGCACCCAACTCCTTCCAAATAATCAAAGCACAGTGACAATGAAATGTACAAACCACTTCAGGTCAATAATTACTGCATCCTTACAGTGTCACAGAGTTAAAGTCCAGACTGTAGCAGTACTTTGAGCATCCTGATGCAATGTATCTTTAATTCAAAAATTGTAACAAATCAGCAACACTTAGTATCCAGCACAACACTCCACCTGAGTGTTGATGGATAGGAAGAAGATAACATTGACTCTTTTTAGATTTTCAAACAATAGATAGGAAGACAGTTCTTCATGCTAGAGCAGTATGTTAACCCTTACACCCTCATTTATGGCCTCTGCCTATCTGCAGTATTAAACAATACTCTGAGAAGCAAAAGGTGGCCACATTAGAGATTTATGTATTACTTTATACTGCTAAGACTGACTGCTTCTTTCATTCAACACAATAACAATAAACAATACATAATTAGAGAGGAGATCAGAGTTCAGAATACCCAAAATGCTTCTTTCCTCAGCTACCTGAGAGCCAGCTACGGAACATCTTGGCTAACCCCAACAATACGAGACCACTCAATACTTTGCTAACACTTTTAGTTAGCACAAAAACAAAGCATGTGGAAGCTTAAGGCTTTACTTCCTCCTGCCTTAAATAAAGTACTTTTTTTTCTTTTGCAATTACTTTAGTCATAATAAAAAGACATTCCTTGAAGCTGAAATGTGAAGAAACCACAGCCCTGAACTTCTTTTAAACAAACACACAAGTCCCCAAATTAAGAGCAGCTGTAAGATTGATTTACACAAGTGTTATGCTACTACTTACCCTATCTGCTTTTAGTTTTCTCAGAAAGGATGGACTGTCATACCCCTTTGCCTGTCTTGCTTCTTGCAAATGATTGATCATCCAAACATTCTTCCTTTGTTTTGCAAGATCAAGTGGTGATTCTCCCTGTCAAGAGTACAAATGTAGGAAACATCCAATTGAAAAATAAAATGCATTTGGATCACCTTTGAAACAGAAATTTGGCTGTAAAAAACAACACATTTTAAACCAGTTTACATTCTGGCGTACTTTTTGCTCTGCAGCTCACTTGACACCAAACATCATTCATTCCTTTTGGTTTTTCACTCTCCCATAACTATACAAGTGTGGACAAGTGTGCGCATATTAAATGTATGATCCTGACAATATGCATGTCCTGACAGTAGTAACTGTTGCTTTTGGCAGAGAACAAATTTATGTTCCACTATTCTACACACAGTCTACTAGTCTGTAAATGAAAGACTGTGCTTCTCCCTCAGCTATTGACAGGCAGCAGAAATCAAGCAAAGAATAAGAATGTGACCCACTGGATCATGGAAACTTTTCCAATTCTAAAGACTGACGTCTTAGGTAATTCTCTGCCTTCTGGCAGACTGAAGTTACTAATATTAGAGAATACTTCTAGGATTATTTTTTCTACAAGTCTAATGTTCTTAGGTTCATTTCAGTTACAGAAGTTCTAGGAAGACAACATGAAAAAATAAACTGAGTGCTCATGTCCAACTTATTTCAAAACTCTGAGCTTTTACTCTGAGCTTGTGTTGCATGTAGTATGGGTGCTAAGCCAGCAATAGCCCATGTCTTTATTTCCATAATTTCAGAAAGGACTAACAGATGAAGCAAAAGAGAAACAGAGTGAAAGACACAGGGACCAAGGTGCCTACCAAACTGATTTGATTTTATTGCTTTTTAAACACTTAGGAAGAGAGCTAAATGAAAAAGTTATTGACTTGGTCTAAAATTATAGAGGAGGCAAGAGACAACCAATTGTAGGTACCTCCAGCTTCAGTTTTGCATTTGACTCTTCCTCTCTTCTACTGGAGTTAACTCCCCTCCTAAACAAACCATTCATGGAGGCTTGAAAAATGGCTGAATCCTCCATCGCTCGGCCCCCTCCTAAAAAAAAAGTGAGACAGGTACTAGAAACTGAAACTACCCAGAAAGGGCAATAATTACTACAGACAGAAGCGATTTCAAAGATTTGAAACTACAGTTAGCTACCTATATCCCATAAAGACAATGGGAACTGAGTACTTTACTGTCATCTCTGCCTTTGAAATCTTGCCCCAAATCTTTAGGAGAGTAAATAGCACAGAATATAAATTATGAGGTGAAGATTTTACAAACTACTACTTAACTGGACCATTCACACCTTCTGTGTGAGAAGTTTAACTAGCAAAATCAGTAAAAAAAGAATAACCTTCTGACTTAATTTGGCTTCAAAGTTATTCAGCCAAATGTCAAAAAAACAGGATTAATTTAAACTCCATTTTCAACAGAAATGCCTGAAATAAAACTATTGGTGCCTGTTTCATCACAAGTTTGATAGCACCCTGAATTGCTAATATCTGGGAAACTCCAGAGATGCTGTTGTTTTAGTACCACCTTATATATCCAGACTGTAAAGATTACCTGTGGACAAGCAATCCCCTCTGGGAGTTGATCTCCCAAGTAAATCCTGAAGTTGTCTTGGGGTCCAGCTGAGCATCCCTTCCACTAGAGGGCCATGAGACACCTAGGAACTGCCTAGATAAAAAAATTGAGGGAGCTTTAAAGAAATCTTTGACTATGCTTCCCATCATCTGGCCATTTTAGTATTTTCCTTGTCTTTACAGGAGTAGTGGATAGCTGACTTGCTTAAAAATTAAAAAAAAAAAAAAGTATCGGGAAACTTAATCTAGTAACACACTTAAGATTGTCAGCAAGCAATAAGGCTTCAATAAATATATATTTAAAATATTTAGGTAGAAAAAATAATCTGAAGAGACATTACATTAAGGAACTGTACATGTAGACTTCCACAGACAAGCCTAAGATACACTGCATAATCAAGAAACTAGATTTAAAGTTCAATAAATTATTCACTTACAGATTAAAAAAAAAACGAAACTTTTTTAGACCATACGAGTTCTTCTAGGTCTCTATATCTCTCTACCAAAAAAAAAAAGGAGCTTCTGCTGCTCATATGTAAATAAAATTTACAAATTCTCCCCAGGTCCCCAGTGATAACCTGGCTCCCCGAGAAATTCTGTCCTCGTCAGCCCTATCTGTTTACTGGTGGCAAGCTAATTTCCTTAAGAAAAAAAATAAAATCAACCAAACAAAAGCCCCCACTCTACTTAGATTACTGAAAAGCAGCTTCCATCTCTAACATCAATCTAGTTCTCAAAAATGCAAAAAGAAGTATCTTACTACCGAAAGGAAAATATTAATTTCTTGTACAGCATAATAAGAAGAGGCTAAATAACAAAGTGGGACTAACTCACTGCTTGTATCAAGCTTTTCTCTAGAATAGGAGTGCTATTGTTCAAATACTTCATAAAATGTCATGCGAAGTAAAGAACACCTTACTGAGATGACTGGTCCCAATTTGTTCCAAGCCTAGGCAGCCAGCAGCACGTGCCTTTCTAACACAGACTGACTAGAGCTGGTAACAGTTAAGTCAAAGTTTCCATCTAATATTTCAGTAACTTCTTTACTTGAAGAAAAGGAACAGCTTTCAGCCAATGTATTTCTTTAATCTCAGCTGTCTTAAGACCATTCTTGGTCAATTCCCTGGGTTATCTGAGAAAAGGACTTCACTAGATAGTGCTGCAGAAATCTGGAACTGACTGCATCAGAAAGAAGCCTTTCACAATTCCTTTTATTTCTGAGGAAACATCAGCCAAACACTTAATTAGTTGCTGGCTCAAAGAAACTTTTTTGTGAACAGTCAAACAAGGGGCACCAAACTGAGTTTCTATTGGCCTTTAAGAATCAACCACATTTTTATATTTATTCTATATTTACTACCACTTAAATCAGCATCAGTTACAATGTCACTGGCTGGATGGCAAAACTGATTTTGATCCTCTGAAGATCCTAAAAACCTGGGAAGGCATGCAAGAAACCTAGACTTCACTGCAGAAGATAAGCACTGATCAGTGAAACCAGACACATCTTCCGGCATGACTGGAAAGATATCATGATCCAGCAGGTTCAAAACCTATTTTTCTACTGACTGCTGCTGTCTGTCAATAAAGAAGGCAAGACCACGAACTACTTCAGGCAAGCAGATACTTTTTCATATTGCCAAACACAGAAATTTTTGTTACAGATTCCATAAGAGTCCAGAAATGTAGGTAAAGTGATGACTTTAGAACTCTTGTCACACTAATCAGCCTGTCAAGAGAAGCAAGGTATGACATGCTGATTTTTTTTCCACAAAAATACCTTTATTTTTTTCCATAGGTGGCATAGGAAAATAGCTTTTCAACACAAGAAGTGAGACTAGAAGCATAATTCCTCCACACAAATGACCTTACAGACCAGGAATAATTAATATATATTCACCTCAGTGTACACAAGAGGCCAGCTGATTTGTTTTAAACATGTATAAAGGTGATGTCGTTTAATGAGTTTTCATTCATGGTTAGAAACATTTCTGATATTCTGAAGTGGATGTAGGACTTAAAAAGCTGCAGCAAAATTTGGCTGCTCCCTTAAAAAGGCTGTTCCACGCTCTTCAGGAAAACTGTATGTACAATTTTTTAAAATAAATATATATATATATATATATTTCTATGACTTCTGGCCAAGCAAAGTAGACCCAGGCCATCACAATCAGTAGGAAAAATGGCAAAAGAAAAATTAAATTAAGTTATAGCTGTGTTTGCAAGCATAACCACTCTGCCTGTAACACTCTATAAGTGGAAAATACAAATATTTGAAGAGAAACTGAGTAGACAATTTTCTAAAAGTGAATTATTCTCTGACACCAGAGATGAAACAGCTTGGGTAACAAAATGCATCTAATTTGATATACAGAGTATCTGGAAGTAATGGATAAAACCACATTCCAAAGCCACACCTTCCAAGGCTGGAGAAGCTCCAAGTCTGTGGCAGATATTCTAAGAGCTGTTTCGCTGGTCTAACATATGCTGGAGATAGGCTCTGTTAGTACAGAATCCAGATTGATTGTTAAGAAATTCTGGTAATCAGGCAAGTTAAGTTCACATGCAAAAAGAGAACCCATTTGTTTATTGTATTCTACTGGCATTTTCAGGCCACCAATTTGCTTACTGGCACTGGGAAACCGACTAGAGCATTTGTCAGCTCTCTGGAAGAGGACAGAGATTGTCTCACATCTCACTCCAACAAACAAAGTCACCCCTTCACTAGAAGATACTCAGTCAGGTTTCCTGTTTTGCATCCAAATACACTGATCTTCACACATACAGTCTAATTGCACACCCCACTCCCCTATTTTTATAAATAACCACTGTTACATTATTTACTTGAGTATCTTTTATAGTGCAGATCTAGTGGTTATGCATCACTCCTAGGAATAAAAGCCAAATGACACATTAGTGGCACTGCTTTTGCTCCATCTTTGTTGATCCCATTATAGCCACAATAATAACCTACTCTTGAGATTTATCATAGGCTCTGTTATTTCTGCCTCAAATCACTTACAGTTAAAACAGACCAAATGTTTACCTTAATATTTTGAGCATCAACATTAGCTCCAGCTTCTAACAGAAGACTAATAACTGTAGTATTTCCTGCTAGCACAGCCCAGTGCAATGCCGTGTTTTTGTGGTATTTGTCTCCCAGATTAACCGAAACATTAAATGTAAGTAGTAATCGTGTTGGATCCACACTAGAAAAGAAAATTCTTGTTAGATCAACAGATGAACTCAAATATATCCCAACTTATTGTTGATGCACTCAATTTCTATGAAGATCATTATCAGGTACACTATGTAATAGCAAAGTGATATTTTTTGCTGCCAATTATGAATGACTCAAAATCTCTTCCCACCAAAACCAACCACCACTCTGTTGACTTTAAAGGATCTACCTAAGACAGCTCATTCTGGGATATCAAGAAACATTTGTTCTAGTTACAAACATACACTCTAGCTCAGTGTTTACCAAAATTTAACACTACTAACAGATTTGTAAAAATATGCATAATTATATAGTTAAACAACGAAAGTTCAAAACATGTTTCCACTTCACAATCCAGAAGATGAAACTAAAATAGAATGTGAATGTTGCTAATGGCAGGTATTGGTAAGAGCTAGTTTGTGTTCCTCCCAACAATCTACAGAGGTAGGCCCTTCCAAACAGAAATCTAATTCAAAACATTTGTTTTTTGGAGAAGTGTTATTTTTCATCATTTTTTTCCCAATCACTGCCACAGGAAGGATTAGTGAGCACTTCTTCATAGTACCTTCTCTCTTGAAAAAGTCATTGTACAGGATTTGGCTGTAGCTCCTGTGATGCTGTGTTCTGGATTTGTGACCAAAGCAGTATTGATGACACAGGGATGTTTTAGCTACTGCTGAGCAGTGCTTACACAGGGTCAAGGCCTCTGCTGCTCCTCATGCAGCCCTGCCAGTGAGCGGGCTGGGGCTGCACAAGGAGCTGGGAGGGGACACAGCTGGGACAGCTGATGCCAACTGACCAAAGAGATATCCAATATTGCATGGCAGTTGCTCAGCAATAAAAGCTGGGGAGGAGAAGTAGGAAGTAGAGGACATTCAGTTACAGCATCTGCCCGCCAAGTAACTGTCAGAGGTGACAAAGCCCTGCTGACCTGGAAATGGCTGAACTGATGGGAAGAAACAAATTAATTCCTTATTTTGCTTTATCTATTCAATTGTCTTTATTGCAAAGCATGAGTTCTCATTTTTACCCTCCTGATTCTCCTCCTCATCCCATTTGGGAGGAGTGAGGAAGTGGTTGTGTGGGGCTGAGCTACTGAGTGGGATGAATTCACAATAACCATAAATGAAGAAAGATAAAATGGCAACAGTAGAAAGAACAGAAAAACTTGCAAAAAACCCCCCAAACCAGTCACTACTATATGCCACTTGGTTAACACTAAGATAAAGTCATAACTGCATGTATTACCTATGTGTTCTGTAAGCTGCCCACATTAAAGGTGTCATTCCATTTTGATCCATCATATCTACATCCTAAAAAAAAAAAAAGAAAAAAAGTTGGTGAGGTAAGCATACTCAAGATCCAGCAGATGCAATGTTTGCAATGAGAAGCAGTGTTTTAAGACTAATCATCCAAACTGGAAGAAAAACTGGCAAGATTTTAGCACTCAAACAGTATTTAGAAGATGAAAACAAACATTAACGCCACCACTGCCAAAAAATAACTGTTCCAATCTATTCTGGAAACTATGAAACAGCCATGCTTGTAAGACCAGTAATTTCTAACTTAGTGTTAACCTTCAACTTTAAAGACATATATAGGTGGTGTATTATTGCATTAAAAAGCAGAAGAAAATTAAAATAACACACCAATATTTGAAAAGATACTTGATAAATCACTATAAATACCACTGTCTGAATCCTACCATACGATGGTATGCATCGTATGGTGCAAATGCTAGATGCACCTATTTTTCCACTTGTAAAGCAATTTTCCTTAGCTCATTGCGTTCCAAAGGTATTTATGTATCTGGATATCCAGTTAACGAATGCCAGAGAATTCTAAGGTTGGAAAAAAGCCATTAATAAAAACAACCTCCTGAGAAATAAAATTGATCTATAATCTCTTTCCCCTCCTGCCTAGGGAAGTTGGTAATTCCTAAATACTTCGAGGCAGATTAGACTCTCAAGCACATTTGGGCAGATTTCACAGACCAGCCCCAACAAAATCACAAGTTAATGTAATGCAGGATATGAAGAGTTTTCCTTAGAGGCAACAGAGCTATGACAGCATTTCCTATACCACTTCCCTCAGTTCTTACTAGGAAAATTAGATCGGAAAGCATTTCAATGAAGTCTTCTGCTAGAGAAATTCCTGACAAAAACCCAGAGAGTGACTGATGCTGCTTTCTGTCATCCCAAGAACCTCCTGTGCTCCGGTAGTCTACAAAATGCCCAGCACCCTGGGATCACTATTCATGCTCCTGCTAACTTGACCTAGGCAGTCGTTTCTGAGAAAATCCAACTTAGTTCCTCCAAATAATTGCTTTTAAAACACCTCTAACCTGCAGATAACTTTATATTTCTGAGTTTTTACTCTGTTGCTTAATTAAAAATAAAAGGAAACTTTAAAAACACAGTTGGTGGGGGAGAACAGTTACTTGATTTACTTGCTTGTTTGTTCTGAAGAGTTATAGGATTTGAGATCAGGATCCAACTCTGTTTACCCACAGTATTTGTATAGGTTAGATCCTTTTGAGCCTACCAGGACCATGCAACTGCTGACATTGCCTTTAACTCCCTGTGGTTGAAATTATGAAAGAAATTAGAATCACAGCCCAATCTCAAGTTCATTTATCCTTGAGAAGCGTGACTGATTCACAGCTCATAGTGTACTTGGAGGATTGTACAAATTACTGCAACATGAACAATTGCTCTTTCATCTTCAGATTTCTTATAGAAAAGCCCCTCTTTGTGACAGTAGCAAAACACTACTTTGTGACAGTAGTAGTGTTTGGATGCAAGTAGAACAATTCCTTCAATGATTCCACCTGACAAATCCAAACTACACTTTGCACACTAGGTGACACTCAGCTAAAAGAAAAAACCCAAACCCATGAGCTCCAGGGGAATCCCTGCACATAAGTTACCTAGGCAGGCTAGAGCTACTACTTATATTAAGCTAGTGTGTTGGCTGAGGCAGATACCTTTCCAAAGAAACTTTAAGGAGAGGCAAAGCAGCTAAGGTTGACTTGCACACTGTTGTACAGACTTAACAAAGATGTAGCTGTGGATGGCATACACACACTCTAACAAACCTCTCATCAAAAATTCCTTGTTATTTCTCCAGTTCATTACTATAACCACAGATCAAGTGACATTTTAGAAAGGAAGCTCTGTTCCTGCTTTTTACCAAAGAGAGGGCTGAGACAAAAAAGTAAACCTTCAGCAAGTGGTTCATATTAAGAGACTGTTCTTCCATTCTGGTGTGTCCCAACAGGTACTTTAGAATTTCTTTCTTGTTTAATTCTCAGTGCTCATGGAAGGGTGTGCCTGTGCTGTTAAAACATGATGCAAGCACTGCAAGAACCAAAGATTCCAACAATAAGCGATGCAATGGTCAAAAATTGCACATACTGCTGCCCTCTGCATGTGGTTCAAGGGTGAGTTCTGTGGACCACAAATGGCAAAATTTCCTCTTGTTTCTTAAGTACAACAACTCTGGTTCTGAAAGAGAAAAAGCTTTGCACATGCAAAGATAACCAGACTTAATTCTAGGGCACTAATACAAGATTGCACAAAAAGCTTCTAGAGGCAAAAATACTGGGGAGGAAGAGCTTTCTGCATGAAAAGGAGTTGCAGCAACTCTTCTGCTGCTTAATACTACTTTCTGAAAACAAGACTTGACAAGGAAGGATTCTGAAGAGCAGCTAGAGATCAGAGCAACATTAGGCTTACCAGGACATTTAACAAAACCAGTACTGCGATACAACAGAGCCTTTCCAAAAGCACATCCTGCATCAAGTGATCCCACTCAGAATTACATTAAATCACACAGAAAGGAACCAGGAGTTTGATCCTCCTTAGAATCATTACTACTTATTTCACAAAACACAGATCTTCATAGAAAAGACCCATCACATCCTTGTTGAGAATCCTATTCTCTGTAAGGAAAAGAGTCCTTTCACATAAATTGTTGCCCAAGGAAAGAAAAAAAGGCTTTAAAAGCATATAGTAAAGAAGATTTATCAGTAAGGCTGATTTAAGTCTGACAATATTTCTTAATTTAGAAAAGACGTGCTATTTACTGACTAGAAGTATAGATTTTATAAGATTCCCAAACAAGCAGAGATTTTATAAGATTCCCATTGAACAGAGCAAAAACCAACAAGGAAGATAACACAAAGAACTAAACCTACCTCATTCCTTCAAACAAAAGCTCTGTTCTGAATACGCTAGTCCATCAAACACACAGTCTTCACACAACACAAGGCTTCTTACACAGTTGTAAGAAAGAACACGACTGGACTTATAATTCTCTAAGTAATGTGCTCTGAGTTGGTCTAGGAAATAAAACACTTGGTTCAGGGTCTTAACGCTGCCCTGAGCTTGGTGGAGAAAGAAGCCTCAATGGCAACTGAGGTGACAATGCTCAGGAGCACTGCTCATGGATCACAGCACTGAAGTAACCAAGGCTGCTGGTACCACTCTGGCATGTCCCAACCTAGATGTCACCTACTTCTAGGCCATAGCTCAGCAAGTGACCCTATATAGCTTAAGACATTAGTTAACACACAAAATTGCAACTCTGACAATAAAAAATAATGTACTTGATGAGTAAGTACTAGTTGAACTATAAAAGTGATAGTTGAACTATGAGTATAAAATAGTTAAACTATAATTTTAGAACTATAATATTTCTTACATGATATTACCCTACAAGCAACTTTACAATCACTCATTATCTATGATTAAGTTACCTCACACATGCACAGGATGGTAACACATTCTTCAATCATTTATATACCACATCCATATCTTAACTTATTCCAGGTGAATGTTTGTGTATGCAATGTCCTGATATTCCTCTGGCATTTTAAGTAGTGTAAGCACAATATCAAGCAGTCCAATTGTAGATGGAACATTTTGAAGTGCTTTCAAGTTCTTTTTCAGTTTCTCTTTCTCACATTTTTAAAAATAAAGATCTTACCTAAACTTGAACCGTGCTACAGATTCTGTTATTTGATTTCTGATTATATTTTTATCATGTACTTGTAGCAGGCTCGATTTTGACCCAGGCAACCTACTGACACAAACAACATGTTCAGATTCTGATACAGCCAGGTATCATCAGTCCTTCAGAAATCAGTAAGAGGCATGACTAAACAAAAAGCAACATCTAGCACTGCTGCCTCTTGGCTGAGTAGTACTTGCTGGCATGAAAGTGGGTTCACTTCCAATCAAAGCCGGAAGCCATCTGACCAATAGCTCTTCCCCTTCACCACACTCCAGAAGTTGGAGGGCTGAGCTCAACCCTCAGATTGCAAATTTTACCACTGGCTGCTGCAGCCCAGAAGAAAGTGAAAACAGCAACACTGAAGCTGGGTTCCAATTCTGTCTCAAAAATGGACAAGGTGGCAATTAGGAGCAATTTCTTAATCCACCTGTCAGTCCTCTATTCAGTTATGAAAGTTGGCTTTTCTTTGACCACACTCATCCCCAGAGGCATCAGGATCTGAACTAACACAGCACAACAGCCTACACTGACCCTTATTTTGACATTTATTTAGATGTCATTTGCCACACAGGTACTAGAATTAGGTTCAGAACAAGGGCTAGCCTACTCTTTGGATATAAGGGAACCTGGTCTCTCTAAAGACAAAAGTCAACTAAATAGCAATATGTAGGGTAAGCCCACAGAAGCAAAAGCAGTTCAAATTTCCAAATTCAAATTTCAGCACCACAAAGAAGGTGGGGAATGAAATAAAGGGAAGAGATGAATGACCTCGGTACTAATGAAAGGAAAATTTAAAAATAGAATCATGTATCTCCCATAGCTTCTAGATAAACTATGTAGTTTCTGTAGTTGTATGAATATACCTAGAGAACTATCATTTTAGGGATTGTTATTATAATGCTATTGATATTACTATACTTTTAACATGCAAATCAATACTTAATTTTAAAGTTGAACTTTTTGAAGCGCTGTGAAAAATTACTGTCAAAATTAATTTAAATTTATATAATGGAAAGAATACCAAAATCATACTTGAAAATATTTGAGGCATTTAATAAAAATCAGCATTTTAAACACTATTGAAAAGACTTGTTTTTCAGACTTTTAAACTATTGAAAAGTTTTGAAACTTTAAGCAATTTTTGCATCTTTATGTATGTATTCATGTAGACATACAGCTTCTTTTGAATTGTTCAAATAAACAAGACAAATCTGTATATAAACATGAAGATTAACAAAATAGGATTAGACTCTTCTTTTGTGTAGCTTACTCTTTATCATATTAAAAGTACTGTTTTACTAAACAGATACAAACTGAATACTGCCTGGAGCAATAGCTTGGGGTTTTTCACACGTACAGGTATAAGTAATTTTCTGCAGCATATTTAGTATTTGTTTTACACAGATCAAACTCACTGATTTCATATTCTACATGACTCATTGGATCATATCTCACTTGGTATTTGAAAGAATAAGCAGAATACAGAAGTTTGAACGGCATTAGTAGGACTGTAATACAAGAGGAGGGACTTTTCTATATGGTTTACACATTAATTCAAATCTGCTTCAGGCACATGCCTGTGGGTGAATAAATCTACAAATTACAGTGCAGGGTATGTAGGAAACAGGATCACTTCTTGAGCAGACAGAACAACAGATGGGACAAAACAGGAACAGTAATGAATACAGATTATATACACACTTTACAGATCTAGCAGTAATATAAGGGGCTAGCAAGCAGGTTTGGGGGTGTTTCATTTTCTATTTACACATGGAAGTAATTACGAACAGCAACAAATTAAAAGTTGTTGACTGATGTGTCACTAGATCCATGTATAACTGATGATTCTATGAAGAATTCTACAACACTTGCTACCATTCTCACAGTTACATTTAAAGATTAAATTAATTGGAAATAAAGAATTAGGATTTCTATATACTACATTAGACAGGTGTGAACTAAAGCCAAAGTACTCAGACAACTGTTGCAGGAAATTAATTTAATAGGTGGCACATCAACACTGTAGTCTATAAAAAAGGACATGGAATTATTTTTATATTTATTCAAGCAAATACTTTGCATTTCCTTAATGACAGGTGTAAGTTTCAAATGTGTTCCTACTCTAAATTTTAGTAGAATCTTTTAAATACGGTATTACTTAAAATTTACCTGTCCCTTTGCTATGAGGTAAGCAACAATCGAAGTATGTCCAAACTGGGCAGCCAAATGAATACAGCTACATCCTTCTCCATCAATTAGCGACGGATCTGCCCCATATTTCATCAGCTGTACAACCATGGATAAGTGACCCTGTCTAAATGTAACAAAACACAAAAAAAAAAACAACTGGATAACTATATGCAGGAAAAGTATTAAAATTTGAATAATGAAATACAACAAGTATGTTTAGCAGTTAATTACACTAATTCCCACACTTTAACTCATACTTTAAAACCAGCAACTGCCATGATCTGATTCTCCAAGTGAGTAAGCAAAGTCATTCATATGAGAAATTCTATGCATATAGTGCACTCATCACATGCAATTTGCTTAACTGTACTGCATAGCAAAAAAGACAGTCAACAACAAAAAAAACTATAGTTGAGAAATCTAGTCTGTGACTTGCTGCAAACCACATATGAAAACTGCTATTTTAAGAGATGTCAAACTGGCTAGACATTCTCACTTTTTGTGGGGCTTAAAAACTGCAGTAAAACAAAAATAAGAGAAAAAAAGGAAAACTAAAGGTCTATATTTCCTCCACGCTATCTTAAAAGCTTATATATCTTTTTGGCATAATAAGCACAGGCATTTCCTTCTTTTAGATACAGTGCTTAAGTGTCAGTACACAGTTTCTGACATGAGCAAAAGACCTCTTCAATTTTTCAGAAGCCACTTCGGACAATGCTTCACAGAACTGATTACAAGTATAAATGAACACTAGGAAATTTAGTCCAGATTTTGTGCTATTAACACAGAATCAAGACTGTGCTCTATAACAAAAAGAACTATAGAAGCTAAAATCTTTATAACAGAGGCTAATGAGCAAGTCCTCACCTTTAGCAAACAGATTATTTTGATGCATTACATCTACTAAAAGCTAATTTTCGAGTCTCCTTTTGCCATCTACAGTTACAAATATTAATATGGACACTGTTTCTTTCCCACCTATTTCTAGGTGGTTGTCTGAAGGAGCAGCTACTGCTTGAAGACTGCCTTCAATTTTTCCAGCCATTTATCATTCTCTGACCATCTTCTACATAAGAAACCTGATTTAAAGTACATCTTTTAAAAACCCACATATGCAATAGAACACTGCAAAGACAATGCCACACAAAATCATCCCAAGACCCATCTGCAAAAGTGCCACCGAACTTCCGATGACTTGACAAAAATAAGATCTCAGAAGTAAGAGTAAGGTAAGTTGCCTATACTTCACTTGTTTTCCTATTGTAGCAACCATCTTCCTCTATAGCAGAGAAAACTATGTGCTGAAAGTTCCTTTAGTTCAAATATACCACATTACAGAGAGCCCAGTTATCAAAGACTGAATTAATTCTAGTACAAAGTATTCCCATAAAACACAACCATTTCATAAAACTATCAGTAATCCATGTTAAGCACAGAAACAGAAGAAAATTTCAGAAGATTTTTTCCTACCTTGTTGCCCAGTGAAGTGGAGTAGAATTTAAATCTCCTCCAAGCTGATCAACAATAGCACCTTTTGATATATAGTATCTGGAATAAGAGAAATAGTAAACATTACTGCTTGTTTTGTTTAAATAGAAAGGACACAATATTTGATGTTATGCAAAAGAGGCAGTTAGAGATAGGAAGACCAGAACCTCTTCTTGCCTTTATATATCCTTCCTTTTTAGAGGTCATGTATATACTTTCAATTTTCTTGCATTTCTGACATGGGTTGGGAGACCAGAGATGCCTCTTACTGTGGTTTAAACATTACGACATTTCCTAATTTTATTCTAAGGTGAAGCAGAATAATTGCTATATACAGTAGTACAAACTGCGCTATCACAGAAGTATTTAACAAACTATTCTTAAATATTATGGGGCTGTTGCATTAAATAGAATTCTGAATTATTGATAAAAAATTAGACTATAGACTAGAAGACTATAGAAGACTAGATGACTATAAATTTTAGAAAATTTTGGCTAAATAGTAAAATTATATACCATTAGACTTGCAGCTTATATCATCACTGGAAAAACCCTGCTGAAGTCTTTGATCCCAGAGATCACACTTAAATTATGCATTTAGTGAAGGACTGAGACTTTTACATACTTTTCAATTGTCATTAATCAAAGTACAAAAATTATCTGAGTATTTTAAAAATATTTCTAAACTATAGGATAGAAATTATTTCTCCCTGAAGAACATTTATAAAAAGATGACCTGCTTGTAAGAACAAAAGAAGTTACCTATTTTTAACTGCAATAATTCATATTCATAGTAATTTGTAATGTTTCTGTGAACTGTTTTCATTGCTGTTTTATCTGGGACACCTAACTGCAAATAACACTTTTCCTTTGTGAAGGAAAATGCATGCTTTAGAAAGAAATAATGTTTTCAAATACGGACCTTCCTGGAAGGCTTCTGGTTTTTCATTCACCACTGTCTCGCCTTTGAAAATTACCACCCAGCTATAGATTTGTGTTTGCACATTTCAAGTACCTGTGCCTACAGCCTATTCCCTTTGAAAATACCTGTCAGATACATATGAACACTGTTCTCCCCTCCACATGAACTGTCCTTCAAATCCTCACCACTGAATTTTGGGCATCTCAAACTCTGCTAAGTGTTTCAAGACATGGCAAGAATAAGGCCAACAAACAGAATCCCTCGAAAAACATTACTCTTAAGTAACTACCTTCATTTTCTAGAGTGCTCATTGATTCAGAGAATGAAATTTCAAAAACAGCCCCTTTGGGGACCTTTAGGAAAACAAACTGAAAAATGCAGGTCAGACTAAACACATCTAAAGAAAAAGTTTTTATACAGTTGCTTTAGAGCCATCAGACAGAATGGAGTACTTCAGTAGATTTGCAAAAGTGAAAAAAAGCAGTGTGAAAGACAAACAAGATCTGCTCTGATTGATGCAGGACAGGCCACTCCACTGGTCTCCAACACTAAAAGAACAAAACTTCTGCAGAAAGATGTTGAAGTTAAGGATTTTTTAATTTCTCCAGGAGTAAAACCAAAAATGCTGTGAAAGTCTTGGTCCCACCTAGGTGAAAACACAAAGCATTTTATATGGTAAAGAAACAAAGTAATTTATTACAGTGAAGTATCAGCTACTAACTGAGGAGCTATTTATTCCCCCTTGGGAAGGAGCTCCAAAGGAAATCTGGTCTACATAAAAAGCACAGAGAAATTCAGTCAAAGCTTGGATTCATCTCTCTGATGTGACAGCCACTCATGGGGAGGTGAACACTAAACAGATTGTCTTCATTCAAACACTGGTCCTTGCAGAAAGGCAGAATACGTTCAGATTCTACTGACAGCACAACTGCTTACTGGTTAGTAGGTTTTATTTAGAAGGAAGAACTTGCAGTTTGACAACTGGGAAAAGACAAGGCGACAATCTCCTGCCAGATGGTGCATTGGAATAACATTTTACATTTCTTTAAGGGTGTTTTTAGACTTGGTTGAGACTTATCACTGCATTTCAGTTTCAGTATTTTTCTGCAAAACCAGACTGAGAACCTTACCTCCTTGTCTAAGCAGATCTTGCAGAAGGAAATTTGTGCTAGGTGAGAAGGTCCCTGAAGAAAGAACTGGGCAATCCCACTCAAGTGAGTCATCTAAGCTTCCTCTAGAAGATGCCAGGCATGCAAGTCCTATTTAAGCAAACTACTTATACTCAAAGCAAGCAAATCTCCTAAGAGGTCGCCTTAAGAAGAAAATACTTCCACTCATCTCCACATTAGGATCACTAAGCCTTTGGCAGGCACTTGAAAACTACCTCAGCTTGCATTCAGTGCTTGAGGAATCAAAGGCCACATAGTCATTGTTATTAGAAGAAGGAAAAGTAGAAGAGAAATTTTGTCTGGAGAAAGCTCAACACAGGGGATGGGGAAATGTAGGAAGCAAGTAACTGTAGGGACATCAGGCCATTCTTTGCATTTTTACAAAACTGAATTGCACAGATAGCAGTAGATCAATATCATGATGAAAACAGAATAATGTTGTACACACTCATCCCTGATTCTACAGAAATATGAAAAGGTTCTGTAGTTTTCTTTATGAATGAGTTTCACCATTATCTACACTGAATCTCAAGTCCAAATAGATGGGATGAAGAAATACTAAAAATAAGAGAAGTCTAATTCCAAGCCTGCACTCCTCACAGACAAACTGCTAAACTACGCCACTGGAAAGAACTTATATAGTCAACACCCACTAAGCAAGACACTGAGATCTAGTATCACAAAAGTAGACAATTTTATCTCTGTAGTACCAGCTTTACTAGCCAACATATTAATGAAATTATCCACTGCACATAATGGGGAAATTGAGAACACTTGGGGAAAGATGTGATAGACTTGAACAAAAAGAAAAAACACTAAATAATTTAATTCTGAGGAAATAAAATTAACTAGTGCCTTGCAAAAACAGAGTGAGAGAGCATACAGTAAGGTAAGGTAAGTAATATAAACAAAAATAAATCAAGATTCCCTAAAGATAGAAGAATCTGAAGTGGAAGAACTGCATCAGGAGAAGGGAATTTTAGATACAGTTAGGACACATGAGTAGTTACATGCACTCTAGTAAATAGCAGGAAGAAAATGCAGTGCTGTATGTCACAGTGGTAGAGGTGCATTAATGGACAAGAGCTTTGACATACTGTTAAAGAAAAAAAGACAAACTAGTCACATTACATTTAAAGACTTTCAGTTGTGTTAAAAAAAGAAATCAGCATTTCTAAGGACATAATTAATTCTTGTTTAACTTTAAGTGTAATACATACTTGACCAGATCTATCCTGTTGTTGATTGCAGCCCAGTGGAGAAGCGTTACGTTTTCTTTGTCTGGTTGTCGAACATCATACCCAGCTTCCACCAACTCTCTACATCGTTCATATATTCCATACCTTTAAGAGTAAAGTAAGATTTGTCAAAATGCTTACCTCAGATTAAAAGGCATTCAGCAAACACCATACTTCTGGTCACAATACAAAAATCTTCAACAGCAGAAAAATGAAAAAGAAACTTTACTTTCTTTTTCTATATGATTACAAATGTGTTGCAACAAGAAGCTTCCACTGGCAAAAGTTACATTAAACAAATTAAGATATTACAAAAAACTTTTGTCCATAGAAAATTATACTGCAGAGCAAGGCAAATTATCTACCAGTAGTATACTAAATTTAAGTAACTGTTCATTTTCCAGGGACTCCACCACCTTTGTTTCTCTTTTGTTTCTCACTTTGGTTTCTCACTTTGGTTCTCCTTCCTTTCCAGCTCTCGAAGAGCAAATAAAACTTAGGTAATTTGACAGGATCTTGCTAAAATTCAGAAGATAAGATCATCAAGCCAGTTACAAACACTATAGCAGTTCAAGTATATCCCCTTCTTCTTCTCAAGACAACAAATAGCAATCTTTCTGATACAAGTTAATATAATTATTTTAGGACACTTTGAAATTATGTACATTAATATGAAATTAATTATTTTATTAAAGAGAAATATTAAATGTGATGTACTGCCATTTGAAAAAGAATTCTGCATATATTTGAAAGTTGAAAAAATCAGGAAGCATAAACATCACTTAGGCATCTAATGTAGAAGTAACTCCAACATTAAATAATTTTTGCCTTCATCTTTACACTGTTTTACCACCTATTTTTAGTGTCAAAAATGCAACGCAAAAAAGCAAGTAAAGATTACATTTCAAAAACATGTATATCCCATAGGGATTTCTTAAGTCTCAAGGAGGAGAATGTGGGAACGCCTTGAAATCAAGGTCAATGCCTTGGGATATCTGACTTCTGCTAAAATAGAATTTTAACAGCTTCTCAAAGTTGGGACTCAACTAAGTTTTTCATATGCTGCTCCTATGTTTTACTTTCTGCAGAAGAGACAGCCTTAGAAAAGGCTACTCTGTTCTACTTGATCAGCTTGCATAACTGATGCAGAGACCTTCCTCCTAGGGTAGTTACCATTCTTACTTTTTCTTTCCTGTATTTGAATGGAACCTCAATCTGCATGATGCTCCCATAATGAAGATCAAATGACTCAAGCTGGTAAAACTCAGGAATGCTTTCTAAGCCTATTAAAAAATACTAGACATAGCAGCCCACAAAGATCACGCTGTCTTCAATTTCTTAGGAAAGCTGCATGAGAAACTATGAAAAAATGCTGGAAATTGTTATCATACTTTTTATCTTTTCAAACATTACAAGAGATCAGAACAAAGACTATTGCATGCAGTATATACTAAGTGGTAACACATTGGTAAAATGTGGTCCTTCAGATTGAGTAAAAAAGCAGTAGCCATGAACAATTTTGACAACAAAGCTTTTTTTTTTAATACGTTGGGGCAGGTGGAAACATGTTTGGGTTATGATGACTTAAAGATATGCAACCAGCTAGACAAGAGACACATACTCAAACAAACATGACTGCTAGGGAAACTGGTAAGGCTTTAAGTCAATCTAGCCTTGAAGCACACCACCTACCAAGTCCTAGTTTAGATCAGTAAGGCCTGATGAGTGCCTGTTCAAATGGCGTAACACATACACACCATTCCTGACTTCTCTTGTCAGCTGGAAGGGCCATGGAGACAGGTTAGGACTACGAAAGGCAGGTCAGGCCAGAACAAGTAGTCAAGAGAAAGGGGAAAGATGGACTTCTGAAACCAGGCCAGAAAATTCTGATCTTCCTACAGAACAGTATCACAGTGCCATATTACGGTGTCTGAGGGCAGCCTGGAAAATGATTCATATAGAATGGCAATGCAACCATTTGTTGACAAGCTGTTCTGCTCCAGTCAGCTGTTATGACACTCCTTCCAGCTGGAGATAGCTTGCTGCCTTCACTTACATTATGGATTCAATTTGTAGTTTAAGAAATAATTCACCTAAGCCCTGCTATCAGGTTTAACAGTCACCAGCTTAAAAAAATGTAATGTCTAAGGGTGTGTTTAGCTGACTCTCATCCTCCTTAAGTAAGCAGCACAAAACAACAAGTAGAATTTTTTTAAATAAAATATTCTAAGCTATTGGAAAGATACAAAGAACATAAAGATACAATAATGTTAACTTCCTATGAAATGCAAGAGGCAATCACATAAAGCTTTCATGCAGTGGATTAGGATTTTCCTTACATGTATTTGTTTTGGGTGAAATTAAGTTACTCTTCTTCAGAGTGGTTCCTACAAGACTATGTTTAGTATCTGGGAGCAAAACAGCCTTGATTAACACATCAATATTTTAGCTATTGCTGAGCAGTGCTTACACAGGGTCAAGACCTTTACTGCTCCTCATGCTGCCCTGCCAGTGAGCGGGCTGGGGCTGCACAAGAAGTTGGGTGGGGACACAGCTGGGACAGCTGATGCCAGCTGACTAAAGAGATATTCACGGCACTGGGCTCAGCAATAAAAGCTAAGTGACAAAAGAGGGACATGTGGAGTGAAGGTGCTTGTCCTCCTCACAGGTAAACATTACACGGACATGGCTGAACACCTACCTGCCTGTGGGAAGCAGTGAACGAATTCCTTTTTTTGCTTTGCTTGTGTATGCAGCTTTTGCTTTATCTATTAGAATTTTGTTTACCTTTATCCTTTTGGTCAATTTCTCCATCCAGCAGAGGGGAGCAAGAGAGCAGCTGTGTGGGGCTCAGCTGCCCAGCAGTTAAACCACTACATCGCTATTGGCCAGCTATGGCAAACCACGCATATGCTTTAAGATGAGTGTCCTATCAAGTTAACAACACAACACAAAATGAACCTCCTTGAAAGTAACCTTTGATTGCTACCCAAGTTTTTTTTTTGTTAGACCATGCTGCCAAGAAGCACCATCACAGTTTTGGGGAAAGGGTGAAGAGGGGTTTTTTGTGGTGAGGAGGTTGGAGGGGTTATTTGTCAGGTTATTTAATTAAACGCAAAACTCCAGTCTTACGGAGAATGTGACGCTACTTTCTGAAGGAACTTGGCTTAAGAGGTATGAAAACAAAGGAAAGCTGACACGAGTGACCCTGCAGCCTGTTGAGGCAGAATGCTGTTGTTGGTTCCCATAGAATGCTCCAGTTATGCTCCACCGATGTTTACAAGTACCTCCTTCTAGAATTCACCTGCACACTGTGGTGAGGCCCTGGGCGAAGACTGCTGGCATGGCTTCAGATACAAGAAGGAACAGTAGGAATAGATTCCTTCTTTTGGGCTCAGCATCATAGACTTCCAACTCTTCCCACTAGAAGGCAATCTACAAGTCACAGTACATGGGACAACTTGGCCACAAAACAGAACATGAAATTCTGCAATACATCACAACAACCTTGACAGGAAAACAAGGCTCTTTCCAAAAGTGATACTGAGAATGAGGAATACAGCAATTTTTTAATTTAAGTCACCCTCGGTTTGTGTGTTCCTAGCAATTTATGTTTGGTATTTTGAACTCAATTATAACTGTTTACTAGATGCAGCACACAAGGTAAAATTTTATGAATTTTCAATGTATTAAATTGTCAGAAGAGGATTTAAGGATCTTGACTGATGAAATCTGCCTGGCAAAAACGTTAGGAATTTACAACTATCTTCTCCTCTTCCTGGAAACAGCAGGCTCTCTACAATTAAATAAAACACAATCTGCTGCAGCTCTGGTTTCTTCAGCTCTGTCCCAGAAGTCCAGCATTTTTCTCTAACATACAACCTACAGTCTTCTTCCCTCAATTTGCTGCAGCTGACTTCACCTTGCCTTCTCCAAAGGATCAAGACATGCTGTTAGGTTAGAAAATTACAAAGTCACCTATTTCAGACACTCAGCATAATCACGCTTGTAATGTTGTTATAAAGGGCTCTGTGCCCTTCAAGAGTAATGGAGAGTAAGATTGAAATCCTCACAGGAGGCTGATGTATTAATCTAACAAATATTCAGCATCTGAGCGAATTCTAGAGGGTGATACTGTAAACATCAATATGGAACATAATTAAAGCATACTGAGGTTGTCTTGTTCTGAAAGAAATGGAAATAGTCCACAAAAATACCATTGTGTAAGCTCATTTTGCTACCACAGTCTCTAAGCTATTTCAGTAACTAACCTGTAACATTTTATTTGTCATTGCAGGTTAAAGATATTCTGACCTTAATACTTGGAAAAACAGTACCCTACTGCCTTCTGCATTTTAAATACGAAATAATTTTCTATTCTTTTATCTACAAACACATGGAGTCTTGAAAATAGACACTGCCAGCTTTGCAGCACGATTAACATTAAATTTGGCCACAATAACAGGAAGGAATCTCTCTACAGTGAGCACATCACCATGCCAACAAAGAGTAGGTAAACCAGGAGCTTACTCCTCATCTTGCTATCATTGTAACTCAAATCAAAGCTGTATGAACTGGAAATGCAATTAACAAAAAAATTACCTTTTTTCTCTTTGGAAATCTCATTCCAAATAATGGTGGTAAACACTAACAAAGCCTTTAACACATTCTCAAGGTTTTTGTGTTAACAGTAGGATAGTTTTGTTTTCAACAGAAAAGGTTTAACTCAAGAGCTGCTTAATAGACCATTAACAGCAGTGTTGAAAGAAAAGGAATTCAGCTCTTAAATACTGTTCTGTTCCAAAGCCCTGAATTGTCTAGACAGTCGTGGCCATTATTACTAAGGTGGTTAAAAAAGCCCCATCCTTCCACAGGAAGGAACGTCAGGTACATTTCACTTTCGGCAATATAATCAACCCCACAGGCACAAATTATCAGGAATAATGGATGTGTACCTGTGTCACAGTCAGTCCACTGTCTCCTGTGGGTAGCTCAAAAGAGCCAGGAGTAACTGTTCCCTTGGCAAACCCTTACTAATTTTAATTATTCCATATATACATTTTTTTTTAAATCAGCTACCCTATGACTGATGAGAAACAGTCACGAAAAAAGCATGTATCCAGCAATTTTTTTCCTTGGTGAGGTTCAGCATGATTAATATTTTACGCTGCACTCTTTCACAACGCACACAACTTCATTTTGAATGATCTCATTGAATAAAACTTAAAAAAAAAGTTAATCTTGTGATAATGAAATCATAACACTTGAGCACAAGGAATCAATCTTCCAGATGTCACAAAAGCACTTTTTAATACTATTAATGTTTAATACCCACGTTCATAATGGTCATTTAACTTACTTTCAACAAAGCTGGAATTTGGTCGAACTCCCTACAAGCCAGAAGTGTCTATTCACTCTCAACAGAACAGAACACCTCAATGCAATGATTATTGTGTCTCAAATTTTGTTCTCCTAGTGACAGTCCATCACATGCTCCTCTACCTGAGAGCTTTAGCTACTTCTCAGTTTCTCAGCTTAAAAAAATTAATACAAAACAAAGGCAACAACTTTGTCAAGTTAACACAGCATGCTTCCCAAGACATCATATTAAAACTTACGACTGCTGCCTCGGATGACAGAGGGCTACTGCTGCCAGACAATAGAAATAAATGCACCGAACACATCACCATTAAATTTCACTTTTAAATCACTTGTGATGGTTTTGTTGTTTGGTTTTTCTAGACAAGGCTCCATTCTCTCCCAATGGAGAACTCTGAATATCAGAGAGGAACAAAACTAAAGGCAAGCATGGATGAATTCTTTACTATTCCTTTGAAAATAGTTTTTTAAATACAGATGAGTGGCCTGCTTCTGCTTTCACAAACTGTCCTGGGTTGACAGTGCTCTCTATCCCATATCGTGGACTACCTTGTTATGTCTAACAGCTGTCCCTGTTTTCCTGTTGGCTGGGCGGGCACTGTCTGCCCCCCCTTCCCTTTCTTTGCTCGCTGGCTTTCAGGCGGCTGGTTCCGCTCTTTGCTGCTTGCACTTTTTGCTCTTTTTTTTTCCTTCTTTCTCTTTCTGCCACCTCTGTGTCTCTGTTTGTTTGTTTGTTTTTCCTTTTCCTCTTTTCCCCTTCTCCCCCCCCTTTAAGATTTTGGACCGGCACTGGATCTGACCTGACCTGAGAAGTCTGAGGATCTCCGGGGCCCGTGAAAGAAGCTCTGCGCCCTCCCCCTCACAGTAACCTGAGCTTTTTTTTTTTTTCTTTTTTTCCCTTGTGTCGGGGGGTGTTTATTCATTTGTCAATAAACCGGTTTTTTCCACTTTGTTCGAGAAATTCCTTCCCAAACCCAGGGCTGGGGGAGGGGTGGTAGAGGTTTTGTTATTAGGAGATTCCTTTGGAGGTTCTCCCCTAATTCATCCTAAACCAGGACAAAAACACAGTGGAGACTTTCTCTGAAACAAACAATTTTGCTATAATCAAATATAAGATGGCAAAAAAATTACACACACGCTCTAACATCTGCAACATGAAGGTCCATGAAAGGGCAACTTCTAAAGCTACCTAGATGCTCTTGGACATGTTTACAACAAAGTCAGTGAAAAGTGTTCTTTGTATGAATAGGTACTAAAACCAAATACTATGACTTTTACTCCAGCAAAAGTTTCTGCAAAATAAAAAACAGAGACTATTTTTGATACAAAATATGTTGAGGGCCCCAGGTCTTTGTGAGAACTTATAAGAATAATGGATAAAATACACAAACACCAATAAACTCTTTTCAATGAGCCAATAAATGCAATTTATTTGCAATAAATGCAAATAGCTACATCATTTTAGTAAAAAAGTATCGTTCCAAGAACACTGAATTAATTTAGCAGTAGCATTATTTACTTTACTGCAAGTCTTATGATAATTGGTGAGTTTATTTTCTACCTTAAATTTCAGAGGTATTTCCCTTTATGACAGACATCTTTTATAACATGGCCTTCAAAACCTAGTAAATGCTTAAATAAAGGTGTGTCTGAAGGGACACAGCCTCAAGCCACACCAGGGAAAGTTTAAGCTAGATATTGGAAAAAAATTCTTCACAGTAAGAGTGTTTTGGCATTGGAATGGGCTGCACAGGGAGGTTTGAGTCGCCATCCCTGGAGGTGTTTAAAAAAGACCTGATGAGGCACTCAGTGCCATGGTTTAGCTGATAAGGTAATGTTGGGTCAGAGGTTGGACTTGATGATCTCAAAGGTCTTTTCTGACCTAGTTTATTCTGTGATTCTGTGAATTCTCCTTTGAGTCAGGGAAGTGCTGCCTGGATACCACAACTGATCATGTTGACAGTCCCCCTTCCCTGCAATAATAACCATTAGGGCCACAATATGAAACTGCAGTCCTTGTGGTGGGATGTCAACTCATAGCTGTTGGTTCTCGTAAGGAGATCAGAAAAGAAGTGTAACAACTCAGCTGAAAGCACAGATCAGCCTGAATCTGAGGGTTAAGAGGGACAAAGATATTCTAGGTTTTCAAACATGCAATGAGCATACAAGAATAGAAGCAGGTAACTTGTAAAACCACTTCTACTATCAAACACGTTTTCATACTTTTATAAGAAGCAGCCAGTTGGATATCGTGCCAATATTTTAATTCCTCAAAACACCGTAATGTATTATAGGTTGCAGTGCTACTATTAAGTATTTAGAGCAACAACAGCAGAGTCAGCCATCTCTTTCAGGAAGCTAAATTCCTTATAGCTCTGAACAAAAAGTGAAGCAAAGTACATACTTCCTATGCCTAAGCCAGGCCTGTGTCACATGCAGAGCTGCAAAGTCGCTTTCAGTTCAGGCAGGGGGCTTTTTAAGAAAAAAATGCAAGAAAAATCTTCTCTTAAGAAGAAAAAGGCAAATAACTCTGCAAGATTGATAATGGCTTAAGCATCCAAATTAACAATACAATAATAAAAGTTAAAATCTTGAAAATGAACAGAACTATCTCAGTTCATTGAAGAAAAGTGATGGTGGTGATATTTTCTGAATGGCAAACAATAGCAAACTAAAAAATAGTGTCATGACAACTTTCTGGAAAGTCTTGTAAATTAGTGTCTGCTACAGGACTGTGAGACAAACAAATTAGTGCAATACATCTGCATAAAGAGAGCCATTAAATCTGCACTCAGTTTACTCCTGCAGTCATCCTTCAGTACTAAAATCAGTTTTACAGTAGGATTGAGATTGCAAAATCAGAGATAATGGAAGTTAGAGACACATTCTTTCTAATCTATAAATCAAACAAACCCTTATCTTTGCATATAAATGTTGTCTGCTTACCTATCATCACCTATGGAAAATAAACATCAGTACCATTCTCTCTTCCAACAACCTGTCCAGCAACCACCTATATTTACAGCTTACCACAATTCCCCCATATTTTTTTAAACAATCATCATAAATTTGTCATAACAATAATTCTGTAGAGGTTATTTCTGAAATCTTCCACTATTGGATTGAAAAATTATCTTCTACTTCACATAAATAGAACAACCTGTTTTACTGTTTCTAACTGATACAAACACAGACCAATCTAACATTCAAAAATAAACTTACTGTGTGGCTTTGACAATGTCCCAAGTGCTGTAATCATCAATGTGGCTTTTCCGTCCAAGAGATTCACTGTATCCATGGTTATAATGGCTTTGAGGTTTTATTTCCTAAAAAAGACAAATTTGCTTTTAGGACACCCAAATCATCAAGTTTCTGAGAAAAAAAAAATAATTGTATAAGCAAAACTAAAACCAACACACAGTTCAATGTACTATAAAGCCACCTAAATACAGGAGTGGTACATTTCCATATTTTGAAAAGCGGGCCACCCTGCTTTCCTGCTTTTATTCCCCAGGATACTTTTCAAACACTTAAAAAAACCCACGATTTGCAATCACAGGGTTCTGCCAAATCCTACACTTTTTTCCTACTTGTATTTTTACAGAAGGCTAACAAAAACTAGGGACAAATTTCCTTAGGTAATATTGGGTTTGGGGTTTTATTTTTTGGTTTGCTTTACTTTACTTTTATAAAAGTAACATAACATAGGTAGAAAAGCTATTTCCCATAAACTGACCAAGTCTCACTCTGTTACTGCAAATAAGTGTTGCATTTCACATAGCAGAGATTATCTGTGGATGTTTAAGCTGTGGGTCTCAGGAGTAAATGGCATGACCATGATGTGTTCTTCAGCAGATTGAGCTCCCTGACTTAATTCTGTTGATGAAGGGCAACACTTTCAGGCTCAGTGCTCGCCTTGGTGGAATCTATACTCAAACATTGCATTAACACATCACCAGGGCAGTAACACACCATTCCTCTTTACAAACACATGAAAGCTCAGCAAGCTGAAATTGAACAATTAATTTTATACATCTTCTGGACAATTTTCTATGTGTTGCAGATGCTATAGCTGATTGTCTGTGTGCATCAGCCATGCAATTCAGTATAGCTACATAAAAAGCATGAAAACTGCTTTTTCATGAGTGAAAAGGAAAAAAAAAAAGGAGCAAGTTCTCCGCAAGTTTTAAAAATGCATTTCAGTTGATTTCACTAAACTGTGTTGTTTACTTGCAGTTTTCCCCAACATATACTACCATGAGAAGAATTATCTTTAATCTAAACCTGAAAAAACTTTTAAACGCTTTATGAAAAGTGTTGAGTTAAAATAGTTCCAACTTCCACTTAGCTACTGAAATGAGTGATCAACTTGTTTATTATACTATACAGATTTTTAATTTTTTAAAAATAAAGATAAATGAGTCAAGACAATGACCATGTAGTGCACCTAACCTTAACAAGGATGATTCATAGTCACAAATCTCCACTAGTACCTCTCCCTAAAGGTGTAGGTTGCCCTGTTAGCTCAGCTAAGAGATGTACTACAGCCAGGGAGAGTTCCAATTGCCAGCAGCAGCTGGCCTTCCTATTTCTCAAGTTCTCTCAGCTGGGCGGTAATTTCTGCAAAAGGAGATGTTGGGCACAATGAGAAATAACTTCTTACTGTGCCCAGGTGTGACTAGTGAGCCAAAGTGTTTTCCTGCTTCCCGGGGCATTAACCAGCTCTCCATTGAATGGACAGGAGTTCAGCTGAACTGCCCCTCACCCTCAGATGTTACTCATCTTGGCGGCTATTTTAAAATACAATTTCTACTCTAAAATTACTGCATACATTATCTCTTTTAAAGAGGCAAAAAACCCTCTAAGTTCTGAAACCCACATTTTAAGTATTTCTAGATCTCAAAATGCTGAAGTACCACTTAGGCAGAAGTCTAAAAACTTTGGCTATCAGTTATAACTTCAGAGTAAACTATCAAGAAATTAGTCTAGTTGCAAATATGAAAACCCTCAATAATAATTTAAAAACTGAGTAACTTTAGTTGAGCATGTTTGTATTCATTACATACAATATACCTATTCCAGACAGGAGGAAAATAAATCCAAGTATGAATTCCTAATGCAATAAGTACATTTTGTTGCACTAAATTAATATAGTAATTTACACCATCAGAAAAATTATGAAAATTTATACACTAAAAATTCAAGAAATCAAAACATTTAGAGCTTTAAAACCAAGACACAGTTTACACTGATGATTACGGCAGCAAGTCTGCATTTTCAAAACAAGCTTATTCTTATGCATGACTTTTCTCCAAAAAACCATTTTTTTCCATTTCATGCTGTACCTAACTGATCAGCAGATTTTATATATATATATATATATAAATTTTTTTTTACCACAATGTTATTCTGACGCATTTAGTTTTTCTTCACTAGCCTGAAAAATTACCTAGATGAACCAATCAAGCATTGCCAGCCCAGCAGGAAGGTTGCTCTGTTGCCATCTCTACAGGAGAGACAACCTAAAAATGTAACAGGGCATCTGCTGTCGTCCAAATAGTATGTTACAACCAATCCTCTTACAATTTAGAAACACAGCTTTGCTTTGTATCTGAAAAAGGCAACAGCTTAACCAAACCTTTTTTTTCCCCCCAGCTACTAGATAAGCCAGAGCCTTATCTGGAGTAAAAGATGCTGGAAAAGATACCAGAGATCATTACAATTTAAAAGAGAAAGTAAAATATAAGAGAAGGCTATATTCATTATTTTGTCCCACATGGTTTTTTGGTTTTTTTTCTTTTCCATCATATTAGGAAGAGAGCAGGATTTATACCATCTCTGTTAACCGAGTATTCCACCATACAAGAGCAGCAGCGTTATCAATTTGTAATGCTCAGACCTCGAAATGCTAAAAGAATAAGTAGACCTGAACAAAAAGCATTCACAGTCAGTCCTGGAGCATCTTAATGAGTAGACAGGAGTTTGATGTATTTTTTTAGCCTCCCACAGGTACTGGAAAGAGAAAAGTCTCTCTAACATTTATTAAAAACAAACTGAGACACTCGGGCTGGTTTTCAGTAACACATTCATGTATCAGACATTTTTACTAACCTGCATTTTCCTGACCACTTCAAGCAAGTAAACCCAGTTTCTGTTCCATTAAGCCTGCACTAGCCAGTCAAGAGAGCATTCCCAAGCAGTACAGTACATTTCTGCCAGCCTAGAGTGATCATGAAATCACTTATGATACTAATGTTTTCACAAAAAGGTTTATGGGACTACGACAAAACCTTAGGTGTTAATTAATAACCATGTAAATTCAAAAAGTGAGAGGTGATATTAGCTCCTGTTATACCAGTTTTCTAATAACTTAAAGGCAATCACTTAAAAATATATATATATATTCCTTCTGTACTGATAGTATCTCTGAATTACTCTAGTTAACAGAATTCAAAAGTTTCAGTATACACTAATGCAAAATAGCTCAAGTGAAAAAAACACTTGAGGTGATGGCAGGTGAAGCATGACAAGAGTGAGCAAAAAACAATTCTGCCTTCCCCCCAGTACAAACATGAGCAGCTACAATCCATTTGTTTAATATAAAGACTCAAAACAAACATAAACTTAAAATAAACCCTATATTTCATAATTTATTGAGAGAGTTGAGTTTGTATTTTATGTTTAGGAATAGTTGAAACAATTCCTAAAATCTCCAAAGTTTTATGAACATCACAGTCTCCAAAATCATACCATGGAGTCTTCTACACCACAGTGTAAACTGTGGAAAAAAGGATGACTTTAGATGCACCTGAGAAGAATATGCAGACACTGCTCATTTTGGAAGTAAATCTTTAACAGTAAATCACAGCAAAGCAGATAAAATCTGAATTCTCAGCCAATATAGTCAATTCTCTGCAGCCTGGACATAGATTCCCAATGTTAAACTCAAAATTTATCACTCATTATTATCTGTGCAACTTGACAGTACCATGCTGGCTACTTCAAGTGCCATTCTATGAGGGCAACTCTTACCTGGCATTTTGAGCACCAAGTTTATGACTCTAATCTGCAGAGTAACCTCTGGGTTCCTAAGTCAAAAAGCTACCACAAATCAGAAGAAAACCTGGATTTTGTGACTCAAGTAATACTTGATTCACCTGGTGATAGGTGATTTGGACCAAGTCAGTGCAAATAATGCTGTTACACACTATGCTTGGCTGACAAGGCAAAAATGAAAGAAGCAAGGTAGCAGCTAGGAACTTAAAATAAATTTTTTCAGAGTTCTGAAATTCCTGTGCAGGCCTAGAGTACAGGAATATAAATGCAGAAGACCAGTTTTTCCTAATTATTCTAGAAAGAATGATTTAGAGAGAAAAAACCAAAGACTGATACTAAGAGAATGCAACATTCTGCCACTAACTGGGCAAGGTACCAATACCAGGAAATACCAGGAAAACAAATGACAGGCCTTGAGAAGACCTGCAATGCGTGGATGCAAACAAGGTATCTGCTCAAGGGGACACATTTCCCAATGCCAAACGTTTAGCACAGCAACTTAAAAGACTACCATATACTAACTAAACTCAATCTCTTTTCATACACATTGCTACCTCAGACAATGGTTTCAGCAGGCACAGCCATCAGACACTGCTGTAACACACCCAGGCCAAAGCTCCCCGTGCCCAGGCGTGGCACCTGCTCACCCCAGCAGGACCAACCCCAGTGGTGCTGCACTGGGGGGAATTGGCCCAGCGTAGGTCATTTGCTTTGGCAGCTAAACTACAAAGAAATCACACCCAGGACATTTACACAATGAGTTAACAAAAAATAGTAACACACAGAATAGAGATTACTTCCTACAACTTGCTGGACAGTAAAGAAAGCTCAACTTTTAAATTCTACAGTGATCTAGATTACCTGCTTCCCACTACTAAAGGAATAGAAATAAGCATTAAAAAGTGAAAAAAGAATCAGTAGAGACTTTAAAGTTTCCACTTAAAAGAATGAACCTCTCCTAGATTCATACACCCTCAGACAAATTTTAGAAATGCACTTTAAATTCTTGAAACTACTATGACTTTTTTAAACATATGATATGCCAGATTGATAATAAAGTAGCAACATAACATTTTGAGCCTAGAGTATAAACTGCATTCACAAATGGCTTCAACAACACTTCTCAAGTGTTAAAATATTTTCCCTTTTTTTGATGAAAATATTTATTCTAGGAAAATTTAACTTTTCAATGATGATATGCTGTTAAAAACCCTAAACAATCAATTAAAAGATGAAAAGCTAATTGAAACCCAAGTGCACTTGTTTTTTGCTACTTTGATCTTGACAATGGCTCTTCCCCAGTTGAGTGAGGAAGACCAGTAAGAAGGTAGCAGAGCAGAGGCCTGATGTCACTGATTAAAAAAAGGCAAGTAGCAAACACTAGATTTCCAGTTGTTTCATCCTGTTTCAGGGAGTCATGTTCAAGCAGGACTTGAGCCAGAAGAGTTACCTTTGCTAAAAGGGAAAGGTCATTCCTGAGCCCACTGTTCCCCACTGCTCTGGGTTCCAGCTCCTGCTGCCGAACTCAAGGCAGATTTGGCACTTGGAGCTGTGGTCGCACCATGCCCACTCCTCCCATTGCAGGAAAGGGGCAGGGGGATCAACAAGACACAGAAAAAACTCAATCTTTAAGTAGGAAAGAGAGCTAAATCTGCTTCTCCTGTGAAAACAGGCTCCAGAGCCACTGACAGTGGGAAAGCAAGCCAACAGAAGGTAGTGGGAACATTTCTGCACCTGCCAATTGTTAATCTGACTAAGTAATCATGGACAACAAACTTCAACTTTTATATAACCAAGAAGCTGGGCTGACAGGTTGAAGAAAATTATTCTGCTTAGAAATTACTAGAGTTGGCTGGTATGGAAGGTTGCAAGAAAGACAAATTCTGCTCATCTGTAAAACTGATATTTGGTTCCTTCATTCCTACCAAGGATCACTTCTTCTGGATGAGCATCCACTTCAGTGACTATCCTTTGACAAGGCCCAAATCACTCACATGCATCTGTGACTACTTTGACATTACTCATTAGTCACAAAATGTGCAGATTGCTTGCACAGATGCACAAGTAATGCAGTGTAGGAAAAAAAAAAAAAAAAAACAACAACAAAACACCACAAAATAACAAAAGAGAATTAAAAAATACATATTTTGGTAAAAAAAGAAACAACACAGAAAAAAAGCAAACCCCCTCTGGAAAACAGGACCAGTAAGATGGGGAAAGAGAAGATAATGCAAAATATGAAATGTAACTCCAAAGGAAAAAGCATGAAGTGCAAGGGAGAGGTGAGGGGAAAATGTTTATTCTTGAAAGCTCTGCTAGTATCGGCATTTCCAATCAGTCCTCCTCATAACCAAATGCATAAGTTGTGCTCATTTCCCCCCAACACTCAAAGCTTTCAATCTTTTCCAATAAAAAAGCCTAAATGAAATGAGCTTAAGAAGGACACTGAGAATAGTATTTACAGAAATAAAAAAAAGTTATGCACGAAAGAATAAGATGACCAAGACTGAATTAATCTGAGATAGTGTCATGGGTTGAAACAGTATCTCTCTGCTAGGACCTTGGAATTCTATGGACAGGACAGGCACCTATGGCGGGGGGGGGGGGGGGGGGCAGGTTTTGGACTTCACATGCAGTTCTGACCATTCAGAAAACAGAAGGCGACTTTTGGTAATACCCATATAAAAGCTGAAGCTGGGTTGGAGACACTTTCTCCCCCCTCCGGCGAGCAGGTAACTCATGGGCAGCTGAAGAGAGCCCGGCTCAGGCCCTGGCCGCCCCAGGAGGGCCGGGCCCGGCCGGGATCCGGGAGCCGCTGCCCCAGGGCAGGGCAGGGGAGGCGGGGCTGCAGCTCCGTGTGTCTGGGCCGGGGCAGGGATCGGGCTGGGCTGTGGCAGGACCGTGCCCCGGCCCTCCTGTCTGCCGGCACCCCTGGCCCGGGGGGAGGCTGGGATCTCTCCCTCCCACTCCACGCTGGGCTTTACAGAGCAGCTGGCAGCGGCTGGAGCCATCAGATGGAGGGATGGAAGACAAGGTGTCCATTTGCGGCTGCCGCGCAGAGATCACCGGAGCACCGCCCGCCGGGACAGGCTTTAACTCTTTACTAACACAGAGTGAGACTTTAAACCCCAATCCTTCTCGGAGATGAGAGAAAAGGCCAAGCTGGAGACATGTGGAGGGACAATATGGAGATCTCAAAGTCAGTAAAAAAAGACTGACTTTTTTTTAAGTGATAGAGATGACGAGTTGCCTTGGTTCTAGGCTGAAAATATCTGGATTTTGGTAACAAGATAATCTTCTAAATCGTGGACAATATAAATTGGGGAGATGATTTGTGGATTTGAGCAAAGGTATCTGTGATGAACTCAGTGAATATTTTTGTGCCCCCGTGAGAGTTGAACAGACAGAGATGAGAAAACGCCCTCTGCCAGTGAAGAAGTGAGGAGACCATCTCTGCTCCCTGAGTTGAAAAACATCCTGTTTTTTCTGAAACAGCTCATTTTTAAAAGATACCACCCCAGTTTGTGAAACCCATGGCCCATAGGTAATCATGGGAAAGGCTACCTGATATAGGAAGTTCCACAGACGTAGATTCTCTGGGCGGGCTGCTTTTGTGTGAAAGTTACCAAACCACAGGAGTGACTTCTCTCTCTCTCAAAGACTGAATGAAAGACTGTTTTATAAGTGGTACTGACCCGGAGTTCTGAGTTTTGCCTCTTTACATTGTTTGTAGAAAATGAAGAGTTCGTAGTGAGAGGTTTTTTTGAGTGTGGCTTTAGAAATTAATTTGTGTTGGGTTTTATTCTTTTTTTGTCTTTTCTTATTTTACTTCTCTTACTGTATGTTAATAAAATCTATCTGGTTTTGCTTCTTAGTTGAGCCTGCTTCTGCCTTTTCCTCCCAAAATCCTATATCTCAGTTAGCAAACAAATTGGGCAAATGTAAAACTTCCACATAAATGGTGCCGTGACTTGGATAAGCAAACCTAAACCACAACAGACAGCAACTTCCTAATTCACAATTATACATAGCAGAAGGATATGAATAGGTCAATATTCCTGCTCGGCCATAAGGAGGGGAGGAAAAGAACTGCTGCTTACAGCTGCCACACATGGCTCTGGTAGGCATTAGCAGATGGCCAAGACTGCTTTTCCTTTAACATTCTGCGAGGTTGCTGCAAGGAAGCCACGCCATGATCAAAATCAGACACTCAAATTCTGAATGGTGACCAAGATCATTGAGACTTAAAGAAAAAATACTAACAAGTTTCAAAATAAAAGGTTCAAAATAGAAGTATTACCTTCCACAAAATATTGCATGCTATTGCCTCTGTTTCTTAATGGAAACAAAATAATTTCTTTTTAATTGATGACTACACTGTTTTCATATCTGGCTGCAGTCAGATACTCATAATAAAATTGGAAGTGACTGCAACTGTTTCAGGGAAGCTGAATAATAATCCTCATGTATGTGTGTTACATTTAGCAGGACTACTGGAGGTTAGTATTAAAGGATTCCTTCCCCCATATTTGGATGTTCAATTTCCCTGTTCTTCATTTACTGCAATATAGTGCCTTTTAGTTTGCTCTCCCAGTTTTCCTCCTACTTTTAAAAAGGTGCAAGAATCTATACAGACAAATTTATACATAGTTATTTGCATATTATAAACACCCACATTCATTTATATACACAAAAACTAGTCACTCATGAATCCACATTAATAGAAAAATGCTCACTAAATACAAGCAAATCAATCAAACACAACAAAAACACAAAAAAGAGATACTGCTGGTATTTGAATAGTTTTTATGGAAGATTCTCTTCTTAAGTTTATGGTAACTTTCCTTCCCCTGCCCCTTCAGCTAATTCTGCAACACATGAAGTCACAGAAACAGAGGCTCACATGTCTTAGTGTTAGAGGGAATCACGATTAACCCTTTACAGGCATAAGAAGAGTAGATTTTTCTTCTCTAGAAACCAGTTTCTCCCAACATTTACTGCTGCAACAGCTAATCTAACTGTTGACTGTCATCAGCTGGGGACAGTCTGATCCTTCCCATAGTCACACCAACACCCAGCCCAGAAAGTTAAGAATTCTCTAGGGCTATGTAGGTCCATAACTTTGAGGAGCCAGAGTGTTCAGTAGCTATGAGCTGTTAGATTGTCTGGACTGGGATGATTCACATACACCTTCAGTTTAGCTAATCCATGCTACAAAATTTCCACCAAAACAAGACTACATTCTGCATAAAAAAAAAAAAAAAAAAAAAAAAAAAAAAAAAAAAAAAAAAAAAAAAAAAAAAAAGAAGAAGCATGTCATACCACTTTTTTTATTAACTGATCAAATTATGCATTTAAAACAAAAAGTTCAGTGTTTGGCTTGCAAATATGTACCATCAGACTTGCCTTCCTTTGATCCTTAACCATTAACATTAGGATTCTCTCTGCCCCCATTATAGCACTAAATTACACAAAATGAGTATGACACGATAAAATGAACTTCTATTCAATGGTGTTCCTGTTACTGTTTTCCATTACTTTTTCCATTTTACTGCATTTTGTGAAGTCTGTTCAGTTTACCTCCTATAATTTTGGTCTAATTGCAGTTTCTTGACGCACTAAAAGAAAAGATGCATTTATGAAAATCCCTACAGAAGCCAATTATAGAATACATATACAATGGAAATAAATCTGTGTCTAATACTCAGTCTTTTTTAAATCAATCTATAGTTTAAGTTGACAATGCTTTCTTTAAAAAGTGGTGAAATAGATTGAGAAAAGCCTCACCTCAAACACCATAAAGCAGTCCTTTTGCTGCTACAGATTTCCACCCACATGCAAGTCAGGCATCACACAGAGAGCATAATCCTGCATACTCTCCAACATGGATCTAATTTTTTACATAACAAGTTAGAGATGCTCAACTAGAGGCCTTAATCCAACCACTCTATGCAGAGGTCAGAGCTCATGTGATTTAAAGCACAGCTGATAACGATAAGTTTCATGTCTTCAAAACATGCACCCACAACCAGTTCATTGTTTTCTAGTAATTTCCTTGAAGATGCTCCTAAATAGAGCAGTCTTATACTTTAGGAAGCCACAGCTTCACAAAGAGGCTTTTAAAGAGGCCTTGTATTTGCACAGACAGCACCAAAAGCGCATGTTTTAAAAAGCGCTACATTTACTAACATTTCTAAAGGTTAAAAAAATTAAAAGCTTAAAATGCTATGGTGTAAAGCTCACTAAAAAACTTTTGTTTAGTCAGCAACTTACATCAACATGTACATTTATCTTTTTGGCTTTCTTTTCAAGGGGTGTTATATTATGTTCTCAGCCAAAAATCTCTGGACTTTGGCAAAAATGGAACTATTCTTTTTCCAAGTGACTTACACAGGTCTAGGTTTCATAATACATGAGGTTACAGAGCCATAAACCTTGAAAAAATAATCCCTGAAAGACCTAGCATTAGGAGTCAGTCATGAGATTAATGTAAAAACATTTACATATTTCACTCTGTTAAAGTGCTAAACTTCAAAAATGCACCCAAGTATGGGGACTGCCAGCTCCCCATCGACCTTCTGTCAATGCTTTAGTGCACTCGACCCTTCCATGAGCAGCTTAGTGAACTGGCAGAAAGTTATTCACAGTGGTTTTTTTACTGGATACATTTTCTACTGATTTACTTCCAGCTGGCTCATACTGGGACCAGACAAGCATCACTGGCATGTGAGTACAGCCAGAATCATCTCAATCACAATCAGCTTAAGACAAGCTAAAAGTGACCTGCAATCAGGCAGGTGATCACACTGCTGGTACTGGCTGCACCTTCTCCATTACCTCTTGTGCATTCTCACAAGAGCACAGTAAAGGTGACAGATCAGGTCACAGACCCATCCCCCCAGGTCACCCAGTGGCCACACAACTGCAAGAGCTCACTCCAAGACAGGTGAGGAGCTGTGTCTGGGTTCCACCATGGCCTGAGACCAGTTTAAACTCAATTATAAAATCACATCCTTAAGGGGCAGCAATGCTGGTGTTCTCAGAGTATGCTCTGACGTCCTCCCTCTCTTGCCACTGCACTCACTCCTGGTTTGAGTCATCTTCTGATCTTGAGCAGCTTTCCAAGCTCTGACCACAGCATTCCCACTATCCTCCACTTCTGGCACCTCCTCCTTCATAGAGAGAAGCAAGGAAACACTTCTATATACCTCAGGGCATCCTACAAGTGTAGGAAGAAATTACTAGATCTCAGAATTGCACAAGACAAATTATAGTCTAATGTTACACCATGTACTGGGCGTGACAGGTCCAAGGCTTCGATTCAGCCAGGCTCCCTTTGCCTTCAGAAAAAGCTTTCTACTTTGCTCCACAGTCTCATTTGTAATATACCCCAGTGTTTCTCTCAACTCCAAGGATACCATGAAAGTCAAATCTTTATCTCATACTGTCTTTGAAAAGCCTCAGAGGACAGTGTGCGTGCTGAAATATCAATTACTGAGGTTGCTCTATCTAAACACATCAGTACCAGTGGCAATATTGTTCAGTTTTCAAGCAAACAGCAAACAAACATTTTCCTCCTTAATTTGTAAATTTTCTTCCACATCCATAAAGTTTTGTTACTTTCCTAAGCAAACAGACAAACACAGTGAAACAAGCACTGCTGAAAGACTGATCTGTGAAATCTGAGAGAAATAAAGCCTGTGCTTAATAAGTAAAGGTAAAGTGAATCAACACAAATATGGGTCAAACCAGACATACATTAAGAGGGCCTGTCTCAAAACAAAACTTTAACTTTAAAATCAACTACTGCCCAAATCAGAAGAAGGTACATAGAACAAAAATTGTAAATGGTTGAAAACTAGTTTAAGTGTTTTACCAGATGCCCAAGAAGTGACAATTTTACCACTGAGAAAAAGATCAGAGTGGTAAAAAACTGTGCCATTTACAAAGGGAACTGTAACAAAACAACTCTAAAGAAAATCTTGTAAGAATGCCAAGTGAAGCATTGGCAATGACCATGACAAATCAGAAAAACATGAAAAAACAAAATGCTAGCAAAAGGATACAATACCTTCCTAACCCTAGAAGGGCAAGCACCATCCTAACAATAAAAGAAATTAGCAGAAGTTGTCAAAATTAAAAGTAAAAATGATAGAACTGTCAATAAAAGCACAAACCCACAAAATCTGAAAATGTTTGCTAAGTGCAGAACAAAAAGTCTGACCAAAAAATTTAAACTGCCCCAATAAAATGCTTTCTATAGAGCAAGTATTAAACTACTGTAAAATACTGGTTGTTTGGGTCAACTATATAGTCCAAAAGATGTGAATATTCCTATTCATTAAGCCAGAAGAAACTCCTGCAGTCTGGATACAAGATGACATGGGTTATAAACTGTAACCATTTTAAGTTATTGCTGGCTTTTCTAGGTTTTGATATTAAACTGACAAAAAAGCAAATACTAGTAATAGAGCAAACTAGCAAAGATTAGTACCATGGCTTCACAGGAAATTAAACCTGTCACTTTCATTTGATAAATTAGTAGCAATGGTCAAACACAGTTAATGTCCAAAGTGTTTGGTTTCGTCAAGAAATTGGAACATAATTAAAGTTAATGTGGTTTATCTTGCATGTATTAAAAACTACAGGTAAGCAAGCTTTTTTCTTATGATTTGCTTTGTGACTATTCTACATACTCTCCTAGTTCAGGAATATGCTCCAAAAAAACCCTGTCCTGGTTTTTTCAGTAGTTCCCATTTTTAAACTCCCAGAGAAGTGTCAATATGAAAACACTAAGCAGCTTTCAGACGCTGTACCTTGACCCACCCTGTTCCACCATTGTCGGCAACCTAGAAGTAAACAACAGTTAGAGATAATTCTTACTGGGAGGGGAGGGCAGGGAGTGTGTGGAGAGAGAAAAAGGGAATAACTAATACTCTCTTATGATACAACTTGGGACAGGACAAAATTAGGAGTTTTAAATATCAACAAAAGCTAAGTTCTATCTAAAATAAAGACCTATCCTAGAAACTACCTCAAAAGGACGGTCGTGATCTGAGTACAAGTTTCCAGTGTGACACAGTTCCCAATAAGACCAGCACAAATATATGTATGGGGAATGATGAGCAGGAATCACAGGATGGATGGCCTTGGTTGGAAGGGACCATCTAGTTCCAACTCCTCTGCCGTGGCCAAGGACACCTGTCAGCAGAGCTCAGAGCCCCACCCAGCCTGGCCTTGAAGACTTCCAGGGATGGGTCATGCAGAGGGCATTTACTGACTGTCAGAACACTGCTCTGCTCCCAAGCTCCTGCAGCAGCCACTGCACTGACAGCAAAGCCATTGATGCTTTCATGTTTTGAAACACTGAAAGAACGAAGGAACATGAGAGACTCCAAAGGGTCAGGACGACAACAGACCATAACAGTAGTGTAGGGATCTGATAATCATCAGCACATTAAACAGATACAGACAGACCTATATTTGGATAGATATCTCGCAAGATGTAATGAACAGAAATAAATTAAATTCAGACTAGAAACATGTTTAAGTCTTAAACAGACTAATTAAATTTGAGGGCAACTTTGCCAGTTATGCAATATGACCTATTACCATAGGATTTTATTTTCTTTTTTACTTTATAATTAGCACTCTGGCAATAAAAAGAATTAGTTTAAAAAACTTCAGCCTGTGATATAAGGTTGGATTAGACCTGCAGTCCTTTCCATCCTCAACCTCTGAAGCCACCCAAGATACTCAAAGCAAGGCTCAATCTTCAATATCAAGTATGCTAATTTGTCTGAGACTTCACAGTTCTGTTGTACTTTCTAAGCAGTATAATAAGTGATACCTGATCTTTGACTGAGCTCACAAATGCAAGACTAGTCTCTAGAGTGATCCTGACTAAACATCACAGCAAGTCTTGCATCTGTACAGGACAATTAAGAACAATCAGCACTCAAGCAGAACCCCAACAATATCTATAGAATTCCACAGAGAACAGAGCTGGAAAGTCAGGCCTTTCATTGAAATTCTGAACAGGAAAAATTAGAACCAAGCTATTCACAGTAGGTTGACTTGTTTTCTTCAAATCACCAACAAGAAATACAACTGTATATGCTTTTAACTTCCTAGGTAGTTACAAATTGAACCACAAGGAAAGAGACAAAGATAAGAATGACAGCTTCCATCTGGAAAAATTCCTGTCAAACAGAGCCCATAACTGTTAAAACTGCTTTTCAACTTTGCAGGAAGATTGTTCTTGGACAAGATTTTTTTAATGCCAAGAGATGTCTGTAATAAACAGTAACTTCCATCTTTCTCAAATACATCCCACAGCACCTGACACTGGTAAATGCACTACACTGAAGTAACAAACCAGATCTTCATCCCCAGTAATAGTTCTGACCATTTAGGAAGAGATGCAGCTCTCGACAGCTGCAATACCTCTGGCAGTTAGAGCCATACTAGGCACACATCTAGAATAATACAAAGGTGCATTACAAGCAAAATCCATTTTCTAAGATTCTTCTGCCTTCCTGCCCCTTGAATTTCACAATAAAACATCCAAACCTATCATCATCTACCACAGAAGAGTCAGGAATTCACTCTTATTTAGAAGATCCAAAGAATTTAAAGTCAAGTCTGTTGGCCCACTAAAATAATTTAACCAGAGGATAACAAACATAACCAGCATGAGCAGCATTCCCATTCCAGGACTACACTGTATAAAAGGACGCAGAGATTGCTCTTCTGTCACCAGAAACCCAAACAGTGGGAGAAGGAAACAAACCAGCAGGGACTACTTAGCCCAGAGTTACTCTGCCATCTCAGAGTGCTCTGCATCCCTCGTAATGCAGCTACCACACCACACTGCTGGTCAACCAATGCCGTGTCCATTCTGAGACCTGCACCCACGGGGCTGCCTTTGGCCAATCCTACTGAAGAATTCACGTGTACGAATCACAGTCACTCCTCTATATTCACATACTTCACACAGCGCTCAGTTATCCATTTGTGGAATTAAGAAACTTGCATTTGGTCAATAGAAAGATCTCTGAACTCCAGCTGAAAACATCAACAGCTGGATAATCCAGCACTGCCCTCCTTCCTGCATTACAACGATTACTCACTCTCAGCATTTACCACTTGTGCTTTTCAGTTTGATCCCATTCAACTTCACTTTCCAGTCACTGGGTCTTGTTAAGCATAAATTGAATAAAGCACTGGATTTCAGTAAGAAAATAATTCACATAGGCGAATAAAAAGATACCTCTCACTTTTTCAGATAATGTGACCAGGGCTTTTTTAGGCCTTTTACCATAAGGCATTATTAAAATAATTTTTAATCCTTTTCCATACTCCTGACTATTTAACAATAATTTTTAAAGACAAAATGTCATCATTAGCATTACCACATGTTCAGCCAAAAATGAGCTCCTTGTTCTTATACATTTTTAAACAAAGCATTATACTCTGAGAAGTTCTGCTGAATTGCTTGTTCATGTTTGTATCCTATCAGTCAATAACTTTTGGGATACAATCCCATGCATATGCTCCTTACCTTCAGTGCACTACTGTGAATACAGCTGCACTAAGCTGTGCCTTGCTTTACCAGCATAATTTCACATGAATTCTAGATGGTTTTGTACAGTTCCATCCTCCCTGCTATGCACCCATCCATCTTGTTTGTCTGCAAGTTTTATTATTGACAATTTTGATACTACATCTAAATCCTTACAGAAAAAAAACTGAGTCTAGCAGTCTAACTCCTCCAAGACTTTTATGAACAATGAAATTCAGGAATAATCCTAACAACTATTTCCAAGTGGTATCAGTTAGCCAGCAGTTCTCCAAGCATTTATCACATACTATAACATCACTGTACAAGTATCACATGTGCAGTTAATATTATTTGTTGCACTTCACCACTAAAATTACCTTCAGAAGCTCTGTGGTTCCACTAGCAATCTCACAGCTAGGAAAGTGGGATCTACACTGTCATCCTAAACTGAGTTTGTCATAAGGCAGAATAAATATCCTTGGAAAGAGTCGACTACTTAAGTGCAGCTTGCATTCCTGAGGGAGGGAGCAAGGAAGGCCCAAGAACTCAACACAAACCCCATCAAAAGCCCTCCCACCATAAGTTTCCTAAAGCATTCATATTTCCATCAGTTTCTATCTCTTCTTACTTAAACTACTGAATCATTTTAAACTGAGTCTTCCACAAACAAATAAAAAGATCTCCTAGAATGACAGTATTTAAGTAACTTTTCACTACTCCTTCGAACCTCTTTCCTACAACAATAGTATTGTATTCATAGTATTTCATGGCAAAATGCAAAGCCTTAGAGCCCAGATAAAAACAAACACACCCCTTAAAAAACTCCAAAAGAAAACAAACAAACAAAAAACCCCAAAAACTTCAAACAATTTGAATGCAATCCAAATTAGTCGATACAAAAAGACAGTAAGAAGCAAAAACCTCATCAAAAAGGCTCACAAAGAATACCTGAAAAAGATACCGACAATAAAATACAGCACCATGAAACAAAAAAAATGGTTAAGATTGTGACAGTCCTATAAAAAGCATCAGTTTTACATGTGTACAAATGTTGAATCTGATTATATGTTCCAACGTCACTACTTACATAAGGACATAGTGCTATTTTCTTAAAAAGTGGAAATCACCATGTGTGGAGGCCCCTGACCTTCAGAAAGGACCGAGCACAGATGCAGCGCATTGTTCAGGGGCAGCTCTGTGACAACACAGCCCCGCTACAGCACACAAGCATTCAGGTTTTAAAGGAGCATTTCTGGAGTGTCTGTTAACAGCCAGTCTGTCTCACCACCAACATGAAAAACATCCTTCTCTTTTAAAGCTTATCTGCATAAAGACTTCGGAGAATAAGGAAACACTCTACAAATCCATGTAGACACAATCTTGTAAGATCTAGTCAGACACTCAGCATTTCTGGAAAAATCGAGTAAAACTCCCTCCAAACTAGTGATATTTATTGTGTATTAAAAGACTCCAGTTGATGCTACAGCACACAATATATACTAACTTCCTTTCCCATCTTTTGTGCACACATTCAACTTTATGTATCAAAGGTACAGTATGAAAATTCTACCAGATTAATAGCTAGACTACCAGTTTGAGAGATTTTAGTTTGCTATACACTAATTTCTCAAAGTTAACAAACACCAGTCCTCAATCTTTAAAACACAATGAATTTCTGACAAGCTGTAAATGCTCTTTATTCCATTTTCCAGTCTTAGATTGCCTATCTAAAGTTTCCACAAGTTAAGAACACTCTCTTTCAAAGAGCATCAACATCCTGTAGTCTGGATCACTACTGAAAACTTGTGTCACTTCTGAAAATCATCAGACATTGCTACCGAGGATATTGCATTTAACTGACTCCAGTTAGGCTGAAAAAACGTGTAGCAACAGTCTACACACATCCCTTAAAATAAATCCCAAAAAAACCCCAAACCAACAACAACAAAAAAATCGAGACACATACTTGGGGTTTATTGCTAGCTTCAGAACAGACTGTTCTATTCCAAAGTCACGGGCACGGTTTAGAGAGGTAGAGCAGGTAAGGGACACAACCACATATAGAGGCCTACAGAGCCTTTCAGTCATCAAATAAACTAACAGCCTTTTAAGATACTGTTTAAGGAAAAGATACCATCTGTTTAGCAAAAACCTGGAGCCTGACATATGCACTTATCTGTCTTTTAGGCTGAAAAATCAATTCTTACAGCCCTTAACGTATCCGGTGACAAGTCTACATGTAAAAGCTTTTCTAAACTATTAAAAATACGTTTCCAAACAATCATACTAGTCCTCAAGAATACACACATGGTGCTGACAAAGGTGGGCGGCACAATAGAAGGGCAAAAAAAATGGCACGAAATGACCTCTACATGTTACCTGCAAACATTCCCCCCGCCGTCAACACAGCGGAAAGAACAGACCGCTTGCTCTCAAAATAAGCCCACGCCACGGGGAGCGCTGGGCTGGATGGGGCCAGCCCTGACCTGCGGGTGAGCTGCAGACCAGGGCCATCCAAACCCAACGGGAAACGTTTATTCCTGCGGGCCGCTCCCCCGGGGCAGCCGGGCCGGGGCGGGCCCGACAGGGGCCGGGGCGGGGGCACCACCCGGGGCGCCTCTGCCCCGCCGCTGCTTCGCTCCCCGGCTAGGGGCGGGCGGGATGGCCGGCCAGGGCGCACGGGGGGCCGGCGGCAGCCCCTGCACCGCTCCCCGCCACCGCCACCGCACCCGCCTCCCCGCCCGGCCCGGCCCGGCCCTGCCCACCCCGGCCCGGCGCCGCCGCCGCGCACACCCAGGCCGGCGGCGGGGGGCGGCGGCACACCTCCCGCCCTCCGCGCTCCCCGCCCGCCGAGCCCCGCTCCCCCCGCCCCACGGCGGAACGCCGTCCGGCCGCGCCCCGAGCCCCGCTCCCGCGCCGCGCTCCCCGCGGGCGGGCCGATCGCACCTCGGGGTGCAGGATGGGGACGCAGCCCGCCTCCTTCTCGTACTCCTCCAGCGGCGCCGCCATCTTCCTGCCAGCCCCGCGCCCGCTGCATGCCGGGTACTGCGCGTGCCCGCGCCGCCGCGCGCCGCCGCGTCCCCTCAGAGCCCGCGCGCGGGAGGGACGGGCTGGTGCGGGGTCGACCCGGAGTGTGCGGTGTTTGTGCATTTATATACACCACTGCTCACACAGGGGCTGTGCGGTGTTTGTGCATTTATATACACCACTGCTCACATAGGGGTGTGCGGTGTTTGTACATTTATACACACCACTGCTCACACAGGGGGTGTGCGGTGTTTATACATTTATATACACCACTGCTCACATAGGGGCTGTGCATATATGTCTGTACATCCGCCGTGTGTTTGGAGACAGCAGTATCAGTTCTGCTGGAATCAGTATTTAGTATAGCATAGGTTTGCGGAGATACTCCTGATGAGGAGCAAGGCTCGTTACAAGTTGGATTTTGAGCGAAAAAAGAGCCCTTCACCTTCTACCTTTAATGTAGATTTGGTTCTGCACTAAGCAATGTCTGTCCATTTTTCGTTGGGAGTTATCTTCCATGCCTGGTAGGGTAGCGAAGGAGAGCACGGGAAGAAAGCAAGAAGGTTTTAATTATGTTTTTGCTCTCAGGTGCGGGAATGTTTGAAACCCCCCAGCAGTCCTGAGGAGTTCCTGAGGAAGCAATTCCTTCCAACCATTTGTGCCCACTGGTGGCTCTTCTCATCCCAACACACACGCACTGCCCAGATGGCTGCGGATTTGGGGACAAGTTACAAAATAGGCTCAGTTCTGTTCAGCTGCTCATTTCTGTTCTCACAGGCAGCGTAACGTGCATACAGCCGAGAGCAGGGATCCTAAAGCGCTTTATTTCATTTTTAAAAAAAATAAATTACATTTTAATCAAAAATGGTTTTGCAATTACGGAATGTTATTGCTGGTTTGACGGCTGCTTTATATTGCTGTATCTATGGCGCTTTCATTTGCCTTTGTGAAAAAGGGACCTTTAGATAATACATTTTGTTGTATCATAATACATTAAGCTCATAAGCCTAAAACCCTACAATGATGTTCTCTTCATTACTCTTTCCTATCTCATGCAAAATGTAACAGAGAAGCACTAATAAAATCTGACTGCAGCATTATTAAAATGTTAAACCATAAATGTCTTTTTTTTTTCCTGTATTTAAATTCAGAATTGTGAAGAAGAATGACATAAGATTTAGAAACCGGGGGTGTGAAACAGGTCTCAAAGCACATATTTGAAACCATAAGGACTGAAGTGCTAAAAGAGCAGAACAAGACACAGAGTATACAGGAGAGGATCTTTTTTTAACTGTCTATATTATTAAATGTACTAGGGCTTAGATATAATTTGCAATTTGATTTGCATGAGGAAGAGGGTTTTCAACCCCCTACCTCCTTTTCAACCTCCAGAAATAGAAATCCTATTAATCATGACAGTTCATCACTCCTATTTATAATAAAAGCAAGGGTGATAAAATAACTAAAAATCTTTATAGTATTTTACTATTCAGATTATTTTTCCTTGCAACTCTGAAGAAGTTATGCTTTGCCCCAAAGCTCTGAACTGGATTGTAAACAAATACTCTTGACAATCTATCTGTTATATCTATATCTAATCTATCAATTATCTATAACAGGTATTTATAGCCTGTTCTTCACAGATCTACACATTTGCAAACCAATTCTGTTCCCAGGTATGTCTGTACAGAGAATTTTTCCTGTTTAAACTGGGGCCTCATCTGTGAGTATAGTTTATGGGCAACTTATTATATCTCTCTTCAGAATGGGTGTCCCTTCACCACCAAGTAACAGCAGAACTAGAATACGGCGTTGTGCTACTGTGCCTCTGCATTAGAGCTCCTCATTCAAAAGCTAGCAATGGCTCAGCAGTTTAAAAAGTTTTCCACCCTTCAAGCATCCCCTGACCCTTCCTAATCTACGTACAATCTTACATGATTGCATGGAAACGTGATTCTTCATTGTTTTGCATTGTAATAACAAAGAGGTTATGATCTGTGCAGAATAAGCAAATGGCAGATACAAACCTGACAATTTGCTACAGTGACAAAGTTTACTCCTGTTTCCCACAAATCTAAAAGGCTGTAAGGTTAGATGTTTTTCTGGACACTGCCACAATAATTACTATCTGACATTAAGCAAGTATTTAATTTCTCTATGATTTACTTTGCTCACTTGTAATTCCAGAACTGTCATCTCATTCAGGGGGATACTCTGAGAATTTATTACCATTGCACAGCCATTTTATCTCTCTGATTAAAGATGCCTTGTAAATGCCAGGAATTATTGTTGATCAATGGCAGGAAATGCTCTTCTATGTGATTGCATTGAATGCTCCATAGCTGATGTGTGAAGTGCTCTCCATATTGACCAAAGAGGTTTTATCCACTTCTACTTAACCAGGCATGCAATAGGAACAAGTCTGTAATATTGGTTAAACACCACACACACCAGAAAATTATTTTAGGTCATATTCTCCCAAAAGGAAAACAGTTCACCAATACCACAGACACATAGATTTTTCTTCCCTTTGTTTTACTTTATGTTAATCACTGTGGAAAGGAGCCTAAGGTCTGGGTACTTTTTAATTTTCAGGCAAGCAAAAAAACAGCTGAACTGGGAAATAAGTAGCACAAAGTCTCATGATTCTCTGTTCTGCAACATGAATTTTATCTTCTTTTACAAGCTTTTTTAACAAGCCCTTTGGCAGAGACAAAACATATTTATGGAGTACACATCTGTACACATGATTCAGTACTAGGCAGCTTTTTTAGCTTCTGTCTTCTACTGGACTGTGAAATGTGAGAATGAAATAAAAGACTTTTAGCGCACATTTCTTAGTAGTCACTTTGTATTATGCTATCAACACTTAAAACAACTAAAAGTGTGTGTAAACTGTTGAACTTTGTAACAAAATACTGCAGTTAAAGCTACATGTTTATTCTCGTGGCAGGTCAAAACTTTAAGTAAAAATACTGGAATGTCTTAGTACAAAAATAAGTAGTGAGTCAAAAGTACCTTACCTAACCCTACAAAAATGTGTATCTTTAGAACAGTTATGCATGTCCTTGACTTTTCATACATAGTTTTGATTAATTCTAGTCTAATTAATAAATCATGAGATGCATTTGCCACCATACTGAGATGTCTCAGAAATTTTCCTTTGCATAGTTGTCATTTGCACACTGACCCCAAAAATCAAGGTTTTTAGCCCCTTCACTATCAAGGGCTAAAATATCTGGAGAAGCCATGTCATGGTCCTGTTCTCTGAGTATGTTTGCAGAGGGCAATGAGTAATTATTTTTATTATTCTCTATCTATGCTTCATTTTCGAAACACATTACTTTTCGAGCCTTGTGCTTCATGTATTGGAAATTACATGCACCTATCTAAATGTGTTTACCAAAATGAATGTATAAAATCTGTCATTCTGCATGGGTTTATTCAAGTCTATGATTTCTCTCTGCATTCACTCCTACATGGAGAGCATCCACTTCTCACAGTTTGGATCAGTTTGGGTGACTGAAAGCCTGTGAGTTCGCATGACAGCTCCACAGAATTTGTCTTTTAAAATATAATCCAGCTGAAAATGCTTCCAAAGCAAGTGCATTAAGAGAATATTAAATATGCATGATTGAAAACAGAAATCAGATAGTGAAATTGTTCAATACAGTGCCTCCTGTAACTGCAGGGACTGCTTCAGTTATAGTATCTCAGGGCTCTAACAGTCGTGTGGATATGAATGAAACCTGCATGACTAAACCTGCTTTTGGTCCCAACTGACTGCCTCTCCCTGTTGAGAGGGGTGACTATCCTGGAAGGCAGATCCATCAGATCTCGCCGTAGGTCCAGTCCTGCACCACTGCAGGCTTCAGGCCCCTCTTCTAAGGTAACCTGAGCTTTTGGCATCCTGGGCTGAAAGCCATGGCATTTCAGGAGAAGATTCATGAGGGAATCAAGTGTCCTAACTCAGCAGTGGCAGCATCTGGCAGCCAGGATGACTGGGGACAGCAGCCACTCGACCGTGTGACCATGTAATGTGCTGCCACACGTCAGGCAGGTGCTGCCGGTACAAGACGGCAGAGGGTGATGTGACTTCCCTCACTACCGAGCATGGTCAGTCAGTCTCTTCTCTGCAGAGTGCAGAGGATTAGTCACAGTGGCTGCATTAGGCAGTTTGTTCCCGAGCATCACCAAAGAGAGCCTGGCAATGCTCTTACACCAGTTTATATCAGTGTGTTTCTGAATTCCAGTGGTAGTCATCTTGATTTATGTTGTTGTGAAGAGAAGAGAGTCAGATGCTGTGTTTATACTTTCCTTTACTATTGTCCAAATATCACCTTATATCATGCTAGGCAGTTTTAGATACCATGAAGCAATCATCCTAAAACAGGGGGGAAACGTTGGGAAAATCCCAGCTGAATTATCATCCACTGTCTGGATCCTCCCTGTAGCCTGCAGCGTACACAGCATGGACAGGGGTTCTGAAAGGGAAAGTCACCTTCTTCTCTACTCCTCTTGAGTGTATCTGTTTGGGGCAAGCTTCTTTTGATGGGATAGGGAGCCATAATATTGTCTACTGGTCTGCAAAGGATTGATGCTTTTATGGAACAGGATGACTCTGCCTAAGAAAGTGTTCTCTTTTGCTACAAACCCTCTTGCTCCCTTGGAAACAGTCCAGGAGGTTGCTAGTCTTAAAAAAAGCCTAATGACAATGTTTGATATAATACATCAGAAAAATAATATATTTGTACTGTTTCCCCCTTACTTTCCTTAAGGGAACAAACTTTCTCTTTGACTACTGGAAGCTGGAAATGCCCTCCCAGTGGTGAAATTATCACCCATTTCCTTGAAAGGTAGCCTTTTCTGTGTGTAGTTTCCCACAATACAATTGGATGCCAAATCCCTGTATCAAATTATATTCAGGGAGATTTCCCCATAGAGTTATTGAAATATAATGCTGATGACATAAGCACATAGAGAAAATAGGGACAAACTGCAAGATGCTAGACATCTATGAAAAAAAAAAAAAAACAACCCTGAATAAATTGTATTTGTTGAATCCTAAATATCTAAATTAATGTTGTGCTTTCAATACAGTAAGCACATCAGCCTGTGAATATCTCTTTCTGGGGAGATTCTTTCTGTCACTTTTTGTTGCTTCCAAATAAGTTTTTTGTAAAATCATTACTTAATATTTGAATACAGAGTTCAAATTGCTGAGTAAATCGCTATTAATAAGCATAGCACCCTTGCTTTTCATTCTTGGTGGTTTTGCATTTTATTGTATATTTATTTTCTGCCAAAATAATCTCATTAGCATGAAATATGTATAGCCCTTGAGTGACATAAAGCAATCATATTAATTCCCTAGGTGATTATCTTTGCTGATGCAATTCCACTGCTGATAAATTCTGCATTGATTTAAAACTGCAGAAAATGAGTGGGGTTATCTAACTTGACTTTTTATTCCCACCTTTTTTTTTTCCCCTTAAAGATGATGTGTTTCTGTTTCCCACTCATTGTATTTTAAATATCTGATCTTGATACCATATCATACTCATGGATGACTTTGCTGCTCTCTTTTATGTCAAAGGACCATCTCTCCTTTCTTTGTTCATTATAGTCAAAGTGGCTATTACTTAGTGTTCTCATTACTTAGACTAGGTAGATCTAATAGGTGCACTAAAATAATTTTTAACATACTTGAGGCTGTTAGTCTCCTGTGAGTTTCCCCCCAGAGCTTGTTCTTGGCACATTCAGTAACATGCCACACGTACCAGTTTGTTCTGCTAACACATCTGCCTGTGCCCATTCTTTGGGGAAACCCAGGACTACTGTGATGAGCCTTGTACAACAGCCAACACTGGATTATGCTCCATATTTGTGAAGGAAAATGAACAGACTTGAAAATGAAGACTGGATTACACTTTATGAACATTTTTCCTTTCCTATTTTCATTTTCATTATCCTTTCTTCTCCTGGGCCTCTCTTTACATCTTTTGCCTTGGGCTGATTATTCTAGCTGCCTTTGGAGAAGGGGCAGAATATATCCAAAGAATGAATTTTTGAAACATAGGCAGTTGCTGAGGCAGAAACTCACTGCCAAAATAAAAACCAGTGACAATACAATAAAATAAAATTAATAGTAATTCCACTACTTTAAAAAGATACCATTAAGAATGAAGCAATAAATATTCAACAATGACTTTATGGAAGTATTGCATCCTCAGGAATGTTGGTTGAAGTAGGCTGAATGATAAAATAAGAAAAAAATAACAGTTAAGAGTTTCATTTACAATCTTTGGTTGAAAGCCAATAAATGAATTCTTTTTGGTACTTTAAATCAAATGAAGTAAATATTTTCTCTGCTCAGATCTAAAGCAAGCTCTGAGGAACATGGTAGACTAACACCCTTCTCCTTTACAAATGAGAATTTCCTAGCTGAATTAAAATAATTTTCACTAACCAAGGTAATGTCCAAACATAAAAAAATAAGACACTTCTATAAATAGCATGGTTGTAGAATACTAATGTTTTATAATCCTCTTCAGGAATTGTTGTCATCACGGTCATGGCAGTGAATATGTAGAGCCCATTGTCAAGGGAGGTGTATTGCCAGGGATGGACCTCCTCATTTATTGACCATGAAAGCTACTTTGCCTTCATGTAAGAGGAGAAAAAAGGAATAGTACAGAAAAAAAAATATAAAAGAGGGCAAAAATATAAAGGAGGGCAACAGAACTTCCTTTTTAACCAAGCAGCTGCTATTAAAATTGAAGACTGTATGCAGAGGGAAAGAGGGAAACTTAATCAAAAGTAGTAAAAAAGAAAATGAAATATTAAACCCAGAAAGTTTCTGATATTAGGGAAGAGCAAGAGATGAGAAATGCTCAGTTGGAAGAGACCTACAATAATCATCTAGTCCAACTGCCTGATCACCTCAGGGGTGACTCTTTGCATTTCATGGGAGATGTTTTAATTCTCTATGCTTGGTTTTGTTTGGGCTTTTTTCATAGAGAACACTTAATTGGCTTATTGAAGTCCTTAAAGCATGCCATGCAGGTATTTTAGATTTATTGTATTTACTGGAATTAAGGTCAGACAAAATAAGAAAACAGCACTTATAAAAAAACCTTCAAAATTGTGATGGAAAATGTTGCATGAATTACCATCTTATTTACTGAATAAGATGAATTTATGGTGAATTAATAGTGGTTGCACACAGGCAAGTACTCTAAGCATAGGGGCCCATATAAATGTGACTGTGTTTTAATGGGAAAGACTGGTAGCAGTTTTCTGCCCTTAACTAAGCAAGGATACATAGCAGTAACCTCTTCTACTGACTCATTGATACAGTGGGGGAGAATTCCTTTATTACATTCATATAAGGACTGCCAGAATACTGAAGGTACCAAATGAAGAAATAATCCCCACAACCAGTCTTCAATAAAGTAAGTAAAACACATCAAACATTCATAAGGTTTGGATGAAAATGGCTAATCTGAAATGCAAACTCAAACATCCGTAATATTCAATACCCCATGTTAAACATCATGCTGTGTGATTATAAAAAAACAAGCCTGGAGTTCAGAAAGTTGTATGTTTAGATGGTATACTTGGGAATCATAGAAGACATCAAAATGTATAGGAGCTGCATAGTTGGTATAATCAAATCTTGAAGCTGTGGGGAATGAACCGGTGGCACTGTTTTTGGAATGAATGCGGGCGAACTGAACTGTCACATTAAAGCTGACAGCCCTGCTACGCAGCTCTAATCTGCTGTGCAAAGATCTGGGTTAGGAGAGGATGGAAATCTACAGATGCACTATTCCAAGTCTGCCTTTCTGAGCTTGCAGATCAAAGTCAAAAACCATGCCTGATCAGAAACATCAAAAACCATGGGCAATGTAAATAATTCCAGAAAGAGGCAGATTATTTAGTCCTCTTTCATGAGTCTTTTCTAAAATAAAAGTCTCTAGATGCCAAAACATTTTCAATGCAATGACTGTGTTATCTCCCTTCAGATGCTGAGGTAAAACAGTCAAAATAGCATCAATGATTCTTGCAGTTTGATGAGACAGACTTCCCTTGAATTGCTGCAAAGTTTAAGACTCTCATCCCCTGTTCTCAAGAGAATCATCACTTAAGAGATTTCCCAGCACTCTAACTGCACATCTTGATGGTAATGGAAAGTGGCAACACTTCCAAACTTACAGGACCTTGGACACCTTGGGTTTCATTTACTGCTGGTGCTTTTAGTGGTCCTAAAAATAAATAAATAAATAAATAAATAAATAAATAAATAAATAAAAAGGCTCACTCATGCTTTAATACAGTGGAAGTAAAAGGTTTGGCACACAGAATGTTATTTAATAGATAAGTATATATCTGGGCTTTAAAACTGCTACAAATGGTCATATATTGTAGCAAAAGAAGTAAGGAGTTTATTATACTATAGCATGCTGCTGCTAATTTATAAGCTGTTTCTCTTAGGTTTCAGCAGTTGCTAGAAGAACATGAATGTTTCTGTCATATCTTGGAAACAAATAACAAAACAAGTCTGTAGGGAAAGTTACACCATAAAGTTGAATTTTAATAGAGCAGGAGGGGGCTGACAGCAAAAAAAAATCATTTCATCTGCAAAGTTGCAGGTCGGCATATTGCAGCTGAGAATGCTCTGGCAGTTGCTTAGATGTGAGCTCCCCTGTGTAACACTAACCCAGTCCCTGCCTGTCTCACAGGGAGAAGGGGTAATTCTGTGAAGGTGAAATGAAATGTAATACAGACCTAGTAGCCATATGCTTAGTTTCTTATTAATATCTTCGTTTTTCTTGACAGCCTGTGTCTGGCATTCCCAGTTTTTAACTCAGTAGTTTTTCCTAGCATCATGTCCTACAGCTTCAGGCAAAGGAGCAGAGCTGCTGCTGCCTGGGTACCCACTGGGCTGGCAGAGGGGCAACCGAGGGGCACTGGCATCAGTCACTGCCCTGGGGATGGGGACAGGATGGACAGAGTTGTAGGGAACTGCAGGCTGGTGCTGCTGTGGCATCTCTGGAGCAGGAGCTGATGGCCCTGGGGGGCTGACATGGGGTGGGCAGTGTGGGGGAGCCCCAGGAGTGTGGCCAGGGACGGTCAGGGCTGGTGGTACCATTGGGGTTCTCACGTACTGAGTAGATCTATATAGTCCTCTCTTCAAACTCCGTTTTCCCTCAAGATTATATGGCAAAATATTTTCCTGCCATTTCTGCCCAAGGTAGTGTACTGAAGCAGATAAAAACGTAGATATACACAATCGAAACCTGCACTTTCTGCAGACCACTGTCCATCATCACAAGGTGGGTTCTTCTACTCACAGATACAGAGAATCAAACCCAGCTAAACTGCCTAAAAACTCTCTGTGCATTATTGTGTCCAGGAGGGACAGGCAGAGCTCTGCTGGATGGAACAGGGCACAGAGAGCTATGGGCTGACCTGAGCTTTAGCATCCCTGCAGTACAGCATGGAGCCAGTATACTGATTGAGTGGCACAAGGAGTAACTGAGCAGCACTGCTGCAGATGCCAGCTGGATAACCCCTAAGGCTCCCAGCTCCAGATTTAGCAGAGCCAGTTCATGTGAGCCTAGCTCGGGGTCGGGATCATGCAGAGCCAGCTGTACACATGGTCAAAGATGCACATCAGAACCAAGTCCCAAACATTTTTACAACAGTAGTTTTACAAGAGAAAGACAACAAATCAAAAGAGATGTTCAATTTAAAGGAAAAAATGAAGAGACTTCAGACACTGTAATGCAGTTGCCCCACAGAAGCACAACTCATGGCAAGCTATGTTATGTAAGGCACTGTGCTGTTTGGTTGGAAACCCAGTCAGCCCTCACAGTTTGCCCTTCACAAATGTTCAGTTCCTATCCTAAGACCTGGGTAGATCCAAATGGAAGGTAGATCAGAAATACAAAATAGCAAAAGGAGCCACATGTAACTGCATTATTCTTTTACAGAAGCAATACAGGAAAACCCACAACATTGGGGTTGTGGTCATTCTAAACCTGAAAGCTATCTCTTATGAGGCTTGAGCACTTCAAATCTATGGTTATAAGCTCCTTTCTTACCAAGCCATGGGTTTTCCTACACACAGGCAGCTGCCAGAATTGGGAGGGAGGCAGTAGGTAACTTTTGCAAGAAATTGGGTGAGGAAAAAACCCAAGAGTGAATTTGAAACATTAAATATTTCAATATTAACCATGAGTATTTATCTCCTTCTCAAATTTGCTGCTTGGCAAGAATGAAGCATCTCAGAGTTTTACTGGAGAGATAGGTGGTTAATGAGAAACCTGGTCCAACTTCTCTCATGCACCCTAAGTACATGAAAGCCAGTTTCTATAGCGGTGAGAGAGATCCTACATCCTGCCTGTGAAAGCTATAGCACTGTTCAGGCATCAACCTATCATCCTTTATTAAGATGGGAGAATTCGTGAGTGAACCCCAACATAGGCTACTGTCTTTGGCACTCCACTGGAGAGTGACATAATTTCATCCTATCACTCCTCTGAGGGATATTTTTAAAAATTGCTTTGGCTCCAAAGTAATGTATATGTTTCTGAAGAGAATATTTATGCAAAAGGATGACAGCTTGAATCTGTGTGCATTTGTTTTGTAGTGGTATTTCAAGTGCTTGTCAAATGCATGTCAAAGAAGGTATTCATAATGAAGGAAGAGTAAATGAAAAAACTTTGCACCAGTAGCCTCAAATTGTGAGACTTTTTCAGACATAAACCTTATATTTTTTCATCAAAATCATTAAAATCATTGTAGTGATTGGCCTTTTAGTGAAAAATCTTATGCTACAGTCTTACTTGCTTCTGTAAGGACCCACTGGAGTTATGTTAAGAAGGTCTATTGTGATTGTCTTGCTGTTTCATTTCTCAAAGTGTTGTTGACTTCCAGGTTCCCCATCTTTTTCTTTGATCCTAAAGAATATCAGCAGTCTGTAGTCTTGGCAACTTCATAGCAGCCAGCTGGTAGGAAATCTCCCAAATACTGAAACTGAGAAGTCTAGCCTGATTCCTTTGCAGGCTGTCCTTTCAATTCATTAAGATATATATTCCTTAAAACATCTGTTTGGAAGTGCCCATTATATGAATGAAACAGGTCATATGCAATGCTCCTAAGAAGTCTTATTTATCTATGACATTGCTACAGTGATGACTGGAGGGAAGACAATGGAGGTTTAGACTTAATATTAATTAGGAAGCTGATTAATAGATTTGGCACCTTTATCTGAAAGAGAGGAATATATTTCTCTGCAGTTTTGCTTGTGTTGCAAGCACAACAGACATCTGAAATATGTTCTGGGGACAGCATTAACATGCTTTTTCAGTGGTGATTTTTGTGAAATTAAGACTACCTATGGTGGGTGAAGTTTTTCAGGATATGTGGGCATTTGGAGCTGTTTCCTGGCTACCTCTTTCACCGAACTCGCATTTAGGGGTACGGCTTGGTACCTTTCCCATGTTGTGGGTCTTGGCCTCAGGCAGAAGTGTGGCAAGGGCGAGGAAAAAAGGAGGAGTTCATGTGGGTTTAAACTGGGTTTTATTTCACGGGTAGTCCACGTAGAAGTGAGTTTTTTCCCTCTGGGTCTCACCTTAAGTACAGGAGGTGTGGAAAGGGGCAGGGGACAATCTAGAACCAATTTCAGAGGGAGGGGGAGTGGCCCAGAATGAAAGGACAATCAGTAGAACAATTCCATACATAAAAAAGGGAGTGGGGAACCGAGAACCTGCCGAATCACCCCACAGCCTCACCAGAACTTTCCAGGCTTCTGGGCAGGGCAGAGTGATAGACAGGACCCATAACTCAGGAAAAACCAAAAGGGTTTAACCTGGGGGTATAGGGACAAACTATTACAAAACAAATAACAGAAGCATGCAGAAATTTGGTAAAGCCAAAATACACACCACAACAAGGATATGAAGTGAAAGGCATGGGCAGAAAGAACAGCAAAACATATGAAAGTTTGCAAAATTATATCTGCCACCCTGTAGCCTGTTATTCTGCAGTAAAGAGGCTGGCTAAGAGAGGAGCCTGGCCTCTCTGATGCATTATGACAGAGGAAAAAAGAGATACATGTTCTGTTTATCTGCCATGAATCAACAAGAAAGAGGTCAGCAGGAACATGAAATGAATTTTTTATGAGAATGTTGGACATCAAAAATTGCTTGTTCTCTCTTGCCTGGATTATCACTCCAGGTTTTCTTTTTTAGTTTATGCTTTTGACTTCTACTGGGAACAATTAAGAAGAAACAACGAGCCTCTGCTGTCCCGACATAAAATGTGCAATAAAATCTAGCCTCTGGAAGAAAAGCTTATAATCCATCAGGGAGAAAATACATCCCCCTGATAATTGCAATGGCAGAGCACTGAGGACCCTCTGAGGATATGAGGCATGAGATTATAGATCTAATAAAAATGTCCGTAAAATAGAGAGTAATTGAGATGTTTTAGAATATATTCAGCAGCTATGAACAGGCACAATAGGACAAAAAGCTATCAGTCTGCTTGAAATAACAGAATCAGCAGCCTTGCAGTGTTTCCTTCAAGGACAATAGAGTGGGTTTGGGGGTTTTTTTCTGTACTATACCTTGGAGGAGTTTTCAGTTTTTAAAAGCACAATAGTGCCAGAGCAGGTTCTGTCAAACATGAATAATTGAATTTGAACTGAAATGCAGAGACTCTGAAAATACAGCTGAAGACTTTGGAAAACACTCAGAAAATGTACAGGCTAGGTTTGCTGCTCCTGGTCTCATATCACTAAACTTGGCCTACCCTCACTGAGAGAATTGAAGCTCTGCTTGTGCAAATTTTCAGCAGATACCTGTGAATCAGGCCCAGTATTTGCAGGGGTCTTTTCTTAAGTAAAAGGAACAGTGTGTATCTTTGCAAACACTGGTGTTGACAGTATAACATTAATATCAATTAAATTACTTAAGACTTCCATTAATCAATGCTCTGAGATCAGCATCTGCTCTTCTCTTTTGCTCCAGTGACAAGTTGCCACTTTGTGATTGTGGTTATTGCATTAGGCACTAATGAACCTCCATGCTTTCTCCAAGGGCACAGTGCAGATTACTGAAGCCTAATAACTTCTTAAGTTGTTTGTTCCTCAAAGAGCTCACCTATGTGGTCCTGCCCTCTGCCAGTAGCCTCGTCTTAACTTGGCAGCAATCTCAATAAATAGGTTGAGAAATAAAAAGAGGAATGGACGAGGTTCAAATTAAGGAGTGGGGGGGCACATGAGAAACCAGGAAAAGACTGTTGAGTAGAAAGGAAATAATTTGAGTCTGTAAAGCTTTGGAGGAAATTACAACAGGCAGCAAATGGTAGAGAAAGAAGGGTACTAAAGAGGAAAAGAAGGGTGGCTAGGGAAAGAATAGGGGTTATCTCACCCATCTTCTCTTGAAATTTTCTTTTTCATGAGGTGTTTGTTAATCTTAAAGGCATTGCTTTATAATTTTTCAGTTATATTAAATCTTCTGCTACAGAATGTAAACAGCCTGCAGCTGGAGCAAGGGAACGAGGCCATGGGGTCTCATGCATCTGAAGTGCAATACTAGCCGTAATTTTTTCTTTCTCTGTGATTGAGCAGTGTTTGACTTTTAGCTTAGCTGACTTCGAAATGTCAAGAATAGCATCAAAGCTTTGGCCTGTTTTTAGTGTCTCAAATCCCACACACTCAAAAATAGAAAAGAATATACTTTCTTCCCCAGGGCTTTGCAGATAGAGGATATTTCCAAAAACAATGTATGGAGAATTAGAAAATCAGGCAACAGAGTCTCCTTTTTAAATGAGCAGCTGCTGTTAAAACTGAAGACTGTATACACAGTGTGCCATTGCCTGAGAAGTGCATGTTTAAGAGCAGCTTTACACTCCACATGTACCCCCTTGAATAGAAAGCCCCATGCAGACAATTCCTTTTATATATATATATATATATATGCATTTCTTACTCTCCCGCACTACGAATACAAAACTTATTTATTTAAAGATCAATTTACTCCTGCTGGGTAATCCTTATTTCACCAGGGCTGGATGATATCTGGTAAGTGCTTCAAGACATTTGAGATGCAGAAAACATCCTGTTGTGTCCAGAAAAAGGCTTTTGTGTTTGCCTGATTTGAAAATTCATTGACTATTGATGACTCAGGATATCTTTAAGAACAAAAATCAATGCAGTATGCCACTAGAAGGCTAATCATCCAATCCAGCATTACAAAGATGTACAGCAGTTTGTTTTCTAGGCTCAATGGTTCATGAGAATTTGAAAATAAAAATCATATTACTTTCACTAGCATCCTCTCTCTGCTTGCATTGATTCACTGGTTCTGATCCAATTTAAGTGGCTGCTGCCTCCAAGTGATTTCTGTTTGAAACAATGCCATGTTTCATCTGAAAACATATAGTCACAGCTTCCAAGCTGTATGAAGCATTCACCTCCAACTCCAGCACTTCATGGAAATACTGGCTCCAAAGCTAATTCGGGAATTTAAATATATGGGTGAGGATTATTACAATAGTACAATTACCAAGGTGACTATTATTAACCATATTCAATTATTTCAGAAATCTCTGTTGAGAATGTTAGGTAGTCTTCTAACCAGACAGAGCAGCATATATATGAAGTAGAGAAAATTGAAGAGCAACAGATAAATAGGAAAATTAAACAGAAAGGGGGACACAATATCTCTGAGCTCGCAGTGGGTGAGGCAGCAGGTGGGACTGGGAAAGAGCCTCTGCATCATCACCGAATTCAACTCCCTGCAATCACCCTGTCTTGACATTGACATTAGGATCAGATACATCCTCAGTGTATCTTCTCCCTCACCTAAACCTCACACCATAGAGCAATCTCTGAGACCATGTAACAGTTGCAAGATCATTAGTGCAAAAGGCAAAAAGCCTCAAAAATTACACCATGGCATCACTTTAAAGAGAACATAAGAGAGGCACAGCACTGCCATTAGTGAAACACCCCTGGGGAATTTCTAGCAGATAGACCCAGCATTATGCCCTATAGGAAACGAAAAGCTGCTGAGCCTCTGCCAATCTGACATGAAGGGAAAATTTAACCCTCAAATAAACACCAAAATTGACTATTAGTTTGCCCCTAGGAATGTGAGCAAGATACTGCAGCCATCAACGTGAGAGATATGTCAGACTGTGGTCCTGACCTAGCTCTTGTTGTGGCCAATCCTATTACATGTCAGAGAAAGTGGATCACAGACCTTTCCCTGTGCCAGTACCTGGTGGTAGCATTGCCAAATATCCCTACAACAGAAGATATCAGGAATAAAAAGCTCAAATTTTGTGGCATATATGAGACAGCACTTTCCCTCATTTGTCCTCTGCTTACCTGCTCAAGGTCAGATCTGAGAGTTGCTTCTTCCAGAAGCCGAGCAAGTGACTGGGAGATTTGTGCATCAGCCCCTAAATCCTGACTCAGTCACATGATCAGTGCCGTGACTACTGCACTGTCCCTACACCTGACCCAGTCCAGGAGCTTACCCTCTCCTCTGTAGATCCTCAGCTGTGAGGCCTTCAATGTGTAAAACTGAAATAATAAACTTAATCTCTGTGCTCACTTAGACTATTATATCCAGACAGCTGAGGACTCAAATTCATCCAAGCAGCCCATCCTCATATTCACCCAAAAGCCAGTCTGAAGACCATCCATCTCAAAGGCTTCTCTCTTCTCCTACCGGCAATACCACTCCTCCAACAGGTCTAGCTCAACTCCAGTCAAATTATAGCCAGATAACTGTCAACAGTAGCAAAAAGGGACAGAGTCCCATTCCATTTCCCTAAATTTGAAAACGCAAAAGTTTAAGACTCAAACACTCCAGCCCAATCCAGGCTACTGGTGGTGTTCAAAGGCCAAGAAGGATGAGGTCATTGGTCATAATTGTAGATACAGAGAAATAGGATCAGTGCACAAACAGTCCATTTTCCAACTGCACCTGCAGTGAAATGCTAGCCCTCTGCAACAGAGCCAATGTTTTCACTTGTAAGGAATAGCTCAAGCAAGTCTGCCTTAGAATTAATTTGCAGACAGAACCAAAGCTGAAATATTACTCAAGTAACTGAACCCACAGGAAACAATAATGCTACAGAAGAGAGTGATTTAATTATAAGGATTTTAGATGTTGATATTTTATCTCAAAAATATCAGTAATGTAAAGATACAATTTAATTTAACTTTGTTTATTCAATTTTAAATATTTTCACCATCCTATCTCCAAATAACTTGCTTGCCATTAAATAAATGTATCTGGTCTCATTAGATTGTTTGCTTTACCAAATTCACCAAGTAAATTTACTGAGTATTCTTAATGTAGCCATTGGGGAGCAGCATATAACATCAGCAGGAACTTAGTACCATTTGCAAGTCTAATAAATCCCATAGCCCCCGCTGAAGGTAGCCCAGTTCCACCAGTTCTGAGTTTCAGAGAGACATGTGAGTTTGATTTGGGGAAGGGGGAGAAAGGGGGTAATCAATCTTGGTTGGACTAAAAGAGCTGCCACACTTCCCCAAGGACTTTTGTGACTGACTCTACCCTGACAATGACTTGTACTCAGTAGGACCCAGAAAGGAATCTACATTGAAAAGTCTGCTAGATATACTGCCTTGTCACTGAGTGGAGATGAGAATCTTACAATACAACAGGAAAATAGGACTGAATAAGAAAGGAATAAGTTGTAGACTGAAAGTGAAACTTTCCATCTTAATACACTCTGGAGGACTTGAATAAGTGTTTTCTAATTGCCTTGCATTTCACTTGACATATTTATGGCTGTTGCAGCACAAGTAGACCAATATACAGGGCTCTTTATTAAAGGGTCTCCAGAGAAAAGCATCCAAACTTGCCAGCAACCATGTTTCAAAGGTTTAACCTCTCTAAACCTTTATGGTTCAATTAAAGTTCTTCCTTCACACGTGCCAAATACATTCTTCTGCCAAGTGAACTGTAAGATTGACTTAGGCAATTACCTTCTTATTTAACAAGCAATTGCATTCCTTCTTATTTGTGGTAACTTTTATATTATTTCTTCATAAATCTTGCCTAATTATATAAAGATATGGTAACACAAATGCTAAACCTAACTACTGATTTACAGAAAGCAGATGTAGCAAGCAGACACTGTGTTTATGACCAGAAGATCACTATACACTGAGGCACGAGTAATCCACACAGCATCTAACCTGAGCAGGCATGCCCTGCTGCAGCTTGATTTTCTGACCTGTGCTGTGCTGCACAGGTCCCTTTGCTGCAAGGTAAACTTGAGTGCTTGCTGGTAATGGAGGACCCTGTAAGCAGCTTGGCAATCACACCACCTGCATGTCCTCACCTTTGTCTGGAACTGCAGCAAGTTCTTCTGTAAACATCCTTTCTATCTGGCAGCACAAACAATGAATAGAGTTTTGCTTTAAGAAAATCCTGAAAGAGTAGGAATTAACATAAAATAAAAGGTGGTTTAAACTTCTAAATAGATGGGACCTGGTGGCCTGTCTGAAGCTGTCTGAAGCAATACAGCATTAGCAGCATCTGGAAGGACATGAGACTATCTATACTACCTGTCTTTCTCTATAACACTGATGTTAATAAATAGTAGGGCTTGTCAGAGTCTGAATGTCTTTTTTACCAGGATCTTAAAGTCTAGCACCTCCTGGTGCAAAGCAGCAGCTAATAAAGCAGTGTCCAAGTCTGTATTCTTCTTTATCTACAGGACCGGTGTCATCACTCCCGTAATTTCTCTCTAATTAACAAGGTGCTTAATTGGACTGGAAAAGCTGTATCTTGCTTGAATTTCTTTTTCTACATCAACTGGGAGAACCATCCAGTTTGATTTTCATGCTCCTAATTTTGGTGGCTTTTGTTTGCCCAGTACAGGTGGTTGAGACTTCCAATACTACTCTAACAAGCTCTCTCTTTTTTTTTTCTTTTTTTTTTCTTTTTTTTTTTTTTTTTTTTTTTTTTTTTTCCCTGTTCTTAAGGTTTAGTGTAACTTGATTCTAGCAAAGAATTTTCAGGTCATCAACCTACATGTCACCAGCCTCCTAGTCACCCAGCCCAGCATTTTCCTGACAGACCCTTTCCTAACCATCCATGTCCATCTTGGTTGCCCAAAAACTTCTTTAGTATTGACTAGCTACTAAGCAAATGAGCCAGCTGCATGTTTTACCCTCAGAGTGAACATTTTTCAGCCTGTTAATTTTCCTATTTTTCACTGAACTAGGATATAGTGATGTTAAGATATTTGTCTCTGGCACTAATTAACAAGTACCACCCATCAGAGCTGCTAAATGTAATCTTGGTTTTATCCTACAGAGGGATTCAGTGATTTTATTTCATGTAGCCCCTGCATCTTCCTTCACAATTGTTTCTTTATTTTCCCTTTTAGAAGAGCATCATCTTTTTTATCATTTGCTTTCAGCCAGAGGTTCCCTAAAGGAATCCCTCAGCTGTTTCCTCGGATATCTCTCTTGTGTCTATAAAGCACACTGGAGCGTGATGTAGCAGTGCTGACTTGAAATCAGTTGAACAGAGCTGAGCTCCCTTTCTGAAGGTGTCACTCACTTGGCTCTGCTGAGAAACTACAAACATAAAATTCCCAGGCAAAAGGCACAGAGATGCCACTTCCTTTTTTCCAACACCTAAAGTGTGCATTGTGTACCTTTTTCCCCAGGACTCCTACCCTTTTTTTTTTTTTTTGCTTACACTGCCATTTTGAGCAACTGTGTATGAAAACATGCTTTGAGTATTGTCATCCTATCTCCATGAAACCTGAATGTATATATTTGCAATATATACAAACAGGTTCTGAAACCTGTTTGTATATATTGCAAATATATTTTGTATATTTTGCAAATATGTATTGCAAATATATTTTGTATATATTGTATATATGGTATATATCTTTCTCCAAACTGAAATCCTACTTTTTTTTTTGATTTGTGCATTGTGGTGGTGTTTTTTGGTTTTTTTTCTCTGTCTCTTCATGGATTGTCAACATTAGATCTTATCCAAAGTGGAATATGTCCTTCTTCTCTTGCATGTGTTACAATGAACATCCTGAGTCATCTGACAAGGAAATTAGGAATGCTCATTAACTTTGCTTCTACTGCTTATGTTCAAGCAAAGGTGAAATGAAAATGCTTACAAAGTATACCTGTATACTGAGGGAGCTGGAGCTGTTTAGCCTGGAGAAAAGGAGACTCAGAGGTGACCTTTTCACTCTCTACAACTCCCTGAAAGGTGGCTGTAGCCAGGTGGGGTTGGTCTCTGTCCAGGCAGCAACTGACAGAAGGAGAGGACACAGTCTGAAGCTGTACCAGGGGAAATATAGGTTGGATATTACTAAAAGCTTTTTACAGAAAGAGTGATAAAGTATTGGAATGGTCTGCTCGGGGAGGTGGTGGAGTCACCACCTCTGGATGTGTTTGAAGACTGGATGTGGCACTCAGTGCCATGGTTTAGTTGAGGTGTTAGGGCTGGGTTGGACCCGATGATCTTGAAGGTCTCTTCCAACCTAGTCATTCTGTGATTCTATAACTCTGTAGTGGTTTGACCTGGCTGAAATGACTGGTATCCATCAAAGCTACTCTGTCACTCCTCTCCTCAGTTGCACAGGGGAGAGAAAGTACAAGAAAAGGCTCATGAATTGAGATTAAGGATGGTGAGAGATCACTTACTGATTACAGAGAAAATATACTCCATTTAGGGAAATTAGCTGAATTTATTACCCATCAAAATCAGAGTAAGTTAATGAGAAGTACAATAAATCTTAAAAACAGCTTTCCTCCACCTGTGCCTCCTTTTCAGGCTAAACTTTATTCCTCATTCTCTACCTCTGCCTTCTCAGTGGTGCAAGGACACGGGAAATGGCGCTTACAGTCAGTTCATCACATGTTGTTTCTACCACTGCTTCCTCCTCAAGGAGAGGAGTCCTTCTCCAGAATCCTCAACAAACTTGTCCAACATGAGTCCTTCCCACAGGTTACAGTTCTTCATAAACTGCTCCAGCATGGCTCCTTTTCATGGTGCAGTCCTTCAGGAACAGGCTACTCCAGTGTGGGTCTCCCACAGGGTCACAAGTCCTACCAGCAAACCTGCTCCAGTGTGGGCTCCTCTTCCTATGGGTCTGTCCCTGCCAGCAGCCTGTTCCTGCATAGGTTTCCCACAAGGTCACAACATCCTTTTGGGAATTCACCTGCCCCAGTGTGGGTCTCCTCCATGGGCTGCAGGTGGATCTCTGCTTCCCCATGGACCCCCAGCAGCTGCAGAAGGACAGCCTGCCTCCACCACAGGCTGCAGGGGAATCCCAGTTCCAGTGCTTGGAACACCTTCTCTCTCTCCTTCCTCACTGACATTGGTATCTGCACAGAATTTTTTTTTTTTTCCCCAGAGTCTCATTCCTCTCGTCTCTGGCTGCATTTACTTCTGCTCAAGAACTTTTCTTCACAGAGGCATTTTACACCATCACTGATTGGTTTGGCCATGGACAGCAGTGGGTCCATCTTGGAGCTGGCTGGCATTGGCTCTGTTGGATATGGGGGAAGCTTCTTGCAGCTTCTGTCTCATGTCACCCCTTATTGTGGCTTCTGGTGCGAGCTTTACTGGCTAGCTCTCTCACTGGTCACAATATGGAGGGTACAGCCTTGTACCTTTGATGTTCAGTAGGTCTGAACCTCAGACTGAAACATGGTTATGGTGTGGAAGAAGGAGGACTCTCACGTGGGAAGCAGAAAGGTTTATTCAACCCCAAAGCCCAGGTGCAGAGTGAGGCTCAGGGGTTCAGGTTGCCCATTAAGTACCAGGGGTGTCTCCCAGTCAAGGAGATACCTAGAACCAATCCTGGGGATGGGGGGAAGTGACCAAGAACAGGGGACAACTGACAGGGCCATCTATGGACAGAAAGGGGAGTGGGGAACTTGATGCCTGGCTGAGTCATCCTGAAGCTCCACCAGAACTCTCAGGCTTTAGGGCGTGGTGGCAGTGTGACAAGATCTATTATCAGGGAAAGGCTAGAGGGAATTGGGAATGGGAGGTGTAGGGATAAACCATTAAAAAACTAATAACAAAATATACAGAAGTTTAGAAAACCCAAAATGCACACCACAACAACCCCTGTAGCTCCTCAGGTCACAGTGAGGCCTGAGGGCAGGGGGGGATGCAACTAAAGTCAGCTTCACTGAGCCTCTAGGCTCCCCTGCTACCAGAGCATTTGCCATGCAAATACAGCACAATAACCAAACAAAACAAAACACACACACACACACACACACACACAAATAAAAAAATCAAAAGATATCTTTGTTCAGTGGTCACTCAATAAAAAAGAAACTATAGTAGATGTATGATATCTAGATAAGATAAAAAATAATCCTTAGGCTGTGGAAGAAAATCAATGTAATCAAAATGAGCATACTCAGAATCCATATGTAATTAATATACCATTATTTGTACCAGGTAAATATTTTTCACTTAAACAAGAAGTTTTATTTTTTCATTGCAAGAACTCGGCAAAATCCAAATTGCTTATTGACAAGCTGCAGTAACTATGTACAAACAAGAGATGAAAAATTTTTAGCTTGTCATTCATGATATATCCTGAAAACATATAAATGAATCATTCTCAAGTAAGCCCTAGGCTGACTAAAGCAAAAAGCAGAATCTAGCCCCAATTTCCATAAAATAATTTTTAAGATGTGCCTAGAACTTTTATCTTTTGCAGTGGTTTAGTGCTTAATACTGGTACAGGAGGTCTCAGAAATTAAGGATTGCTTCCTTGCAACAAGGAATAATTGAGGAAGCAAGAATATTAACTTTTTTAGGAGGGGAAAGGAAGAGAAATGGATTTCCAGAAAGATCATCCATTTTGCAAATTGAAGCAAGGATTTAAAAAATTTAATAAACTTAGGATCTTGGTAGCTAAAATTAAGCATGTCTGTTGGTATACAGTTTGGGAAATAACCTAGCAATTGAAGTTAAAACCCATTAATAGTTCTGGAAAAATTGGATAGGTGAAACTGATATGAGACACAAAAGCAGAGAGAGAAGCTGTGTGAGCACAGGGCAGCTGCAGGTGGTGACATCTCCATATGTGAGGGAATTGCTGGCTGAGGGTATCAGGGTGCTGCTGCCATCCTTTGGCTATACAACATGACCAAGGAAAGGAAGTGCTCCTTGTATTGATGAGGCTACACCATTTTATGCTATCCAAATCTTGCATGACCATGTAACTGAAGACAATAGCCAGTAATTTCCCTTTAGTTTTTCCTTTCCTGTAAAAAAACCCAGGCTGCAGCTATCAAATGTCCCCTGGGTTAATTACCTCTAGTAATAGCTTGACTAAATAGTTTACTTTTTTTCTTCCTTAAAATATAGAACACAGTGATTTGGTCATGCTGTTGCATGTATAGGTCTGGGTGATTGTGTACCTACATACACACATATGCACACAGACTGCTCTTTATTTTGATAATGCTTTTACTACTGTACTAGAGATATGTGAATGCATTAAAGATAGCACCTTAATAAATTCTAGCCTTCCAGTTCTCCACTTTGCTGATTATGGTTTTCTAAATTGCACATTTGAGGTGAATTGCCTTAAAAGTACTGGAGTTTGAGAAAAAAGGCAGGGGGGAGAAAAAAAAAAAACCCAATAATATTCCATTAAAGCTGTTATCTCAAGCCTTGGAGTAATTTTATTTTTTTGTAAAATGCTTCATTATAACTCAGAAGCAATTTTCTACCCAGGTTACAGTAATTATGTTGATTGTCATTAACCATGCAATACGGAATTGTATTCATTAATGAAGTGCAATCCTGTAAATAACACAGGCATAGCTCATGAATACTGTATACTTAATTGGGGTCTCAGCTTGAAATATCCCCCAGTTGACAGTGAAAGATAAACAACATTATCATACATGTAACCCCATTGAAGTGATACACCACAAATATCTTACTCTTCCATGCATTTAGGGAATTGGAAATAGTATCCTGAAAATTATCTAAACAATATGCTAGTCTTTCATGCTTTCAGACCTGTGTCAATGATGCTCAAAATGGCCTTGCACTCCAAATAACTTTGACTGTATGCTCTAAAGCATTTCCAGCCTGAGTACTGTTATTAAAATGCCAAGAATTTCTTAAAGAAACTAATTTGCTCTTTTCCTTATTATGTTATATAGCTTAGGACATAAATACTTGCATGCCCTGGTAAAGGAGAAAATTGAAAAAGCTAGCACCATCCTGCAGCAGAGTTTAAATTAAACAATATATATGGATAGTGTGCCTCAGAGACCTCTATTACCTCCTCAGTGGGGTCAAACAAGTACAGACACTGTTGAGAGTCACAGTAACAAGAAACTAAATGTATTTCCAACAAGTAAGGCAATAAAAGCATCTTTTGCTATCTACAAATAAAGTAAATTCCTATATATTACCTGGTAGAGAGGGATTTTCTGCCAAGATCATAGTCATAGAATAATTCGAGCTAGAAGTGCCCTCTGGAGGTCACCTAGTCCACTTGCCTGCTTAAAGAAGGCATGGCTAGAACAGACTGTTCAGAATCCCATCAAGAGTTAGTTAAGTATCTCCAAGGAAGGAGAGTCTGTAGTCTTTGAGGATCCCTTTTTCAGTGCCTGATCACCTTGATCCCCAGCCTCAAAATCAAGCTTTTCAAAGCCTCTGAGTGACTATGGCCTTTCTGTGTCACAGTGATGGTTTGAAAGGCATCTTACACACAGTGGTCTCTACAAAACCAGAGAAGTCTCCAGTGATACAATGGGTGGAAGTGGCTTAACCCTGCATCACCTGTCTCAGCAGTTCTCCAATGCTGCTGTAGCACTTTGAGGCTCCAGGGAACTGCTATGGTTAATGAGAGGTTAATGAGAGATTACTCCTGGGAAGGCAACTGCTGAACCACCATTGCTCACACTTTGATTGTTTTGCCAACAAAGTCAAGAATATAAAAATGAAGCCAGATATTTGTAGTGGAGATTTTAAAAAAGAAAATTCCACATTGCAATCGTCTTTATAGGATAAAAAATACATGTATAAGTTTTGGAACTAGCTTAATATTTAAATTAATGCAGTGCCTTAATGCCAAAATACAAACACTGGGTTTATAAATACAATATGTAAAATATGAATATCTAATTTTGTTGAATATTTGTGTGGCACTTCTAATTCTCTAGATTTTTGGCTTCACTCTTTTCTTTCACACATATAAACAAGTAAAACTTTAATAAAATGAACTAAACCCCTAACCAATTGCTTCTGTTAAGGATGTGAATTCATGGGCACTCATTTCCATGTGGGCATCATGAAAATCTCAATAGTTATCATAGCCTTTTGTCTTCTGGTATACATTTCACCAGAAACATGCAGACACTGATCATGCGAGAGCTGAGGGCCTATGGAAGGGCTTCTAGAGACTTCAGTCCCTTGTGCTTACAGCAAGCCTGTTGCCTCAAAAATGGCTTTTCACCAGCTGATAATAACCAATCTTTGTATGGCTTCACATAGAAGCCTTTTTTCCTCTGGAGCCTGGGCGCTGACAAGAAATTTCACTGATTCTGAAGAATAACTCAGCTCCTAGCACAAGGATTTGAACATGGTTCTCTCTCCTGGTTACTCCTAAGGCTGAATGATGTAACCATAAGAGAACCTGGGTTATAGCTAATATCTGGATAATGGGAGTGGTACAAACATCTCATGCTTTGTCTGTATGTCAAGCCACTGCTTTTATCCCAAAAGATGGTTTGTTCCCAGCACAGATCTATCAGGCCACACCCTCAGGGGGTGAAAATGGACTGTGGCAGGCAATATCATCACGACTGAGCAAGAGCATGAGCTCCAGGGGCAGCTGGGCATTGAGCAGTCACGGATCCGGCTATTTGGCATGTTTCCTGCTCAGCATGCACACACAGCTCAGCAGCCAGCTGAAGAGTGTTTTCCCAGCCCACCAGCATTCTCAGCCACAGTGAGTATTTCTTTATCCACCAAGAAAGTTCTCTGGCTGATACTGAAAAAAAAAAAAAAAAAAAAAAAAAAAAAAAAAAAAAAAAAAAAAAAAAAAAAAGAAAAGGAAAAAAGGGAAAAAGAAAAAAGGAGAAAGGAGAAAAGAAAGAAAAACAAAATTTAAAAAAGTTTAAAAAGTTAAAAAAGAAAAAATAAAAAAAGAACTAAAGAAGAAAGTAAAAAGAGGAAAAATTAAAAAATTTTAAAAGAAAAATTTAAAATATAAAAAAGAAAAAAGGGAAAAAATTAAAAATAAAAAAGTTAAAAGAAAAAGAAAGATTAAAAAAATAAGAAAGAAAAAAGAAAAAAAAAGAATGAGAGAAGCTACAACAACCACAGAATAAGGTCATTCATTTCACTGAAATCCACCCCAGCAGACACCCATCCTGAGAGATCTTCTCAGACTCTCTCTGCTTCCACACTTTGCTTCAGGCAGACCCCTCTCCACTGTGGATGCCACACAGTGACTTTTCTGCCCAGGTGGCTTTTATCCTGGGATGTGCCACTGTAGATGCTCCCTTTGATACCTTCTCTTCCTACCTCCCGATGTTCACAGGGCCCGGTAGGAAGAAAGCTATGCAGATTTCCACTTAGAAGCACAATGAGCCCTTTTCATCCCACCGCTCCTGCAGGATATTGTTCCTGCTACACTCCATTATCCTCTTCTTTTTGGCACAAGAGAACATCTGGTCCTTTTCTGTAAGCAACATTTTCCAGAAAATTAGAGCAACTTCTCCTGCACTGATCTAGTGGCCAAAGGGGACAGCTAAAATGTGACACAGCAACATCGCCTGGTGAAAAGAGGCGCCTACAGGCACTAAATTTAAAGCTGTATTTTAGTTGACCGAGTTATCAGATTGTGCTTAACAGCAACAGTGACACTTGTGGTAGACAGGAGGTTTTGGAGCAGATACTGCTGTAGCAGAACAATTTGCATTGTGATACTGTGTGAATTAATACAAATCTAAATTCAGTCTGACAATTAAAAAAGTGGATCAAGACTAAAAGCCATAACTGTTGAGACCACTGTCTCCCTGGCTGTCTTTGGAAATGTTCCAGCAAGAGGCTGGCTTCACCCCATGCAGTATGACTTCTCTGCAGTTAGCCACCCAATATTTCATTAAAGAGTTTTCTTTCTCCAGTATCTTCCTCTTCCATGGAATTGTAGAATAGTTTGGGTTGGGAGGACCTTTAAAGACCATCTAGTCAAAGCTCCCTGCAATGAGCAGGGACAGCTTCGACTAGATCAGGCTGCTGATATTTGGTAAATATAAATTAAATACCTCTACTCTTACTTATATTTATCACAGCTTTGCTCCTCTATGAAGAGGAGGTCACCATAAGGTACTCAAACACAACAATCTGGCATTTCACTGAAGATTAACATAGTTATTTCTGTGAACTGTTCTCTGTGGGACTTCTGTGGTGCTAAGGAGGTCCCATAAGTCAAATGTTCTACTTTTAACACAGCCCATATGCATCACAAACAGAACCAAACCCATCCACTTATTAAGATCTAACCAATAATTAAATATTTAGTAGCACAAAGTTAAATTTGCCTAAGTATTTTGCACTTTTCCAGAAATATAAAGTAAATTTGAGACCTTCAGAAAATCAGGAAATCAAGAAGTAAACGTGAAGCCCTAAACTTAGCAACTCATCCAGACACCTCTTTCATAGGTGGAACATAAGAGGAACAGATGGAACATTAGGAAAATAGGGACCCCAGTTCTTTATTTAGTTACATCAATAAATTATATTACCTTCCTTCAAACAGCACAATGCTGTCATAAAACCATTATTATATTGGTTGCTTTGACAAAAATCATTAATTCCAAGCAAACATTTAATGGAAACATTTTTGTATTTACTGGGTGAATACGACTAAGTTTTACTGTCTATTGACCACAAACTTGATTTTACCTCTTGAATTACAAATTTGCCCACTTGAGCCCTAACTTGTAATGACCAGCAAAGCCTTCCTCCCCTCAAAGCCACAGGCTGCCGTAGGAGATCCTGCCAAGCTCCCACATTATCTCCCTGTGTAATTACAGCTCTTTAGTTCAGTGGGGTGTGATTAGCTCAAGCTGTAACTCATTAAGTGCACTATAATTACAGTGCACTCAGCTTCACAGTTGGTTTTGACCTAGAAAGGGTGTGTTCCTGGGGTTATTTTAGCAATCTGTTGGCAGTGCTTCTAGGCACTACCAAGCCTTGCAAGGAAAACATCTGAAATTCGACAGGCACTTGACAGTCTCATTAGTGGCTGCCAGTGTTAAACATGTCTGGATATTTTTGAGTGTTTTGCATGTTGGTCTCATCCATGTGTCTTTACCAAACATGTCAAGATTATCTCTTCTTTCAGCAACACATGCCCAGTGGGGGAAAAAAAAGGTTTATTTATTAACTATGAGATTGTTATTTTTTTTAATAGAATAATCAAAAATATAAAAATGCAGTTAAGTGCTGGAGTTTAAAAAGGCAGTAAAAATTACAAGCTGTGCACAGCAAAAGTCTCATTTTATGATAAGGAATTATATTTTAGGTCAATTAGGGCAGCAGGTGCTTAATGCCTGGCCTGAAAAAAATTAAACAGTTTCCACAAAAATCTTTTATGACAATTTGCCATTACAGATGTGTATAAAAGTGCAATATTATAGCCATCTTCAAAAGATTATCCTCCATTTCTTACATTTCTTTTAAACACTTTATTTGAATAAATGTTGCTGGGTATCATTGCATCAATTTAACCACACCCATGAAGAAAAGCTGCCAGTTCATTATGTTGGTGGCCTGGTGACACAAAATCTTTCCTGCCAATCACATCAAATATTCTCTCTTTTTTTCTGTGTTAAAGAGTCTTCATGAAAATCTCTCTTCTCTGTCTTTCTTTCAAAAGGTGTTGCTTTCACCAGTTATTTCTGGACATATGAATGCTGATAATTTGCCTCTGCAAGACCAGCATTGCTTTTCACCTATTAAGAAGCAAGAATTATTCATACAAACTATAGAGTAAAGAGAAAATTAAATTGGACTCTTCTTTGATCAGTAGGGAAGGAGAATTTTCCATTCAAAAAAAGTGTGGAGGACAGGCCAATGTTTTCAAATCACACATAGTTAAGCACAATTGCCTGCAGTATTGTGACAGTTTTGTATGACCTTCTCTTGGAATTTTATACCTTCAGGCGGCAGAAAGGGGTGCAGCAAAGCAGCACTGGTATAAATGTGACAGAGAGTAGCCTGTAGCATAATAGATAGACCACACTATATTTGCAGAAAACAAACTTTTCAGCTTTGATTCTATGAAAAATATCCCTGCTCTGCAAGAAATTCTGTTCCCATTAGGGGAGCATAGTGGAAGAGCTCAGAAAAGTGGCTGCCAAAGATGTAACAGGCAGCTTTTTCTCAACAGTGGGTTAACTTCACTCCTTTGCGTGCAAGACTGAGCTCTCTGAATCGCTCTGAAGTTCTGCTGTCACATATGCCTCACTGTTCTGGTCTTTTAACCCAAAGGCCTGCAAGGCACTCCCAGCCACAGCATGAAGAAACATCCCTCCCCTCTGTATGATGAAGGTGTCCCAGCAGATTAGCAGAGCACTGCCTGTGGTAGGCGGTATCTGTGTGAACAATGGATTACAAAGCCAAGGCACTGTGCTTTCTTAGACAGAGAAACTGAAAGAAAACTATCAGTCAGGCCTGCTGAGGGAATCTGAAAGAGATGAAACCCAAGGACCTTCAAGAACTCCTTTTCTTTAGGCTCTGCATGCAACTGCATGTTGTACTGCCTCCATGGCTAAACAATGCTGGTTAAAAGCAGGGGAAAGATCATAAAATCCTTCTAAAGTGACATTATTACAGATGGTAACTGTGGGAAGGATTCATTTACCATCCATCATTTACCACCAAATGCTGTGGCTACTCTTTACACATCACAAAGGCTTTTCTTACATGTCCCAAAAGGTTGTGTAATTCTAAGAAAAGCTTCTGCTGTTCTAGCCCAGGATAGTTGGGATTTAGGGAAGTTTTCCCAAGGTCTTGTCTGGTTAATTGTGCATTTTATTAAAAGCCCAGGTCTGTTACTGTTTGCCATGGTGAGAGATGTTGTGGGCAGTCATGGCAAAGTCTTGAGTCCTAAAAAAAATTAGGAAATAGAAATTTTATAGGTTGACAGACTTGATTCAAAGTAAAAAATACATTAGGCCTTTCTTTTTGTCCTCTCTTCATTTTTCCACTGTTACTTTTCTAAGACATTATTTCACAAATTCAGTTTCTATAAACACAAAACTGGTTATAAAAGGAGATACTTCTTCATGAAACATTGCCCAGCTGATATTATCACTAGAGGTCCTGTTTAAATAAATGACTGTGCAGAAGAGGAGTGTTTCCTTCCAAGCAGAGGGTAGAATATATGAGCTAGTTACTAAAATAACAATGTGCACTAATGCAGATGGATTCACCAATCAGGTGGTATTTCAATGGTTTTATTAACACTTCCTTTTATTATTGTTATTATTTTCTAGTGGTATTTTAACTGTTCCAGATATCAAGTTATAAAGAAAATCAATCTTGCATATTAGAATTTCATAGATGTACTCTTCAAAAAAAACCTTATTTAAATATGAGTTTTATCTTTGTACAGGTGATTGCACTGGAGTCAGCAAAAGTTTTGCAAGAGTGAAATCAGCTTCTCAAATGTTTAGGACATTCCTAGTGAAGTGGTTCCTGCAATTCAGTTGCTGGGGCAGCAGAGTGGGATGTGTGCAGCTTGATTCAAGTCTTTGTCTTGGTGTTCCCACACAGAATCATAGAATCCTTAAGGCTGGAAAATACCTTTAATATCATCAAGTCCAACCATCCATCCAGCACTGTCACTGTAACCCCTGAACCCCTAAACATCATCAGCACTAGATTCAGATGCCCTCTTAAACACCTCCAGGGATCGTGACTCCAGCACTTCCCTGGGCAACCCATTCCAATGCCTGATCACCCTAACAGTAAAAATCATTTTCTATTACCTATCATGATACTGACAGCAAAGAACTTAAGAAAAAAAGAATAGATAATACAGTTTGCTTTTTAAAACCAGGCCAGCACACAGCAAAGAAGATTTCCAAGGCAGGGAAACCAGAGAGGAAGAGGCAACATAAACCTGCAGCCCAGTGAAAAGAGAACTTGATTGGATTTGCCTTTCTCTCCTTACTAAGCTATGTGCAACCTCTTCCTTGTCTCAAAAATATAAAAATTTTCTTCTCTGCTGTGACCCTCTAAAAGGCAGAGTGGGGAGGGAGGGCACCCAAAAGTCAGGTTAGGTGCCTTAGAGAAAAAGGGAGTTCATCCTGGCACAAGGAGAGAGCTGAATTCGGGAACATCCCCTGCAGTATGCTTTCTTCATGGCTGTGTTTCCCTCAGCCCCTCTTATCAGCAGACAGGCTTGTTTTCATCCCATTTCTGACTCACCACACAGAGAGAAGAAGTTGTTAACTTCCATGTATGGATTTTAGGATCTGGCTCCAGCACTAAAGTTTTGTGCATCCAAATCAGTAAGAAGTAGCACATCAAAAAGGACATACTGTTTAATTGCTGGGGTATCAGGGCCCATTTTCATGCCCTTTGGTCATCTGCCAAAAGTAACACTGCATCAAGGCCCTCAATATATGGCAATTACTGACAGCCACTCTTGCCCACCTGAGAGCAAGAGTCATCTCAGACCTTCCTGATCTGTTCTATTTCCCCCACCTATCTTTTCCTTTATGCGAATATATCCATATTGCACTTATAAGGGAGGCAACAGCTTAGCATACCTGCTCTCATGGCTTCTTCCTTTTTCTTTGTCACTCTTCTGAAATACATTCCAGCTCCTTACTCTGCTTGAACTGACTGGAATAATGAGGAGTCTTATTCAACATCTTGGCTGTTCTCTGCCTTATGTTTCACTTCTTAATGAGTGGAAAAGGTAAATTACTAGTATAAATTCACTCCAGCAGCTGGTCTGACTATCCATACTTTCAGCCAGTGCTACTTTACTTGGACCAATTACATTATTCTAATTTGCTTTTCCTTGCCAGTGACAGTCACTTGGTGCCTGACACCTTCTTACAGTTTCCATTAATATATCCCTATCCAGCAGCTCTGACCCAAAGGTGCCTTCCTCTTTAGGAGAATTCAGTTGTCTTCATTACAGTACTGTAATCATTCTCTGGCTTCCTTCACTGTGAAATGTAGTCAGCCTCTTTTCCCCAAAGGACACACTTCTCTCAGTCTGCTTTGGGAAGTGCAGCTTCCTATGGCACACTGCAGACACGTATTTACTGACTGCAGGGCTCAAAAAATTAACTCGGTTGTACAATGAGAGCATTGAAGGTGATAATTCCTCCCCCTCACCCCCCCAGTTGAGAATCACAAAGGAAATGTAGGAGAATGTAAGGAAAAGAAATGAATGAAAAGTACAAGTCCTTTTGTTAGACCACAATTGAAGTGTCTTGTAATTTGACCTTCACTCTCCAAATCCTTAATCTGTCTATGGAAACACAAAAAAATCAGAAAGGGTTAAAAGGTACTGAGAGAGACACCTTTGTAGATCATAATTAATTTTTTCATTGATTTTCTGTACTTACATTACACTTACTTGTGCATGTCATTTTTACTCCTGTGTCTGTAAGTTGAAATGAACATACATTGCGCCATATCTCTGCCAGGAGGGTAGAAGCTATCTATCAATGTCACATTAGGTTATTGGTCTGGTTATTACCCACCCAAACTTGTGCCCTTTTGAAAGATGTGGCCTTTATTTACTGACTACTTCTTGCAGACAATTGCTAGTTTAGAAGTAATTGTTCTTTTCAGGGATGCATGCCTCTTGCTTACTTTTCTAAGGTATTACCTTTTTGGTACTCCCTAGAAACTAATGGAGATTCATGAGGAAATTTGCATATTTGAAAAGAGACTAAGAGGACCTCTCTGTTTAGAGAGCGGTATAACAAATCTTCCAGTGGATGATGTTGATTTAAACTGGTTTCTGGTGTTAGGTTTACGGTAGATGCTATAACTGATGCAAGACATTTATTGCCAAATGGAAATATACAGTCATAATAAAAACCAAACTACTAAGCATTTTTTAAAATAAAAACAAAACCAAGAACAGCAACAACAACAACAAAAAGCATTTTCACATAGCTCTACAATCCAAAATGAGATTTCGATTACAGGGTGATGGGCTAGACAGGGATCACTAGGGTTATTAAACACATACAGCTTCCTTTACTTGAGTAATTTAGTATTGGTTTCCAGTCAAGGAGAAAATATTAGCAGATGAAGCTGCAAAAGCACGACAAACCTGGATATGTAATTTTTTTAAGTCTAGAAAGGTCATTCAGGGGTCTGCTGAGACACTACATTGCTCTTTATTGAACTGGATAACACACACAAATTCTAGTCCCATCTGTACCAGACACACAGAGATTAATATAAGATTGGAATATTATAGTTTTCATTGTAAAGCCTTTCCTCTAAAGACAGAAGAGCCTCAGAGTCATTAGCGAATGAGATCACACGTGGTATTCCACTGAAACAAGCTTTGCAAAGATGAAACACAGGAGCAGCAACGAAAAGGACTCACAGTTTCTGCTTGCTTTGAGAGGTGTGTTGGAGCAGTGCATCCATTTGTGGTTTCTTACAGAGGCTTTTATCGACAACCAGCAAAACAGAATGGCTGCAGAAGGAGGTGCTGCACACAACAGGAAACCTCACTCTGCTGTGGGCTGTATGGAGAGCTCTGTCCATCCCTGTTTTTCTCAATCCCAGGCAATGTGCTACTTAAGTCCTGAAGGACACATACCTGGCCTCAGAGTCGGGCCTGGCACAAGGAACAAAGTCTCACTCCTGATGCCCAGAAGCAGCACAGAAAAACAATCCTACACAGAAGTTAACCATATAAGCTGTATCTTTTTGGCAAGTCAGTAGCGAAACTAGAAACAGAATCTCATTTTTCTTCCACTTTTCTTCTACACAGGCACAATTAATTTAGATGTTCACTACAAAGGAAACTTACTTGAGAATTTTGAGGCTTTCCTCAGTACTGTTCTGTCTCTGGTGGAGTCAGTGGATGGGCAGCAGGGATGAAATGTCTCCTGATCTAATTCACAGTACAAGACAGTGCCTAATTAGACAGCTATTTGCTAGGGAGTCCATTTTCACTTTTCTCTTTGTTCTTCTTCTTCTATTCTCCTCTCTCATTTCTGCATTTAATCTTGTTCAGTCTTTCTGCAGGAGCTCTACAGAGGAAAAATAACGAAGTTACCAGTATGCTGCTAATTAAACTCCCTCCCTTTATTAATTGTGCCAGGAACACTCAGAAGTGAAGGTAGAATTTTTATGATTTTGTTGATGACCGAACATTGGCAGTTACTCTAAATTGTCAATAATATAAAACAGATCACAGGCATAACAATGCTTCAACAATTATTGTAGGAAGCTGGAGCGCAAACTCTTCTAGAAAGAGTAGTTGAATGAGATACATATGTGGTAAAGTCCTGTAGATGTGTAGGAAGTTGCTGTTTCTGTTTTGAAAGCTGTTCCGTAAAGCTTCACGACAGCTCTTGTCATCATCATGTTTATTTTCCATATATCCATCATATTTTTATCATATAAAATATGATGGATAAACATATTTTAAATTATTTTCTTTTTCTCTTCCCTCTGCTCCTTTAGTATCCAAATGTTTCAAACAATATCTTTGCAGGTCTATTTTATTGCTAGTCCCTCTTCTCTTTCTTGTTTCCTGTACTTCCTAATTTCCATTCCTAGTTAATTATTGTGAATTTTGTTTCTATCTTATTTAGAAACAGATTGTTGATCTCTCATGCTTTCACAATGTGGTTTCTTTTCCTTAGGAGAAACTAATTTTTCTTGCATCCCAGACTCTTTTCTCAAAGTACATGAAACTATCAAATCCCTTATCCAGTTTTATACAGATTCTAGCATGTGTCCTCTTCCAAAAACTCCCTTCTCCAGTGTTCTTTCTAGGCATCTTTCCCCTTTTCACCACTCTACTCCACCTCCCCATCACTCCCTACTCCAGTTCTTGTCCTGTTGCTGCCAGGATTGATGCAGTGGGAGGAGCCCTGAAAATCTCAAATAGGTGAGGTTTTTGCTCTCAGCTGTTTTATCAAGGTCCACAAAATCTTCAGCAGCCTGAAGCAGCATCTGCAGGGCTCTTACTACATCTCAGCTTGGACAAGAACTGTGCTTACTGCAGATCAGATTTCTTGGGAAAATGGGTACCAAACTGTGACAAGTCTTTCTGGAGTTCACAATAACTGAGCTAACAGAGTACTTTATAACCTTTTCAAAAATGGTCTGTTGTCAGGAGACAGGAAAATAGCATATATCTGACATGAGGCCATTCTCTGCCAAATATCAACTTCCATCTCTAAAACAGGAAGGCAGCAGAGAACTTTGTCATGGTTTGAAAGCAAAACGAGTGAGAGGCTCCAAGTCAGAAATACAATTTAATGAGAAGAAAGGTAAAAAGTTAAAGTAAAATAAAATAAATACAATAATACAAAAGACCACTGATAGAGTCAGAATACAACCTGAGCAGGGTGGTGGAAGCAGTCCAGATGAGGTTGTCTTCCTGAAGCAGTGATCTTGTAGAAAGGTCTGGTAGCTCTGGTCCTCTGGGAATCCAGTAGGTAAGGGCTGCTTGTCCTGTCCCAAATCCCAGATTATATCCAGGTAAGAATGCTTGGCTCCTCCCCCTGGGCAGAGCATCTCACAATGGGATGAGGAGTTGTGAAGCGGGTCCTTGATGGCCCATTAAACAGAGATAACCCCTGGAGGGAGTTACCTGTGAGTCATGGGCAAGGCATTGATGGGCCATGAGCAGAAGAGCCCAAAGGCAGGGGGCCTGGGAAGAACACTGCCCCACCTGGTTTAGCAGTTCATGAAGATGGTGATAGAATAAATACTTTGTGTACATCCTACACTGCAACGCAGGACAAACTTGTTTTAATAAGGAGAAGCACTGACTCATGCCAGGGAGTCAAGTGGAGCTGCCAAGATGGGGAGACTTCTGTGTGACCAGCAAGGTGGCAGCAGAAGAGTCTCCATGCCTTGCTGGTCCTGGCAGGTGCTGTTCTTAACCTCAGCTGAATGAAAGGGTTCCTTCTAGTGAAGTACCTCCTGTGAGAGACTGGAATGTTAGTTGTTAAAGACTCAAAGCAATCAGCCATTTGTGGAGGGTGCAGGGTGCTTTGCTGGGGCTGGGTTTGCACCCCCCCCAGCCAAGGAGAAGCAGGATCTATCACTAAGAACCTGAGCTACCCTCACCTTCAGGGGCTGGTCATACCTGCTCCTAACCTGGATGTTAACATTACTCAAAAGAGGCTCTGAAGATGAGCATGAAGGGTCAGATTATTACCCAACATGACAGTGAATCAAATTATGTTGGCAACATTCACTGCTGCATTGCTGCTACAGCACTACATTCACAATACCTCCCTACCAAACCACTTTCAGTTCTGCTCTCTTAAGAGTTTTGTTCTGCTCTACTCTATTCTTGCTTTTTCACCTTTTTGGCTTCTGGAACTGCAGATGGGCGTATCCCTAACCATTTATCTATTTCTGCTTTCTATCATTAGACTTAGCCTCTGACTCTCTCATAAAGAATTTTTCTGCTTCAGAGATATGGTTCCTAATGCCATCCCATCATTTCAACACAGTTAGGTAATATCCCAATTCCTGCAGTCATTTACAGATAAAAGTAGCATTAGGAAGTAATGGTTTGGCTATTTACTGATGCATCATAGTACCTAGGGAAAAATGAGTACTTCAATACTGCTTTATGTGAATCACCAATAATTTCTCTATGAAACATGGATATGTGAATGTAGCTGTGGCAGGGAGGCTGGTGTGAGAAGGAAGTATGGAGACATTCTCCAGTCTTCCATGTGGCTGATATAGAACTTACAAGGTGAAGCACCAAGGAAAGGAGAGACCATATGGAAATTATGAACTACCAAAGTACAAAGCACAGCTGAAAGATTAACAAATTCTAGGACTATAACCCAGGCCTGAGGTAAGATCACTAAATCAATAGTTTTGAGTTTGGTGTTTTGTTTTGTTTTTTTTAATGTGTCTTATTCCCAAGTCACTTCCTTTACTAGTTCTGAGATCTTGCCACCTCCAGTATTATCCCATCCTCCAAAGCACAAGAAACTATCTGCCTCCATTTTCCACTCCCTCTGCACCATGCAGAGAGATCAGCTGTGCTTCTGGATTTAAGTGTGCACAACTGAGGGAATAACTGGCCATCTTGCAGATAGTTATGCCCAGAAGATGCATCAAATTTGCCTTGACCCTTCCTCCTTCTCCCTATTCCCAGATCTCAGGGCAGTAAATTGCTTTTGATTTGCTGCCTCAGCTAGTCTGACCAGCAAGTACAGCAAAATGGAATCAAGGCTCTGCCCTCTGCCATGGTGAGGGGAATTATATTAACAGCTCTGAACATTCAGGTGTCAGATCTATGTAGCACTCTTAAGGTTGTAGGTGAGCTTCTCAATTCCCAGGATTAGTACATGACTTTGACCACAGTCTAATTCTGAGTCTAACCCTAATCTGAAGGGTTCTGAAGCTGTTAATTCCTGATGCTTGCCTGGTGGCTCCCAGCACCACCAGCACACAAGAGAAGCTCCAAATGTTGCTCTCACTGTCAGTGAGAGCAGCAAAATCTTCTGGGGCATATTAGTACTGCTGATAGGTGGGAAGGCAACAGATGGAAAATAGGTTTAAAAGCTCTGGGGACATCCACGATGCTCCAGGGACTGCAGATGGCTGGGAATGAACACAGTAAAAGCTGCAGCAAAATTATTCAGGGTCTCTTACCGTCCTAGAGCTGAAAGAGTGATCTGGCAACTTTGTAAACAGTGCCCGTGACAGATGGTTGAATAGCTATCTATTCAGAGGTTGCTAATAGAAGTATTATGGCAAACCTTGAATTCTGCTAATCCACAAATTCTAAACCTGCACAAAAGGTACACGATAAGGTTAACTCAGAAACCAAACAGCCTAAATAAAATCTACACATCTGGAGAATTAGTACTTCCTTACTCTTATTTAATGTGTCTCATTAGAAGAACAAGAAATATATGACAGCTGATTTTTTAAGTGACATTCTGTCTGATCCACATGACCTTGATTTTGAATAGAATGTATGAATTAATACAAAGCCACACTGCAGTCAATCCTCTCCTTCCTTCTACCTTTCTCAAAGAGAGGGGGAAAAGTTCTTGAATCCTCATCTATTTAAAATTCTGCTTGTATTAAGAGAGCACAGGCAGAAGAATTAACTTTCATTATAGGGTTTCACAGCTGGACTACAATCTGAGGAAGATAGAAGCTGGTAGCAGACCAGGGAACAGAGCTCTGCCCATCAATTCTAATGAATTGACTTGAAGAATAAGACATCAGATGAGAAATGTGCCAGAATTGGACTCTGAAAAAAAATTATTTGACCACATACTTCTGTAGCTGAAAAACATTCTATTTATTTATCATTTAAAAAATCAAGCAACAGAATAATAAACAATTTTGGCACAAGCTGAATGAGTATCAGATAACTAGTTGCTGTTCCCAGTGGAAGTACATCCTTCCTACTTGGGCTATTAGAAGAAGTTTCTAAACCCTAAACCAAAAATTTCAACAACAAAACAAGAATGAATTGTTATCATTAAAAAAACCTAAAATGCAGTGTTTGCTAGAAGATGAGATCTCAGGAGCTATTTCGAAGTTGAGCTAAAAGGATATATTTAGATCAAGAATTCATGCTTACAGACCATCTTCCTAACTCTCCATCATTCTAACAGTAATCATTCTAACTCTTCTCTATTGTATCTGAGCACCTAATAAGACAAATTCATCCAAAGAGTATAATCTTATCTCTTGATGGCATTGCACTGAATTTTCAGGTAGAAAGTTGAAAAACTTGCCAAAAGGTGTACAGAGAATAAGGTATTGATGCCTGGATTTTAAACTCTGCTGCCTTACCCAGCAGCGGCTTTACCACATAGTAGTGAATTGTGACAGTTCTGGCTTCTTTTTCTGCCAAGGTTGGGATTATTAGCATGAGTGACAAAGTCCACGTTTGGATTTAGAAGTTTATTAATTCTTATTAATTCTAGTTAACAAGGTGCAAAATGGAGTACCTCTCTATCTTTACAGGGTCTTTTCAAGGACAATGCATCCAATTGTGAAATGCCACTTAAATTATTTTTACTTTAAACCCAATAACTAACCACTTGAAGTCCACAATGTGTACTTTATTAACCAGTTACAGAAAACCACCCAAACCCATGAAGAAGAAGAAGAAAGAAGAAGGTGAAAAAAAGAACAACTGACCTCTACCCTAAAGTCTCCATCTTGCCCCATATATATTACTATATACCAAAATCTTAAAATCTAAGTTTCCAGAATTCCAACAGTGAATAAGGGCTTAAAAACCATCTATAGCAACATGTTATTTTCTCAATTTATTTAAATAATTTACTAGAGTAAGTAGCATGGCAAAGTATCATAGGAGTAGCCACATGATGTCACATCAAAGGTCTAGTTAGCCCAGTATCCTGCCTCCATCAGTGGCTGAAAACAGATGTTGAGAGCTGTCACAAAAGCTGGAACATCCTTCTACTACCCTTCTACTCAGCACATTTGCTTGTCTGAACTTCCTCAACTGCATGTCAAAGCTATGTGGAAAAACTCTGTGGGCTTTCGTATATATTGTGGAGAAGGTATGACAATTCAGCTGTAGAAGAAATCTGAGCTATACAGACTATTGTTTGCTGTGCTGCCCGGTGACTCCCACATCTCTTCCATCAGAAGAGATTTTTATTTTGTTATCTATTGAACTTCTAACTCTACCAGATTTTTCAGGGATATGCAAGTCAAAAAAGGCTGGATGTTGCTTCGTTATAGATCAGGTTTTGGGTCATTCAACTTGCTGTTGCCAGTTTGTAGCTGAGAAAGTTCTGCCATCTGCTGGAGAGAAGAAAATCCACTCTGGTTCCTGCAGCTGTAACTACTCTTCTTCCTGCATCTCATATTCTCTTGTCTCATTGTTGTTTCAGTATTTTATTATTATTACTATTAATTTTGAAGTTTAGGACGGTTTAACTATCCTGTGTGCACAATAATCTGTCTAAGTCATTTGTGTGCATACACATCTTGGGTGTTAACTTTGTTTTTTGATTCCCACTTCCATTTCACAGTGAGGCAAACTTAATCTAACGCCATTTGTATTAATTAGAAGCTGCATGCAGAGAAAAAAGCTTACTCCAGCCTAGTTTATTTCTTCTTGAGCTATAAGGTGACTTGATCTAATACATTTCTGAAAAGCAGGGTTTTCATGCTGACTAAAACAGAATAGAAGCAAATTAACTCAATAGTAGCACTTCAATCCAGTACAGCTCATTACTTATCACTTTGCAATTTCCCACTAGCTTATTCCTAGGAATCAAAACCAGCAATTCTACCTGTGCCTTTGTCTGGGAACAGGAATGGCTTTAGTCAGCTCTTCAAATTCCAGTCAGTATTGCAGGTGAACCAAGCCACTTGTACAAAGCACTTGCACAGCAGATGTTCTTCACATTTTAGGGGCCATCTGAGACTGAAAACAAGGAGAAGCCCCTGAATTCCATTACCTGTTGGGAGGTTTGACACCATTTTGTCTTACAGTACACAGTAAATGTAGCACTGACCCATGCATTACCTGTCCCTTGCAGTGAAAGGCATGCTGTGGAGGACTAATGTGGGCTGGCTGTGTTGGGAGACAAGATATCTCCCTAAGAATCCATTTCTTTGGGACCCTCTTCACAGCCAACCTTCTTCAAGACCCCAAACCAGTACAGAACATGTGCCCACTACATATGTAAAGCTTGGTAACAGTTGCTCTCTGTTCATCTTGCCACCCTGGTATCTGTTTCAACACAGTTGAAGTTGTCTGAAGGATGAACACATCACGGTGACATTCCTGTCCATGTGAGTGCACTCTGTGGCAGACCCAGATTCAAGGAGACAGAAGGTTGGCATATTTGCCATCCCTGCCACAAGGTGTTTGTGCCCTGTGTTAAACACAGGACACCAGCTCTTAAATGCAAGCACACACACACCCCCAAGCTTAATCTTGCATCCTGGCTCCATCTGCCAAGGCTTTGATGGATGCATTGGTTGGAGTCAGAGCAATGGTTATGGCCCTCTCGTGCTTCTCCAGTAGCACCACCCTGACTCCTGCAGCAAGCCCAAGAGTGAAGACACCAGGAATGCATCCTCAGATGGGTCTGCTGGGGTCACACAGAGCTTGGCTGTATCACAGACACTTACTGCAACTCTACCTACCTTTTACCCATGTAAATACTGGTGACATTTTTCTTGCAGGTAACCCGAGCTTTTGTGCTATGATAGAGCATAACAAAAACCTGTAGGAACTAGGCAGTCACAGAAGTTTTTTCCTCTATTCTTCATTAGTTGCACTATTTAAGCCCCAAATGTAACCCCAATGTCCAACACATACCTATCTAGACTGCCGATTTTTAAACTGTATTTATAACGATGTACAATCTAGGAGTCAAACTCTTCCATAACTCTGCAAGTCACAGGTTTAAAAAATACTATTTTATTCTTTCTACCATGTGTAAAGCAAGAAAACTGTGGTAATGCCTGTCCAGCAAAGCTCGGCCAGCCCCGGCACCGCTGTAATGCTGCGTGGGACTGGCTGGTCAGGAGCAGGAGCGAGACAAAGACAGGAAGGAAGAAAGAGGGTTTGCTGTTCAACTCTCGAGAGGTTGAACAGCAGCAAGTTTATTGTAGCTCCTCCACAGAGCCCTCAGCGCAGCACATCTGCCTCCAGAGAAACAAGACTTAACCCAGGGCAGCAACTTTTAAAGGGGAGCGGAACACAGGGGAGGGTTCAGACGTATCAATAGGCTAGAACAGGGGTGTGGCTCACAACATAATCAACACATACAACAGCCATATAGCAAAAGGTGGGAGGCGGCAGCCTGGACCTGTCCAATGACTTGATGCCTCTCCTAGAATCTTCCAGACGCAGGGAGAGGCCCCCAAGTGATGGACAGGACTAGGGGGTCACATAACATTTGATTGACAAATCACTGAAACTGGGTACAGCCAAGTAGGGAAAACACAGGGAGTACACGGAACAAACCAACTTACAATGCAATATTAACTTATGAAACAAACATCAAACTGATAATACCAAAAATGCACCTCCACAGAAAACCAAAAGCAATGTGACCCCTATTTTGAACACGGTTATTCTGCTTTAGTCATCTGTAGTAACATCATTAAAAGAAGCAGAATGATTTATAGCCTAATATATATCTGTCTGCATTATGAAACAGTAAAACAAAAAGGAGCACATGAAAACCCAGGAAAGTAGCTAAAGTACCTTTGATCTCATATATTATTTATCTTCTCAAGCACACAAATGAAAAGAGTAGGTTTCACTTTGCATTCTGTGCATCTTGTACCTAACAATTTGGATTATCTAACAGTCCAAAATCCTTTCTTTGAAAAGGTGAAAATCCATCCAGCCCACTGCTTCTTTCTTCCTGGACAGCTAAAAATAAAATAAAATAAAATAAAAAATTATATATATATATATGTTCTGCAGTGTATTCAAAGATGGAATAATCTAATTCTGACACATCATTGAGTTCTAGGGAATTTTCTGCAAAATAGAAGTCAAGCACATGCTGGCAGGGAATGAGGGTTCTGGGAGATTTTATTACCAAGTTACAGTCTGGAGTGGCAGTAGCAAGATGTGTCTCCACTGATTTCTATTCTGTGCACTCCCAGCAATCCAGCAGTTACCATGAAACTTCTGCCTGAATAAATGCATTGGGCGTTAGGCAGGGTATTTTCCTTTTTATAAGATACTGCTGCAGATTAGAATTCCTTTCCATTGTACAACTAGGTAAGAATATAATGCTGAAGTCTCTTGATGCTTTACATTTTTACAGGAAAAATAGCTTGCAACAAAATAAATCCCTTGCCTAAGGTATTCTAAACAAGAACATAGTAGATTTTCTCAGAGAATATCAGAAAGAAATATTGTAAATAATTTAAAATGCATATATGCAAGAAAATGCAGGAAAGATGTAAAAATTAAAAAATGGAAGAAGCAGGACAGCTAATTCTTATGATGTTTAAGTGAGGACTAGAATCTTGCTTGCAGACATACCTATATTACTGTAGGTAAATTATGACTTAAATTGGTTTATTTGATGTAACACCCCTACAGTCTGCTCTTCAGACACACACACAGATTTTATCAGCTATTTGTTTGGATCATCAACTTGATAAAAATCAACATAAAACAACTTAGGACAATATACATATTTACCTGCATTGGTATTATTAAACAATTTCTAAAATGTCATTGAATTCTGTATTTGGACAAGACTTGAATTATCGTACTGGGTAGTGCTGAAAACAGCAAAAATCTCTTTTGGAGAATCCATTGCTTCCATCATTCTGGAAACCAAGGTCAGAGAAAAATGCATTCTGTCTCATAGGCCTGTGAGTGAAATGACTAAGTACATCCTTGTTTTATAGCTCTTTGGTCACTCTACTCCTTAGACACCTATGAACCTCAACACCACTCAGGTTTACGCATGCAGGGCCACACATCCCCAAAAACCAGGTTTGGAAGAACACTAGTGTTTCATAAATGCAGTCAGAGGCAGAAAATGAGCAAGAGAAGGGTGCCTTTGCTGGCTTGCTTCAGTGCCTGGTGACACACAGTCCTCACCCAGTACAATTTCTCATCTGAATCAGCACAAGGAATGTACCCATACTGGGGATAAGCAGTAAGTAAACAAAAGGTGCCTTCAGAGACCAAAACAGGGATAATTTTAAAGGTAACAGATGCTAGTAAGAACATTCAGACACTGAGAATGTTCATTCCCCTTCCAAGTCATGTTAAGAAGGTCACCATCATGAAAATTTTGTGAATATTTTTAATTACAAAAAAAACCCATGGACACCCCAGTAGAAATGAGAATTCTCAGCTGAGCCCATCCTTACCAAATTGGCAGTTTAAAATCCATGTTTCTCACAGCCACTCAGTTTAGTCATGCTCCAACTGCAGATGTCTTCCTCTCACCTATGAGTTCTTTTCCTCACAAACCCTAAGGGTTTCTGTTCATCATATTTTTTCCCTATAGCCTTTTCTCTCTCAGACTGCATCCTCCCATATTGCTTGCTCTCTGTAGCTGAGACAATTTTGAATACTCCCTTCATCTGGTGTCTTGCTCCCCTATTCACCCTCTCAAATAAAAACTTCCTTGAACAAAACTCAATGTATAGCACAACTAATCTGCTTTTAATGTGATTTATTACAGACATGATTGTAGAAATCCAAGCCAAAGTCCAAAATACTTAACAAGCATCCTGAAAATAGCTTCCTAATTCCAGCAACAGAGACAAAACCTGTGAATTCTTTTTTTCTGACTGTTTGTTATTTATAGTAAGCAACAAGCACAGGGGTGACTGCAAGTGACTCCAGGCCAAACAGAATGATGGTGAGATTTGCCAGGATATGAACTTGTCATTGCTCTCTCTCACTGTAAAACACAGAAAAATAGGGAATGAGGATTTCCTGCCTGATACCCCAGGCTTTTGAATAGCCCATTCTCTACCTCAATAAAAGTACAAAATGAAGCAAGCATTTCTTCCTGCAGCAGTGTGCTAGCAAAATGATGAGGGATTGGTCTTCCTGCGAGTTGAAAGTCTTGAGCTTTTTGGCAAACTCCTTGTTGTCTGAGATGAATTTCCCTGCCATCTCCTAATGAGTTAGAATGCCCAAGGCGCTGAAAGAAACAGCAGGCAGATGGTGCTAGTGATTTATGCATTGTCGGGCACAGAGGATAAGTGAGAGTGCTTATAGGAGCCATCTGCAGCTTCATACACTGATCCTACAGTGCATTCATTATATTTGGGCTTGACACCAGCAAGAGCAGCCTCCAGTACACAGGCTGGCTGTGAGCTACAGTGCAAGTGTACTAATGTCAGTTATAATAAAGATTTTGAGCTCCCTGGGAAGAGTAGCTTACCTCAGCCTTGCTGGGCAGGAAGCTCCTGCTGAAGGTACCCCAGGGCATCACTCACAGACAAAAGAGCCTTTTCAGGATAAAGTTTTCTTCTGTTTGAGAAACAGCCATAAATCCTGACGTGCTTATTCTTTGGAACTTGGGTCAAATTCTTTGACTTTCTACTTCAATATTTCAATCTATGAAAAAAAAGATGATATTTTACTTAGCTCTTGGAGATATTGTGAAGATATTTCTATATTATTATATTGCTGTTAACATGCAAATGCACTCTACAGTGAAATACAATATATATTGCTTTTGAAAGGCTGCCAGGCCATGTTTTGCAACATATAAAGCTTGTGTTTCAAAACTGTTTTTTCTTATTACAGTAGAGATGAGTCTTAATTCTAGTAATTCAGACAAGGCTCACTCTGTACCAAAACATTTGACTTAGTTGTTCAGACTTGGAGTTCAGGGCCAGGTCTATCTACTGAAGCAGACACTGACCATGAAGGAGAAATACCATGGCTTGCAGATAAGGGTAAAATCCTGGCCCCATGGAATTTAATCAGAAGTTTGACAAGGCTCCTATTTTAGCACTTCAGGATGGAAAGTTTGACAGTATCTTTTTGTTATCCCTCAGCCCCTGGCTCGTGGATCTGGATAAGCAATACCAAGTTTGGGACTCAAACCAGTGAGAGGGTATTGGAGTGTATCCCTACAGCTCTGGAAAACTACAAGCTGCAGAACACTTCAGCAAATGTGGAAGTTTATCAGAGAGACAATTTGTTCCATAATTCAAAACACAAAGGGAGGCCCAGAGGTAAAGCACATCTTCATTAATGCAGACAAATATTCTTGAAAAATTCTGAGCAAGCTGGGACAGTCCTGACATAGAGGAAATGAGAAAATACAAATGCTGTGGGCATTAAGGCATTGTGGCATTAAGATACTAACTTAGCAAGGGGAAAAAATACTCCACACCAAACCCTTAATAACACCCTAAGAATATACTTTTGAGAAAAATATTTCTGAGACTGCCCTTCACCTAAAATCTCTGCAAATACAGCAATAGAAGTAAAAAGCTTTGTGCCTCTGAGGCTTTAGATTCAGATTGCTTAAGAAGGCAAGGCATTTTCACAACCCATCACCATCCTCACAGGCTGGTATCACAACTAATGTTTGCAGCAGCACATGATCTGCAGAGATAGAAAAAAGCCACATATGTGAGAACTTTCTCTCTTTCAAGAAAAAATCTTAGAGTTCTGGGGACAAAAATAACTTAGCTACCACTTGATCACATTATTGTTCGTAAGTGTTTGCACTAGCAGAGATGGAGTGCCTGGAAGTATTTTGCCTTGTTTTTGGTTTTCACCACATAGGGCCACATTGCAGATAGGTTTAGTAAGAGGCAATCTCTCTCCATCATCGATAGGCTGCTTATAGTAGACAAAAAAATTGTGTCTTCTGATGGAAGACAGGGGAGGGTACTTAGGGGCAAAAACATGCAATTGCACTTAGATTTGGGTTGGATTTAATCAGTAGCATTTTAAAACTTTTCAGTTTAAAATTGTTTAAAAAGTACCATTTTCTTTCTAGATTTTTTTGCATGTATATGAACAGTGGTATTAACAATTTTATGGCCTGCCTAGCCATTTTTGCAGTACCAGAGAAAACCATGGATTTGGCAGAAAGAAAAGGTGTTTAAGACCTCTGTTACAGCTGGGGATGTCATGTAAAATGTTGGGGATATGCAGCCCCAGAGAGGCCTGAAGGGAAGGAGTGAGAAAGGAAGGGGTTGTAGAGAGGAGAGTGGCAGAGAACAGTCATCACACAAACACTACCTTCCCCCCAGGGTGACTATGCATGACCTGCAGTGAAACAGGAGCCTAGGATGGAAGGAGGAGAGGTGTTCGGCCAACGCAGAGCCTGAGGAATTAAAGGTGGCTCTTAAAGTGTTTAAATATGTTCTCTCTTTTTTCCACCTAATACCTGAAACAGTGATTAATATCTGGTGCTAACTGGAAGTAAATAAAGCAAAAATTCCCTGAGCTGGGAGTGTTTCACCTGAAACAGGACAAAGAGAAAAAAAAAACCCAAAAAACCCCAAACCCAGCTATCTCCACTCCTTGCAATTCCAGGAAATTCAAAATTTCCTTCCCCCACTTTTTTATTAGTCCTACTAAAGGGCTGGTTTCTCAGAGGCTCACAGGCTGGGTACCTACCAGCAGTTACCCTCCCATCTCCCTTTACTGCCCTGCTGCATTGAATGCTCTCTCTTTTCATCTCATTTGCTATCCGGTCTCAAATCCACTTTTTTCTTCTGTTCTTATTCGTATACCTCCCTCTGCTGTTTGTTTTTTAATTCTAGACTTCACAGTTGTATCATTTGTACAAAGCACAGCAGTTCAGAACACATTCTCCCAACAAGCAGTGCTTTTCTGAGGTGTGCTGGGAGAGGAGCAGGTGGTTTTAGTCATATTCAGTTATACTATAATGATCACTCCACTGACTTTACAGAACTCTACCCATGGAGACAGGATTGAATGCAGAATCACTACAATTTATTATAAGCAATCATCTAAGTAATTTTTAGTTATGAGAAGAATTATTTAATGGAGCTATTTGCTAAGATAAAACTTTCATGAAAAAAATCAAACCTTGAAACTATGTTTTTCAGTTTTCAGGATGCAATAGCTTGAATCCACACCCATTCCCTCTGGTGAAGCTCATTAGGAAGAGGTAGATTCATTTCTGTAATATACAAGTACCATAGTGCAGAATCAGGTCAGAAATGCACACTGGAGAATAATGTAATAAAGTGTCTAATTGCAGTGGGGTTTTTTTTCACTCATATGTGTTCATGGTTATTGAAGAAAACTTACACTGGGTGAATGCTTTCCTTCAGCAAATAAATGCTGTAGACTGGCTGGACTTCATGAACTTTCACATTTATTTCAATAAAGTACATGGAATTAAGGATACTATTCTATTACTTTCAACCATGTTCTAAAACCCACAGGAGCCACTGTCAACTTTTCCATTTTTCAAACCAAAATATTAAAATACAATATATATTATTTTCCCACTTTACAGATGTTATATGTAGACTGTATCCTTGAACTTACTACGGTATTACCAAATATAAAATATATTGACTTTGACTTGTAAAATATAATGAGTTTGTCCCATTCAGAAGATTCCTTGGGCAGAGAAAAGGAGGGTAGTTCCACATGATTTGTTCTGATTTATTAATGCTGCTGTTGCTCATTACCTTGTTATCTTCTAGGAGTTACACATAAATAACCTCTGCTGGGCTATTTCTAGGAAGGGAAAAAAAAGCCACTAAGTGTATTTTCCTTGGTTTTCTTCTCCCATCCTTTCAGAGGTGGCCACTGTGATTTCCATTTCACAGGCCTCTAGCATTTCCCTCATCCTTGATAATGTATATTCTCTTCTGCAAATAAATAAAGGGCTCAGGACCCAGGCTGTTGCTCATGGACAAGTTTCATGACAACTGTACACACACAAATAAACCTAAGAGGAAAAGACAGCTCAGATATTTCATAAGACAGAAATGCAGAGCCATCCAGGCAACTTCCAACTGGATTTGCAGACAGCAAGACTACAAGCAGAGAGGCATGACAAGAAGTTTCCTGCAGCTGGGGCAATGGTGAGCATATACATCATATTTCATTTGTGATGTTTACATCTATAAACATAGCTCTCAGCATATCAAGATCAGCCTGCCAAGGACCAGATGTGAGGCCTTTTCTAATAAGAAGATAAGAAAAACAAGACGAAGAATGCAAAATACAATCATATGGCATGGAAAGGACCTAAAATCACATGGGGTGTGTTACTTTTACATAGTTCTCTCTGCATCAGGATTTCTTATCATATAAACAAAGTGTCAGATGACACAGGAGCTGTGTGGTACAAGAGCTGAAAGAGAGAAAATTGCTTGAGCTGCCTTTCCCTGATTGGAAAATATTTCATAAGCTTCTGACAGGCTGGAGACCATGTAATCACAACACACATTTGCAGAGGTGGATGGAGTCTTGATTCAATTGCCCTACTGCTAAATAAAAATCCAAACAAGACTCTGAGAGATGTCTGTGCTTTACACTGAATTAATGAATGCTTGTCTGTGAGAGGAAATGGAATGTGACAGTACACTTTCTTTGACAAAATCCCCCAAGCACTGACTATGTAACTACCCTGAACAGTGAATATGTGTTTTGTTTTCAGTAATGATGTGCTGGACACCAAGCATTTACAGGCTAACTGAACATAGCTATCTGCCAAGAAAATGAAGGAACTGAGACATGACCAACACTGCCTAGGGTTACAATGAGGCCTGGAAATAGAATATGTTTTGTGGATTATGCATTAAGGACATACAATAGAAAGAAATAAAACCTACATACATTAAGGGTATGAACCAAGCTGGCAGTCAAGGGTCAAGAGGGAGGCTTACTGCAAGACAGCATCTGCTAAGGACCAATTGCAGTTGTTGCTTCATCTCAGGCATCAGTCTCAACAGCTAGTCACAGGGGGACATATTGGTACCTGTCATGATCCAGCTGAATGGGCTTGCTTAGCAAGCAAACTAAAATAGATCTGAAAAAAGAGAGGGCCTGGACTCATTCTGAATGAAATTAACTTTCTTTTTCCAAATTTAGGCTAGAGAATGACATTGCATCAAATATAGAACAGAGTTATTAAGAAAAAAAAGGTGCAAGAATCATCCCGGGGAACAAAAAGACTCACAAAAGGAAACTTTTTGAGAAGAGAACCTTGATAAAAAGCCTGTAATGGAGGGGCCAGCAGATATTGCCCACTAACTCGACCAGGGAACACAAAGAAACCTCAGACTATGGAGGTCCCTTCCTCCCCACACAAGTAGGCTCTATCCTTTCAAAAGACAGGTTTATGACTTTAAGTATGTTTATTCCATTCTGTAACTGAGGAAAACACAACATATCAGCAAGAAATTCTGGAAAAGAAGGTTCAATCTGGAGCATACTGATCTTAATATGTATATGTGTTCCTTCTTTCCTAAAAAAATTGGCATGTGGTAAAGGAATTGTGCCAATGGGGTTATCCCCAGCCAGCATCTTGGCTCCATGCAACTGCTCACTGATAGACCCCACACCCCTCTGTGGGATGGGGAGAGAATCCAAAAGGTGAAAATGAGAAAGCTTGTGGGTAGAGATAAAGAGATTTTAATAGGCAAACAAAAGCCATGCATAGAAGCAAAGTAAAGTAAGGAATTCATTCATCACTTCCCAGCAGCAGGCAGAAAGAACTGACACTCTCTACAATGTGAATGTTTTACATCCTTCATGTTTACCACCTAGTGCAAGAGTTGATGCATTCCTGTTTTCTATTTCTTCACAATACCAAAACTAATACAAAGAGTTCTGAGAAAACTGGCAGCAAAAGTGTATAAGCTAAGTGGCAGGTGAAACAGGTGCTTTAGGTCTCCTTGCTGGAAGAACTCCCTCTCAACAAGATTATTGGATTAAAATCCTACTGATACAGCTAAATATAATCCTATCAAGCTCAGTTCACTGTACAGGAGAAATGTGAAGTTCTCTACATGAAAGCTGAAGGCTAAAAACAGACACATGGGGGGAAGGAGCTTCTCCAAGACAGAAGAGGAGCTGATACAGCAGATATTTAAAGAGGACTTGTCAGACAAGAGCACACTGAAAACTGCAGAAATGACAAACCAGATCAGGGCTAAGAATACTTGAACTGGTGATGCAAAAGAATAAAAATATGCGGGTACTTGAAAAATGCCTGAATTGAATTAAAAATCCTGTAACATCATGTCCTAAATAACTAAATATAACTGACATATCTCATAGAGACAAGCTTAGATCTAAAGGAGGGAGGAACATTCTGCAGTGTCAAGGTGTGTGACAGAATGAGTAGCTCTGCACCTAATAAAATAAAAATGTGATCTAACTGTGGAAAACCAAGTTCGACTTCTTTTATGTTAGCCCTGTGAATGGCTGGGGTAAATGATGGATTACTGCAGCAAAAGTAATTTTCTAAGGATAGTATTCATAACTGTGAAGAAACTGAAGACAGTAAGAATTACTGTATATAAGAAACACTTCAGATAGCTGCCATACAGCTTTTAGAATCAAAGTGGAAATATTTTCATCTCATTTTTAATTGGCATAAATGTGCTGACTTTAAATGTGACACTCAAATCATTAGCAATATCAGTGGTTTTAAAGCTTCAAAATATTTGTTCTAAACCAACTGTGCATTATCAAACTCAATGATAAAAAGGCTACTACTAAACATTGTTTCCTACCAAGTACAATAATAATCCTTTCTAATTTTAATTAAAATTCTAATTTCACTAATATCAGAATGCAGATAATTGCTCCAAAACACGAAGTTATGCAGTGAGGCCACAAGAGCTCAGAGGCCACAGAGCTCATGGTCCTATCAGCAGCAAGCTGGTAGCTTAGCAAGCAGCTAAGGCTCTCCCACAGAAGAGGGACCCAAAAGTAAGCTTCCTTCCATCAGAACACACTAAAACCACCCTAAGCGAGCATTTACCTACAAAGCTTTTCACTTCTCTGCTGCTTGTTAATTAAAACCAAATTTCGTTAATTAGAACAATGGTCCCAAATTTAACTTTTACTTAAAATGATTTTTTTAAGCTAAGAACAAAAGCCTTCGTTCTCTTTGACAGATATTAGAAGCTGAAACTTCCAGGAAATGCAAAGAAGACAGCTTCCCTGAAAACATAAAATTGCTGTATTTTTCCTCTTAATATTTTTAGTACTTGTACTAAAGTACTTGTACTTTAGTATTTGTGTGTTTAGTGGTGTGTTTTTTTTTTTTTTTTTTTGTTTTTTTTTTTTTTTTTTTTTTTTTTTTTTGTGTGTGTGTGTTTAGTTTTGGTTTTGTTGATTTTCCCCATGCTGTCAGTAGATGTAGCAGGAAACTACTATCCACTTCAGAGAAACCAAAAAATAAAGTGAGTGTGTGCAGAATCTCCTTAGCTAGGACTGCAGAATTCTCACATTACTTCAGACTTGGCTGTTGCTTTTAGTCTTTCTGTCTTCGTTTACCAGTAAAGCCCCATGTGGCGTGTGTTAACACTAGATAATAAGACAACACTCAGCAGGATTACAATGAATACCCTCTAGCTGCTCTGCAAGCATGTTATCTGAGAATAATGGAAATTTTATCTTCTTTTAGAACAGAGCCTGTTTGTGTTCGTATAGCATCTACCAGCCCTAATCATGTACATATCATAATCAAAGATGTGCACAACCACAAAACAAAACATTCTGCCTTCTTGTTGTTCACCTTCAACTCTGAAGTATTTTATCTTGTTTTCTGAGAACAGATGCACTTGGGAACTAACCCTGAGATGGTGGCACTGCCAGAACCTCCCACACTTTAGGTGGAAGTTGTTCTTCCTGTGGCTCAGCTTCATGTCTAGCACAGAGCTCTTCTGTTACGATTTCATCCCTCCTTTTGCAAGAGTTGAGTCAGAAAGGAGCAGCTGTGGGTAGCTGAGGTGAAAAGCTTGCTTCAATATATTATTTCAAATTTTATCCTCTAAAGAAAAAAGGAACCAGATGAACTCTTTGTGGTCCTGGGTGCACTAATAAGCCTTAATGGCTCTAAGCACCCCCATCTGCAGCTTCTACTTATACCCATAGGCCCAAGAGCTCTATTTAAGCACAGCCCTGGGCCCTTATGCCCTACTTGAGCTGCGTTAGACGAGTATTAAGTCTGTGAGATAGTAAGTCTTGATTTGAGCTTCAACCTCTGGCCTGACTTCCTGGCTTGACACCAGCCTGCTCTCATTGCTTTGGTAGTTGCAGACCTCATCCTAAACACAAATAAGGGGTTTTGCTCCTGGCTTCACCTCGCATCTTTCTTCATTGTGATATTGCATCATGATCAGGACTTCTGGCTGACTGTGACTGTCTCTAGGTCTGTCTGGCTCAACTGAATGTGAGAGTGGGTCCTGGATGGTGAGGTACCTGCCCTGACAGATATGTTGTCAATTTTGGCTCTCCACTCACCTTTTCCTTAGGTAACAATCCTGACCTTGCCATTCCCTGAAAACCTCAAACATCAGGTCCTCCTTCAAGTTACTTGAATCCCTGCTATTTTAAATGGGTTGGAAATATGCCCTGATTAAAAGCCTATGTAAAAAATGGGAAAGCAGCTTCTCCCCTTTCCTGGAGTAGTTTTCACATCCTTTTTCTGACCCTCAAATTAACAGGATTGGTAGTTCTGATGTTTCTACAGGAAAAAAATAGATAGTTCTTTTATGCTGCTAGTTGTGGGCTTTCTGTTTGTTTATTTCTGGTCACAGATGTATACAGTGCAGGCAAATGCTTTCCCTAGTCCAGAGCATCCAGCTCTGGGATCTCCAACGTAAGAAGGATCTTGACCTGCTGAAAAAAGTCCAGAGGAAGGCCATGAAGATGGTCAGAGGCATGGAGCACAACTCTTATGAGTCTGTGAGAGCTGGGGCTGTTCAGCATGGAGAAGGCTCCAGGGCCCTTATGGCACCTTCCAGTGTCTAAATGGGCCCAAGAAGAAAACAGCGAAAAGACTTTCCACAAGAGTGTGTAGTGATAGGATAAGAAGGAATGGATTTAAACTGAATGAGGGCAGAATCAAACTAGATATATGAAAGAAATCGCTTACAGTGAAGGGTGGTGAAAAACTGGAACAGGTTGTCTAGAGAGGTGGCTGATGTCTCATCCCTGTAAGCGTTCAAGACCACATTGGATGGGGCTGTGAGCAACCTGGTATAGGTTGAAATATCTCTGCACTTGGCAGGGAGTTTGGACTAGATGACTTTTAAAGGTCCCTTCCAACTCAAACCATCTATGATTCTCTGTATTAGTGGTGATAAGTAAGTATTTTTTCACCTGACTATCCTATGGAGTAAGCTGCAAATTCCCACTGCTCATCAGTTATCTGTGCGCTCAGATGTGAAGCTGTGATACTTTAAGGGCATTTCACCTCCATTTTCCCTATAAGAGAATATTTGAGACATAATTTAGAATTGTGTAACCCATGATGATTCAATGTAAACCCTGTGAGGAAAGGCCTGAGTTCTCCATAAACTCCTGCTACTCTGGTGTGCTGCCAGCCTCCCCCTTCTATCTCAGACAAGAATACAAGAATTCTATAAAGCTAGGAAAGCGCTCTGAGGAATAAGTAACAAGAGTTTACCAGTGCCCTCCAGGAGGAGCAAAAGCATGGTGTGGATTCACTGGCATACCCACTCAGCTGCGCCCAACAGCCTGATATCACATACTTTGTATATCTGAAACTGTGACCCCTCCACGGGTGTTCAACACAACTTGAAGATTTCCATGTTTTTTATGGAGCTCTCAAAGTGTTAAAGTGTGAAATATGGTGTCCTTGAAAATAGCTTTTAAAGCATTGCTCTGTCACAAGGCAAGGCATAAATGAGTCATGGATTGCACACATGCGCAGGACTGATTCCCAAAGCCAGACTCAGTCTGTTCTGGAGACTGCAACCACCCTTGCGAATTAAAGCTCCACAGTAAGAAAGCCTGAGTGAGTAGCTCTCATCAGAGTGAATTATCTCATTCCAGAGCATTCCCTTAGGAAAAAGTATTGTTTAATTATAAAAAGCTTTGTACAAAGAAACTTCCATTTAGTTTTCATCATTAGATATGTTCTCTGTATTATTCAACATTTTGCTGAGAAGACAAAGCAATCTTCCCCAGCCAGGAATACATAAACACATATTTCTACAGAAGCACTAAAAAGTACTGAGGAAAGAACAGTCAGCCTGTTAATTAACTCTGATTCCAAGGAACAGAACGAAAAGATTGTGAGTGGAACATTAGCCCAAGATAATGGACTCCTAGACACTCTGCTACATAATTGAGATATAGCAGATGATTTTATGAAAGTTGGATGGAGCAAGACTTATTTTTGGAGTTGGGAACATTAATCCTGTGTCAGCTTTTCTGCGTCATTCATTGGGGGTCAGAGCTGAAGGTGCCAGATATCTTCTGGATGTACTGACAGTACTTCCCCTTGAAATAAGTGAAGATGCTCTGCATTTTGAAACTGTTTTCAGCACTGTCAACTGACAGGTGGTAACGTGAGCTACATGCTGATGTTACTTGAAATACAGTAATATATGTGAGTTGTTGGTGGTGGTACTGAGGGTGTGTTTACAAGTGCTGGGACAAGAGGAGGCGCAGGGGTAACATCATTGCTCTCTCCAACCCCCTGAAAGGAGGCTGTAGCCAGGGGGAAACCCAGTCTCTCCTCCAGGCAGCCAGCAACAAGACAAAGGGACACAGCCTTAAGATAAAGCGGGAAAGGTTTAAGTTGGACATTAGGAAGGATTTCTTCATAAAAAGGGTGATTAGACAGGAGGGGGCTGGCCAGGGAGGCGGTGGGGCCACCCGCCCGTCCCTGAGGTGGCACTTGAGGCAGAGCTCTAATGGACACGGTGGGGTCGGGCCACAGATCGGATTCCATGATCTCAGAGGTCTTTCCCAACCTAATTGATTCTGTGGTTCTGAGAAGTCACATTTTGAGCTGATTAAAAAAAAAAAAAAAAAGAGGCAGCAATGCGGGATTCCTGTTGTGATGTTCATCTGAGACCACGTCTTGCAGTTTTTCGGCTATGCTTCGGACCTCATTTTATTTCCGCTGTTACGACTTTTCCGCTGCCTAGGCTACCTACCCCGTAACGCCAGAAGGGCGATGTTCCAGCGCGGGCGGACCCTTTCCCGCGCTGGGCGCAGGCCGCGGTTGGGGGGCCGGGCAGGGCAGGACAGGCCGGGCCCGGGGCGGGGCTCTCTGGGGGCGGGGCTCTCTGGGGGCGGGGCTCTCTGGGCCCCCCGGCCCGGCCCCGCCCTCCGCCCACGCGCAGCTCCGGGGGGCGGGGCCGGCTCGGCCCGCGCCTGCGCGCGCGCCCCCCGCGGCGGCGGATGAGCGGATCAGGCGGCGACCGGGCGGGGCCGCGGCAGCAGCGGGAGCGGAGCAGCGGGAGCGCCCCGTGCCGCGTCCTGCAGGGGACGGCAGGGGACGGGTCCCGGCCGCCGCCCCCCCGCACCGGCCGGGCGCCCCTCCGCGCCTCCCGCCGGACCTGCTGCGGGCAGAGGTGAGGGCGGCGCCGGCTCCGGGGCAGCGCCGCAGCGGCTGCAGGCGGGGGGCGTGTGTCGCGGTGCCGCCCGGGGCCCGCCGGCTCTGCCGTGCGCGCCGCCTCTCCCCGGCCGCCGGGCGGGAGCGGGCTGCGGGAGCTCCCCGGGGTCTCGGGCAGCCCCGGGCCCGGGGGGTGTCGCTGGCGCCGGCCGGGCCAGGTCCCGCGGGCGAGGCTGGGCGGGCGGCGGCGCTCGGTGCGGTGTCGGTGCCCAGCACGGCCCCGGGCGGCGCGGCCGGGGGCTCCGGGGCCAGGGGCCGGCTGTTGGCGGTGCCCTGCGCGCACCCCGGGCCCGCCCCCCCGAGCCGCCGTTGCACCGGCCGCGGGGAGTGCGGTTAAATGTAGCGGCCGTGGCTGCCGCTAACCCCCTTCCCCGCACCGGGGAAATAACCCTGCGCTGCAGCCGCGCCCTGGGGAGCGAAACACAGCGACTGTCCCCGGTCCCGTGGCGCTCCAGCCGCGCCTCTGCAGCTCTATTGTCAGGCCTTTCCAAGGGCTCACTCCATAAAGAGCCCGGGCTCCCAGGGGTTCGCTCAGCGAGCTCAGTGATGGTTGCTTGAAATAGTAATGTTCACAAATTGTGTGTTATTGCAGTGCGCTGTAGAGTTCTTCTTCTGAAAGGAGGAAAGCCATCAATTCAGTGTGTCACTGAAGATGTTTCTAACGCGTTTTGTGCTGCCACTGTCCAAAACAGAGTTCTTGGGACTGAGATCAGGATTTAAAAACACCTTTTAAAAACAGCTGATTTTCACCTGGCAACTTTCATAACTTCAATCATTTCAGCTTAATCATAGGAAATATAAATCTATTTGATCTGTTGAATATTAAAGTAATCAGGGTGCTGCTAATGCTCGTTAATTATCAAGCTCAGTTTTGCAAAGACAGGGGATGGTACCGGGTTGTCAGTCCGCGGTGAACACGATGGGCAGAGGCAGAACTGTGTAAGGAGCGCTGCTTCCCTCCCGCCTGTGTCAGGTCTGCTGTTTGCCAAGTGAGAGTTTGGAGCTGATACAGTTCTGCTTTTAATGATGCGGAGAATATGAGAAGAGCATTGTTGGCTATCAAGTACTGTAGAAGGGACTGGTGAAATTTTCTGTGTCCTGTTTTGTTTTAGAATTCCCTGCAAACTTCTGAGGTAATTTGTTGTTTTAGCCAAGTATTAGTTTTTAGTCAAAACTCCTGAGCTTTGAGGTAATTTGTTTTGTGATTGTACAACTTTCCAAAACCTGGCCATAGAGCCATAGAGCACTCCTTTCCAGATGCTGCATTGATGTGTTTACTTCAGAATTGAAACTGTTTGGGGAAAAAAGAGGTGTGTGATCAGTTGTCGACCCTTTGGCTCCTCTTTTTTATTTTATTTTATTTTTTTTTAGTAGAATTGCTAAGCTCATAGACTCATTTAGCTTTGAAAAGACTTTAAAAATCATGTTGTAAGTAAACCAAATTTTTTGAGGCTGATGTAGCTTAGACCTAGCAATACATAATTTTTTTCCTACTTCAGCCATGGGTCGGGGAAGGAACTCCTTTTAAACATGCTGCTTTGTCAAATTAGTTAAAAAGTGACTTTTTAGTAAAGGGCTATCCAGCTCATATCTTTACTGCATATAAACCCCCAGAATACCTCAAACTCTGTTCTATAAATGTTTGTTGATGTTTGTTAACTTTTACAACACGAAGAGGAATTTTCTGATATTACAGGAAACAATGTTGTACTCATACACCTTTTAGGGGAATTGAACTGGGACAGAAAGTCAGACTTCGATGCTCTTCTTCTTTTAATAGTGCTTGCTTTATTATCTCAGGGTTTGCTCCAAAGAGAAGTAAAATGCAAAAATGAAAGGAAAATAATTTTGGGGAAGGGAAGTTTGTTGAAGATGGCTCATTTTTACATTGCCTTTTCTTAAATTCTGTTGAAGTGATTGAAAAGGGTCTGAGGCGATGCAGCACTTACCCATTTTCTTTTGTCTGGTCTGCTGTTACACTTTCAAATAAATGGTTGTGCAACTACCTAGTAAAGAAATTATGCATACTTTGTATTCTGTGAAGTTGTGTTGCAGCCTCCTCTCTGTCCAGTGAATCTTTGCATAGAACACTCAGCCAAGTTTTAATGAACTGTGTCGAGTCAGTCATTAGGCTTTCATTTCTTCACTGATTACTGTTTTACCACCTGCTTCCCCACTGCATTTCCCACAAATTCTGTTTCCTGAAGCATGCCAGGAGAGTTTTCTAAGGGCCTTTTCTCTCTTCCCCCTTCCTGTGCTGTGTAATTCCTCTTGCTTTAGGCTGTCTGTCAAATAACTTCTCTTAGTCTCTTGGTCTTCTGTTTGAGAACAGAAAATAAATTTGTTGGAGAATTTGCATAAGGTCGTGTACTTACAACTTCCCAATGGGCCAAGCAATGGGATTTATTTTAGTTCTGTTTGTTTCTTTTTAATGAATATGTATCAAGCTCTACATTACTCAAATTTGTGATTAAAACAGAAGAACAATTTTTATTGTTCAACAAAATAGAGAATTGTTCAGAAAAACAGAAAAAGACCTTCAGTGAAGAAATAGTGATAGCTGTAGAAAACAGCATGGTCTTACTCCCTACAAGTGTGGGTTTTTCTTCAGTCTATGTAATGTAATTAAAGTAGTACAAACACAGAAGTTGCTGATCCTATTCTCTGAACTGTAATGTGACCATCTTGGTCAGGTACATTGTGTTTCCTGATAGACTGTGCAGTTAATGAAGATCTTGCTTCTACAGCAGATGTGCAGTTGGGAAGCAGAGGAGCAGTAGCAGAAAGCTTTTTGAGGAAGGTATTTGTATAGTCACTGTCTTCACAGGAAAAGTGAAGCAGTGTAGTTCTTCGCCTAGGCTGTTTTGGTGAGTTGGTGTGGAAGTTAAAAATACTGCTTTGAAGTGTGAAATGATTCTTTAGATGATTTCCTGAGTGAACTGCCTTTGCTATTAAGCTTTTTTTCTCACGCCCCTCAGTATTCTGATGTGATCATAATGATGTTGAATTAGTTATTCTTATCTGGTTTGTTGGACAGCAGTTACAGTTGTCTTTTGTTAGAACAGGTGGTCGATAGTAATATAGTTCAGAAATAAATCTTGTTTAAGACAGAAGAAATGATGGGCACAGTCTTGGTCATTTGTTTTGTTTAAAAAAACCACAGCCCAACAAAAAACCTTACAGCAACAAAAAAATGTTTTCCCCAAAGCTTTTGATTCATGTTGGAGGACTGTCTCTGAATTTTGCCTGAGTGATTTCTTTTGCTGTTCTCTTGTCTTGTGGGTAAAGTTGGTATCCTCTGTGTTTAGCTTCAGCTGGTAAATAGTTCCCTTCCTTCCCTCTGCTGCCTATTCCTCTCCTACAAAGTGGAGAGTCATGCTCTGAGTTTAAAGCTGAAGCAATGTGAAGGGCTTTCTAAGACTCTTGCTTCCCTTGAGAATTTGTGAACAAATATTGAGACAAATGTGATTTGCACAAATTTTCTAGGTATTAGAAGGTTTAGTAACCAGAAATAAGAAAAAATTTGTTACTGACTTTAAAAAATACTTCATGGTATTGATAACTAGTAGAGGAGATATATTATTGCTGCCTTGTGGACTAATTCAGACCCTGGACTTGAAGAATCTGCATTGTTTTGGGGATGTTTTTATAAATTGCCTTCTGATTAAGGAGGTAGTTTCTCTGCCTAAGAAACTCCATCAGTTTAGGTGCAGTAGAAGCAGCTCTGTGTAGCTTTGTCTTAAGCCATATGCTTGTCCAGCTTTGGGAACAGCAAATTGCATGCTTTTCTGGTAATTTGTCTTATTTTGGTAATTTCAGACCATGGTGAAGCTTGATGTTGTAGGGACTGACATTGGCTTTTAAAAGGAAGGCCTATATAGAGTGTTGAATTCTATAAATGCAGCAAGTGAAGTTTGGGAAACTGCTCATCATAGGCCACTGATTAGTAGCAGATATGTTAAGAGTGTTTTATTCAGGGTAGCTGGTTCTGGATTGTACACAGTTGAAATCTGGAGCAGTATTTTGCTATATTTGTTATAAAACAGTGTTTAATCCCATCTGTACTCTACAAGAAGGAAATCTGTTGCAGATGTAATGTCTATAGTAGCATAAGAAGCTTCTTGAGAACAGCTAAAACTGTTTGACAGATGGTAGGAGGCATTTGGGAAGTAAGATTTTCACTTTGAGGAAATAGCTTGGACTTCTGGTGCTAAGAGAGGAATAAATAAACCTCATTTTCTTCACACTCTTAATTGTGGATGTGAGGTTTTATCTCAGCTTGTTCCTTCAGCACTTAAGGGTACAGCACTTATTTATCCACTATAAATGCTACATCTGTCTGTCTAGAAGTTCTTAAGGTTACTGTGACTTCAACACAATATGGGAATGTGTATCTTATCTTGCCTTTTTTTTTTTTTAGTTAACCATTCATTCATCTATTTGAAAGTGTTCTCATTGCATCAAAGCTTGAGTTAGTTTGTATACTATCTGTATATTCAGACGTTTTCCAGTGCCTTAATCCTGTCACCCAGTGTTCGTGTTGCAGTACTGCAGAAGCTGTTAATATGACTATTCATTTGAGATAAGGAAAAAACCAGCATGTTCCTTCCAGAGTTATCTTTTTCTTGGCTGCAAATGGAAGCCATTGTATTTTGAAGATTATTTCAAAAGACCAGTGAGTTTCTTATGAATAGGCTTGGACTTGGAAGTGCAGGTATAATACTGGTCATTTAAACAGGTGAAAAAAAATTATTTAGTTGAATATTCTTGCTTAACTTAGGGAAGCATGTGTGCTGTAGGGAGACTTTTTTTGGTTGACAGTTTTAGCTATTTAAGGAATTATACATGAGAAAATAAGTGAGGTTTTATTAGAATTCACATGTTTAAAGCCAATAGTAAGAAGGTGGTCTAGTAAACTGAGTTGGGTACTTGACTGTGGCTTGGGTATTATTTCTCTATTCCTAAGCATTCCCAAGGCTTAATAAATTAAAGGACACTTTTCACCTCTCATTCCACCTCAGAGTAATGAATAACACCCATGAATGGTTTACATGACTCTTCAAGTAGCAGAAGCATCATTCCAAACCTGGCTCTGTCTCGTGTACAGTAGCTCTTTTTCTAACTGCCTAAGAGGGCCGTGTCTCAGTGATTGGCATATTTTTCCTCAAAAATGTTCTTTAGATGTTATATTTCTTACAGATGATCTGGAGAGTTAAGGCAAACAATTTATTACTTATAAATGGATGATGATACTTAAAAAGAGAGTCATATTGTTGATACAAGATCTGTGAAAGTTATAGATTTAGTTGGCGTCAAGTTCACAAATTATAGAAGATTCCTGGCCGTGTGCTAAAGGTGAAATGTGATGTATTTGTGGTCTGTGGAACACTTGGCCAGGTACACAGTAAGTTCATTTGCTTGAAATTTCATGTGGATTTCTTTCTAATTACTTCTAAGACATGTAGTAAAAAGGATCCTTTATGGGCAAAGTGAATACTTTTTTAAAGTAAAATATTGGTTCAATACAATATGAAGGCATTTGCTTCAATACTGCATTGACCTAATTTTTTAGTTAATATATTAATATTTTATGGTCTTGTAATCTGTTCAAGTTTTAAAAATTAGTGTGTTAATACTGTAAATCTGTGAATAGATACTCCTTAAATGGCACTGAATTGAGAAACTTGAAACAGTAGTATTCCCTGGTCTAGGTGTAGTGTAGTAGAAAATATCACTTGGTGTGATGATACATGGTGATGGATATAAGCTCTTTTCCATGCTAAATAGTGTATTTTTTCTTTATTCTTGCGTATTTAGTTCTGATGTAAATAGCTGCTTATGGGTCACTGCTTTTTTTCTTTGAAGCAGGCCATATCGTGGTTTGTTTCTGCAGGGCATGAAAATACTGCGGAGTGTATGACTGGTGTTAGGGAAGAATGCTGTTCACAGCTACATGAAGCTTTCAGAATAAATCCCAAGTTTGCCACTCCCTGTGGAAGCTGTTCCTTCCAGTCTGGTCTCAGAGGTGGCTGCTCGAGAGACCCGGGGTGTGCGTGGGGACGGGCGGTGGAGAGGAGCAGGCAGGAGGTTTGTTTGTGTGGGGGGTGCTGGTGCTGCCAGGAGAAGAGGAGGTGGTTGGTTTGTAGTGGAGGTTTTGGCGCAACTTGTGAACCTTTGTGCTGCGTTAGTCAAATATTGTCCTTTAGCACAGAAGAGAGAGCTGGGATATTGTTTAGGCATTAAAGCAGCAGGTCTGCATAAACTGCAGTTTGTTGTTTGTCAGCTGTGGGACTCATAGCAGCACCGTACTGTACCAGGAGAGTGGGTCTCCTGTTCCTCACTGGAGAACTAGTCTAAGAGAAGGACTGAAACATGCTTGAGTTTCAGTCCCATACTCTAAATACATAACAAATATAGAAACAAAAATTTAACACAGCTGTACAAAGTCACCAGTCTTTCCTTGCATGACTTTACCTTTGTCTAATAAGAGCTCTGTTGTAAGGCTTTTGATGTAATCAGAGCTCTTGTGATATTTCTTTCAGTATTTTTTCCAGTGGAAAGCAATCACAGGAACAAGTTTATTTGTGGCTCTGAGCAGAACTGAGCCAGTGTAGATCTCAATTTAGAGTAGTGCAGTTGATTACATAATGCAAGGAAAATATTTTGGTCTAAACGGATGTATTATGTCAATGCATATAATGCAGTTTATATTACTTGGACCTGAACCACTTTGCTTTTTCTTCTCCCTCATCCCCACTCTCACGTGTACAGTATGGAAACGAGGCAGCTCATCTTCTCGATGGGAGCATTTATTTGTTCTTAGGCAGTTTACCCTTGGTGCATCTCCTGGTTTGTAGGCAGGCACAGATAATCTTTGTGCTTCCTGTGTAGGAATGTGTCAGTTGTGCTGGCTCCTTACCATGTACACCACGGCTGCTGAACATGAAACTGCATTTGTGTGCTGTACTGAGCACTGGCTCCATGGAGTTACAACTGGGAGCTACATTAGATGTAAATTGTAGGAGTGGTGCTGGGTGGAGATGGTGCAAACCCCCAGGACTGTTTGTTTCAGGCCTTCAGGTGAAGAGTACTGGTGAAGTCAACCAAGTGCTCTTCTTCCCCAAATAGGTGGATGCATAATTTAATTTTTTTGGTAGAAGTTGAGTACTCTGATATGACTAATGCTGGTGTTTTCATTATTCCACATCTTGGAAGCTGCTGTACTGTGCTTTTTGAGGCACTATTGGGCACTCAAAGATTACTGAATTGTTTTATAAAGAAGACTGAGTAACTTTAAAAAAAGGATATATATTTTAAGAACTTGAAACACAGTGATTCTATTAATACATAGCCCATGCATAAATATGGAATAAAGTAGCCAAAGACATCAGATTGGTACCTGAGGGAAGTGTTAACTGTGTTCTAGTATACCCGTTCTAGACATAGAGGAATGGTTCTGAGTTGAAACATCAACACGATGAAAATGAGGAGACTTGGAAGTGGAGCTTCTATTGCTACTAAGGAACATTCTAAGGAGCTATTGCTCCTTTTAGCAAGGAGCATTTGAGTAATTTTGAACGTGTTTAATCTGAGTCTAGAGGAAACAAAGTTGGTCTAGATACAGAGTTAAATACAAAAAAACGCTTAAAAATTATTTGTTGAAGATGTCAAATAACAGCCAGTGTGTTTGGGATGGAAAACTGCAAAGGAAAAGTTCTGTAGACTTGGGCCACAAATTGAGATTAACTCAGTGTCAATTCACTCTTTCTAATAGTTTGTTCTCCTTCTGAACAATATTGGCACATGGAGTTATTGTACGCCAGCTAAACTTGGTTAATAGTCTGCACTGTAAACCTGGGCCAAATAGAGGGAAAATTTGGCTTTGGCTCATCTCAGTGGATTTGTTACATGTCCTGTACAGCCACCACATATTTATTCTGGGTGTAGTATGCCAGACAATATAATTTTGGAAAATATGTTAAATATTGTTAGTATGACTGTACAGTTGAGTAACTGATTATGCTGCAGCAGAAGATAATGCAGACATGCTCTCTTCTCTTAGTTCTCATTATTCTTAATGCCCTCTTTCCACTTTGGGAGACAAAAAGGGAGGTCTCTGCAACCAGAGAAATCATTTAGGTCTTGTACTGGGGACCCAAAAGACAAAGTCTACAAGAAGAAATTTCCATATCAATATTAGATTTTAGACTTGTGTGTTTTCCAGCTCTCTACATGGCTGATCATGAGTGATTCTCTGAATAAGAAATCTGCTGCTCTTCTCTTTCCATTTCTTGTAGGGGAACCTTACACAATACTGTATTGCCTTCTGATTTTTGTCCCTGCTAATATACTTTTCCAATTCAGGCAATGTCACGGAAGTTATGGTAATATGCAGGAGAGGGAAAGGAGGAGGATTGAGGACTACTGTTAAATTCTTACCTGAAGTACCAGATAGGATTAATTTAGTGTGTCTGAACATCTGGCCATGCTTTTGTAGCTGATGTCTAAGGTACTTAAAGTGGATGTCATGTGCACATTACTGATGGAGGAGTATCTTTTGTGAGTGAAGACCACTTGCATCACTTTCCTAACCTAATAGCATTTGCTCTGCCAATGTTGAGATGGCCTTTTTGCTTCTCTTTGGACCATTATTTTTCTGTGTAAGTAGGATGGTGAGGGTGTCCTGTCTGTTAGCTTTATTGAGGGAAAGACATCTGGGATTGCTGATTTTTCTTGTGAGATATGGCCTGTCTGCTTAGTCTGCGGTTCCAGCTACATTACCTGTTCCAATTTCACTGGATATTTACCATCTGTCTTCTGCCTTGGTCTCCTACAAAAATCTCACTAAAAGGGGTAAAGGGCATTTTCTGTCTGATTTTTTGTAGTTCTAGGCACTCACTATCTGACTAACTGTGGCTTTGGCTGTTACTCAGGAGATCATAGTTATAGAAGAGGGCATGACAATACCCTTATATTCTCTCCAGATAGATCAGACACTGTGAATGACTCTTAGCTGGAGGAGGGGTTATTATTTTTTTTTCCTTAAGTGATGTGCTTCCTGTGTTCCTTAGACATCCAGGTATGTGCTGTCTGGATGTGATACAGGGCCTATGTAGTATCTGCTTTGCTGCAAGGACTGGCTGAACCTGTAGAGTATAATTTGTGTGTGTGCATGTATATATTTGCATAGGAAAGAGTGTCCTAGCAATACATTAGAGGGAGATAACCTCCTGTATGCTGTGAGCTGGCAGTTCTCAGTGCAGGGCTGCCAACTGGGTCTTCAGCCTGACACATTTGGGGTAGTTGTGACCATTTTATTTGCAGACTCCTTTAGGAAAAAAAAAAAAAAAAGAAGTTTTTGGTATGGGTAAGTAAAACAACTTGGCTTATCTGTATGGTGGAAATTGCAGACTTTGAAGGTATAGCTGCTTCAATTAGTGTCTTTAAAAAAAAAAAAAAAAAAACAACTAAACTGAATCTGCACAATACATGAAAAGTTACAATTCTAACACTAAGGGTCTTGCTGGGCTGTCTGTAATGATCTCTTGGAGGCTGGAAGATTTATGTTACAATACATATTTCCTCTGCTGAAATCACAGTTCTGTAATTTCTCATCAGTAATTAAAATACACTCTTTGATTGCGTAGAGAAGCCAGTGAGCTAACATTTGGATCTTGTTTTGTACACAGAATTAAGGACCCCACACTAAGCTACCAATAAAGATTTACTGCTTGCTGTTTTTAAAAACAGTATCTTGATTCTAACTTGCAAACAGGATTGTAGTTACTTGTTACAAACCTGTGCCGCCTTGAAAATGATCAGGATAAACCTTAATGCAAACAGCTACATTAAAGTACCTGGGATAGAAAGTCATCGGGGAAAGCATGGACTTGAGGCCTGTGATACTGGCAAGCAGAAAGCATTTCCTCTGCAGAAATGACGATTCCATCTATTTAAATAGTGCACAAAATTACTGAGCATAAGCAGAATTTTTAAGACACAGTTCTGAAATCATCAGCAAGAATAAATGTTCTTCCTTCATGAAGAAAAGTTCTTCTTTGATTAAAAAAAAAAGTCTGCTAAGGCAAAGGAGCACTGAGCAGAAAGCTTATAAAGTGAAGGAGAAACTGGTGAAAAATAAACCTGAGAGAGGGCACAGATGGATCTGTACCATGTCAGCTACTTTAATTAAATATTAACTATACCCACTTAACTGTCAGTGCTTCAAAGAACACTGCTCAATATTCCTCTCCATGCACTAACAAGAATATTTTTCTTTGAAGTGTAATAATCAGGCTTTTTCAGTGTCATCAGCTCTGTTTGACTGTCAGCTTGTAGCAGGGAAACAAACTTTCTGAAGTAAACGAAGAACTGGTGTAAGGAAATGAGGCCTGTGGTCTGAGAGGGCTTTGTTTTTGGTGGTTTTGCTTTGCTTTCTTTTTCAGTTTGTAGAAGACTTCTGCTCTGGTCACTGTCAGATCACGTGTTACAAGTTGTGCTAGGCTGGTGTTCAGAGACACATCCTTGTTGAATTAAAACAAACTTTGGACTTTTCTTCCAGTTTTTGGCTTATAAATGATATTTGTCTTCAGTAGACTTAAAAAGTTTCCTTGTATATCTTATTGTTGATTTCTACCTTCTTCCAAAACAGAGCTTGATTTATGTCAAAAAGATTAAAGATCTTTTAAGTATGTGGTGGTTATTTTTCAAGTGTAACAAATCGATGGCTGCATGTTGTGTCATTTATTGAGTATAAATATTTATTTTTTGTTACTAATTGACCAGAAAAGAACTTCAATACACATATTTTACTATTTATTTTATCAATTATCAAACTGTATTTCATCCTTTATGAAATGAAGAAAACTGGATTTTTTTTGCTTTAGTCACTTTCCTCTGTGATTGATAGGTTGTTTTTGTAAATGTAACCTTATGAACAGGATTTGTGTTATCTCTTAATGTAAATGTACTGAAATAATCTCCATCTTATTAATTGCCATATTAGCAGCATAGATGGAATTGAGGCATGAGCAGAGTAAGGCAAAAGTCAACATTGAGCTGTACTGTTTCAGTTGTTTTTTTGTGAATGCTTTGAAGTATCACCTATAGTCTTTCATTCAAAAAGAGAAGAAATTATTTATCTTTACGTCCTATGTGAATTAAATATTTGGCAGTAGGAATCTCAGACAAATATATTTCAGATGTTGCTTTGCCTATCTTCCTGCATTTTTGTTCTTTGTTCCCTTACATGGAATTATTTCTGAACTCTGTTCCTTAATTATTCTGGAGAATAATTTGTGGACTCCTCCTTCCTCTTATTACAGGTACAAGAATTCATTATGCATCTGCAATACTTACCATCATGACATTTCTCATGCTGAGAACAGTTAAAAATCATATCTTCCTTTCTTCTTCATCAAAACTTGCAACAGTATATTATGTATCAGACTGATGAAGATCCAGCAGAAAAATCAAATGGCTTAGTCTGTTTTTGGAAGAAGAAATCAGTAATTTTTCTGTAACAGCATGGACACTTGGTGTTGCTGTGTAGCAACAGGAGGCTCAGGCTTTTCAAACTGCTGGCTCTTTGAGTTTAATTTTAAAGTTCAGGAAGGTAAGGCTTGTTGCCTTTTAAGAAAACAGTGTTAAGGGTAATTTCATTGTGTATTGTTGTTAAAACCTAAAGACAATGAGTTTTATTTTGTTTTTCCTTTTAATTCTGTATGCAGAACATTGTCTGGCAGTCAACCTTTTGTGAATTCAATATGTAAAAAAGCATTTGTGCTGGCAGCCCAGGAAGTGGACAGGGAAATTAGAGCGAGAGAGACCAGATGTTGATTTCAATGTTAAAGTGTTCAAAAATGATGGCTGAAACATGTCTGTGGTATCACACATAAATTTGAACTATGATCCAGTTTGGCATTTTTTAGACATTTCTGTGGGTTAAAAAAATGCATGTTTCCAGTGTTAACTAACAATTTCTTTTAAACAGTTTGGTGGCTTTTTGTGGTGTGGTTTGGTTGGGGTTTTTTCACTGTTAGTTTGTTGTAAGTGATTAAAACATAAAGTGCTTGCTTAGCAGATATTTCTATCTTACAAATGCAGATTTTAAGAAGCTTTGGTTGTCTTTCTTGCCAAATGAGTAGCATCTGTTGTGATTAATTTGGCTTTAAGGTGTTGGGGAAAATGTTGTGGAAGCAAGCTCTTGGCTCACAGAATCATTTTCTGAATGTAGTTTAGTGCCTTCATAGAGATGAAGATGTTTGGTTAAAGAGATGTTTGATTTTGCATCTCTGTAAACTTTTGGATGGAGGGAAGGAAAAAAGGAATGTGGGGATTTGTTGGTGTTTTTTTCATTTGTTGTTGTTTTTGTCAGGGAGCAGATGGCGTTGTAATGACTTGTAACTTGCTATAGCTGACCACCTGCAATCTGCACAGTGTGTTCTGCAGCAGGGCAGCCCAGGCAGGGGAAATTGTGGAGGAGCAAAAAGTATTTGCTAAACAAGTTTCATGTGAAGTCTTAGAAAAGGACCTGAGTGAAGGAAGGCATGCATCTGTTATCAGGGTTTTACCTTTCAGTCTGAAAGCTCTCACTGAATCCTCACTCCTTCTGCAGTGTCAAGGGCCCCAAGAGCTGAGTGGTGAGGGAGAAGAAAAGAAATGAGGCTTTTTTATTACCACTCACAGGTATAATAGGTACAATTTTCCAACTCCACTTAGCATCTGTCCTCTTCTTGTGGCACGATGCTACTGTTGCCATCAGTACTGAACAAAAGCCCACTTGAGCTCTGGCAGCCTTAGTTACCACCCTGTTGCAGGTCATGTTTGCATGAAATTTGTCCTGTGATTAAAAAAAATATACCTTTATCTCCATATATGTCTTGCTGTAGTCTTCTTTAAGTGATAGCCATGTGTTATTAACTGTTTTGGTGATAGTTGTCTGACACTTCTCAACATCTTTTCTCCATCCCAGCTTCATTCTATGTCCAGAAAAGTTTTATCTTTAACCTCACACACCTCTCCTTTCATTTAAGCGTATAGTAGCATACTTGTTTTTTCTTCTTTGCTGCTGTCCTGCCTGTCTTCAGAAATTCAGAATTCAGAAACCTAGCCGCATTCTGTGTTCTGGTCCTTTGTTTCACTTTCTCTGGAAAAAAATACGGGTGTTTGCTGATAGAATCTTGTGTGATGCGTGAATATTTTGCAGTTGTGAAATTTTAAATGTCTCTACTTGAATCCCATGCATGACAGACTTTGCTGCTTACATTGCAAAGATCCTGCTATTGTAACAGTGTGGGAGAAGCTGCAGTTCACGTGCCTATGCCAACATCTCCTCCCTCCTCAAACAAATTACTGCAAGTATAAGCTATAAAGCAAAATTAGTAACACTCCACTCCTCCCAGTACTGAGTCCAGGGAGGTTGTAATCAGCATGAGTTTATTTGCTCTGACCAGCACTTGTAGGAGCCCTACTGCTGATACTCTGGTGGAATGCAGTGGTATCAATCTGCTCTTCATGACAGCCTTGGGCTTTGTTTCCTGAGTTAATGAGGATGACATATTATTGTCTTGGCTTCTGCTCCTCCTTCGTCACTGTTTCTGGTGTCTCATGCATCTTCTAGTTTGCAGCAAATGTTTTGCTGAGTAGCAAAGACATACAATAATTTTGATCTTCAGCAAGGCTGTCCTTCCTCATAAGGAATGGAAATGCTAGACTCCTGTGCATTCTGATTTGTGAGCTTTACAAAGACGAACTTGCAGGCTTGATGTCCTGGCAACTAGTGTTATGCACTTTGCTTGAGATGCATAGTGAGGCTGACAGCTAGGAGATGGATTTTATCTGGGGGAGCATTGAAATTGCTGTTGAGGTGGTTGCTAAAGCTACTGACTTGCTAGTGATGGAGTCATTTTTCTACCCACTATGAAATAATGTGAACCCACCATGATGGTGGCATGGCATTTGCAGTTTGCTCCCCTGTCTGCTTCTGGCATGTGCAGCAAAACACTAAGGATTGTAGTAATGGGATATAGCATACTTTGCTCTTGTCAACTCCTGCTAAAATTTTAGGCAGAGAGGGAATTGAAAGTCAAAGCAATATATATACTTGGATTCATGTTACTTATGTTTTCCAGGAGTGAGTGGTAGTTCGTTCCTGTGAAGCTCGTGCTGTGCATGCCATGATGTGAACAGTCAGCTTCCAGACAAAAGTGGCTGCATTTGAGGGCTTCTGCATGGAAAGTGTCTTGCTGACAGACTAGACCTGTATTTTAACAATGAAACTGAAAAGTTTTCTTTGTAGGCAATTGTTTTCTGAAAGTGCCTCAATTTCAATTAAGGTGAAAGCCCAGGCAATCCCAGTGTACACCTGCACTAGAACAGCACTTTCTAGTCAGAAATATGAGGTTACTATGCAAAACTTGATTTTTCTTTTGGTAGTCTGAAACAAAATGTCTGAATGTGCTCAAATCTCATACATGGGAATAGTTTATTGTGGATCTCTGTTTTAAGGATCATCTCACCTGCCGTAACTTGACATTTTTGTTTGACTGGCGTTATGGTACATTTCTTCAGTCATCTGAGGAGGTTGCTTTTCCAATTGAAGCATTTTATATTCATTCTTACCGTGTATGATATGTTGTGGAAGTGCCTGAACTGAAGATTCCTGGAACACCCTTAGAGTGTATTCCCTGTATTGCAGTCCTTAGCCCCAGGTGAGGGCGGGGAGGTGAGCTCTGGGAAATGCTGCCATCTACAGCACTGTCAAGGAGAACTGATCAGCATTGAGAGAGCTCCTTGGGAATTATCAGGCATGAAATGTGTCATGAAGATGATTCTGACTTTCAGCCACCTCATAAAGGACCTGTTTTCAAAATGGAGAGCTAACTTAAGCTTGTGAAAATACTGGAACAGATGCCTGTTAAGCAGATATATTGTGTATATTTAAAAATAAATTGTAAAAATGGGGAAGAAAAAGTAATCAATGACGCTCTGAACTCCAACAGTGGATGAAGTTATATAAAATATAACACTGGAATATATCACTGGAAACAAAATTTTGATGTTAAAACTGAGTAGTAACTATAAAAATAGTACCTATCAGCTCAGATTCACTAGAGTCAGAAATCACTTTACTTACTCTTCCTTCTGTTGAACAAGTAAAGTTATGAGAAGAAACATGATCATCACAGAGTCACATGCATCTAAATTTCATAGCAAGTAGGCATGTGTTTTTTTTTTTTGTAAGAGGAAATATCTATGGTGTAGGAAAGAAGAAGTTGGAAAAATAAGAATTCTAATTCCTTCTGCCTCTAATTGTTCTGCTAATTTCAAAATGGCAGACATAAAAAAAGCAGAATGGGTGACATAAATTATGAGTAGATTTCCTTGTCAGTAGCCAATCAAAGACAGAATGAATGAGAGAGAGAGGTTAAGCTCTTCGAATGGGATCTGTACTTTACAGTTAATATCTTGTTGTTAAAAATAGCATGAAAAGGCAAAATCAAACTTTATAGCCCACCTAGATCATCTTTATCTTTTTTCTCTGTGGCTGTTTTTTTTCTGTTAAACATTGAATTTTGCCTTCATAAACCTTAAATGTTTCAGGATCTTCATGGAGAATTGGGAGAATTGAAGAATTTTTCAGTTCTTGTTAAAGTGTGATTTATTTATGAATTATAGTTTTTACTAAAACAGCTAACAGATCCTTGAAAGTGTCTAAAGAGACAATTGTGTTATGCTTTTTTTTTTTTTTTTTTGATTGAATGCTATTCTCCAGTCCCAGAGTAGACAGACTGCTTAGCATTTTAATTGGTTTTCAAGATGAATTCAGGTTTAATGTTCAAGGCCAAAGACAGGGTTAGAAGGTTAATTATACTTATCAACATTTGGGAACAGTCAATTCTCATTGTGTGTGAAGTGCCAGCATAGTGCTTTTCTCTTGGGGGGAAATTACTTCATGCTGTAACTGGAATGTTTGTGTCCTTATCTTGGTTAGGTGGTTTTGATGGGTGCCTCAGTTACTTTACAGTTTGGTGCTTGTAGTTGGCTTTGAAATATCTAGCTGGCTATTCACTTCTAATCTGGATTTTATTAAGTTGATAGCAGTCCTGGAGTTACAAGCCCTAATTTCATATTCTGTGTCTGTTGCAGTCAATTTGGATATAAAAAAACTGAAGCTGTGAATTTTACAGACTTTCTAGAAGCCATCATGGGAGTGTAAAACGTGCCACTGTATTAAGAACTACTGGTATATGGTATTTTTTCTCAGGATCATCAAAGAGGACAGCTCATCCTTCTATGAATTCTGTTGAAGGCTACAAAATGAAATCCTTTCTTATGGGAAAGATTATGTATGCCAAGCTACTTTTGACATTAGAGGCTCTGCATGCTTGTTGCTGTCATTAAAATCAGTATTACATTGGCTTTTGCTTTATAGTTTTGGGAAAAAAAACCCAAACCAATAAATTTTTACTCTCCTACATGTTCATTTTAAGATTTCTTGCACAAATCACAGTTTTAAAAAGTTAAAAACTGTAGTTGTAACTGCATTGTACCTGCTGAAGTTGACTGGTTTGTATCTGTGACAGCTGTTTTCTGACATCTCAGTGCAGTGCACGAGAGTGTCAGAGGTGGGATGTGCCAGGAACTCACTCTCACTCTAAGGGTAGGTTGGGACATGCATTTTTGTTCAGTCTCAGCTTCTGAGCTATTGCTGCCTGGTTCCATTTACTTTGTGAAACATGGAAATTAGCGTTTCATTCTTTTCCTACACGTGAGACTTGGAAATACATGTGTAAGCTGCCTTTAAGGGAATAAAATGTAACATTATACATAGAGGTGTAGTTAACTGCTTTGGCAGAGATACAGGGTATTGAATTGCTTTATGCTAATATTATCTTGGTAGTTAAGCTTGTGTTATCATGGTATTGTGTGCAATTTTAAATATGAAAGTAAACTATAAAATGCTGTTAACTGATAATTCTTGTCAGTTGGGGGACAATATTGGAATATTGTAATGCTGTGGAAGGGAAGGATGTAGGTTTTTTCCTTTTAAAAAAGAAATACATTCCATATTGGAATTATTATTTCTCTTATTTATTGTCAAAATAGCAATTGAATTTGTTTGAGCTTACAAGTATTAAGCGTTTGAGTCTGTGTTCTGCATTCCTGAACTCTGATGGCTCTTGCCCCTTAACTACCTCCTTTAACTAGCTGATGATTTGAGGGGCTGGATAGAGGATGGTGGAGAGCCAGGATTCAAAAGTTCCTGTCACACAGTCCTATGGGATTGCACAGCTGAGAGGGTTGTATTCATTTTAAATCAGATGCTCAAGCTATCTGATGGCCCCGTTAAACCATTTTATGGGAAAAAGAATTCCCAGTACTTGAGCAGGCTGGGTAGAAGAGCAGGAGGAGGTTCCTTGAAGAGCAGGAGGAGGTTCCTTGTCCATAAAATATTTTTTTAGCCTTGAACAGAATAATGCTTTGCCTAGGATATAATTTTTTTCTCTTTGTTTTCTTCTCCAAAGCATTTCAAAGAACTTCCAAGGAAGTGTCAAGACATAGTTTTCCTCTCTGTGCTTACTACCACTCCCTAGTTGTTAAGGAACAGAACCTTTTATCCCAACCATGACACATTCTCAACTGATTGAAGCAGAAGAGATAATATCTTCTGTATTGGCCCCTGAAGAAGAACATTAAAAGTACTCTCGTAATATGTGGTTCTTGCTATGAAAAGTCTTGGTGTCTCATTGCAGTACTGGGAGCAAAAAGCATTCTGCTCTTCAGAAATGGGATAGCTTTGGGAACAAATATGTTTTATTTCTGTTCCTGACAGCTGGCTTTGATCTGAGAAAGACTTGACTTCTATTTTTCATTTCTGTCAAAAATTATTTTTATATAAGTTGCTTGTTTGTTGCAAATAGTCAGTTGCCTGACTTACATTAGGCAGTGATAGTGATCTGATTTCTGAGGGCTGTGAATTGCAGGTAAGTTGTCACTTGATGATGCTTGTAGTTTGTCCGTAGTTGTTTTTTGTGGCAGGCCAGGTGGTTCTCATTGCCCAAAGAAATGTCATAGAGGAGCTTGTAATTTGTTAAATAGAAATAGGCAGGTAAACAAGAGGTTTATTGTTAGGTCATTTGCCAAGTCTGCAATGCAATAATATTGTACAGTTCCTGTGGATCAGGCTATATTGTTTAACTATTATTGGTTCATCCTATTAAGCTAAAAACTAAGCAAGATTGTTGCAGCAGTTCCAAATCAGATTTGTTTCATAGTTACTCAGTAGCTTCAGAAGACAAGCTTGGATGTTTGGTGCTAAAAGCACTAGTTCTTGTTAAGCCTGTATGAAGTCTATTTGTAACATTTTTCTCCCATATTTAAACAAACCCCACAGAACAACAATGAAAAACCTCCCAAAAAACCCTCCAACTTTCCTGCCTAGGATCCCCCCAAAAATCTCATAAACTATAAACAAACACAAATACAAAAAAAAAACCAACAAAACAAAGCAAAAACAAAAAAAAAAAAAAAAAAAAAAAAAAAAAAAAAAAAAAAAAAAAAAAAAAAACACACAAAAAAACAAAACAAAAAAAAAACCTGCCAAAAGAAAAAACCTATGAAAGATCCTGATTTGTGATCATATAGGAAGAGCAGCACTGACATTTAAAAAGCAAATTGGATTCATCAGCTCATTTTACTTTAGTGTTAAAGTGAAAGAAACCAAACTTGGCATAACCAATGGAAATCTAAATTAGACTTTCTAAAGCTTTTTAATAAACCATGATGTGTAAACCAGATACTATTGCTGCCTGTTTGAACCTGCTGCTTTAAGTTTGGATTTCTAGGGTTTTTTTTCTATTGCAGTAGGCTACTCTGACCTTTTGTTCTTAAATTCTTGTACAGATATCCTGTACCTTAAACTTATGTAAACTACCTTGTAGTACTTGCCAAAAGAAATTGAAATGAAGGCCATTTATTATGTCATCGACTGTTTTAATGTCAAGAAGAGACACTGCTGCTAAAAAAAGAAAATTGAATTGTACATGAGAATAAACATAAGGTTCCTGTTTGAAATATCTCCATTTAAGCCTGTGGAAAGCCCACTTTTTAGAAACCTCTCATGCAACATAACTGTATTACAGTCAACACAGCTCAACTGAAACTTGTTTGTCTGTGTTAAGACTTCTTTCATATTTTTAATCTTGGAACTTGGACTGATTTTTCTATTTCCTTTGTTTCAGTTTAGAGCAGAAATTAGGATTGTAGTTACTCTCTGAACTGACTTTCTGTGAAGTGTATTCATGATGCTCATAGAGGTAATCTCAGTTCTTACTTTGCTGAAACAGCCATTGTGGTTACAGAAAAGTGGTTCTGTGCTGGTAGGTCTCTGTGAGATCTGACACTTTGGGTGTCCTTTCAATTACTATGAAAATTTAAAAGAGGCCCTAAGGTCTCTTTCACCCTTGAAAATACGTTGAACATTCTTTGCAATTCTCAGAGGTTGCAAAATACATAGTGCAAGGAAGGGCTAAAACCCTAGTAGACTTGCCATTAGAAAATTGGTCTTTGCAGTGGCTCAGTTTTGGAGGTATTTTATTCATTTGATGGAAAATCTTATGTTCGTTTAGGAAGTTGGCTGCAATAGCATCTGATGTGGCAGTGACTTGTCTGTGTGTTGGTGCCTAGTTGTCCAGGCAAAATCACTGCAGCTTCTGAGATACAGAAACTTTATGGTAGTTTACTTTATTTGCAATAGGTAAAAAGCACTCACCTAGTCCCATATAGTTTAGCTAGCAATTAATAAATAATTCACTGATCTGTAACACTGTGATTACTTGCCATTGTTTATAAATACTCTCAGAATAGTTTTCTGAAACTTTATTCCTTATGAAGTAGATTGTATTCTTGACCTGCAAATGAGACTTAAAATATTTGTGTCTTTGATCTCATTACTAAAATGTTTAGATATGTCATTTGATGTATTAAAGTAGACTTTTAAGATCCTCTTACTGGGGCTTTTTCGGCACAATGAATTAATTCTTGTATTCTTAACGTATTTTTCATAGTCTTGTGTTTTGTTTTGGAAAGTTCCATACAGAAGAAATCCAGATCTCTTTGTTCTCTCAGGACAATGACTGATTCCATTTTGGCATCAGCATCAGAAGGATTTGTTCTGCCACCTATCCATCTTGTCTGTGGAGACATCTCTGCTGACTTAACTTTTTCATTTCAGAAAAGCCTCTAACAACATGGCTTTTCCTTTTGCCTTGGCTTGATTCCCTTCATTTCCTGAAGTAGTTTGCAGTTGGTGTTAGGGGAGTCTGTAGCTGTAAACACAGTCCGTGCTTACCCAGACTGTTCTGGTTGGAATGGAGGTGAGTGAAGAGGTGTCCCTCAGCTGTTCAGTGCCCCTGCAGAAGTCCTGTGACCGAGCTCAGTTTAAATGATACACATTTTATGAGTGTCTGTTTAAATGTATGTAGTATGTGGGCATTCCTCTTGACAGAGAGGGTTAGGGAGCACCTGCACAGACAAGTCCGCAGGCAGCTCAGAAAAACCTCAGCCACAGTGGGGAAAGAGGTACTAAGGACCAGGTGTGGAGGACTGGTGATCTCCCAGTCCCTTCCAGCTGTCTCTAGCAGAGTGCATCACACTGCCTCTTCATGCAGCTGCCTAAATGCGAGATGGGGAAGACAGAGTACCATGTGGGAGACTATTATTGTTGTTGTTAATTATTATATTTTACAGATTATTATTATACTTTACAGATGTGGAAGAAAATCGCAGGGTGGAGTTTTGAAAGGATATGGTTTGCAATGTCTCTAACAACTTAGTTTTAGCCCATCTTTTTTTCTTCAAAGTCAAGACTGTAATTGGCCAATTTAACCTTGTATTAAGGTTGTGTATGACACTCACTTAGTTATTTTACTGGTTCGTACTGCAGCAAAGTAACAAAAAAAAGTATGTAAAAATAAAATGCTAGATTTGGTGTTACAAGGTTTGAATAAATCTTCTTTTCTTACTTCACAATGAAACATAAAAAAAAAATCATCTGAATATTTTATAAAACTTCATAGGTTCCCACTTAATTGAACAAAATCAGTGGTTTATTGCCTCTCTTATTTTTATGCTCAGAAGTTAACTGAGCGCTAGATAAAAATGGCTCATGGAGGTGAAGTGTATAATGCTGCAGGTAACTAGATACCTTTAAGTGAAGAAAGAGACATTTTTTCCATTAAGACCAAGAACTCATTTGAGTCATGGGAACAGTCTTGCAGAATACTTACCATGAAGACTGGGATAAGTTTTGGAGCTTTGAAGTGTATTTCAATGGCCAAGGGGCTCCAGAGCCCTAGAAACTTGAGCTTTTAGAGAGAATATTGGGATTTAGTACGTGTAGGTGACTCTTACCATATTTTCTGAACTCCTTCATTTTTTTCAGGAGAAGTTTGTTTGTGGAACCCAGTTTAAGACAGTAATTATTAAAGTTGCAGTGGGTATTCATGCTTTTCTCGGCCTTCATTGCCATCTAACTCTCTCAAAAGACAGCTGGACTGTGCCAGGTCTTTTCCAGATGAGAGATGTTTGCAAGTCCTATTCTGAAACATTTCAGCTTTTCTGGATTCTTTTGGTGGTTTGATACTTGATATTTTTTCCCTTCCAAAAACAGCAATACAGAAGCAGAGGAAACAGCTTGCTCTGTGTATGGACTGTTTATTCAGGAAATGAGAAAGCAGGTGATGAAAGTCAGAGTGGAAGGAAGTGTTTCATAAGAGTAGATTTGGTGGCTGATGGCATTAAGTGAGCACAGTGTGCTTGGTGAACTTGTGGCAGTTGTTGATTCTAGCATGTTTATACTTGTAGCTGACTTGAGCATTCAGACATTGCAATTCAGGGTTGTAACTATGCAGTTTCTCATCTATGACTTCCATATATAATTACCGATTTTGTCAAGCTCTTCTGTTTGGACTGACATCACAGTAGAAGGAATTAACCCAGAGATTTACTCAACTCTCAGATTTGTCTTCTAGAATTGCAGAATACAACCAGTTCCTAGTTCTTCTGAGTTATTGTTAGTGTAAGATGCTTAGTTCAAGAGTTGAGAAAAACTTGTGATATCTTTGTTTACCAGATCTTTTGCTGAAATTTTTGACCCTGTTGTACCTCCTCCATTTTTACCAGTAACTCTGCTTCAGTTCCTGCTTTCTTGGAACTGGTCTCAACAAACACAGGGTACTTGGCATGCAGTGGCACTGTGTCATGTGCAAGAAGCTGGCCTGATCTGTAGCTTGATAATGGAGTGTGCTTGGTGTGCAGACTTGTTAGCTGAGAAAGATGATCCGTGGACTTGAGCGACAACCAGGAGGCTGCTCTTCCTCTGGTGCACTGTATTCCAAGAGCCTTGAGAGTAAGACATGTTACCTCTATTGTCTTCTGTGCTATTGCTGCTCCCCCGCTGCACAGAGCAAAGTGAAAGTGCCTGCAGCAGTCATACAACAGCCTGAAAGACACTTAGATTTTTTGAGAGCCTTGATCACCCTAGTTAGATTTAGGGTATAGATTTCCTTTAATCTCTTTAAACTGATCCTACACCTCTTAGGAGTTAAAGGTAGCTATAACTGTTATAGTTAGCTCTTAATATCTAGGGAACTTGTTCTTTTTGGTTTGTTTTAGCACTTAGATACCTTTGTCAAGAGTATTACCTTAAACTTCCTTGTGGACCTTACAGAACTGCTTACCTGGAGTTCACCTGGTTATCCTGACAGAGAGTTGAACATGAGTCAGTAACATGCCCTTGCATAAAGGAGATGCATGATGTTCCTGAGTCCTTTAGACAAAGCGTTGCCAAACAGGCTGAGACTAGGGATCCTTCCTCTCTACTCAGCACTGTTGAGTTCACAATCTGGGGTGTTGGGTACAGTTCAGGGCTCCTGAGTGCAAGAGGGATGTGGATGTGCTGGAGAGAGTCCAGTGAAGATGATTGAGGGCCTGGATCATCTCTTGTGTGAGGAAAAGCTGAAAGAGTTGTGTCTGTTTAGCCTGGAGAAGAGAAGGCTCAGGGGGAACTCATCAGTGTGTATAAATACCTGAAGGGAGGATATGGATGTGACCGATACAGGTTCTTTCCAGTGGTGCTCAGTGATGATACAAGAGGCAACTGGCATGAACAGAAACACAGGAAGTTCCATCCCAACATCAGGAACACTTTTTGACTTGAAGGGTGACAAAGAACTGACTTCAGTTGGCCAGGGGGTTTGTGTAGTCTTCATCCTTGGAGATATTTGAAAGCTGTCTAGACATCCTTCTGCAGAAGGGGGCTTGGGAAAGGTGACCTTCAGAGGTCTTTTCCTACCATGACCATTCTCTGATTCCCTGTGAGATAGCATTTGTTTAGTACTGTTGTGACTCTGCTTTCTGGCAAGGACCTAGGTGAATTTTTATCCTTCCTGACATCAATGTAAACAACTAGTTCTCTTTTCTTCTAGTGCACCTTGCCCTTGCTTGCTCCCACATTGATCTTTAAAGTCAATGTATGATTGTGTCATCTTTAAAAAAAATTGCAGTATATTCTTATCTGATACTTATCTCAGGCAATTTAAATGCTACTTCTTTTAGGCTTTAGGGAAAAGAAGGCAGGCATCCAGCAGAGCTGAGGTCAATTTAAAGGTCAGAGCCCAGGAGAACACTTCCCCTCCGGAAAGGCTGGGTCAGAAGGCAGCAGCAGTTCCACCAGGCAGCCGGTGGTAGGTCATGTGAGGCTGGGCCTTGCCTGTGAGGTTTGGTGCTGGAGTGCAAGAGGGTGCTGTGATACTGTAACAGATCACAAAACAGGATCGCAGTGCGAGTGCCCTGTCTAATGACCACAGGTGATAGGGCCTAGGAAGAAAGCGAAAACCTGCCTGTATAGTACAGTGTGCAGGCGTTAAAGTAACTTCATCCATTGACTGAAAAAAATTGTATTAAATTCAGGGGTCATCTCTACCACTTGCACTTTGTGGCTGAAATTCAGGAATTTGTGTGGGGACTCTTGATGGAACTCTCCAGATTCAGTGAAGTGTTTGAACTGAAGCTAATCTTGTGTGGGAGAAGGGGAGGAAGAGTTCTTTGTGAATTGAATTATGATTTAATGTTATAAATATCCCACCAATAGGGTATTACTGCCACGGTGTCAGGGCTAAACTCTCTTGTGCCTGGACAAATACCATGTTTGGTGGTGAGCTCTTGTTATGCTGGGAGAAGGGCCTTGCATTGCCTAATAACCCCTTTATTTAAACATACCCTGCAATAAAAGCTTACCCAATCTGGTTAACATAGAGGATACGTAAGTCAATGCAGAACACTGCCATATCCACTTCACTGATCTCTATAGGACTGAACAAAAGCTTGCTGCCACAGTTTCTGTCATGGCCAAGGCACCCAAGTTGTGCTGCTTTTGATCTGTGGTCTGTGTAACTGTATCAAAGAGAATATTGGGTGACAGTATTGTATTGATACATCCATTTTATGGCTTGTGAAATTATTTTTTTAATGGATGGGAGTTGTCTTCTTCCCTCTTCCCATAGGATTTTTTCAGCATGCATGTGTATAGATAGTTAGAAAAGATCCTGTTCATTCAGAGTAGTAGTTTTCATTGGTGCATATTTTTCTTTCCTTCTATGAGAGACCTAAGGGGGATTTTCCTATTCTCAAGGTGCAGTGAACTGAAAACCAAATTGTTACAACAACTACCAGTGGCTGAAGCGGTCCGTTAAAACCATGGAACCACAGAACGGTTTGGGTTGGAAAGGACCTTAAAAACCATCTAGCTCCAATCTCCCTGCCATGAGCAGGGATACCTTCCACTAGACCAGGTTGCTCAAAGCCCCATCCAACCTGGCCTTGAACACTTCCAGGGATGGGGCATCCACAGCTGCTCTGGGCAGCCTGTTGCAATCCCTCACCACTCTCACAGTAAAGAATTTCTTTCTAATATCTAATATTAAATATAAACGTTGTGAAAGAGGAGCAGATCTGAGAATGACCTGGTGGACTGACCTGCTTCTTTTGATGCAGCCCAGGATACAGTTGTCTTTCTGGGCTGCAAGCACATGTTGCCAGGTCATGTCTAGTTTTCATCCACCAGTATCCCCAGTTTCTTTTCCTCAGCACTGTTCTTAACGTATTGTCCACCCAGGCTTGGGTGTTGGTGCTTGCAAATGTTTGTCCTGGGCATAGCCCCAGCCCAGGTGCAGGACCTTACACCTGGCCTTGTGGAACTGAGGTTCACACAGACCCTACTCTGAAGTGTGCCAAGGTCTCTCTGGACAGCGCCCCTTCCCTCCAGCTTGTCAGCTGCACCACTCCACCTCCAGTTTGGTATCATCAGCAAAAATAAGATGGAATACAGGTGTTAACAAGACAAGTTATGGAGTGTGTGGTAAGGGGAAAGCATTTCCCTTTTGCTTTAAAGGTATGTTTTTGACTTGTTCAACCTTCTTCACAGTTAGAGAGAAAGCTTATTTTGTGGCAAGATTTATCCAATTGGTACAGTGCTTTAAAGTAATTAATACCTTTGTGAGTGCCTGATTGTATCCATTGTCTATAAAGGAAAAATAGCTGACTAGCTGGATGCCATTATAGAGTTATTTTCCAATAATTTCATTTTGCATGTGCCCTCCTGAAACACTTAAGCTTTTAAGAATTAAGATTGTGAAGGAGCATTTGTTAATTAAAACCTCTAACTGAACGAACTGCAAACACTTGTGAATGTAACAGAGAGTAGCAAAAGCATGTCATGAGCATTCCCCAAAAGCCAGCACCTTCCCCCCCACCCCCCAAATCAATAAAATGATACATTTGGGGTTCTATCTTCAAATCTAATGGTTGTATTAGCTAAAGTGAAAGGAGCTTGCTTGCTTGCTTGTGGAAACACCCTTCATAATAGCCTGGCTGCCTTTACAAATAAGAAAATTCCCATTCCCTGCATTGGTTGGAAAACTGTTCCAAAGCCTTGGGGCTCAGATGGTTAGAAGCATTCTGTAATTTTCAAAATAAATCTGTTCTCCAATTTCATACTTACTTGACTCTTTGGCAATATCGTTTTGCTGAGAGAGCCCTTCTCCTTCCTTTGTATTTATTTTGGCATATAACAGAAGCAATGTTGTTCACTTTCAGCCTTCATTTTGCCAAGAAAAATAAGGCAAGCTGGCTGTCTACTCATAAGCTAAACAGCTTGGGGGAAGGTAGTCCTTAACCATTTCTGCACCTGCTTTACTGTTTAAACATGAACAGGTAGAATTTTTTCCTTCCTTTTCCCGGAAAACTTCTCTGCAGCCTTTGGGAGCGTGCTGAATTATGAGTCTTGGGGACTGCAAGTGCTCATGAATGCTAAGAATTAGACCTTAGGGTACCTGTCCAATGGTACTGCTCTTAAGATGAAGATAAGGAAGGCTGTGTTCATGTGAACAGATAGAGGAGCAGAATACACCAGGAGCATTGACAATGAAAATTAAGAGATAAAAGATGTTAAATATAAAAATGGATTAAAAAGTGTTTTAAGCTGAATGTTCCTGTCAGCAAAGATCTGTTCGTTCAGGTAACTTGAGTATGGTTGCAAGTTTGTGTAACTAAAAAAAGCTGAAAAACTGCTTTAAATAGCAGTGCTCGCATCTGTTTGTAATGCCACTCATTTTTCATCCTATTTAAAAGAGTTTGGTGTTTCTGCAAATTGAATATGCATGCAGTCTGGTGTTGCTGAATTTCCTGCTAATAAGAGAACCTAAAATGGGTGTGTGGGGGAAGAGATGACAAGAAACAGACATCAAAAATCATCACCCACTTCTGCATCTCCTGTTGAGGTGTGGAAGGTAAGGGTCGCCGAGCCTGCTGCTCTGGGAAGCAGAGCTTTAGGGTAAATTCCTCTTTCTGTGATAATGGCATCTTTCCTTTTATTAATGCAGATTAGTGACTTGTAATCACCCCATTCAGATGTCTGCTGTTTATAATTTACATGAGAACATCTAGCCATGCTTCCTGGTTATGTGCTGCCTCAGATAATCACTCAGGTGCTTGAGCAAGGTCCTCCTCAGTTCATTGGACTAAGTCATAGAAAACTTTTAACTTTGCAATTTTGTTAGCACACAGTCATTTTGTTAAACTATTTTTAATGGTTCCTTTTGTGGTTTACTGGCATATGTTACTGTAATTAGCTAGAGTGTATTAATGCTGTATATTTTTTCCTAGGGGAAATTCTAACTTGCTTTACATAATACAAAACCATAAAAACAATTATAATAAAACATGGAATGCAGTTGAATAAATGGTTATTCTTTTTAGTGAAATTTGCTTTCTTGAGTGTCTATTTCCTGAGACAGACCTTGAACCAGAAGATCCTGTATATTCTGGTTATGTTTGCCTTTCTCCCATCCTCCTGCATTCAGGATGTTCCTTAGGTTCCCTGGAGGGACTGTGATGTGTCTTCCCATCTCACCCTTCTGTCTTCACTTATCTGTTTTTACTATACCTTGCCATTAGCTTGATGCACAGATTAAGCACAGTATGCTAACATTATAGTATATATATAAAAAAAATCACCATCTCGCTGCTACCCCTGCTTTTGCACAAGTGTTGGTTTAGCAATTGAATTTGTAATTTCACTGCTTCCTGCCCCCTCACCCCACCCAAGACAAAAGGAAAGAAGAAAATTGTCCTTGGGCTAAATCTCTGATCAAACAGTTGCTGTGGCTGGCAGGAAGGGCAGAGTGAGCACCGTTGTGAAGGGTGGGACTACAAGGTTTTCTCCCTGAGTGATAACTGGCTGTACTGTTTCAGACAGGTAAGCACACAGCCTCCTCATCCACTGCAGTCTTGTTTGATGGAGGTCTTGGGGAGACACACACAGTGATGGGCTGTAGCTGGATATCTTAATCTGCATCCCAGTTTGATCTGCACCTCTCCTGAAATTTGCTTACATCAATGGTTAAAGCACTTTTTTCAGCCAGATTTTGCTTGATACCATGGGGTGTGCTTGTCTCGCTAATGGCTTTAAATATGCTGTGAATGCTAAGATTCATTGTAGGTTTCATTCTCTTCTCTTGCAAAAGAAAAGTAAATAGGAAATGCCTAGAGAATGAGGCATTGCTTTCTGGCTGTGTGTGGTGACCCCTAGATGAGTGCCTGCTGTGCCACAGAAGGTGCTGGCTTGCACATAATTTCTGTGTTTTGGTTCCACAAAGCAATACATGGCTGTTTCTGGAGTTATGCTGGGAAGCCCTCAACTCTGGCTTCTCCAGAACAACTTTGTTTTGTACCCAAACAGTTGGTGTGCACATGCCTGTGGGGCGGGAGTGGTGTGCTGCTGGGAACTCTGGAACAATGGGAAATGCAAGGCAAAATCTGTGGTGTTTTTTTTTTGTTTTTTTTTTTTTTTTTTGCATAACTCTTTCTTATTTGTAGAAGTAAGTGCTTGCCTCTGTGAATAGTTTTTGTTGTGGCCATTTTATCTGAAACTATTCTCTCTATTTCTAAGTCGATTTCTCTGGGTAAATGTTCATGTTTCGCAAGGTACTGTGAAACACAGAGGTTACCATATAAGACTATTAAGCCTCTTAAAACGGAGGGAAGAAATTTTCTACTGGATTTCAGCCCTGGGAATTAAATTATTGAATTTTTCTTTTCCTCTCTAGGATCTCGAGCAGCAGGATGGAAGAACTCTAACTGATAGAGTCAGAGGACAGGCCCTTTCGACATGGAGAGCGTTTTAGTTGATGGGGAACTGGACAGAAATTCAGTGAGTAACTTAAGTATGCCTTTGTGTAATGAGATGAATGTGAAGCTGCTTTTGCAGGGAGAGGGTTAAATGACTTGAATCTGTTCACTTTTGGTTTGAATTGATACTTTTCTGGTGAATGCATTTGGAATATCATGTAGTATTATGTATAATTTACTAGATTCTCATGGCAGGAGGGCCGAATGTCAAAAAACTTTCAGATTCGTGGTTTGATATTTGGATTTTGTCTCAGAGTCCCAAAGGAAAAAGGTACTCTCAGTCTAATTGGCACTTTGCTAGTTAGTAACAACAGACAACAGAAGAAATAATGTAGTTCTTGGTGGAATGAGGAGCACAAAAGACAGGAGGAGTGGTAATTATGTTATCAGAATAATCTGAGGTGTAATTGTTGATAATATTTTTATAAAATTTCTGGGGCAGTGAAGCTCTTTCTAAGCAAAATTAAAACCAGGAGAAGCTAGTGAGTACTATCGTGCTTCTTCTTCATCGTCATCATCATCATCAATGTTGAAATCATTTAAGTGTTTGGTTTTTCTGCAAGCTGTGTCATGTAGAAGCTCTTGAATAGCTGAAGCAGGAAATGTTTTATCGTTTCCAAAGCTCTGCCTCCCAAAAGCAAAATAGGATATGTTTTTCTGTAACTGAGGTCAAGGTCAAATTTAACACCTCATTACTGACAAGCTTTATTTGTGATAGTCAACTACTACATGAACCTATTAATTTGATCAGGTGTTTTATTGTTGTTTGTATCTTAAGTGATGGGTTTGGAGACAAACTGTTTTGCAGTGCGTTAAGAAAATTCTTGCTTTCTGTAATGAGCAAATTCATTGGTTTGCTGCATGGCCCATGCATTTATATCCCAGATGCAGCAAGCTATGAGTGTCAACTGTGCAGTAGGGTATTTTCATTTAAAAAAAAAAATGTTGTCAGTTCAGTTGCTATGCTCCTTATTTCATCAAAATGTGTAAAAAAGTACCAGTCTACAAAACACTTCAAAGTAACATAAAATGTGCTACTTTTCTTTTTGTGACCTGCCTTCAGAATAGCATGGTCTTAAGATGATACCTCAGAATGAGTCTGTTTTACCAAGACTCCTTTAGAAGAATGCTAAGTGTAAGGATAGATTGATTGCCTTTCATCCTACGTTCTTCTAAAGTGTCATCTCAGAATAGTATTTTTTAACTGATGGTATATTGTCATAGGCTACTTTAAGCATTTCTTATCAAAATATTAGCCAGTGGAGTGTCTGTCCAAATTGCAGTTACAGTGTCAAGTTTTGTGTGTTGCACTACAGGTGTTAAGAATGCTTTTGAAAGCTTATTTCATAGTCTAATATACCTCCTAGTGCATATCATAGTAAAAAAAAGTGCTAAAAATTAAATATTAGAAATACCATATTTGAGTAATGAGTATTTTAAGAGAGACTGTCCCAGCAGTTTTGTAGTCCTTTAGTCAATGCAAATCCTGACACTTCCCAGAAATTTAAATTTAAATAAAATCATGTTTAGAATTTTTCAGTATTCCAGACTTGTAGGTGCAATCTGTTTGTTTGGGGTTTTTTTTTTTGTTTTTTTTTTTAAGTTCCATTGTTATGATAAAATTCATAAAATACATGTGTTGCACTTGCATGAGAAATACTCAAACTCTTTTCTCTGCTTTTAAGTCCTTTGGGATGTTTCTAGGAGGTATCTGAAAAAATCTTTCTTAGAGGTGTCAGCTTTCTAATTTGCTTTTTTGGCTTGCTTATAAAAGAACAAAAGATGAGGAGATCACAGACCTTAATGCTGTGCTCCTTCCTTTTCAGAATCAGTATACAGAGAAAAGTCTTATATGAAATGCTCTTCCTGTCTAGCAATTAGGTTGATAAGTACTGAGCAGAAATTTGAAAACAAAAGCTGTGACAGCTCAGCAAACTATTTTTGTAGTCTGACACCATTAAAAAGTGCAAAATAACAAATGCTTTGAGTTCTTGTTTGAGAACAACTTTCGTTTACTTTTCTATAAAATAATAAAAATTAATAATAAAAAAAACATTTAATCAAGTCTCACTGCCCTAGAACTTAAAACATTACATGGAAATGTATGGTATAAACCATTCTTTTTTTGTAATATATTTTTTAGTAATTTTTAATCACTTTCAATTTTCACTAAGGCATATATTTAATAAATAATTTGCCTGTGATATAACTTGTACAGTCAGTGTCAGTCCTTGCTGCTTGATACATCAACAGACGTAAAAGCACTTTTTTTTCCTTGAAGCATTGAATAGAGGTCCTTTTTATTGATCAAATTTGTAGGTTGGGTCAGTGGTCCTGAATTTAAATCTAACTGGATTCATTTTACTGGTTTACACATATCAGAGACTGCCTTCAGGTAAAGTCTGTCTTCAGCAGGGTGAAAACTCAAACTTGGCCTTAGAATGTTCATTTAAACTATTAAAAATTTAACTGTATGTTTTGATTGTAAAAACAGTGTTTTTAAAAAACTTTTGTATTACAAGATTCAGACATGCTAGCGTGACATATGCTTTTGCTTTTACCCTAATAATCAACAGTAAAAGGATTTTGTTTTTTTAGAAGAACTTGGCAGATATAACTTAGTTTAGTAGTAGTTGTTATAAGCTTTATTTCTGAGAAATGAACATCTAAAACTAGTGCTTTTTTGAAGCACGTGAGCTGTCTTTGTATGAAAACAATTACAGCTGCTGTTTCATGTGGTGTTTTATATTGCTGGATTTATATTGCTGGTTTTACTTCTAAGTCTTAGTCAAAAACTTTATTGGGAGGAGGACTAGGCTTCATATATTTTGGTAGCAACATTTTAAAATAATTGTGCACTGTAGAAATGAAATCGATCACGTAGTGTTGAGAACCTGTCAAAGGACTTGTTCTGTAATCTGTAATCAAAGTCATCGATTATATAATGTGAAAACCAGGGTAGGCTGTGCCTCTGGGAGTATGTGTATGATTCTCTTAATTTTGTATATTTGGAAAAAGAGTCGTGGGCAGTGATGGACAGGAATGTCCTGAGAGCATTCTTTTCAGAGGAAACACTGGAGTAGTAAAGCTGTCATGTTTTGTTCCCTTAGTTGTTTGGAACCCCAGTCTGCAGTGGTATGAATTGCAGATGATAGAGGGGAGGGGCAGTAGGCCATTGGAAAATGAACAGGTCTATTTGGCCAAAACAGTCACATTTCAGTACCTTTGTATCTCACACTGATGTTTAGAAATACATATTCTTCAAGTTTTAGATAAGAACAGAGACCCAAATACCTCTGATGAAGAGAAGGGATTGACCAGCAACAGAGGGCGTTTAGTGTGTAAACAGAATGTCAGTTGGAGAAGATCAAGGACAGGGTTAGACAGGCTTGTGTTTCAGCCTCTGGCATAGGAGCTGTTTGTACCAGTTCATGGGATTAACCACGCACTGCTAAAATATTTACATGAAAAGGCCCTGCATCATCATCTCATGTGGCGGGCTGCCCTGCTCTCTGGTGTCATGTTGTATCCTGGCCAGGGCTGCTGGCAGGGCAGGCAGGGAGACAGGACCTGCTGCTGTGCCTTTTCACTCTTATTTCTTCCACACATAAGTAATGCACTGCGAATGAGCATCTGGCTGAGCCTCAGGTACTGCTGATCCTGTGTGTCTGTTTACAGTGTATTTTTCCAGTTCTGTTCTCTTGCTTTGCAGCTCCCAGTGACAAATAAAGCAGCCCAGCACTGAATAGCGGTGCTCCCAGTCCTTCAGTCAGTGTCTGGATCTCTGTATGGTTTCTGCAGGCTTCTTGTTCTCTTGTCAGCCACTATTCTCTTGAATCTAAAATCAGCATAGGGTAGGACAGTTGCAGTTTGAACATAAACTGTTTCCTAGTCTGCAGTATGTTATCTGTACATTAAGAATAAACACTTTGCCTTGAAAGCCATTGAATTCTTGAATACATTTCATGTGCTACTACCCAAACTTGTCTAGTAAGTTCATGGGGTTCACTCTTTGACCTGAATTTAGTCTCTGGCAGGAATATAAGGTTATTTGCCAAGTGTGCTTATATTTATATTTTATTTCAGTTTTTCCTGTTCAGTCCAGAAAGTGCAGAATTATAAAAGAAGAGTTCTCTCACCTTTCCAATGATGTGTACTGCAATGGCTGTATATTCATTGCAGTACTTCACATTTGCACATTGCACCATCAATTTACAATTTAACACCTTTAGAGAGATGCAAGGGATAAAAAGAAAAAAATAAATCAATCTTTTGAGGTCAGCCATGCAAGAAAAAATTCCTGCTTGCAAAGATTTTGATTATGATTATTTTTTTTTACATTTCTTTCTTTTAAGTCCTGATATGAGAGGCAAGATTGGATCCTTCTTAAAGCAGAGCACAGAATTTGCTGCTTTATGGAGCAAAAGTTTTTATTTGCGATATAGAAGATCTGTCATGTTTGGATTTATTTTATTTTTAAGAAGGAGATGTTCATGCTGATCAGTATTCTTGTTTTCTCCTTTTCTATTATTCACAGACTTCAAATGTAGTAAGTCCTTCAAGACATAAGTGGAATTTGCCTTTTATCTGTACATGGCTTAGCATAGTGGGATCTTAGCCTTGATTATGGTCTTGGTTAGCAAGGATTTAAAAAAGATTCTAGATCAAATACCAGAAAGGCGTGCAGGCTATTACTGTGTAGTTACTCTCCTTTAGTATTTACTCTCCTTTTATATTTGATACATTCAGAGGGGGAGAAATTTTATGCAGCTTGGTTCTATGGAAATAATTTGACATAAAATATCCTCTTAAATTTAAAACTGCACTGTTTGTGTCACATCCTAAGCAATTTCAAATGTTACCTGTGTTTGTAGATGAACTGAATCTGTGGCTTCAAAGCTTGTGTTTGTACGCAAAAGCAGTTAGGCTTGGATCCTAGCATTAGTAGGCGCTTGCACATTACTTATGGCTTTAAACGTTTGGGGTTTTTTTCATCCTGAAACACTTTTCTGAAAGTGGAGTGGTTTTGGAAACATTGTGTTATTTCAGCTTGCTTCAGAGCTTCAGTCTTTTGAAACCACTCCAGCTTAAAATTCCTTAAAAAATGCTGTGTATCAAGTCATAGGAGCACTAAATTGCTGCTGGAGAGTTTCCACTCAGGAGAAGTGGTTGAGGCAGTTGCTGTTCACTAATGATGGCTTCTAATAATGGCTGTTCTATAAGCATATTTGTCAGATTTGTTGCTTCAACTTTTCTGACCTGCGGAGTCTCTTGAGGTCTTGCCTTTGGCATTGAGATGCATGTTGTATTTTGGTTATGAACTAACACTGTTTTCATTGTCCTTCTTTCCCGCTGCTGCTGCTGCTGCTTTTTGTGCACTTGCTTCTTCCTGGCCTGGATTTTTATGTTTGCTGTTCTTCATTCCTCAATTGTATGTGTACACAGCATTATGGTGAGATCAGAGACTCTCCTGGACAAGCAGGTAAGTAACTCCTCTCTCCTACATTATGTTTGCACATAGGTTCATAGTAGTTAGCATATATCTTTGCATATAGTTGCTGGGATAAATATTAGATTTTCTTAACTATCATAATCGAGAAGTTGAAGAGTGGTGAAAATTTGCTCTTGGATAAGTATTTTGCCTGGCATATCACTCATCCATATGTTTCCCTACCATAGCCTTTATTTTTTAAGTGGGAAAAGTTTATTCTTCACCTCTCCCAGTCATGGCCAGGAAAAAAAATCTTCAGTATTATTTATCTGGAAGAGAAAAAGCTATTTTTATCAGTTTGAAATGAAACTTTTAAATGCTATTGTAGATAATAAAGATATGGAAAAAATGGTTCAGAAACAGTTTATTTTTGAGCTTGTCAATTTCTAGTCCTATGTGTGGTTCTCTTAATTTCAATAATTTTGCATATTCAGAATTGAACATTTATATATATATATATATATAGTAGTTCTTTAGGATTTGACCTGGTGAGGTGCTAGGGGAGACTTCAGATGTATGTGCTTACATGCAGCCAAAGACTTACTGATGGCATTGGTTTGTGGGCATTAGTGTGATAGTATGATTGGCAGAGTAATTTTGCCTTGGATTTAGAGTTTGTGTATGTGGGGAAAAAGAAAGGTGCAGGCACAAATTGTTTCTTTTTTCTATGAGAAATCTATGCAGAAGCTGTGGTTTTAGCTGATATGGCTTATTATAGACATTAAAAAACAATGTTGAATTGAATTGTAATAAACCTCTTCCTGTATATGATGTCCTTGTGCTATTTTCAGTGGTGTAGGCACTTTCACAGGCTTATTATAGAAACAGAAGTGGGAATCTGACACTTTAGATTTTTTTCATAGCTTTACCTGAAATAAATTGACTGTAAAGACTCCAATATATGTTTCTTCTAAGGTATGAATTGTACTGACAAACTTTTATATTAGTAATTTGATGAACATGAACAAAGTATGTATTCTCAACTCTCAGCAGTTCTATTGGCATTGAAATGTGACCTCTAAAGAGTCACAAGGAGGCTTTGATGTTTACTATTTGTTGTTTCTTCTCTAAAATAAAGCCTTGTCTTCTCCCTCACCTCAAAGCAAACATCTGAGCATTAGGATGAGGCATTTTGCAGGAGGGGGGACAACTTCATCCTAGTGGCTACTCTGGTGTGGATAAACAGTTATGTTCTTAACTGATTTATTTCCCCGTTGTTTAGTACTTTTATGATGCTTTGTATAAAAAGGAGATTTAAAAACTCTCATGCCAATCATTCTTCAGCTTTATAGATGGAATTTCTCAAAAACCCACTTGGTTTAAGAAGTTCACCTTGAATCCCCAGCCATGTGAAGTGCTTGCCACATGGTATTCTATATTAGGTGATACACAAACTCTGTTTGGTAGGAAAAGAGCCTTTCTGACAGTTCTAGGAGTTGTCGCAGGACCTAATTGACTCCTAATGAAGGAATATGAATTTTACAGTGAGCTTGAAGCTTGTAGTCCTTTTAGTGTGACTGAGTCACAACTACTGGATGTAGCTCATGCTTTGGTAACATGTGCAGAGCTTGCTTACACTCGGGGTTACTGGCAAGTACTGCCTGAGAAATTATTGCATTGTGACAGCTTTAACCTCTGGAATTTCCAAAGCTTAAAGTTTAAAAAAGAGTTAGCACTGCTGCATGCTGCCCACTCACAAACAAGCTTTCTGCACAGGTTACTCAGGAGAGGGTTGCCAGTGCAGTTGCTGCTGTGCAGCCCACGGCATCACCTGCTGCAGTGGCCTGGGGCTGGTGGGGGCACCTGCAGAGCACATTATGCTAAGAAATCCCATCCCTGCAGAAGCTAAGTGGCCAGTGGCTCATCAAAAGTTTTCAGCTAATTGTCTGAAAGTTGCTCCTCCTTCAGTGCACTGTGCACCTTAAATCTTTAAAACAAGTATAGCTCACTCTCCTTGCAGTGACCTGTTTTGTGCAAACCTGTGAAGCAGCTGTTTTCTTACCCCCCTTTTATTTCCACATACACGACCTTCTGTCTTAGAGTCCCTTCCCATGACTTCAGCAACTGCCCTGCTTCCCACTTTCCCTTACTTGTAGCTGCAGAGCAATAAACAGCTAGTTTGGTACAACAAAAAGATCAAAACCAGACACAACTTTGAAGTAATGGCCTTCTAGCACTGATAGACTCGAATTCTTGAATTTGAATTCTAAATTCAAGTAAAATTAGCTTGTAAATGACCTTGTTGTCTCCCTTGTCCATTTCTTCACATATTTTTCCTCAGCAACAATTCACATAGAGTATAGTTGGTCTGGAGCAGAGCTTTATATAGGTTATTTCTTGTAGAAAAAATATACAGGTGGGTGTACTGCAATCCTTGCATTCTTCTTAGAATCATTTAGGATGGAAAACACATTTTAGAATCATAAAGTTCAACTGGTAACCCAGCATTGCCGAGTCTACCACTAAAACTTGTCCCCAAGTGCCACATCTATATATCTTAAATACCTTAAATACCTCTAGGATTGGTGATACTTCCCTGGGCAGCCTCTTCCAATGCTTGAGAAGCCTTGTGGTGAAGAAATTTTTGTAATATCCAATCTAAACCTCTCATGCCACAACTTGAGGCTGTTTCCTCTTGTCCTGTCACTTGTTATGTGGGAGAAGCTACCTTTCAAGTAGTTGTAGAGAGCAGTAAAGTTTATCCTGAATCACCTTTTCTTCAGGCTAAACAACCCCCTCTCCCTCAGCCATCCTCATCAGACTTGTGCTCCAGACCCTTCACTATCTTTCTTGCCCTTCTCTGGACACTCAAGCACCTTTGTATTTTTTCATACCGCTTTGTATTCATTCCAGGTTTTGCTGCAAAATGTTTCCACTACTATAATAAAAGTAGTGATAAAGCTAAGATGGCCTTTGTACTTTGCAGAGTCCATCCAGAGAATAGAACTTGTTTGGTTTGACTCAAATCTTCTGCTGAACTTTTAAGGAAAGCTTGGGAACTCTTAAAATCATCAGTGTTGTAAGTTCCAGTCTTTTCTTTAGTATATATTGCTTGTTTCCCCTCTTTGAACACGTTGTCAGTATATCTGCTTTCCCATGACAGGTGTTACAGAGACAGTCATTCTTTCACTATGAAAAAAGGTAGAGTTTTGTTGTGCTGCTTAACAAAATGTACAGAAACTATAAAACAGGATGGCTAGCCAGATGATCCTAAAAATAGATAAGAAGACACCAGAGAAGTCTTTCAGATTGATGAGGTTCAAGGAGAGTAACTCTTCTGCTTTAAGCCTTTGCCTTCACAGAATTTGTACATTATATATATTGCTAAGATTTGTTTCTTGTGATGTATATACAGACATTCATCTTAGCTCTTTGGGATGTTGGTACAGCTTGTTCTGGCAAGTTGTTTCATGGGTTGGCTGAGTTGTGGCTAGTTAAACCAAAAGCTATCACAGACGTGGCAAAGAAAATAAGTATTTCAGAAGACAAGCAACAGCTCAGTGCTGTATCTGTATTGAATATCAGCATTTCCAACCTCATGCTAATTTTTGTTTCCATCTTTTGCCTCATGTCTTAGACCAATCTTACTGGCTTCTTTCTGCCATCCTCTCCAAAGCAAATATCTGGTTTGAAAACCTCAGTTTTTAGAATGAAATGTTACACAACAGAGCAGTTGAATACCAGCTTCATAAATAGCAGTGAAGGTCTTAAATCTATGCACAAGCACATAACATCATTGAATGAGCATCCATTTTGTATTTCAGCACTGGTAACAAACAGTGATGAACAGCCTTTAACTCCAGGAAAAATGAACCAGCACCAGGGGAAAGAAGCCTATTTTACTCCAACCAAAGAGTTACTCCAACCCTGTCTCAGTCCAGGAACTGCCCATAGTCATGGTAAGACAAAGGCTTTTTTTACTGAGGTTTTAAAGAACTTAAATTCTGACATTAATTACCTGTCCCAAACATTGGTTCAAAATCACTGCCTTTCACAATAAAGAGGTAAGGAAAAAAGCATATTGAAACTTTGTATGTAATTATTTGTATCTTTATGTGTTAATCTGAAACAGGAGAAAATGCCTTATGTGATGCACTAGTTTATTAAGTCATGCTATGATTTGTTTAATGGGAGAACAGTCCACATGATGGCAAATGATTATTTGTGTTCAGTTCTGTAAAACCCATGGTAGTGTTCTATTCTCACTATTCAAGTTGTGTCTATGCAGCAGTGTTATGATGTACCATAAGTGGAACTTTTATGGAAAGATGCTTCAATTACTTCTGCTGAAAGACCCTTCTCTTTAGAAAAAGGAGAAAAAAAAGAAAAGTCTCAGCACTATTTTTTGCCAGCTTTCAAGCGATCCCTTTACCTTGCTTAAACCTGTTGAAAACAAACTCTGTGGATCCATGAGAACTAACTGGATGGAAAGTGAAACTCATTAGTAGACCTGACGTGCTGATTCAAGAAACAAAAAACCAAGCAATAGATGCTGTCTTTGTGCTTATTTGCGTTTGAAACTTACTTGCATTTATTGCTTAGGAAATCATTGGACATCTTTCTTGGGGTGTGTGAAATTCTTTGTGAAAACTTCAGGCTTTTAAAATTAATGTTCTCTTCCTTTTTACTATTGGCAGCCATGCTAGACATCCATGCTTCTTTTGTTTTTTTTCATGAGTAGTGTTCCTGACATGGTTTTATATTTTTAACTGGTTTTGGTACGAGCCTTCCTAACTGCCACAGCTTGCTTTGTCAAAGTAATGATACTAGTGTTTCAGAGTAATAAAGGCAGTGTCTTAGATAACTTTAATCATATTCCTGTTTTCCCATTCAGTTCTACTAGACAAGAAAAAAAACTTTGAAACAAAGGTAGTTGTTACTGTGCTGAATCTGGTAGTATTTTAGTGTATTCTAAAGTTATTATGGTAGTATTTTTGGTACTGCACACAGCTAACTTGGATATATTTTCTAATTCCTGGTGTTAACTCACTGGAACAGCACTTAATGTCCTCTGGTCTGTGTCAAGCTTAGTCTGGAAATATTTTCTGTATAATGCAAATATAACTTGTTTGTAATTTTTATTACGTTGAAAGAACTTCTGGTTATTTTCTCTCTGTACTGTGCTATATCTTTTACTAGACAAATGCTGGAGTTATGTAAGTGTATTTAAATAGTCTAATAAATTCTTCCTTTTAATATTGATATTCCCACTAAGTTATAAAGTCAAATTGTTGTGTTATTTCAGGGCTTTCACTCATAAGAAAATCATTAAAATGGGTTTGAAAAGCACTAAGACTTGATTGTCCTACATCAATCTTGTAGGTACTAAGTTTTCTCTCCAGATTTTTTCTTCTGAATATTTCAGGCCTTATATATGAATGTAAGCCAGTTAAATGTATTTGTGCCTTTTTTAGCACCAGTCATCATTGACTTAGTTTTCCAGGAGAATTACTAAATATAAGGCTGTACTTTGAAACAAGAAATTTGGCTTGCATTCAATTTTAGTAGAGAGATCGAACAATCACAATGTGGGCTAGGCTTCAGCAACCCACAATTACTGTCTTGCAGCCTATCTACAGCTTGGGAGATGATTTTTATGGAGTGGGTTGATCAACATTTAAAAATTGGGTGAATATTCAATGGTAGTTATTCCTATGGCAAAATTACAGTGCTGGTGAAAATGTGAGCTTATTACATTGGAGAAAGAATGGTGTAATGGAAGTCTGAAAAATATGAAGTAGAACAGAGCTTAATATGATGGAGTACTTGAGGCTGACTGTTGTAACTGAAATCCAGTTAACCAAGGTCTTTACAATGTGCCCTGTGGTATGGCATAATGAGATAGGAAATGTTTAGATATAGAATTTAAAGGCATTCACAAGGAACTAAATGGAAATACTTTCAGTCACTGACAGCTGAAGTCATCCTTAGGGGATGAGTAATGTAAATAAACAATTCAATGTCATGCTAGGCACAGAATAACAGAGAATCAAACCAGAAAAATGTATGGTACCATCTACAAAGAACTGATTAAATATATATAAGGGAGAACTGTGACACAGTTACTTTGCTTTTCCTGCTGGTTAGTTGGATGTTGTGCAATGCTATTTGGCCACTTTTACCCAGATTCTTTCCTGCTGCCTGAATAAAAAGCACCTGTTTTGCAAGGCCAGATGTGTGGGAATGGAACAAAGCCTGTGATGGGGCAGTCTCTGGTGAGCAGCACTAACTTTGGTGTAAACATGGAAACCACCACAGTGGCTGTCTAGGGACAGGCATGTTCAGTGACCATTTCTTGGAAAATCTACTGGAACAAGCTTAATTTCTGTCATCTGCTTGTGTTTTAAGTAAGATCCTAATGACAAGTATTACAAATACGGTTAAAACTACGCGAGTCTTACTGTGAGATATCAGAGATAAACATTTAACATCAGTTTGAGCCACTGACTTCCTATTTGGAACAAAGAGAACCATGTAATATGTCAATGTAAAGTTGTAAGTGGTATGTATTTTATTTTCTTATTTTAGGTGCTGCTGTGTATAAATACTGTGTTTTCATTTCTGATCATAGCTCTGGATTTCAGAAAGCTTCTATTTTCCTGTACTTCTTAATCTAAGACATGTCTTCCTCCTCCCTCACTCCTGTCACTGTTGTGAGATGGAGCTTAGTATGTTGTCTGAGACAGAGATGGGAGTCTTCTTCTTGGAGTCCAGTACAGATTTATTTTATAAATGTAGAGTACAGTTTGATCTGGCAGCATCATCTAGTAATTGTTCAGAAAGGTCTATTTAAAATGTCACTGTTCTACATGATCTTTGCACTGTTTTACAAAATATTTTTAAGATCCTTGAATTTACACTGTCCTTTATTCTGAGGCTGAAGTAGCTTACCTGTGAGGCTACAATTGGCATGTGGAGGTGTGGAGATCGCACTCACTTCCACAGAAAGCTTTAACAAGATTGTTAAATAGAAATGTATTTTTAAGGAAAAGGGGTGATGGAGATTTTTCCTGTATGATTTTAACATGTTTATGTAGAAAGTTTAGAATTTTAGTGGCCAAATGCTAACTCAGCCATAATATAGCATTGATCCTGAGATGGGCTTTTCATTTTAATTTTTGTGGATTTAATTTATTCCTGCCTTGTCCATCAAGTAGTTAGAGTGTCAGAATAGCCTAGTCCTGATCATAATACTACAACTAATGTTTCTTGAACATACTAAATGATTATACTATGCTTTTTTGCGCAATATTTTGACTTGTCCTACTTGGAATAGGACCTAAATAATTCAGTAGCCTTTTGATGGAAACTTTAATGAGCTTGGGGGTTCATCTTTGTCTGTGAAGCTTTGCTTATGTTTGCGGTATGGTGTGTCTTTAGGCTCTAGTGGGCAGCATGGCCTTGCCAACTCACCAAGACCATATTTTTTTAAGTGTAGGATTTATAGATGTTAGTACTGCTAAATCATCTTTCAGTTTAGCAGCTGACACAGGTAGTATGATGCTAATTTAGCTCATTTTCTGTATTGCATTCAGTGGTTAAAAACATTATTAACTATTAATGAACAAATAATTAAACTTCTATTGAGCTTACTTTGCTTGCTGATGTCTTCTGTTTATGTCAAATTATCCTGGTAAATTGAATTCTTGTAAATCTTATTAACTCAGACATACAGATTTATTTCTTCGATAAAATGAATTAATGCAAAAATAGTGATCACATAAAATCTACGAAAAACAGCAGTCTCCTTAGAAATTAATAATATTTTTAACTTAACAATATTTTCTTGAAACATATTTCAAACTTTTTATGAAGACAGCATAGATGTTTAAATAGCAATATTTGTGGTAAATAGAGGAATCTAGTAAAGATAGTATTATTGAAAATTCTGTAACAGAATGCTTGAAAATGTCAGACTTTTCTGTATTTTTCCTGTTTTTATTCAAAACATCAGTGAGATGCAGATGAGGTGAAAATGTGAGTGTGTCCTTGTGGGATGTGTGTGCCCAAAAGGAGGCTGACAGGAGATAAGAGACAGGATCTACCTTTCTATTCCAGCAGAGCAGTAGTTGTTAATTCAATTTGCAATGTGATTCAAAATATATTGTGTTACGTGACTGAGAAGAAGTGGCTTTGGTGTAGAGGGAGGGTTGACTGTGGAAATAAAATTTTATGTCTGCCAGTGATGATGATCACCATGAATTGGAAGGAAGTGAAGGTGATTTTGGGGAAGAGTGAGGGCATTTGCCCACGCTGAGCTTGTACTTTAAACAACTCCAGATGAAACATTTAAAAGAAATGCTAGTGCTGGGATTTTAATCCACAGGATGCTGCATTTTTGGAGAAAATAGGAATTCAGCTATTTCGGTATGTGAGAGAAGGTGGAAAGCAAAAAATAGGCATTTTCAAGCTGTAGATCCTAAAGAACAGTTATGAGCTGTTGAAGTATGAGATGCTTTTGGCATCTCAAAGACCCAGCAAATATCAAACTCAGATGTTACTGACTGTGTACCCGAGGCAACTAACAAGTTAAAGCTGGTTTGTTGTTCACCTGTGCAACTGGCAGCTTTAAAAAAACCCACTTATTTAATTTGTTTGGCTCAGATGACAGCAGGAGCACAATTTGTTTCACTGGGCAGTAACAAAGGTGTTGGACCTCCTGACTGGTCATCCCTGTTCTGGGTTCCTGGTGGTCAGTGTGCAAGAAGCCCTGGAGATACAGCAGTGCATCTCCTCTTAACCAGCTGTCAGTGGAAGACAAATATGTATGGACCAACAGAAGGAAAGATGCAGCCCTGTGACAGTGAACTCGAAGCCTTTTCAAAGTATCATCAGCTCTGCCTGAGACAGGCACTTGGCTGTGGTGCTCTGGGCTCGTTTCTGCCAAGGGAGTCACAAGAGCCTGTTGCTTCATATGGACACACGAGACTGAAGTCACAGCAGAGGGCAGCTGCCTTGGAGCTGGGGAGAGAAATCCCATGGCCCATAATTATAGCAGGTGGATGCATTGAGCACAGACCAGGCTGTAACTCCACTGGGAGTTGTTCACTGCTTAAATGCCAGTTTGTGCTGTTATTTTTTTTTTTTTTTTTCCCAACTAATGCTTTCAATGTGTCAGTAATTCTTTTTGATAATAGTATTCGACTTGCAGATGGCACAATCTTGCCAATCTGTGTGGTTCCAAATGAAGCTGTTTCCTGGAGAGTTGGGTCATATTTTATCTTTAATAGTAATTTCTATTTTTCTTTTCTCCTTTCCTATGAGTTTACTCTCTACATGTAGGCAGACTTAGTCGTGGAAGTAACTTCATGCAGTCTCCTGTTTCCTTTCACTATATCTGTTCTTTGAATAGAGAAGCTGAAGAATGGCTAAATAACTTACTATCTTTACATAGTAAGAACAGTTTATTACTAAGCATGTCATGCCTTGTTACTTCACCTTCCTGTAAGTCTGTCTCATTGTCTCACTGCTAAAGAAGAAACTGTTAAAAATCTACTTGAGGCTCTCCAAAAAGCTTTCATCTTAATACTTCAATATTGACAGTAAATGTTGCTTCCGAAGTAAGGCACCTTCTCTACACAGTAAATGCATTTAATGTCTTAGGAAAATGTTAACACTTTTGCTTTCTCCTGACACAAAAGAATTCTTTCTAAAACCTTACAAGCCCTCATGCTTGGAGTCTCTTGGTCTGTCTTCTTGTTTTGTCAGGAGGTATTTTATTTTGTCTTGCCTTACTTTTGATAATGGGGAAGTATTTTCTAATCAACAATCATGGGAGCCATGGGCACTGGTTGTTCTTTAGGTGATATTGGATTAATGCCTGTTGTCCTGCTGCAGGGTCCTGAGCCTAGGGACACAGATGGTCACTTTTCAGTTTTTTGTCAGTGTGGAAGTGAAGCCCTAGTTCCATAAAACTGTAACTTATTTGGAGTAACTTTGGTGATGCTTGTCTTAAATGGCATGTGAGTGAGGCTCTCATCACAGTAGGAGGAAGGAGCTTGAGCCCTAAATAATCTGATCTCAGTCTGTGTTATAAAACTGAATTTCTTATAAATTTTTTAAGTTCTGCTTTGTGTGGTTAGTCTTCTGAATACACTATCCTGACCTCCTGCTTTCTTGCTGTCATGCATACTCTGACACATTCCTCTCTGCAAGTCATTGTGTTTATTAGAACTTGCCATTTCTGAAATGCAACTCCACCCAGTATTTGTGGCTTGGGTAAATTGCATATACTGCTTTCTGTGTGGGTTATAGCTTTATGACATAAAGTGTGGTACTGGGTTTAAAAGGCACAGCAGGGCTGATTGCTGTGAAACATCTCAAGAGAGTTCTTTTTCTTCATGACAGTCTCTGCAGGACTGGCCTATTTGAATCTGAGCTGTGACTTTGAGAATTTCATAAGGGTTGAGATGACAATGTCGAATGAAACCTGAGCAGTGGGCAAAGCTATTTACTCAGTGTGGGAGGAGCTGAGCAGGCTGTTGGCAAATGAGGAGGTGCAGCCAAGTACAGTTGCCAACATCGGGAGTGTTGGTGGTCATTCATCACCACTCTCAGGCTTGCCTCTGGAATTACGCCTCAGCTAAACTGCACTGGACTTGAAAGCACCAGACGACAGAAGAATATTTGGTGAAAGAAATTTGCCCCTCTCAACTCTCTCCAACTTGTAGCTTTATGCTTTAGGTATAATTGTTTTTCTGAATCAAATATCAGTGCTGAAGGCAAGTGTATCTTTAATACCCTTTTTATTAAATAGGAAAAACCACTTTACTTCAAATCTGCATGTGGAAATCGGGTGTTGGATAAAACCTTTGTAGGTATGATAGTCTAGTTGTTTTCTTTTTCTGTTTTCTGCATGCTGAAAAGAGTGTGTTTATACTGCATTTAGGGAATTACTTATGACGTTTTCCTGGACCTGGGGGGAGAATTCTACTGGAAAAGGTAGTGATGTTGAAATGTCAGGGCAAATTACTGTCAAAATTGCAGGACAAGTCTGAAAAGCTTCTGTCTTCCTCTACTACACCAAGCTTTCCGTCCTCTTTCTTTTTTCTCTAGCTTTCACGGAGTTTGGTTTTAAGAAGATTTTGGCTTTTCCTTGGGTACCCGTAAGGGGGAAAGGATTATTTTTTACTTTGCATCTCTAGATATAGTCTTTGTTGTGTTATTGCATCAGTATCAGTTTGTAGAATGTGTTAGTTATTCTAAACTTCTAAAATATCTATAAAAAAGATTATTATTCCTCATTTGGGTAGCCCAGATAGATTTGATTTGAGTTCGATTTCATTGAATTAAAGCCTTTACAATTTAGAGTGGTCTTTTTTGTTAAGACTGTGGTTTCTTCAGCTGTAAGTATTTTTTCAGTGGAGAAATGTTTTAGAACAAAACCAGACTTTGTCAAAAGTGTTCACAAATGTCGGAACTCCACGCATCTTCTATTTGACTTCATTTTGTACACTGAGATTTTACATTTTGCTCCAGGCAATATCCTGGAAGAATGTCTTAAGCACAGGATTAGGATTGGTTTTTCAGCCAGCATTTACTATTTACTATTGAAGAAGCCCTGATTCTGTATCTGATGTGAGAAATGTATTCTGTCCTTTAGAAAAATATATACATTAAATAAGTTTTCCTCCTCTAAGGAGATGACTGAGAAAGGATTCCTCCTCTTGTGCTCCCCCCCACCTTCGTGCCCTGAGATACATGAACTAAATATTTCAGTCATGTGGGGATTTTTGTCTTCCTACTGATACAGGCATTTTATAAAACAGAGAAACCAGGGAGCTTTTTTTTTCTGTTTCAGTGGCATACTTAGTCTAGTGCCTCCTATCATGACTTGAACTTTTATTATGAAAAACCTTGTATATTCATGTACAGATATGCTGTGATGCACCTGATGCCTTTAAGCTAAAGGGCAGACACTTCCCTGTTTATGCAGACTTTTCTGCCATGTCTGACTTACGCAGTTGGACCTGGCTGTAGTTCTGTTCATGAGTATCTGAAACTCTGTACACTTCTAAGCTGAGCATGAGAGTACATTTTCTAAGTATATCAATTCTTAAAGCACTCAAAACTAATAACAGAAGGATAATAGGCTGCCTAGGACATTAGTCTTAAGATCACAAAGTCTGCTTTCATCAGTAGATGGACCTATTCTGTCTGAATTTGTTTTCAGGAACGAGAGAAGAAGAAAAAGGATTTATAGGATTTTTTGGTCTTTGGGCGGGGGAAGGGGTGAAGGAGGAAGCTTAAATTAGATGTTTTCTTTTCCTCCTCTGTTTTAGTGGTGAGACAGAGTCCTATTTTGGTAAAAGGCTCAGAGCATGCCTCTCCTGTGTTGCTGTTGAGTTAAAGCAGAAAGTGCTTAGAATACCTGGATAACAGCTTCCTTGACTGGAGAGAGCCTCAGAGAGGGGAAGTGTAACATTATCCATACTGAAATTCTTAATTTTATCTACCCAAAGAGTTCAATTTCAGTTCTAAATGGAGAAAAGGGCATAGGAAGGAGAAAGAGGTATTTTAATCTGTTCCTGTTTACATTTTGGCTACATGAGCAGTGTCAAGGGACCTGAGAGGGCATGGAGAGAAGGAAGGGAAAGGCCTTCAGGATTATGCAGTTCCTGAAATCCCTGGAAATACAGCCACTTCTTAGTAACGTGAACATAAGGTGGCAGAGACACCGCAGCTGTCAAACAAGCTGCTGGGCTGGCAGGTAGGGCCCAGCAGCTGGAGGCAGATGCAGACCAAGTGGTGTGCAGGTGTCTGATGGAGGAGTCTCCCCTCCCTTTAGTCCGTGTGACCCAGCCATCCCAGAGAGACATGGAAACACCGGATACCAGTGTCAGCAGGGTGCTCTGGGCAGGGTCAGAGCCCAGACTCTGAAAGAGGAGATAACAGCCCCATTAACTGGGCAAGGTAGGTCTGTAATGAGAGGATACAGTTCCTTCTGTGTGTAAGTGGAGTTCTACTGCAGCTTTCTCTTGATTTTTAATTAGAAAAAAAAAAAAAAAGAAAATGCATATTCCGAATAGATTTGTACCAAGGTATTTATTTGTTTGTTCTGTATTGTAGTTAAGACAGTTTTGGAGAAATGATATGGAACTGTGTTTATTAAAACAAACAAAGGAACAAACAAACAAGCCCAAACAGAAAAAAAGATAGTGTTCTCCTTCCTTGCATTTCCTTCTCACTGCCCTGCCACTCCACTCCTTTAGTTTTTTAGCTGCTTTTTCTGTTCTTTCTGGGACATCTGGACAAGGACTGTTTCAGCTGAAGGAAGTGTGAGGCACAGGATTCAATAAATGGAGACAGGCCTGAATACATGATGCTTGTCTAGTTTTTCCTACTCCCTGTGCTTAAGTGAATTGTGTTTTTCATATAGCATATAATGGTTTCTATTGATGGCTATCCATGCCTCATCTTTGTTTTATTCTGATACATCTTTTTTACCTTGTCATATGTTGGGAAGTTAACTACACTTCTTTGTATAAAGAGATGGAGTAAATAGTATTATTTGAGGATTAATCACATTCAGGCTACTATTGATTTAATTTATGGGACGTGATTCGCTTTGTAAGAAAAGGAGACCTGTAGTAGGGAGTAAGGTAAGAACTCAAGTTCTTATTTTCAAGGCAGTTCTTGGTGTCCTGTTGTCTTGTTTTTTAGTGGAGAAGGTTTCAAAACCTGTTTTGTCAGAAATAAGATTTGATGGGGAAATGGGACCAGTGGAGAAACACCAAATGAGAGTTCCACCTTTGCAAGAAGGTGGCTCTGCATAATAGTCATTGTGGCAAAGAGGCTGCTGATGTAATGAGCAAGTGGATGAAGGTGTTAGGGAGAGATTATTTCACTTTATTCTGGTAGCTGTCAGCAGGAGGAGTTTGGACCAGCAGATTTCCAGTTTTGAAGCACAGTTTACTGGAATCTTTTTAATGTTTAAAATTTAAGCTGACCCATTTAAGTGTTTTATTCATTGACTAAAATATTTGGGGCGTTAATAATAAAAAGCCTTTTTTGTGGAGAGAGGTCTTCCATGAGTCAGGCTGGTTTGTGTATAAAAATGTGTGAGAGTTTTAAGAAGAAAAAGCAATTGCCTCACCTTTTAAAGAAAAATAAGAAATGAAGTTGTAGAGGCCATGGCAGTCAGTTGACAAAAACTAGTTAGTGAGTGCCTAAATGGGAAAGTTCAACTTGGCTGTGTAATGCAAACGATTGACTCCCTTTGCAGATTCCCATAGCATACCACAATATCAAACAGGGAAGCCATAAAGCTCATGAGTTGTCCTTTGTGCAATATAAATTTGGGATTTAAAAGACTAACAAGAACTTGATTTAAGGGATCCTTAAAATGTAAGTCCATTTTTGTGTGCTTAGAAATGAGTAGGACCAAAACTGAGAGGTAAAAAATGAGAAGTGGTTGTATTTCCCAGAAAAAAGGAGCTGAAGCAGAGCCGTTCCACTTTAAGCATCCTAAGGGCTTTGATGAGAGGAGTATAGTGTTGCTTGGCTTGCTGCTGATTTGGCAGCCTCTGTCTCTTCACTGCATTTTTCATGTGCGCCCTTCGTTTGTTTCTTTTTTTTCCTTTTGTATCTTACTCATCAGAATGTGAGGTAAAAGGCTGCTACTGCAACACACTTGCTCCAAGCAGCTTATGCTAACCAGCTTTCACAGAGAACATAATCCTTACACAAACACCTTAACTCATGAAGGAAGAAGGTCCAGTGCGACGTAGGTTTTCTTCATGTGCTGGGATTTCATCTGTGTTTTCTCCAAGAGCTGATGGCCGCAAGCTCGTCCGGAATGCTTCATTTGGTGGATATAACGAGCTCTCTCCTGCTTTACCAGGTTTGTTTCAGTCTTGCATTTCTTAGAATGTACAGAAGCGAATGTAATTTCCACCTCAAATTGTCACGCTCGAATGAGAGTAATGTACTGAGATGTCGGTAGAAATCGGAAGGAGTATTTACTGCTTGTTTGCACTTAGATAACAGCTCTTTGTAGTGGTAAGATTTGCAGACAGGGAAATGAGTAAGTTAGCTTTTACACTGCCACAAATCTCACTTTAAAATGCATTGGTGTGTTTGAGGCTGACTGGAATGTTTGTTTTGGTTGTTTGGGCTGTTAGGACTGAGGTTCTGTGATGTGGTTTATAAATGCCTTCCTCTCTTGTACTTTCCACTGCCTCCCCTCCACCACACGCACATAATGGTTCTGCCTTAAAATTATAAGGTACAGCAGAAGGTTTTCATTTAGCTGTAATAATTGGAAAATCTGCAGGCTGGTCATCAGTGGTTTGACATAAAATGACAAGATAGAAAATGAAGGCTAAAAACATAGCCTTGTTAAACTCCATAATGCAAGATTTTGAAGACTTACAGCCCCTGAAAGGGCTTTAATCTCCTTTTGCTCAGATTTTTTGTTTCCTGAAAATCAGTACTGGAATATTGAAATGAATTTATGGATTGAAATGATTTGTAGATCATTGCACATCATTGTTCATAATGTGCACTTCTGACATAGGTACCTGAATCTCAGCACTTTCTTTCAGAAAGCCTCAGTGCTTGAAAATGTGTTACAAGGTCACCCATTCCTGAAGGGGGACATAGTACAAGCTGTGCATTCTTTCCAGAATTGCCCTGGATGTGGGATTTGTCTTGTGCATGCGCAGAGATGCACTTTATTGTGTAGTCCCACAGGGCCGGGATGTTGGGGGGGAAGGGAAGGGGGGAATAAAATAGTTTTCACCTTCTATTGCGTGCCTGCTGCAGCATGGCTCACTGAATTTGTAAGCTCTGGTTCTGAAGCCCTGAAGCCGAGTTGGATGCCGAGTATGGGGGAGTTTGCATGTTTTATTAAACTTGTTTTATCCTGGAATGTTTCCTTTCACTCTGTTTCAGGAAATGATTAGCCTTCTAACAAGAATCTAACACTGAGGTGTTTTCAGGCTGCTTATGAAATAAAAGATCTCAAAGCTTGAAAGCATGGGGTTGGCAACTAGACAGGTGCTTCCTACCTTTAAAAGAAATATGTGTAAATCTGATAATTAGTGGAGGAAAAAAAAAAAGATCTCTCATTTTGAATTTGCTTCCTTTCTCTATAGAATTCTGCAATTAAAGCTGATCACTCTTCATAAGCAGACAATGAATGACTATTTAAAATGCAGAACAAATGGAAAGCAGTTTTAATGAAAAAGTTCAAGTGTGTACATAGACTTAGAAAATGCTTTCTCTTTTGGAATCTTCCATGTATCTCTGAGGAATTTCAACATTCCTAACATGCTTAATGAACATTCTTTATATACGCTTTCGGATTGGTTTAAGCAAAAAGTAATTGTCTGTTTTAAATATTCTCGTGTATAGTTAGTGATGACAGTCTTTGATTATTTTTTTATATGGTGCTAACAAAAGAAAACACTACTATTAAAAAACACATAAAAGGACTTTGCTTACTTTCCTGATTACTTGGCTTTCAAAGTCCTTGGAGGAATCTGAATTAGCTAATATGGGATTGTACTCTTAAATCTGGTTGTCAATAAGCTTTTGAAAGTCATTCAGTTAAAGATTATGGTTCCCTGTGTTTAATTCTTTAAAAAGATTTTTTCCTTTTTTTTTTTTTCTGATGTGTTTGTTATATACCACCAGTATTGATAATTCCCACTAAGTACAGCTCATAATTCTTCCAGAAGCATTTTCCAGCTCAATTATTTGCTCCTCAAAACTGCACATGCATACCAGTAATCAAATCAGGCTGTTTGTTTCTTTTCACTTGGAAGTCAGTGATCTTTTTTCACTTGGAAGTCTTGCTGTTTGTGATCTTTTCATGCATTGCATTGCTTTTTTGCTGTCTATTTCTATATGTTTGAAATAGAGCCTCCAGTGGATAGTAATTATTTTTTTTTAACGGATAAAATAGATCTGACATTAAAAAGTGACATGCTTATTTTCTGATGTATTTTTCTCGTGTATTGTAATTGCAGATGGCATTTTTTAAGAGGCACAAAACCAGTATTCAAGATGTAAGAGTTATGTGGTTGGTTTTGGTTTTTCCCTTCCTTCAAAATTGACTGAAGGGACAGATTGTGGGTGCAACTTCAAAAAGTATGTGTTATGCTTGAAAATTGAAATCTATTACCTAGCCAGGTTTTTTTAAAACTATACCTTGCCATAGTCTTTAATTTTGCAGTGTATTATAGCCTCATTTTTTGTCGACAGTGTTTTGAAGTTTTGGGTTTTTTGGTGTGTGGGGTTTTTTTTGGTTTTGGTTTGGTTTGGTTTGGGTTTTTTTTTTTTTCTGTTTTTTTTTTTTTTTTTTTTTTTTTAATTGACTACATAATCTGTCTCAATCTCTAAAGCAGCCCTGTTTAATTTTGTTTCATTGACCTCTTATATGCAAGGGTTCTGGTTCCTCTGTCAGGCTCTTAAATCTCTCTGAAAGCTCCTAGTGAGTTTTAATGTAGATTTTCACATACAAGTTTTGGAAGAACATGCTGAGTGTTCACAGTAGGAATGCACTAATGGACAGTTTCCCTTGGCTTCCGAGGTCATACCATGAACTGTGGCTGACTGCACTGGCACTGGGATCAGCTTTCAGAGCCCATGGCACCTGAGCTATTAAGATAAGGAAGATCACACTGGGAGAAAGTCTGTTAAGATGTAGTGTTGCTCTGAATGCAATTGCTGATGCTCAGAACTGCTTTAGAGTACATTAGTGGTGCTCCTAACTCTAAAGACTGCTTTCAGGATTGAAGACAGAAAATGATACATAAATTCAAAGGATTCAATAGAGATGAAATTACAGAAAGGGACTGTCTTCAACGCCTGAATTTCTACATTGAGAAATGTGGGCTCAGGTTATTTCATTAAAGAGCTGCTGATTGAGTTACAAGGTGGGAAAGAACAAGTCAGCTAAAATATTAAGCCCAAATCCACTGCTGATAAATAGTTACATAAATATTAAAAACTTGAAACACTTTCTTTTTATTACACCCTGCTTCTACCCTCTTGTGCTCTGGCAGTCTCTGCTCCAGACAGCTGTCTATACTGTGAGCTTATCCTTCTACACAGAGGGAGGTGACCAATGGGATGATGGGGGATGCAAAGCTGGATGACTGGGTTTCCTCACAGACTGAGACAGCACAGTGCAAGGTGTTCCAGGAGGTGCAGCACCCTGACTTGGCTTTGCTAATTAACCCCTGAGAGAGCCCTTTTCTGTGCTGTGGGCGAGGAGGGAAACAGTCCGTGTGGTGGGTAAGTTCATGGATCAGCTGGCACACACACCTCTCCAGCTTGAGACACTGAAAGCAGGGAGGTGAAATTCATGAAATGCAGCTGAACTCTGGTCTTCATGTCCAGTTCTCTGGGACAGAATAGTTCTTTCTGGTTTCATTTCTTCTTGGAAATACTGATGCAAAGCTTGTTTGTGATAATAAAAAAATGTATGTCTGTTGGATAAGCGTGTGTAAAGTCCTTAAAACTGTTGTGCTTTAGAAAGCAAGCTTGGAATTATAGCTTCTCTTCTGTAAGAACAATCCTGACCTAGCACTTCCTTGCTGATTCCCCTCAGTAAGGCTTCTGTATGTGCCATTAAATAAACAAAAATGGAAAAGTCATTAGAAAATGCCTGCATTACATTTTCAATGAGATTTGATTCCTTTTGAGGAATTTCTTTTGGGCACCGGGTGAGGAGAAAGCCTCTGCCATGGTTCTGGTGTGTTTGCTTAAGTTTGGCATTGAATCCAGTAACTTCTCGGTGAACTAAGGCAAGTGTAGCCTCTGAGGCTTTAAACAACCTTTGTTTTGTTTTATGCCTGATAACTAGTGCTGTAGAAAATGTGCTCTCGCATTTGGTATTAAATAGGAGGCATGGCTTCTGGTGTCTGGATTTTTTGTGGATTCCCTAGTACTACAAATCTGCCTCTCAAGGTAATTCCTTGTTGTCAAATGGTCTTCTTCTATGTTACAGGTTTTCATTAGCTAAACAACTCTGTTGCAGGTGTGTTGGAAGAATTTAAAAACAAAAGATTTAATGAACTATGCCCAGGTGGGGCTTCAATGAAGATGTGTAAAAGTTGTTTGTAAAGGCATGTAGGGCTTCCTTTCTGTGAAGGTAAAATGAGATTTTGTACTGCAGTATATAATTTTTAAAAATCTGGTCTTAAAAAGGAACATCTGCACAAGGTAATAAATATAAAGGGAGAAAGATTCCCTGAAAGACAGATTACCAGAAGAAATCAATTCTACCAAAATTAAGAGGAATCTTAAGATTTCTCATGTAACCTGGAGATCAACCTAATGTCCCTTTAACTCCATGAATCTTCCCAGGATGTGTAATTGTGACAAATGAATCAGTTCTGTCTTAGAGTTTCTAGGTATTATAAGTTGTGGAAGGCTGAAGATAATAATAATATAAAAAATCCCTACTATGGACAAACTACCCAACACTGGTACAGAAGGTTAAAAATTGTTTCAAAGCTCATCGTTTTCTCTCACATACACACATTCCCCTGAAGAACGTGAAATAAAGGAGTTTTTCTAGCAAGTCTTTTCATTTCAAGGATCAGAATACCCATTTCTGTTTCAAAGTTGGGCCCATGCCCAAAGGGATGCTCCAAAGCACTGGTGGTGTCCATGGGTGCAGCGTGCCGGCTGGGGCCGTGTCTGGTGCCATGTCCAGGGATGCACTGTCCTGCCGGTCCCATGTCTGTGGGTGCAGGCTGTCCCTGCTGGTGCACTGCCCGCTCACGGGCACAGCTTTTGGACACTCCTGTGCCAGGCTTCTCAGCTGCCTTGGCTCTTCTGAAATCCATGCATGACTTCATGGTCTCATCTGCCTCCTCTCCAGAGGATGTATAAAAGATGGCATGTTGACTTACTCAGATAAATGCATTGTGCAATTTGTTTTATTCCTGTTTATAAAAGCTTTATGCTGCCACCACCCTCTTCAAATAAAATGGATCAACAAGTGAGATGTTGTGTCTCGTAAGCACAGTAGATGATTTTTCTGCGAGATGGTGGTGCCAGGTCCCCAGAAAAGGTTCTCTGGCACATACCAGCTGTGTGGCAATACTCATACCACATGTGTCCCTGTTTTCCACTGCTGCACAAACACCAACTTAATTTGCTTTTTGGATACTGGAGAGTGTGGGATTTGTCACAGAAGAGAAGCATGGGATTTTGACAACTATTTTCATATAAAGCCTTGAAATTATGCTTCTTCAGTGTCAAGTTGAAAGTATAAATTCAAGGCTAATGTAAGGAACTTTTAACATTTTCATGCAAAAAAATCCTGACTGGTGATTTTAGTCAGATTTGCTTTCATGTAGGTGGTATTTAACAATTATCTAGTTCAGAAAGCTACAGAAATGAACAAACAAAAAAAGGCTTTATTTAGTATTCTTCTCTGTGCCTGCATGTGTGCAGGTAGGGGAGAATGAGACAATGAAAGGACAAAAGTTGGCATGTTATGTTTACAATTCATTGGGTTATTGGATCAGGTGCAGTATATTCCAAACACAGTGGACTGTTCTTCCCTCTTAGTGGCAAGTATTACATCAGTGTATATTGTAGTACCTGGTATATTTTTAACTGATGAGATGGATTGGTATGTATATATTATTTGAAAATCTGATTAACTTGTATTTTTTTATGCTAAACACATTGGCAAATGTATTTCAAAAGCTAGTTTATATAAATTCTATTAATGAATTTAGTTCATTTGCAGTAATACTGTTTTTTCTTTAAGGTTTTGACAAAGGGAAGGAAGATGTGTCACAAAGTAAAGATGATGCGGCATATTCTATGTCAAAAAGCAAGGTAAGGAGAACAACTTCCTAATCTGTCTTAAAAATGTTGGTGTGTAAAGGAGTTACACATTTTTAATTAAAGGCAAATGTGTTTAACTTCTGTTGTATATAATCTTGAAGATTACTCTTCAGATTCAGCAATAGATAAAGGTTAAAGGGGATCTCTTAATATCGTTCCCAGGATGACATCACATCTGAATCAGTGGTTCAAAGTAGTGAAAATTAAATATGAAGTCTTCCTGCTGTCATCTTGGAGTGGGATGTTACCTCGCCATAGATTTTAAATCGCCTTGTCATAGGGTTTAAAGGCTCTAACTTACCCAGCTGTGTGGTTTTCTGTTTTCTACTGGGATGTCCACTGTCTTTTTAAAGAGGCAAATGTGATAACAAACACTTAAACAGATTGTTGGGGTGCAGCAAGTGTGGGTTGCTCTGGAAGGTGATGACCTGATTTCGAGCACAGCTAGCTCCCGGAGAAAGGGGGAAATTCCTGCTTTTTGTTGCTTTTGCACACAGCTGTTCCCACAGCACTCTGTTCTGGGCACAGGCAGCCACACCCCTTGGATATAGGGTTTGCACTTCAGGTCTTGACAAATTTTTTTCTGTGATATTTGATATATCAGAGCCATAAAGAGAAACATTACAAAGAGACTTACAGGTTATAGAAGCATTTCCAGGTTTAAATGGAGTCATTGAAATTGCAATAAAATAAGCAGTTTAGTTTCTGCAGCTGATGCTGCAGTTTTGTGGTGTGTAACTAAGCATTTCAAACTGTTGGTGTCTTACACATGACTCAGAATCACAACATTTTATATCTTTTTGCTTTACTGCATCCTAGAGCCTCACTTGTTAGGGATATCAAAAAAGTATACTTTACCATCTAGCTTTCTTGTCATCAAAATATTTATATTGATCCAGAAACCTGAAAATCAGTTGGACTTGGAAATCAAGTTAATATGATCTCTTTAGACTTGGATTTATTCCAGACTGTAAAGAATCATTTATCTTTCAGTATCCAATTCCCTTTTCCTCTCCCATATATTTATTTTTCTTAGTTCTTGTCTTAACAGGATCTTAAGTCTTTGGGTTCTTTGCTATTACCTTTTTTGTGTCTCTCTGTCAAAATGAGACCAATATTCCTACTTCTGCTAATACATGTTTTTTTTTCACCCTTCTTTTTTTTTTTTTTTTTTTAAATTGCTGTATGTGGGGCTTGATTTTACTAGTGGAAACGAAATAGCAGCCTTTCCTTCTAAGGGAGTATGGAAAAGCAGTGATGGGACTTGCCTGGAATCTGGAACTGATTGTACCTTGCTGAGAGTTACAGCAGGTTCTCTTAAAGTGCTTTCTCCTAATTTTTTTAATCCCATCTGCTTTGTGTAGATACAACCATGAGAAGGTTACTGGCTTAAAAATACACAGAGTGCTGACCTGTCTCATAACATTGAACAGCTAAATGTAGACCCTTACTCAGTGTCATATTAATGAACTTTAAAACTGAGACAATGAGAAAATGAGTTTTTGTAGCCTGGGAAACTTACTGGTTTGAGGCTTTTCTATGCATGACCTTTAGATTGCCTTAGCTTTCTGTTAGTGAGCAACTAGAATATTTATGAATGTTTTGCTTAAGTTGTTCCATTATAGCTTGCATAATGAGTTCATTACCTCTTCTTATGTGACAGTGATAATCATTTTTCCCCTCTTCTGTTACTACTTTTAAAGTACTGTGTTTCCTTTAAATTCTACAGAGAGGAATTTAATTTCAAGTTGTACACTCATCTTAAAGCTAAATTTTGAGTGTCAAGAACATACCTTTATTGCAAGATGTTTCCTTCATTTTTCCAAGACAGATACAGAAGTTTAAGAACATTTACTTATCATTAAAATAATTTTGAGCTAAAACTACTTTTTGCCACTTATTGCACGTACCTTTTTTACAGTAGCTAAGTAGACTCCTGTAAAGTCTTAGTTCTGAATTAAAGATGTAAAGTAGAATCCAGGTTAAATTGTTCTGTACAGCTTGTGACTCTTTAGGCTTTGTTTCTTTTGTTTGAGCAGCCTGAGAGTTAGGAGAATGCTCAAGTGCACTGCTTTTATTATTGCTGTTAGTTTTACTCAAAGCTTCCATTTTTTTTGACTGTCATTTTATAATATTCTGATATACAAATTCAGTGAGTAGACTTTGCACTGTAGTTTGAGGTTTGATATGTGGAACATCTGGAGGGTCAGTTTTGATAAAATTTCCTTGAATTTGAATTGAACACACAGTTTAGAATGTTACATTGTTTTGGTTCTCCTTTTTTGACAATGCAGAAATTTTGGGTCCACCAGGCTTACGTTTCAGTGCACAAAGAAATACAACTCTTTAGGTAAATTAAAGTTTGAATACCTACTCAATGTTCTCTGACCTCCAATAGGAATGGTATGAAAACTCTATCATAGACTCCTCTTAGACTCCTCTTTTCCCGTGGGTTTTTTTTTTTTTTTTTTTTTTTTTTTTTTTTTTTTTTTTTTTCTTTCCCTAAAGAGTGCTGTTCCCAAAGTGAATATTTGGTGGCTTAAGTTCTCTTTCAACTAATAGGGAGCAAACTCCTAGGAGTAAACTTTGAACCCTACAAGACATGGGGTAGAGGCAGGGGGAGAAATCACGTGGTCCTGAGGCAGCTCATTGTCCTGCTTGAACAAGACCTGGGTGCCACCAACAAACCTGGGTCCTGTTCCCGCCTGACGCCACTGTGAGCTTCTTGAAGATGACTTGCAAAGTAATCAGAGCGTGGAATTAGGGTGCAAGGAGCAGAACAAGAGCTGTTAGTGGGCAGTTACAGTCTGATGATTTATAGAGCACTGAATCCTAGACTGAAGAGGCTGTATTTTCCTTCATGAGTCACAGGGTAAGTGCCTCTATAGCAGTCCATTTGGAGAAGCTGTCAAGTTGTGCATGAAGACAACTGATTCTATATTCTGATTCATATGTCCTGGGAATGACTCCCATCTTAAAACACCCACTCTCTGCTAAAATAATGCCAAACTATTCGAGCACCCTCTGTCTAGGAGCAGTCTACATGAGCTAAATATTTCCTGTGTCTAGGTCAGCTGCTTCCAAAGGAACCTCAGACTTCTTTCCCATAAAATCCTTGCAAAAAGAGACACAGTGAATAGGTAGTGAACAGCTCATGTTATGAGGTGGTTTGTTGGTTTGTTTGGGTTTTTTTAATGGGGGAAGCAGTAGAGAACTGAGAGGGAATGGGAACCTTATACAAACATAATTGCACTTCAATCACTTGCTAAAGTGCCAGCATCAGTAATATATTCTTCTATCATTGTCATTTATTTATTACATGTGTTGTGAATTTCAGTCTGAATCCAAGCTTTTCAATGGCTCTGAGAAGGACATCTCTCAATCTTCAAGCAAACTTACAAAAAAGGAATCTCTCAAGGTGAATTAATTTCCTAGTAACTCCTCATGGACTATAAATGCATTCACATAGTTTTACCTTATTCTCTAATGAGAAGACAAAAATGCCAAATAATGATGAGACTTAGGGAATATTTAAGTATTGTGAGAAGTTGTGCTGTTTAGTCTCTTCCAATTTTACTGTATTTTTACTTGAATAATGGCTTCTATAATGCAGTCTTGAGAATGGCACAATACTGTAGAATAACTCAGAAAATTATAGATTTTTTCAGGTTGGCAGGGACCTCAGTACATCTACATGCAGTGAAATGACAAACAGAATTATCAAAATTGTAATTTGAATGTTTTTTCTACTGCCTTCTTCCCTCTGTACTGTAGCAAGACCAAATTCCACTGTTTGGTAGATACCATTTCAGGAGAAATGTAAAATTATTTGGCTTTAAAAGAGGGAGATACATTGCTGCAAATTTCTCTGGGGAGGACATAACTGATGGGTAAAGACCACAGATCAGATAATGTACCTGTACATTAGAACTTGGTTTGGCTGGTTTTTCCTCCCCTTTAATCCTAACAGGAGTTTCAAAGTCCTCACTTTTAAAAGAAAATTGCAGAAGAATCTGAAATTGGTTACGTCATAGCTGCTCTTGAAGTAATTGTTCACACTTTGAAGTCAAATACTCTGTTTCAAAATTGCTTTTCTATATCTGTATTGCAAATTAATTTAGTAGGTTTTTCTTCAGCTTGTATTGGTTGATGCCTTTTTGTGCTGATAACTGGCTTATGGCCATGACATTGTAAACATTTTTATTATTATTTATAGGTTCAAAAGAAAAACTACAGAGAAGAAAAGAAGAGAGCCACTAAAGAATTACTTAGCACCATCACGGACCCCTCAGTTATTGTTATGGCTGACTGGTTGAAGGTCAGAATCCAAGTGTGAAACCTGAGTTGAAGATGGAGCAGTTAGTTGCTTGCTGCTTTCTGGCCAGAATAGAAACGGCTCAATCTTTTACTTGCTGTTAATGTTTTTCTACAGGCACAGCAGCCACTAATTGCATCCCAAGGTCTTTGTGCTCAAATCCTAGGGGACTAATAGAGGAACTTAGCTCCCACTTACTGCAGTCACCCTAGTCACATTACTCTTGTGTGCATAGCCATCAACTGGGGATGAGTTGGCTGTGCAGTTCTCATTTTGTCCTTCTCATTTTACACTTTGAAGTGGCTCTGTTACATACATAACAATTGCAAAAATTATTCAGTCAGATATTTGAAGGCGGGTTTCTTTGTCTATCTCTGGTAATTTTCCTTTCCTCTCAAGAACTAGCTGGTACTGTTATCTTGAAGATAGCAGTTCATATTATCAACTGTAGTGCAGTTAAATTGTCATACTTCCCATATCTGGATGTGCACATACCCATTTGTAGAACTGAGTATTCATCAAGACAGAAGAACCAGCATTCCTTTATATTCTTTAACAAACCTGGGTAAACTTTTGAAAGACCTGATAAACTTTGCTTTGAAATAAAAGCTAGTAAATTTCAATTTTAATTTTGTTAAGGGGGATTGTTTTGGTATTGACTTCACTGAGATACAACTGTAACTATTTATCTTCTAGATTCGTGGTACCTTGAAGAGCTGGACCAAACTGTGGTGTGTACTGAAACCAGGAGTGTTGCTTCTTTACAAAACTCCCAAAAATGACCAGTGGGTAGGAACAGTGCTGCTGAACGTTTGTGAACTCATCGAGAGGCCTTCTAAAAAAGATGGCTTTTGTTTCAAACTTTTTCATCCTTTGGAACAGACCATATGGGCTACAAAGGTTAGTGGTAGCATGCATGGTTCTTAAAGGATGACTAGCATTAATCAGCTATGAGTAAAGACATCATTAATGAAAAGCTGAACTGTGTTTTCTGTTTCAGCTTCAGTGGTTTGCATTGATTCTGAATATAAGCCCTCCACATCTAGTCCCATTTAGGAAAAGTATTTGATTTATGCTGCTGTGTGCGGCATAAAGAGCTTCAGAAGTGTGGTGTGCAAAGTGTTGCCATTGAAAAGGTTAATGCCATCACTGGCAATCACATAAATTAAAGGAATGAGTATTTAACATTATATTTTACATCAGTCAAGTCTAAAAAAATAAGGTGAGATTTGCCAAAGTAAGAGTTTTGATATAAGCATTTCTTGGTGTTTATTCTATATTCATGTAATAAAATGTCACCTTTAGTGACATTAGTACAATTTGCTTGTAAGGGTCAAAAAGCAGATTACTTGCTTGTGCAATAATAGCTCATATTGAAACTTGTTAGCCAAGTCTGCTCCTTTTTGTTATGTTGATAGGAAGATAAATGTTTTCATTTGGTTCTCATGTCTGTTTGCCTTGTCATACGTGGCATAATATTGTGAGCAGCTCTTACCTGTGTTGAAAAACAGCAATGTTCTGCAGAGCAAAGGTTTATTTCGGTGTCTTGTAAGGATCTCTAATGCTTGCTCTTACTCATTGTTTATAATCTGATAAACTATTGTAGTTTTTGTTTTGTGTTTACATGTGGAGAGGGGATGTGGAAGCACAGCACAAGTGAACATGTTTTCCTTCTGAAATAATGTCTTGCTTTAGATGAAATTACTGTACAATATTAGGACCCTTGTTATAATTAATTATACCCTCTAAAACATACATCTTAGTCTCACAATTAGCTCTTCTAAATCTTAAATTGAGATAGATCAATGTCATGTCTGTAGAATATGCTGTGTTAAATTTGTCATCTTTTTCTTAGGGAAGTCAGTCAGTATAATTCTGGATGCTTGTGGTCATTCTGGGTTGTGATCATTATCAGTGTTATCTAAATTTGCCAAACTAAGATCAAACCACTGGTAGTTTCTTTTGAATAATTTTATTTTATGTTGCTTAGGCAAACTTTTCAGTAATTATTGGCGATCTCACAATTGCAGAATGCAAACTCCATATCCTTTTCCAAAGCTATAGCATTTGGTGTTAATGTGCTTTATTTATGATACATATACATACATTGCAAAGTGATGGCCTGTCTGCAGAAGATCACAAATCAATCTTATATTTCTTTATTGCTTGGCAGTGAGAAATGGATTTGTTTGTTTTTTAAGCTAGATATTTAGACTTTAGAGGACATGCCCTACCAGATTTTTACTTTTTTTAAGGTAGGTCAAATTTTGAACCTGAACAAGTTGATATTGTCCATTCTCAATGTGCTGAGAGCTGGAGTGGCGTTTGTTAATTTTGGTATGGCTGTTTGCAGTTGAGAATTACTGGATTCCATTAGGTGAAAGGCCCTTAAGTTGAAACCCTTTTCTGCCTTGTTTACATAGTCAATCACAATGTCCTAATTACAGATTTATTATTAAACTTGCATAAGTGTAATAGCAATTGACTGATCTGGAATAGATTTACCAGAAAGAGCCTCAAGTCCAAGGCAAAGTGAGCCTTGTTTGCAATTACTGCAGAAAGGTAGCATTGCAAAAAACATGTATAGAGGTATAAGTACTGCAGGAGATTTTCTCACTTGGACACACCTACCCATGATGTGTCCTTCTGGCAGACTGCAAATTCTCTTCTGCAGTAGTTTGTGGCCAGTCACTTCACGTGCTCCCTTAAGCCTGTTGCTGTGGTCTTTGATGTTCCTCCTGCACTCTGAGGTAGCTGATGCACTGTACCTTGTTCATCTTCCTTGTGTGCCTGGTCCTGATGCCATTTCAGCTTTCTGAAATTAATAATTAGAAAAGTTAATGCAAATAAATTTTCCTGAGTAAATTTAGTCAGGGGTGACTGCGTATCAATTTTCACTGTTGTCTTTGTTCACGGTATTTGAGTTTTATTGGTACGAATATTCTGTAAGAAGTAAACTTCAACATTTTTTAATCTAACAGAATTTTTAACTTGGTCATTGGCTTGGAATAGTAGCATAATTCCATCAGAAACAGAGACAATCCAAATAAAGTCCCCCAGCAAACAGAAATTAATGTGCCTCTTGTACAGATCACTAACTACTGGAAATAGGTTTTGAAACCATAGTGGGTGATACCAAAGAAAAGTATCCAGTGCTATTGGAACAGTGACCGTTTAGAAGAAATCAAGATCCATGAGCAGTTATATAAAATAGGTCAACTTACTTAAATCTGCTAAAAATTGCTCACTTGGTTTTAATCAACATGTTTTTAAAACACTTAGGGAGTGTAACTTCCTTGCATTGAAAAAAAAGCAAAACCAGACACCAAAACCCCACTTCACCTCTAAATTGTAGTTCTTTGGTACAGAGTAAGGAGCATACCCTAAAGTGCCCGCAGTATAAACCCAAAGGGCAAATCTCATGAACAGAAGTCTGCCCTTAGTCTGCCCCAGTGTCCAGCGACCCAAGAGTTTCAAGGGCTTCTGGTGGCTGAGGCCTTGGCACAGTGCTTGCTGACAGCACCCCAGCACCTCTCCCATCCCTTCCTGGTGTGGTGCCATGGTGCCCTCCCCTCCTTAGGTGACACTGGCCTTCTTCCCTGCCTTCCACCCTTGGGGTGAGGAGCAGTCATGCATTGGGGTTGTCCTTCTTGGTACCCACTAACTCCTAATCCCAGTGTTGCTGTTTCACCAAAGACTTTGTCAGCATACCTTTCCAATCTCTCCAAGGAAGACTGAGGTTTGGAATCTTGTTTCTAGCACCCAATTGTTCTTGCTCTATACTGACTCCTCAGGAGTTTCTGAACATCATTTACACCAGCACCAGCTTGTCTGTGTTGGTATTTAAGTGCCACCAAGACTACTCCTTTACCTGCTTCTTCCCCTCAGAAATGTTCTGGCTGTTTCATTTGCTTGCTTCTAAAAGTACCTGCCGTTACCTGCTTTTGCTCAGAACTTCTGCTGGCTTTCCAGTTCCCTCTTCTAAGCCTTATATTGGCTTTCCATTAGATTTCTCTGGGGGAAATCAGTAAAGATTGAAATATGTTAACTCATCAGTTAGGCAGGCTTAACCCAGCTTTCAGCAATAGCTTCGAGTATGTTTAATACAGCCCTCTTTGCCTATCAATTGTCTTAAAGCTACCATAGATAAACTTTTTTGGAAGGGACTTTAAAATGGTTATTTACCATTTTATTCCAAAAAGAAGGTTGACAGAGATGGAAAAGTCTTTTGAATTTATTTTTTTTAAATGGGAAGTGTGAAGAACATCATGGTGAAAATAAAACTTTGGCCAAGTCTGATTTATACACCAAAAACTATTACCCCCCGCAAAAAAAAACCAAACCCACAACCAAAATACTGCACCCAAACCAAAACCAAAAACCCCCAACCAAACTAAATTTTTTTTGAATCCCAAAGACCATTCTTTTGAAAAGTGGGCTTGAATTGGGTCCTATATTTAGAATGAAGTCTTTGAAGAAGAAATCCAGTGAAAGAGGGCTGTCCATCTTTCCATTCATGTCTTCATTAGATATTGCTGGGTGACAGTAAATAGCCCTGCACTATGTCAGCTTCTTACTACTTTGAATGATAAACTGTAAAACTTGAATTAAAATGTGACGCTGTTTCTTGTTTTGTGTATTTCAAGGGTCCTAAAGGTGAAGCAGTTGGTGCTATAACTCTGCCATTGCCCAGCAGTTACTTGATCATCCGAGCTGCTTCAGAATCAGATGGTAAATACATACTTAATTGATTTTCAGCAGTGACAACAGTTAATTATGACAAAGATAGTTTCATTTGTCTTATGTCTGTTACAGATCTTTGATTGCAGTTTAATTGTTGTTAAGGTTCTCCTTTAATTTAGAGCCTTCAGTTATATTGGTACTAGTACTTTTTCATGGTTATTAAAGGAGAATATTGACCTGAAAGAAAAGGTATTGAAATCCTTGCAGTTGTCTTTTATTGGCTGGGTAGAGGAGGGGGAAAGGGTTATCTGTGATTTAGCTATGTTAATGTATGAGTAAATTTCAAGTGCCTTTGTAAAGTGCTAATATGGATGTATTCTTATCAAAGCATTTCTGTGTTAAGTGCACAAGTGGCACAGAGTTCTAGTAGTAAAAATTCCTTCAAAATGTAGTTTTGTAAACACTCTTCACTGGGAAGGTGGTGATCAGTGCAACTACCTTCTAAAGTTACAATATGAAAAAAAATTGACTGTTGTGTAGCTCTTTTTAGCAGGTGCTTCTCATCTACTGGTTAATTAAACATACCCCTGCAGACTTTAAAAATAGGACTCGCTCTGCCTTCTGTATTGAGAATCAGATTAGATACATGGAAAAGAAGAAGGGGAAAGAATACACAAATTTGTTTGGTTACTTTTTGCCAAAGAAAATTAGAATATCTGCTTTTTATCTTTCGAAATCTTATTTATAAACTATCATTATAGCTCTTTTTCCACACTATTATCATATTACTTGGGCAAATTTTGCCAAATGATGCAATTACTTAGTCTTCAGAACTAGAGCAGGGCTGCAGGCAACTTTGGGGCATTCCAGAGTCATGGCCTGGGTGGAACCAGACTTGCATTAAGGAAGAAATGCTGGAATATGCTCTAACAAAATCATGATTTACCTTGCTTATCCTGCCCTGAAGCATCCCTTGTACTGAAGCTGGGTGGTTGTGAGTTGTTTTTATGTCCCCACCAGGCTGTAAAATCCAGTGCATGTAACATGGAACAACTCTGAAGTGTGTCTTCGAAGGCAGTGCAAGCAAAGGACTAATTTTCCCAGTTAGGAAAAAGTGGTATAGTTCTGTTAAATCCTTAATTTTTGGTCTAATACTAAAATTGTCTTTAGGCAGGTGTTGGATGGATGCTTTGGAGCTGGCACTGAAATGTTCAAGTCTGCTTAAACGTACAATGATTAGGGAAGGTAAAGAACATGATATGAACTCCTCAGCCGACAGTAGTCACGTCTCTTTCTATGGTCTGCTTCGTGCTAACAACTTGCACAGTGGAGAAAACTTACCGTAAGTGAATTAATTACTCTTGATTGCTTTTCCACAGAACCTTGTAGTGATAATTTCACCACAGGGAGACTAAGGCTGCAGTTTGTTTCGCTCCTGAGTTCTCTTTATATCCCTTATTTGCAGTATGTTTTATGCCCTGCACATAAAATGAAAAAAAACTTTTTTTAAGCAAAGTGGATCCAGGGGAAAGTTTGGCCCAAGGAACCTAGAGTATCACATCAGTACGTTTAAGTACTCAGTTAAACTGTTTCAAATAGAAAAAAATAAAATTTTCAGTTGGTGTCTCTTGTTAGCTTCAGCAGAAAATCAGAAGCTTAGTACATATGACAAAAGGTGGTAGATATGAATTTAAGTTGCTCTTCTTTAGTTAAAGAAATGAATAATCTTGTATTTAAATGGTTTCAGCATGAATTATCAGATGGATGAATAATAATTCAGTCACCTTATGCATAGAAGCTAAAACTGTCTTCTGTTACCTGATATCTAATGTCCAAGAGCTCTTGAGTTACTCCCTGATTATTTCAATAAATACTTTCAGCCAGGTTTTTGTGAGCATAAACTTTTGTGGAAATAAATTATTAAGTGTAGTGAATGAATGTTTGCAGTGGTTTGATTGTAGTGGATTGACAGGCACCCACCAAAGCCTCTCTCTCAGTACCCTGTGCAGCTGGATGAGGAGACAGAATTTAACCAAGGGTTCATGAGTCGAGATAAGGACCAGAAGAAGTCATTCAGTAATAGCATCATGGGCAAAACATGGTTAAGTTAGAGATATTAATTGAATTTATTACTAACAAAATGAGAGCTGAATAATCAGAAGTAAAATAAGACCTTAAAAAACACCTCTGTGGTACCCCTCCCTCCTTCCCCAGAGGCTCAGAGACAGGGAGTGGGGTTTCCAGCTGCTCCTCAGGGAGAGGAGTCCACCATGGGGTTCCTCCCACAGGAGAGAATTCTCTGAACTTCTCCAATGTGAGTCCATCCCACGGGCAACAGTTCTCCACGAACTGCTGCCACATGGGTCCCTTTTCCACGGGGGGCATTTCTTCAGGCACAGCCTGCTGCAGCATGGGTCTCCCACAGGGACACTGCTCCAGCATTGGCTCCTCTCCTAAAAGGTCTGCAGGTCCCTGCCAGGAGCCTGCTCCAGCACAGGCTTTCCCTCAGGCATCCACCTCAGTAATTTTCCACCAATTCAATATACTTTGTGAAGATTTAGCTGTCCATTTGGGTTGCCAGGAATTCTGTAGTGCTGTTATGAGTGTGCTCTCCCAGAGAGAGACCTGGACTGGGAGAAATGCAATTCTTTTAAAATGCAAAGCATAGGTGGTCTGAGAAAAGCACAAAAAGGGCAAATGCTTGCCCCCTGCAACAATTAAAGGCCCTATCCAGATGACCAAGCTTGGCTCAGCTGCAGTTTTGTGCCTTCTTTTCTCTCATAGAAACAATATGACTGCTGTGTATAATTCAGCTGGAGATCTGAACTACTACTCCAGAATAGTAGTTTAATATCAACTGCTGGCCAAGATTACAATCACAGCAATTATCTACAGCTCTTAAGTCTAATTAAGACTGATGCTTTAATTAAGTTCATCTTTTGATACAGCATATTCTAAGGGTGTTCAGTGTGCTTAACTATCTAAGGAACAAAACTGGCAGGTCTAGCTTTAATTGGGTGGCAGAAGAGGGAGAAGAAAGGTGAAAGCAATTATAGTTTCAGCTGAGGGAGAATAGGTTAAAAGCAAGAGAAGATCCAAGGAAAACCCTGGAAAAACTTGTTGAAGATGGTCACCTGAAAAACAGGGATGAAGAAAAAGCAGGCATATTCACTGCTTTAATTTTTTTTGCCTCAGTCATTAGTGCTACTAGTAGACTGGGCTGCCTGAGCTCCTTGACTTGCAGGCCCCTGAGTGCAGGATCAGTGACTCCCCATTTGTGGACACTGAAATTGTAAGAGACCAGTTCTATCAGCTGAATGTTTGTAGGTCCATGTGGTCTGATGTGATTCATCACAGAGTAGTGGAGGAGCTAGTGGATGTTACGACAGGATACTTCTCAATGGTCTACCAAGGGTCTGGGGAGTCTGAGGAGGTCCCCACTGACTGGAAACTAGGCCAGCAGTGTTCAGATTTACAAGAAGGGCCTGAGGGAAGACCCAGGAACCTATAGACCTGTGAGTCTAACCTCAGTATATGGAAAGATTATGGAGAAGATCATACTGTGTTCTGTTGAAAGACATGTAAAGAACAGAGAATCACCAGGCACAGTCAGCATAGGGAAAGTCATGTTTAGCTAATATGATATCCTTCATAAGATCAGATCAGTTGCCTACCGGATGAAGGTAGGGCTGTGGATGTAGTTTTTCTGGATTTTAGTAAGGCTTTTGATACTGTTCCTCACAGGATCTTTTGGATACATTACTCGGCTGTGAGATGAGCAGGGTCACAATGTGCTGGTTGAAGAACTGTGTGAGTGGCAGGACTCCAAGGAGTGTGGTGAATGGGGCTCCATCTGGCTGGTGACACCAGCAATGTCTCTCAGGGCTCAGTCATGGGCCTGTTCTCTTCAGTATTTTAATCAGTGATCTGGATGTAGCAGTTGAATACACTATTAGCAAGTTTGTTGACAATACCAAGCAGGGAGGTGCTGCTGCCTCTCTCAGGGGATGAGAGGCCTTGCAGAGGGATCTGCATGGATTGGAGAGTGGGGCAATCATCAGTGGCATGGAACTAAAGGAGTCCCAGTGGCTGTTGTGCTCATCGGGCAGGGTAATGCTGGGCACAGGAATAACTGGGCAGAGGAGGGCCTGTGGCAGCCCTGCCTTCCCCTCACGGTGGCCCCAGTGGCCGCTGGGCGGGAGGCGGCGCCGGGCCGGACAAGGGGCCACGGGATCAACAGGGATCAGCAGTGAGCCCTGGCAGCCAAGGGGGCAAACACCGTCCTGGGGGGCATCAAACAGACATTAACCAGCTGGTCAAGAGAGGTGATTATGCCGCTACATTCAACATTTGTGTGGCCTCACCTTGAGGGATGTGTGCAGTTCTGGGCCTTGAAATTTAGAAAGGTTGTGAAGGTTCTTGACTATGTTCTGGGGAGGAGCAACAAATTTTGTTAAAGAGCCGGAAGGCAGGGCCTGTGAGGAGGGACTAAGAACTTTCAGTTTGTCTAGTTTTGGGAAAAGGAGGCCGAGATGCAAACTTGGAGCTCTCTTACAGCTTTTTGAGGAGGGGAACTGGAAAGGGAGGTGTTGAACTCTTCTCCATGGTATGGAAGCATGGGAATGGTTTAAAGTATCGTCAGAAGAGGTTTAGACTGGACATTAGGGAGCATTTTTTACCAAGCATATGGTCAGACACTGGAACAGGCTTCCTAGAGAGGTGGTTGATGTCCCAGGCTCATCAGTATCATTTGATACAGTTCAGTGAGAAGAGTATACATCCATATGTTTCCAGCAAGGCTAGTTTGACACTGCTGCCACCTCAGGCTTGATACTGGCAATTTTAGTGTGTATTTTATTAGGATCCTGGTTTGGATACAATGGAATGATTGTGTAAAGTTGAAGATTCATTTAGTCTTTGTTTCTAACAGGTTAAATGACAGTGAAATGGAAAGGCATAACTTCAAAGATCAAGATACATACTCTGACAAGTCTGATAAGGAAAATGACCATGACCACGAGGAATCTGATAATGATGGATTGGGGAAAAGTGAAGAAAGTGATAGTGACACGTCAGAGCGACAGGATGATTCTTATATCGATCCAGAACCAATTGATATCAAGGAAACTACTTACTTAGAACAGAGTCATGAAGAACTTGGGGAGGTAAAAGTGCTGTTGATGTACTGAGCAAGCAGCTTCTCCAAATAGTAAGCTGATATTTTAAGGGTCAGACTACACTTGAAAGCTGACTTTCAGGATTAGCTTTCATATTTTCAGCAATAATGTATAGAAAAAATTCTGTTCCCTTGTATTCTCCTCTGCTTTACCACTCTTGTGCCGATGTATGAGACTTTAACAGCAATAATGAAATTACCTGGCACATTGCTCAGACACCTGCAGCAGAAGTTCGTCATGACTACTTGTTCTTGTGTTGTTAACTTCTCTTTGGGGATTTTTTTGGGTAACTTAGCCCTGTTTTTTCTTTAAGTAAAAATCTTTGAGATAAAGGTTTGCATACCACCTGACACTTCTTTTTTTTCCTCCTGCAAGAGAAGTTAGGCAGTTGTAGTCTGCAGAATTTAGTGGAAGGCTTGCTGTGCTTCTGATGTCACCTTGCATTCTAATAATTCCCTAGAGCTGCTATTCCACTTCTGCAGGTTATTTGATTTATTTGCATACACAGGCAAATATGACAGGGATTTATAAACCAAAAATCTTGGTAATAAAAATCAAAATTAGTCTTTTCACAAATCTCCACTTTCTCCTTAAGAGAAATGACTATGTTTTTTTTATACTCATGGGACTTGAATCTTATGCTTTAAAGCTTTCTAGTACCATGTCTAGACAAAGCAGTATTTTAGGAAAAGCTGAGGAGTTTTAAGTGACAAATTTTTAAGTATGCATCTTGGAAGTGTTCTAGAAAAAGGGATGACTTTCCTTGCTTTTCCTACAACCACTGCTCTTGATTTCAGAAACTATGTGGGATAATATCTCCCCTTTTCCTGAACAGAAAGAAGCATGGAGTGTGGCTGCTGGTTTTGCTCAGTTACCCCTAAGTCATGTATTTTTTTTTAAGGAGAACCAGTGATGCTGCTGACTGATCCAAAAGCATAGATACATCAGCTTTTATGGTTGGGAAAGCTTGTAGAATGAGCAGCCCTTTGGTGTATAAGTCCTGCATTTGAGAAGAGAGTAATGCAGGTGATGCCTAGGAAAGGACTAAGGACAGATTTCTGAACAGCATTCGACCTCAAATTTTTCCAGCCTAGAGATGATGAAGACCAATGTAGTTTTAAATGCTGAATAGTTTATCTATCATACTTCATTAAAGATGTATCATAAGCACGTTTATAGAAATTTCATCTAACTTCCATAGTTGCTTCAGCATCTCAGAGTGGTTTATTTTAAGTATCCATTTCCCATTCTCACTGCAGTCTTAGAATGTGTTGACCTGTCTCCTGGAGGATTGCTTGCCTTCTTCTTTCTGTAAGCAGTTTTTTGGCTCATCCTAGGCAGGTGAGGCTGCTCAGACAGAAGAAGTGTCAGAAGAAAACAAAAGTTTGATCTGGACACTGTTGAAACAAGTCCGGCCAGGAATGGATTTGTCCAAGGTTGTACTGCCTACGTTTATTTTGGAACCTCGCTCTTTCTTGGACAAGCTGTCTGATTACTACTACCATGCAGACTTTCTGTCTGAGTAAGTCAATCCTGTCTCTGGTTTTCATTCTTACCATTTCTTAAATTAAAATAGGGTAATAGTGTCAGATATTGTCATTTTCTGAAAGCTAACTGCCTTGAGAGCTCATATGGTACATCCTGAAGTCTGGCCCCCCTTATAATTTCATAGTAGTCATGTTGCAGGCATTTCTGGCTTAGCTTCTGAACACTGGTTGAAAGACTTCTGAAAATGAGTTTAATTTTTTTTCTCCAAGAAGTATATTTAAAATGAGAAACCAATACTAGTTAATTTTTTCAATACAGTGTTAAGTTCTGTCCAGATTTATAGTTGCCTACTCAAATGTAGCTAATAAATGAAAGACTGTCAATTGAAATATTATTCAGCTCAGAGCTCTGCATGTAAGTAGGCTGGTAGTCAAAAAATACTAAAGTAGTAACCTATAAATGGAAGAACTTGAGTGGGGGTGGGACAGAATTTAATGTTACAAAGAACAGACTCAAATATGGAAATACCATTTCTGGCATTTTTTGTTTGACTTCAGTTTTCAGACAATTATTTGAAAACTTTAAATTTGGTGGGATCAGGCTGAACGTGTTACAGTTGTGCAAATCACAGACCTATTTTAGTCAGCTCATAGATTTCAGATATGTCACAACAACTGATAGAAGCATAAATGATGCAATACTGATACTTGATCTGTGTGTTTTGTTTCACAGAGCTGCTCTTGAAGAGAATGCTTACAACCGCATGAAAAAAGTAGTGAAGTGGTATTTGTCAGGATTCTACAAAAAGCCAAAGGTATACTTTCACATGTTATTTTGTCTTTAATCATCGTGTCTAGTTTGAGGACTTAGGGATATGCTGGAGTTAGTTTTTCCTTTTAAATTTATATTTTAATACATTAAAAAAAAAGTTTTCATTGCTTACAGAAACACATCATGACAATTTTTGGTCTCTAGCCATAATGGAAATAGCCTATATTCAGTTGTGTTTGTCCCTTGGAGTAGAAGTTGAACTAAATGTTTTTTTATAAAGTTGAGCCAGTTCTATATTTACCATTCTTCAGTGACAACAGTCTGAAATTGGAGGACTAAGGTTTACACCACTTCATTTAGCTTTGGACTAAATACTCTTCATAGTCATGTTGTTGGGAAATAGTATTGACAGAAAGTACTTACTGCCTAACTTCAGACAAAAGCTCTGTAATAATTTTGAAAAAAAAAAAAAAAAAAAAAAACCAAAACAACCTTATATTCTGTGTGTCCTCACATATAGAATAGTTTAGTGATTTACTGAGTGTATGATAATTTCCTTAGAATGAAGAGCAGCCTAATAGAGCATAATATTCAAATGATGAATCAAATAACATGTACTTAAGCATATATATTATGATAGTTTTTTTCCTGTGTGTCTTATCTTCAGTGATAGACTGATAAAATGTTGTATGACTTGTGTACATCCACAGTATGGTTACTCTCTATTCAATTTCTTTTTAGGGACTAAAAAAGCCGTACAATCCTATACTTGGAGAGTTTTTCCGCTGCATGTGGATTCATCCAAGGACAAACAGCAAGACTTTTTATATTGCAGAACAGGTAGATGGGATAACTGAAAAATACTTTTTTAAGAAAAATAAATGTATTGTATATTTGTGTTAGTTAAATGCTATGGTAGTTTCAGAAAATGCATTGAAGTGTACAAATAGTATGCTAAAACCTCTCCTGGTGAGCATAGTTTTCTTACAGATGTCTCTTTTAAGTGTGCCTTCCTAAACAGAGAGAGGGAGGAAAGTGTTTCCAATATTTCTGTTCCACCTGGAATGATTCAGGTGCTTATTTTCTTAATTCTTGAAATTCAGTAGGTGATTGCTTGATCTTTATTTCTAAAGATTTTAGTCAAACTTTACATACATTAACTGCATTCTAATACATGTGCCCTGAATTTTGCATTGTCATTACTAGCTCCAAGTTTATACTATATTTGTTATATTGGTTGTTTTTGTTTTTCTCAAATACGTGTTTTTTTCCAACAGGTGTCACATCATCCTCCAATATCTGCCTTCTATGTTAGCAACCGCAAGGATGGTTTTTGCCTTAGTGGTAGCATTCTGGCCAAATCAAAATTTTATGGTAAATAATGGGGTTTTTTTGGATGTATGTGTGTTGAGGGATGCAAAATTGGTGCACATGAGCTGTGTTTTGTGGATGAAAGAAGGCTGTTAGAAGGGTAAATATTTTCGTTGTTGTATTTTCCTTTCCTTAGGAAGTTTTTGCTACTGGTCTTCAGAATTTTAATTTCTATTTTTGGAGTGTTTTAATTTCTAATTGTAGACACTGTTTATAGTGGTTTCACTAGACAGGACAGGTTCTGTGTTAAATATACTGATGATCTTAATTGTATTGCTTAGTTATTAGGGAATGTTGACTACTGTCTTGCAGGGTGAGAAATGTGACACTCTTTCTTTGAATTTCAGGGAATTCATTATCTGCCATACTAGACGGAGAAGGACGGCTAACATTTCTAAATAGGGGAGAAGATTATGTTATGACAATGCCATATGCCCATTGTAAAGGTAGTGGTTTTTTTCATTCTCAAGATGGCAAAGTTATGAGAAAAGAAGTTTCTTATTCTAAATAGTTTGTTATTCTAAATAATATGCTGTGTTGGATTCAAGCCTGTCATCTGGAGGAGAGAGTGTTCTGAACATTGGAAATGTTGGTGGCTCTAGGCTTCCACATATTTTATCAGGAGAAAAATACCTCTGTTGTTCAAGCCATGTTTTAATTTTTGACACAGGAAAAGATTTTTTTTTTTCATAACTAGTAAGAAATAGTAAGAGAATATATATATAGTTATCTGTCATTACATAACATAAATTTACTGTTTGAGTTACCTTTTTTTAGAGCAGCTTTGAGCTTTTTCTTCTAGTAAACATGAAAGACAACATAGTATCTAAACCACAGTGTGATTTGATTGTAAATCATGAACATTTGTCCTTAGTTTCACTATCAGAAATGGGTCACTGCCTTGTAAAGTTTTCTGAAAGGTCAGTAAGAGCACAAAATAGATTGCAGAATTACTCATTTTTAAGCTGTAACTTACTCATATTGTCTACCCATATACTCCAGGATTCTCTTTCAGAATACACAGAATCACACAGGAAAGCTCATCTGAAAGTAGTTTTTCCTCTGGCACAAGTATGTTTACTCTAGGAATCGTACCCAAGTAACTTAGGGGGGTTGTTTTGTTCAGTTAAAAATATTTGTTTCAGCTGGAGGTTTTTATTTTGGTGGGGTTTTTTTTCTCTCTTGCAGGAATTCTTTATGGAACAATGACCTTAGAACTTGGTGGAGTAGTCAACATCACCTGTGAGAAAACTGGGTACAGCGCAACAATCGAATTCAAACTCAAGGTTAGTGAATGCTGTGAGTGGGCACAAAACAGAGAATGAACATAATGTGCACTCACATAAGCTAAACAAAGGTTTCTGAATTACTTCTAGATGGCTTCTGAAAAATGCATTTGCCATCCTTGAAGTGGAAACTGATTTAAAGCTGAAAAAACAGTTTTCAAGAAGTGTGCACATGGAGAGGGAAACTGTATTCAGTAGAAGTTATAGAGGAAACATTAAAGTTGGGAGGCTGTGTTAACTGACAATTTGCCTTGTCAGTCCACAGGATACATTTGCAGCCTGTCAAAAGGCCAAACAAAATCCCTGGCAATCATTGTTGTTTCTACAAAAGATAATCTTTAGTAACAAATGGTCCTTGGCAAAGCCATGAAATTAGTGTAGCAAATGACTGTGTCCTTTGGGATGTTGTGTCACTGTTTTCTGCATTATTTTCTGTTTTCCTTCCACATATGTTAGACAATACTTTTACTCAGAAAATCTTTTAAGAAGAAGGGAAGAACAACCAGAACTTATTCTGGTTTTAGACTTCTTTAAGATTAATAGGTAGAAGATACAGTATTAAAGATATCAGGGGTGTGTTTACAGCAATTTCATAAATTCACATTTTTCCTTAAGACTAAACATATATACAAAAATACAATGTTATTAAAATAAACATGAAAACATTTATTTTTGTTTTGCAGCCTTTTTTGGGTAACAATGACAGTGTTAACCAAATATCAGGGAGAATCAAGCTTGGAAAAGAAGTTCTGGCTGTTTTAGAGGGTCACTGGGTAAGTGAGTGAGTGATGCTCTTTTATTCTGCTGACGGTTGAGACAGCTAAAATAGCACTTAAATATAGAAAAGACTCATGATTAAAAAATACTGCTTATGCAGAAAGTATTCAAGAAAGTATAGAATCAACATTGTTCTATTTGCAGTTCTTAAAAGGTGGAAAAGTGCATGTTTAAGTAGTTTATGAAGAAAATGAAATGTTGCTTCACAATGAATCCTATGAGATATTTTGGTATATGCATTAGTGCTATGAAGAATTTTTATGGCACCAACATGAAATATTTAAGGTTATTTCAGTTCAGGTGAGGTGACAGGGCATCATTCATTACCATTGGAAATGATTCCAGTGCATCTCTGTTTCAAGCTAGAACCTAGCACAGAGGACAGAAATTGAATTTTAAAGTTAGCATATCTAATTTTTCTCAACTTCATGCATTCTAAAGAAAATAAATTCTTATTACCAAAAAAGGGGCTTATTCCTTGCTTTTTTGTTATCTTGGCACTCTTTGAGATAATTACAATTAAGATACCAATCATATCTTTTACAGGACAGTGAAGTTATTATTAGTGACAAGAAGACAGGTGTTTCAGAGACATTCTGGAACCCAACATCTGATATGAAGCAGCGTAGATTACATAGATACACTGTGAAGTTTGAAGAGCAAGATGACTTTGAGTCAGAGAAGTAAGTTCACTTTAGAACCATGTATTTATTTTGCCAAAATAAAACTCATAATCTTCTCCAAGTTAGAAGTAAATTATCATTACTTTCCCATGCTTGATGATACTAGCCTTTGATTATAAATAAAGTAACACTGTTAAATATAAGATCATTATTTATATTAAGGAAATCTTGATAGAAATGTAGATAAAACATTTCTATTAAAGTGGTAATATTCTCTTTGGAGAGTGGTCCATTTACTTAGACTGTAATTGAGGAAATTTTGTAATTATTTCTGTCAACCAGATCGTGACTCTGTATGTTGTTCATTTGTCAGACTTTGGCAACAAGTGACAAAAGCAATAAATAATAAAGACCAAACAGAAGCTACTCAGGAGAAATATATTCTGGAAGAAGCTCAGAGAAGGAGTGCCAAAGAGAGGAAACTTAAGGATGAAGAGTGGACATGCAAGCTGTTTGATCAGGATTCAGTCACAGGAGAATGGCACTACAAATACGCTGAGTGAGTCCTGGAGTGCTTGGTAATGTTGCTGAGGTTCTTCCTGTGGTTTCAGCAGCAAAAGAACTGATACATATAGCTTATTTATGTATAACCACATAGCCGTGTGCTATGTTCTAGATTGTTTGGGGTGCACTGTCCTCCCTTTTTTCCCCCTAGACTGACCAGAATGTCTACACAGATTTTCCTAAACTGGAAAATATGATACATATGGGCATATCAGCTGGAAATCAGAAAATCTAGTGTCTGAAAATCAGAGAAGCCTGTGCATAGTTGGATTGAGCCATTTAATCTGTTATCTATTAGAATAACTTTGAGAATAACAGTTTTGCAGCAATACTTAATGCTGGGACCAGGTGGCTATGCCCGGCTGTCAAATGTATCCTGCACATGAGTGTCTGTGAATCTCTTTGTGTGATGCTCTGGGTCAGAAGCTGGAGAAGTAGCTTTCTCCCTTACTGCTGGAAGGATGCATTCTGTGTCATCACCAATATTGCAAAAGTCGACTTGAAGCTGAGCTGATGTTTTTCACAGACCACCCATGTTCTGCTCATTTTTTTTTCCAGTACCCAGCATGCTTCTGTATTGTGGGGATTGTAAAAGTAAAACAGCCAAAGATGATGCACACAAAATTAAGTAACTTTGAATCCATGCATGCTGGAAGCATATTCCCATGGCTAAATCTGGGAGGCCTTTACCTTTCTGTACAAGAATGGTGATATTGAGGTCATGGCCTTCGTGTATGTACAGGGAAGAAAAGAGTACAAGAATGCTGAGTGCTCTACATGTCTCCACCAAATTTGCAACTTGGAGGTTTCCTGTAACCAAACAAGGAATCTGTGTATTTACCAACTCTAAGTAAATTCATTTTCCATGAATTTCATTGATTTTTTATTAAGTTTGTGCAGACTTTCACCACTGAAAAAGTTGTGCAGCAGGGAAGTTCCCCAACTAGACTTTCTGGTCAGCAAAGCACCCTCTCTTGGTTTGAATTCTTTATGCTGTTGATGCCTCTTCCTGTTGGAAGAGTTGTGAACAGTCCAGGTGAACGCACTGCCCATACTCTTGAACCTTTTGCAAAACCATTAGGAAGAGAATTGTACTTGAATCCATTGGTCTATCCCCTGCAGCCTAAAGACATATCTTGTTAATCTGCGTTATTCCCGATGTCCTTGAGGCCTTGTGGTTCAAGGATGTGCCACAGAAATTTTGCGATGTGCCAGAAGGCAATCTGCACTGACAGCATTCCCTGGAAGAAGCCTCTCTCTCCTTTCACGCATATAATGCTGGCTCACCACCTGGTCCATGTAGAGACAGTCTTCTGCGCTTACTGTGAAAGATGTGTTCAGTGAGCTGGAGTATTTGTTAAGGTATCTGGATTATGGATTTAGGCATCTGGATTACAAATAGAGAAGAAAGCAATGCTAGTTCTTAACCCAGTTACCTCAGATGACATTTAATTCAAGTCAGGTTAAGCTAAGATGTAAGTGCAGGTCTGCGTTCACAACGACTGAAACAGCTAGAGCTCTTTAAAAGGCCTACAGAAGGGCACGAGGGGAAATCCATGCTTAATCTACTCTCACTAAAGCCGTGCGTCAGAACATCCTTCCTGCAGCTCACTTGCAGTTTCTGTCCTGAAAAGTCTGTAATCAGTGGTGGCGTCAGTATTTTCCTTTGGCTGCTTGTTGTTCTCCAGTGAGCTATGTCTTTTGCTGTTGTGGGTTTTTTTTTTTTAATTCTGTATCGGACTAATTGGAAAAGCACTCTTAAAAAATCAGAACAAGAAAACTGTGCATAGCTCATTAGCGTCTCATGAAACCAGTCTTGATTACCATTAGCCACTTCAGGATGAAAGCAGTTTTGAGGTAACTGATTCTTAAACTCTCTTTCATAGGCATCTCTTAAGAGGAAAAAAGAAAACTCAACAAAAAGCAGTCTAAATATTTTAAATTCCCCTAATTTCCCTGTAGTTTTAAAATAATAACTGTATCTGAAGCAGGAAATCTTTCCATGTTTGCAAATACATATGGTTGGCAAAAAAAAAAATCATAATGATATTGTTGGTTAGTGTAATAGTTTGTACTCCTATCAGCTGGCTGAGGATTTGATCTGGACATGAAGTTCATTTTTTAGCTCTGGCCCCTCAGGTTAAGTGTAGACCATAGGTAGCAGATAAGGTCATGATGCCATATCTGATTTCTATATAGAGAGAGTTTTAGCCTCTTCATACTGAGTTTCTGAGCAAGGAAATTTTTATTACTTGAATTGCTGTAGTGTTAATACTATTTACTTTGTCTAGTACCAGACCATGGGACCCTTTGAATGATATGATCCAGTTTGAAAAAGATGGCGCAATCCAGACAAAAGTTCGACATCGGACACCAATGGTATGTTCTAGTTCTGACAGCACATCCAAGATCCAGGAACTTGTATTTATTACATATTATGTGTAGAAAGATCACAAAAATGTTGTTTACACAATCCATACAAAGTCTTTCACTTGTGCTGCATCCTAAGCTGTAGAAATTTCTCAGTTGGAAAGGAATATAAAATATGCAAACTTCAGCTCAGCAGTTTAATGGGTATTTTCCTTTAAATGGGAAGATGCACAGAATTCAGACTGCTAATACAGCAAAAATTTTATCTTGGACTTCTCTTAGATATTGTTCTTTTAACTGTCATTGTTGGCTTGTGCTGCTCTGCTACAGTTCTTGTTCTCTGGAAATAACACATAAATTTATCAATTTTAGGTTACTGTTCCAAAAATCAAACGAAAGCCATCCAGTAAGAAGAAAGGAGAGTGTGGTTTCTCATCCCCAGAGCCTGATAACCAGGATTCCTCTGGGAGTGAAGGTACGAAAAGAAATAACAAATTTGTTCGACAACTGAAGAGTTCGGTGTCACGCGTACTCTTCTTATCTCAATGATTTTGTTATGGTTTAGTTCTATCCAATGTGAAGCACATTCTGGAAAACAAAAGGAGTAGAATGGCTCATGTTTTTAATTGCAAACTTTCCTGTCTTTTTAGTGCAGTGTAGGTAGGCTTAAGTGCTGCACATATTTAATATCTAGGGAAAAATAATGGTGTTCATAAACTGTTTTCTTTCTTAAAAAGTTAATTGTTTTAATTTGCAGATTAGTATGTGACTAGGGGGTAGATTTTTGTTGTTGATAATGTTTGCAGAAGCTAAACAATATGATGAGTGTTTAAAAGATATTTCAAGCACTTAAGTTGCTGTCCTGTGATATAGTGACTCTGAAATAAAGTTTTTAATAGAAGCTAGTTAGAAAAATTTCTCCTCATTTTTACTACAGGTTTAATTTGTCATTTGTACTTTGTTCCTTTTATGAAAGCAGTCACTTCAGTCAATTACATCTGGCTTTTGTATCCTTCTAGCACAACTTACGAAGCATAGTACAAGAATAAGGAAAAAAGGGGCAGACCTTGGTGAACTGCAGAGTGCCATTGAGTCTATAAAGGACACACAGGAAGACATTAAGAGGTAGTACTAATTAAAATGCTTTACAGAATAATAATCTCATGGATTTGTTTTTCTTCCCCCGTAGAGGCTGGTATGTATCTTTACTCTTTGTAGATATTGATTACTCATTGATATTTCATAATTTTCCTTTAAAACTGCCTTCTGTAGGAAACCCTAATATAGTAGAAAATGTCAAATTGTCTAGTCTGTAATTTACAGGATGTTGCTTTCTATCTTACAGGGAGATTGTGGCGCTACGAAATAGAGTCACTTCTAATTCATCACCCTGGGACTACCAATCCTTGCAGTTTAAGCACTATGTCTTCATTGCACTCATGGTTCTGCTACAGCTTATCATTAATTTCTTGTTCAAATAAGAAGTGTGAACAAGGGCCTTCTTAAACTGGAATGTGTACAAGGGCCTTCTTGAACTGGAATGTTACTGGGGACCATATTTTAAGCTGGACTTTAAATGATGCAATATTATGTAAAAGAACTGTGTAGCAACAATTTACAGAACTTTGCCTCAGCGTTCATGGTTCAGAATCATACTTCTGTCTACCCAGTTGCAGTAAGAATTGTGTAAGTGCCAGTACACTCTTGCTCCTGGTGTGTGCCTCTGTCTCACAGTCATACGACATCAGCCTTGTGTTTCTATTGCGTCATATTGATGAATCTTCAGCACAGAATAGATCAAGTTAAACATTGAGGTCAGACCCTGTAGGTAGGATGTGATTCCTGTAGAATGATAAACAGGCATACTTCATTACATGTAAACTTACCATTTTTGTAACAAAGAAAAACTTTTGAAGTAGCCAACAGCTTTTGTAAAAGGCATGGGGTGTTTGGAAGTAAACTTTTGTTTAAGGTCAAACAAATACATTATTATACAAAAAATTGTGAGTGTTAGGAAATGGCAAGTAAAAAGCTGAAGTCTTTGGTAAATCTGCAACATAATGTCCTTGATTTGTTTTGGAAGTATGAGGTTTTTATCCTGAATTACTATAGGCTTGTAAGCCAGCTGTTTTATAGTTTTAAAACTTCAGATTCATCATAAAAACATTCCTACATCTCCTGTACAGAGCACATCTTTAACAGCACAACAGCCAGGGAGGTACTGTTTTGTCTACTCTCTCTGATGAATTGCAAATGTCAAGGATTTCTGGTATGTTTGTAAGTCTTGAAAAACCTACAGTTTTGGATTTACATTTGTGTATGGCCATGTCACAGTAAGCAGACAGACTGCTGATGCCAGGACTCATGGTTATTTTTGAAACAAAATGTGAAGAGGTGTGCTTCCTGTGTAGGCTTCAGCTGAATGTCCAAAAGGCAATGTAGAATAGGATTCTGACACTGTCATGAGTAGACTTGCAAATGAAAATTGTGTTTACACAGGGCAAGCTCAGAAATTGTGTGATGGCTAACACCATATCTCAAATAAGAGGAAAATCCAAGTGTTTGTGAAATCCCTCTTTATTGCAAGTATATACTACCTACCAGAATACATGGATGCACCTTCTTAGTATACTGTAGCCATACAAATTCAAGCAAAACCAGGGTTTCTAACATTTTTTTATTTGAAGAAATATTATATGCATGTATAGAATTTGTAAAATTCCAGCAAAAAATGTAGTGCTGGTGTTTATCTGGTGAATTTCCTGTGCCAGTCAAGCATACCAAGGCAAAAAGGGGCTGTAGAAATGAAAAGGTATTTGCAGTACCCCAGGTGAGACAACAGGAGGATGAGTGGCACAATGTGAAGGACAGCCAAGTTTGTTTTCAGAGGATCCTCTCAGAAATCAAATCCATCCTCGGCAGTGGAACAGTTTGAAAGTCATGTTTGGCTTTTTGCCATGGCCAGGTTATGCCTCTGCCTTGGGCAGCCTACCTGACTCTCCAGGTGATCTGCCTTTCTGTTCTGCATCAGTCTCACTAGTATTGAGTGAAAATACTGTTTACTCGTTTATCTGTCCAGCTTATATATTTCCGTGGCTGACGCTTTCACGTACCTCCCCTTCTCTTTTACCTTTCTTCTTCCTTGGGCCTCAGCTGTGCAAAAGTTTATTGTTAAGCAGTGAACTTCAGCACATTTCACACAGCTTCACATTAGCATAGTTTGGTCTTGAATAATTTTTCTGGAACGTGTTACGTTAACCAGATCTTGTAGCCATGGGCAAGACCAAACCTGGTTGGACTTCTATCAAATCTACAGCTGATGGGGCAAAATTTGTGAACATAGAAAGTCTCTTCATAAACAAACAAAATAATTACAAATGCTTCAGTCTCCAAATGGAAGCTGAAGTTGTTATCCATATATGAAATGGCATTAAGAAAGCAGAGTATTACGGCATTCACTTTAACATTCTTAGCCTGGAATCTGGCTGATCATTACTGCATTCAGATGTCAAAGCTTCAGCTGTCTTAAGATTCGTTACAAGCCTTTGAACATACTCTTAACATGAGAATAATCCAATGAGTGAGATTTGGGCAATAACTTCAATCCCCTAAAAAAATACTCTGCTAAATGTGTGGTGCTGAAACTCTTGACTGATAGTTACAAGCTTTTATCTCCCTTGTAAATAGAAATGTCCTTCTGCCTTTTCATGCTGATTTTTTCAATCACTTCTATTCAAGAGCAGTGAATAACACAGTCTGCATGCGTTTTTACGTGGACCACGTAGTAGTGACTGGATTTGACCCAGCCAGCTGGCTGGCTGGCAGCCTGTGTTGGAGAATGTCAGACTAAAAAGATACTCTATAGCTGAAGTTCATGCTCAGCTCAAGATGAGTAAAAGACTTAAACAGAGCAAAACAAAATCCTTATGCTTATTTTCCTTTTCAACTTATTTTTTAGAGTTTAATTCTCTTGAAAAAGTGGGTTTAGTGATGATCTGGAAAGGTAAAGCATATGTGATGAAACTTCTTGAAAAGTAAAACTGCAGACTTCTGCGAGACTTTATGATTAGATAAATTCTGAAAAGTACAGTGAAAACCTAGTAGTTCTTATTTTGCTGGGTTTTATATGTTCCCTCATTTGAATAGAACAAAGCAACTTCTTCCCTGATTTTTACTGTACAGCTGGTCAGACATGTATGGATCCTTTTCTTTAGTGCATCACCACTGTCCTCTTTAGCCATGATGTATAGCAGATCTTGACTACTACCTGCTTCAGACTGAGCTCTGCACCTATATAAAAATTGATTGTACAGTTTGCGGATGTTTGAGGGCTGTGACCTTCTAGTTTTTAAAGTTTATAACAGCACTTGATTTCACATTTGATTTCCAAATCCTGTTTTGTTTGGGATTTTTTCCTTGTACAGGGAATGTCTGCAGAATTTATTGCCATGTGGTTTTGCTGGGTTGGTTGGTTTGTTTTCAGATGCACTCTATGCCTTTAATATTTGCCTTTTAGGTACAGGTTGCCTAATTGGGTAGAGATAACCTAAGCTAAGAAAAAGTAAATACGCCATGTGAAATGCAACAAGTATCATTTTCAGCAGATGATGTTTCTTGAATTTCATGTGTTGATTCCTTTGAAAGAGTTGATAGTACTTGATGAGGGTTTATGCATAGCCCGGTTTTCGTGTCCTTCCTCCCACTTGTGAAATCTCACAAATTATTTGCAAGGTTGTCCTGTAAAATGTAATGGTTGCGGTTTCTTCTTTTTTGTTTGTTGTTTGCTGCCCTTCTGTGCCTTTGGCAATTTTTTTTTCTTCCTAGACTTGTGTTTATGAAACACAATTGTAATTCAGTGTTTCTTAAAAGCTGTCATTTTCAGCTATTACCATTGTTTGTGTAAATAATGTGTAACAAAAATTCTGTACATCCCTAAGTTTTAATTATTTTTATTTCAAGAGTACCCGCAAATCACTGAAAATTTAGCAGATATTCAAGTATTGTAAACAGTGCCTTCTTGATGGGTTTCTATTCTGTTCGGAGACATGTAAAGATTTGTCAAATTTGTGCCATATATAATATTAGACCTTTTGTCAGGGCTGTTGTGTTTGAGAACTGATGTTCCTGCTTAATCAGACTCTGGGGGGAAAAAATCAGCTCTTGAAACATTATACTATTCCTCCTTTCTGGCTGGTGAGCCGAGAGTGGAGGATCTGGGCTGTTTACAGTAAAGCTGCACTACTTCGTGCTAATACAGCTCGATAGCTCGAACGGTGTAACTTCAGAGCGACATTATCTGGGCTTTTTCTCCTTTATGCCCTACCCCACCCTTTCGCTCTGCTGAGCGGGAGCATCAGCCCTCAGGACACAGAGCTCGCCTTCTCGTCCCGCGTGTCCCGCCCTGTCCGACACCCGGGATCACGGCTTTGTGTGAGGGATCTGAACTGTTACGGGCCGCCTCCAATAAAGATGTGTCGCACCTCCCCGTCTCTGGGCTCTGTGCTCCTCTCCCGCTCCTCATTGCCCCCGGCGCGCCTCCCGCTCCCCGCGGGGCAGTCCCGCCCCTGGGCGCGGCCGTGACGCGGCGTTCGGGCGGGCGGAAGGGAAGGGAAGGGGCGATGGCGGCGCTGGCGGCGGCCGGGCCGGAGCGGCCCCGCCTGTGTCAGGAGGCGGCGGCGCTGGCGGGCGCGGTGCGGGGCGCGCTGGGGCCGCGGGGCGGGCGGGCGCTGCTGCTGCGGCCCACGGGCGAGGCGGTGCCGACGCGGGACGGGCGGCGGCTGCTGGAGGCGCTGAGAGCGGAGGCGCCCGCGGCCAGGTACCGCGGCGGGGCGGGGGGGGCCGGGGGGCGCCGGGGGCCGCTCCCTAACGCCGCCCGTGTCCCCGCAGGGTGATGGTGGCCCGCGCCCGCGGCCTCCGCGCCGACACCGGGGACGGCGCCAAGAGCTTCGCGGTGCTGCTGGCGGCCGTGCTGGGCGGGCTGCGGGCGGCGGGCGGCGCCGGGCTGCGGCGGGCGCTGCGGGACTTCGAGCCGCGGGTGCTGGAGCCGGCGGCGGCGCGGGGGCTGCGGCGGCACCTGCGGCCGACGCCCTCCCCGGCGCTGGAGCCGCTGCTGGAGGCGTACCTGGCCGGGCGGGCGGGCCCCGGCGAGCGGCGGCGCCTGGCCCGGCTCTGCGCGGAGATGTGCCGCCGCTGCGCCCCCGCCGCCGCCGCCCGCCCGCCCGCGCTGCGCCTCCTCGGGCGGCGCTTCCCCGAGCTGCACGCCGCCGTGCCCGGCCTGCCCCTGGACAGCTCCAGGCTCCTGCCCGGCATCGTGCTCCGCAGGGACTTCGCTGCGCACTGCCCCGCGGACGGGGAGCGGCGGGCCCTGCTGGTCACCGCGCCCCTGCGGCCCGCCCTGACCGGGCCCGGCGTGGAGTTCGTGGTGCACTCCGAGGGGCAGCACCGGGCCTCCCTGCGGTGGGTCACCGAGAGGACACAGGCCTTAATGAAACACCTGCAGAGCAACAACGTGAAGCTGTTACTGTCGAGCGTGAAGCAAGAAGAAGTAGTTATCTACTATGCCAAATTATACGGTGTGTCTGTGGTAGAGTGCTTATCGTCAGAAGAAATGTCCCTTATCAGTGAAATCACCGGTGTCTCCCCCTGCACACCTCTCGGTGATGACCTGGACAGAGCAATAACCGAGGCCGCGGTGGTGACGTTTTGCCGGCCCCTGCTGCTCGGCTCCAGGAGATGTGTCCACATGGGCCTCAGCAGCGTGAGCGCCTTCCAGCCGCACTGCCTGATCCTCTGCGGGCCGGTGGATGGCGCTACCGAGCAGCACGCCGCTGCCCTGCAGGAGGCCTTCACGATGCTGCTGCAGCTGTTCAAAACTGTTGATCAGAGGGAGGAATGGAAAGGGGAAGGTGAAAGCCAGAGTGAAGCCTCAGATGGTTGCGCTTGGCTTTCTTCAGCTACTCAGAAACAACTGGCAATAGAAAATACTTGTAATAGTGACCAGGCTTCCGAAAGTCAGCTGAAAGCACTTAGTGATGAAAGAGAGAGAAAAATTTTAGACCCTGATAAAAGTGATCTGCTGGTCCACAGTGAAAACAACCACAGCGCTGCTGTGTTGGTGGCACACGACACTGATACAGCCAGTGCCTGTGAGTGCCTGCATGTTGATGAACGTTCAGAGAAAACACGTTGCCATATAGTTCCATTTAAACAGGGCGAGAGTTGTGCAGGTACTGGACAGGATTACTCCAACACCCTCATAGAAGCAGGATCAGTTTTGCCAGTAGGAGGTTACTTTGAAATCCTGTTACATTATTATATTCGGGAATATGCAAAACAGTGTCAGCAGTCAGAGGTGAGCACTGTATCTTACGTGGTTGCTGATGCTTTGCTAAGTATTCCCAAGGCCTTGTACCGGACAGGAGAACGAGGGGGCTTTACCACATTCTATCTTGAAACCATTAATTTACTCCAGAAAAATCAACCACTGCCTGTAAACAATGAAGGCTTAGAGTCAGTGTATTGCAAATACCAGTTAGTCATTTCAGTTCTTCATTGTGTTACAGAGCTTCTCTCCATAGACTTAGTAATTGGTATTAGGCAGCCGCTCCAAAAAATTGAGGATCGTGACTCAGAAGATGACTCTTGAAATCATTAATAAAGAATGAGTTTGATTACGTGTTGTTTCCTTGTGTCTTCTTGTCAAATGGACACCCTCAAAAGTCAGTGCTAGAGGCTGAAAGATGCCTCTTCTCTTATAAGAGGCTAACCAGCTGAGACTGTGGAAAACTGGGTTGTAAACAATATGAACTTGACGTTTCCACCGTGAGTGTAGCTGATTTCCACTGCAGAAGATGTGCAGTGCAATCTACATCCACATCCTGCGGATCCTGTGTACATTCAAGCCAAGGGTCAGCTTTCTCACTTTTGGTGGATTGAATGTTTTCACAAGCTAGATGTGATTTGTTTTCTTGTCATGTTAAAAGTTGCCAGTATGACATGAGTCACTGAACTTCCAAATTACAAACCAAGGAGTAGATTTTATAGCCTTCATAGTTAGCTGGATTAAATATGTTTTTTTAAAATAAAAGTATTTTTCTATATATTGTGATTTTAACTATAAAGGGAAAAATATAACTGTTAGCCTGTTCATCTGGGACAGGCAGCAGTAAACCACTGTGGTGTAGCTCAATGAAGAATTTTCTGACAGGTGATGCAGCATCTTGTCTTCCACTGAGTTCATTTCAGTTGAACTAGAGGAGTTAAGAATAATTTCATACTGTGATCTCATGGCAGTTTCTCTGGAAAATTAGCTAAGGTGACATTGCTTGGTACAACTATTAATTTTAACTACCATGAGTTGTGGTCCTGGTATAAAAGGCTCTGTGTACTTATGGGAAAAGTTTACCCAGGCAGTAATGCAGTTATGTGTGAAAAACCTGAGACAGTTCAGTCTTGATCATTAAGGATTTTATTCTGGGTTTGTTTTTTGGTTGGTTCTGTTTTTCCCTAATTATTTTTTCCCCAGAATTTTCACTGTAATAATATTTGCTTTAAGTCCAATAGCACCTGCATGTATATGTCCCTTTCTGCTGGATCCTAAAAACTACATGTTTGATGGAGGAGGTGTTTGAGTAACTTGACCAGCTGCAGCTGATAATGGTTTTTAAATGGTTCTGTGTGCATTTCCCAGTGTTGCATAACACTGAGAGTAATGGCTTCTTTTTTTAAATCTACAATTAAATAAAATTTAGTGGGACTGTTATAAAACTATAGGCATAAATCATATTTACCTGCAATACCTGAGATGATTACAACTAGAAAAGAGATTTTTCCTCTCCATTAATTTATGCTTTTCCTTTTTCAGTTTCTTCAGAAGGCGGAAACTACCAAATTTCTTTCAGGTATTTTTTCAGCAATGCTTAGTTTGACTACAACTTTCCATTGGCATTTCACATACATTCCTAGTAATATAAACATGGTAATTTTTTTTCCTGACTAGTACACTCTTACAGACATCTGCTGATGAATAATAGCAAAACTCAGGGCACACTAGAGTGATTTCTTTAATAAAGAACTAGGCACAGTAATTCTTTTTTGTTAGAATCTTTTGGCAGGTGCGGGGGTGGGGGAAAATTAAAAAGGGAGGAAAGAGAATCCCATTCTTGTTACTGCCACATGCTCTTGGAAGCTGCTTAATGTGACAGGTGCAGTATGAGCCAAGAGAAATCTCTGTTGTGAGAAATCTCTGTTGTGGAAGGTTTCGAAGCTGTGAGCCCTGTTCTGCCTGGATGGCATTGGGAGCTCCCACCAGCAGGCGCTTGGGTCTGCATTTTACTGTTGTGATGAGCTGATGAGACAGTTCTGCACTTGCACAAGTTTCTGCAATAATCTCTTCAAACCACTGACTAACTTGCTGGCCAGAGATGAGTGGTTTGCTCTGTGGTAATGTAACAACTGTGGCACAGAACATGTGAAGCCTGGCAGCAGTGGGGGTTCTCTGCAGAAGCAGCTTTTGTATTCCAAATCAAGGTGCTGTCTAAATACAGAGAGTACTGTGTCCTTTCACATTACTTTATACCATTTGCACATCTGGTTACTTTCAGATTTACTGCAGTTTCTTTGAAAGGTTAAAAATATTTTGTTACCTGAACGGCCTTCTGGTCGTTTGATTTAAATTGTGTCATTCTTACTGAGAAGAAGAAAGCTCATAAATTTTATTATATATAGAACTCTTACTTTTGCATGCCAGAGATGCAAAGAAGAATTTAAAAATGACAGTTATATAAAACTTTTCTGACCTGTTTTTGGTGGAACTTCTTGTGTCTGAAGATTCATTGAGGCAGGAACTGTACTTCTTTGACTTCTCTGTCCTTTTATATTTTATGAATGATCAGTTTTCCATTTTGAACTACTGTTTCCCTGTTCTCTCTGCAGAACTGGGAACCTGGCAGGTTTTTCCCTTGGAGAGGAATGTCCCTTCTTTGTCGTGGTCTGCAGAAGTGGATGCTTGTTCAAGATTTGGCTGTTTGGTTCCAGTCCTGGAGCCTAAGCTCATTACAAGATATGCACCAGCTCAAGGGAAAAAAAAAAAAAAGGCTTTAACTTAGTCTTTCTAGAGAAGAACAGATTTACTGCTGGATTCAGCTTGCTGTTATCCTTAGGAGTCCTCTCCAGTAATTAGCCTGGATGTGTAAACATGATCTGTCTTAGAGAATATTTTGCTATCCCATCTACCCTTTAAGAGAAAGGCTGTTTGTAGCCCTGAGAAGCAGCTCAGTCTGTCTGCTGGGCTCTGGCTCAGGTGCTGTTGCTGCCATTGCTGCTCTGCTGATGTTTCTGACCTGCTTCAGCAGCAGCCCCACACTGCAGAGGCTGCTGGGGCTATTAATGTTCCTTGGTATCTAAGCCTTAGGTGTGCGATAGTTCATGACATCTCACAGCTGTGCCAGTTTTTAAAGCTGTCTCTAGCTGTAGCTTGCCATTTGGCAGGGGGACAAGTGATCTGTTGACACAGGGACCAAAGAAGTTACCTGGGACAGCTTGGGACAACATGTTTACTCACTCAAAACCACAGGGTCCGGTGTGTTGGGCCATTCACTGGGGTTGTAACAGCCTATGGCTTTTTCTCCAGGCACTGTTTCACAGAGATTATTTCTATTTTGTACCATTATTCTATTTTTTTAATATTTCTAAATACAGGTTGGCCTCCATGCAAAGTAGAAATCAGGTACACATGGACATGTGTTTCAGCTAGATCCAGTCTTGAAATACAGTGTAAAGTTCAGGGATACTGATGCTAATAGCCTAAGATTAAAATAATGGCTTAAGAAAAAAATCTTGATGTTTAACTCTCCTTTCTGCAGCCCTTAGCAAACTTAGATTCTGCCCCACATGAAACATATCAGAATATTTTGAAGGCATTCATGCCACTCACAAGGACTTGTAAGTATATTTAAGCAAGGTAATCCTATTTGTCAGGTATCAGATTCACATATACAGGCAGGTAGTTTCTCTTTTTTCTTAAATTTTAAAAAACCCAGTTTTAATATATGTATCTAGTAGTGTGCAATGAGACTAGGTTGAAACCGCCTCCTACACACAGTTCTTGAGAATAAGAATAATCTATTTACTTGACAGGAACACGCTGGTTTTTGTTTGTTGATTTGTGTGGGGGTCAAGTCTGAACAGAGTTTTGCAGGCACTGGGACCACAGTGAGGCAGCCTCCACTCTCCAGCTCTCCTGGAGCCTCTGTCCCCATTGCTGGCCATGCCAGCTCCTCACTGCTCAGCACCTTCCCTGGCCCTGCTTGCTGCTCTCCGTGGCACCAGCTCCCTGGTTACCAAATAGGTATTGCTGAACTTCTTTAGTGGAAATTATGCAACCTGAGTGTGGCCTTACATTTTCATCCATGCTTAGCTGACCTTCAGTGGTTTTGGCAGCTATACAGACAGCATCATTAAATAGAAACCAGGCACAACAAAGAATATTGTTCTGTTGTGCCACAAATCTCATGCTGCTGAATCACATTTGTAAGAGGGGATAGGAGAATGCAACATTTTGTTTAGGAACATAACTGTATAGTGGCATATTTTATATTTTTCTGCACATTTTATATGCAGAAAAATTATATTGTTTCTGTTGCTATCTCTAGAAGTCATCTTCCAGAGCCCAAAAGAAAGGGTTTAATCACACTATATGAGTAGATAAAGGAAGATTAAGTTCTTCATTTGCATGTATCTCCTGGACTTCACTAGAACTGTGTTCATCTGTTCTAGATTTCCTTTTTGTTACATGAGAGATCTGCTATTAGTGGTAGAAACTTCTGTTTTCATTGCTGAATTATTTCTATGTTTGTTCAGCTTAATCTATCCTTTTGCATATTTTTTTCAGTCAGGTTCTTTCAGATCTCATTTTAAGGGAGAGAAACTTTCAATGATCAGTTGCAAAATTCTGTTTAGTTTAATTTTGATCTTGAAATCTAAGATGCTATGTGGTTTTGTCACTATAAACCCAAATATTAAATAGTTGCTTTATTTACTATAGTATTTATCCCATTATTGCTATTAAAACTAAACAAAACGAGTAAATGTCTGAATTTAACACCAGTCACTTTGGAAATGCATTGGCTGCAATTAACACGATTATAGTTTTGCAGTATTATTTTGTGTAAGGTGTCATTTGTCGTCTGTAAATGAGACTAGAAATAGATGTTTAGATCTAGGATTATGCAAATTACTTCTCCCTTAATAGAATATTAAGATAATAATTACTTCCAGGAATAAGAATTTTAATTTTTGCATTCCAAAACTAAAAACAATAGCAAAAATGTAATAGATGTAATACATAGTAGCTCCTTCTTTATTATATGATTCAGTAAAGGACCAGGCTTAGTAAGCGATGCTTATTCCTGCAATAGATCAAGCAGTGTACTCTTTTTAAAAACAGCTCTGGCAAAAAGAAAACAAAACAATTTTCCATAGGGACACTATTTGTGCTGGTTCAGCAAACAGCGTGTTTCTCACAAAGTCACCAGCAGATAAAAGAACTGTTACACTGAGGCTTTGGTCCAGTGTGGGATTAAGGGCACATCAGTAATGCTCTGTCGTGCATGGCTGTGTCCTAAGCCATTGACAGCAGAAATCACTATAAAAGATAAAATTTCCATTAAAGGTATTTAAAAAAAGGTATTGTTTTACTGAACAGATTTTCTAATCTGTTCTTAATTTTGAGATTCCTGGTTAAATAATCCAGCATGGTGATCTTGCTTTTGATAAGAATCATGACCTACTTTCAGTGGGTGTCTTCATCTTGCAGGCTAAGCATCTGATTAAATATTGCCTTAAAATGGGAATGCAGAGAGGAAATACATAGCAGGGCTTTCTTGGTGTACATGGGGAAACAGACAGCTCCAGATTAGAGTAACATCCACTGAGATATTAACTTTAGATTTGATACATGTCTGATATAATGTATAAGGATTACATTTATATGCCACTGCTTTTGGAGCACTGAAAGCGATTGTAGAAACTGCTGGATTATATTCAAAGAGCAAATAAACTGCTTGGGAGCTTTGTCCTAAAATCAGAAATACTCTGAAACTTTTAATTACTGATGCAGTTCTGAAAAAGTACAAAATAGTCACAAAGTGCTGCAACAATTTGAATCTGTTATCAGGGTTGACTGTACTGGAGATATGCTTGACATGAGTATTTTTTAATGTGCTAATGTTAGGAGTATAATCCTGAGGAGCAGTGCCCCACAGCAGGGCTGCTGCTGCCAGTCCTGTTGGTACTGGAGGTAGCTCTGCCCTTGCAGTCACACAAAGACAGGTCCCACGGTGCCAAGATTAGATGTGGTACAGTTCACCTTACCAGAGTGTTTAGGATTCAATTTCAGCAGCTCAGTAAATCTTGCAAGCTGTGGTGTAGGTAAGTGGAGAGGTTTTTTTGGCATTTCCAAACAACCAGTGCTTATAATGCAGCAAGTATCAGAAATTACATTCCCCGTAATCTGAGACATTTTTGTCACCTTGCAGAATTTTTCAGTGAGACACGTTTTAAGCCTTGGCAGTAATTAGCTAGTAGTTCAGGATCATTTTGTTCCAGGACTCCCCTCCGTTAAGAAGTTTGCCACCTGGGCTATAATCCTAAATGCTGCAGAAGTTACAAGAGGAGCCAGTGTGTAATCATGCAGAAAGCAGGAGTTTTTCCCCTCCTGTGTCATTGCTATTTCTTTCTGCTTGACTGTAGAGCTCATGAGGCATATGGTAATAACTCCATGGGTGTGTGGGTGGAGAGAAGGAGGGACAAGAATAAGAGAAGACAGGAGATAAGACCTAGTTCAAAAGGAGGAGGGAGGAAAGATGAAGGTTGATTGATGAATAGAACATAGAAAAGGACTGTTGTGTATATAGAGTCTCAGAGACATGAATGGGGAGAAGCAGCCCCAGCTTCCACACTCTTTCCCTGGAGAAGCAGTAGCAAAGGGAAAACATCAAGTTCTCCTCTCGTCTTGGAAGACTGGTAGATTGTAGTTGCCAAATGGAAAAAAGATAAAATCCATAAAACTGATTTTTTCCTGTGCTGGCATAGGGGAGTAGCTACGTTGGAAAGCGTTAGGAGCTGTGGAGACAGTCTGTCTACGTATCTCAAGGTGACCTGGGCTGTAAACTTGCAACAGCCTGAGATAAAGATTCACATTTCTGTTCCTGAAGCTCAGTGTCTAGGAGTGGGTAAGAAATTACTGGGTGTGGATTACATTTATTTAGATAGCACATCTTGTCCTCACTGTCTTGAGCCTCTGGAATGTGCTTTGCTCCTTAGGTCTTTCACAGGTACAGGTTGATATCAGCAATGCAGAGTTTGGGTCCCCAGCCTCAGTGGTGAGGGGCCCAGGGCTTGAGCTTAAGTGGTGCCTTGTGCCTGGGGAACATGCACAGATTTGTGTTTCAGGGCCCCTGGGGAATAACACAAGGTTGTAGTGGGACATTGCAGGTTTTACTGCTTTGAAAATAATTGTATGAACTCTTATTTAAGTCATAAATAATCAGCTGATAAATTTGCCATCTGCTAGGCCTTAGATAATGAATTTAAATTTACTTGTGTTAGAGCATAGGAAGCCTGTCTAGGACGTCCAAGCTTGTTTTTCATAGTGAAATATAGCAGGAGTTCAGTGCTTTTAGCCTCCTCATTGAATTGTAGAGAAAAATAATTTTCTTGTATTTCTGATTTCTCATAAGACTGAACTGTTTTAAGAGAAACAATTCTTCTAAAAATCATAAGTTTCCAGCATCTCCAATACCAATCCAGTATTGATAGCATCTTTGTTTAATAGCCAGCACTTTCAAAAAATGTCTGTCCCTGCTGATAACAACAGGTTTCAGCCTCTGCATATTCAGACCTCAAACCTCTAATCCAAATGCATTCAAGTGATTATAAACAGAAGATACTGAATTGACAGCGTACCAGACCAGTAAAATTAATTGCCTAGCACTTTAGAGCAGATGACTGATACCAGATTTTTTTTGATAATAGTTCACATTGTTTTTCCTGTTGAAAAAAAATGGTTGAATTAAAATGCATGAACAAGATCATCAATCATTTTCTTGCTATCGTATTTAACATATTTGAGTTTTAACCATTTATTCTGTGGTGTCTCTAGGGATTTGTAAATATGATTAATATATTATTTCAAAAGCCTTTTATTGATTCAGTAACTGAGTGACTTTGGCTGTAGCATTTTAACTGCAAAGATCAAATTATAATAAAAATGTAGGAAACATCTCTGAATATCTTGGAAATTTGACTCCATGAACCATTGGGGGAAACTAGTGGATTTTTTCTTCTGGAGTCTTACAACAATAATTTTTGTGCCTGAGGTTAGGATTGGATCCTGAGCCAGCAGCATCTGCAAATGGCATCTAGGATCTAATAAACTGTGGAGCTTTTTAACAGGTGTACCTTTACATTTTGGCATTGCTCAGGTTTATAACGAAGTTGGAATTTATATCGAAACGCAGAGAAATAAATTTCTCATCATTATTCCCTCTGGATTCCTGTTGTCAGAATGAGTGGGCGTTCATGTCAGAAGGTAGAATAAATGCTAGTGCCTTGAAATGTTGCCTCTACAGCTCCTAATGGTGTTGCACTTGTCATTGTGAGCTTTCCAAATGCTCCGGTTTTGAACTTGGAATAAATTTGCTCCACTCATAAAAACACCCACGTCTGTAGGAAGAAATGTGTGCATGTACCTTTCTTTAGTTTCCATAATGTGACATGTGTTTTCTCTCCGTAATTTTCCTCCCTGGCATTGTTTTGATGTGCCATGTGACACCGGCCATTCCTTATCCATATTCTTTCCTCAAGGCTGAGAGTTGTCACATTTTGTTAAAATCTTAGATGCCAGAATTTCTCTTGACTTACTATTAATCTGTTCACATTTTTTTAATCACCCTGTTCAGAAATGATGTTTAAGAGTCATTGAATGATTCAATAGAGAACAGCAGATATGAATATTCAATTTAAAGAAAGCAAATGCTGAGGACTTTTCAAACTTTTCACAGTAACAGGCATTTATTGTAAAAATAACTAACCAACAGTTGGTCTTCTGCAGGAATAGCTATTAAATACCATGGAGAGACAATAATCAGCTACAGGAGGAGGCAGAGTTTAAGACCCTAGGGTTTTATCATTGCTGGCACTGATTTACTGCATAGCCTGGAGTAAGTCAGTTAATGCCCACATGATTAATTTTTCATCATAAGATGTTAGTGGGCTTCATATTCATAAAGGTTTCAGACCGTGCTTTAAATCGTTGGGAATTCAAGGATAGATGCAAGTGTAATCATTGTTTGAAAAAAAAAAGGATTAAAAAAAATAGTAATGTATTAGATATCTTTTTAGTCTTTCAATTATCTTTTTATAGACTGAGGAACACTGTTTTTACCAGGAGTGTGGATATTGCATATTGTATTCCTTTACCATGACCGCTGTAGGAAAACTGAGTTGCTAATGAGGAAGAAGGCACCATTTCCTACTTTCCTTTCCCTTCTCATAAAAGACCAGTTCCCTCACATGCTAAGGATTTCTGCATGCAGTACAGAAAAATGTTTAAAATGCAATTATTTTAAAATGAGCCCTTCCCTTTCCCCTACTGCAGCTCCATTTTTTCCCCCTGTATTTCTCTGAGCCATTGCTTGTGATTTGAAATCCAAGCAGCTTGGAACACGTGAAAATGTGATTCTGTGACACTGTGAAATTCAGGATATGTGCTGTGGAGCCCAGCCAAGACAGGTAGCAGCGACTTCCAAAAAGTGCAAAGGAAGCCCTGGTATCCCTGGCTGAGCCAGCCTTCAAGGGCAAGCTGCCTCCCTTCTGGAGCTGGCATGACCTGCATGTGGTATAATGATGTCCAGGTCAATGATATGACCTTCTCCATAGTCAGCCAACCAGGAGTATTGCCACACTGCCTGGCACCAGCTCTGTCTCCTAAAAGCAGTGGAGGAAAGGTGTATGGAAAATCACTGCCTGGGAAACTCTCTCTTCTCCCCTTGCAGCCAGATCTTTCATTTATTTGTTCCTTAATCCAAGTCCGGGTCTAACTTTTTAGAGAACAACAAATTGTTCTGTAGTGTGTCACTTGGTTTGCTAGGGGTTAAGTGTGCAGCAGACTACCCATGTAGCACTGGGTGATTACATTGGGATGAAACGTGGAGATGGAAACTATTTAGTGGGTTATACTTGTCATATAATTCCAATATTTGCTTCTGTTAATCACTCGCACAATAAAAATGTGTTGCCATTCTCTTTTGACTACTGAACTTTAACCATCTTCAGGAAATAGTCTACACTTTGGAAGACTTCTTACTGCCATTAAAATACTGAGTCCAATGCCTACATATTTACCATTTACCTGTGTAATTTTGCTTATTTCTATCATAGATAACTGGAGATCACATTTTAAAAAATAATATAGGAAGCTTATAACTAATAATTTATAACTTTACACTGATAACAGCTCCAGCACAAACCTCTAGGTCGAAATCAGGTACTTATCTGGGATCCTAATCCACATTTCAATCCTTCAGCCCTAATCTGCAAAAGAGAAAGAGGTAATTTTGCTCAGATTTGTTCCAATGGACCAAAAGCAACATTTTTTGGGTGTTACAAGAGATTGATTTGGGTTGCTTGGGGGTCCGCTGCATAATACTTAATTCACATAATACCATTTATATAGCAATTCTTGTACTCTGAATGTGTAGAGTGTTAGATATTTGTTCATAGAATTATATATGTTAGTTGTAGCCAGGTTATTACAATGCTCTGACGTTGAACTTCCACAAGTACCTTGACAGAACATCCTAGCAGCAAAGACAAGGACAGAGAGGCATGATTGTGTTAAAAATCTGATTAATTATCCTCAAGGTTGTATGGGAAAGTCAGAGAGAACTGAATCATATGCCATTAGCAACTGAAACCTCAATTTTATGTTAAGAAAAAGAAGGTTGATGCCTATTGTTGCTCATAAAACAAGCAACAGATTTTGATTAAAACCTGACTGCTGCTGCAAAGGAGATTGACTGGAGAAGCCCAATCCCACCAGTGCACGGGTGACATTAAATGTCAGAGTACTGATGGAACTGGGAAAGAGGGGGAATGTTTTTTTTCTTTTGCTGTACCATGGAGGGGCAGGCTGGTTTAATGCCTTGGGCCATGGAAAGCTGCCTGGAAAGCTGCCTTGCCTTCCTGCTGCTGAAAGAAATAATTTCCAGTGATTTGCCTTAATATATAAAATTCAAATTCTGAGTACAAATGGGAAAAAAACCCCAAAGTGTAAAGTCCTGGAGCTTGAACTACCCTTTGCATTTGATGAAATGGAGACCTCTTTTGTTTCCTAAATTCAAAATACTCTACAGAACCTGGGTTCTCATAGGATGGCAACTTGAAGGTTTTACCTTTATAAGGCAAGGGACGTTTGGGAAGGGCTGATGCTGAACTCCAGAGAGCTGATGGAATGCTTGCATGGACTCCTTAAATTTGAATTCAGACTGCAAGTGCTGTGAAATGGGAATGGGAGTCAGGGATTGGACAGAGGGGGCCTATTTGCATTTGTCTCCGGTTTCATTGAGAGCATCCTGCGTGTTTATCAAGCCAAGCATATCTGCTGTCTGCAAGGCAATGACTCTCAGTTCCTGCTGAGATGCCAGAACTGCAGGAGACAGAACTGGCTGTCTTCCAGAGGCGAGCTAACGTTCCCTGTGATGCAGCAGCCTCCCATGCCGAGGTTGGCAGTCTTTCTGACTGCTGTGTGTGGCACTAGAAAACCTTCCAAAGAAGAGAATTTTTAAAAAAGAAACAACACTTTGTATCAGTAATGAGAACAGATGTTGGCTTCAGATGCCGCATCTGCTTTGGGTATCCTGGGTACTCTTCAGAGCCGTATGCAAAAGCAGTTTAGGTACTTTTATACTAAATGAACCTGGCTCCCCTCTATCTCTTTTTTGACCTGGATGAAAGGAAGCCTCTTTCTTTTCTCTTTCTCTGGAGGCCTTCCTCCTATCCCAGACTCTCTCCATCGTTGGTCTGCTTGAAATTGTCACCAAATGATGATGGAAGAACCAGGAATCCCAAGAAGCTTTGCAAGCATTTGCTTGGTAGGTGCCAGCCAACAGGTTAAAAGACTGGAGAGCCCCTTGGGCTGAGCTGGTAGTCCTGCTGTTATCTTATGGTGCCCTTCTTTCCATCCCCTTCTTTCTTTCTTTCCTCTTAATGTATTTTTGTAAACCGTATGCAGCTGAAGCATCTGGTCGCCTCCAGGCTGCTTCTTGCTCTTGGTTCCTTCAGTTCTTTGAGGTTGAGAGGAAAACCAGCTCCAAAGTATGGAATAGCATGGTACTTTTGGTGATGGAAGGAGTTTGGGTCTTCAGCTTTTTCAATGCCTGCCTGTCAGCAGATTTTGGATGTGAGGGCATGTGGCTCCTGGAATTGTTTTAGGTGAGCTGGATCAGAGAGAGCTGTGAGCTCTTCCCATTTCTTATGACAGGTTTTGGAAATAAGAGATAAGCAGACAGCAGGGCTCAGTGTTTCACAGTTGTCTCGGCAGGCTGCCTTTTAGTTCCCATGTGCTGTGTGTGGGACAGACTGGCACAGCTCTGCCTACAGCTGATATCACAGGTGGGACAGGCTGGGGGGCAGAAGAGCACGTCGTGGGGTCAGAAACCTGCCCAAGCCTCCTACTAAATATAAGCCAAGCAAGGCTCACCTTCCTGACAACTGCATGGCAGGTGACTGCGCATGAATGCACGCTGCTAAAGTTCATAACTGTGTATGATTAAATGGTGTTGTTCACTCACTTCATCCACTTTTCTACTTGGTTCATATACAGCATTCACTTAGTGTTTTTTAGTAAGTGATGGTCTCAGTGCAGTCGGCAGTCACAAGAAACAGCAGAGGAGAAAGTTCCTTTCACAGGAAAGACACAGATTAAAAATATCATCACCCCTGGAGGAGGCAGTAGTTAACACTGGAACTTTTCAACTCTCTTAATTTGCTAATGTTGTAAAACTTGGCAGCTATTTAAGTTGGTGACAGCCCTCTAAATACATAATGAGTTTTGGTTTGTTTTTTTCTTAAAGAAGTAATCCATCAGAATGGCAAAATACCTTTGGAAAGAAGAGCATTGTGATATTAAGTTCATCTAGAAGTTACAGAGAGAACACGGCCTGACTGTTAATTGTTTTACTTCAGTGCCTTTTGCTGATATTGAGAGCTCAGAAGAGCTCAATAGTGCTTTCAATTACTTGGGTGTAAATCCAGAAAATGACAGTGGAGTTGGTCCAGATTTACATAAGGACAAATGAGATTTTAAGAAATGTCTGTATAGTTTCCTTTCAGGCTTTAGATATAATTATCTTAATTAGCCTCTCAATTCAAGGGTCTAATTTCCACCATGGTTAATGAAGAACACTTATACTTGGTGACTGAATTATCTGACTTGAATTATGATTTTTAGGGAATATTCTAAAGACTCCTAATGAGAAAAAGCCTCAGAGTTCTCCAGCTTTATTTTTCCAAATATAAGGACTAAATATAGCATGTGTTCCCCAGAAAATGTGAGTGACAGGGATTAGTAATTCATGAGCAACATGGCCCATTTACAGTCCTACCAGCACAGAATTCACCATGGCATGGAGAATATCAAACAAAACAACTCCGTTGACTTCCATGCATTTAAAACAATGAGGAATAAAGGCTTAATTCAGACTAAAACTCCAAAAGCTCTCTGGATTTAGCTAACAGTAATGAAAACATTGAATAATAGCTACGAAATAAGCTGAAACCCGAATTTTAAAAGGCTGAAAAATAATTAATTAAATCCCAAAAGTATTAAAAGTTGTTGTTGAAAATGAAGCTATGTTTTGTCATAAAGCTTTGCTCAAAAAATACTTTTCAAAAATCCCACCAAAACCCATGGATTGCATTTAATTGTCAGTGTTTTAAATCCCTGCCAGCCCATTCCGAGAGGTGGTATGCTGTGACTACATTGAGACTGTGGTGTTTCTTAGCAGTTGATCATTTTTGCATGGTTTTCTTTCAAAACAGATCTCAGGACTGGGTTGCAGGGACCCCAGTGCCTCAGGACTCATTTGGAAAGGGAGCATTTTAGGCTGGATGCCCTGGGCAGGCGTGGAAAGCAGAGCAGAGCAGTGCTCCCAGGCAGGCTGACTGTGTCCCGTGCTATCGGCAGAGGAAGGTGCATTTGTGCTGCTGCAGGGCCTCCGGGCCACTGAGGTGAGTGATGGCAGTGGCTCTGAGCAAGGATGGCAGAGCACACTCCAAACCCCTGTGAAGGGACACCAGGAAAATGCCACCATGGCATGTGGCACTCAAATGTTTCAACTGCCTTCACATATTGCTGTCTGCAGAGAACTCCTGCAGTGCCAGCAAAGGAGCAGCATCTCCAATGTCCAGATATTATTGGGTAAACTGTGGGATTAAATAACCTTTACATGATTGGCATATCTCCAGTTTTTGAGACTTATATTGCAGGCACGTTTTTGTTGCATTGTCATAAAGTAACATGGTAGCTTGAGCAGGGATTGAGTTCCTTCTCAACAGAGGTAATGTGAATTACCCAACCAAAGCAATCCTACTCACCATCATAAAGTATTGCATATTGTATCCTCATAACTGGCCCTTTCCCTGATACCACTTTGGTTTGTTCTCCCCAGCTGACTTCTTTGAGCACAACCTGCTATTTATACCTGCCCAGTCATGCTTCTGGAAAAGAAGAACTTGGTCCAGCTGTACCTCCAGTGGCTGTGGATAGGAGGTGTTCATGTGTTTGCTGCCTTCTCTCCCCTTACAGAAACAACCCAAGTCCTTGCAACTTTGAGTTTCATTGTGTACCTCTGCTTTGCTTCAGGTATAAATCACCCACAGCAGGCATTTGCTGCCTGCTGCACTACAAAGCATCAGGCATTATCTGTAAGCACTGCACACAGTTTTGCTGCAGTTCAGTAAACAATGTACATGGCTGCTGTGCTCCGAGTGAGTCAGAGACCTAGAAATGAGCTGTTACTGAACAGCAGGGTACAAACTAGGCCTTTCTTTACCCAGTCCAAGCATATAAAGCAAGTTATTGCTGTAAATATTTCTCTCTCTGGCCTTTTCTTCCCTGCAAAAAGAGGTACTTTCCTGATGTCTGTTAGAGAGCCAAACCACAAACATCTGAAAATATATTTGCTTGTTTATTGTATCTTTTTAATCTGCCAGTTCCTGTGATGCTAATAAGAATGAAAAGGGCACCTTTTCCCACATGTGGTTTTGTCCTTGATGTGCCCAGGACAGCAGCTTTAACTTCGGAAGGCTAAAGCCATGTTTTCACGTTTCTTTTTTTAACTTGTTAGGAAAAAATATTTACAATACTCGTGCACTAATCTGCTAATAATCCTGTTATCTGTAAATCCACTGAGTGAAGTGGTGCAGGATGAAAACCTCACCTGGGCTCAGCTGTCATCAGGAGCTGGGCCTGAAGGAGGAGTTAGCCTGGCAACCTGGCCACCAACCCCTGCTGCACTGTTGGCTCCTGCCAAAGGCTGACCCTGCCTTCCCCTGTGCTGCACCCTCCGGGCTGGTGAGAAAGCAGCTGGTGTGACGGCCTTTGGCTCGTGTCCGTGCCACAGCAACCCTTGGCATTAGAAAAGCACAAAGATAGGGTTGCTGCTGAAATCTCCAGCCTTTCCTCTGGTAAAGCCATGGATTAAGCAGAAGGAGCCTCCTCAGGTATGTGTGAATGATGTAATCAATGGAAAGTGGATTCTAACTTATTTTGATGGCTGATAACAGATGCCTTGCTGTGCCTCATCTTCCTGCCCAGTTCTGTGTCTTTCTGACTACCCCTGCCAAGCCTTACCCCCATTTTTTTTTTTAATTTTGTTTTTTTTCCCCTTCTGGTTTTAATTTGATCCTTTTCTCAACAAATAAATGAAACGCTCCCCTAAAATTTGCTCTGCGTGAATGAATAATTTTCATGCTTTTTCTTGCCTTTAATAAATCTTACAGGATGAACAGTGTTGCCCATGGTAAATAAATAGAAAATAATTAAGAAAACAAAGTGAAAGAAGTCAATCTCACTATCCATTTTCTCCTGACTGTAAGACAAGAGCAAGAATCATAAACTATCAGCCATCTGTGGCCTGCAACCAAAAATCTTCCTGAAAAGTAGGAGCAACCTTCTCATGCCTCTCCTGTGGAGAGGCAGCACACTTACCAGATACAAAGACTGCAGACAGAAGCTGCTAGCACTGATGCTGCCAGGGAGTCATGCACAGTTGAGTAGTAAGGCAAACTCGAGGAAAACTCAACCTATAATTAGGTAATTCCTGCCTGAGCAATTGGCATCAAGCTAGTGGGAAATCAGCTGTGAAAGAGAGGAATTGACTAGCTTAAAAGAGGCAGATTGACTGGCTTAATTCTGGGGGGGTTGGTTGGGTATTTCTGGATTTTTTGTTTTGTTTTCATCTTGTTTACTTTTGGGGTTTTTTTCTCTTTCCCTTTTTTCTGCCTTGTGCACCTACAATTCTTCATCTCTCCTTCCCTCACCCATCCCTGACATGACAAGCAGATATTATGCACTGCCAGCTCATCTGTTGCAATTTTTTTTCCTCCCATAAAACTGTATCTGGAATAAAACTTTGAGAAACTGACCCCAGAGGAGTGCATGTGCAAAGTCCATGCAGGGGTGGTCCCAGGAGAGAGCTCCTCTACCTCAGATGGGGTAAATCCATTCACTTACAGCTTGCCTGCTGACACATTTTGGTTTTAATAAACCCAAGGCAACTGTACATTACCCAGACAGCGCTTGTTTCTACATTTGCTTAGGGCTGCTGTGCCCAGAGTACCACAGGCTGGTCAGGGCCAAGTGCCCAGTGCTTGGAACAGGCTGCCTGCTCACTGGTGTCTCCTCCTGGGGTGTTTCCCCACTTTGCATGGCCCAAAGCAACAGCTTTGGTCTTGAAGGAGGGAGGCAGGGGCAGGTGGGTTGGGGGAGGCCACCCACCTGCACCTCTTGCACCAGGTCTCCTCAGGAAGGCTTCTGTAGGTACTGGGAAACCTGCTTCAGCTGGGTTTGAGTAAATCTTGTCACTTACACTTGGGAAGGACAACTGCAAGGGAAGTCCCCCACAGCAGTCTTTTGCAGCAAATTTTCCTGTTCTTTGTGCATGGTTACTGACTTGTCCTACCCTGTATTTGTCAGTTTTAACACCTGTAACCATCTGCCCAAAATAAAAGCATCTGTTCCCTGATGCTTTCTGAAGAACACATCTGAATTCACTGAAATGTGAATTTGTGGGGTTGCTTCAATATACTATGCAGAGTTCCTTTTCCCCTGCTAACTCAGGCTACAGTGGTGGCACAAGCATTAGTGCTCAGGCAGAAATTGCTGCACAGCTTGTGGGTACCTGATCCAAATGAGTTCCTGGTTGGTTCAGTTCCCCTGGAACTGACCTGAAGCTGGAGGGTTTCAGGCAGGCTCTAGGAGACCTCTGCCTGCCAGTCCTGCCTGCATGGTGCCCATGCATGGCTCTGGGGTGTCTGGTCACACAGCTGAACATCCAGCTTGGTCCTTCCTTCTGCCTTCCAGAAAGGGAAGGACATTCATCTGAAAGTGCTCAAGGCCAGGCTGGATGGAGTTTTTGAGCAACCTAGTCTAGTGGAAGGTGCTCCTGCTCATGGCAATGGCATCACATTAGATGATCTTTAAGGTCCCTTCCAGCTCGAACCATGTGACGGTTCTGTGAGTGAACGCTGCTCTTTCTGCTGTGTCACCTCAGCTTTGCTGAAGGATTGGGTGCCAGAGGGAGCTGCAGGCCTGGCAGAGGGGCAGGACACGCTGTGCTCCGGCAGGCAGCCAGCACCACCCCTGCCAGCTCGGGCTTACTCATGGGCAGCACGGTCATCCTGGGACACCTCAGCAGCCCCAGGTAGCCCACATGGCAGTGAGCAGTTGTGACGTGAGTGGGCACTGCTAAATTAGCCAGACAACTCATATGCCTTGGCCACGGGGCACAAAAGGCACGTCACCAACTGTCCCCAGGGATGCTGCACCCAGACTCAGATGTGCTTGCCCAAGGCAGTGGAGAGTGATATTGTAGGGATGCAGTTGTCTCATGGCTTGGTGGAGCAGCTCTCCCCATTTCTGTGCCTCTGAAGCACCATGTTTGCACAGGAAAGGCTTGGCAGCAATCAGGGTCTGACAGGGCCTTTGTGTGTTCACAGAGCTTCTGGGCACAAGGTTCTCTGCTCACTCTGGAGCACACACAGGAAGAGTGCACCTGTGCACCTGTGTTATCTATGCATACATGTGCACAGATACAGGTATGTATATGTACACTTATGTGTACCAGCATCTGAACTGGCTGTGCAGGTGAATGCCCACAGTCTCAATGAACAGCTCAGCTCTGCTGCACAGAGTCAGATTGGGGGAGGAGGCTGGTGCCTGGGTAGGGATGCAAAGATGGACGATCAGCACAGGAAAATGTTCAGCAAGGGCCATGCAGGCTTCTGGGGACCTGTGCTAGGCTAGTGACTCATTTTGGACTGTACAAATATCAGGAGTGCCATGGTGCTATGAGGAGTGCTACACCCCCATTTGAATACTGTTAATCTCTCATTTCCCATTGCTGTTCAGTTGGAGACTAGAAACTGGCAGTGGCAAAGTGATTTGGGAGGTCAGGTCTGTTGTGTGGGAAGTTTTCACCTTGCATCTTCTGTAGCTGAGGACATACAGGTGACCAAAGGAGTTTTGGCTTACACAAACTCCTTAATTCACTTTCTGCTTAGTTAGTAAGTGGCATCACTGCACCATGGCTGTTGAGAAGCTCCAGCAAAGCCTCAGCACTGCTGACTCCAGCTTGGTAAGTGGGAGTTCCACAGCAGCTTTGAGTCTAATCAAGAGAGCTATCAACCTGGTCCCTGAGAAACTGCCTGAGGGATATAGATGGAATGTCTAATTAGGGGTACTTGGCACCTCATCCCTTGCTTGGGAGGCTGGTCTAGAAGAAATAACACCTAACACCATATCTCTGTCTGCCTCGTGTTGTGGAAGTGTGTCTGTGCTGGCCTGAGAGCAGTCTCCTCTGAACTCCTCTGAGCAAAGGCTTGTGATCCTTGCCAGCTGAGATCAGTGACCTAGGTTTGCTTCAGAGGCTGCATAAACAACAAAATCACAGCTGAGCAAAAGCTGCCCATCTGTCCTGAGCCCCAGCCGACTCTTGCTTTGTTTTGACAAGATGCCCTCCCAATGGTCCTTGCCAATGCCAACTTTTCTTTGTTTCTTTCTTTCCCTTATATCAAAAGAATTATTCTTGTGCTATTGCTGTTAAATACGTAAAAATCATCTTGAACACCCTTGTTATTTTCTGGAAAGAAGAGTCTTAAGGACATCAGTTTGCCTTCAGTCCCAACCATATCAGCCAAAAGCAGCTGCCCAGGCTGTTAGTGTGACATGAGTCCTCCACTATCAAGATGTGTGTGTCCTCCAGAACTTGAAAACAGGCATGTTACACCAGTCTTGTTATGCCTTTTGGGTTTTCAGGAGGAATATGGATCTTTTGCTTCAGATGACTTATTCTTTGACATCACAGTCTGTGATGTCTGATGCAGCATCAGACACTACAGGGGTGTCTGCTCCAATCTCAGTTCTGCTGTTGCTCCCTGTCTGTGTGCCCTTGGCTGCTCTGAGTTCTGGTTATAAGGAGAGCAATCACTACCTGCAGCATGCAGCCCCTCGACCCAGAGTGGGGGCTCCAGGGGCTCGTGGTGTTGTGGCTGGGATGGCTCACAGCTGCTTGCCCAGGGCCAGGGGGTTCAGGTGCACCCCAGACACCATCTGGCTCCATCCACAGCAGAGGGCAGTGGCCAGAGGTACGGTCTGTCACGCTCTTGGAGAGGTGAGTCACCCACAGTGATTCTCATTTTACCCTTCTGAAGCTCAGTACAGACTGAAATTAAAGGTTTCTGGAGGTCAGGTTCCCTCAGGACATCTGGTGGCTGGCATTGGAGGTCACTGAGGCTGCCGTGTCTCCTGACTGGCTGCCCAAGTGCTGATGGTTTTAGTGCTGCCCTCAGGACCTCTGGAGCAGAGTCATCCTGCAGATGGATTACCTGGCACATGCCAGCCCCAAGGATATGGCCTGCATTATGCAGAGAGGCAATTTGCCCAAGGAGAGGAAAGCCGGCTAAGCCATGTCTAACCAGCACACTCCCTGCCAGACACTCTGGCCCTGGGAAGATGAGCTGCTGGTATCTGATCCAGTGCGAGACAAGCAGAAGCCAACCAAACAAGTCCATCTAATCCATCTCCAAAAATACCCCCTGGTGGTGAGAGGAAAGGCCCCAAGAGTTGCTGGCTGCCTGTTTTGGAAAAAACGCAAACCACAAGGAGGTGAGGCTGGGGGCAATTGTGGTGTTTCTGGGCTCCCTCCTCAGGCAAGGTTTAAAGCTGAGCAGTCCTGAGGTGAAAGCAGGGCTGTGGTTTCACTTGGGTTTCACTGCAGGGTGTTTTGCCAAGCTACCCACTGTCCCTGCCAGCTCTTGTCCTTGTCCTTGGAGCATGTCTCCTCCAGGATTGCTTATACTGGCCTTTCCCTGTCAGGTTGGAAAAAAGATAAATTCAACTCTTTCTGCCTAGCAGACCTCTGCAGCTTCCTCATCTTTATTTGGATTCAGAACTGAAGCAGGCATCATGCATTAAAAGAAGTAGCAGAATGAGTTTCCAGAGTTCAGACTCCTTGAAGTACGACGGGCATCAATTTGCAAAATTTTTATAAAATACTCAGTCCTAAGACTGAATGATGCTACATGTGACCACAGGAAACTGCTTATGTGTGAGTGTGAAAATTGAGCACACAAAAGGAGCTGCCTTGCTGCCCATGTTCCCCCCCCCGACCCTGTTCAGCCAGGACACAGAGAGAGGAAAGGGAGCTCAGGGATGAGTGGTCATTGCAGCCACTTCCTCCAAAGAGCAATCTGAATGTAAGAGCAAGTGAACTCTTTCCCTGTTTTTACCCTCTTGATATTTTTTTTTCAAACTGAAATAAGTCAGAAACCACAGCACTCTTATTCTGGTGAGCTATTTATTCCTTGTTCAAGGAAACAAGAATTTTCAGCCATGGCTGGTCCAAGGTGTGTCAGCAGTGCCAGCGGGGACCTGAAACCATTCTGCCCTTTCTTGTGGACAGGAGAAATTACTCTTGCCTCAGTACTCAGAACCCAGCTGCAGGGCCCAGGCTCCCAGGAACCCCAAAAGTGCAAAGCAGGATACTGTCTCATCCCTCATGTCCCCTGCATCCAGCTGCTCCTGCTGGCAGCCACCTGCCTCCCAGGGGCCCTGGAGTGAGGAGCACCTGGCCAAGGAAACCCCAGCCTGTGCTCACCAGGGTCCAGTTTGACTGCACAGCCTAAGGCAGGATAGCCCTCAGACAGGAAAAACACAGCTCCCTGCAGACCTTGTCCTCTGCACTTAAACCTATGTACTGAGGGCTCTTCCAGCCCAGCAGTGCAATTCTCATGGCTGGGACTTGACTGTTGTGGTTTGACACTGGCCAGATGCCAGGCACTCATGAAAGCTTCTTGCTTACTCCCCTCTGCAGCTGGACAGTGGAGAAAAAGTTTAATGAAGGGTTCATGAGTTGAAATAAAGACAGGGAGAGAGATCACTCATTAGATACCATCAAGGGCAAAACAGGGTCAACTTAAGGATATTAGCTGGTGTGGCTGGCTGGTGGGGACAGAGGCAGCTGGCTGGTTGTGTGTTTCCCACAACACATGACTAAATACACACAGTGCCTTCCTTGCTCTGAGATATGTCTATACATGCTGGAAGGCACTTGGAGACAATTAGCTGACCAGGTGGCTTGGTGCCCTCAGTGTGTCTGACTATGCAAAGGACTGCTTTGCACAACAGGGAGGTCTCTCCTGCTTGGGAGTTCTGGGTCTGCCCCCACCAAAGGATGTGGGAAGGCTCTCATGGGACTCCTGAATGCAGGGACAAAGCACCCTGCAGTCTCTATGCTCACCAAAAAGTGTTAGAGCAAAGTGAACATCCCTTAGCATCGGGAGACAGGCTCTGTCAGGAGAGCTCATAGCTTTTATTAGACCATCAGACACAGGCAGGAGAAAAGAGTGGGCAAGTTTTGGGACATTTAGGTATCTCCATTTTTTCTGAGTGTTGGTCTAAAATACATGATTCCTCCTTTCAAATCTTTCTGCTCCTCTTGACCTTAGACCATGGCAGTGGCAACATCCTCCTTGGCATTGTGTCCTTCTTCACAGAAATATAGTAGTGAACAAAAAATGGTGGTCACCAACAAGTGCTTCAGAAAGGACAAGTGAGATGGAAGGGAAACACTATTGTGACTAATTACAAAAATAAAATCCCACTTTTTTGTGCCTTTCCAACTGTTTCTTGGGGGAGAGACAGCCAAGAAGAAGGGTACTGGCTGTGCTCCGAGCCTGCTTTTGTTCTGAAAGCTTCCAACAACAACTGGGGTTTATTTTTGTCCATAATGATGATTCCAGTCCTGCCCTGAACTAAGCAGTGTTAAGCCTTAACAACTGGGATGTCCTCGCTCAGGACTGTGGCCTTTTGTTCTCTTTGACTTCTATCACTGACTAGCAGATATTCACAGAATCACAGAATATCCTGGATTGGAAGGGACCCACAAGGATCACTGAGTCCAGCTCCTGGCCCTGGACAGGACCATCATTAAGAGTCACACCATGTGCTTGAGAGCATTGTCCAAACATTTCTTCAACTCAGACAGGCCTGGTGCTGACCACTTCCCTGGAGAGCCTGGTCCAGTGCCCAACCACCTTCTGGGTGAAAAATCTTTTCCTAAGAATCAGCCTAAACCTCCCCTGACACAACTTCAGGCCATTCCCTCGGGTCCTGTCACTGGTCACAGCAGTGAAGACATCAGTGCCTGCCCCTCCTCTTCCCCTCATAAGGAAGTTGTAGAGTGCCATGAGGTCTCCCCTATATATCCTCCTCTCCAGGCTGAACAACCCAGATGACCTCAGCTACTCCTCACAGGGCTTCCTCTCAAAGCCCTTCACCACCCTTGTTGTCCTCCTTTGGGCACCTTCTAATAATTTAACATCTTTCTTATATTGTGGTGACTAAAACTTCACACAATATTCAAGGTGAGGTTGCCCCAGTGCAGAGCAGAGGAGACAAGGACAATCCCCTCCCTTGCCAGGCTGGTGATGCTGTGCCTGATGCCCCCCAGGACAGGGTTGGCCCTTCTGGCTGCCAGGGCACTGCTGACTCGTGTTCAACTTGCCACATACCACGACACCAGGTCCATTTCCACGGCACTGTTCTCCAGCATCTCATTCCCCAGTCTGTCCATACATCCAAGGTTGTCCTGTCCCAGGTGCAGAATTCAGCACTTTCTCTTGTTGAACTCCATGTGGTTGGAGATTGCCCAGCCCTCTCATATGTCGAGGTCTCTCTGCAGGACCTCCTTGCCTTCGAGAGAGACAGCAGCTCCTCCCGGTTTTGTATCTTGTACAAACTCTTGTTTGAAGCTGCTCTGCAGCCTGCTGCTATTCCACCCAGCCCCTCCTGAAGCCCAGCCCTAAATAATTGTTCACACAGGCAGCCAAACTCCTCCATAGGTTATATATATGAGAGCACACATTAACATATGCACATTGTTGTATGCACCACCTGAGTACCTGCTTTGATCTACAGCAAACAAAACTCATGCAAATAGCAGGTCAAAATCATCAACCCCTATTTTTGACTTTGTGCTTCCCCTAGGATAAGCAGTACTCAGAAATTTCTCCAAGTTTTCCTGATCACTGCCACAGAAAATAGGATGAAAATGCCCACATTTTAGCTTATGCAGAGCAAGTGGTAGCTTGGCTTCAGAGGTATCTAGTATGGAAAGACCCTTGGTCTGGACATATCATACCTTTGTCACCCTAACTTTGCCGTAGAAATCAGTTCAGATGATTGAGATTTCAAGTTAGCTTAGCATTTGTCAGAGGAATCAATATTTCACTTGTATGAACAGACATTTGTCCTCTTCAACAAGATAGCTTTGGATTAGGACCATATTTACTAGAGACTAATCTCAAAGTACCCAGTGAAATTGAAGTGAGTCAAATGTTGTCTTGTAAAAGAAACACATTTGTCACTTGAATGTATTTTCAATGAGTGATGTTAATCTTTCTCATTGTTCACATGAGAACTCTTTAGTAAATTACTGCTAATTAAAATAATTTTCTAGACAAAGAAGATTTTTACATTTCTCTTGCTCAGGCAAAGCTCAAAAATGACACAAAATAAAACCAAAATGAAGAACATTCACAAAATGAAGAAGGAGGGAAGACAGCCCATTGGGAGAAGCAGCCCTGAGAGAGGTGATAATGAGCAGAGGCTGAAGCAATGAAACCCTCAAAGTGACATTCACAGAGGAGCTTTGCAGTGTGTGAAGAGCAAACAGCTACAGAGGAAGATCTCACTCATCTTTGGATGGAAATTTTCTCCACATGACTACAAACCTACAGCCCATGGAGATGTTGCACAATGCCCCAGCCCTTGATTCATGGATTTCCCAGGAGAAAGACTGGGGAAAGCATCCAGCCCTTTTTCCAGATTTTTGACCAGCCAAAGAGGCTACTGTGTTTTTTGCAAGATTGAAAATGGTATGTATTTTTTTTTTTTTTTTTTTTTTGCACCAGGGAATGTTTTCCCCTTTGCTAGCTGGCCACAGCCCTTCTGGAGCTTGCTAATTCCAGCACACCTGGATTTCTGATGAGGAGTTGTATGCAAATATTAAAAAAGAAAATAAGCTTTCACTACACTCCTGTGTGTTTGCTGGAAAGCTCTCAGAAAGCACACTGAATGCTGAATTTTTTCCATCAGTACTTTCAGCACTTTCTTGACATGAAAGTGATTTCAAGGACACTTGAGTGAAGTGCATCACTCTGTGTCATCTTTCCGGTAGAAATTCCCCAAACGGAATAATTTAAGATTTTTTTGCATAGCTTGATGACTGTCAGAAGTCTCTCCACATCAGCTTTGCAGAAGGTTGTGGATATTTTCACAAAATATATAAAATAGGCCAGATGATATTCAGATCACACTAACCCCTGGAACAATAAATGCTTGTTTTGCAGGGTGTTTTGCCACTAAATAACAACGAAGCACTAAAAAGAAATGTAATGCAGAGGATCCCCAACCTAACAAAAAAAGCAGGAAAGATCACTAAAGTGACATTCACAAAACATATTCTCTCTAAAGAACATCTGCTGCAGCATCTGAATTTGCATACCACAAATTAAAACAAATAAAATATCCCTGAGCTGTCATCTGCTCTCTGTTATGAGAGCACAGCCTTCCACTTCCTCTGTTCTTGGGGTAAGATATCCTGACTGCCTGACATGGCTTTTGCCAGGAGGAAAAAGCTTCAGATGGCACAAGCTACCCCGACCTCCTCAGCATCAGGCCCTGCTGATGATTTGCTGATGGGCACAAGCTGCAGATCCCCTCCCAGCAATGGGTTTGAACAGCATTGGGGAGGTATGAGGGCAAAAACATGGATCTAAGGAATGGCAAATTCCCAACAGGATCTTCTTGTCACCTCACAGCTGTCTAGGCCTGGCAGCAATCCATTTTCTCTCCAGCTACACCGAAGCATAGTTTTATGGTAATGCACTCACTGGCTTGTCTGTTGTACTGAGTTGTTGCCTGTGGTGCCTGGCTGCTGCATCCTGCTTGGCAGAGGGGCTGCTGCATCCTGAGCCCTGCAGAGGCTTTTTGTGGAGCCTCTCATCTTACTGAAGGCCAGAAGGAATAAATGCTATTCATTGGTTTGTCACACATGGAGAGCAAGTTTTCAGCCAAATTCAGGGCCAGATGTGCAAACACCTCTGCAGAAGCAGCTAACAGCCCAAAGGGACTAGTCTAAGCAGATCATCCAGACAATGCATTAGGGGCAGCAAAGTTTTAGGAGGGTTTGTCTCCATTCTGTAGCTTAAGAGTTTATTAACTTCCTGCAGAGAACATGGGAAACACTAGGCATGGCTTGGATTTGAATTTATGTTGCTTGAACCCTGCTCTGACTTCAGCCCACGAAGGCCATCTATAAATCTGAAATGATAATGAGCACAGAAATAAAACCAGACCAGCTTGTTTTTGCCCAGCGCTGTTGCACGCCTCAGCATACCTCTGGGTGCCAGCATTGGGTGCTTGGTGCACTGTGACAGGAGAGTGACAGCACAAATCTCTTCAGACCATTCATGGTCATAAAATCAGAAGAGTCAAGCATAAAATAAAGAACTCTAATTTATGATGGATGTGTCTCAAAAAGAGCTTTCTGCTGCCTGCAAATCAAAGCATATGGATACTTTTTTAAAAAGCCCCAGCTGGATGTGGGAAGATTCCATTTAGCATAACCATAGGACTTTATTTCTGGAAAATTTGCCTAGTGTGTGATTTGGCCCCTGTTGCTCAACAGGCAAGGCATAACATCTACCTGGTCAGTGATTTTGGTGACAAAAACCACTGCCTTGTCAAAGTTGCCTCTGCTATGGAAGATCCTCATCACTGGCACAGGACAGCCTGCAAAGCCTGGCTTTGACAAGTTGCCAGTGTGTGTGCTGAATTAGCCCCATCATCCAAGGAGCATTCAGATTAGGGGTTTGAGGACTTTATGTCTCTGAGCTGCTCAGCCATTGAGGCACCAGCCTGACAGGGACATTTGCTCTGAGCCATCCCTGTGGTGTTGAGATGCTCAGCTGCTGTATCAGCCACAGCCAGCAAGAGTGGCCAGTGTGGCTTTACCTGTCTTGCTCCTACATGCAGAAGGCCCAGAGCCTCTACACATCAAAGTTTTGTTGCTGTTTCTCCTCCAGTACTTCCAGGGCTGGCAGTGCAGAGCCATTTACACCAGGCCTCTGTTGATCCTCCAGGATGAAGGTTCTCCTAGGGACATGTGCAGTCACCAGGTGACTTTGCTGGGTTTGTGAACTACAACCTTGCCAATGGCCTTTCCTTCATGCCAGGCTGTAAACAGGCTCTTTGGAGTAAGATGGGATTTTACTTCAGGCTGCTCCTAACTGATGCAATAAGCAATATTATTGAATATATTACTATTTTTATGCCCAGAATTAATAAGAATTTGCAGTTATATGGCTTGAGCAACATCTTTCAATATGTGTCTTGAACAGAAGTCACTAACACAGTTTGCATAGCAGCTGGTACTGAGTGTGTTGTTAGCCCAACCTCCAGCTAAGGAAAGTCTCTCTCTCACCACAGTTTAGGTTTGGCATCTGAGTAGGAATGATTTGTGCTATAGCTTTCTGGTGTGGCTAGATTTAATGTGTTGGGTTTTCCTCTCTCTGTCATATTCAGAAATCCATGGAGGACTCCTGGCTGGCTTTTGGCAGAGGGCTGATTTCACCCTTGCGATTCCACCCTCATCTTTTTTCCTCCCTCTCATTGATAGAAGACAGAAAGATGTTTTGTTTTTTGTCCTTCTCCACTCCTACTGCTCTTGCCCAACCAGGGAAGTTCAGGAATGACTTCAAGGAAAATCGGAAAGGCCTTGGGTGGCTTTTCTTCATTAGTTCTGGCTCCAACTGTGGCAAAATAGGCACAGGGCTGAGCTGCCATCTGGAGCTCCTGCTGCCCAGCCAGGAGCTGCCTCTCCCAGGCTCCGTGTGCAGAGCCCATAGCAATGATTCAGCAGTGAGGTTGAGACAGAGCTGAACTAGATTCACCTCTTTATTCATGCAATGGTATGTTTAGCCAGAATGAGGACCCATTGCTCAGCTGTGGGGGAGCCCAGCCCTCACTTATTTTCCTTGCAATGAGGATGAGGTATGCCAATGCCTGGACCAAGGGCTTGGGCTGAGCACAGTGCTGGACTGCACAAGGGCAATGAGGTGGATCACAAGTGTCTTTGCAGGCCACCAGGGTGTGGAAGGTTCCTTGTTTTTCTCTTGTAACATATTTGGTACCTCTATATCTGATAGCTGCATTCAGTTCAACCTAAAATGTCTCCTAAACAGGGGTAGGATCTGTCAGTTTAATCAATAAAAGGACTAAAAATGGAATTTTTGAAGCAGCTGCAGGAGATCATACAGCACATAATCAGCTTTGCACCAGCACTGCCTGTGTTAGTACTGTTCTTTCCTCAGTAGTGACAGCGAGCCCACGTTGACTGGTAGCTGGCTCTCCAGTTCTCAGAGGCCATGGATCATCAATGACATCAGAGACTTTTCTAAATTTGGTTCAGACTATTAAAGGAAGGGCCGGGGCAAAAAGAGGAATGAAAAAGTGACAAGCTGGTGACATGTTCATTCAGTTCCTCTTTCTCTACAAATGAAGAAGCATGTAACTGAACTTAAAAGAGACTGCTGAAAAAAGTCATGTGGAGACCATCAATAATGAATCATCTAAGGAGATGAGCATCCAGCAACAAACTTTCTGAAGAAAAAATATCTCCTGTTATTACTGGATTATCTCCAATCCTAAACGTTTCTGGGTTTTGCTCTAGTGATGACCCCTACCCAAGGAGTTTGCAATGCAAGTAGGAAAATCAGATGGGGAGTTGGGAGATGCCCAAATCTCCTTTCATTTGCTCTGCCTGTGCCCTGTCTCTGATGTTGGCAGGGTGAGCAGTGTCCCTGGAACCAGGCTCTGGGTGGGGGCTAACAGGCTGGCACTGCCCTGTGCTACCACACTGCTCTGGGTGCCATGCAGCTCACGCCCAGCTGCTAAGAATGGAGCACACTGCCTGAAAAATGGGTGATGGTATCCCTGGGGAAGCAGATCCACGGTGTCAAATTCCCATTGATTTTGGCTCAATGAGTCCAGTGACTGCTCCCCAGGCAGTCAGGCACTTGGAGAAACACGAGAGATGTTTTATTGCTGCTCAACGACTTGCAAACACTCGAGCACTCCCATAAATACCACTTGTGCTGCAGAAAGGCAAAATATTGCAGGTGGCATTTTGCAGAAATTATATTTCCCTATTAAATGAAAACGACTACCCTCTCCTTGTCTGTTACTTGCCTCTGACATGCAGCACATACTGCTTGAGCTGCTCAGGGTTTAGAGTTAGGAGTTCCTGCTGTGAGCCCCATCCATCCCCTGTGCCAGCCTCTCACTTTCTCTTCTCAGGCACTCCTGCCTGCTGCTTCCTTCTCAGCTGTTACTTAACGACCTGCCAGCTGAGTTGCCCAAGGAGACTGAATAAATGTTAACACTTCAATGTTTTCTAGCCCTTAGGGCTCTGATCCTGCAGTTTTCATTTACAAAGAGGCAGCAGAAGTAGCCATGAATTTGGGGGCTGTGGAAAGAGCCCACCCGTGGGAGGGAGCCCACTGGGTGCCATGCCCTTCTTGCATTGCAGTGCAGAGGGACACAAAGGCAGGAGCAGCTGTGGGGTGCTGCGAGTTAGCCCCTCAAAGAGAGAGCTCAAAGGAGTTATTGCAAAGGTGGGTCAGGCTGGGCAGTGTGCTGTGGTCAAGTGCTGGAAGATGAAGAGATAACAGAGGATTATAAAGCAAGGCTATAGGGTATGTTAGAGTACAGGGTGAATATTTATGAGTACAAAATAGAAAGGGTAAAGAGGTTGTGAGGAAGCAGCAGGGAAGAGCTCAGTTCATGCGTGTGAGGGGGGAAGCACTTGCATACTGACTCTTGTTCCTTTTTGTCACATCATTTATTGATCACAAAGTGCTCTTTAGCATCTGTCTTTTTGGGTTGGGGGAATTCTGACACAGCATCTCCAAAGCACTTCAGTAATGCTCATTTCCATCTGAAAGGTAACAAGGAATTTTAGGTGGGTGCAACACTGCACACCAAGTACAGTTCCCCACTTGGGTGGGGAAAAACCCTTCTTCATGTTTTGCCCTTATGTTTCCCTGCAGGGATCCCTCAGATCATTTCACCTGTCCCAGAGGTGCATCCCCCACTGACTCCTGCCTGCACCACGTGCCTGCAGAACAACCTGCTGCCAGCGTGGCCAGAACTACATGTCAGTTTGGGCAACCAGGCTTTGTTCCAGCATTTGACACATGGATTTGCAGCTCCATGCCTGTCCCCTGGGATGGTGACCCTATACAAAAGACATCCAGCATGACTGGCAGAGCCTGTATTGCATCCTCCATCACAGTCGTCATTCCTCCCTTTGCACAAATTCACACACAGGGGCCTGCAAGCTGTTACAGGCAATGCATGTCCCTGCCTAATGTCTGACTTACTAACTTGGAACTCCAACTAGAAAGTATTCCTTTTCCAGTCCCCATCTTGGTCCCATCTGACTCAGGGTACTAGTCTCTGTAGCACTTTATGCCCTCTCCTTCTCCCTGTCTTCACATGGCTTCAAGAAGAAAAACAGCTTCTTGCCCCTCTCCAGGAAAGCTGTGGCCTAACTGACAGATGGGCCAACACCTCATGTGTGGATGTCTCCCTTCCATTTCCCTGTTTCTGAGATGGCATCATGCTTCATTGCCAGCAGTCCAATCCTGCATGAGCACAGGCTTTCTTTTGGACTCCAAGAAGCAACTTCATGGCACAAACATACACCTCTGCGAAAACTTCCAGCATGTTAACCCAATCCTCATCAAAATAGACCAGATTTGGGAAAAAAGACCAAGATGTCACTGACCTAGGGGCCAGGATAGAATCATAGAAGAGTTTGAGTTGGAAGGGACCTCTAAAGGAACCCTAGTCTAACCTGTCTGCAATGAGAATGCCCCCACATCCCCACACTGCACAGGAGTGCATAAACTGTGACACCAGGATTTGCCAATGGTCTAATTTCTTGTTTCTTCAGCAGCGACCTATTTATGAAGCCACAGAACACACAAAAAAATGCCTCCAAAACAACAAATCCACACTAGAATGCACTGGGGAAAGTAGAACATATCTGTATGACATACAGATACATTTCTTCCTGATCCCAGCCTGCAGTTATGTTATGGAGATAAAAACAATCAAGCTTTGATAATTATAAGACTCTGAAGGAACTTGGGAAAATAACTCTATACAATACTTTATAGACTTCGAAAATGTATTTCTTGGCTCAAATGTTCATCAATAAAACTTACAGATTGGTATTAATTACAAGAAATTACCTAATCTTTGTGCAAGTTTTTATGTAAGTATTAAGCTTTATGTTCCACCATCCAAGTACTTGTGTGGCTTTTCTGCCCTCAGTGGATCTGAATCACTGTCAACAGCAGGGAAAGAAAGCAAGAAGATGAAAGAACATCCAACCTGGAGCTCTCCTGTTAAAAAAAAAAAAAGAAAAAAAGACTAAAATGAACTATAAAATTTTGCAAAACAGTTTTAATGTAATTTACTTGTTTCCCTTAGAGAAGAACTTCCAGCTTAATAAGATTCCACAAACTAGTGGCATGTTATGGACTGAAAATGGGGTCAAAAGCCATCCAATTCAGTAAGATATTTTCCCCCTGGACTGAAAAAAGCTCATGAACTGGCATACACGTCCTCCTAGCATGTGTGCTGACCTCTGTAGTGTCAAATGGGGTGGAGCTGACAGGAGCGGATGAATCCCTGTTCTTCTCCTGCCCAGTCCCTATGCTTTCCCCAGAGAGGCTGGCTGTGGCACAGGGGCTCCTGACACTTTCTGCAAGCAAATCTCATTACCTTGTCATCCTGGAGGCCAGTCCTCAGCTAACAGAGAGGCCCCCCTCCCTGAGATCACACCTGCCAACTCTGCTCCCAGAGTCAGGAGACAAATCAAAAATGCAGCAGCAGCAAATAACTTCTGCAATCTACAGAGGTGGCAAATATGTCAAAAGCATTTTGATATTGAACTTTCACTTAAAATCAATGATCCAAATGGGACTCAACCTGTTCTTTATTAAGGGCTAAGGGCAAACTTTATATTTTGGAATTCATTCACACATGAGTTGGATGGACTTTATGAGTAATTGCTTTATGCAGCACTTTCCTGCACCATACATTATTAAAATCCTGCAACTGGAGGAACAAAGACGAATGGGGCTTGCTCACCCATCCTTGTCCAGCACCACGCCAGGATGGGTGACCTCCTGACCTCCACACTTTTACCCACACAAAGTTCCCAGTCCCCTGTCCTGGCCTCTCTTGGATGAAATTCCTGAGTTTTCCTCCTTATCCTTTAGCACTTAATTACTGATATGAAAGGAGAGAGGTAATCCTTGCCCTCATCCAGACTTCACTCCCAGAGGGGAACTGAGGAAAGGTCAGAAGGAGGCCAGGAGCATTCAAAGTACAGGTGGTGTTTTTCCTGACGCCTGCTTTGAAGAAAGCCTTCAGCTCCAGAGATAAGCCTGCAGACCTGCCTGTGGAAAAGAGCTTGTCAGAAATCATTTCTCCTTGCAAACATGGCCCAATCCTGGGGTGACCTGTCCTGGCTCCTGCTTTTCTTGCTGCTTGCACAGGACACTGCTGTGTCAGCATCCTGCAAAGAGCTCATGTGACATCCAGCCTTCATCTACAGGTTCTGTTTGTGCAATCAGCAAGGTGCCAGGGCTGGGAAATCAGTCATGGGAGCTGTGTATCTCATGTAATTGGGCTGCTACACTACAGCCCAGCAAGGCCACAATGCTGCTCCCAGCTGCTGGGTAAGTTATTAGCAGGGGACCAAAGGTGGTGAGTGAAATGTTTTGGAAGCCTTTTCAGGAACACTGTGGTGTTGTCACTTCTGGCAGACCCCAGGTGTCAATATGAAAAACTAGTCTAGGAAATGGTCAGGAAAAGCCTTGAGCTTTAAAAGCACCACACACACCATGCAGAATATAAAATAAATGGCAGCCCAAGCATGTCCCACTGGTGAAAAGTCATGCCCAATATTGAACAGATCAACCAAAACATTGCAGGAACAAGCCCTGTTCCAGTTAACTAAGCCATACAGGTCCTTCATTTTTCTGGTGTGAGTGAGTACAACTCCTTAAAAAACCTGATATCACACCATTATGCTCCAGGATTGCATGCTTCTTCCAAGATGGAATATTGAAGCATGGACCATGGCAGACATGGCCACTAAAAGATGCCACAGAGCCTGTCAAAAAATCACGTGTTAAACTCATGTTTAACAAATCATGTGCTCTAAGGGAAACTGTGCAGCTGGTGAGCCCTTCCCACACACATGTTTTCAAGGAGATAAAGCTAGTGTTGATGTATATTGACTTTATGGAGCTTTCTGACTTTCTGGTGGACAAGCAGTCTCCTAAGGCCATTGCACCACCCCTCCCTCCCCAGGCTGTTTGGCGATGCAGCAGTGCAGTCTTCGAGGTGGTGGAGCAGCGAGGGCGGATGGAGGAACAAGGAGCTCCGTTCCCTTGTGACACCAGGGAAAGGTGCCTCTCCCTCTTTGGTCAAGCAATCAAGCTATTGCTGAGGCAGACTGCCCCTCCAGGTACCCTGTATATGCTCGCCTCTTCTCAAATGATTGGCAAAAAGAATCAAAATGAGTTAAAAATCCCAAGGCCAAACAGCAGCCTGTGAGCAGCACTGGTTCAGAGGAGAGGGAAAAGCTCCCACAGTTGGACCTCGTATCCTTTTGCCAGAATATTTGTGTGGTTTGTCCAGATGCTGCCCAGAAAGGTCTGTTCTACTTCCCTGGGCTCTTGTGCACACACAGTAAGTCTTGAAATGTATCAGTAAATCTTAGAAATGTACCAGGTAATTTTGTTAATCTAAGACCCCTATAAAATATATCTGGTTCTTTCCTTAGACTTCTCAAATCCTTAAGGTAACCAAAATAATTAAATTAAACTAAATAAAAAAGTTCAGATCTGACATTTTTAACAGCTTTTCCTGTAGCTTCTTTGAATTAACACTGATGTCTTTGAAAAAACTCCTCTGTAGCAAAGAGAGTTTTCCCATATAGCCATAACTGGGTCTGGGAAGGATCCTCCTTGGCCTGACAGTGCTAAAGACTGTGACATTTTTTTTGCAAAGTTATGTCTCATCATACAGAATGATATTTCTGTAGCCCAACAGGTCTGTCTCTACCCATGGGCAGTGGTTCATGACATACTTTTTTGGATTTTTCTTTTTTCCCCCAACAATCACTGGTGACTGAACCATTCTGGTAATGTTCCCTTAGGATGACAAAGGGATGCACCTTTTCAGTCCTGTGATGGAGAAATGGTACAGTTCCTCTGACTGAATGCTGACATCTCCTTTGGGGTGAGATTAATCATGCCCTAGAAACATCTGCAGTCCCTCTGATGACTTGCACCCTGACCTCCTATACCCTCCTGTGTAGTCATTTCAACACAAAGTGAGTTTTACCCACTTCCACTGCTCATGGATATTTCTTCTGCCCCAATGACAATAATTTTGGAGCTCGAACCCTCTCTGTGGTACCTGAAGATATTGAAGATACCTTTTGATTTCAGGTTGGTCCCTCCCTGTTTTGGGAATTCTCATGGCTTGGAGACTGTATGTGCATATCATTTAGGCTTGTCATCTTTGAGCTCTGTTTCTAGGTCTCACCATAGTGCTGAGGGCTCTGCACCACCTGCAGTGCTGGCACACAGCTGTTCACACACAAGAAGCCTGAGCCAGGACCTTGTTTGGCAAATTCTACTCAGAAGCCCAGGGGCTTATTCTGGACTGTGTGAGCATTTTGTCCCAACCCTCCTCACCATCACTTAGACCTTTGGTACAGTTTCATGTTTTCTGGGATGTTTCAGCATTGACATGCCTTTTATGGAGTTCTCCCAGCTGGGGTGGAAAGGGTAGTCTGCAATTTGTACTTGGGAATGGTGTCCTTTTAGAGTGTTCTTCCATTCTCTGCTGCTTCTGTGCACTTGCAGAGAGGTGAATCTGGTATCCCACAATTTGCTGGAAGCATTTCTGCCCTTCCAGGCAGTCTCTGCCTGCAGGTGCCTGTCACGGAGATGCACATGTTGCATCTTGTGCAGCAGGTCACCATGTATTTATTGTCACTTCATTGAAAAAAATGACAAAATAGTATCTGGAAGGGCACTGGAGGCAGAAAATGTTCATGAAGGCTAGAGGTACTTATTTTGCCATCCACCAGGTTCTCCTACACTAAAGAGATTCAGAGCTAAAAATAAACACATGGCCCATTAACGCTGAAGTACCTTGAAGCAATTGCCTGGGGAAAAAGACAGGAAAAATTGGTAGAGTCTGAAAAAATAATTAACAGTGAACAGAGGCAGAAAGAAAAATATGGATGAGGTGGGAATTACAGTAACCATATTTTCCCAGGGGAACTCTGCTCTTTGCATGCAGAAACTCACTTGCACCTCCCATGCAGGGGCTTGCAGCAGGGCTATTTTCTTTGCAGCCAAAGGTTTTTTGGATAAAGAGTTCTTCTTTGGCTTTTGGATTTGAGAGTGGATAGTTGCCTGCATTTTTACTGCCAGACTGGCTTTCTGTGCCCTTAGCCTGACCACACACCTGAGACAAAAGGAAACTGGTGATATTCATTGCATGGAGAGGGAGCAGCAGGAGAGAGGGCCCTCACTCCCTCTCAAGGGCACAGGAAACCTGTGGGTGTCCGGGAACCTACAGCACTAGTCTGTGTTGGCCTTATTGACAAAACCCAGAGAAATCAAACATATTTTGAAAATCAGGCCCTTTTTTTTATTATTATTATTTTTTCCCTTGTAACATGTGGGTGGATTTTTTATTATTATATTTTTTTTTTTTTTTAAATCAGCTGTGTTTCTTATGGAGTCAAGCAGGGCGGTGAATCACCGGGCTGTGGTGGTTCTCTGCATCTGGACTTGGACTCAGCTGTTGGGCAATTCCTCTCATGCCAGCTTTGGCCCTTACCCTGCCCTCATCCCAGTAAGGTGTTGGGGAGTATCTCCACCTTTCCCCATGTACACACACATCCCCATGGAGTTATTCTCAGCTCCCACTGCTCAGACATTTGGCTCTGCCCACTATTCCTTTGGAAGGAGCATGGCACAGGCTGTAGAAGGAGCTGGGGACAACAGAAGCTTTGATAGCTGTGCAAACACAGAGATGCGTTACTTGGGTACTGCATCCCTCCAGTGCACAAGGAGGAGGCATGAGATGCAATCCTTAATCCCTTGGGCTCTCTGTACCCTCTACAAACCAACATGGCTATTAATATCTAATGATCTCACCTTCAAATACTGAGTGGTATTTGCAAAGGGCTCCCAAGTGCCTGCCTGGAAGACCTTGCTGAAACATGTTTTTCTGCACCCAATGCCCACACAGCCCTGAAACAGGGAGGGGAGTGATGCTGTGCTTGGATCCCTAACACTTCATTCAACACAGACAAAAATGCTAAGGAGAAACAGGCTGTTCAGATTTAAAAAATAGTTTTGTATAAAAGTGTAACAATTTCCCTTTTTTTTTAATTAAAATGAAAGTTTAATTACATCTGAGTAACTCAAGGCAATTTTCAAGAAGCTGGAGACTTTTTGTTCACAGTGTTCAAGATTCAGCATCTCACTCTTAAATTTATCTGGTTTCCAGTGAAGAAATTATTTATGGCTAGAACCATTTGATTAAATGGTGGTGCACTGGAGAACTTACCTGCAACCAGTCCTGAAAGAGGTGTCTTGTAAGGTTAAATTTTCTACAAATCCCACAGTGATTACCATTCATCCAACAACTGAAGTGCCTGCAACATAATAAAGCAAATAGAAAAGTCTACACTTTATGCAGTTAAAAGAATTTTAAAAGTGTAGCTAATTTTTCTACTTGGCTTTTCTCTCCAGAGAACAGGGAAAGAAACACCACTAGGACCACTGCTGCTACCCTAGATTTACACACTCTTTGCTTTTGTATCAGCCATAGCATCTGGGAAATGTTTTTAAACCCTGTCAAATAGATAGTGACCTTTTCTTTCTTGCAGCTTGATGGGTATTCCCCAAAAAATAAACTCAATTTGATTTCTTGACATTTCTTCTGCTCTATGCCCAGGTTACCCAAAGGCCATATCTATATGGTAGAGAAAGAAGAAAGAAAACAAATCACCTTCTCAGGGCTCTGAGGCTTTGCATTAACCCAGCTTGGAATGACAATGGCCTCTCTCCTGCACTCTGCAACACCTAACAGTGCCTCTCATCTTTGGTTTCTGAAATTAAATTCCAAAGATTTTTGGCTTTATTTTGTCCTAGTTTTGCTTGCTCCTTCTGGCTTTTATTTCACTATGAGTCTTCATTTTCACTGACTTGAAACTGGAAGAAAATCAAACCCTATGCCCAGACTGGAATGCAGGAAACCTTGCCTCTGTTTAAGAAAGGCTTTCTATTTCTATTCATGTTGCTAGAAGTGATTATTTGCTTAGGATAAAAGGACTTGACTTTTGATATAAAGGTAAATATTCATTTCTTAGACAATAACACCCCCTTCATTTAATACAGGTACAAAAGACATTTTACCCAGAGGAAATGACCCAATAATTGTAGTGTCCAGGCTTCTTGGAGGCAGGTGTTTTAGGCTGCTTTTGAGAGAAGAAACAGCCCAGGAGGGAGTGCCAGTTCAGTATCACCAGTCTTCTGCTTCTTGCTAATAACTGATGCTTTATAGTCTGCCTTCTGTGTTTTTCCTTTTTATTTCAAAGCAGGTGTGTATGTAGGTAGACATGGCATCCCAACAGGACTTCTACTCTTTTCCATCCATTCTCCACAACAAATCCTAAACTGTCAAAAAGTTGCCTTTAGCAACATTTACTCTGCCACGACAAGAAACAGCTAGATGGAAATAACACTGAGGCAGGTGCCAGGGAAACCCAGCCAAAATCCAGCTCTCCTAGCCACATGGCTGGGCTCTCAGGACAGGCAGGAAGCAGCCTGCCAGTGGAAATGGGGCTGCAGGTGTGCTCATGAGCCTAAGCATGGCACTGAGAACACCACCTGTAGGAATATCTCTGCCAGAGACAGGTGCAGCTGCACCAGAGCAGCACCATCAGCTGTACCATCACTCAGCAGTACCATCAGGCAGGCAGCATGGCAAACTGCATGAGGGCTCTCTTGTTTTCCACACCATAATACATGAATTAGTCACATTTTTCTGGGTCTTCTGCAGGTAATCCTAAAAATATTTTCACAGCCAATACTTGTTAAATTATGCATGGTGTTTATTTTCACTCCTCTGCAGTTCTGCCATCTTTCATGAATATGAAAAGGAGAGCTCTAGGGAGCTGTCTTTCTTTTTTGATGGCAAAATTTTCCAGGATGTTCAGTCTGGTTATACAGTTCTGTACTTGTGTTGTTGCTGACGTTTGCTTGAGCAGGAGTTCTTCAGTGAGTGGGAATCACCTGCATGAATACAGGACAGGTCTGCACTGCCTGGAGATCACTGTGAATGCCTGAACCACCTTGAAACATCTCAAACAACATAACAGAGTCCAACAATGCCGAAGCCTCAAAATAATGGCAAGGCTTAGATGTAATGAGTGATGCCTGTCTGCTAGGGGACAGAGCTGGTGTTCCAGCAATGGTGAAGGATGGGGCACAGTCACAGTCAGAAATGTGAAACCCGTAATATATATTCTTTTCTTCTATTTTCCAAGAAAAAGTGCCTGTGGCTTTCTCTTGGAAGCACTGGTACATCTTCAGGCTCTGGTCCTCAATATACAGGCTCCATGTTCCCAAATGTACTTGCTCTGGGAAAACGTAGGAACATGAATTTCCCATCTCTGGAAGTGTTCAAGGTCAGGGTGGATGGGGCTTTGAGTAACCTGGTCTAGTGAAAGGTGTCCCTGCCCATGGCAAGGGGATTGGAACTAGATGGTTTTAAAGCTTCTTTCCAACCCAAACCATTTGATGATTCCAGGATTCTATGATTCTTTGCACAAACAGGTAACATCAGTCCAGGAATGTACACAGGCATCGTACTGCTTTGCAAAACAGACCTTCAATCATTTATGAGGCATGACTGAAACAGCAACTGAATTTCCTACTGCTGGTGTAAAACCATGATAGCGGATGTTAAAATCTTGCTTTTTCTCAGTTGTTGCCATACTGAGATTAAGAATGTGTCAGTGAAAATGAGGTCCAAAATCTGCAGCTGGAATTTTCAGAAACACTCAGAGCCAGATTACTTAAATTAGATCCGGGCTAGAAATCCCTAATTGTCATATATTTTCTGAAAAAAAAACCCCACCCCAGTTTTCTAAAAGCAAGTGCACAAACTCCACGATAATTAAAATCCTTATTGTTTTTTTTCAAGAAACCCTTTGAAAAAAGCTTCCAGCAAAAATACTTATTCTTAAACAAGTAAGTATTTAAATTCATACTTGCAGTTCAAAATTCAAACAGTTCACCCCTTGAACTATTTAGAAATTCTGAACAAAAATAAAACTAAGTAAATATCACCCTCCCAAAAAGTAAATAAAATAGTAATATATGGAGAGGAATCTGTCTGTTCAGCAAAACTTTCCCACAGTCAGCTGGGCTGCCTGGGCTGAGCCTGCTGATGGCAGGCGGGGCGGGAGCCATGGGAGCAGATGTAGATGTCTAGCGATGGAGTGAAACAGGCACTTCCAGGACATGATATGCCTCATCCCAGAGCAGTTGTCTAAAATAGATCAGACACATTGCAGCTCCTAAAATACCTGCTCCTTTTCAACTTTGGAGCAAGCTTGGGTGGCAGGCTCTGACGAAGGAGTCTGGATGATGTAGGGGCTGTTCTTAAAGGCAGGTGGGGCAGATTCCAGCCAGGAACAAGATGGCTCTTCATATCCAATCCACTGCAGTGGCATGTAGCTGTAGCAGAGACAGGACAAACTCCACACCAAAGGCAGGGGAGAGTTTGCTGTACTGCTCTGTTTTATGTTTGGTCTCAGTGTATTGATAATCTCAAACATTTATGATATTAATAATTCATAGCATCAAACTATTTTAGTGCCTTAAGTTAGCCACTGTCTCATATTTCTCTGCCTGTGGAACTATGTCCCCAGGGACCATTTGAGGCATCACACTGCCAGCACATAGTGTCCCTGAGTATGGCTGCTGTACCCAAGTGTTTCTCTTCCTCTGCAGTTTCCAGCCAATGCACTCCGAGTTTATCATCTTATTAGTCCCCTGGTACCTGGTCCTCCACCTTGCTCTGCTAGATACAATTTGATTCCTGCTACTTCAGCCCTCTGGGTCATCTGATTACCACCCCACCACCTGCTCCTGGACCAACAAGACCTGACAAGTTTGTGTCAACACCAGATTTAATCGGCACCCTCACATACTGAGGTGATACCTGAAGGGCTGACCCCAGAGCATACGATTTAAAGAAGCTGTCGGATTCTTTTCCCCAAACTGAAAAAAAAGTATTAAATCTTAAAAGTATTCTAAAAGTCCTTAGACAGTCCCTGGCAAATTATGGCTTGTCATACTAAAAGGATAATTTTATGACTTGCTCTTTTTAAAAACAAATTCCATATAAATGACCTCAGTATTATATAGGATTATACCAGTAAAATTCTGTATTTATCATATGTATTAATGCATTAAACAATTATTTTCCTATAGAAATCTTTCAGTATTGCAGTATGACACAAAAGTGTTGTAGTACTGATTCCTAATATCTTGCCAACCATCCCAGTATATTGAGATCATAATTATTTACCATTCAGCCTCCATAGCAACACTGAATGTAAATATATTTCCTAACATTCTTATAAATGGAGATAAAGGCTTTGCACATTCCAGCTGCGAACATGCCAGGAGAAGAAACAGGGACTCCATCTGCCATTGTGTTTGTTCAGTTGTCTGAAAAATTCAAACACAAATTTAAAGGAATATTGCATTAAAGAAAAGGGATTTTATTCTTTGAAAAATTCAAGGTTTTGGTCAGCTTCTGGTGCTCTCCTAGTCCATTTAGAGCTGCTGCTGGGCAGGATAACAGCATTGATCCTCTGGTTTTGCTGCAATTGCTGCTTTGTCCAAGCATATTAATTGTCAGGATCAGTGTGGTACTGTCAGATTTCTGTCCGGGGTGTCCCTGCAATGCCACACCTACCCCGCAGAGCCAGGCACTGCCAGTGCTCACCGTCAGCTGCTCGCAGCAGCAAAGGCAGCCCCACAGAAATGCTGAATTAGCATGGGAGGTGGGGAGTGCTGAGTGCACTGAGAACAAACACTCATCCATCATCCTATAGCGCCAGGCTCGCTATTCCCTAGTTTATGTATTCTGCCTGCAGTGTTTCACAAACAGCAGCATCATATTAAGATATTTTATAAACCTTCCCAGCCCACCAGCATTATGTGAGTTTTGGCTCCTTTGCGGAGGTGGCAGGAGGCTGTACTTTTAATGAGTTTCTCTGCGACTTCTGTCGGGAACCAGGAACTTCCTGCAGTAGTGAAACAGAAGAATCCAACACTGAAATTAGCTGCTAGCAAGAAAAAAATGGCATAGTACTGGAGCCTGTTTCTCTTGTCCTTCCCAGCAGCTCTGTGCCAGGTTAACCCTTGCAGGCTCACATGAGATACTCCGGATGCAAAGGGGTATAAAGGAGCTCGCAAGTAGGTTCTTGTTTCTCTCTCCTCTAATCTAAGCCTTTGCATATCAAAGCAAGTGCTTGGTTCGGCAATGTGAGCAGTACCTGTGCACTTCCTAAAAGCAATTAAGAACCCAATTTAAGAACCATCAAACAGGCTCTGCCAATCCCCAGGAGGCAATGATGTTTAGGCATGTAAAAACAAGACAGTTGCTTCCTCGTCACATTCCAGAGATGGAATTAATAGTTCCAGATATTTGCCCTAAAACAAAATCAGGAATTAAGCCTAACATATCCAGTCCCAACACTGGGAAATCTGACTTGTCTTGCAGGCACCAGGAGGGGTGAGTGCATGCAGGAGAAGCATGACATTGTTACACATTAGGCCATTCTCTTTTCTTATTCTCTTCTGTGAATATTATGAGGCAGGTTACGAAGAATGAATACAACTGCCCACAGATTTGCCCTGTCCTTTAGCAAGCTGCACCCAGGTGCTCCCTGTTTGCCACTAAGCACTGCTAGTAGTGATGTGCCTGAACCAGAAGCTGCAGCTAAGGAACAAGCTGCAGCCAAATGCCCACTCTGCAAAGAGAACACATGGACAGACTGATGCAAATTCAGGTATCAGTGGCTCCCATAATCCTTTCTAGGCAAGAAGGATGGTCAAAAGAGCTAACAGGTCTTTTCTATTTGGAATATCTATAAGCCTGAACATTATGCTGAATTGATATCCTAAAATAGTACTTTGGGACATTACTGGGAATGTCCAAGCAGCAGAACAAGGTGCGGATGTGGCACCTTGTCACCACATGCAGTCTCATGCCTGGGAGCCTCCCAGGGAGGTGGCTGTGCCAGCCAGCTGCCTGCAGCTTGCTCAGCACCGTGCCAGGCACAGCTGAGGGGATCCCAGATCTGGAATGTTCAGTACTTGCTGGGCCACACTGTGCTCCATGTCACAGATGTGCCTCTTCTGGCCTTGCTCCACTGGCAATGTGATGCTTCTGACCTCCCAGGGATAATACCTTGACAGGTCTTTGTGAAAACCAGGTATTACCGCAGTGGGAACATTAGAATGAATCGCAAGACAAGGTAATTTCCAGAGAAATTACGAGAAAGAAATGTTATGAGAAAGAAAAAGCTTCAGGGAAAGGGGCAGGAACATGCTGCTGCTGCTGGGAGCAATAGGACAGCATGACACCATGACCTTGTTGGCACAGCATCTTTCCAAATATAGGACTAAGGCTGGAGTGGGGAAGAGTGAGCTCTCCAGTTTTGGTCACCCACAGTTGTTTCTTGACTCACAGTCCCTTGCAAGCTGAAGTATGTGCTGTCTTTGAGTTTTCCCTCCCAACCCAGAGCCTCATGTGCCAATCTGCCTGCCCATGCCATCTGTGATCAGCTGCAGATGGCTGGGCTCCTGTGCCACTCTGCAACAGGGCTTCTTCCCTGTGCCGTGGCCCCTCATCAACTTAACATGCTACACATTAGGTTTGATGTGTTAGGATAAGCCCACATGTTCCCTGCATGGCTCAGCACAGTGATATCTTCCCAGTGGAAAAGAGGACACTGGCATGGCAAGTAATCAGTAGATTGGGCCAGAGCTAGGCAGTAAGCACATCTGGGGTGACCACAGGAAGAGAAGCAGAACAGCTGCATCACTGTAGAAAGGTTTGCTAATTTTTTAATTTCAATTGCCTATATACTTCTCAGCATTGATCAGGAAATCACACATAGTTCTATATGGAGGAAAAAAGAATCTTATCAACCTGTGATTTTATGCAAACTAATCAATAAATGGTGTTTGAATTGTAACATTTCTAAATCCCTAAACTGGTAGCATCCCTGCAGTCTGATGTCAGCAGAGCCCTGTACTCAGCCCAAACCCCATCTGTCATCCTGTCTGTAATTCAGTCTTGCTCAAAAGATGAAACATCTTTTCAAAATTCATAACGGTTAGGGAAATGGAAATAGCTACATTTTTATTCAGCCTCTTTTAATATTTTTTCTTTGGCTTTCTACCCCCTGCCCCATTCTGAGAGCATAATAACCACTAGGAAAAGCTCTTTCAACAAGCATCTCTTGATTCTCTGGTGCTTGGTTAGGACAGACCTGTGCTATTCCTTTCCTTTCACCCTCTTGTGACCAGATGAGAATACGATTTTGCTGTGGTTTTCTGAAAATTTAGGATTTCACTTGAGCACTTCTAGCCTTCCCTTCTAGACACTTACATGAGAATTATTTCTACTGAAACATTCTTTGAGCAAAAAAAAGAAAAAAAGTCACTCTTCTTATTTAAGAAGGAAAATCACCTTTTATCTACAGTGGAGCAGGGATCCTTCCTTTGATCTTACACCTAGGAATAGTGCAAAATAATTAAAAAATAATGATAGGAAAATCCTATCCATATGTTCACATTTTTGTTAGCAGCCTGGGTGGGGCTCTGCACATTCAGCTGAGTTTTGCTGGCATTATTGAGCACTGATTTTGCTATTTGGGGGAGAAAAATATGCCTCCCCCCCTCTCACCTGTCAGTACCTGTAATTTTCTAGCTAAGCTCTTTGAACAGTAGTGTGCTTTCCCCAAAAGCCATCTCTCCCCCACCCATTGCCTGGTCTCACACTAATACCATGGGCCTGTCTCTGTCCTTGAACATCTGTCTCCTGCAAGCTCCATCTTTCCATTTACTTTGCTCTGGTGCAACCTTGGAATGCCTTGATGCCAAGTTTTTGCCAAGGTTGTCCAACCAGCCTGGAATAAGAGTAGACATAGAGCTTGACTCTGCTATCCTCAAGGTCCTTCTTTTATTATTAGACTTTGCTCACTGTTTGGCTACCATGTTTGAAACCCAATGTTTGAAACTGAAATGTTAGCTCCACCTCAGCCTTCCTATTACACAAACCAGGTGGAAATCTGCTGATCAGGACTCCCATGTACTTATACCAGGCTAGGATTTCAGCTGGCTGTCTCTTTGAAACACATCTTTCAGGACTGGATCCTTGCCACACACTTCTGGGGAGGTCAGTCCTTGGGAAAGGTCACTGGCAGCTTCCAACCCACCTCCTTTATTGTTTCTTGTGTTTCTGAAATCCTGTACTGACAATGCACTGGAGTACAGAGATAACCTTTGGTCTTCAACCAGTACACTACAGTGAAAACTTGAGCCAAAGTGTATCACTGGATTTTCACGAGGACACCATACACAGTGCAATCTCACCTCAGAGTAATGCCACTTTAAATATTAAAGAATGCAGCATTTCTTTGAAGATGTCTGTCACAGTCTGCCACTGTAAAAACACAGGAGCACACTGCCAGCAGTGGGACAAGACAGATGCCCACCATGCCTTCCAGTGCTTGTGCAGATTGCGTACAGCAGAGAGCCCACCTCTGCTCCTCTGAGCTCTCGCTCCAGCCGTGCAGCAGGAGGTGTGCTGTGTGCCAGGGCAAGCAGTGGGATTTTGCCACATTCCACTTAGCTCTGCAGCTGAGACGGTTTAGAAAGATCTGGGTCAGGTTCAAAGGAAAAGCACTTTAGCAGTCAAAGCACTCATTTTTTTTTCAGGATGCATTTGTGAAAACAAGGCATAATATACAGCCAGGAGAATCTCTCACCCTGTCCTCAGCAGAGCTCACAGACCCTGGAAAAAGCACAGCTCCTCGTCCTGCAGTCTATCCTGCTAGGACACTATGGCTCTGACCCATACAGTGTTACAAAAGAGCCCAGAGAGAGCAAAAAAAAGGAATACAGGGACCAAATGCTTTCTCCTGTACTATACAATACCTTACTGAGTCACTCTGTGAGTGTTACTGTAGCTTTCTGAGATTTTTTCCTGTTGGTAAAAATGAAGCTGGTATTACAATTTTCCTCACCAAGTCCTTCCACTGGTCAGTCATGCTTTTGCGTTAGCAGTTTTGTTATCTTTAATGTTACATTTGCATACCTGGATCCTATGGCCCCTATTTACTTCTGGCTTGACCTCCTTGGTCCTATTCCCTTTGTATCCAGGATAATCGCAAGCATCTGCTACCCACAGTCAGCAGCTTTTGCAGATTATGCAGCTTCTGAGAGAGTGTTGGCCTATTTTATTTTGTCAATATGAAGACAGAGGCTGTGTTTACCACCCAAGCTGCTGCAATGCCCTCTGAGATGTATTCAGGCAAATGTGTGTCTCATGTTTTTGTACTCTGCTGGGTACAGAAATAGAGAGAAGAAAATTCTGTGAAGAAAAGACAAAAACTAAGTTTGCCTGCTAGTGAAAGTCTGTACTTTAAAAATATCTTGATACAAACAAATAAATAATAAACTTGGGGTGCTTTGTAGGATGACATTGCATTAGAACTGGGTACTTCAAAATAGCCCAGAAAAAGGGGGATCTAGACAGTGCTGCATGATGTTGGTGGTCTGGAGAGAAACAAACAAATGAGAATATATGGATTTGGATCCCAGTTTTGCAGGTGAAGTCCAGCTCTTGGAAAAAAAAAAAGACAAGTGAGAGACTGAGAGCGTGCTGTGACACCTGACTGACTCAAAGACAAAACACTTATTTATTCAGCACAAATGATCTTATTTTTCTTTTGTTTTCCCCTTGGGGAAATACAAGGTAGTTCTGTTGGTAACACTATATTTATCTGCAGATTCACTGGTGTGCTTGGGCTAGGTAACTTCCCCCATGTAAGCTGAGGCCTGTGGTAATGAAGAGAGCAGTCAGCAGTGTGAGAAAGGTAAGAGTTCACCTGCCAGAAAGTGATAGTAGCAGGGAAAAGGAGATTTTCAGAATTCAGGTCCGTGGGTAACTGGTTCCACATGTATTTCATAAAACAGCTTTTAGATTCTAAGTTTTACTCATTTCTGACTAGCCCATATCATCACACTTTGCCTTTCATATTTGCTTGCTTGCCAGGTTATATTACTTGTTAAAAAGACCTTGCCTCTAAGGCTTTCTGTGCCCACTATCCTGCTGCCCAAAATGGCAATATTCTCACCTGTTCCTGAAATGTCGAGATGCATTTTTTTCTCTTATGGGATAGAAATAATTTCTGAAAACCAGACATTTAAATACTCAGATAAAGTGAACACCAAATCTCCTATTCCTATTTTTATTTTCATTTTCCATATTGTATTTTTATATGTAGCATCCATCGGCACAGCCCCAAGATACTAAAAGGAGATAGTATAGCTAAGGACAGTATTGTGACAGTTCTGTGACCATTATTTAATAGCAGTTTACATTTCATTTTCATGGAAACTCATTAGTAGTGATCTTTTAGATCATCTTCTGAAGGGTTGTCCCAAAAAATTATGTTCTGTAGTCCTGACAGACAGCTTTTGAGTTCCATCCAGCTTTTAAAAGTTGTATTAAACAGCTAGGTAAGACAAACCAGAAGGTAATTTGTATCACCTCATTTTAGCCATTTGCAAAGCTATCCCACCAAAACCCCCACACCCTGCCCAAACCCTGCAATCTAATTCTTCAGTGAAATAGTTTAGAAGATTGGAAAAAAATTCACTAAAAAGCCTTCACAGAATACCTGAAAATAATTTGATGAGCTGCTGAACCACACAGTTTCTCATCTTACCTGTCTTGAATTTGTTTGCACTCACTGCCATAGATTTATATCAGAAATTTGCAATTGGAACAAATGTCTGAGACAGATTACGTGGATTACACTGGTGACATCCTGTCAGCTGGGTCATTGTGTTTCACATCATGAACTGCAGATGTGCAACTGAGCAAGACACAACTTTTAATGCAGCAAGGATTACAGCAAATGACAACATAGATTTTGTATATAGTATGCTACCTTAAAAAGAAACAATAAAAATTGGACTATTTCTAAGAAATGAAGTGGTGTTTTCTTTGTAGAAATGTTTGTAACAGTGTAATAGATTGACCTTGGCTGGATGCCATGTGGCGTCCAAAGCTGCTCCACCCTTCCTCTCCCCAGCTGGACAGAATACAATCAAAGACTCCTGGCTGGAGATAAGGACAGGGAGAGACCACTCACCTGTTACTGTCACAGGCAAAACAGACTTGACTTGGGGAAATAATCTGAATTTATTGCCAATCAGATCAGAGTAGGATAGTGAGAAATAAAACCAAATCATAAATCACCTTTCCTCCCTTCTTCCCAGGCTTAACTTCACCGCTGATTCCTTCTCCCCTCCAGCAGCAGAGGGAAACAGGGAATAGGGGTTTTGGTCACTTCACACCAAGACCTTGTCATGTGAAACCAATACAAAGAGTGCCAAATAATCCAGAGAGATATATATGCACATGCTGATGTCCCTGTGCTCCTCATTGTGCTCCTCTCCTCAAACTGCAGATTGAGCATTTAATTTTTTTCATTCTCAACTACCGATGCCCCAGACTCAATTCTTGTACACATGCAAAATAAGAAGCAACACCATTGGTTTTGACAGTTTTGCCCTTCTAAAAACCAAACTGCTGGGGAGAAAGCAAAATTCCACCATTTTCATAGCTGCTCCTCAGGTGTCCCCACTGCAGGCCCCAAGGAAGAGCAGAGGGGTGCAGTGAACTCCTGCTGACCAAGAGCGCAGGATGCAATTTCCCCACTGCAACAGGAAACTCAGCACAGATTCATTTGCCCTGCTGAGAAGCATCCTCTATATTTAATGCCAAAACATGGCAAAAATGAATGGCTCTGAATGCCTTGTCACATCTCAGGTAGCCTCATTCAGTCTCAGGGTGGAGTGTCAGGATGGGTTATTAGTTTCTTCCCGTCCTCCTCCCCAGTATGCCCCTTTGGGACTGCTAGTCAGAGATTTTGCAAGAGGACCTTTAGTTTGAGATGCACCACAGAAATGTCAGATTACATAGCAACTTCCTGATGGAAGATAGTCCTTTTCCTCACCACCTGCAGGAATAGTTTCAAGTAACTTGCTGTTGTTGTCAGCTGTTGTGGTTTAAGCCCAGCCAGCAGCCAAGCCCCACACAGCTGCTCATTCACTGCCCCACCAGAGGGACTGGGGAGAGAATCAGAAGGGTAAAAACTGGAGAACTTGTGGCTTGAGATGAAGAAAGTTTAATACAGAAAGCAAAAGCCACACACAGAGGCAAACCACATGAAGGAATTAATTCACTGCTTCCTGTGGGCAGGCAAATGTTCAGCCAGCTCCAGGAGAGCCCCATCAGGTATAAGAGTGACTTGGGAAGACAAAAGCCACCACTCCAAATGCCCCTCCCTTCCTCCTTCTACCACCCACTTTAGACACCAAGCATGATATCAGATGGTCTGGAGTCTCCCTTTGGTCAGCTGGGATCACCTGTCCTGGCTGTGTCCCCTCCCAGTCTCCCACACACCCAGAGTCTCCTCACCAGCACGGCAGCGTGAAAGAAGAAAGAACTGGCCTTGGCTTCCAGCACTGTCAGTCTGTCACCTTTTCTGAGCTCCAAACTCTCCTGAAAATGTAAATGGAGACAGTGAGGATAAGAGCTAAATGCAAAACTGGTGTCTTTTTTTTGCATCAAAATTAAAAAATTATATCATCTTTAGTAAGAACTTCCATTATTTTGAAGATTAATTTCACCTATGAGAGATAAGTCCATTGCTACTAATGGATTTTTTTTTTAATCAGGAAAGAAAATAAACTAGCAGAGAAATTCTAGGATAAAATAAACCCATTTAATTAAACTATAGCATTCCATATTAAGTTTGTTGTGGTTTTTTTTTTTTTTTTTTTTCTTGTGCTTGAGATGCTTCCAGCCAAAGATCTGGCAATTTATAAACAAACAGATCAAAGTGTTGCGAACATCTTTCTCCTTTCCAAGAGTGGATATAGAAACAACAGCCTAAAAGGGAACAAGCACAGAATGATCTCTACAGCTGCTGCAAGGACTGCCTACTCAAAGTTGGAGTTATGGGATTTTAATGCGTCATCTGACCTTCCAAAAAGTGTAAGCTCATACTTATGATCTCCTTCAGAGAAGAAACTAGAATTGTCTGCATTTGTTCCTAATGTTTGACATCCTGGAAGTGAAGACTTAAAATAATTCACATGGAAATTGCATCTAGGCATGGTATTACATTTTTTCACACAACCCATTTCTTCTCTCTTTAATATGTCTCATCCAAAAATAATGATGCTAAATGGCACTAAGAGGAAAAACCTTACCCAGACAAATTGTTTGACTGCTAAAAACCCACTCTACCTGCACACCATCTCTGTTCATTTAGCATGAACTGAAACGGACATGAATAAGTGAAAAACACACTTTTCCTTCCCTCCTTCTTCCCATTAGAAACCATGAGGGTGAAAAGAGCTAAAGGTAAAATTCTTTATTGCTGAAGGTTATTTGGTGCTTCTCCAGATAATTATTACTGAATGGACCTTGCTAAGTTTTCTTTTATAAGGAAGGATCATTTGTACAGGACACTTGCAATGTGAATTCCAGCACTGGAAGTGCTTACCCATGTGGATATAAAGCTGTAGGAAAAGAAATGTAAACAAAACCTGGAAGTCCATGGAATTTCCTTGTACTTGATGTTCAGACAACATAGTTGTGGCCTATCAGGCAATGCAGCTTTATTAAATTGCATTGATTGGGGATAAAAGAAAATTGAAAAACAATGAGTGAATAGCAAAAGCAGTTTCCTGTGAGAGTTGAAAGGAAGGACATGCTCACTCTGATGATACTGTGATTTTGAAGACTAAAGACCCATTTTATTTCAGCTGCTCCATATTTTCTCTTACACAGTTCTACTGCAATTTTTTTAACATCTCCTAAGCTGCTATGAGCTCAATAGTGTTCTTAGAGGGATTCTGACTCCTTTTTCCTTCCCATGAAAAAAGATGATACTCTGAAAAGAAATAGGCAGCATGTTTCCTTCCCAGCACCCTTGTTCCTGTCCTTGTCTATTTAATTCAAATTTGATTTATTTAAGGAGTTTTGGAGCTGCTTAAATAAAATTAAATTAAAATGATATTCTAAAAAATATCTAAATTCAAAATGAGGACAACTCATCTTCTCCTCCTCCAAAAAATACAAAATGCCAGTTTTGGCTTGAGCTCAGTCCTTTCACTGTCTCTTGATATGCCTGGGAGGGAATCCACTCCAGACCAACCTTCAAACATCTCTGTGGCTTTGAGTTGGGAGATTTTTCAGGCCATGAACAGCCTTTCCCTAAGAACCATGCTACTCTGGAGAGCAAAGGGAGAGTTTTGGCATGTGAGCATCCTCTCTTGAGCATCTCTGCTACTGACTTGGGAATGGAAATGAAATGTTTCCAGCATCCAGAAAAATTAACACCTTGAGTGGCTTCCTTCTCTGAGCAGGTAACCCCTTTTTGAAGAATTCTCACATTTATTTGATCAGCCCTAGTTCTATTTCATTCAAGACAACACCTGCCTCCAGATCACTGCACAAATATTGACTTTCCACTAATTTTTGAATAGAAAGTGTGAGAAATTTTACCCAACAACCAGACCAATTAACACTTACACAGACTTCTGTCCCTCTTTAAGAGCCTTTTGCAATTTCCCTAAAATTGCAATTTAGGGATTTTTGTCCTAGCTCCTCACATTTCTGTTAGTACTATTATTGCTAAAGAAAAGGAAACATTAGCAATCATAGTAATTGTAATAATAATAAAAGTAATACTGATTAATAAAATTATGATGTCTTACATCTTTCAGTCTATAAAACCAGATTTCATCCTTCTCTTTTTTTCTTCACTCATCTTCCATTCTGGTTTTCCTTCTATCGTCTTCCTCTTTCATGAATTTACTATCCCATTCCTTCCCTTTTCTAGAAATTTTTGCCTCATTGTACTCTGGCCTTGTAACTTGCACTCTGGCCATTTACTTGCTGTTCCTGATCTTTGTTTCTCACACTAAAAGGAACAACTTTTTGGTTCTTCTGGAACCTTCTAAAGACCACTGCTCATCTCACATGCAAAGATGAATAAAAATTCTGATGATAGCAAAGCCTGAGTTAATATCTTCCTGGATCTGTTAGCTTCCAGCAGACTTTCCCAACTGGATAAATGTGTTCATTTCAATATAACCATTAAGCACAAACTTATAATTCTTTGTTGCTCAGAACCACTACCCAGCTGAATGCACAGAAAGAGCACTGAACCATGCAGGAGTATGGAAAAAGAAAAGGAAAGGCAAAAATCCTATAATTATACTAAAATACTCTAAAGCATTTCAATGCACACAGAACTATGTATTGTTCCTAGGTTTACTGGAGCTTGGTTGGACTTCGTGTAGAAGATACTGAACCAAATCACACAGCTTTATTTTAAAATATATTAAAAATAATTTAAATAATTCTAAAGCATATTAAAAAATAAGAACCTGTTTCTTTCAGAAACAATAGACTTAATTCAATATTTGGTTGAACTGATGTTGTCCGAAGGTTAATCTCTGATGTTTCCTTCTCACACAGGTGTGACTCTTACAACATGTCTGAAAGACTCGTGACAAAAATAACAAACGTCGATGTCACTTCCCTATTGTTTTGTCAAGGTCTGTGATTATTTTTTTATCTGCTGCATTGTATGAGGCCTGTGTAGGCAAAATTGTTCTTGAAGGTGGGTCAGCCGATAACGTTCCTCAGTCTCCTCTCATTTACTTTGTATGAATTGCCAGGAAGAAAGAGAGCCTATTTATCTAATGTCCTCAGGAAAACCCTCTTCATAAATATCAGCTGTAGAAAGGCCATGTCAGATAGAAAACCATGTTCCCAACAGAAATCAATGAAATGTGTTTATTTCCAACAAAACCAAATATTTTTTGAAAATTCACACTTTCCAGTGAACAGCTGTTTCCCTGGAAAATTCCTGACCAGCAGTAGCATATGGAAAGACAAGGTCATCATGACTCAGTGTTGTCATCTCGTCTTCCTTGGAGGATTAATATGGATCAGTAATAATGGCAGCAGCCAGAGCAATTAATAATTGAAAAGGTGTTAATGAGCCCATTGATGAAGTCAGCAGAGTCAGAAATTTCTTACTCATTTCTTACTCATAGTATTTTTGCCTCTTTTTGATTCTTTTTACACCACGTGCTGAGCAAAGAATGGAGCTTGTCTCCTTATAAGGCCTGACCATCCTTCATTAATAGAATTATTTTTGGTGATACTATGACTGCAAGCAGATTCGTGGTCATTAAAATCCTGCCTGTGTTTCTCCAGCTGTCCTGCAACCCGTGCTTCTCTTTTGGAATTCCACGTAGTCCATTAATTAAGGGACCTGAGATTATCTTTGTTCTGTATGTTACTTAATTTGTCAAATATGCAGGCTATCAAAGATGGATGGATGGATGACTACACATTTCCAGTCCATGTCTGTCTTCACCCTTCAGGATGAGCAATCCTACCTGGTTAGGCCCTTTACAGTGCTTGCATGGCCTCTAGTAAGATCCACCAGAAAGAGAGGAAAATCTTAATCTCTAGGTTCATGTGCCATCTTTGATGTAAAATCAGCTTGAGCAGTAATCCAGGAAATCCTTGCTAGATGCTCAGGCTGATGCTCTTAATGGTTTTGCTCTGCTGCAGGCTCTGGGCTGGATGGTGTTTTAATGAAATGATTGTGCTGCACAGGGGAGCTCCTGCCTCTCAGATTGACTCTGTAGGGAACAGAAAAAAACCTGCCCTCAGAGTCACCTCTTGTTGGTTAAGTGCAGGATAAGGAATGATAAGGCAAAGGAGAAGCAAGAACTAGCAAGCAGCCTCATTTTCCCACCTGCCTCATCTCTTCCCTTTGCAAAATAATTTCAAAATTACATTCTCCCCACATAAAACATCTTTGGAGCTTTATCAGAGATACTTTAAATTAGAATTTGCAATTTTTTTTATTTTTCACAACTCTACATTTCATTTATGTTACCTGCAAAATGCCACCTGTGCTTGACAGGGATTACTCTGAATGCAACATGCAGATCAAATGGAACATCTAGAGCCCTGAAAAGTGTTCTAAACGTATGCCATAACCACAAAGTTAAAAAAGGGCTACACAGCCTGCAAATCTAAGATTTTCCCCTAAAATTACACAGTGGCCATTAGTAGCCATGTGCCTACTGGAGGAACTTCTGAAGGGCACTGGGCTTCTGTGGAAAGGAGGAGGGAACAAAAAGAGGAGCTAGCATCAAGCTGCAGTTTGTGGGGCTGCAAGCAGAAATTTCTGTTTCCAGAAGGAAGAAACTAATTTGTCAAGATAAGAAATAGTACAGAATAATGTCTCTCTGTTCTCAGGAGCACTGGAACAGAGTACTAAGTGCTCTATCCTACCCATGAGGGCAAATGCAGCATGTGGGAGGGAGCTGGGAAGGACTGTGTGTGGTTGATGGCATGCCATCCAGCTCCAAGTGACCCACTTAATAGCTGCATATTCCCAGCAAACATGACTAATGCACAGGAGGCAGATGAAATACACATGCTCATACTAAGGAAGAAAAGAACTTCAATTATACTGTTCCAGTGCAATAATACCATTAAACTAAAGTTGCACACCAACAGGATGAAAAGTAAAAGCAAGGAGCAACTATAGATGTGGCTGAAAGATGCTGGGCTGTTCAGGTTGGGATCTATGCAGGAGTGCTTCCAAGGACCAGTGCAAAGATGTGTAGTTCTCTCCTTTGCTGATGCATGCCCTGCTTGCTGCTTAATCCTGGGAGATTTTAAATTCTTTCTCAATGGCTATGCAGGACTTTCAATACTTGCTTTTTTGGACAGATTTCCTGCGCAGACTCTTATCCAAACACTTCAGCCAGTCTTGACAATATCCATCTAAGTCCAAAGCAACAAGTGAGTAATTTACAGACTATAAACCAGCTTCATTATTTTTGTTGCTGAGTAATGCATGAAGAAGATTAGGCCTGCAATCACCTATCACTGCATCTGCTTCAATTTTTATTTTCCATAACACTCTGACAGCAAAAAAGCAAAAAAAACCCCCAAAACTCAGAACAAAAACAACAAACAAAAACCCCAAAACCCACAGTGATAAGTAAACTAGTGAGGTAAAGAGCATATTTATACACATAGACAGTGCAAGTAGTTAATTAGCTGAAGGAAATGAATTAAAATTCAGGAGGCCACACATTCTTACTTCCTTTGAAGCTGTTCTTTCATTTTAACCATGTTGAAAGTGCTTTTTAATAAGGTGCCAAAGTTCAAACAGAAAATAGTTATTGTCTTAATGGTTTGAAAAACATATATTTCCCTATAGAACCCTTAGGTCCATTCACTGCACTTTCTGTACCTTCTTCCCCAGCCACCATCTAGGACATGTTTTCAGTTCCTTGGTAGGAGTATAGAAACAAATAGGTGTAGTGCTGGTGAGACCTTAGATAACAATTATCAGTCATAGTTATTGATTACAGGGACCAAAGGCTAAAACTGGAGCCAGGAGCCGAGGCAGGGACTTCACAGAGCTGCAGTACAGCACCAAGGGAAACCAAGGAGGGAGACTTGAGTTGCCTGCAGGCCACACACCCCAGAATGAAGAGTAACACAAGAGCATGGCAAGAGGCTGAGTTCAGAGGGCAGCTCAGCAATACTGCCCATTTTGGCACAGGACAAGAAGTCAGTAGGACTGGGATTAGACTGATTGGAATGAGGGCAGCAGGAACAGAAGCATGGCTGGAATACTCAGCATCTAATGAGATCCTACGAGACTGAAAAGCATTCAGGTGGCTGGCTGCTGCTGTCTGCCTCATGGGATTTGGGAGGAATAGCTGTAGATGGAGATATTTTTGGAGTAAGCAATCAATTTAATGAAGCAGGATTCCTCCAGTTCATTGACTGTCAAGAGCATATATTTGTAAAGCAGTATTTCATCAACTCATATTTTACTATTTAAAAAAAACTAGCGCTTTGAGCATGCTAGACATTCATAAATATTTGGAGCACTGCTTGCCTATGAATTTAGATCCCATTTACAAATTACTTAATTATTGTATTCCTATTCCTTTAATATAAGTAATTCCACTTTAATGCTACAAAATGCTATGTGATGTGTAAGGTATTTTAAATACCATAACATTCTAATGAATATATTCATATCTGAATATCTAATAGGAAACAATGTTTAAAAAAATGTTTTACTGATAGACTGCATAATAAAAATGCAGTAGTTCATAGCAGTAAATGTTTATATTAGTATGTTATGATACATAATATATTGATATGTGAAATCCCATTACTTGAGTGGCTATGGATAATTTAAAATCAATATGTTACCCTAAATGTAAAACTGGTTTGCTAGAGAAATCACAAGAGCCCCAAGGTACAATTTACTTTGTGAACAGACAAATCTTCCCTAGAATTCTGGAATTTACTGAAGACTTGTCATAAAACTTAAGTGTATACTGTTGAATTTACGTAGGACACCTGATTTTTACAGAACAAATGTCCATTCTTGAATAAAAGGTGGGAATATTTTTTAACTATGTCTATATTTCCAGTGATAGCTAATGCTTATAAATTATTTATGTTATAATCATACTATTTTTCAATGTGCACTAGCAGTGAATTAATGACTGGATGATCAGCTATTAAGAAGAAATTGGAGAATCTGGCCTTTGACATATGGGGAAACTTTTTTTCAGAATCCCTTAAGGGATTTTGCAGAAAGGTTCTTTTCACCATGTCTTCTGAGTTACTTGTTATTTTATCTACCATTTATTATTCCTTTTGAGCTGAAGAAAAAAAAAAAGCTATTCCACAGTGATTTTTTTGAGAAGTTGTTTATGTAACAGATGCAGTTTTAGATTAACAAGGCTGCTTTCTGTCTTTTCTCTCTGCACAGTTTCACTGTTGCATCAGATTCCTTCTTTACCTGTACAGTGTCTTGTTTGGATGACCTCCCCAGGCTTAAATGCTGCTTCACAACCAGGTATTTCTAGCTCAATGCAGATTTGTTCACCCAAGGGACACATACACATAACAGTTCTAGACTGTCATCTAGACCTTTCAGGAATCTTGACCATCTTTCTTGTCCTTCTGGCATCAGGTAAGATATGTTCCTGCCTGGAGCAGCAAATTAATGAGAAAAGGTATCTTGAGGACAAAGACCACATCTGTGCCAAAACAATAAAGCTATGTTAAGGGAAAGGAGAAACACATCATATAACATTTGCACATCTGCCCACACCTGGAATTTTGCAACCACCATAAAGTAGAGTAATTCTGGAGCAGCTGAGGAAAAGGGACTCAGGGAGGGGAGCCAGGTGAAATTGAGCAGAGATGTTATGCTTACAGATCTAAACACAAGCCAAACAACCTACTGACTGTATGTATACCCTCTGCATTTCAGGCCCAGACACCACTGTGGCAAACAGGAAGAAAAAAACCAATACTAATCTTGGAAAATAAATATCCTGGGCAATTTGTGTTCCAGGTATGCCAGGGCACTCAACTTTGGCAGTACAAGCTGCCCAGATTGCTTCTAAAGTTCAGCTTTCTGTCCTTCATTTTAGGTGTTGAAAATAGTGCTAGAGAATTTACGTGGATTCATTAAAAGCACACTTATATTTGAGATCATCCTCTAGACCTTATACTGTCAACAGAAAGAAAGAAGCATTTCTAGAGCATAAGTCTTCCCACCTTCCAACAATTAAAACAGCCTGGGTAAATTATGCTGTGCAAAGGCTTATCTTTCTCCATTATTAATGCAACACAGGAAAGCGGAGATATTGAAGTTAAGAACACCTGAAGTCAGGTGGAATTATTTCCACTCTATTTTTAAAGGCTTTGGTTACTTCACTCACCAAACTTCCTCTCCTTTGCTCTTCTCTCATACTTTGCAACTTCTCTTTATTTTTCTGCCTAGTTTCTGCCCTGCATCCTTTTTCAGCTGATGTAGCAATACCACAGAGTTCTTAAGAACCCCAAGTTTGCTTACTGCAGTGGGAGACAGAGAAAGATGAAAAGCAAAAGCATCAAAATAAAGCAACAAAACAGAATGACAAGCAAAAAAGTCAAAGCAGTTTTAGCAGTATCATTAGCTTTTAGATACTGGTATATTTTATAAGAAAACAACCTAAGTTAGGCTACCAATATGATTTGAAATGCATAGAGATTATAAGGCCAAATGATGCAGAAGCAGTCTGCTCTCCTGCAGAACACTAGAATGCTATATTTATAACTGGGACTCAGCATGGCTTTCTAGAAAAAGACCTAATAAATAGCAGAGAATATAGCAAACTTCCACCTCCCCATGAAGTGGCAGACTTTGCATGCAAGTCTGTCATGCAAACCATAGTGAACAATTTTGATTTGCCTCCTCCATGGACATTTTGGAATTAATCAGACGATATGTGAGCACTGTGTGTGTTAGGAATGCTGTGCTAATGTTCTGGTGGTTTTAAACTAATGCTATTACATTGCACTTTTCATAATGAAAACTTTAGCTGAGAGTTTTTTTTGCAGCTTTTCCATCTCACATCCTTGAACATCAAATATCAACAAGGCTTTTATGTAAATATCATAGAATCACAGAATAGTCATCTAGTCTAAACTCCTGCTCAAAGCAGGAACAGCTAGAGCAGGTTGCTGAGGCCTGTACTCAGTTGGGGTTTGAATCCAAGGATTCAAACTGGTGTCCTGTGCCATTCACTCTCAGAGCAAATAAATTTTCTCATATGTTTAAATGCAATGTACCATATTTCAGTTTGTGTCTGCTGCCCATTGTCTTTTCACTGGGCACCACTGAGAAGATCTGGCTGTGTCTTCTTTATTACCCCCAGGCAGGTGTTCATAAATACTGATAAAATTGCCCTTAGCCTTCCTTCTCAAGACTAAACAGTCTCAGCTCTCTCAGCCTTTTCTCACAGGAAAGATGTCCCTTGCTGAAGGGCCAGGACAGGACTCAGCACTACAGATGCATCCCACCAGGGCAGGGCAGAGGGGAAGAAACATCTCCCTAGACCTGAAGAAACCCAGAAGGCTGTTGGGTCCAAACTTTCACCCTGTCTTCAAGGACCTGGAAGTCCTGAAAGCAAATCTTATTTGTGCAAATTGAGGGAAAGGTGGCATTGTGTATCTTGGCCATTTTTGTGTCATTTGTTTGTCTTATTCAATACAGGGCCCTTCCTGCTGAGACACTTGTAGAAGCCCTTCTGGTGGCTTTTCATGTCTCCCTTAATAGATTCAAGTCCTGGTAGGCTTTGCCTTTTCTAATGCTATTCTGGCATGCTCAGACAGCATCTCTATATTCCTCACAGGTTACCCATCCCTACTCCCACCTCTTGTGATGCTTCCTTTATATGACAGTGTTTTTCCAGGAGCTCATTGTCCATGAAGACCTCCTGCCACCTTTGTTCGGCTTTCTGCAAATCAGGATGGACTGCTCTTAAGTTTTGAGGAGGGAGTCCTTGAAAAACTAGTAAACTCACCTGGACCTCTCTTCTCTGCAGGCCCATCTCCTATGGGATTCATCTAAATAGATCCCTGAGCAGGCCTTTTACCACAAAAAGTGGGAGAGTTTCCCTTATAATGTTGTTATCTTAGCACTTTCTTATTTGGGTGTATATGCTTGAGGCCCCCTTCAGTCCTGCACTGCTGGTTTCAAGGTCTCTCTTGTTCACTCTATGTCTTTTACTTGTCAGCCCAGCCCATTCCTTCCTCACTTGACTATGGTTGTCCTTTCCCTCTCCCATCTTTCCCATTTTCAAAATATCTTTACTACATTGGCCAGCCTGTTGGCAAAAATGTTTTTGGTCTGCCTACTATGGTGGGATCCCATCTCTTCCTCTATGATCTTTGATCCTCACAAAGGACCCAGGCTCATTAAAAAAAATAAATCTCTGTTCATTGACACGAGCTGCACAACCAAGTGTTGATCCAGAGGATTCATTCACTCCACAATAAGCCTTTCCCCCTCACCAGCAGGATCAAGAACAAACCCATTTGGCCCCCATGTTCTCACCCACAGTCACGCAGACACACTCCATACACTTTATATCTTCCCTGGTAGCAGCTCTGGTGTCCACCTGGAAGCGTAGCTGGGGTCAATATTCTGAGGACAAGGCAAGCCACATCAGTGTCTCCACAATGTCCCAGATTAAGCCTCCAGCAAGTAGCAAACCTCCCACCCAGTTCAGGTGGGTAGATGGGGGACTTGAGCAATATCAATATCCAGCAGAATCTTCTGATCAAAAGTGTGCTGTGGCTATTGCAGTAAACAGGATTTAAACATCTGAGAACTCCATTGGTACAATCTCTTCCAGACACCCTCTGGGACCAGAACTGGGGTCAGCCCCTGACAGAGTCTCCTAAGAATCTGTAAGCAAGATACTGCAGCCATTGACCCAAACTCAAAGATCTACAGCGGAATATCCTTACCTTTCCTTTTCACTCCTCTCAGCTCTAGTCCCAAGTCAAAGATACAGAGGATGCAGTACAGGAGCAAAGAGAGAAAATGAGCCTTACACAAGAGTTTTAAATGTGTACCATTTCTTACAAATTTACTTAATAAAGTTTGTTCATGACCCTACATTGACATGTTTCAGGCAGCTTCTGCCATGCAGCTGATCAGCCTTTGAATGTCATCTACTTGAAGTGCTGTGTTTTGAATCGTAATTTTGAGGCACTCTTAATTTTTTCGCTGACTGGAGTAGGTACAATTCTTTCCACTTGTATTCTGTACTGCTATGTGGTGCCAAGGCACCTGCCTTCAGGAAAAAAAAAAACAGTTTTGCTCATGCTGCTGAAGAAAACAATGATTTAGAAAAATGCATTGAGAAAAGCAAGTAGTGTCTGCATCCGTGTTTATTGAAGGTTCGTCATGTTCTGAGAAATCAGGCCACAAGAGGGAAAGGAAGTAGCTCTCCTGTGCCAGGTCATACTCTGACTAGAGCTGCTGAGAATTTTACTTTTAAATGTCAAGGCCATAGATTAAATTTGTAATTGTCAATTCATTGAAAATAAACTGCTTGTCCAAAAAGGGTTTGTCTTAGCAAATGTTTCAACTTGCTATCTGTATGGGACAAAAGTGCTAAAATTATCAACGTTTTATTTTAATATCTTTAAATTATAAAAGGTAAGATTTAGTTTTATTATGATTTTAACTGCTAACAATGGAATTAATGCTAATATAGAGATAGTGAAATATAGTGAAATAGTAAGAATAAAACTAAACAATTGAAGATCATCGGAATGGAATGTTTGTAATTGCTCCATCTGTGATTTTTTTTAGAGGAGATAAAGCAGGGAGGGAATTCTGCCCATAAGAACGGGTTATTGTTTTTTCTCCCTTATTTGGGATGCCTTTTTTTTTTTTTTCCCTTATGGCTCCAAACCATTTCCTGCCTCACTGTGAGGCCGAATATATATCCAGGGGTGCTACTGAGTTCTGGCATGGCTAACATGCTCTCTTACTGTGAAAAAACCAAACCAAATCAAACCCAACTCCAAACCATGAAACCTGAAGAAGAACCAGAGTAGTTAAGGGAATGAGCTTTCTCCTTTTATGCATAAGGTATGGGACATCCTTTAAGCAATATATTACTTCCATCCTTATGAGATGAAAGCAAACCCCTTGACTATAACTATCCATTTTCATGGCATTTATTTTATCAAGTGAAGTGACCAATAATACTAGAAACAAGAACCCCTCTGGACATAGTTTTAGTGTTAGATACATTAGTGTTAGATACTGTCTTAGTGGTAGATACATTAGCACCAATGGAAGGCACTGCAAGAGATACAGCTTCTTTTCCTCTTATTACTTAACTAATTTACATATATTATAAAAATATTTTTCTAATGTAATGATTTGATAATTCATCAGCTTTCACACACAGCTTCTTTAAAAAGTCTATTCTACAGTGACATTTCAGTTAGCACTGTTGATTTTTTCCCAATAAAATTATTTCACAGTAGGTACAAAATTTAAAAAACCCCAAACCTGCAGTGAGTGCTAGCCCCCAACAATGACCATAAAAACACCAAGTGTACCATACTTGAGATTTTAACTTCTGTACTACTTCTCAAATAATTGTACATAGATTTCTTCATTGTTTTCAATACACCTGAATAATTTACTTTTTTTGCCCCAGTTTATCACTACACACCACATCCCTATTTTCTCCTCTGTGTTTGGGTTGGGGTTTTTTGTTGTTTGTTTGGTTGGTTAGTTGGTTTTTTCTTTCTTTCTGTTAGTTTTTATTTCTACCTTCTGTATCCATGAGCAATCCCTCTAATGTAAGGAAGAGTCATGATTTAGTCCCTGGACAGTAAAAAACATTGAAAAATTAAAGATGTTAAAGTTTTATTGTATCAAAAAGTATATAGTCTTACTTCAGCATGTCACTTTTTTCAAACCATGTAATTTTTCTTTGTCTTTTATTACAGTATGTCAAAGGTTGCACACACTGTATTTCTTTAGTTTGCTGCTACCCCTGTGTTCCCTGAGGGAAAATTTGCACTCATTTCACAAAAGCAGAAGTGCAAACCAGAAAGCTATGAGAGATGTTCACTCAGCTCTGCAGGGGGATTTGCATGATTTGCCATGTGTTAGTTCAGCAGAACTTTCTATGCTGCCTGTGGCACTGTTTCTAAACTATGACTTGCTTTCTGGGATGATGTGTTTTCCTTTATAAAACAAGTAGCTCCTCAAAAAGTAAACAGTACATGGAAAAACTAAGCAGGTTGTGCCATGTCATTCATTGTCTAGCCATGTAATTTGGAATAATCATCCAGTAAGAGTTGAAAGAATTGCTTTTAGTCACAAGAAAGCAATCTAGTCTTTTTAAAGGCATACTCTGGATTCTCTGTTTTCACTGCGTACTGATAAATCTGGTAGTTCCACACAGGGTTTCAGTGCTGTTTGAAATTGTACTGAAGAAAAGGCATCTCTTTGTGACACTTGGAGTTTTTGCTCTGTAAATAGTTCAGTGAGTGTTCTCATTTCCAGTGACTGATGATAACTTCCATGGTGATTGTAGTTCAGCCAGCTACCAGAGACACAAGTAGACAAGGAGTGCTCATATCATCCATTGCCGTAACTCAGTGCTCACATCTGCCAACAGATTTCAGGAGAGGGTAACCTTGGGCAATTGGTCCTTTGGAAAACAATCAGAGCAAGCTGTTCTGAAATCAACCATGATCAGAAGAGAATGCGTAGTCATAGCTTTTCATATGTTGCAGTTTTGCAGTGCTGAGCAGGACACGAATCCTGTAAAATGGAGCCTTTGTTAGGTGCCAAACCTGTGCCTAGTAGTCTGAAGGGGTGTCTAGGTGTTCAGATAATCACATCCAGGTTCATACTAAGGACCTTTGGCATTTTTCTAGTAGTACAAAAGAGAATGAAAGCAGCTTTAATGTTCAATGAATCACCTGCCACAGTGAAGTTCTCGATCCAAAGTAAGCATACTAAGCTTCATGACCAACACATTTTTCCAAGCTGAGGCACTGCTGCTTTAGCTTAGCTGTAGCCTGAATGCAGCACAAGCACACTGGATACTGTGCTTAGCAAGATTGAGCCTGGATGCCAGTGCCAAACTCATCTGTTGCAACAGGCTGTTACAGAAATACTGGTTTAAACTCCTGCAACAGCATCAGTGCTTGACCTTCTTCAGGGCCCTCCACATACAAACCCAGAGCTGTGCTCCATCCCTGAGTGCCCTCCAGGCCTCTGGAGACAGAAGTCAGTGATGCAAGCTCTGGGGGGCAGGATGCAGAAGGGAGCACTCCTGATAAGTGTTAGGCACTGAGGGAGAGGTCAGATTCCCTGGTACTGTATAGCTCCACGTGTAAGACACTCAACTAGCACATGAGAGACCTGATTCAAACTCTTCTGCTGATTTGAAGCAGCAATTTCACCTCAGGTCACTGTGCCCAGAAGACATATCCCAGCTTCTATGCCATAGGGCAGTTCTAGTGTCTCTTATCTTTATCCCAGCTGTGAGAAAATGTGTCTCTGTGCACTCAGTGACCGCATCTGAATGTTTCTTATGCATGTTCTGAGTATTTTAAAAAAGCTTCAAGATGAAATGTTAAAAAAACCCACACCTACAAGGAAAATATATCTATCTCAATATATAATGCATTCTCAGGTGCCTTTATTCCCATTATTCAAAAAATGGTGTTAGTTTGATATTCTGTGCAATTCCAAGGCAGTACTTCAACTATCCAGACAGTCCAAAACTAAAAGTTACAGAGCATGCTCATGGGAAACACACAAAAAGCAAAGAAAAATATATCAGCCATTAAAACTCAAGTTTAACTTAAGTTTCTTTATATAGCTTTCATGACTGTACAAATGTCAGGATAAGTTGAACCATTTGACAGCAAAACAACTCAAACTACAAAGCTTGCATGTACATACAGTTCAGGTAAGAAGTAAGTTTGTCTTTTCCTCTTTCCACACATCTGTGATGGCAGGAGCCATGTGGAAACAGGACCTGTGTCCTCGTATCCTGTCACTTGTCCCTTTCCAGCTGTTCACAGAAACTGGTTCTTATTGAAAAATGTTTCCATAACTGCTGTTCTTCAAAAACTGCTAAAAAGCCCTTGGTTAAGGACTTTGGGGGTTTTTTTTGTCTCATAAGAAGGGGCTGACTTACTTGACTAATTCAAAACCCAAAAAAGACATTTCTGAATTCTAGTTGAAAAGACATTTCCCTCCAACCTAGAGGAACATTTCCAGCTTAGACATACTTAGACCTGTGCCCAGTGTTTAACTGTGACTGTTGACTACCTTACTTGCTCTATTCCACTCAGCTGGCTTCTGCATGTCTCATTTCTTCTGCACCCCTTCACAAGGGTCACTGGGAGTCACCTCAGAGTTCTGCATGTCACGAGGTGGCAGATCTCAGAAAGACAAGCAAGGCAAGCCACTGCCTTGTGAATCACTTGTTTACAGTTGATTGCCACTTAAGCTGATTGAATAAAGGGAACGCCTGCAATGGCATATAATTGTTGTAGTAATAATAGCAATCGACTGCTCAATTTTACCAAATGCCTTGTGTACATCTCTGCCTTTTTCATATTCCCAAGCACCAGACGCCTTAAAAAAACAAGACATTAGTATCCAGTACAATTTTTAAAGGGTTGCAAGTGGGCATACAGGTATTTTAATTTTAGAATCATGAGGCATCTCCATCTCTGTTTCTCCCTAATTCCTATCACTTGGACTGCACTGTGCAACCCTTGTCCTGGATCCTTCTTTTTCCTCCTTACAGCTTTGTGGTTTCAAACTATTTAAAATTGCATGATCTAAAGAAGCCCACCTTTAAAAATTCAGTGTGCTGGGGAATAGGAGGGCATCCTTAAGTTCTCTCCATAAACTTCTGTCTCGCAGATGGGGTTTATTTGCCAAAAAGACATCTGCTTTTGGGGGCTGAGGTTTTACTGCCAAACACTGGAACAAAGCTGGTGTGGCACCGTACGGAATAGAATCCTTTATGGTTTCCTTGTTCTTAATATAGAATGTGGTGCAGATACTTGGCAGAGACATCACTTTTTCTTATTCTTTTGCTTTCTGCTGTCATTTCCATTATTTAAATAGATACATTTAGGCTGCAGATTGCTTAGACAAGTAGATGGAAGAATTTGGTAAATTCCAAAGAATACACATTAAATATTTTACAATATATCCTCAGCAAACAGCTCTTATGCCATCACACCATGTGTCTGGCGATCCCACCTAATTATATTTGGAATCATTGGCTCATTCCAGCCAAGGGGAGCTGGAAGTCTCAAAGATATTTACATTTCTGTAACTTTGGTGTAGATCACAGATGTCTTCTCCAAGTGTGCTCCGTGCTATTACTCAAGTCCATGAGCATGGAAGAGAAGTCCTAGAGAGGAATGTGCTTTAGGAACGGCTTTGTTGGGAGCTCGGGGTCAGGCAGGACAGGCACTTGCGGCAGACCAAGTCTGGGGCAGTCAGTCAGGTACGGCGAGCCAGAATGGGAGGGAGGGCTGCAACTGTTGCTGCCTCTGGCCGCTCCCCCCAGCCATGGCAGGAATGGTCGAAACTCTGATGAAACACCGCGGGGCTCAGCTTGGTGTTTCGAGGTAAGCCGGTACTGGCCGTGGCTTTGTGGCACCTGTGGCCCGTGTGAATGGAGTTTACCAGCCCGAGCAGCGCCTATTTATGCCCAGGTGCCCTCGGACACTCCCGATCTGGGGCGTGAGGCGGCCCCGGGGCATTGTGGGCACTGGGGGCACCGCGATTGGCGGGGCCGCCCTGGCGGGGCGCGTGTCCGAGGGCGGGGCGGGCGGTGCGCGCGCGGGCACGGCCCGGGGGGGGACACGGGGGGGCGGCCCCGCGCGCGCCGCCGCTCGGGCCCAACCGCCCTCGGCCAACGGCCGGCGCGCGCTCCCGGGGCGGGCGGGCGGCGCGAGGGCGCGCGCGCGCGTTGCCAAGAGACGCGGGCGGCGGGGGAGGGGGGGGTTACGTGGTGACGTTAATTCTATATGAGCGCGAGCGGCGGGAGCGCGGGTCCTTTCACCGCCGGCCGCGCGGCGCCTCCGCCTCGCTGCTCCTGAGTCACCGCCGCCCGCGGGCCGCGCAGGTACCGCCGCGCCGCGGCCGCCGCCGCCGCCCCGGGCTGGGGCCGGGGGGGGCACGGGGGGCGGGCGGGGGGCGCCGGGCCCCCGCTCCCTGGCGGGGAGGCCGCGGATGCCGGCCCGGCCTAGCGGGGCCCCGTGGCCGGCGGGACGCGGGGGGCCGGCGGTGCCCGTGCCACACCGGGTACCCCCACCCTCCCGGGCGGCCCGCGGGGCGGCAGCGGCGTTCTGTCCCGGGCCCGCGGTGGGCAGCGCCGCTCACCGCCCCCCGCGCGTCCCTCCGCCGCGCCCCGCGGAGCCCCGGGCCGCGCTAGGCCGGGCCCGTGGCGTGGCCGGCGCCGGGGGAGGCGGGTCGGCCCCGCAACACGTGGGCGCCCGAGCGGGGCCGCGCTCGGCACGGCCGGGGAGCGGGAGGGCGGCGGGGCCGGAAAGCGGCGCGGGGAGCAGCGGGTGAGTGCCCGGCCGGGCGCGGGGAGGGCGCGGGGAGCGCTCGGAGCCGGCCCGGCGCGGGGCCCCGCGCGGTGTGAGCGCACATGGCGGAGCGGGAGCGCCCGGGCCTTGTGCCGCCTCCCGCGCCTCGTTCCCGCTCCGTGCGGAGCCGCGGCGCGGTGTGCTGTGCCGTGCTGCTGCCAGGGGGACCCAGAGATTCAGCCAGGGGACGGGCAGCTCCCGCGTCCTGCCTCGGTAAAGTGCTGGCCGGGAGTTCAACATGTCGCTTCTCCGGGCGCCTGTTTGGGTATCACCCAAATTGGTGTCCCCAAGGGAGGCTGAGAAACTGCCTGGAAGATTTAGTAACTACCAGTGAAAGTATTATCTTGAGTTCAGCATTCATCTAGATCTATGTACTTATAAAACGTACTCTGTTCCGTATTGAATGTTTAGGGGCCTTACACTGCCAATACTTATGAGGCTTTCGATATTGAATAAAAAATCTACCTCATTTGCTTGCAGAAAGAAAACCTAACTTTTTTTGAAGCAACTGGTATAGTAGTAAATACAGCAGCACCTTCCACAATTTCTCTCCAAGCTCACTGCATTTTGGTATATGCTTGAAGCCCTATTGAGATACGCTTGAAATTTAATGTTCTAACTCATTTGTGGAGGTAAGAGAAATGTCTGCACGGTGTCTGTAGGGTATGACAAATACTCTGCTCTGCTTGGCCCCTCTTGGGATTTTAACATCTGCTGGTAGAGCCTATGTTAATCAGGCAGGAGATAGTGCCTGATAATTTTAATTACAGTCATGAAATTAGTTAAGGCCTAAGGCTGTGAACTGCTGAAGGTAGTTTTTGACAAAAATGTTAGTGGCTTTTTAGCAGCCTTCCTGCTTTGCCTATTTTACAACGGTGCCCTTAAAAGACTGAGAGAAGCACTGTACTTTGATTGAAGCAGGCTGAGTAGTTTCCAGTCTCTTGTAAATCCAGAAATTATATTAATCCTTAGGGGAGGACAGCACTTAAAATGTACATACATAGAAATTTGAGTGGCTTGGATGCTTCTGTATCAGACAAAAGTTGAGGCCTCTCCGGTTTTGGGTACCTGAAACGTTGATACAAGTGCTTAGAACAGGCCACTGACATCTGAACTTGTGTGTATGGCCTGCTCAGTCCTGTGAGAGTGATACATGTTAGCAGTTTTATTGCCCCCCCTTTTTCTGTGCTTTGTCACAAATCTTGGATATCATGTGCTTATGATATTGTTGGTTTCTGAGGACAGAGTATTGTAGGATGTTGGTCCTGTGCACAGGTGGTAGACTGGTGTTTTTCAGAGCTCCTGGTCTTTCTCTGTCTTTAACAAGTCTAGGAAGTGAGTGTTGGAAGAAGTACCGTGCTGCATCTGTGCTGCCAGCCCAGTGTTGCAAGAAGTGCCAAAAAGTGCCAGATCTGCTGCAGCACTCTCTGTTTACATATACACAGGAATGCTGCCACCATCCTTGTGCATCATCCAGCCCCTGCCTCACACAGAAACTATTCCTGTAAGCAGGCGGGGGACTTGTTATAGTGACCTGCTTAATGAGCACCCTGGGAAAGGGTGGTGTGGTTTTTGTCTTAGCTTTGAGCATGTGTGCACAAGCGAAACTGAAACCAAGGTGCTGTGGGCATGGTGTTATGAACCTTTGTTAACAGAGTTTTCACAACTCTGAGTGAGACCTGGATATTCCAGGCCGTGTCCTCTAATACAGAACTCTGTATCTAAGAGGAAACTTTGATTTACCCTGTACATTTGATAAAAACCTGTTTATTCACTAGGCTCCTAAAAGTTAAAGCAAATGTAACACGAAGAGCTCGAGTTATCATGGCAGAAATCTTACTCGTTCAAGGGACTAAAATAGCTTGAGGATATTAATTTCAATTGTGAAAAATCTTAGGGGGGGAATATTCTATTCTGAATTTTGGTTCAATCCTTTGGTGAAAGCCAGTTTATTCCAGTAGAACAACAGGTATAATGAACATGTTTCTGGTATCTTCACCTTTTTGCTAATGTAGTTGTAATGCAGTTCATCTTCAGGTTCTTGTGGAACAGCTGCAAACATGGCATATCTCTAAGGATCTGATTCTAAAGGAAACTGCAGGAATTGGACAGGTTACAGAAAATGGAGATGCAGGTGTTGTTTCAATGCCTGTTTGTTTTTCCGCATCCGTATATACATTCAGTGGAACTTCAGCTCTGATTTTCCATGAACTGGGAGTGCTTTGGTATTTGTGAGGTACTAATAGCCATTTACACATAAGACAGAACTTTGCAGATAGGAATGAGACTTTTTAATGCTGGTTTTATTTTAGTGCAGCTGAGGAATCTTCTCAACTCATCTGGGCAACTTCATTCCATCGAGTTTCTCCTTAGGGAAGTGGCCAGTAAATAATAGAGTGGAACTTCATAGTGTGTGTTTCATCCGAGGAAGGGTTGTGGTGATGGGTTTAATGTTTATAGGTCAGTTTTCATTTGTGAACTATTTAGCGTTCAAAAGTGATTATAATTAAAGCTAATTCAATCTAGCTGATTCTCACTCAGCTCAGAGGTTAGTGCATTTCCTCATCATCCAACACTGTTAATCTGGAGAGCAGGTCTGGTGTCATAATGTATTTGTCTAGAGAACCAGACATGCCCAGAAGGCCTCACAGAAGTTGCTTGGGGATTCATTTGATGACCTTCTGTAAAATTAAGCTATTTAGAAGCAACATATGAGGGCTTTGAGAGCTTCCTGCACAAAATGATTCTATTATTTTCTGAATCAGCAAAGTTAATACTGAAGGAAAAAATCCTAATTACTGATGTGGCCTTGTGTATTTAGTCATAACTTTTGACCTTAAGTTTTCAGGAAGACTTCACATACTGCTGATTAAAGCTTCAGTTGCATTAAAACAAAACAAAAACCCACAAAAAAAAGAGTTTAGTTTACTTTTGCTACTCTAGAATTACTTAAAATTAGAAATAATTTAAGATGTGAAGTAACTTGTATTTTCCCAAAAGATTAATCTTCTAAATGAGTTTGCATCATCTGCTTAATTGAAGACATGATATGCGTCTTAACTACTTGTCAAAGGTTAAACTGCATGTCCTTCCTAGATGGAAGGCTGTTTAGACTTCAGTACTGGAAAATACAAATGCATTTGATGTTGTGTGTTAAATGTACATCTGCATAGACATGACTTGCAGTGATGATGTCTCAGTTTAAATCTTGCCATAATTAATAGACAGTTTGCACATCAACTGTTTCACCTGGTCTTTGAGGACTATAGAACAAAAAAACCTGATTTCTCCTTGGTAGGTTTTTATGGTCAAAAAGTGACAGCAAATTTTAGATACAAAAACTGTGGGGTTTGGCTGTACCTGTAGCTTTGAAGCATTCACTTGATGATTTTACATTTATTCTTTAAAAAACTAACATTACCACCACCAATACAACAAACAATGAAGAAGCCTTCACCCAGAACATGAGAGATACTAGAATTAGCCAAATGTTGGAGATTCTTGTTAAGAGATTTGATGAATTGGGTGCCTGGAATCTGGAATGGACAAACCCCATGACTTCTGAGGCCCAGATTAGAAACATGAATGCTTGTTATCTTTTCTGACTATCTACACTATGATTATTTCAAAATACTACTTTATTTAGGTCTTGTTTAACATGCAGTGTTTTAAAGGAAGGAGAAGCAGTTCTTTCAGATTTCTTGCGGGATGATTTGCCCATGAGGGAAGGGTTTGGTTTAGTTCAGGCCCTAGTTAAAAACCTCATAGGCATTGAAAGGTCAAGTTGAGGAACACAGGGAGGGTACATGAAAAAAATTGTTCATATTGAAACCAAGTTTGAATCAGTTCTTTTTCAACTTCTTGTTAATGTACTTGTCATTTCTTGTTGCTCTTCTCTTAAGTACTGTTAATGTAAAATGTGAACTTCTGTTGTTCAGGTAATCGTGTTGCTGGATCTTTAACTGAGTTAGTGTTCCTCTTCAGTGTTGAGCAATGAATGCAGTATTTTCACTAAGGATGCATTACCAAAGTGCACCATGATCGTATTTTGTGTTGTGTGTTTTAGTCACTGTGCATTCATTTCAGATCTTGCCACTTCTGCTTGTTGAGAAGTCTTTGGTGGCTTGCATGTAATTATATATGTCTTTACATAGCAGATTTTTGATGTCTAAAGTAGTTGGAATTGCATCTTTTTATTTGTTACTTTAGATTTCAGTACTATTTATTTTTCCTCACCTGGATCACCCTTTTAAGGAGTTGTTAATTTGTGATACTACAGTTCTGGAAATTACTCATCTTTGAATGCTTATGTGAGATGCTGTAGTGCTGTATTTTGTGTGTGCAAGGTGGCTTTATCAGAAACGTGCTTGCTTTGTTTGAGCTGGTGAAATCTTCATAACACAGCCTCTTGATTATTTTACCACCATCATCAATGTTTTGAAGGTATCACATACTTATTGGTGCCAAAGGCAAGATTAAGTGAAATTCACAAGAGAATATTTCTGAAGATAACTTTGTAAAGGTGCTCAGGTTCCATGGTTCCAGTTCTCTATAGCCCTACTACATGTTTATAATTGCTTTTTAAACTGCACCTGTATTCATTTGAAAGTGACTGGCTGAAGCCATAACCAAAGGCATTCTTCTCTTGGGTCTTGACTGCCAGTTGTAACATCTCATCCCAACAGCCTCCAAAATGTGTTAAAGTTGTGGTTGTGTTCTTTTTTTTAGTGCTCACTAACTTGGTAGTTGAAAACTGCGTGTTTTAAAGTTGGTAGTTTGGTAGTGGCCTGGCTTCCATGGAAAAAATACTGGATGGAAGCTTAACAAAGAAGTTGCTAGATACGTTTTAGGAATTTCAGTGGCTTCTTGGTTAGTGAATGAATTTAAAATTGCATTCATTAGGTGTTCTAGCAAAAAGTGCACTTCTGAAACCTGTACATATTTTTCAGTGTTTTTTAACTTTCTTTTCACTTAAGGATGCTTCAATGTTTTTGAAGTCTAATTGGATAAAAACGTTAATGCTGCAGCATGTAAGTTTTGCAGATAGCAACCTAATTGCCCATATGGTTGTGTTTGATTATGTGGCCATCTAGGCAGCCAATTTATGCTCTTTCCCATTGTTTGATGTTGTGGCATGCAAAAGTTTTGGTTTTTTAAGCTGTTAGAGTGCATCCTGCTACCTGAAGAACTTTCTAAAACACAATTTTTTAAATTACTTACTGAATATCTGTACCAACATGAACTGTATTGAGAAATACTGTCTTAGGAAATTTCAAGAATTTCTTTATACATGAAGACTTTGATTTCAGCCCTCTAGGATGGCTGCTGTTTTTCCCATTTTCATCCATGCTGAAAAGTAAAACCATAAAAAGCTATATTGAGTAGTTTGTTTTAGAAAAAAATGAAGATCCTTGTTAATTTTTACCAGGTTTGAATTTAAACTTGTTACTTTTCTAATAATGAAAGATTGTTCTAAGTAGAAATTGTTAGGTTTTCTTCTACAGAATCTTGGCACTCAGAACAAAGGCAACATTGCGTGCAAATTACCTTATTTTTAGAACATGATCAGGGAGCTCAAGTCAGTAGCATAGACAAGCATGTAGATATAATTTAGTCCTGATTTTAATTTGGATTTTTGTAGTCCATTTCCTTCTTGGCATGGAGGCTCTTTTCTGCTGAAAGAGTAAACAGGCACTATCTAAAATGCAGTAAAAATACTACAAAGAGAGGAGTTCAGTATTTGTTGATTGAATCTTCATTTTGTGGTTGAAAAATTATTTTGGGGAAAGCTTAGAATGGGTTTCCATGTGAATTAAAACATCCTTTTTTAAAGGATCCTTTAAACATTTTTTTTTTTAATCCTCAGCAGTTACTAATAGCTGATTAATATTACTTATATATATTATCCCTCTGTTTTGTTTTGCAGAATTTGACTTTTTCCCATCAACTGGCATTCTCGTACAAGTGTAGAGCACTTCTAAGTTGAAATGTGGAAAATGTTTTCATGCTGTAACATGTATACGTGTATTGTGCAGAGGCCTGTGAGCACTAGTGAAATAGTTGCATTGGCAAATGGTTTCAGTTGATGCCTTTACCTCAGGAGTTATTAGGGAGTGCAAAAAAATACCACTTGAAGGGGAGAGAGCAGTTTCAATTGTGTTGTGTTACTTGGTTCAGCATTTTCAGGTTTTAGTGTTATGTGTTCTCTACAGCCAGATTCTGAATTTTGCTGTATTACTATAAGCGAGATGTGGCTGTACACTTTCAGAGTAACTTCAAACTTGTCTAACCCTTTTCATGAGTTGTTCTGAAAGGTACTTGCCTGTGACAGCCTCTGTCTCTTGACCCTGCTGTTACCCGTGTAACTGAAGGTCTAACACTGTACAAAGAAATGCTTTGAACATTTTTAACTTTGCTGTCATTTAGACATTGATGGAAGGACGAGGGTTTGGGGTTATGCATAGCTAAAGGAAAAACTACAATAAGCTTTTTCCAGCAGGGTTTGCTTTTTCTGACTTGAAGATCATTCAGAAGAGAAACTGGGTGTTCCTTTATGAAAGGACTGTATCTCTCATGTGGTGATATGAGTGCTTCCCATCTTGGATATTTATGCACATGTGTAGCTAGAAGTTCTGAGTGTTTCATGAACTGTTCCTTCTTTTCTGAATTTCTTACCATTTTCTGCTTTGTCAGGACACCTTGCTTCAGCTTCTGCTAAAGATTCCCATATATTGCCATGCCAGTTGGCATTTCTGCTGTTAACTGTGCATGTCCTTTGCACATGGTGGATGGGCTGGTGCTGCTGCTGTAAATTGTGTCAAACCAAGGGATTTGAGTTACTGCAAGGGTCCAGCATCACCTTTTTGTTACTGTATTGAGGCACCTGGATTCCTTGCTTCCACTGACCATTAGCTCCTTAGTCTCTTTATGCAGAACTTAATAGCTTTTATATTAGTATTGTGTTCTTTATTATATCATACTCCTGTTTTCTGTGTTTGTATTTGGGCAGACAGTTTTAATTATCTATTGTAAATTTGAAAGTTAAAATTAATTTTGTCAAATTTTGTGCCTACATTAACAGAAGTCTTTGGTTAACAGAATAACTCTGAGGCACTAATAAAGAAATTGTCTCTGGGGAATTCAGTGGCTGATAACGTCTTTCATCATGCAGATGTGATATCCTGATGTTCTAGTGCTGCACTACTCTGCTCATTTGATTGAGATTGACTTTTTTTTAAATTTATTTTGGACCTTCAGCTTTGGTAAGAAGACATATTTTTTCTGTAAGATGAATGATATAGTCTGTTTAACGTATTGATCTGTTGTCTTACTCATAGAAACATAGAATTGTTTAGGTTGAAAAAGGCCTCTCTAAGACTGTGCCCAGCTGTTAACCCAGCGCTGCTGTGTCGCTGCTGAACTGTGTCCCCAAGCACCGCATCAACACATTTTTTAGCGCTTCCAGGGGTGGTGATTGCAGCACTTCCCTAGGCTACTTGTTTCAATGCCTGACAAACTTTTCAGTGAAGAAAGTTTTCTTAATATCCAATCTAAACATGTCCTGGCATAACTTGAGGCCATTTCCTCTCCTCCTTGTTAACCTTGTTAACCTAGGAGAAGAGACCAGTCCCCATCCAGCTACAGTCTCCTTTTGGGTTGTGGTAGGGAGTGATGAGGCCTCCCCTCAGGATAATTATAGATACAATATCCCCTTGTTTCATGACCAGTTTTTATGCTAGTGGTAATGGATACATGAATCTGATCTCAAAATACAAAGGAAGCGCTTGGTCTTCTTCTTTATTCCCTTTTAAAATGACATTTTTAACCCAATGCATTATTCAATTGCTTCTTTTTAAAGAAGAGCTAAATGTTCTTCTAATTACTACTGAACTGTATGAGAACTTATAACAATTTTCCTACCCAGTGACTTGCTACCATTGCTTCTACTAACAGTTTAGGAATGAGTGCATTTTTTGGGTTGTAGTACCAAGACATTTGAAGTGTGAAACTCTATTACCATGTCCTGTGCACTTTTTAAACAGTTCACTCAGTTCTCACAGAACTGTTTAAGTTGGAAAAGATCACTATGCAGAGCGTCTGAGCTCTTTAAAGTTACATACCTCTGTTAGAGGTTTTGAGCAAACTACACCAGACAGTTATTTTGAACATCTGCAGTCAGAGTGTTTTCTAATGAATCTCTACACTATTTTAATTTTTGTTTTCTGTATTTAATAATGATTGTGTTAGGAGAATCTTACAAGTTGTCCTGGAATTGTAGGCAAAATCATCAGTTAGAAGTACCTTCTAGCAAATATATTGCCCTTGAGTTTCCCAGTCTTTAGTGAGAGTTTAAATTGGCTGGTATGATGAAATTTATTTGGCACCTTTGGTTTCTGCACACATTGCAAATAGTTTACCAAACTTCATCTTGGTGATTTTTTTACTACAACTAGCTGTCCTCCAGCTGGACCTCTTTTCTTCACTGACATCTGACTTAGTCCACCTCTTAGTTTGTTACCTTATGTTGCAGCTCCTGAATCCCACATAGGGCTTGTTTGTTTTAGGTATTTTCTGTTAATGTATTGCTTTCAGTTGCCTAAGGCTTGCCAAGGACAGGAGGAGGCTGATATGCTGTTCTTGTATTTGTAGTGCCCTCAATTCCTGACTCCTGAGGAAATCAGTTTGGGCAAAAGAATAGTTTCTTTTAAAAATGTGACTTAAAAAGGCTTGGCTGTGGTTGGAGTCTGATAGCCTCAAAAAGCCCATTTGTGACTTTTAAACACCTTGAACATTTTCTTGTAATTGCTGTTCCAAGGTAATTGTGTGAACATTTTGTCTAGAGAAGGGGAAGAGGTGTTTCCTGGAGGGGAAGGTATGGATACTGTTTGTGGCATGGCATGCTCAGAGATGCTGAACAGCTGAGATGTGTTGTCAGCCTGCCAGCCTTGGGGCTTGTGCAAAACTGCTGTTATTTTGCTGGAGGAGCTGTCTCAGGAATGTCTTGCTGCTTCAGCAGACTTGTAGTTCACCTCGTTGTGACCTGTCTTCCTGAGGGCGAGCGGATGTCCGGGTAATCTAATCGTGGTCTGCTTACTTGGGACACTAAAGCTGAGCTGGAAAAGAAAAGGCTTCTCACCAAAGCCTGCACCCTAGCTGTAACATGGATAGTGCCTTTGCAAATTCACATTAGTTTCTGTGTGGATAAGGAGAAGATTAGGAAGTGCTGAACACTTAGAGTTTGTATTTCTATCTTAACTTATCACTTCACAAAATTACTTAGTAAAGAAACATAATCCTTGAAAACTGAAAGCTCACTAATGACCAGCTTGAGGATGAACACATGAACATTCTGCATGTATCAAACTCCATTTCTTGAAAAAAAAAGACAATTTAACAAGATCAAATGTCTTTTAAGCCTAATGAAAATAGCAAATTGTCACAACATTTTTGGTAAGTTAAATTTTAGGGGGCGTTTGCTAATTTTCAGTAATTCTGCAGGATGCATTCAAAACTAGTGGTAAACTAGTGCTGGATGGAGTCTTCTAACCTTTCCATTTTGATAAAGAACATGCTTTCTTGTGATGGCAGACAGACTTAAGGTACCTGTATGAAAGAGGTTTTAAATTTGGACCTTTAGGACACTTGCACTGTAGGTTGCTTTTCTGTACTTTTGCTTTCTTTTTGTAGCACAAGCTTCCTACACATTCTTTCAAGCCCTGAAGAGATAACTGTTGCTTTTCTTCTGCATATTTTTACAATGAGCAGCAAAACATTGTAAGTGAAGCCCGTGGGCACCTCTGTATTTGGCCATAATGCAGTCTACTGCATTCAAACAGTTAGTGGCTGTAGCTGTTCAAGTACCAGGGAAATAAAATACTTTCCTAGTAAGGTTTTTTGCATGCTGGCTTTACACAGGGGCATTGACTGCTCTGTAGTTGTGCTCATAAGCCTCTTCATGCAGTCAGGAGGCCTAGATTGCAAACAGTGTCTTAGTCCAAAACAATCACCTGGACATGAGGCTTGAAGTATTACATCAGGTGTATCCAGGTTTGTTAGAATCCTGCATTGACAGCTGGTGAACTGGTATCTCACTGGCGTTATTTCAGGGAGTGATGCTAGTGGTTTTGTTGCTCACATGCCAAGGTACAGCTGCTATTTATGGACCTAAATGCACCTATGAATGAACTGGGAGGGACAGCTGTGTCTTAGGGAAAGTAGAGTGATACGAGTTCTATATTTTAATATTTAGTGTTTGGGAGAAGCTGCAAAATAAATACTGCAGTGATGTATTGTGATGTTACTGATGGTGGTATATAGTGTATTTGAAACTCTGAAGACTAGACCAGGACCTTGAACTGGGCATTGCCCAGAGACAGTGGAGGTTGTTTGCTCTTAAGGAATGCATTTCTTGGTGCTTTTCTGCAGTGTTTTTGTTTCTGTTCGTTTGGTTTTTTTAGCCAGTAGAGCTGTGTTTGCAGAGAAGCTTATGGTTGTTTAAGTAAATGACAGTAAACAAAATGTGATGCAGCTACATCTCTTCCATGCTAGTGGGTTGCACAGATTAGCCTAAATGTCTGCCAGCATAGTTTTCTTGGCAGTGCCTTGTAGTCTCCTTACTCAAGAACAGTTGTCTAGAGCTGGCAGATAATTGTCATGACAGACATTAGTATATCCTCAGTTTGCAGAACTCTTCCAACTGTGTACACTCTGATACTGAGTTGTGTAAAAAGTGGTGGGAAGATTAAAGGATGGGACATGAAAAAGACTGCTGTAAGGAGAATAGGAAAAATTGGATGAGAGAGACACTAGAGGGAGGCTTGGAAGTTGACAGCTGCTTGATACAGTCTATTTTAATTTCAAAAAAATCTTTGAAGAATGTTATTCAAAGTCTTTGAGTAAACTGGGCCATAATTTGAAAACATACAGTGCTTGCATGGATTGTTTAAGAGCCAGAAAGCAGAGGGTGATAACTGCCCATTGCAATGAGAGGGGCAGATGCTGGAGTCCCACAGGATGCTGTGACGAGATGAATGCCTTTAGCAGGTCAGAAGGGATCTTGGAAAGAGGGTGAACAGCAAAAGGATGGTTGAAAGTTTGTGTTGACAAGTGGTTGTTCAGAGGTGAAAACAAGGGCCGAGTAAAGAATTCAGTAACACAAGACTGCTGTTGAAATTTCCTCTGCTACACAGTTCTCTAGTGTAGAAAAATCTTAGATCTGATCTCTGAGCTGGATATTGCAACTCAGAAACTTGCATGATAGATATCATCCGCTTACCTGTGTGGTTTTGGAGAAAAGGAGGATTAGCTTCTGAAATAAAAATTGGTTATGACATTGTCAAATGCCTGCACTTCTGAGCCAGTGTGTTTTTTCTGAATGTAATTGAAAGCTAGAAGTACTTCTGGGGAAATTCTTACCATGTCATTGCTTTTTTCCAAGATATTGGCCAATGGCCCTTGTTGGAGATAGGCTGGATGCTTCTTAGAGTTTTTAGGCAATACTTGTTCATAGCCAGTCTTGTCTTCATTTAGGAAAAAAATGTTTAAATGAACTGGAAGCTGGTGTCAGAAAACCTCTAAGGTGTTTCAGTTGCTATTTCATCTAGCCCAATGACTTGGAGAGATCACAGGGGTTGTGCTACCTCTGGTCACACCTTTGTTGAAAGAGCTACCTTTTGTTTTATGGAAATTGAAGATTTTTTGATAGGGAGAACAGAGAAAGGAAATGCTGGTCTCTGCAAGGAGCATCACTGTATCTCATTTGCAGAAAAATGTATGAAAGGTAGATGAGCTGTGCATCTTATGTGTTCTTTTGCACAGCAATACTATCAGTCTCCTTGAAATGGTCCTGCATTAAAAGCAAGTAAAGAGGAAGCGTGTAAAGAAAAGGTTGTATATTTTTCATGGACACAATGTTGTGTACCTCAAAAAATAATGCTGGTTGTTGCATTGCTCAAGTAAAACAGGGACCTGTGAGAGTTGTAACTTTAGTATGCTTTCAGTTTCTGTAGGTCTTCAGTCCATGCTCTCTTTGAGAATGATAGTCAAAGGAGAGTCTTTGGAATTGTTATAGGGAATTGTTACACGTGTAAAATTGAAATTACAAGACAAGCAAACATGATCTGAAAAAAAAGCCAAGAATATTGCTGTAATTCTTCTTACCGAATTGTTAGATGTTCTTTGGTTTCTGTTAGGCTGCCATTCTATTTATTAGCAAACACTGTATTTATTTTTCTGAAATAGATGTACAAGTACTTGGTTCTCTAGTTTTGCTGCATATTTGGGAATTGAATCTTTTTCATTACATTCCAGAGCTTTATTTGGCAGTATGAAATTGTCCTAAATGAGGATATCACGTCCTTTCTTTCCTTGTAATTGTTGGGAAGTAGTTATGACACCAGAAAAAATATTTTGTTTACATTTACATAAAATGTAGGAATTTAATTCTGAAGTTTAGATTCTAACATGTTTCTTCATATTGGATGTTAATGTCCTGATCTTACTGGGACTGTGGTTTTGTGTTACACTTTGGATAGATCAAATACAGTTTTCACTTCTTCTGGAACACATTCATCCAACACTTTGCTGAAATTCCCATTTGAATGCATTGTAAGGAGTTGAAATTCCTGAAGGAATTTGTTTGAATTTGTTTAGCTTACAGGACAGCAGGTAAAATGCAGACTCTAAAGCATTGGTTTCCTTGCTTTCTGGGCCAGCCAGTTATTCCTGGTAGTTGGAGCCTCCTGAATTAGTGGCAGATGGTAGTAATGGGACAGTGTTCTCTTGTGCATGGTATTATCTTAGACTTCAAGTTACCTGAAACATCTTTTTGGAGACTAGACTCCTAAGTACTGTTTTGCAGGTAGAAAATGTTACTCGTTTTGTAATGTTGGAGAACATAAGTTCTTCATGATACGCAAGATTTGCAGTAATCTCAATATTAAATGTTTCTAGTTACTGTGTATGGGATATTTGTGTGATTATACCGAGATATTTAAGAAATTTATGATAATTCAGGACATGGGAGTTATTCACGTTAAATAGCCTGGCACCTGGCATCAGTTGTAAAATGCTGTAATTTTGTGGGTATTCTGAGGAAGTATTTGGGCTGGTTTTGTAAAGTTGAAAAAAGTAAAGCCACAAAAGGCATCTTCATTCTTGAATTGATTTAGCTGTAAGTATGCTCTGTCTACAATCACATGCTGGAAATGAGTAAGCAGTTACCAGCACCCTTTTTGCTTCAGTTTTTCTCAGGTTATGTTCCAATTTTATGTTTGGAACTCATTTTCAGTCAGTGATATTAGTACAGTCCTAAGATCCAAAACTCAACATGGCGTTTTTCTGGTTCTTGGTACTTCAGTTTCTGTGAGTAGATGTAGAGGTTCTAAATCAACAAAATTTTTCAATATTTCTGTATGTTTTAGACTGAGAGCTCAAAATGTGCAAGGGAGATGTACCACTCTTCAGACTGTAATATGTAACTATCACATTTCATAAAGCTGACATGGTTTGTGTTTCTTTTAGTATATGGCATATGATCATAGAGTTTGTAACTGAAATCTAGTGCTGCTGTTCTTATGTGTTTGTTTTTTTTCCCTCTAGTGTTTGAAATCTAGCAGAATGGCAGACATAGACAAGTAAGTAAAATGTGTATGTTACTGGGGCTCTGAGCGTGTCCTGTGCTGTACTTGACATGGCTGGGCTCTCCAGATACTGGATAGGCAGAGTCTAGATACTGACCTTGAGCACTGTGACAAGACCTGAGGTTTATAGCATGTGGAAGAAAAGCTTATGTTGCTCATGATAAATGGGTTTGTCATCTTAATTGTAAGTAAATACAAAAGTGGAAGAAGGTGTGAGTCAAGTTCCTATGTTGGAATTCTGGAGGGAAAAAACAGATAGTATTGCCCATTCCTATTATTTCACTACAGGTTTTTTCTATACTTCGAGTGTTCTTATTTTGTGGCATTTGAAGTATAGTTTAGGTGATCCTACCCACAATTCTCAAGGACTGCGCATCTTAAGGAAGATACATGGACCAGAAGGAGGCTTTGACTGGTTGATAAGAACAGGAGATGAAGGAATTCTTTTTACAAAAGGAAACTTTGTAATTCTGGAAAGTTGCTAATTCTTTAGACAGTTCCGCGATTGTCAAATGTGAAAGGGCTATGAAGACAAATTTGGCTTTGTTTGGCTATTAAGACTTGCTTGTCATAGATCAAAAGATGCAACAGTTTGTTTCTACTCACATAATCTCTAGTTTGAGCTAAACTCTTCGTAGTTTTTTATAAAATTAACTTTTTGATGCTGTTATTGAATATTTCTAATAGCAAAGAACAGTCTGAACTTGATCAGCAGGATATGGAAGATGTTGAAGAGGTAGAAGAAGAAGAAACCGGTGAAGATGGCAACAGCAAAGGTATTGTTGAAACCAAGAGTTTCTAAACCTCTAAGTATATGTCCTGTCTAGTTAGTGTGTTAAAATATTTTACTTCAAGAAATAATAGGAAATGGTAAAACAATTTCAGATGTACAATTGTATGTAAGTTCTGAAGCAAAAACTTTTTTTTTTTTTCAAATTGTGTGATTTTTATTAGTTGTCTGTAGTTACTCATTTTAGTCATGGTTAATGCCAGGTTCAGGCAGTGCTTGCCACCTGTGTAATCGGAAAAGACAGGATTATTGTGGATATGTGACTGGATTATTTCAAAACTGCAAGCAGTTAAAAACTTCACAAATATAAAGCTTTGGGTATAAGAAATTAATGTGCATGTATATGTATTTGTATCTCTTTTTGATTAGTTGTTTAGTAATTTGCTGTTGAGTTGACAGTGAACAGAACAAATCATACTTAGTGTTTCCACTCTTAAGATTAATAAAATCTTTTTTATTCCCCCTCAACAAAATACATAAGCACATATCAAAATACTTGTTTTGTCAGTGCTGAACAGTCTTACTTATGCTTTATATTTAAAGTATGGGGGCACAGATGGAATCGAAAGAGCAATTAGCCAAAACAGAAATAACTAATAATCTCTCCATGTTATGTGTTTGCTTGAACAAAATAATAACAATAAAGTAGAACACTTTGCTCAAGATGTTATGCTTTGCTAATCTATTGGAAGAAGTGTTTTCAAAACTGGATTGCAAAATGTAGGGGAACACATTCATTAGCTGAATTAATTAAATGGCATACAGTAATTAAATGCTAAGTATTTAGGTGTCCTATGAGAACCTAGAGATGAATAATGTGTATTTTTGGTGATTTCCCAGCTATTATAGGTGAGAATCAGAGGGGAAATTATACTGTAAGAATCCTGGAAGGAAATTGGATTTTATAAATCAGAAACGTGTTTTGGTAGCAGAGAAACTTGACAGAGTTTTAAACAGTTCTTCTGCATCTGTAATTCTTGCTTGTCTAATTTTCCCCTTTTTTATGCACAATTCTTTCTTTCAAGATTGGTCCAAAAGATGCACTTTGTGCTTACATAATTTTCTTTTTTAATTTAGCTCGGCAGTTGACTGTGCAGATGATGCAAAATCCACAGATTCTTGCAGCCCTTCAGGAAAGACTTGATGGTCTAGTAGGAACATCTGCAGGATATGTAGAAAGGTACAATATTTGTTTAGTATGAGCAGAGTGTTAAAATGGTTCTTTTGTTTTCTGAACAGTGTTGTCAATGGTATTTGTGGTAATAAGCCACTGTGCTGCTCAGATAGCAGAAAAACTGATATACTTTGTCTGTAGTGCATCTCAGAATTTGAGAGTTTTTATTTGAGGTTTCATGAAGAAAAGAACACTAATATTTACAGTGGCTGATGTTTTCCTCTACAGTTACAGTATGGCAGGCTTCTTAGGATACTTTCCTGCTCCTTGGAATCTCTTTTGTAGCTTTGCCTTGGTCATGAAATATCAGTTATTTAAACTATAGACAGATACTTGGAGGCCTGGTGTCTGTAATACAGTCATTTTATGCTTAGACTGTAACCATTTGCTGATACAGGAATGTTATTAGTACTTCATGTGGTTTTCTCATGTATCAAAAATTGCTATAGATTCTTGCCAAAATTAGTTGATCTAGATTTATGAGGCATGCAGTAATTGCTTTCCTTTTACACATTTGTAGTACAGTGGCTCATTTAGCAAACCAGTTCTGGCTCACTTTGGGTCAGACAGTGTGTTTGAAGACAGTGCTACCAGCTGCTGTGCTCAGTGAAACAAAGCAGCAATTTTTGAAGATTAAATTTCTTAGCAAAGAATAACTCAGCTGTCTAGAACTTCTTAATAAAACCAAGCAAATAAATGGTGAGACCTTTCTTAGTTGTATTCAATACTATGATTTTACTTTGTTCCTCATTGATAATGTAAAATTTGTTTTTAAAATGAAGATTTATTATGCAGGTTTCTCTCATGATTTACTCAGGTGTTTAGAATACTCTGGTTCTAAATGTGGTTGAGCCTCAGGTTAAGAGCTCATGCTAAGGATTTCAGTCTCATTGGTGAAATTGGTTGCAGCTTTTATTTAAACTTCCTGAAGCCTAAAATAGAGTGTAAAATCTGTTGTGGTACAAGTTGGTTAATTTCCAAGGGGTCTGGTTAAGGAGAGATCAATATGTGCTTAAAATGCAGTGTTAGTAACAGTTCTGTCACTGAATTTTTCAGCTTGCCTAAAGTTGTTAAAAGGCGTGTGAATGCTCTCAAGAACCTTCAAGTTCAGTGCGCACAGATAGAAGCAAAGTTCTATGAGGAAGTTCATGAGCTGGAAAGAAAGTATGCTGCTCTCTATCAGCCCTTATTTGACAAGGTATTTTAATGCTACTCTGATTTGTACTTTAAAGCTTCATCTAAAATACAAGGGAATGTAAAAAACAAAAAACTTATTCATGTTTCAAATTACTTTGGTCTTATATGTGCACCTTCAATTCAGTTGATAGAATTTTGCCATCCAAGTGAGTATCAACTAAGATTAAGAGCGAAAAGTTAAGTCTGTTCCATAGTTGTCAGAATTACTTCAGTGTATCTGACCTCATTTAATCGAGCAGATGTCAGATGATACCGTAACTTTTCTGGGACTTCGGTGAATATTTTAGTGTGTTGAGAACCTCCTAACTGCTGAATCTATCTTATGGAGCTAGAAGAAAAAGTTTTGATAAGTAGTTAATGTATTACTAGCTGTGTAATTTAGGATTAGGAATTTATTGGTTAGGACATTGCTGATTGCAATGACTAGGAAATTTGAAAATATTCTTGATTTAATCTTCCAGCGAAGTGAAATCATCAATGCCATTTATGAACCTACAGAAGAAGAATGTGAATGGAAAGCAGATGCTGATGAAGAAATTTCAGTGAGTAACTTAATTAGTTCTCATTGATATCTCAAGCTTTAGCATGAAACAAAATTCAATTAAGCTGAAGTTTTATAAAAAACAGGTTTGTAATGATTACTTGATACTAATAATGATGCTAATTCTTAATGGTTGCTTAAAGCAGCATCCACATGACACTTGATTGTACTAGTATCCACAAAGAACTGATGAACCTTATGGGCACTCTTAAAATTAAGGAAACCCAATATTTTTATTTTCTCAAGGAGGAAATGAAAGAGAAAGCTAAACTTGAAGAAGAAAAAAAAGATGAAGAAAAAGAAGACCCTAAAGGAATCCCTGAGTTTTGGCTGACAGTATTCAAGAATGTGGACTTGCTCAGTGATATGGTTCAGGTAGGTGGTGGTCTAGCCTTATTTAAAGTTGCATTGGTAATTAATCCAAGTGTCTTTAAGAAAGCAGTGGAAACACTATGATGCTCGGTATGTCTGTTGGGGAGCAATAATGGGGCCCTCACTTGGATGTCATCTCTGGTAACTTTTCAAGTGAGAGTACAGAGCACTGAAATACCTATCTCCCTACTGTTTTATTTTTTGAACCTATTCTACAATACTAATAAATTTTTGGTGCTTATAGAAGGATGTGTGAAAAGTGTATTAGACACTACTAAAAACTGTATATGGTGTTTGCATTGATTTTGGTTGTGTACTGTATTGGGGACTCTGTACACAGCCATTGTTGCCATCTGCTGGTCATGCTCATGGAAATATTTCAATGTTGTAACAAGTTTTTTTTTCTAAGGAAAACTTGTTCTAAGCATGGCTTTTTATCTCTATGAGGCCTTAAATCTCTGTATAATTGAATGTTATAAAAATTAAACACACTGTGTTTTCTCTACAGGAACATGATGAACCTATCCTGAAATACTTAAAAGATATCAAAGTGAAATTTTCAGAAGTTGGACAGCCTATGGTTAGTTTGACTTACTAATAAGCAAGATTACTTTTGTGTTATCTTAAGAATTATTTGTGTTTTAGCAACATGGTCTGTGATAGCCAATTGTCTTTTGAAAATCATGAGAAAATATACAGCTGCTGCTTCTGAGAAAGCAGTGCAAGGTCTGGTGCTAGTCTTGCACCACTCTGCTAATGAATGTGTGCTAAATTTAACCCTCAGCTTCTGATGAGATTGGCCTTAATAGCTGAGAACTTAAGTTTCACTGTTGCATTTTGGTACCTTTGGGTACATTTTGTGTAACTGCTGTAATTTCATATATTTCCCTGGCAGAAGTCAGACAGTTTTTGAAGGTTTAATATTTTTAAATTTAGAAATTCTTCCTACACATTAGTAATGGGAAAGCTGTGTGCTGGGAGATTGGTCATTACTAAAAGCAGTATAATAACTAGCAAAAGTGCAAGATGAAGTAAATGAAAAGATTTGAAGATTTATTATACAACTTGGGTTGCAAATTCTAGAGTAAGTTATGGATGTATTGGAAAAAAGTGTATTCTGTTGCATGTGTATTGTTTGGATTTAGGTCTTAAGAAGTTAAAGGTGTTTGTAAATAACTAAAGTTACTGTTCTGCAATTCTTTTTAAGAGTTTCACATTAGAATTTCATTTTGAACCAAATGACTACTTCACAAATGAAGTGTTGACAAAGACGTATAGAATGAGGTCAGAGCCAGATGATTCTGATCCCTTTTCCTTTGATGGACCAGAAATCATGGGTTGTACAGGGTAAGTGCTAATAGATGGCTTGAAGGCAATATAATGTTTTTTTCCTTAGCATTATCAAGCTGTAGGGTTTTACAGCATCTTGAGGAGGTGCTGAAAAAGTTACTTCCCCTAGTAACTTGTGAACAACTAGGTTTGACATGAGTTTTTTATTTGTTGCCAATAACTTCAGTACAATATAGGAAAACACATTATTTGTATGGCATAATTTATAAGCATATATGTTATATAGGCATATAAATTAAAAATGTACTCAGTATTTATTTATAAGTACTGTTCTGCAATCAGTAAAGGCAAAGCGAAAGGTGGATGGTGATATTTTTTAGTAGGCCTGGATAGCTCTTGTTAGAATTTGTTTGATTGCTTCCTTTAATCTTTTTGTATTTCTAACATGCAGCATTTTGGGGAGTTTATTCCAGATTTAGTTTTTATATTGCAGTTGTCCATTTTGTTTTATAAGCACTGAATGTTTGCCTTTGAATGTCTATGTGAGAAATGGAGAATAGTCATCATAATTCCGGGTTACTCAATTTAAAAAGCTGTCACACTCCTTTCTTAGTGAAATCTTCTGTTTTAAATCAGTTAAGTAACTTTTTCTCTACTTGTCCCTTTTTTTGTGAACAGAAGGATGAGAGAAAACTGTATTGTACATATTTATCCATATGAGTGCACTTGGGCCCGTTCGTTTGGTAGCTTTTGTGTTCAAGTCTCCAATGTTATGACTGCTCTTCTGAGTGATAACAAGTTACACCCTATCACTGCATAGTCAGTGTTGGTTTTACTCTTATCTGCAGTTGCTCATACTGACTTATTTACTTCTTTATTTCCCAGTCACTTAATGTATTTTGCAAAGTCCTGCAAGATTTAGTTTTAAGTGCCTGGGTAGCTTTGATTAAATTGTTTTATCTTCTCCAGTTTGGACTGATTCGAAAATCATTAATCTTGGCAGAGTTTAGTGTGAGATGCCACTGCTTCTATGAAAATTATTAACTTCTAGTCCTTGTTTTCTCTTTTAGCTAAGACAGCCCCTTCTTGTCCGAAAGCAACTCACTCAATTTCTTTGAGTCTGTAAAAGAATCTAAACGAAAACTTCTGAAAATGCAGTTAGTTTCACCGATGTGACTTTTTCATTTACTTGTCACCAGAATGCTTTGACTGTTAGAGAAGCCTCTAGGCATAATTCTGCTCTGTAAGCAGGATAGAGTTAAAAAAACCCAAAAAACCCAAACCAGCAAAACTCAAGATAAGACAAAACCCTCACAAACAATTCAAAATCAGCCAAAAACTACATCCCTGCTTGATGCATTGTTTTAAGCATTTACTGGTTATAATGACAGATGTGGTGGACTTTGGCATATTACTGACGTGCCCAAATATGACATTACTTTATAATGGATGGGTGGCCCTAAAAATGGTGCAATACTAGTTGTTGATAGAAAGTTAGGCTGTAGCTGGTAGCTAATGAAAATTTGCATTTCAGTGATTTAGTGGAAAAGGAAAAATTTCTGGATGGAAATAATCCTAAAATGAACCTGTTACTCTTGTTCTCAACCTATAAACTAATGAAAAGACAGCACTAAATAAATACTACCTTAGAATTTTTTCTTCCCTGTGTCTCTTGCAGTTGTGATAGTCTCAGCAGATACGTGTAACAGTGGGAAAGGTATTAAGTTGCAGGTGGTTGTGCATTTTGTGCCATTTGTTTTTTATTTACACTTTAGTTGCCAAATAGACTGGAAAAAAGGAAAGAATGTTACTTTGAAAACCATTAAGAAGAAGCAAAAACATAAGGGCCGTGGAACAGTCAGGACGGTGACAAAAACTGTTTCCAATGACTCTTTCTTCAACTTCTTTAGTCCTCCTGAAGGTAGGCCGAATACTAGTTTATGTGTATTAACTTTAAATGTAGAATATATCTCACTCACTTGTTTCTTCTGTTCTTCTTTCTACAGTTCCTGAAAGTGGAGACCTGGTAAGTTGGCTTATTTAAAAAATGATGATGGAGTGTTTATGGCATTTTAGAATTTGTTAAACAGCCTCAGCTTTAAGTGCTTTTATCTTTAACTGAGAATACTTATGAAGACTAGTATGTATTTGGAGTTTTCTTTTTTAGAAGGAGTGTTTGAGTTGGATGGTGGAGTTTAGTTTAGTCAAATTTAACAATTTATACTTCCTGAAAGCTACCTTATGAATTGTTGACAGTTGTAGAAATGTAGTGATCTACATTATTAGTCTTCGATTTAATGGGTGGTGTAAGTCTTCCCCTTCAGGCATTCTTTGGATGATTTTATCTAATGATTGAATGTATCCAGTTTGTGTTTTATTCTGTTAAAGATTTCTCAAGCTGTTAACTCTTGAAGAAAGTAATAAAACAAGAACAGAAAACAGCAAGAGCCTGCTTTTCTGTGTGCTCACTGTGGCAATAAGTCATGTTTTTGTAAGGAGATGAACTACCAAAAATACTTAATGGTAGGGAATATATTATGCAGTTTGAGTGAGAAATATGAAATTAAAGCTTCCAGAAGCATGCTGTTAGAACTCTAGTTGGCATGGACACCAAAAGCTGTATGTTCATAACATTTAGAAAACCAAAACCCAAAGAGAAGTCTTTCGAATTGAAAATAATTGCTCAGATGGGAGATAACAGAACACTTGGTGTGAAAACAAGGAGTGAAAGTCTGGGATTGGATCAGAGAGCATTTTTAGGTGTTCAGGCGCTTCAGTAGCGGCTTTGTCTAATGGGAATCAAAGATTCCTGTAGAAATCAGAGGTAGATTGTAAAATCTTTTAACGTGATAGGCTCACCTGACTGTTTTTCAGTTCTTATAGTATTGTGCATATGAACTGAAAGTCTATGGGAGAAAATAAATAATCTTTATACTTGGAACAAAAGAAACTCCAGAATTGTATATAATTAGGCTTACTGAAGCACCAGCTCCTCACTGTATAATGTAGGTGGGCTGTTGAAAATGTCAAACTTGGCCCCTCAGTTTCACTTCTGTTAAGCAGCTCTTGAAACAAAAAAATCAGTGATGGGATTTGTGTAAATCTGGCCACGTGAAAATCCATGTAATGTGTGTGTATGTGTCAAAGGTAGTTACCATCTTATAGTTTAGGAAATAATATTGTTTTGTGCAGGATGATGATTCTGAGGCAATCCTTGCTGCAGACTTTGAAATAGGTCATTTCTTGCGTGAACGTATAGTCCCCCGGTCAGTATTGTACTTCACTGGAGAAGCTATTGAAGATGATGAGGATGACGTAAGTATAATGTTCATTCAGAACACTAAAAGCCTTGAAATAATGCTGTTTAAAGACCTTGGGTAATTTCTTACATTGATGTCTTTAGACTGGGATGTACCAATGTTAGTTGCAGCGGAGCTTCCTAGATTGTTCAGGAAAGAGCAGCATAAAAATAATTCATCTTTGAGGTATTGACTTCAGAGTTTTGTGGCAAAAACAGTGGTAAAGCTGATCATCTAGAGGATGTCATAGTAGCATTTTGTGTATAAGGCATTCCTAGAGAAGTGTACCCAATACTTTGTGGAACTGTAATGAGCTGCCAGAGAACAAATGAGACTGCTTATCTAGCTGGTCAGTCTCTTTTTTGTGCTTACAGTGATAGTGGTCTGTGAAGTTTTAGGAGATTCAAGCCTCATCCTTTCAAAAGTACTCTTACTTAAAAAAAAAAAAGCTAGATAAGCACATTCAAAGCATCCAAAATAATCAAAGCAAGTTCTGCAAAGTTAAATGTTTTAAAAGAGCTAAGCTTGAAACTGACAAACCACAAAGCCTTAGAGCTTTGTACAACTGTAAAACATTTTTATGTTGCTGCCTCTGCTCAAACAAGGACAGTTTGTTAAGATGGCATAGATATGGCCTGTCTTAAAAATAGTTTTTAGAATCTAAACTGTTGGCCCTTGTTGCAGAGGCTTGGCTGAGGCTGTGGAGGAGGGAGGTACTGACAGGTGGGGTTGCCTTGGGCTCCACTGTCCCCTGCCGTCCCCAGGTGGTACCACAGGGTAATGAGCTGCCCCTGGGCTGCATGGAACAGGGACCATCTGCTCTGCCAGAGCTCACCAGAGGAAGTTGAACATTGCTTGTGCTGATGCAAAAAATATTTTTAAAGTTGACAGACACAGGCACTTCTGGATTCAATTTGAAAGAGACTAGGCTTATGTTAGATATTAGGAAGAAATTCTTTACTGTGAGAGTTGTGAGACACTGCAACAGGTTCCCCAGAAAACCTGTGGATTGTCCCATCTCTGCAGATATTCAAAGGCAGGTTGGATGAGACTCTGAGCTACCTGGTGTATTGGAAAGTTTCTCTGCCCATGGCAGGGTGGTTGGAGCTAGATGACCCTCAAGGGTCCTTCCAACCCAGACCATTCTATGCTTCTCTTAAGATCACAATACAGAGTGGTCTTTGACATCTACTTGAGCTATAAATGGCTGCATTTATAATGCTACCAAAACTATTTCTTTTCTATTCTAGTATGATGAAGAAGGTGAAGAGGCAGATGATGAGGTAAGATGACAGATGCCTTTGATTCAAATAGTTTCTCTGTTGTAGTTTATCTGGAATAAGAGTTCCTTTAGTTTTTGAGTGCTCTGGACATTAAGAATTACTTCTGAAATAAGATAGAACATTTTGGTTTGTGGATCTCAGATGAATAATTAAAAACAACCAGCTCAAGACAACAACAACAAAAACCAATAAAACCCAAACCAAGCTAAGACAACCCTTAAGTTATCTTAAAAATTAAGCTGCCACTGATATCAAAGATATGCTTTATGGAGGATAAGCTAATACAATGTGTATAGCATAAAGTGGTGATTAATGTGTTTCTGAGTACAATTTAATCTTAATTTTTGTGAAAATGGCTCCGGAAGCTGAATGTGGATAAGCTAGAGAAATATTAAGTGTTTTCTTTCAGGAGGGAGAAGAAGAAGCAGATGAAGAAAATGATCCTGATTATGACCCAAAAGTAAGGAATTAAAATGAATGTTTAAAATGTTGTGTATGGTGAATCTTGATTTTAATTTAAGTATTAAACCAGTAGTTTCTGTGGGCGAGCATGTTTTGTTTTGGGCCTAATTCTGACAGACTAGAATTGATAGAGAAACTTTTCCAAGTTCTTTCTCCAGGAGTCATTTTATAAAAGTAACTTTTGGCTTTAAGCACTGAGGTTAGTCAGGCTTGGTTTTCTGTAAATTTGTCTTGCAGCAAGTTGCTGGCTAATGATGAAAATTGCAGAATGGTTGTAAGGACACAGAGCAAACTGTCATCCAGCTTCAGTTTTTGGGGAACTTGCTAAAAGCTGGCTCTGGCACAGGTTTTCCCACCAGAATACAAAATAGGCTCTTTCACAGTAGGTAAATGGCAAGTCTTCCATTGTTTGAGGTACCAGAAGTCAAGGTTCAGAAATGCATCTGCAGCCAAGTCCTAAAATGTAAACAGCCAAGAGCAACTGGGAGATTTCTTATTCCATGGGAAAGGGAGACTACTGATCAGGCTGAAAAAAATATTATGAGCCACTCAATTCATAGCTTTTTAGTAGCTGAGGGAAAGGTACATCTGGTCACCTGAAAGCATCTGATGTGGTAGATGAAAATTGCAGCCAAGGAGTCTGTGAAGTGCTCCAAAATGCCTGCTGTTTAAAGGGCTTGTCATTTCAAACGAGTGATTTTCAATAGGAATGGTTTAAGCTACTGTCAAAGTACTGTTGAGAAAATTACATAATCTTAGCATTGTACATAGAAAGGCAAGGTGCAAACCTCTAATCAAATTGTACAGTCGTCTTGGTGATGTTTGATTTACTACAGTGTATTCAAATTGCTTCCTAGTCAAGAAAGTTTTGGATTCCAAATGAAACAGCTGCAAGTTGGACTTATTTTCACCATTTCAGAGTGCTTTTCTCAGTGAAACAGAACTGAGAAAGGGCAAGACTATGCTCAGTTTTAGAGAGCTGCTCAAGGGCTAGAGTTAGTAGGGGTACTATAGTGTTGCAAGCTGATCTCAGGCTGTAAGCCAGCTAAATTTATTAAAGTGCTGTTGTCCTAGAATAGCTGGGGGCAATGGAGTAAAACTTGCAACTGAACTCCATTCCCCATCCCCAAAACTTTCTTGAATTCCCATATTACTGTGACATAATACTGGCTGTCTATTTCAAAACCAAGAAATTTTCCATGTTAGAATTTTTTAAGCAACTGGAATTTATTACAATAGATACTTCCAGAGCATTAGGAACTGTGATTTGGCATTTCATTGCATTGCTCTACATAGTGTCTTCTAGCATAAGGCCGTGCTCTTGTTACTGCCCATAGGAAATTTTTTTTGTCTCAGACCGTGAAGAGGATCTGCATGCTTCTTCTGAGCTATTTGTTACTGCACATCACTTTTCTCCTTTTTCCAGTTACAATGTCTGTTAGAGTACTTCACCACATTTAGTTCTGAACAGGTTTTTATTCTAGATTGTATCCTGATGTGCCAGCAAAGCCAAAATAAGTGCAGTGTGGATATTGCTGCATGCTAGACAATGAGTGCAAGGGAAAAGATGGAAGATTATTGCAGCTTGAGAAAGCATGCTTAGCAATATTGATAGTTCTTATAAAATACTGATTTCTGTAATCTGGTTTTCCTTTTTTCTCAACAGAAGGATCAAAATCCAGCAGAATGCAAGCAGCAGTGAAGCAGTGTGTCTGTGGCCTTGAGGATTACCTGCACTGTAATAGCCTAAACACAACTATTAGTTACTTACAGCCTTATGTTTTGTATCTTGGTAGAATTAAGTAACCAATTTGTTAAAAAAAGAAATGGAACACTTAAGAACCAGTTTAAAATGTAGGTTCAGTCTACCTAGCATTTTAACAGTATAATTTTCTGCCAATATGTAGAATGCAGTAAATGCCCTAAAGCATGAATGTTAATTCATTGCTACATAGTTTGGTTCTTGTGAAGTCTTTGTCATGTAGCTATTAGACTGCAGCTGTGAAGATGATCAGAACTGTTAACTGAGACCAATATTTGTTTAGAGAAAACTCTCTCCTGAAGAACCAACCAAAGTATTTTTTCAGCCCAGTAGTCTGAACGGGTTTAAGTCTGCTTGCACTAGCTGTGCCTTCATTACTTTGTTATAGAAATGACAGTGACTTGTACTAACTAGGAGATGATGATGCATTTTGAATTTGACTACTTGAGAAGACTAGTATAACTTGTTTAATTTCCCAACGAGACCACATTAAACATTCATAACTGTCAGCTTGTTTATGCTATGGGTTTTGTATTTTATGTGACATAGTGATCTACAAAAGAAACCTAGTCATCATATTAAGGTTATTGTTTACCACAGGGGTGTGAATAAAACCTAGTATTTTCAGAAGCTAGTCTTGTTTTATTACTTGTGTATCTGCATGTGTAAAGTGGTAATGCATATCTTACATGCTGCAGTTCATGTTTTCCTAGAAACAAAAGCTGATAATTACTGAAAAGTAAATTATATAGCATTTGAAAAACAAACACAATAGTTTGGAAAGTTTGATTCATACTTTGCACTTGAAGTGTGATACTTGTGAATCTGAGCTCGATGTTTGACTGATTGGTCCACACTGCCATTTTAGAGAAGACAAGTTCTTAGAAGTGGGGCTAGATCTGATAAAGGACTTCGGTATTGCTGTGCCTGACTCTAAGGCATTGCCTGTTAGTGTGAAATCTGGAGCAAAGTGCCTTGGATTTTCAGTCTGTGTAGATGGAGCTAGGTGGTCCTGAACAAAACATGCCCTGCAGCCAAAGAGAGTGCTGGAAACACATGGCTGTATTCTAGTTTGTCCTCACTGTATCAAGCATCTAATGAGGAAACAAACTCAAAGAAATTCTGCTTTCTTCACCTAATGTTCTGTTCACTGTGCTTGTGTTTGTACATTCTGGTTTATGGTTTGTCCATATTGGATGTTTTTGTCAGTTGAAGCACATTGTCTAGAAGATCTTTCTCATCTTGTTCTGACCTTGCCTCTAGCCTAGCAGTGGAGGTGCTTGATGAGATGTGAATTTAAACATACTGAGCTGAAAGAGGCTATGAACTGATGTATTCTGAGTTTTTCCAGTCGGTAGCATGCTACTGTACTTTATATGGTCTTGTTCTTCACACAACTACGTAAGTTTTGATCTTCTAAGCAAGTAGATAGCTTTTTCAGGAATGGAAGGGTCCTTGTAGTGATGGAAATAAATGTCCAGCTAGCCATGGATCTTATTTCTGCAGTAGCTACATTTTTTTGTGCCACTTACACACTTTGTCATAAAAGTTTGAAAAGAGCAGGGCAAGCAGGAGGCAACGACCACATGAGGATAGGCTGGTAGAAGAGTTTCTGTAGCGTGTCTCCTGCCTGGAGGGTAGGTAATACAGAATGAAGCTTATCCCAAGTGCCCTTCTAAATCCTCAAGAAGATGTGGGTCTAGTGTCCTCTGACTAAACTGTTTCAGTTTTGTTACTGATTTTTAATTCCTTGACGGTTTAAATACCACACTGCTTCATTTCAGAATCCCTGTCAGGCTTCATCTGTCTTCTCTCCAGGTATGTGTGGATTTGGGAGGAGGAGCTCATTATCTATAGCTGTATGTAAAGCAGGACCATTAAAGCTGCGATCTTGTGTGTTTTTTAAGTAACACAGATCATAGCATAGAAAAAAAGCAGTTATGAAAGGTTAACAGCTACTCTCGGTAGCTACGTGTCAAAGTAGATATGGTTGTGTTTTTGTGGTATCAGAATATGCTTATCCTTTGAGGCACTGACCCTGCCAGGTGTTTGGGTTTCATGTGGTCTTTTCTCTACACATCTCCCAGGGTTAAATTTAAACTTAAGGACGTGTAGAGACCAAACTGTGATGGTATGTTCTGAGCTTAAGAAGTCATTAAGATGGGGCTTTGGGGTTCATACTTCTGGACATGGGAAGTTTCTGAAGTCCTTACTTAGATCTAGCCCATTTTTGCTAACAGCATTTGGTAATTTCACTTTAAAAAGAAAATGACCTGTTAAAAGTTGTAAATTTCAAAATTCACTACTTAACAAATTTGATTTGCTCTTTAATTACTTTCTCGTTTAACACCTTCATTAACATTCAATGGGATACAATATTTTAAAAAGGGAGTTGTTAGATGTCAAAGCACACCTGCAGCCTGCAAGATCCAGGGTCATGAATACATCCTATTGTCAGATTTTGGTAAGCTGCTCTCCAGATTGACATGCTAGTTCTAAATCAGCAGTTACTGTGCTCTCTGGACTGCAGCAAAAAGAAGAATATAAATGAGGTGCCAGTTCTTACAGCATTGGTTAAATTAAAACTGTTCTGGTGCTTACTGTAGTTTTGTTATCAATGACACTCTTGTTTAGCAGTTCTGAAAGGCAGTATGTAGCAGGAACATTAAACTTTCAACATTGATTGGAGTGTTGTGACTCATTCTTTTCAGTTTTCATTTATACCAGGTGTAGAGAATTTCCTCATTTAGTATTTGAGGGAAGGGTAAGTTACCTAGTTAACAGGTTCAGGCTGGGAAAATGTGTCACTAAAATAGAAACTGCTGTCTTTGGCAGCAGTTGCAGAAATGCACCATAATTTAACACCTGTGTAAATGGTGTCTTCTGTCCAGTTTTATTTGCTGTATTGAAGGGAGAATTATTTTGAGGGGAAATGTGGGAGGTTGGTGAGGAAAGAGGAGGATGAAGTTAGACTTTGGATGACAGGGAAGGATGTTTGGGGTTTATGCTTGGTGGAGAGGGATGCTTTGAAATACTTTCATAATTGCTTTTAGCAATCTAGATTAGATTAGCACTGAAGAGTTTGACTGATATAACTTTGTTCATGTTAAAAAAACCCAAAACAACAAAGCAAACTAGAGCATCCTGAAAAAAGAGAGCCCAGATTTAAGCTTAGCATTCTAAGTTTTTGGAGAAAAGTGAAGTCAGGTGCAGTTAGTAGTGTTACCTTGGATTATTTGAATATTGGGCATAGCAACACTGCTTACCAGTGTCTCCTAGCTTCATAAGCTTAGATTCTCTTCTGAGTTCTTGAAATTGATATTTCTGAAACTAAGAGCAGATACTGTAGTTCTGACACGTTTTGCTTTTTAAGTGGAAAAAGCCAGCAGAATGTAGAAAAATGTAGAAAATTAACGTGTTCATCTTTATCTTTAAGCTGGTACTCAAAACTCCCTGTGTTTCACAGCCCACTGTTGTCGACCTGATTCAAAATTTGATAGGAAACTTACATGAAGATGAGCGATCAACCTTTCTGCTAAAGATTACGTATTTCCAAAGGTGTCTATGCAGCAGTCGTTGATCAAATGCCTTCTGTTGGGCAGAGGATTGTGCTGTGACTCTCTCAGCAGCTTAATGAAGCAAAATGCTACATCCCTCAGTATGAAAGGGACAGCCTGATAATGAAAGCATGAACAGCCTTGATGGTCTGCTAGGTTGAGTCTAGAGCTGCATGGATGTTGGAGTAGGTACACTCAGCTCTACAGTGCTTTCTTCTTTTTTCTATAACGGGTGTGATCTTCTCTATTCCAAGACTTCTACAGGTCAGAGAAGTTGTTGCAACCACATCTCTATTTTCATTTCTTAATAGCTGCTCAGTAACCTGTTTGAGGTTCCCCACAAGATTTCAAGAGAATGTTGAAATTATTGACTTTTAATTGCTAACGCTTGCCTAAACTGAGCATAAATTATCTACTGAAAAATAAAGTCTTCTATACATTAGCAAGAAGAGGTAAAAGTTTGTCCACATGGCTTTTTGTCTCATTGCTCTTTAAATCCTCGTCAGACCTTTGCTCAGGCCTGGTAGTCTTCTACATGTGGCCTCTTCCATGTTCTCAGCTTTTGTAGGAAAATCCAGCTGAGTAAAGCAGACAAGACAGGATACACCAAGCACAGATAAGCTATTCCATATTTGCCTGGTGCATACCAAGGATGGGCACACAAGCCTTGAGAGGCTATGGCAGAAGGGCTCTTGTGTTCACAGGTGTCTAACTAAAGCCTGTGAATTGACAACACAAGTTGGCTCTACAGCTGCAGGAGGGGCTTGAGTCCTGAACTTGGTGTTATGAGTTTGCCCTGTAGTGGAGAAACTGTTCTGAGCTGTTTTACTGCAGTGGTCAAATCTGAGACACTTAAAAGCTTCTTTACAGCCTATTTTTTCTCTACAACATGTTAGCTTAAGTTGGAATATTTTTGGATAACAGCTACCTTAGAAATACAAAGGACTTGGAAAAAGCTGGGCTGGAGAAGCTGCTTTGCCAATAGCTGGTGAATTGCCCACAGTTTCTTTATTTGGTACTGCCATGGGTTTTAGGGAATGCTAAGGCCTGGGGCAGTGTGGTTGTTAGTTATGGTAAATGTTTCATTTATGCTTCGTTTACTGAGGAGGATATACAGGTATGTGTGAGATGGAGTTCCTGAAAGGAAATGTCTGCACTCAAGGTCACATTTTCAGACTGTAGTATTTCAAGTTTGACGGTAGGAGGCATCTTCACATCAGCTATTTCTAGAGGAATGGCTGCAGAACCTGCTTAGTATATACTGAAACTTCAATAATGGTAGAAGATGTGAAGCATTTAATGTAAATGCAGTGGTTTAAATATATATTTCAAGAAAAGTAAAATCTCAGTGGGATATTGTAGTGTGCCTGTGTTGAATGTGGTTTTTCAAAATAGTAATGTAAGAATCATTTACAGAAGTTCAGTTTTGACTTTCATCTAGGAAAACAAAGTGTGTTATCCATTACTGGCAAATTCTGCACAATATTTTGTTCTTTTATCATGGAACTGTCAGTATTTCATCTTGCACTAGTTTTGTAGCTTTTGACTGATCTGGTTTTTTGGTCAAACATAGTGTGTTTCAAATGGTTGTTAATATTTGTTGGCTTATAGAGTAAAATTTAAATGGATGTTTTGCATGTTTGCTTCTGACCACATGCTTAGGTGAATTTCACCAGGAATAAAGAGTGCTGTGAGTCTGTATATTAGCAGAGTATGTCCATCAGTGTTTGGAGTTGGGTTAAAAATCTGACATTCAATGCTTTCTCATGGAAGGGTGAAGTAGAATGAATTTAGTCTCTTTGTCCTGTATGTTTGATGAAAACATTTGGCCTTCCACACTAGTTTCCATTTTTGTCTTTTGATAATTGCAGTTTACTCTCAGTACTGAGAACAAGAGAAGAATCTCACATTAAATTACACAGATACAGATAGTGTGTTAAATGTCCTTAAGTGTTAGAGTGGAGTGTTGTGGGGTGGGGGGAGAGTTTTTGGAATACTGTTACAATGTAACATGTGGCACTCTCAAATTTTATGCGAGTTCCCACACTACTGGTTCGTGCATTTACCTGGAATCAGATGGCTGTTTGCTTACAGCCATGGAGCAGCAACCAAAACTGAACAGGTGAATTGTTAGAAATTGGTCTGTAGGTTTAGTCTGGTGTCTTATGATTTAGATAAACTTAGTATTTTGTTAAAATGCTCTGTATAGGTGAATGCATTTTAACCACTTTGCTTTAGTAGGAGAGTTTCAAAATTGTGTGTCACATGAGCAGAGACTTCATCAGGATCAAAGAAATAGGTGGAAAACACAGGTGAAAAGACAGGTGAAAATTCTCTTATGTTGCTCAGGGTTTGTATTTGCACAGTCAGCTAGAGATGCAGATATTTGTGCAACAAAATTTAGGTTCAAATGGCAGTGAACTGCTGGTGAAGACAATTGGTCAGTGGTGTTCAGATCTTTTGAAAATAAGTGTGTGCCTCTATTAAAATAGGCATAAGGTTGGTTGTGAAAATGGCCCGTACCTTACAGTGTATCCATTCAGCTCTAATAAGGGATTATTCTTTATATAAATGGATGTTTTAGGATATTGATTTCCTTTTTTGTCTACTTTGTGGCTAGTCAAGTTGCCTTTGTTGCTGAGTGTTTTGCAGTTACCTCGGAAGGGTAAACCAACTAAATTTGAATTGCTTTTATTGCCTTAAATTGTTTATCCCTCAACAGTTTATCAAAATGAACTTTGAACTTCAAGAGGAAAAGATTACAAGAGGAAATCCTTTTTAAAATGTTATCAAAGATAAACTTCATCAAAGCTCTCATTTTTGTTGATTTTTTTCTCTAATCTGTTAGAACACAGCACATGCTGCAGCAATGATCTGCTTCCTAGCTGCCAAGATTGATGTGAGTAGGGTTTTTTTTTATGGCCATGATAAATGTATGTTTAAAAACAGTGCTCTCAGAACATAGTATGAAACTTCTGGCATTCAGTCTACATTGGCTTTGTCAGCCAAATTCAGTGGGATTTTGATTTACATCTAATACATCAGAGGATTAAGAGTTAAATAGTTTCATACTAATCTTAGGTCACTTTACTTTTCTACTCAAATTTATTCAAAAGCTAACCTTGGGGAAGAATCCAAACAAGAAGCAAATGTGTGGCAGCAAAGCAGAATGATGAAAATGCTCCTAGCTGTTTGCCAGTTTGGTTTTGTTAGGTTTGGCTTTGTGGGGTTTTTGTTCCCCTAGTCTCCTTTTACAATTTCCATGAACTGACGTTCTGCTGTTTCCTTGGGGAAGTGGTATGGATGTCTTGCTTTAGATGTTATGCAAACTGCTGCAGAAAGTAAAAAATTATTTTATATATACAGTTGAAGCTGCTTCTCCCCAGGCCAGCGTAGGGTTCAAGCTCTTTTACCAGGTTCTTTCAGGCTTGCTTTTGTTTAATGGAGCGACGATCGCTTAAATGTCAGGGTTCCGCTGAATTCATTACAATAGACCGTTTTTCTGGGCTCGAATCAAAAACACGCAGCAGAGGGCCCTTTGCAGCTCTTGCCCAAGGAGGCAGGCTGAGGAAATCCATTTCAACTAAATAGTGCGGGAACACCCCGGGGAAGGTGAAAGAGCGCTGTCGGGCATTTGCCGTATCCTGGTAATCTTCCTGTATTAGCCTAGCGCTGGTCAAATACTGCGGGGAACCCTTTCTGGCCGCATCCCCGCCGCGCTGTGCCGTAGCCCGGGGCGAGGGGCGGGAACCGGGCCGGGCTCGCTGCCGGAGGAGCGCAGCCCCCGCCCCGCCTCCCGCTCCGCTCCTCTCCCCGCGCTGGGCTTCCCCGCGGCCGCCGTGGCGTGCGGGAGGAGCCGCGCTTTCCGCTGGGTGTCACTCTGGGGTGGGAGAGGCGCGTTCAAAAGCGGAGGGGAGGGAAAAGCCCGCCGACGAGCCCGGCCGCCCGCACCGGCAGCGCCCGGCACTCGCCACGCCGCGGCACGGGCGGCAGCCGCTCCGCTTCCTGCGGCCCGGGGCGCTCCCGGCCCTCCGCCTCGGAGCCGGCGCCCGGCGGAGAGTGCTCGGCTGGTGCCGCCTGCGCCCCGAGCCCAGCCCCGGCGGGCGGAGGCCGGCTAACCCTGCCAGAAGGATGCTGGAGAGCGGCTGTAAGGCGGTGAAGGAGGGCGTGCTGGAGAAGAGGAGCGACGGGCTGCTGCAGCTCTGGAAGAAGAAGCGCTGTATCCTCACCGAGGAGGGGCTGCTCCTCATCCCCCCTAAGCACCCCCCGCCGCAGCAGCAGCAGCAGCAGCCGGCGCCCCCGGCCGAGCCAGCGGCCAAGATCAAGGAGCTTCACTTCTCCAACATGAAGACGGTGGACTGCGTGGAGCGGAAGGGCAAGTACGTGTACTTCACGGTGGTGATGGCCGAGGGGAAGGAGATCGACTTTCGGTGCGCACAGGAGCAGGGCTGGAACGCGGCGATCACGCTGCAGATGGTGCAGTACAAGAACCGCCAGGCCATCCTGGCCGTGCGCTCCACCCGGCAGAAGCAGCAGCACCTGGCGGCGCCCCACGGGCCGCGCCTCCGCGGCGCCTCCAACTCCGCCTAGCGCAGGTACGGGCCCGGCACCGCGGGGCTGCCCCGGCCGCCGCTCCGCTCCCCGCCCGCCTCTGCCCTGTCCCGCTGCAGGCTGTGCTCACTGAGCGCGTTCGTGCCCAACCCGCTCCGGGCACGCAGAAACCGGGCAAACGCCGGAGGTGCGGGTACACCGGAGAGAAGTGGCTCAATAGCCCGAACCTCAGCCAGCTGCTGCTTTGCCGCCCTCGGTGCCGAGAAGCATTTCAAATCCATTATTTATGAACCTTGGAAAGGATCCTTTGGTGCGATGGGACTTCTAAGAGACATGATGTACTGTAACTTTATTTTAATGTATTTTATTTTATTTATTAGGGTTGTTTTCTTTTGGTTTTGTTTTCCTTTTTATTTTTTTAAAGCCTTATTTGCAAGACATTTCTGAATGTAGGCCGTATCAAAGAAGTAAAGGAAAAAGCAATATGCATGTTAGCTTCCTAAAAGAACGGAAAAGTTCTGGGTACTTTGACTGTGTGCAATTTGACAAAAAAAGTTACTCATTTTTTACCCAAAATACATTATATTCCACCAGCATGGAAAATGGGAGGTGTGTTTCAAAATTTGGCTGAAACCCATGCTGCATATGAAACCTATTTTCTCTAATTAGAACAACAATTCTAAGTCTGGATGTTAAATTTTTTTTATATTAAATGTGGTGGAAGATGATAAAAAGTTATTCATGCTTGGCTATTCAAAAAAGCAATGTTGCTTGTCGTTCTGAGATTAAAACCAATCTGTTTAGTGTATAAATGGAAGGAATCTGACCAACTTGTTTTGTGATACAGGAATCTGAGTTGGATTCCAGCTATCTGTGCGGTGTGCTTGCTCCTAGGCTGGTGGGCCAGAGCTGGGAAGTGTTCATGGACCTTTCTTAGCGTCCAAGTTCCAGGCTCCTTCTGCACGCTTGGTTCTTAAGTGATCTGGACTCTCAACTCGTGTTGCATTTTCATGGCGGTTTTTTAATGTCTTGCATTAAAGCAGTCAATAGTCTAAAATCCATTTTACCTATGTCTTAGTGTGTAAATGGATTATTTTGGTCAGTTTTCATAAGCTTAAAGTTGCTCTCTAGCTGGATGAACTAGATTAATTTTGCACTGTCAGATGTTGAGAGAGGCGTGCCATCTTGCCTCTAAAGACAGTGATGAAGCCATGAAGTTGGAAAACAAAGGGCTAATTGCACAGCTGGTGTGTGTTTCTCTGCCCCTTAGAAGTCACTGGGAGTTTGGCTGCCGCTGCTGGCGGGAGCGAGTGGGAGCTCCTTGCCCAGTGCAGAGGAGGGAGTCGGGCGTGGGCAGGGAGCTTTCCAGGACAGGGCCCTGCTGACCATGGGTGGCTTCACGCTGATGCTGCTACCGCCCAGGTTCTCTGATTTAAATGAATTGAGGAGGCTGCAAGTGGGACAGAGCAATGTGGCCCATTATCTCTGGTCCAAAGTAAAATGTCAAAGCCGTGGAGGTACTTATTTTAGCTAGCATGGTGAGGAAAATGGCTTTTGGCCCCTTTATAATTTACATTAATATAAACAAAATCCTTTAAATCTACACGTCCAAGGCTTTTCTTTTTGTGTAGATAAAGTGTAACTTCATAGCAAGAACCTTACATTCTTGGTGTAAGCTTATTTCTCTAAGTGTTTAAAGCAAAAAGCTGAAATGATACTCAAAAGCAGATTTTAGAATTCGCTACTATGTATGTCGGTCCCTTCCTCTGCACTCTAAGCTCAGTCCTGTAAGGAATAAGTTGAGGTCTGTGTTAGCCCTCATCTTTTGTTCCTTCTCCCAGGTGTCAGGGTCACATACCTAGACAAGCAAAACCTTTAATGATGCAGAATCTAAGCCCTGATGATCCTCTGTAGTTACTCCTGAGCGCTTCTTTTTGCCCTGGCCCCATCACACCAGCTGCATGATGAGCTTGGGGCGGTAGATTACAGTGTCCTAACAAAGTCGTTATTTTGCGATTAATTGAAATCGAAGGTGCCCCGCATCTTCTAGGATTAGGTTCGCTGGCTTGGCAATCACAATGCTCAATTTCCATGTCTCTGTACATCTGCCATTATCATTCTGCTAATGCTTGGATGTTAGAGCTGCAAGGGGATTCTCTAATGAGCTAGTCAAAGACTCACAAAACACACTGTAATTTGTAATTTGGCTTCTCTCTTTAGAGTGATTAATTACAGTTTACTGAGAAACTAATCCACCTTTTCAGGTATACAGATATATTGCTGATCTCACGTACTAAAATACATTTTAGCCTACTGAAGGGTAAATGTAACTGTTGAGAATTAATTCCTATTTGATCAGAGACACATGTATTTCTCTGAAAGAGGCAGTTGTTCTTGTCCTCAGTGGTTGCAAGCCTCTGAATGCCACAAAAGTCTGTACATGTAGTCTAAAGCTGAAATTTTACCGTTCTTCTGGAAATACTTGTACTTTGAAAGCTGAAGATCATAATTTTAGTCAGAAAATTGACATGGTGTGAGGATGCTACTTTCATTTTGAATTTGCTGTTCCTTTTCACTGGTTCAAGGTCAATACCCGACTTTTATATTTCTTGCTTTAAGTTGGTCTGAAGGATGATCTGAAAACTTTTTGGACTGATGTAGTTCAACAAACTTTTGTTGCTTGTCATTGCCTGCTGTGTTACCTGTTTCAAAACTTTGGTGTCAGCCAGCCTCCTACTGTGAGAGGTGGTGACATCACAAAATCTACCTTGATACCTCCAGCCTGAGAGGGTGGGATAGGTGCAAGCATCAAACTCCTTCTTTTTGTCTCCCAACTGTCTGCTGGAAACTAAATGGGAACAAATTGGCTGGGGTCCCCTGGGTAGAGTTGGACTGTGTGGCTCATGCCCTGTCAGTATAAATAAGGCTAAATTGTCTGATAGGGACAGTGACAACTTTCTCACGCTCTGAATTCCATGGCATGTGGGGCTTTTTTGGGTTTGGTTTTGTTTTGTTTTTCCCTTGACTGATAGTAATTTTAGAACAAGAAATTGTTTGATATTATAAAAGATACTTCTGGGTTTTTTTTTTCATCTTGCCCCTTTCTTACTGCATAGTCTTCATTTAAACATATGGATTCATTTGAATCCATAGTCTGTATTTAATACTGTCTGTTACTGCCTTGTAAGCAATGGCTATGAAATTAGGTTCAGCACATCATGCTCCATCTTATCGGAGCTTTGCAAGTAAATGAATCAAGTTGTCCTTCCTCTTCCAAAAAAAAAAAAAAAAAAGGAATCCAACAGTACACGGCTGAAGTAAATTCATTAGAGAATAAACAAAAATGCCGGCAAAACACACAGGCAAATGATTGGTAGCAAAAGTGGGGACAGTCTGTTCATAAAGAGGTCAAAATTGCTTGTAATTAAAAAAAATAATCAAGGGGCAGATTCAGCAAGAAAATCCAAGCTGTGGTGACCAAGACAATTTAGGAATTTGGGGAAAAAGGAAGATCAACTGGATATTGTTTCTGTGACATCCTGAAGTAATTCCGCTTTTTTAAGGTTCATGATATTCAGATGCCAGCTTCTGAATTGTAGCTGCAGCGATGTACGAAATGTTTTCTAGCATATCCTCTTGTGAGCAGAAATACCAGTGTCGTCAAAACAAGTTTGTGTGTAAATATGAATCATAAATGATTTCTGAGAGATGTGATTTATTTTTCATATTTTTCAAGATACATTCCATTTCAAATAAAGAGGTATCTATTGAAAGAGCTCTCAGTATGTTGGAAGAATTGTTGTTTCATGGACTATTTGTGATAATTGTGGTCTAAGCTTTTCCAATGTCTTAAGCTCAATCTAAGAGCCTGAGAGGAGCACTTTGAAACTGGGTAGGTACTCTCTGAAAATCCACTCGGATGCTCCAATCAATATTTATATATATAGCACAATTATGAGACTCAGAGTCCAGAAGTTTTGCTTCTTGCAGTGTGTGATGTGTGAGCATGCACACTAAGTGTAGCTGATTCTGTAATACTTAGTGTCACTGTTCAGGTACAGCAGGTCTTTGGGACACACAATTCAGGCTCATCACTGTTACCTGTAAATGCCTTGCTCTAAGTGACATCAGGAGTCTAGCATTCAATGTTTCTCTTGTTCATATATCTTAAACACTATGATTGAATTTCAAATAACCTCAAGTTAACCTAGAAAAAAACACTTCCACCATCTGGCATAAACTCTGACCTGTTCTTTTCTAGCTTCATGGGAAATGAGGTATGACAAGAAAAATGTTCTGCTTTGGGCTCTCCATACAGCTGCAACTGCTCAAATGTCTTGAACTCCCCTGATATGTATTTGTATTGCAGCAGGTCCTCATTTTCAAGCATCTCCTGAAGGTGTATTACTTTCAGTGACACAGTATACATTGACCTAGACATGTTGGTGCTGCTTGCCTTCACGGGGAGATGTCTGTAACTACTTCCATAAGAAGGCTTTTGTTGTAACAAGTACAAGTTCTCTTTTCAATTGTAAACACCCAAAATATAGGCATTTGAACTTAATATTGGGATGCAAATTACAAAGATCTGACCTCTCAGCAGCTTTGAAAAGTCAGTTAAGCGCCTCTAAATTTATCGTCTATTCAAAAACCCACTGTTGCTTACAGCTGTTAGAGGTATCCCTTATAAGCTTTTAGTAACAGTGGGAAGTGTCTCTGTAAGGACATCAATATAGTAGAACAACAGTTTTATAATTTGCGGTGATATCTTTATGAAAGTGCATCAATACATGCTTCTGTGCTTCAGCTTTTGATTAAGGGGATGTGAAATAAGACTGCTTACGTATTTATGACACATATGACATTGTCCTAGAAATAGGGCCATTATTTTCCTAATGGGGAATATTGTTTTAGTAGTGTTTTCTCTTAAGTTTTCTCTCATCTGAAGAATGTGGTGTACAGAGAGAAAATCTGGATCTGATTCAAAGTTCATTGAAATCAACCAGAATTTTTCCAGATGAAAAATCTGGGACAGATGTTGACCTTTTTCGCAAATGGTGGCTGCTTCTCTTTTGATATAGAAAACCCAGGAAAGAAACCCCAGAAGCAAGACCTTTGCCCATGATCTGTGTCAGTATTGATGGTGTGTGATTAGGGTAACACTGACATTCTGGCCTTTTATATTTCTCAAATAATGGGGAAAAGAAGAGGAAGATGAAATAATGCCTATGCTTTGTGTGCAAAACAAAATACAAAAGAAGACCACTCTAAATGTGTGTGTCTCCCTTCCCCCAAATGAAATCTATATCTGAATGCAATTTCACTGAATTCATAGCACAACTGAAACTGAACAACTTTCTTTTTGTAATTGAACCCAAACCAGAATTAAATGAAAGCCTTTACTTCTCTGACTGCTTGTTTGTAGCAGGAACATCTCAGTCCTTTTTAGAAAGTGCCAAATTACTTTCCACACCTATCCATTTTTTTTTTTAATAAAATCAACCATGGTAAAGACTTTCAACTTAAGTCTTCTATAAATTTGAAATAAGCTTTTTAAAAAAGTAATAAACAGTACCATTGGTATTTGTTATGTTTTTTTCTGTCTTTCAGTGTGGGATTTTTGATGTGTAAGGTAAGGACCCTGGTACACACTTCTCACAGTGTTGCTTTGTGCCTTCTGTGCTGAAGATGAGCACAGAAGGGCCTGATAAGAACTAAAGGATGTCACATCCTCAAGGTGTCCTGGCACCCAAAGGACCTGGGAGCTGCTTGGGACCTCAGCATGGGGCTCAGTTACATGTGGAGCCTTGACCTGATGGTACACACTGAATTTACAAGGAAAGGGACAGCAGCTCCTGAATGAAGCACTGGGAAGTGATGCTGTACTGCCAGCTGGCATCTGCATGAAGCTCATGCTCTGCCTCAACAGCCTGATTGGATTGCAGCACCTACAAGTTTTTCTTAGGAGATATGTAGAAAAAGCCAGAAGTGAGGTTTTTGTGCTTAAGTGCTAGGTTTTTTTTTTTTTTTTGGTTTTGGTTTTGTTTAGGCTTTTAGAAAAAACATCAAAGCAGAGATGTGTATCCCAGTACAGATTCATCACGGGAACTTTAAATTAATTACTTTTACAGCCTTTCCTGGTCTTCTAGATGTCTCTTGCTATGCCAGCCACCAATGCAGGGAAAATGATTGTTTGAATAGGGGTTTGATTTACCTGTTGTGTTGTGCTGTGCTATGACTGCAGTGGATTTCACATAAATAAAATTTCTAATGACCCTGCTTCATAATCTTTGCCTTGTAATACTTTGTGAGCAGCCATAGTAGATTAACTGAACTAGTAAATATGTATAGAATGACTAACCATTGCAATGAAGCATGCAGCCCTCTGTGGTCAGCAGAATATTTCAATTGAGACAATTTACCCCATGTTTTGTAAGGCTTCCAGTGAGATGAAGAAATCACTGCTTTTGTTTTTAAGATCTTGTCTGTGTTTTGTAAATATTTCTGATATTTATGACTGTACATATGGCTTCAATTGTAATTCACAGGAGGCTCAAGAGCTGGGTCTTATACCATCTAGGAGGAGATTATTTAATTGTTGGTAATTTTTGTCGGGTTTTGAGGCTCAGCCTTTAGGATCTTTTGCACCTACTGCCATTTACAAAGGTAAAAGTATAGCAGTGAACCTGCAGCTTGGAGAACACATACAGCCTATTCTTGTGTTGGGTGCCAGAGCAAGGGTCCTTTGAGGGAATGGCTCTCCATGTTGCTGTGTGCCTTGGACCTGGTCCTGGGATGATAATTCTCTGTACCAGTGATAGCACCTCTCTGCAAGGCTCTCAGCCCACTTGTATATCATATCTCTGTTTTGGAGAAGAGGAAACTCGGGACCAGAGAGCCCATGCTGCCTGCCCAAGGTCATGCCTTGGGAGCCAGAGAGCAGCGCTCCATCCATAGCCAGGGTCCCTGTCCCTGTGTGAGAACTGCTGCCTCTCACAGCACAGCCTGCTTCATTTCTTGTGCTTAGTAGAGACCTTCCTTACAATCAAATGCACAGGCAGTATCCAATCCCCCTGCCAGTGCCACAGCTCCTTGGTTGGAGACCTAGATGAGTGACTGCCTTGCCATTTAAGTTCCAGCCTTAAAGATTCATCATGTTGCAGTTACTTGCTCCTTGGGGACAAGAGCAAGGCAGAAACACTTGGGCTTCGCTTGGGATTTAGCAGAGTCTTGGATGACTTCAGATTATTAAATCAGCTTCTGGCTATTCCCAGCACTAGGCATTGTGCAAACGGTGTACTAGGAACGAAGGGATCTGTGAGTTGTTCCCTATTTCCTGAGCGATTAAGCTCTTCTGTTTACTGTGGATTACAAGGACAAAGAGAGGTTATCAGCCCCATAATAACTTGAAAGGACTCTGTAGATATGAATCCAGTGTTAATGCAGCTTTTCCAGTCTGATACCTGCTTTGACTAAAACACACAAAAGAAAATAAAGCGGGGGGGGGAATAATTTTCTTCTCTCTTACTGTTCTGCTGTCATTTAACCATTTCACTCAGAAACAAGGAGCTTTGGGAGAAATCCTGTTAGTCAGAGACACTTATCCCAGTCTTGTTTTTCTATCAGAAAAAAACAAAACTGACTTGTGGACAAAGCTGTAGTAGCCAACGCACTTATCCTAACTTGCTGCTGGAGCATGATGAGGCTGTGTGAGTCTATGTGGGCTTTCACAACAGCTCCTTCAACCATCTGTGGAGCTGAAAACTCCATGTCCTTTCCTGTGCCAGCAGCTACTGCAATATGCAGATGACTTTGCTTAGGGGCTTTTCTTGTACGCAGATGAACACGTGAAAAATTACTATTCTTTTAAAAGCCAGCCTTGAACAGGAAAAGCTATTTCTTTATTGATTTTTTCTGAGGCTGCTGCTACTCGCAGCCAGTCATAGAGCTGTGCCTCCAGCTGAGTTAAATGTGTACTGGCTGCTTTTTTCATTTTTATCACAGATTGTTAATATTTCCTGTTCCACTAAGCCACGTTTCCCTGGTACTCTTTCTTAGTGCTTGGCTCCTAAACAAAGTCACAGCTCTTGTCACAAGGCAGCGGGCTGCATACTTATCCTTTATGTGAGTGATGACTGAAGGCTCAGCAGTAGGGAAGTAACGCTGACAGCTCTGCTCCAGGACAGCAGATTGTCAGCATTCCTCACCAGGGCACCCAGCTGGCCTGGGAAAAGGCTGCTGTTTTGAGGGTGGGGGTTGGGCCTCTAAAATAAACTGACCGTCCTTCCAGAAGGAAGATGGAGAGGGATGGTCAGATGACCTTTTTGGTCAGAGTGAGAGTCAGACATATGCCTCTGCAGAACTCAAAGCAAACACTTCAATTCTGCAGGCACAGGCTGAGTAGTTGGGTGCAAAGAGAGAGGGTATCTGATGACTGAGATGGCAGTAAGACATCATAACACAATCATGAACAATTAGCCATTTCCGACTTCCATCCCCCCTCCTCATTAAGAGAAAAGTGTAGCTTGCATAAGTGGAGAGGATGACAGGTGGGCCTGTTCCTGTGCTGAAGATTTAGCCCAAACAGTTGGGAGCAGCAGCTGCAAGGGAGCACTTAGCTTCTGCTGCCCCAGGGAAGCTGCTACACTCACTCCCAAGCAATTTGGAAAGTGTTCCTATGTGTTTTCCTGCGGGCTTAAGAAGCTTGCAGTCGTGGCCCACAGATGTCTAGAGTTGTGAAACTGTAGCCATGGGGCAATCAGCTGCCTGCCACCCTCACCATCATGCTTAGTCATCTGGGAGGGAGGCTGAGGAGGGGCTCCCCAGACTGGAGCTGCCTCCAGGAGTGACTGGGACAGCCAGATGGGTGGTCTCTGCACTCACCTCTGTCCTTCTGGTAGGTACGTCTAATCAGAAAGGCCTCTGCTCCATGAAAAAGGAACAAGCTTTGTCATAAATGATGTTGAGGGCACTCACTAGCCACCCTGGGCTGTGTCATGTCATTGCCTTGCTGGCAGCTTCATCAGTGCTGCCATTCCTCACCAGGGTTCTGTGATCCCTAGTGCTGCAATGAGCAGCGGAGTGAGGTCTGAAAGCTTCACAGGCCTCTGCAGAACACCTTTAACCTTGAAGAACAAATTTAACCCTGAAGTTCTGCTGCTAATAAGCTCAGAAACAGCTCCAGTGACATGTCTTGAATTGGGCTGGGGGAAATTTGTGCTCTGAGCCGAAGGTGTGAGATAAACATACCTTGAGGACAGAGGTCCCCTAGCCCAGTGGGCTGGGTGCTATTCATCCCAGGGGTGAGACTGTAGCATCCATGCTTGGTGGCACCTTCACTTGCAGGGTTGGGGTCTTTTTTCCTAGTTTTTCCTAATTCTGCTGGTTTCAGCCATAGAGCCATCTACCAAAGGGTATTTTTTTTCTCAAAGGTAATTCTAAATAACTTGGTTAATTTTCCCAACAGTAGAAAATCCTCTGCAATCTCTTTTGCTGCTGAAACATGGTGCAAAAGGGTGAAAGCTTATGCAGGTAACCTTAATGTAATATTTCATTTTTGTTCTGGGCAATGGCAGAGATCTAACACAAAGTAAAGCTTGTATAAAAGGTAAAGATTACATATATTTGCAAATCTGTCATGGCTACAAAGTTCATTTTGCTGCCTTTGAATTCCTAATGTTTTCATTTAACTGAATCTAAGTGGATCTAATGGTTAATTTTCAGAATATTCACTTTAGGATTTTTTTCTCTCAAAGTTGAAACCTTAAATCAAGCTGAATTTGGGAGAAGCAATTTACTTTTGCTGAGCTCTGGATATGCTTAACCTTTCTTCAGCCCTCTTTTTTCTCTTCCTCATCTGAGTTGAGCCTGCAGTGTTTAGTGGGACCTGCGATGGCAGCAGCTGCTCCCCCACCCACTCTGTGTGCCTGACTGATGAGGCTCCTAAAGGTATGGCAGCCCTGGAGCAGCCACAGCTACGTCCTCTGCTCAGTCTGTATGCAGCCATCCTCTATTAGATTTGCCCTTCTAAAATGAAATTCCGGTATAGCTGGCGCTTGTTCTTAATTCAGCTGTCAAGTCTGCACCAAACTGGCCCAGGGGTACTTGGTAGGCAAAGCCCCACAATAGCACTGCTGCACCAGTGTCCTCTAGGAAGGTCTTTTCTATTACCACACCTTTGTTGCAGTCACTGAAAAGCATTCACAGACATTAAGGAGATGGGATGGAGCTCCCCCTCTCACAGCTGCTAACATTGCTTTCCACATGTAATTGATTAAGGTGAAAGATGGTTTGCCTTTGCTGCTGTCACTGCTGCCCTTCTGCTGCAGGCAAGAGTTAAGGTGCACTGAAAGGCAAGAATGGTCTAAAAGCACAGGATATTTATGTGATACTCTTAATGGGTCTTCCAGTACTGTGTGTGTGGCCTTTCTTTAGCCTAGACCTCACAGAACTGCTGTAAATCCAATATCTCACTGACCTGTAGCCTGGGAGAGGTCAGGGTGGCAAGGTTTGTATGTACCACTTGGAAAAGAAAAATGCTTTTGTAACACAGAATTCCCACTTCATCACATAGTTTGTGATGCAATGCCATGTCTTGTTCAGTATGATTCTTATGCAGGTGCCTAACTCCTAATAGCACAGCATTCTCTGGAGCTGGCAGGGTTAGCCCAGATTTAGGGCCACTCATGAGGGCCACCCCTGTTCCTGTACACAAAGGCATACCATGATACAGCTGTTTTCAGCTCCCAGACTACATGACACTGGAAAGCTGTATCTGAAATTCACTATTGCTGGTCTATTTAGCGGTGTTGCTATCGATGCTACGATGTCAGTGGGCTAAATAGCTCAGAACTGCAGTGACCTCTATTAGTTGCTGCCCACTCTCAACACATAAAATCCTCAGCTTTTATAAACTGTCTCTTTTTCCCCAGCCCTTTACATCCTTTACCAGCTTTTTGAAGGGGAAAGCTCAGTTTTTGTATACTTTGCCTCCCTTCTCCAAGAAACCTTGCTCTTAAGTTTGTCAGGAGCTCCAGCCCCCAGGTTTGCACACAACCTACTCAGAGTGTTTAGTTCCTTCATGTTCACAGGACACGTGCAAGTGCAGTGCTAAGAATGAGGAAAAATTATTCTGCTCAGCAGTCAGAGCTGTTCAGTAACTTCCCACCTTTGACAAGCAGTCATATTTCTACATCTTGCAGCTCAGGACAAAGGAAGTGTTTGAATTTTTCGTATTGGATGATTTCAAAGCTCTTGGGTCTACTCTGCTGGAGAAATTAATGCCTGTACTGCAATGTGCATGGGGGTGTGCACAGGAGTGGAAATGCACACCCCAGGGTCACTCATGGGTGTGCTGGAACACAGACAGCTCCATGGCAGGTGCCAGAGCCCAGTTGCCCACAAAGGAGGTGAGCCCCTGATAGACACATCAAGATGCCTCCTCTGTGGTGCTCTGGCACACTGCAAGGCTGTTCTGCAGAGGATGGAATTATTGCTGGCATGTTGATGGAAAAGTGGATTGAGCTGCATAACTCACCCCCCTTCTTCTGACTTACAGCTTGGCCTCCTTGGCAATTTGATCTCAGGCTGGCCCGAAGGGAAGGACACACCATACTTTAACATTCGCCCTTCAGCCTGAGCATTACCCAGGGGCACAGGGAGAGCCTCGGTCCTTTGGTGGGAGCGACACATTAGTGAAATGGCTTAAGAAAGAGTAACTCAAACACAGCAGCTCCATGAAAGGTCTTGAGGGTATGGGACACCAAGGCCTCTCCCTGCCCCTCCCTGGCCTTGTAATCAGATAGTGCCCCTATCTGAGGGACTTTTTCTAAGAGACTTCAAAACACACTGGTGGAAGCTTTAGTGAAGACGAGACTTGGCTTTCCTCAGATAGGCACCACCCACTGAGATCCCTTTGACCCAGGTGAACATGTTTCTGGTGCAGCCATCTTTGCCATGCTAACAGCAGTGATTAAACCGTTCCAAAAATTTAGAACAGCTAAAGTGAATGGGGCATTCAGGAAAATAAAGAATAAAACTCTAAACGTGCAATTATGTCACTGCTGAAATCTGTGACAGAATTTCACAGACTTCATTGAAGGACTTGCCCCTTTAGAAATCTGCAATCAAAATGGGATGTTTGGGTTCCTATTCAATTTATATTTGATATGAAAAAGACATTTAAAAAAAAATCAGTTGCATTTGTCATAGTTTGCTTTAGCTACTCAGTTGTTGGGAAGAGATGTAGGCACCAAAAGGCAGAAGTACCAGATATTCGGGTATTCGCCCTTTGATAGGATGATTTCTGAGAAATGAGTCCTGCTGGTCTCAGAGGAAACTCCAGTGCTTGTTTAGATAATGAAGAAAGAGCTTCACTGGCACATGGTACCCAGTTGTGCACCCTTGAAGGGACAACTCGTCTGGGTCCAAGATTTTAGCAACCATTTCAACCCAGTTCCACTTTCCCAATTGTCTCTGGGAATTCAAAATTTGTTGGTGGCAACAAAATAGGTATTGTTCAATAATGATGAAAGTTTGCTATCTTTCTCTTTACATACATTTCTCTGCAGGATGCTACAGTTGAGAACATGCTTTAAGGACATCAGAGAGGAAGGTTAACTTCTGTCATACTGGCAGAGATGGGTCTAAATGGCACCAAGTGGCTGAAATGCTGCTCTTGGTTACCGGTTCCCCAGAACTCTTAAACTGTGAAGCCTGGCTTATCTTGGTACCTCTGCCTGCTTGCCAACAGCTGCCTAATAATTCTTTTCTCTGTGCAGCGTAAATAATTACTGAGCTGTCTTCTCCTCTGTTGCTCACCCTGCCTCTGAGCCAGCCCTTGCAACCAGAGTTGTATTTATGCTATCGCTGAGTCTGCCTGCAAGCCCTGACATGCTGTCCCACACAGTCTGTGAGGAAAGCTGTGCAGGGGGGATGCTTGCCACAGAGGAGGGCCAAGGAGGAGGTGGCACTGTCCCATCTGCATGGCTGCCTGAGGATGCTCTGCCAGGCAGCTGCCTGCTCCTGGCAGCCAGCACCCTGTGCACCCCACAATTGGGGTGGATTCGCAGCTGCTGCCTCCTTCGCAAAAATATTGTCACTGCTGGGGGAAAAACGTGGAAGTCTAAATTCATCACAAATTCCTGCTGGGAGCAGAAGCAGGTCCTTAATCTGCCTTTGCATGGTCCTACATGCCTACATACCCTGGCTGCAACTCCATGCCCTCATGCTGTCATCTGTAGGACTGGTTGCTCAGGGAGCTGGCTGCCTGAGGGCAAGCCAGGGCAATGCTGGGGGGCTGCCACCCCAAATTCCAGCACAGCGCTGCCCACAGCAGCCTGCCACGCTGGGGACTGGTTGCCAACCCCACTGCAGGCTCGCCACAGCTATGTGCTGCAGCTGGGGCCACCCTAATGCTTCAACTTGAAGAAAAGTCTCCCCTCTAAAGACTGTGCTTTCCCTGTGAGTACACATTGGTTGTTATACCCTCTACCCACACACTGTGTCCAAAGGTGGAGGTTCTGTTATAGCTGGTACATGAAAAGCAACTTGTACATAGATGCCATATCATTAGAGGCAGCTCTCACTACAGGAGAGTGAACAGTTTGCCATTACTGTCTTTCCTCTGTGACAACTCCTCATAGAGGTATGGACTTCAAGCAAGTCTCTTTTGCAAGGTCCTGGTGGCTTTCCTGCTAGTTTAATTAGGCATGTCTGGTGATAGCTGTATGAGGCATGCTGCAAGACCTGGGAATACTGCTCTGCTCAACAGAGCTGAAGCCTAAAATGGTGTAATAAAGAATTGAAAATACTTTCTTTGTATTTGGACTGAAATAAATTCTGGGATGCTTAAACTGGGAAATTTCAATGAGAGGTCTGCCTAGAAGTGGGAAGACCTCTATGTCATGAGGATGATTCACAAGGGAGACAGAGGTATCCATCCTTCCCTCTTGCATTTGCCTCCCATCTGCTGTACCCACTCCTGAGACAGGAGCTTGGGCTTAGAGTGCTTTGGATCCCAACCCCTCATCACCTCATGATTGTGCCGCATGTCAATGACAGGATGCAAACCCAAGGCTGGGCATCCTATGTCTTGAGGAAGTTTCAAATAATAACAAAACAATATTATTCTTTAATGAATGCTGACATGACACTGTGAATCCCATGGACTGTGTGTGGCATGAAGGATATCACCTTTATTAACTCAAAGTATGTCTATTTTTCTATGAGACATTGACTTCACATATCTGCAAAGAGGAGACCAAGGGATTTCATCCTGCTCTGACCCTTCCTTTTCAACCTCCCCTATACTGAGTCACCTTTTCCTTGCCTAATTTGTCTGTTTTGCCCCACTTATGTCCTCCTGTGAGTGTGCCTCGCACACAGCAAGCATCTCCACCATTAGCACAGGCAAGGAAGTGGTTGCGTGATGTTGCCGTCAGTGGATGGTTTATCTAGTTGTAATTCCCATGGCTCCAGCTCTACGAGTGCTTATACACAGACCTCATTTTGCAGGGGTGGCAAGGGGAAAGGTCAGTATTTATGAATCATTTCCTCCTGGCTGTGGCAATGAGGTTGGTTTGTGGAATGAGTCATGGAAGAGCAGCCTGGAGAGGCAACGATCTCTGAGCAAAAGACCTTCAGATCCTTAGTGACCCTTGAACATTGCAGCCAAGTTACCATCATCATTTCACATCCCTAGTCACAAATTTCTTCAGTTACTTAAAACTGTAGGCTCTGTAGGTACCATTTGCCATGTCTGTGAGAAATCTTGCTTTTTCCAGAAATATTGCAAGGACTCAAATATATGACTTGCCCCATGGCTAATCAATTATCACATGGCAAAAAGACAGAGGGAAGCCTATCATGCATTCCTCTGTTATGAAGATGGACTTGTGTTTGAAATGCCTGTTTGTTATGGAGAGGGAGAAGTTTCTCAAAGGGAAGTGACCTGATAAAACAGAGTAACTGCGGCTGGATTGATTACCCCTTGTAATGAGGTTTCTATGTCAGTGCAGAAGTGATTCTGCTGCAGGGTTTTGTCTCTGTATTGGCATTGAGAAGCCAGTGTAGTACTGCTGTGTTATGAGCTGCAAAAACATGGAATGAGCCCATCCCCACAATGCAGAGCGCAGAAACTAAAATGACTGGGATGCTGAGAGAAGTTGTACATGATCCACCTCAACACTTTTGAAATAGCATCAGCAAATTACCACCCAAAGGATGCATCCTCTCACTCAAGAGATCCAATTTTAGTGCAGACTTCCAGGGAAAACATTTAGTTCCCTGTATTAAAATGTTTTTCAGAAGAGCTGCCCAGCTGCAAGCTCTAAAATGTTCAGAATTTCCTTCAGAGTACAGCTATTTATTTTTGTTGCCCTGTTTCCCCCATGCTCTGTATTGCTGTCATTAGGACAATTAGGAGCTGCAGTGGTGAGTCAAGATCCTTCTTCACTGGATCCTTTAGAGGTTTCCAGCATGCCCTTTTGTCTTGGCACATGTGGGGCTGGCAGTGCCAGGACAGGTGGAGAGAGCAGGGCTGAGTTTTCTCCAGTATTCATCAGGGTCCAGACACTTTTGGCGGAACAGAGCCCGGCCAGTCCTAGAACTGTTCTTGCTGCAGATGCCTGGTCCCTCTTGGCTGTCAGACATCTGAGAGGGAAGCATGTCCATCCCATCCCCAGCCGGTGCTCCTGCAGAAGCTGCAGTCAATATCTCCCTGCTTGCCCAGTCAGAGGGCAGAGGTTTGAGGGGCTAAAAGTAGAAGGGGGGAGCATGTCAAGGGGTGGTGGTTCCTGGGTGAGCCATTTTCAAATAATATTCCCAGCTGTTCCCTGACAGGGCATCCATCCATCTGACCATCATCCTGGAGCCACATGGGACTTTCTGCTTGGCCTTTTGCACTGCTGCCATACGGCCATGGCCCTACAGCAATAATTGTTAGCTGAAGACAGGAAATCTAATGAAAAGGGTGATGGGCTACAAGGGGATAACATTTGGTGTGCTCCCTCTTTGAGGGCAGAAGAGGAAGACCAGGGGAGGGCTTGGTCTGAGGTCTGCAAGGGCTGGGAGGCTCAGACCTCCTGCCAAGCTACTTCCAAGCACGGTGCTTGCTGCACTGAGTGTAAGGGAAACCTCTGGCACCTCTGGCTGCCCTGTGCAGGAATACATTCATTGCAGGAATAACTTATCTGTGGCCAAAGACCTTCCATTTGCACTGACCTTGAGGGCTCTCAGGCAGCAGGAGGACCCTAGCAGCTGAGGGTCTGCACTGCTACCGATGGGATGCTGTGAGCTGAACCTGCTTGGGCATCCTACCTGCCTTGTCAGCTGGTGGTGCTGGAGGCTGCCAGGAAATAGTTGTGCTTGTGAATTTTGGCCTTCCCAGTGCAGCAGGGCTTGGCTGGGCATCTTCTGCAGCACATCCCCGTGCAGGGATGATGCCCACCAACCCAGCATGGCCACAGGGGGAGCATGGCTGCTGGCAGTCTCAGCTGAGTGATGGGCTGTTGGCATTGCAACCCCTTTGGCAGCCTCCAGTGAGTCTGACCATGTAGTCAGGGAGGCTACATGGCTTCCCATGTAAAGGGAAAGGAGCCTTTATTTAAGAACAGAAAGCACAAAATGAAGTACCCACCTGTGGCCTCCTGCAAGTGATGTCCCTGTGGCTCGGGCAGCTGAGCTGGTCTTGCTGCCACCATGCTGGTTGTGACTGATGCTGGCAGCATGAATTCTCAACATTTCATACATCCAAAGGCCAGGTTCTCTGAAAGCAATCCTTAGCCACTTCTTATCACCACAGAAACACAAATGTTGTTTTAATAATGCAATGTGCAGTGCTGAATGCTTTTAGTGCTGAGGGCTGCACCATGATTAGCAAAGAGGCACAGTAATTGTCAATTGTTAATCCCAAATCGCAACAGTAATTGTCATGTATGCAGGCAGGTATTGTTCATCCTCAGGGATTCAGGGGACTCTGGAACAGTATTAACAAATATAATTCCTCCATTCGGTTTAGGACTTGAAGTCTTTCTCATGTATCTTCAGTACCCTCAGAACAGCTAGCTAATTCACAGGAAAAGCCTGAATGTGAAACACATGTTTCAGCAGAGTTTTAAATCCTCACAGTCAGCATTTGGCTGGCTCTTTTCATTTCCCTCAGGAGCTTATTGATACTGTTGTTCAGGTACACAGTAACCCTGGAGGTTTTTGCTTCCTTTGTGCCTACTGAAAGGCAGCAGATTTGTCTTACTGACTGATCTGCTGTAATCAAGGAAGGGGTGTTGCATAATTTTGAAGTTGCACAGTGCTTTTCCAGGTTGGACTGTGCTCACTACAGTCTTCCATTGGGTATCCACAAGACAGTAACATGAATTGCCTGTACTTCAAAAATCCTTCCTTCATTTTTGCCCTAGTCACAGCTATTTGGCACATTTTTCCTTACATGCCTTGATAGTTAATCCTCTGATTTAAACAAAATATTCAAGACTTTGTACTTCAAATATGCTACTAGTGCATATATCTCTTTGAGGAGACATACGTATGATCATGATCAGCACTGTCTTATCTATTCTGTATCATCACTCTTTGGATCAACCATGTGTGTGTAAGCCAATGATAGGGGGGTTTTTTCAACTTTCTTTTTTGGTTTGTCTTCTTTCTTTGCTTGAAGTTCCTCATCATAAACCTATTTAGAGGAGGCAGGGTGAAAATGCTCCACCTGTCTTTAAAATCACACAGCTCTCAAGGGAGTGTGGTCTTACTCCTGAGTGTGAATTAAGGCCATTCAAACCCCTGGCCTTGAGAAGAAGTAGGAGATGGGTACATGCACCCAGACTGAAAGTCCTCTTTGCAAATGGTTTTGAGCTATCAAATCCATCTTTCTTTTAGGTGGGAGGAGCAGGATCCCACTCCCAGATCTCGAGAGCTGTTTTCTGTACTGTGTATTTCCCCTGTGAATTTGTTGTTTTTCTTGCTGTCCCCACTTTCTGCCTCCCAACACATTGTCAGAAAAGCACACAGATAACTGCTCAAGCATTTCCTGAACTCATAACTCTGTCTCCTGAGGGACAGTAATCTGATCCATTTGAAAGCTTCAATACCAAGTGTCATTCTGTCTCTCACATACATACTGAATGAAATTTTGAATGCTTTTTTTTATAGCACTGAATAAAACACTTAAAGTTCTCCTCTCTTTGCAACCACCTGGCAGCATTTTTGCTATAATATTATGTATCACATGTCTAAATATAATGACATTATATAAACATATACTGTACTCACACAGCATATATTTTAAATAAGTCCTTTTCAGGGATGTGAGGAGCTTCTATCAGCCATGAGGCTTGTTTGACTCAAGCAATGGTTTTACACTTGTGTTCTATGGGTAACTGAAGGATCTTCAAAATGGTACTACAAGAAAAAAGCAAAGGCTACTAGACTTAAAAGTTTCTACACAGGACTTTACATATCATGGACTGGAAAAACATTATGGGACTGAAAATTGCAAGAGGTTGAAATGCATTGGTCTGTGGCCTTGTTTCTGTTGCTTTGTAAGTGTAGCCAGACTATTCAATGAAGTGGCATTGGGGCAACTGATGCACATATTTAAAAGAAGATTCTTCCCAATTGTCCTCCTGCTACTAAGCCTTATCCCATGGTTGTAATCCTTTACTTATATTCCACCTGCCTATTTTCACCCATCCACTTATATGGAAGCTATTTATATTTCCTGTAAGACAAAAAGAAAAACTCATCTCTTAAGCTGAAGTTGTACCAAGTCTTATTTCCAGCCAGCAAATCTTTTTTTCTTTTGTTTTGATTTATTTTTTTATCCCAGCCCAGTATGTTGCTTCATTGCATGAAGAAAATGTTATCACGGTGGGTTGGTAGAACACCTGTTGCATAAAGCTTGGTGATTTTTAGAATGTGAACTCCTGCTGGCAGAGACAGCTGTGTCTCACATTAAACACAGAGTATAAGATATCCAAGGAGGAAGGAGAGAAAAAAAGGGCTTAGGATAAGAAAACAGTACATCACTGGCCAGAATCTGTTGTCAAGATTTATAAGCTAAATGAGTTAGAGTTGAAGGGGATATTAAAAGAAAACCATTCTATTCCTAGAAGACAAAATGTGTTTTCTCAGAGGGATTCCCAGAGGATTTTTCATTTCTGACAGCAGACAGAGTAGACAGCTGGTCCACATAAAAATGTACATGGTAATTAACCTATCCCTCTCATTACACCCAGAAAATATTTAACAAGCAGAGACATTGCTGAGGAATACTGGAAAAATTTGAGGGGCTTCCTTGCACAGTGCCAAATTCTTATAACTTACTATTCAAGGTCCTAAGTCTTGTTGGTTCAGCAACAAGTCCCTGGCAGAAGGAAGGAGTGCAAGGACTGTTGCCCTCATCAGCAGAACTTTGCCAATCTTGGGGTATGTTGTTTTCTATATAGTTCAGTCTTCTCCTCCTCTCCAGCACAGTCAGGTGGCTGCTGCCCTTCCAGGCAGCCCCATTCTGGTGAGTTACTGCCCCGAAGGAGGATGGTCAGCCCCTGGCTGTGGTGGCTGGGAGATGCCAGCATTGGTGTTCTCTGGCAGAAGTGAAGATGTAAAGGCTCCCTCCACCCACATTTTGGTTCATACCTTGCAAGGCCATGGGGCTGCCCCTCAGCTGGACTCTGGGTTAGAGATTAGGACAAGACTCCCTAGCCCTGCCATGGAGTTGGTATTTTCAGCACCATCCACAGCAGTATGGTGTGAACCCCATGGGGCATCTAAAACTGAGGAACCAAATTTAAGTTGAAGGAGTTAACTCAGCACAAGGAGCTGCTGTCAGAAACAAACACATTATAGTAAAAAACAGCTCTCAGAGGCAGCAGTGGAAACTTTGTCTACTCACAAAGGGGAATTAGGTCTTCAGGGAACAGACTTAGAAGCAAATTAGAACAACACAGTAGGAAGAGTAGATGGTATGAGAGAGGTCAATGTTTGCAACTAGATCAGAGTGGACTTTTTTCTTCTTTTTGATTGTTTGTGCTATTACTTAGATCACGTCAAGTTTACTCAAGCATAGTCGTATAGTGTTCTCCAAAAGCTTATCCCAAATATTTTAATTCACTTATTTCTCTCATCCGCTTCCCTTTCCTCTTCCACTTCACTATTACAGATGTCAGATCAACAAATAAAGTATGTGGGCAGAACAATGAAACTATTCTCTTGTAAAAAAAGAAGAGATTATTTCATTCTCCTGCTATTAACGTTAAAAGAAAAGGCCTTTTGTACCTTTTATACAAGCGTGTGCAATGATACGATTGTGTACCTCATCTCCTTAACTTCAGAGGAAATGATTCATGAAGAACAGTATATGGTTGTAAAGGCTGTGGGTATACCCTGAAATTCCTTTTACCTACTAACTGTTTTCAAGTAAAAAATAATAATTCCTGAGCATAATGTGACACAAGTAACCTGCACTGAGCTGCTTCCATCCTCCTCCACCCTACTCCAAAATCCCAACTGAGCTGTGAAAGGGTCTGAGCAGTTCTCCCTCTATTTAGATACATTATCTGATTTTCCTTACTTTCCACATTTATTTTTTTATTGTGAGGATAGGGAAATAGGAGAAGAAAAGGCTAGGACTGAGTGAGGAAAAAATTGGCGTTTTTTAGAAAAAAAAAAAACTTGATATTTTTCCTGATACGTATTATCTATCTAGAGAAATGAATAAGAAAATAAATAATTATTTTGATGTAAGCTATTAAATTTTTTGAGCCAAAAATTTTGCTATTGCTACTGTAAAATTTGCCGATAAGAACATGTATACTGTGGCACTGAAAACATGAATAATGTCTTCCTAATCAGAAGATGCCATCATTTTTCTCGTATCTGGAATTATTTTCTCTCCACTCATGGCACGGAATGTGGGCCGCTATGAGTATTCTGGCATCACTCTGCCTTCTGTGAAGACACATTTCATCTGAGGCCAGCTGGGTTTGGTGCCAGACCTTTCAGGCAGTTTATCAGCGCCAGGAGGACAAAATCCTGCTGGATGTGGCTTCTCCCCTTCCAGCTGTGCTCCCTTCCCGGGGGAATCTCCGCTCTGCGCCCTCTCCCCTGCAGCAGCTGGCACTGCGCGCTCGGCCATCCCGCAGTGTGGAGAGCTGGGGGTCTCCAGGGGATGAGGGGTTTAATCAGCAGGAGAATGCCCTCCCGGACTCTGTGCTGTGGGGACACCCCCTCTGCAGGGGGACCCCGCTGCGGGGCGGGGGAGCCGTGCGGGGACACCCGGGGGTGGCACCGGGACCCGCGGGCTCCTGGGCACGGAGCAGCGGCGCCCTGATAAGGACGGACATTACTCATCACAATGCCACGGGCCCGCCGCGCCAAAAGGGTCACGGTCTATTTTGAAAGTGTTATCTCATGCTCATTTCCTTGTACATCGGGCATTGGCCTCAAGAATGGCCCGCTAAAATAGGATGTGATTTGTTTCCAGGAAAGATCTGCTACTTGCCGTCTTTCAGCTGGATTTGATTTGTGCACGACCACCCCAAATCAGGATTGAATTTAATTCAGGGGTTCAGTAGGGATTGAACAAGGCTGATGGGTAACCTGCCTCTGAATGCAGAGCTGCTCACCCAAGTCCAGTGGCAAGAACTTACCTGTCCTGCCAACACACCTGGGTGCTGTGTCCTGCACCCAGCTTGCACTGGGGGTTACCATTCCTGACCAGGATTTGTTTAGAGAATTCACCACAGTTCATTTCTTCTCTTGTTTCAGATTTCGATGCCATTCAGGTCATGACCAGTATTCATATCAGCTCACTACTGGAGTTTTAATTAAATACTGGCCTGTGTGATTGATTATAGTTTTGCAAATAATCTCAGGAATAAGGAATGAAATCAACTTTATTAGAGAGACCAGATTTTGACATCCTTCTGGTGAAAAATAATGAAGCCTTTGAATAGTCCTGTTACTTTAATTTATTTCTGTGGATCTTCTTCCAGGACAAGACTTTGTGCAGCATAATCTGGACCTTTATGATTTAATATCTTCTGCTGACAAGGAAGCTTTACTGCTCAAATCCTCCAAGTATTTTGAATATTTCATAGCTAGTCTCAGTTCTGATACCTCCATCTTCCCTTAAAATGTGACTAGAATTTTGCTGCTAGATCACAAATCTAGTTCTATCATCTTTTAAGCTTTTCCTGGGTTCTTGAAGAGGTCACTGATTGTGTGTCACATCTTCCAGAGAAAACTAGTTTTCTGACAACTATTTTATACCAGTATTTAAGCATATAAATACACAACTACATTGCAGGCCAATGACCAGTTAGTGTTAACTTAGAGTTATTATCATATTTTCATTTTTTTCTGGTCTTCTTGCACTCAGGAAAACACTGCCCATTAAATATCTCTGTCCACTGGAAAAATACTGCACAGTTTTCATTGTGTTGAGTATTTGTGAGTCTCATGTAAAAGTGAATCCAGTGTGCCTGAGAATACTCTCCTGTCCTGTGTATCCTACATGTCTTCGTGATGGCACCGGGTAACAAAACCTTTCCTGAAAGGCTGCAGCACACAGGATGGCACAGGAGAGGTACAAGTGCCTGGGATCAGACTGGCAGCCAAAGAGGGGAAGGCAGAGGCACATCTGAGTGGGCTGATGGGACACAGACAAGACAAACAGGAGATACCCAGAAGGAAGAATATGAATGCAAGGAGCTGTAACTGAAGACATGGTGAGCTTAAACACCTGCATACAAGCACAGACATATAGAGGAGCCTATTAATACTTAAATAAATATTCTCTGCTGGCAGGTTTACCCATGGTTTATCTCACATCTTATGAAGAAGAATTTCCTCAGTTTTTCAAATTCATTTTTTTTTGAGAATAATAGAAAATTTTGAAGTCTTGAAATAAAATGCATTGCCTTAAAAGAAAGTTTTAAGCCAAGCCATAGAAGAAACATATTTTTATATTAACATATGAAACAGCTGATAAGCACTAGTGTTAAGAGCTGACCTAAAAAATGATGTGTAGATGTTTGAAGACAAGTGCTGATTCAGTCCTTGCAAGCAGAGAGTTTGCTGGAGAAACTCTTGGCTGTGCTCTGGACTTTTCTGTGTGTTTGGGAACCTGCCTCATCTGCTGCCTATAAGGAAAGCTAAATTCCTTCTTCCTTGCTTCCTTATAGGAAGAGGACAAAGCCCAGGAAGAGCGTGTTTGAAGCCTTGGCTAAGGGTTGGGGAGGGTGGTGTTGGTGGTGCTCTTTCTGTTAATCTGTGGAAATAGTACAAATTGAGGTTAAAATATAATTCTTTAAATCAATAGTATTTATCTTTACTCTTCAGATTTAATTTTCATTCTTTTCTATGAACTTACTTCCCTATTAACTTTCATGGCATGGTAGAGGTGGGAATAAGATATCTGTCTAGAGTAGAGGGAAGTATTTTTTCACCCATGTTTATAAAAAATAAGTTTGCTGTTTTAAATTCTCTTCACCTTAAACAAGGCCATTTTGAGCATATTCTTTCAAGGCAGTGGTCAGCCTTTCAAGACTGGATTTGGTTCAAAATAGGTGTATGAAAGAAACTTTGGGGTTTGTTTCCTTTTTCTTTTTTTTTTTTTTCCCCAGCTGAAGAGAATTATTTTTTTCAGTGTTCCTTGACATCTTTTCATCCCTGTTCTTTCAGATACACCCTGTGTCTTTTCCTCTCCTGCTCTGGTTTCACATTCATGCCCATAGCAGAAGCACTCAGCAGGCTGCAGAGCATTCAGAAGACGTGAGCAGACTTGATGCTTTCTTAGCTCAAAGAGACATACTCACCCTTGACTGAATCCCATTAGCTTAATGTATTATGCACATTAACTTTTGCTATGCTCTCTTGGGTAATTGACACAGTTCATGACACCAAATCCGTTTTGTAGAGCTGTAAAAGTAAATCAGTGTTCTTGATGGTCACGTTCCAGTGACATTTGTATAGATGAACACTACAGTCTGATTTGTATATCTGGTATTGTAAGCCTTTAAATTTTCTAACATAGTACTTGCAGGGCCTGAAAAGGAGATTTACTGTGAATTTAAGACAGCAAGAAGATTTTAGAATTGACATATGAAGGAATTACTGTAGTTAATTTTGTTCTATAATTGTATAGATTGTTATTTTTCTATATATTTCTGCAATTGTGTGCAACACAAAAGCTCTGTATTGATTACATTTGCTGTGATCTCAGCAGCAATAATTTTTATCATCATGGGAAGATGGTATCTAACTGTCAGCTCACAGCCTGTTTTTGCTTTCAGATAGAAACCAGTACTTCAGATTTTTTATCAGTGTAAAAATTAAGTCAGGCTATGTGGATTGATAAACCATACCATCCCTTGGTGTTGATGACAGGACGAAGCTAAGGTCCAAAGCAGCAGCTGCCGTGCTCTCAAGGGGAAGTCCAGCCTTGTTTCTTTGCCCCACTTCCTGGCTGTGGGAGTCTTTTCTTGCCCTATCCCACCAGTGACCATTGCCATGCCTGTTCTCTCCAGCCTCTCACTTCTACCAGCCTCCTCTACGACTGCACTTCTCCCTCTTTTCAAAGTGAAATAATATTTTTCAAATTTTAAGCTGTCACCATTGCTAGAGGTACATTTACCAAGCAGGTCTTTAATCAAGGATGTAAGATGCAGTGGAATAAAAGCAGGAGGTAGCCCCCTTCAGAGCAGAAATATGGCACAGCTGTAGCTTTTACAGCCCTGGAAGGAGAGAGGCTTGGGAGAGCAGGGCACCCTGAGGTGCTGCAGGTTGCTGTGCATGTAGGTCCCCGTTGGTGGCCCTGAGGCGGTGGCATGGCCAGGGATGTGCTGCAGAGTAACTGCTCAGGTCAGCAGGGAGCACAGGAGCTCCCTCTCTCCTGCCACCTTCTTGTGGTTACTGAATGCACTGCTGGTCATCTCCCAGGCTGACCCAGGAGCTCCCCATGTAAAGCCAAAGTGTGCTCACTGCCCTGTGCTGAGGAGCAGTAGTGAATTGCTGAGAACTGCCCTGATTCTGCAGGAGGAACAGGCAGGGTCTCACAGATTTTGGCACTTTCCTCGGTGGAAGCAATAGAGCCTGCATGTTCCAAAACACGATGCTCTTGTGCTGAGTGCCAGGAGGCTCAGGACTTCAGCTCCAGGTAAGTAATCCAAAAAGACCAGAAGAGATTGCAGCCCCTATCATAAATTCCTGGCAATGAAAAAAAGTTCCTGATTTGGGGACTTGGTACTATTATTATTATTCATCTCAGCTCCAAAGTAATTTTTATGGGGAAATACTGGAGTTGAATCCTTCCTCTTTCTTACTAAATCAGCAATATCAAAGAAGAGGAAGCACATAGCAGGTTGTACAAGCAGTTTGGGCAGCAGTCAGATACCCCTGTACGAGACTGCTGTATTCATACAACACACACACACAGACATTCATTGACAGAGTCATTCCTAACAGATTACAGAATGTGTTTCTGTGTCAGCTCTTGTATTTTTAGCATTTATGTTTGCGATACTGATTTGCTATCCCACTGTGTAGAGGAAATATTATAAAAGCAGCAGCCTTTTGAGAATGCAGAAGTATTTCCCTTTCTTCTCATACAGTACCCTGTATTCAAAATAATAATAAATAGATATTTCTTATCTCTCAGACCTACTGTTTGGGTTTTACAAATAGGTAGCTTGCAGGGAAAGCTAAGACTCTATGTGCTCCTCCAGACTCCAATTATTCTTTTACAATTAAAAATTAACTCCTGTGCTGTTTCTCTCCTTCAGGATAATTATTTAATGTAAATGAGCTGTTCTTGCACAGACACTGCCTCTCTTTCTTGGGCTTTTCATCTCTGCCAGGGCTGATTAAAAAGCCTGTCTATGACTGAGAGCTCAGCTCATGTTTGGGAGTAAAACTGAAATCTAATGTTGCAATTGCAGCAGCATAAATGGTTTCTTTGTGCTCCTCCTCACATGTCTGAATGCTGAAACCTGGCTGCCCTGGAGGCTCACCCCGTCGTGGGTCAGGAGGCCAGGATGTGCCCTTCTCCTGTGGCAGAGCTGCTGTTGGGCACAAGCCCTACCCCACAGCACTGAGGGGGAAACCCAGTCCAGCCTGGAGCATCTGCCTGGGCCCACCAATGTGTCTCTTATCCAGTTTTCCACTTGAACAAGAGGCTGGGGAAACTGTTACCTGCCTGGTTGTAAAATCTGTTTTACATGTTTTCCTTGACTTGATAGCAGATTAGCGTTACAAGGCAAACTGGAGAGGTACCCTCAGGCTACATTTGGTAGACAGTTTCCAGTTTAAGGACATTTTAAACAGAGTATTTAGCAGTGGTTGTTAAATAGCAGAGGACAGTTTCACAGAACCCATCTGTATTCTCTCCCCATGCTCCCTCCTGTGTATTATCCTCAGTCTCACAGAGCCTCTGGCTTGCCTGTCTTGCAGGCAAGGATTCCCACTGATTCCCACTCTCCTTCTGCAGCTCTACGGAATTTCCTGCAGATTGCAGCAGTATTGCCAGGAGCTCGTGAGAGCTGCTTTTTCTGTCTTGAACCTCTCCAGAGAGGGCAGTGCCCGTGGGGAATCAGATCCCCGTGACTGTGTGTGAGGAGAGATGTAAGGGACATTACATCTCATAAGGGAGAGATGTAAGGGAGAGATGTAAGTTAAGGGATTCCTCTGAATCAAGTTCCCACGGATTTGGAGAATAGCCCCTCCAAGCCACTTCAGATGGCTCATCACTGTGTAGTTAGGTGTTGGAAGAGTGTATCAACAAAGGGCTTTGTCCTCCTGCTCTCAAGATGATATCAGCTGAAGAGTGGACCTTAATGATATTCATTGGATCATCATAGAATGTGCTGTAAGGGATCTTAAAGACCTTAAGTTCCAACCTGTCTGCCATAGGCAGGGACACTTTCTAGTAGACAGGTTGCTCATAGTCCCATCCAACCTGGCCTTGAACACTTCCAGGGATGGGGCACCCAAAACTGCTCTTGGCAACTGCTTCTGGTGCCTTACCATCATCACAGGAAAGAATTTCTTTCTAATAGCTAATCTAAACCCGTCCACTTTCAGTTTAAAGTCACCCCCCTTGTCTTCTCATTGCAGGCCCTTGCAAAAAGTCTCTCTTCAACTCTGTTGTAGCCCCCTTCAGGTTCTGGAAGGTGCAGTAAGACCTCATCAAAACCTTCTTTTCTCCAGGCTGAACAGCCCTAACTCTCTCAGCCTGGCCTCATAAGGGAGGTGCTCCAGCCCTTTGATGAACAAATAAAATCACCAAATTTGACCATTGTGTTGTGAGACCCAGAGTAGCAGGAGTGCTGGGGCAGAGAGAGGTAAACAGATTTTGCCCTCGATGTAATGGGAGTCAAGCCTGGGGTCATATTTTGGGATGTTTTTCTTAAAGCAGGACTGTAGTGTTCACAGGTGACTTCTCCCATTCACCCTGATGTCCTCAGTCATGTACCAGGTCTCCTGTGGACATTGTGAATGGTTGTCTGTGTACATCAATCTCACGTGGGAAAGCAGCCTTATAAAGAAAGAGACACAAAAGAACAGTATTTCAATTTCTCAGTGCTCATATGGTGGTTACTAGATAGTAATTATTAGATTTTACAAACAACAGTAACTACAAAAATATAGATAAGAATTTTTCCTTTTCTTTCCAGATTTCCTTGTCACAAAACCTTCTCACTAGGAAATGAAGGGATTTTAATTCTCCTGTGCTGGAGGACAGCTTCTAAGGGAAGCTGTAACTGGAGATTTCTTTTGTGAACAAATGGATGCATTTGGGGAACATGAACAGTCCTTATGTCAGGACACTTTTACCACGGAGATGAAATTTCTGACATTATTGAATTTATTATGTGGACTACATGTGTAATTCAGTAAGCATTTGAAAAAAAATTAATTGTCCAGGGATCATTCATAGCCCAGTTCATCTTTGTAAGTCTCTCGTGTTTTACATAGCCTGTACTCAGGATGAACTCTAATTTGAATAAATGAAGGTGAAACTACATTAATTACTTCAAATTGGGCCACCGATATGAAGTAATTAGTTTGTATGATGGTTCAAATTCCAAGGCTTTTAAGGACTATGGAGTTAGGAAGGGGCTTTAGTCAAATTTAGCCACGTGTTAAGTGCTCAAAGAATAAAGTTCATTCTTTGTAATGTTGCTAGGAACATTTTCTCAATTAGGCCATAGGCAGGTAAATGAACAGGAACCATCCCAGTATCACTGTAGGAACATCAGCGGGAAAATGTAATTTTGCAAAACCCTTGCTAAAATGCCAAGTGATCTTAAATGTGCCTAAAATCAAGGTCCTCAGTGGAGTGCCTGCATGGATGTGTATCAGCAGTAACATGTCCCTGGCAGCTGGACTCAAGCCAGCCTGCCCTGCTATACCAGTATGATGCTACACTGCAGCCACAGAGGCTTCCCATATCCTTGTGTGCTGCTCCCTGCAGCAGCTGGGGAGAAGGGCTATCTAATGTTGGGCTGTGGTCTTGCTGCAGAGTCTGGCCTGTGCTGGCTTTTCTCATGTTTATCTTAGGTATTTCCCCAACTAAGTATTCATTGGAGATCCTGCTTGCTGATTAAGCTTGCTGGTGTCTCCTGGCCAAATGGACATCTTCAAAGTATGCATAATCTGTCTTCCTGGAAAACCTTTTGTACCCATTCATACTGATGGTGTTTCTGTTTATCCCTGGCCTTCTCAGCTGTGCTCCACTTCCTCAGTGAGTGTGTGTGACATGCAGTGACTCCTGACTGGCAAGATGTAGGCTGCATATGCCAACATTGGCTGTGGCATAACCGAGAGCTGCTTTTTATAGATATTCTGTAAGCGCTTCATAGGACATGAATGTCTAGTGAATATGCCTGTCAGAAAACAAATTCACCAAATGTTTGGGGAAGAGAAGATAAAAGAAGACAAAATGGCAAAAATTATTTCAGCTGCTTGCCTGAGTGAAAAATTTTGCATTTTAAAACATCTTGTATTTTAATTATCTGCCTGGATTTTGGTCTCTTTTCAGGAGATGACTAGAATTGTAGGCACACTAGCAGATGGGGATTAACTAATTCTGTACACAGAAGAGAGTGTCACCTTCTTTCAACCTAGGCTGTCATGCTGTGAACAGCCAGGGTCCAATTTCTCAAGCTAGTAAACAAGTCAATATGCACATATGCTCTTGAGAGAGTTTCCAGAGCACCTTGGTAAGCTCACTGTCTGAATCCTCTTGGATTCAGTAGGAGAAAAATCAAATCTTCCTAAAAGGACTTGCGTATCTATGACTGTTTGCAAGGACTGTCTTCTTTATGTTCTATACACAGTGGTTTTCATTTTATAGGGTCAAGTTATTTTCTAGTTTGCTTCATCACCTTCCCAGACCCATCTGCCCAAACTCTTGCTTCACAGGAGGAGATGGGAAGACATGTTTTCCCCAGGGTCTCTCTATGAATATTCTAGATCCAAGGCCAAAAGCTAGGGGTTAACACATCTTTTGACATTGCTCTCTGAGGCAGCGGGTTTTTTTATCAGCTCTTTGATCATACATTTAATTTCCTCAGATATTCCTTTATTAACAGACAAAATATGCTGTAGAAATTGTGCTAGGAACCTTGTCGAAAAACTGTTGATTTTATTACATTATCATCCTCTTTACATTTCTAACATTCTTTAAATCAACTTGGGTTCAAGAAGACTGCTTACTGTGCTCTCTGTGTACGGACAAAATTAAGATGTGGCCCTCCACACCCCAGGGGACAACATGTTCATCTTCAGGAGGGAGGTGTTGCTGTAGCTCAGTGCCTCATGATGTGCTACACCTGAGAAAGCTGCAGGAGCCATCCCTTGCCTTTTATCATCCTCTCAGGTAGCTATGTGGTGTCTGCTCAGGAAGCTATTTTTAGAGGTTAAACTCTTCTACATTATGTGTGACCATTTGCTCTTAAACCTTAATCTCAGAAGTGCCCCACAGAGCTGGTCATTTGCTTGCTAGGCACAGGAATACACCAATAATGTCTTTGAGACTCTGGCAGGAGTCTCACAAAGTGAAACTTCAAGGAAAATCCCATAACATTTTTTCCATAGCTTTAAGTCCTTATTTACCCAGCAACAGCTACCCTTCAGGTATCTTCTACACAGTGACACAAGTACTTAATACAGTGCAGCTTCCTAAGTATTAAGATTTAGAGTATTTCATGCTCTGTTTTTACCTATGGAGGATGGCACTTGGCAAACAGAATAGGTGCTCTATATATTCATGTATAGGGTGTGCTTTGGCAGGGCCCCTCACCCATCATCTTTTCTTGATACTTAGAAATAAGATATTTACACTTTATTTTTTCAAATTTCTGAATTTTATTAGTTAAAGCAATGGAAGAAAAATGCATTCTTTGTTGTGATTTTTTTATAGCACTTTCCATTGCAGTAGCTTTTTCTCTTTTGGTTGACTGTTTCTGTAAAAGTAGATCTGAGGTAGAATTGATCTGAAAGCTGAGGGAAACAAGCCAGTTTGATTAATTAGTTAGCCATTTCCTAGCAATGTTTTTAATCTTACATAGTCAGTGGCAAAGCAGATCGTGACATAACTCAATATAGGTAATTATAGTCTGCATAGATTGTGTTTCTTCAAATAGGTTCCTATTTAAAAATGAAGGCATGTCACAATTGATCAGGCTTTAATCCTTCTACACTATGGTTTCATAAATAGACTGTTAGTATACATTTATTAAACATCTAAGAATGCTTCAGAAAATCAATTTTAATATTATTTAGTTGGCTCACTAGAAAGAGCCATCCGTGCAGAACCATGCAGCCATCGGTTCTGATCGATTCTTTCTCAGCTGACAACAAGAAGTTTTAATTGCTAGTAGCCCCGGGTGAAGTCAAGAACTTGCAAGTTTTCCCAAGGCAGTTAATTTGAGCTGAATACTTGGTGATGGATGTTTAGCAGAGGGACTGATGTGGTCTTGTTTTGCCTATCAAGAAAAGAAACATCCCCTCGTTCTCATGTCGTTATTACTGCAAAGTTCATTATGTGTCTCCCAGCCATGATGAGGCTTTCGCAGGCAGGGGAAGAAAGTGAGTGAGCTAAAAAAATTACAGCTGTTTCTCCCCACTCCTGTTAGCAAACCCTAGTGCTAGCTGGCATCCCTGTTTTGCCAGTGAGTAATAGTCACCTGGATGTACACCCCAAGAACAGAAGCACCTGCTCCTGTTCCAGGCAGCAGGCTCTGCTGCACAGAACATGGAAATAATTTATGTGCATATAAATGAAATTATGCACTTGAAAATCTACCAAAATAAGTGGATTTTTTTTCTTCAAAAAATACACTGTAGAGAAAAGCTTAATTAATTTGGGAAATCTGTGGTTTGCATATGTAGACATACTTAGATTATCATATTCCCTTCTGGCCATATAATCTACAAGTGAGGTTTTCTGCAATACGCTACCCTTTTTTGATTTGCAGTTTCTTCAGAAAAGTTTTTTTTTTTCCCCCGTGTAAATAGAACTGGAGGGAGATGGCTTTTGATTTATACACAAATCAATACTCCCTTCTGATTGAATTCAGCACTGTGCTGCTGTAATTATATTCATGAATTTTGTGTAGGTGTAAGACAGGAAGCAATTATCAGCCACAGTCATGAACGAATATAAAAGAAACCTCACTTTTCTTTGGAACCATAACATTAATGACATCCTCTATTTAATGTCAGCCCCTTTCACATGACTTCTGCTAACTGCTCTGTTGTTGAACTGAGGAAAAAGTAATAGCAGATAGCTGCGACTAAAGAACATCTGCTTGAATTTTGGGTGCAGTGTTTGGAGCTTTGACTTACTGAGAAAACCAATGTTTTTAATTTGTATCAAAACAGGTGATGGATTTTAGTTCAAGCATTTTCTTTTCTGAAAGCTGAAAACTTAATCATGGCTGTAATTCATTCCTTAGCAATTCTCTGCAGTGGCAGGTGTTGCAGAAACATTTAAGGGAAGTGTCATTAAGGCAATTTCACTGGGAAAAGGCATAAATAAGGATGATCTGAATCATTTTAATTACCAGCACTCAGTCACCAGTGGGCTCTGGAGAGGTATCATTGTAACACAGGCATCGTAAATGTAAAAAATCTGACATCTAAATACTAATACATGGTTTTTGACATTGAAATGCACCAGTCAGCAGGAAGATATCCTGTGTGCACAGCTGAAGTGTTCACTTTGTGCCCCAAGGTATATCCACCCACAAGTGCTACCCCTACCTCTCTCTGCTCAGCCACAACTACTCATGTAACAAGGACTAGCAAAGATCATCTTGAGAACTAGGAAAAATGCTGTTAATGGCTGGAAGGATAAAGAGCCATCAGAGGAGGTTTGGGGGAGCACTTCTCCCTTTGAGCTCCTGTCTGGAAAACAGGAGGAGAGAAAACTGGGTTATGCAGGCAGAAGGTATCCACCCCCAAGCTGCAGAGGTTTGTACAGAAACACAGGGATTTTTCTCTAGTGGTAAGGTTGGGGTCCCAGTATTGCAGGAATCAGGGCTCACCTGTTACTTGTAAAGTGCTTCTGTAAGTCAGGTCACAGTACTTGTCAGAGTCTCGGAACTGTGCCAGGTCAGGGGATAAAATACCTTAGGCATCAGTGAGAAATCCATCTGAGTTTAGAGGCTCTCAGAGTTCATTGAACTGATTTGCCCCTTCTCTTGTTTGGCAAGGCACTTTTACAATGAAATTTTATCACAGACTTTGTATCACATCACACTTATTATATCACAGATTGAACAGCTTCTATTTATGACTGTTTGCTGCTTCCACCTCTTAGGGCACCACTTCCAATGAACTTCAAAGTGGATGTGCCTGAAGTGAGGTATTTTTCTTAATGATAGTAATTAACCTCTGAATTGCTGACTTCACCCTTGGTTACTTCTTTGTGCCAATGCATTTTTTGCATGTGTGCAAACAATTATCTATAAAAAAATGGAGACCTGGTAATGTGTGTACTTGCATGTACTGCATGGCTCATTTAGGGTGCAAGGCTAAGTACATGCATGCCTCAAGGATACATTAGCTCTTTTCCCACTTGAACAGACATTTTTGCATTATAATTCCAATTCCACATTTAGGTGTCAAAGCAGATTGTCAAAACCTTTATTATAATCTTTATTGTAATAATAATTATAATCACAGATTTCACTAAAGGAATGCTGTTTAAACCTGATAATTTATTTAGGGCTTGAAAGAATGTTCAGAAGCGTAACTTCTCCTCTTTTATAAAGTAATAGTTGGGAAGGGAGGCCTGATCTCTGTAGCAGGTACTTTGACTTATTCTGCAGAGATGTTATATACCTTTCTGTGTCTAAAGGGACAGATATAACTCACCCTGAAGTCAGTGAGTGGCAGCCTGAACCTCAGAGGTCACCAGTACTGCAGCTCTCACTGGAGTGCCCCATCATATGTGTATGTACAGACCAGGTGTGTGCATGTGCATGTGCTGACATTGCTATTAAATTTTACAAACTCACGATGGGGAGCTTGTGCTGAGGATGTGGCCTGATGCTGGCAGAAGGGGCTGCAGCTGACACTTGTGTATTAATGAATAGCTCCTTCAAACAAAGTTAACAAGCTGAATTGCTTTGAGGACAAACAAATAAAAATGGTGGGTTTCTGTTGTCTCGGTGCTTGGCATCCTGCAGTTGGACTGAGAATGCTGTCAGTGTGCCATGAAGCCAAGACCAGAATGACTGTGACCTTTACCTTTCCTAAGACCCCTCAGGAGCTGAGCTGGCCTTGGGGTAGTACAGGTGCTAATTGTTTAAAAAAGAGTTTATTTAGATTAGATATAAGGAAGAAGTCTTTTACAATGAGGAACAGGAACCTGGAACAGGTTGCCCAGAGAGGTGATAGATGCTTCATCCCTGGTAACCTTCAGGTTGGATGGGGCTCTGAGTACCTGGTCTAGTCGAAGATATCCTTGGTCACTCCAAGGGGAGTTGGACTAGATGGCCTTTAAAGTCCTTTCCAACACAATCTATGTGGTTCTATAATTCTATGGGTACACTGAGCCATGGAGTGTGATGAGGGGGCACCCTTTGGTTTACCAGCAGATTCACACTGGCTGGGCTGGTTGGCTCTCCTGAGATAAATAAAATGCTGTTGAATCCAGATCAACCACTCTGTTGGCATAGTGAAACACCTGGGGACTGTGCTGCTTTCGCTGGATTTGAGCATAGCAGAGCCCATGGCTGGGAATCTCTCTGAGTAGATACTGACAGATGCTTCGTCTTGCGGTGGATTCCAAAACAACCAGCATCTATTCCCCCCTCCTTCTTCCCCCCCTTCTCCCCACCCTTCAGAGTAAGCAGCAGCAATAAAAAAATAAATACACAAGGAGATAGGATGCTGTTCTGTGAGAGCTATTCCCCTCTCTGCTCCTCTTTTGGCTAGCTGAGCTATTTGCCTTTTTTATATTCTGGCTTTACACTGCTGGTGGGAATGTACATTCCTCATGATTTCAAACAGCTGGATTCTGTATTTGAGAGATCAGTCTCCCAAAGTTCAGTCTAGATTTATTCAAAATTTACATAAACATTGACAGAAATATATAAATAAATAAATACAAAAGCTTTTAAACACATCCCCTCGTTTCCCATCCCTTCTCATTGGAGAGGGTTTCTGGGTATCCCAGATTAACTACTGAAAGGCCAGAAAAGCTTCAATGCGGCAGTGTTTGATTTCTGGGAGAGATCCCAACAGCTGGACTCTTCTCTGTGGGATACTGTGCCTGGCTTTGGAAAGAGCCCCTGGCATTAGGGTCCAAAGGAGGACAGACAGAAGAGTGTGGGTGTGAGATGTGCACATACACAAACACAGAAGGATATATCAGCTTCTGATTGCACAGCCTAACAACCACGGGTTTGCTGGTGGGGATTTTACTTCTATCTTTTGGGAAGGGGGAGGGGAAAGTACATATTTCTCCCCCTCACTCTTTCATCATTCATTGCAATCTCGAGCTTCCTGTATTTGAGTAAATAATGTTATCATCAGTTTCCAGAAATGGTTTGGGACAAATTCTTCTTAGAAGTCCTTCCCACGCAGTTATATTTTGGTGTCCTTTATTTCCCAGGCAGGCAGTGAGACTTCATGGTTAGGCTATATCAGTTTCCCCTCCCCATCCATCAGCTGTCTCCTCTCCCGAGATAGGACCACCTAATGTGATGTGTTGTAACTGCTGGCAGAATAATCATCAGCAGAGTTTGCCATGCCATGGTTAGGAGGATGCGGGTTTTCACTGACAAAGCAGGCTTTGAAAATTGAAAACACCAGCTAAAATTTATTTAGCATTTATTAGCATAAAAGCCCTCAGAACCTGTTTGTAAGTTGGCTCTCTGAGATATATGGAGAGTCATGCACATGCCAGGAGCCTGACGATTTTGCATGATGCTGCATGAGAAACCATAACTCACTCAAGTTGTTTTGCTGTGATGAGAGGCTGCTGTGTCCAGAGGGCAAGCCTCCGCTCATCCGTCTAAACACAGGTGCCTAGCAAAGGTCTGGCTTGGTGTCTGCAAAGCCTTGCTGACCAGGGGAAGAGCCTCAACTCCATCCTGAAGGCTGTAATTGTAACCAAAAGATCACTGTGAGTCAAGCCAGTGATTCACCTGGCCTCACCTGCAGCTGCTGCCCTGGGGAGCAAGGCTGACTGCCTCCTTGGGCAGACTGTGGCACGAGGGTTGCAGCCACCTCACCCACTCTTGCAATATGAAAGATAGGCATCGGCTCTGGCCAGGACAAGAGTGAAACAGGCTTATGTCAGAGGCCCAAGAGTAGCTTCTTATGGTTGTTAGAATGGGCCACCAGTCTACAAGCCATTCATACCTCTCCCACCTCTAGCTGCTGGGCTGTGGCCCACACTCCCAGACAGATTTTTCACCTCTTAGAATAACAGATTCATAGAATTGTTTAGGTTGGAAAAGCCCTCAAAGATCATTGAGTCCAACAGGTAGCCCAGCACTGCCAAGTCCACCAGAAAACCTTGTCCCCAAGCACCACATTTACATATATTTTAAATATTTCCAGGTATAATGACTCAACTACTTCTCTCAGAAGCCTGTTGCAATGCTTAACAGCCCTTTCTGTGAAGAAATTTTTCCTAATATCCAATCTACACCTCCTCTGGTGCAACTTGAGGCTGGAGAAGAGACTGATACCCAACTCACTACAATCTCCTTTCCTCCTAGGTGTTTCCTCCTTATTACAGCTACAAAGAGACATGCTAAAGGCCTTGGCTCTGTGTTAATGAGTAACAGGCACGGGCTATGGATGAGCAAAGCTCCATGGTTGAGAGTGTAGGGCAGAGTGCCTTGAGATCCTGCACCTCACACTCATCATCCTTTGGAAGTCATGGAGAGTTGTGTATGGAATCTGGCCTTTGCTGCTTTGGCTGAAAGTGTTTACAGAAGCTCCTACTAACAGTGAGCTCTGTAATATGTCCTTCATGATCATAATTATAATAATTAACAAGATTACAGGTGATCCTAGGCTTGTGTCTGCACAAATTGCAGGTGCATTGAGGATAGCTAAAATACTAAAACTACATGAGCATGGCACACCTTGCATGGCCAGTCTGTGGGTCAGCACAGCAGTGAGAGGGAGAAGAGCCTTCAAGAGAGGAACAATATTATGGATTTCTTTTTGTTAGTTTTTGCTAAAAAAGTAGCCTAAAAGGGCAGTGCAGAAACTGGTGAACTGATGCTGTGAGTGTGGCTTAGGAAGGACCACTGGCCTGTTTTGTGGCAGGATGTTTTACCACAAAAAGGAACAGCTTCTCTGCTGTTCAATACTGTGTTTCCTACCCAGCGAGTCAGAATAGAAGGAGGAAGTCTTGGATAAGGGATGTCTCTGCTGACTTGAATCTCTGCTTTTGATGAGGATTTTGCCTCAATTGGCCATGTTTCAGATCTCCAATAAAAGAGTCTCTCTGGTCTCATCCAGATGGTGGGCTCAGGTTCTGCAGCTATGCCCTTCCAAGGTGTTTTGGCTGCAAGCTGTACAAGATGTGTGGAAATAACTGCAAACAAAAGCAACTTGCTCTTATATTCTCTCTTTCCTGCCTGTTTGCAATTTTGATTGGATGGCAGTGCCTAGAGAATCAACTCAGCCTCTGTGAGGGATGGTAAGCCTCAGAATAGGGCATAAAACCAGCTGATATTTTAAGACAGATGATTAAAATAGACATCTGCAGGGCTCAAAGAGTACAGCTGCTAAATGCAGCTTTGAGAGTTGAATCAGCAGATTCAGGTACAGGCGCTGTCCTAATGCATTTCAGCTCTCCATGTTATTTTGGTGTACACATCATAATGTACATTGAGATGGTGCACCAGGCCTCACATAAATTACACTATTGAATACAGCATACCTGGTGCTTCTTTCAAATATAGTCTTGTGGCACGTGACAGGGGTCTGTCATGCTTTATTTTCACATTTCAGAGGAGCCAAACACATGTGGTGCATCCCAGAGTATCCTTTCTCTGTCTGCTCAGCCCTCTTCAAAGGAGACACCTATCCTGCCATGGTAGAAGAGCTTAAATCTTGCTAAACAGTAATAGTCAAGAGGGGAAGAATGCAAAGATTTGAAATCTGATTATTTCAATCATTATGGAAATCATCAGATTTCAATCATCATGGGAAATGTTGAGGGGAAGAAGCCTATGAAGAGATGTTGTTAGCCAGGAGGGCTCCTTTCATATTCTGAGATTCTTGCACCATGAAAGAAGAGCAGACCCCTCAGTAATGTTCAGGACTAGATACAGCATCCACAGATGCATCTACAGAGAGACAAATCCTATGGATTCTCCCAACACTCTTGACAGAAGAGAAGATAATTACTTCTAATTTCTCTGGAGAGCTGCAGTGGGTTTGTCCTGTGGGTTCCCTTGGAGCACTTATGTTGGGGATGTGGTGTAATAGTGTGTGAAAGCGCTGGACTTCCATCCCTTTCTCCTTCTCCTGCCTGGACTGGCTGTGGAAACAGGTTAAAGTGGGACTTAAAACACAGTAATATCTCCCCACAGAATTGCCTCTCTAGTCCATTACCCAAGGGGAAATCCCTCCACCTGCATTGTGACCTGCATTGTGAGAAGGTAAATTACGCTGCTGTAAAGAACCATCTTGATAAGCTGGCTCAAAGAAGCCGTGCGTGTGCTTTGCAAACCATGCTTTTAGCCTTCCTTTTAAAGTGGAGCTGACTCCCTGGGGTTGGTCCTGTCTAAAATAGGTAGATATACAATACAACTAGAAAGTGATTGTCCTACAATTAAAGTAATTTCAGTTTGTACAGTTGCTGACTTCTGCCTGGGCATTTGGGGGGCAACTGCCTGCCTGTGGGCTGGCTGAAGAATTGTCCTATGGACACAGCTGAACCCATTTTTAACCATCCACCAAGGGTGTTGCTCACAGCAGAGTCACAGCAGCTGCAAGGACTGGGAAGCCTTCCTGGGTTTTTTTCATTCCTGGGAGAAAAAGCCATGCAGCAATTTCCTGGGCTGGGTAGTCAGAAGCTAAGCCCAGAATGCCTGTTGCCACCAGGTGCCTTTTGTTTCCTCGAGGGCACCCCAATTCCTTGTTGACATTTTGGGTTGTATTCTGGCCTCTCTAATATTCAGGCCTGATAAGGACTGGTGGGAAATCAGAATTTCCTCCTAAAATAGTCTGCACTTTGGACCTGGGCTGTCTGGTGTTGGCTGTGTTTGCTTTGTTCTGGAGACTTCTGCCCAGTGGGAAGCCATTGCTCCCATGGTTCACTGGCTCCCTTGTATATAAAAGCCTGGGGCAGAGACATCGGCCCCTTGTGGGTTGGGGGCAAAGCAGTGGGAGCAGCGATGGGGGGACAGCAAAAGCAGCACCAGTGGGTAGGAAACCCAGGGGCCTGCACTCAGCAGAAGCACTTCCATAAGGTGTCATGTTCCTGGGAGATGTCTCCTACAGCCATGCACAACCTGGCTTTCTGTGCCATGTGCTGGAGGCAGCCTCTTCTCGTCTTTCTGTCACCTCTTGAATGTTCACTTTTGATATGCTGTCTTGAATTTTCATTTTCCCTGCCTTATTTTTGAATTCTTTATGGTTTTTGTTTGGAAACAAGTTTTCTGTTATAGCTTCAGCTACACAGGCTTCAAGGCACTGTTGAATTGCTGTAATAAATTCCTCTTTTTCCTCCCACCCTGTTTTTATCCCTTTTAGAATTTCTTGCCTTTAGCTCAGTGAGTATTAACTAGGAGTCTTGATATAACTGTGCCTATTTCTGTAAACAATTTTGAACAAAGGGGAATGGTATCCAGTCTTACCGTTTTATCAGAACATGGATTTATAAATATTTACTAAATTAGCAAACTAACCAAAAAACAAAAAAGCTCCCCAAGAGAGGCTGAGAGCAATATTAGCCAGTACTAAGTGTTTTGCTGGAGCAAATGCACTCAATGTCCTTGGGGATACTTAGTGTCTGCAACAGGATCTGACAAATGGTGACATCAGAGGAATCCCTGTTTTATATCTCTTGGTGCCAAAAACACCAACTCAAGGCTGGGGCTGGGATCAAACCTTACTGCAGAACTAAGGCTTTGTTGCAGAGAACATTCTACAAGTGCTAACTGAATCCAAAGTTCACCCTTCTTTGCAGAGGATATGCTGGCACCTTCTTGGCATTGTCAAGCTGGGAAGGCAAAGAAAGCCACAGGGTAGCGTGGGAGGTCTCCCAGCTGGACTGATGGAGCCTTGCAGTAACCATGAGATCACTGTCTCCTTTCTCTGAAATCCTTATGTTTTCCAAAATAATTACCTACTACACCTGAAATTTTGTGTAAAATTGAAAAGGGACAAGCTCACAAGAACTGAAATCACAGTAGCATAAGAAATTCCTAGGAGTGAAGTGAAAAAATGAAATAATGGTAAATCCAGCCTGTAGCAAAAGTCAATTTCATAGCAATCCAAAGGGAGACACAGTGACACAATTTGACTAAAGTGAAGTAACTAATAAGCAGCATGGATGGAAACTACAGGGAAAAGCTAATGCCACACACATGCAGCTCATCCACTCCCTTCCTTCTTCCTGATTCCCTAAAAGGAATGTCCAGCCAGCCACATCCCAGGGCTGTCCAGTGGAAGACAAGGCTGAGGATCATGGCTCATGGTGGGAGTTAGCTGTTCCTCGATGTTTCTGTTATACTGTGGCAGGGGAGAAAGGAGCTCACTCCTTCCTTCTGACTGGCTTAGAAGACACCTGATCTTGGGGCTTATTTCTTGAAGAAAAAATTCAGTGGGGACTTTTGGACCCCAAAGTGAACTCTGCATCTGCCCACTTCCATCAGTGGGTGATGATATCAGTTTCATAATACTAGTATCACATGGCATTGCAACATACTGGGAAAAATCTGATTATGATTTGCCACTTACAGACCATCCAATATTAAAAGTTATTCTGCCCCTGTTGTCTCTATTTAGTTGCAGTTGCCATCATAAAAAACCAACAACCCCAACAACAACAAAAAGCCAGGAGTAAAATTCTGCTTTGCAAAGGTACTGAGAGCTGTAGGAGTAACAGTCATGTTCCCTGAAAATCTGTGGCCATCTCAGGGGAAACTGGTTCATGTCAAAACATTGTGATAGAATGAACTGTGAAATTTTGTAGAGTGACTCTACCTTTGGTCCTGGGATACATCTTGTGCCCTGGTTCTGGCCCCACTCCAGTACTCGGCTGCCTGGGTTCCTTGAGTTTATGGACGAGGGCTGATGACTTTGTAGACTGCTGGGGACAGTGACCTCGGAGAAGTGTTGTTGTAGTAGCAAAGCTGGAGGGATGTGTAATACAGTCATTAGCACCAAAATCTAATCAAGGTGTGCAATGACCATCTGTATAGGGAGAGGATATTTAGTTTCCTCACTCACCATCTTTTTTCCACTTCATCAGGTGTCTGTGGTTTAGACCACAGTTATGCTTGAAAAAAATAGGAAAATATGGCTAGGTGATTTAGCTGGGTTAATGTAGTCCCTTGAGAAATAACCACTGAAAAGTCAGCCACAGTGATGGTGGCTGTATTCTCAATCCAGGCTGGATTAGTCAATCTTTATCTATCCTCAGCACACCCCAAACCTGCGGAGACAACCTGTGTATCTGTTTCTGAGACTCATTTTGCCTCTGAACAGATATTGCTATGTCAGTGAAGTCAACCTGGAAATTATGTTCCTCAACATTTCTGCTATTTCCCTCTTGTCTCTATTACTTCTTTTTTTCCCAGGAGCTGAGCTTACCAGTGACCTAAAATGAACTTTACCTACAGCATTATCTCACTTCCTAATCAACAGTAACCAGCACGACGGCATCCTGACAGATCCTGCAGTCAGACTCTCCTGCTGGGGACAACCCCTGCTCTTGCACTGGCTACATCACAGCTCTTTTCTGCTGAGAGAAAATGCAAAGCTGCCAGCAGAACCCAGATTTAAAGCGGAGGTGCCAAGAGATATAGTGCTATGGGGAGGAAAATGAAATATTGCTTGCCTCTGCCTTTGCACAGCTGCTGTTTTCTAGGATGTGTTGACTTAGGAAAGTCTTTCTTTGTGTAGTCCTCTTTCAGATGTTGCTTAAGTGCAAATATGGGCTTAGTTTAAATTTAGTAACAATCAGGATTGATGGAAAATCTCATAGTAGGATGTGACAAAGAAATTCAATTACATACATACACTTGATTTCTATGCTAATAAGACTTACAGTAGCGCTAAAGAAATTGCATTCTTGACTACAGTGGCAGCTGGGTTTTGTCACTGAATACTGTGTTGGCAGCATACTAATGACTCATTTCTGACTGCCGACAGCTTCTCAAGTGACTTCGTACAGTGATTTAAAGCCAGTGCCAAGCCCGTGAAAGTCATTGCGCCAGTCCTGAGACCTCTTTGAAGATGGTGGAAATAATGCTGGGGAATGCAACAGGGTCAGGCTGTGGGTTAGCAAGCACTGCAATCAACTTCAGCAGGGCTGGGGTCAGAAAGATAACCTGAATTTACTTTCTTACCTGAGAAAACAGGTGGTATGAATAGGCTGCATTCGTGTTGGCAGCTGGCTTGAAAATGATGCATGCTTTGGGGGGTGGTTTTGGAGCAGGAAAGGGGAAATCAAGCTACAAATAGTGAATTTGCCTGCAAATTTCAGAGAACATCTCTTCGTTCCAAGATGACATGAAGATGGTGGCATGGGCAGCCACAGAGTCCTCCCCATCTTGCCATTTTATCCAGCGTATGAGGAGTGTGCAACTGTGGAAGGGTGGTAGTAATCATTTAAATGTTACTTGTGCTCAGGGGATTGGTATTTGTATAGGGGCTGAAAGGAAGGCAAATAACAACTGCAACTTGCTTGGATTTTCCCTGCTGGTCACATCCAAGGCAAAACTTTGGCCTCCATCCTTTCAATAGTCACAGTTGAAAAGTGCATGTTCTCATCCTCTACAGGACAAAATGGAGCCCTGATATAAGTAAGTGTAACTCCCTGGAAGCCAGCTTGTGCCTCAAAGGGATGGCAGCATGAGACTGGAGCAACATGTTCCAGTCAAATGTGAGTCTGCTTTTTTTATTTAAAGGTTAATTAACACCCCATCCTAAGTTTGTGCCCAGCTGCCTTGGTGATGCAAAGCAGCAGTAACAGAATGAGGCCAGCACCGCTTGCAATTCTGAGTACTGTGTGGTTTGAAGGATACTCCTCTGTATCCTGTTCTGGAATGCTCCTTATACATCTCTTTCAAAAGGAAGAAAAATGCAGGTATAAATGTTTGTGAAGCAGTGGGCAGCTCATGTTCTCTTACACTTTCAAAAGGAACTGGACTTTGGGTCCCAAAAGCTGGGAGTTTGGTAATGATGGGGACTTCGATGGTGTGTTTTTTATATCATAGCATGGATATTCATCCTCTTGCTTGGGGACTCTAGAAAAAACTCTAAACATATTTATTTCCCATAGGTACTTACACTAAGAAGTAATTTATTCAAAACTTGGACAATTTTATTTCATGCTACAGTGGAGGGTTCCTCCTAAGTATTGTATTTGATTCTCACCTGACATAAATACAGCAACCTGGTGACTCAGAGTTGAGCTGCCACAAACTAGTGGGCACCTTGACCCAATGGGATCTGTGCCTGAGCTGTACTGAGGCTGGATCTCACCTGTACCTTGCAAGGCTGTACCTGCATCACATTGATACAGAAGATAATTGCATGGTGGCACCTAGTTTGTGAGATGTCTATGAAAAAATGTGTGTCTCTGGAAGTCTCTCGCCCTGACAGCGCAGCCCCCAGCTGCTGGTCTGCCGCTGCGCCCCTCTGCAGGTTGGCAAAGAGACATCTGGCTCTCAGAGGGTGCAGGTGGGCTTGTGAGAACACCCTGGTCTCCATGGGGCTCTCAGAACATCCTCCCTGCCCACAGAAGCTAAGTGCACAATAATTTTGGAGGGATCGGCCGGCACAGACCAAAGCCGTGCCTGGGAGCACCGTCTGCTGTCTGCTCCAGCTGGGGCTGCGGCATCAGCTGCCCAGGAGAAGGCAGCGGCACTTGTGTTCCAGGCAAACAGAGGCTTTGTTTCCAAAGGCAAATACCCTTATCTTGGGGAAACTCTTTCCTACAGTTATTTGAATCAAATAGGAAGCCTGTGGTATTTAACTTTGCTATTAAAATGAGCACTTGGCTGTTTTTGTAGATGCTCAATGCATCGGTGAAAACTGGAAACTTAACATTTTTATAAAAAGAAATTTTCCACTAGGTTCAAGCTGTTCTATTATATTTACCTACTTGTAATTGTGTGTACTTACATTGTGCTCCCTCTCTAAATATACGTATAATTTATTCAGCTACTTATTCTTCCTGTAGACAGACCTGCAGTATTTACTGCCTTACATTAAAGCTAGTCACACAAGAAATCTGTAGGCACAGAACATCTCTACAGGTTCATCCCTTATGCTGAGAAGGGAAACAAAGGGAAAGGGAGAAGCCAAAGGAAGAAAAACAAAACCAACCCAGAAATTTCTGCATTAAAGTTGTTGCTTTTGACAAAAGGTGCCAGTGCTGTTTGGGTGACTCAGAGGAGAGCAACAGAAACCAAGGCTTTGGATCAGAGTGGATAACCAAGTTGAGGAGGCAAGATGAGTGTAGCACTACAGCAAGAATTTGCTCCCCATGAGCCACAGGGATGCCTCCTGGGGAGCCATGGGGGAAAGGGAAATAAATTTCACATGTTGGAGAGGGAAAATTTCCAAAGAATGGTTTTCCTTCTCCTCACCCCTCCAGAAAGGTGGATTTGTACCTTCACCTGCTCATGCCGTAGACTACAAGTAAACACTGAAGCCACAGAAGATGGGGTTAGGTGCAGCAGAGGTGTTGGTGATTTGTATGGCTTGAAAAGTGTGGTGTGGAGCCTTAAGGAGGAAAATTAACCCAGAAAATAACAGAAGCTTCATGGGCTATTTAATTCCTAGGGGTTTCCCAGTGGATGCTTTTGAATTTTGCCTTCATTAACTTACAACACTCATTTTCCAATAATTTAATTCCATTGTTGCAGGATAACTGCAGGCTCAGAAAGCCAGTCCCGCTGGTCCGTGTTTGTGGTAGTTTTACACCTCACTAGAATGCAAAAATGCCTTCTCTTCCAGTGTTTCTCTGCAGAAAGATTTAGGAGTGATTACAGTCCAACAGCAATTGTTCTTCTTTCTCCAACACATCTGGAGATCAGTCATGCCCTCTAAGCACCTGTATTCCACAATAACAGCAATAAAATCATGACATCTCAATCTGAAAATCAGTAGTTTAGGGCAGGGCTGGTTTGCTCAATGCTGCTGTTCTGTACCTCTGTTGATGGCTGTGCCAGATAAACCCATCAGATATGAAATATTTTGAGTGCCTGTGTGAAGCTGATTTTTCATTCCAAACTTGCTGCCAAAGTAGTTCCACTGTTTTCCAAAATGGAGCCAGAGAAGAATGTGTTATTTCACCTGTGTTAAAACATCCTGGCAGAATTGTATACTTGTGCAGGTAAGGCACATGGAAACGCACCACTGGCCTCACATAAAACACCCAGGGAGTCACACTGGTGTCTGGCACTTCAGGGTTCTTTTTACTGCTGGCAAACGCCAGAGGAGCCCAGGTATGTGCCAGCACAAAGCATCTCACCCCAGCTCTGCATACAAGTGAGAGGATATCAAACACTGCTGCCAGCTCTCCTGTTGGCTCAAGTGGCAGAAGTCCCTTCTTCTGAGCTCTCAACTCCTCCTTGGAATGTGTTCCTGGAACCATGCACAGCACAATTTATGTCCTGGGGGGCCTGGATTCCTGTTTTTTGACCCCAGAAAATGACAAGTGGTTGTGTTTTAAGAGTGCCAGGCTTGCAAAGTGCCAGGCTTGAAACACCTTGCTGCAGTCCCCTGTGACACTCTGATAGAGCCTTTAATTACATGGTCACGCAGTGTTTTCCCCCTACAGAACTCCTGTGTCTTTCAGGGCTTGGGATGACTGGTGCTTTTCTAATGATCAATATTTGGTTTTCTCCTCCTTTCACAGCATGTGGTTCTAGGGACCATTATTCAAACCCTGCTATGAATGCAGAAATGTTCATCTGTTTGTAAGCTCTTCTTTTCTCAGTGCTCCTTGCTTAACACCTCTGTGCTTCACAAATATAATTTTGCAAGCCTCAGGTGGCCGGTGAGAAAGGAGAAACAAAGAGTAAGGCAGAAGAAGCCATTCCACTAAAGTGAGGGGATTTTATTTCAGATGCATGCCTTGCATAGTAAATGCACAAATAAATTTAACATTTAGTTTTTATTTAATGAAAGGAGGAAGGGCAACATGCAGCAGAGTCCATGTGCTGGCAGCAGGAGAGCTGCATTCAGCTGCAGGGCTGGAGGGTAAGCAGGTCTCTGCAGCCCCTGCCCTTCCTGCTGCGAGGTAATGATGGGTGGTTTCCAACTCCTTTTACCTGCTCTCTTCCACTCATAAAACTGGCAGGCTTTAGCCAATTCCAAATCTTCACAAGGCTGAGAAGGAAGGAGGGGATAACTGTAATACATTTAGTAATTTATGGCTGCCCTTTCAGTGCATGCTAATAAAGTCAATGGTATTTGGAGTTGTGTGCTGGAAAAACTTGGATTAGTCTGTTCGAAACAGGCTGTCTAACCTAATCTACTCATTGTCACCAAGCTTTAAAATTAACAAATTCTCACAGTTCCCAAAACCGAACTGGAAGTAGTTTGATTTTGTTTTGGCTAAGGTCCAAGGACTGTGTGAAGGGTGGAGCTGCAGAGAGTGATGCTGACAGACTCCAGGTGACTGCTGTGCCAATTAACCTCCTGAAGGTAGATCAGGTCACCAGAAATAGCTGGAAGTCACTTATTATGAATGTGACTTAGCTCTGGTTTTCAGATCTTCAGACAAGGCAAATAAACATTAATTCAAGCAAGTTTGCAGTAGGAGGCTGCCGACACACAGGTCTTCATATACTCACTCTCTTGTTTTTCATGGGTAAGATTTGTCTTCAGGACATCCAGGTTCCTGCAACCACAGGAAAGACTTACATTGGTGGAGGAAGATCAGGACAGGGAACACTTAAACTAGCTGGACACACAGAAATCTATGGAACCTGAGAGATAAAGCCAGAGCTGACATTGTCACTGAACGGCCACTCTTAGTTTTCTTTGGAGGGTCACATCAGTTGGGGGAGGTTGCTGGGAAACAAAATAAAGCAGATGTCCTGCTTTCTTCCAGAAGGGCAAGAAGGTGGATGCAGGGAATTACAAGCCAGTCAGCCTCACCTTGATCTCTGGGATGGTGATGAAGCAAATCACTCTGGGACCCACTTCTAAATGTGTGGAGGATGAGAAGGTGACTGGGAGCACTGAGGTTGGATTTATGAAGTGAAAATCACGTCTGACCATCCCAGTAGCCTTCTGCAGTGCATTGACTGGTGTGCATGAGCAGAGAGCATACATTGTTTCTCTTGAATTTAGCAAGGCTTTAAACACCGCCTTCAGTGATGAAGTACAGGCAGAAAAAGATGAAGGGGTGGAACTAGACTGTCTACAGAAGCTAATACCAGCTTCAACTGTTCCATGGTTCCAAAACAGCAGCAGGCTTTACTCTTCCAGCTTAATACAAGTGGTTATATTTGCTTTTCAGCAAGCATGTTCTGAATGCATCCAGGGCAGTTGGATGAGTTGCCTCAGGTATCACTCAGGTGTCATTTCGCTCTGAGAAGAGAATTCTGCCCTTGATGAAAAGGATGATAAGGCCTTAAGTGAAAATGAGAGTGGATGGCTCATTGGCAGAGCAGTCTTCTCCTTTCAGGTCTGTTATCCCCTCCCATGAGCCAGGGTGGTATTTGCACGAGAGCACCCTCCAGCCAACTCCCTTAGGAGCCAGCACAGCACAAAGCTGCTTGTGGCTGTATGCTTCTTGATGAAGACTTACAGGCTACACCCAGCCTGGGAGCTGGGTCAATCCTGTCTCCCCCTGGGCCATGCAGTACTCCAGGTGAGTTCAGAAGAGCTGTTTGCCTGGCTCAGGGGAGGCTGAGGGTCTTCCTGTACCCAGCAGAGGATAAAAGGCACCAGTGCACCCACCCACAACATGGGCTGCAGCAGCTGGGAAGCTGCTTGCTCGAGGCATCTTCCCCCGGGGCCGAATTTTACTCATAATCCATAAAGTGAAGACACATGAGGTGAGATGAGAAAACTGCTGCAGAGAAATGGAAAGCCCAGCTGGAGCTGGGAGGCGAAGGTCTGACCGGATATCGGCACCTCGGCAGTGAGCCTTGGCTTCATCCCCAGCAGAGATGTGAGCAGGAGCTGCACAGGATGATGGTTACTATGGCTACCCCCACACCGTCCATCCAGGCATCCATCTGCTTGGCTCCCAGCACTGGAAAGATAGACTGCTGCTTTTGAAAGCTGATGATAATTTATCCTTGCTGGCTGGACAGTGATGACATCCTCCTCTGAAATCAATTTTGCCCAGCATTTTTTAAGCTATGAAAACCATTCTAATACAAAGTCATGTTGATGAAGAGGATGTTGTTTCCTTTCAATAGTTGTATTATTGTTACCAGATAAGGGGTACAATGATAATGGAGAGGTACCAGTATGTCCCCAGCACACTGAAACACCCACCATCTTCAGTGGGAATTTAACCCTTCAGATTTACTTTGGAAATTGTGTTCTCCAGCCAGCATGTCGTGGTAGTTTGATACATTCAGAGAGCAGGGAATGAAATTTGAAAATGCAGAAACTGCTCTCTCTAGTTGTTTGTTCCTCAGCCTTTAGGATGACCACATACACAGATTGTGGGATAAACATATAGATTGTGTCACAGACTGTGTAAAAGTGAGGTACTTGCTGCTCTGCATATAGCTGTTTGGGGATTTTGCTGGCAGAATTAATGCAGGGGAAAAAGTGCCACATATTGTGAATAACAATAGCAGGCACTGATTTTGCAGTAGGTTTTTTAGAAAAGCTGTGCTTGGAAAATTTTTTGAAAAATGTTTGTTTAAATTTAACAAATAATAATAATAAAAAAACAAACCTCATTGGAAAGAGGATCAAATGGAATTTTCATATATTTTCACTGCAACAACCTTCTGTGAGAATAAGGTCTTTCATTTAGAAATTGGTCTAGGATGACAAAAATTCTACCAAATGTCAATTTGCTTGCTGTTGCAGTTTCTTAGACCTCTTCATTCAGTGCTGCTGTGACTGTTCCATTAAATGTTTTATGTGGGTATTCCTCCTTGGAAAAGTCCTGCAAAAGCAGAATTCCTGATAGACTCACAGCTGATATCAGTGAACTACAAGGGACTAGGTTGTGCTATCCAGGTAAATATGAAAAGCACAAACACAGGTACAGTGCAGGTTTATTTTGTGCATATTGTATACATCCATTTGAGGTGGGTGCCTTGAGTGCAGAGTGTGGTTTTGTTTACCTCTTGGACTGCCACTGGCATTAGACACAGCAGTGGCTCCCTCCTCCTGTGTCACTGTGCATTGGGATGACTGGGAGGCTCCAGGAAGCTAAAATTATAATCTCTTTTTCCTCAGGTAGCTGTGTCACACAGAAGAAGAAATCATTTCACAAGTCTGTCTTCCAGCAAACTGGAGTCTGTTACATCACCAAGACAGGCTCTCCAGCCCTGTCTGATAAAGGTGTTGACTATGGATTACCTTAAAAATTATTTTAGCTAGAAAGGCTTTATTGCCAAGGCAAGTAAGGTGTAAAGTGACAGCAAAAAATGATCCACATCCCAGGCATAGGTGTGTGCATGCATGTGTATATTAAAAGATACGTCTATTTCTGTTTGGCAGCATAAATCCATTAAAAAAAACAGTTTCCATGCCTGATCTTTTGTGTAGCAGATGCTGGGCTGCAGGAGGTATTGGCTTTCTAGGAGGGGGTGGGTTTGTGTTCATAATCTTGCAGCTTTAGTCTGATTGTTTAGGGATGCTGAAGGACAAGGTGAATGGTGTGCCCTACTGATAGCCCATTCTCCCTATTCCAACTTGCCTGTTGATTGTTCAGTATATACAAGGGGGTTAGAATACATTAACATTATTTTCAGATGTCTGATTTTTGGAAAATTGTTGATTTCAGTTTGCCAGATGGCTGAGGAAGGAGCAGTCTGTGCTTTGTGCTAAATGTTTGTGTGAGAATCTGAGGAAGCAGAGTCTAATTAACATAAAAAGCCATTGTGGTCTTCCAAAATACGGAATGAAAAGTCAGTGAAACAGAAGGAACCATCACCTGCCTAAAATAAAATTAATTGCAGCTGTTAATCCAGCAAACTCAGGCACTGGTACCCATCTCAGTCCACAAGCCTCAGACATGATTAGCCGTCAAGAATGACAGAAATGAAGCATCATTCTGGCTCTGGTGTTAGGCATCTCAACTCCGTCATCTATATAGTAAAGATTATATCATGCCTTCAGGAAACCCATCTATTACATGTATCCAACTTCTACCCTGAAAAGTGTTAGACAATATCAGCAGGAAATGTCATCCTGACTGGAGATCCACATCCACTTGAATCCCAATCTAATCTACACAGGATATAAATGCATGCTTTTGATCTGAAAATGTGGTGCCCTTGACCAAAACTTGTTCCACTCCTTGTGACCTCCCACAAAAAAGCTATTTGTGAAAACCAGGAGTGGATTTCCTGGAGGCAGGATGGAGGGCTGCACCCCAAACTGCCTGTACACTGTGTCTAATCTGGGATCATGTGGGTGGGCTTTCCAAAGGGCTGCTTGAGGAGGACTATGCACTTGGGCCTTTCTGCTCCCCAAGACTGCCAAAGAAAGACCTTCATTCTACTCTGCCTCCTGGAAGTGGATCTGGGGACTGAGCTTTTGCAGGGATCCAGCCTGAGGAGAGGCGCTGGGAGGGGTTTCCCCCAAGGGGAGTGTGCTGTTGCCCCGTTGTGCTGGGGGGAGGAGAAGTGGGGCTGTCTCTACAGCTCTGAGAAGAGCATTCCGGGCCATGTCCAGAATTACGGTTACAACCAGCTCTGCAATAATGTTTGGCTTTTTAGTGGTGAGAAAATTTTTTTTGCCATGTCCCCCAAGACTCCTTGTACTGGTTTATCTTAGAGGATATAAAATCTATTTCAGACTCACTTTCAACAGTACCAGTGCCCCTTTGTCCCTTTCCTCCTCCCAAAACATGATGGCTCTTGCCAGCCTTCCTCTGAACACTCATGTAACACCAGTGCCCAAAGCTTCACCACAATGATTTCAATGCAGACACTGTTCTAGGGATATCCAATGGAGAATAGATTTCTGTTGACCTTTATCATATCTCACAAGCTTTTCCAGATTTTCTGAAACTATGAAGGGAATGTGCTATACACAGAGCAATTTGAAACAATACAGTTGTCTCATTTTTAAAGGCAGGAAGTGAAAATACAATATTAGCTCCCCTGCAATTGCTAGTGAAGGTAGGAATCATGTAATGGCATTAACTAGAACTTAAACACAGTTAATGAAAACATGTCTGTGCACTAGAAAAAATGGCATTAGATTTCCAATGACACAAGTAAATAATGTTGGGAATGCTGGACCAGCTGAAATGCAAATGCTTTGGAGCAGTCATTGCATAGATACAAAGGGAAATAAAGGAGAGTTAACCAGGAGAGAGAATGAGCACTCCTCTGCGTGGGAGTATGTTGCCCAGTACATTAGAGAAGAACCACACAGGCATTCAGCTCCACATTTAGATCATGGCTGAAACAAGCTCTAGTGAGAAAAAGTCCCTGGCCTCGGGGATGTTTAGAAAAGCCCAGGAAGCACAGTTGCTGAAAAGGATTACCACTGCTTTGCTTTTAATTTGGGCCCTCAGGACACTGGTTAAATAATTTGCTAAAGGTAATAAATAAGCCTGGAGGAAATCCCAGCCACTGAAATCCCCATCCCAGTGCAGTGCAGTATCTACTCCCATTCTGCTGGGATGTGTGAGCTCTGCTCAGCTCATTGCCTTAGCTCAGCTGCTCCCTGGGCTCTGCCCCAGGAGTCTGCCCTAGGTATTCTGGTGCTGGACAGAGTGGGTAAAGGAGTAAAGCAAGTTTGCTGATTGTATGTATTTAGCACTCCACACCAAAGTTACTCTTAAGATCAGCAGAGTCTAGTAAATATGAGTCATTGAGGCAATGGGCAGGAAATGTAACTGTAATGTTCAACATTAGAGGTGTAAGTAGCTCCCCGTGGCATTCCCTATGCTGTGGTATGGCCAGAGACACTCCAGCTCCTATGGGGAGCAGTTGAGGGACAAAAGGAGGCTCAGGAGGAGCAATCACACTCTCAACTACCTGAAAGGGGGTTGTAGCCAGGTGGGGATCAGTATCTTCTGCAAGGTAACCAGGGATATGAGGAGGAAATGGCCTCATGGCGTACCAGGGGAGGTTTAGACTGGATATTGAGAAATTTTTCTTCACCAAAATGGTTGTCAAGCACTGTAAGAAGCTGCCCAGGAAAGTGGTGGAGTCACCTTCTCTGGAGGTATTTAAAAGACATGTAGATGTGGTGCTTGGGTTTAGTAGTGGACTTGGCAGTGCTGGGTTAACAGTTGGGCTTGATGATCTTACAGGTCTTTTCCAACCTAAATGAGTCTATGATTCCATCTTCTATTTCTACATCCATCAACTAGACAAATTTCTCCATTGTTTCTCTTTGCTTGGATCAGGCTCTTAGCTGGGGTAAGTTAGTGTAATGTTTACAGAGCCATAGGTGGCTGAAAAAGTGAAAAAGAGAAAGGGCTGCAGTTGCTTCTGAGAAGGAACAATCAATTGTATCTTTAGACACACTATTTATTGGAATTCTGTTCTTTCTGTGGGGAGCTCCAATTCATCACCCCTCAGGTCTAGCTATGTCAGCTGCAGGTTTGGGTCACTCCTTGTCTCTGGTTCCCTTTGTGAATGAGTATTGGAAACCTCTGAGTCTGAGATCAGGTATGTTAGTGCTTATATAAATATCAGACCTAACATTGCACCTCAAACAAAAACTCCATAAATGTATTTAATCTTTCTTCTGCTTAACTGTGTCATTTTCAGGGAAGACAAGAAAGAAAAATTATATCCCTTCTAAGTATCCCTTTGCTTTTTTTCATTTATCCTCTGAAATACAAAATCAATAAGGAAAACACAAGGCAAAGCCTTGGGAAAAAAAAAAAAAAAGCGTAATTTCTTAGGATGCTGGGAAGCCCTGTGTGCCCAAAAGCTGCTCTCTATAGGAGGAGTAGAATACAGCACACATTCCTCTTGAACTCATCACCTAATTCCCTGATATTCCCCTTCAGACATGTGATTTATGCCCTTGTACATCACTCTGAAATTTAACATTGTGCTTCTTTCCCTCTTGCGTAAGTTCTAGTCTCTTCTTTTTTTAATGAACATTATATTCAAATTTATAAAAATCAGCTTTAAAATAGGATTTGGGCCCTGTTGTAAGCATTTCAAGGTCAGATGTTTAATCCCCTTGGAAGCAGAGGGGATTACCCAAAAGTGGAGACATCTGTTTGTGTGTGAGCAGCCACACCTGGTGTCTTCAGGCTGCCTCATGCCTGGGCCTCTAGGGGGTTCTCAGATCATCTTCTCCTCGGCCTCTCTCTCTCTCTTTTTTTTTTTTTTTTTTTTTTTTTTTTTTTTCTTTTTTTTTTTTTTTTTTTTTTTTTCTTTTTTTTCCTTCCTAATCTGAGGCATTCTCAGAGCATATCTGCTGTATTAGGCTTTGCACAAAAAATAGCTAGGAATGAGACTGTCTATGTCTTTGCAAATTGCCCACTATACCTGTTAAAGCAGTGTACTGGAGCATGTGAAGCCACAGAATTCTGCCCTGTTTGATCATCATCTGGTTGGCAATCTGTCCTATGGAAGGCTTTGGTATAATTTTGAGGTGTGCTGTCCTGAACATCACAGGTCTGATCTTTTTTATTTTACTCACTGCCTTGTGGGTTTCACAGTGCCTTTCTCCTTCAAGGCTCAGATGAGTGTCCCTGCATCACTGTGTTGAGGGATGCTGCTCAGGCTTTCATGACTCAGTACTGATGAAACTTAATCACAGGTTTCCAGATGTTCCTCCTCTCCCTGCAGACTCTGGCGGTCTGCTGGCTTGGCTGTCTTCTGCAGATCTCACTTGTAAGTACTTCAGTCTTGCTGCACGTTTTTGAGCAACACCTCACACCTTAGGGCTTTGAGTATGCCTGTCTGTGGGGTGGTGGGAAATTAGGAAGTGCAGTACTGTAAGTGGTAACACTTAAAAATCCCCCGTGAGACCTGTCTCTGGAGTTTTCTCACAATTGGAAAATATCCCCATTGTTGTGTACAGTATTGACTCCTTATTTTCCAGTGTCTCACTGGAAGTGACATCTTGCCTCCAAAACCTTGCACTGTACCTGACTGTCTGTATAACTTTTAATGTGAGGAAACTCTGAATCAGCCTTCTCAAGTGATGATTTTATGCCCTGGAGTACAATGAATATGAAGTGCTGTTTGCTTGAATAGCTGCTACAGTTATTAATAGTCTTAAAAAACATCCTGGAAATTCTTTTCAGTCCATTCTTAGTACTTGTTGACCTCAAACTGGCAACCACATGAAAAAATGTAGGGAGGGGAAGCACGGATTAATACAAGAAAATAGAAACCACATGGTGGAGGGAGGGAAGATCAACAATGCATTATTACTGAAACAGAGGATTCCTTTTCAATTCTCTTCCTACCTCTTCTCCTCCTCAGCATTTTTTATCAGGGATTACTCTTTTCTAGTTGTTATTCTTTTTTATTCCTGTAAAAGGGTGAGTCTGTCCTGTTGTCTTGTCTTTTTCCAAGCAATAACCCAGCAGAAATGGAATTTTTGATTGTTATTAATGATTGCCACTGTTAATTGGAAGCAAGTCTTCTCTGATCATTTGTGCTTTTCTTAGAGGTCTCATCTCCTCCAGTTTGCATTGTCAGTAGGTTTCAGGGGGATTTGGGGCATGTCGGGATCTTGAAGAACTGGCCTGAATAGAGAAAGTGATGTTGTATCTAATCCTGTCAAAAGAGTTTGAAGCGGCATTTTGCACTATGAAAGCTGGACATTTGTACTATAATAAAGATGGGATTTCAAAACAAGTTTTCTTTCAAAGCTCAGTCTATAATTCTTAGATGGCTCTCTGCCAAAGCTTTGAAAGCCAAAGATTATTATTTGTCAGCTAATAGAAATTGTGTGTTAAAAGTCTAATCTCCTATGTTTTGTATTGTGTGTATGACAGAGCTAACAGGGCTACAGAAATATTGCTTTGGAGGCATCACATTTATTGTATAACTTCTAGGAATTTTTTGGCCCTGTTCATAAAGAGGATGAAAATGGTTATTTTAACAAGCATTTGGAATATGCTTTTCTGCCTGGTTGGTAGAGAGGCAGGTACAGCCTTTACCTGGTGCAAACATGGACACTTGAGCTGCCCTCACCACTTTATGTGACAATAAGGATTAGTTAGCCCATACTGGGTAGTGATAGAACTCCCCTATCCCCTGTGCAATCCTCACTTCTTTTCACTTCTGGTGTCTCTTACTAGTGAATGGATCAAACAAGTGTTAGTAATTTTCTCATTCCACTTTGTAGGTGTATCTTTATACAAATGATGAGGCTCTCATATTACCTCAGTTTCTCACAACAGTCTTCTTGCTTGATTTTAGATTTACAAGGCTGATACAGGAGGCTGAGCATTTTGATATTGTGCTTTGTTCTTCTCATATTTCAATAACTAGACATTTGATAGCATTGCTTAACAGAGGTATGACTCTTACAGTCTCAGAATCCTCTTTTGACCTTTATCATCTTCATTTTATCCCTCCAGAGAAGAATAACAAACACACCCTGCCACCCTTTCCGCCTTGTCTTTCGCATTTGGCAGTAACACGTGTCACCTCTACACCTGCTTTTGCAACATTCTATTGCAATGTGCAGTCAGTGCACTTCTAGACATCCTTGAGTAAAGGGAAGCTTTACTGTAATGATGGCATTTGTTTTGTCATGTGACCAAAAGAGGAACCTTCTGAGGTGTTAACCGATTGGAATCGGCAGACTGGTCTTTCTAGAAAAAGGTTCCTCTGAGCTCACTGACTTGAAAACAAGGCATTTAAATTGAACAGGTGAGGGAAAAGTGCCCTTCCAAATTTGTTTCATGATTTTTTTCTGTAATCTAGCTTACTGTTTGCACTGTCTTAAAATAAAGTATCTTTTTATATTCCTGTGATTCCACATTTTATCAGAAAGTATGGTCTTCATAAGAGAGTCTTCATCTTGTCCATGGATTTCTAATAAATAGAATTCAGACCTCAGGTGATCCCAAGAGCACCAAGTTGGAACCACAGGATGAATATGAAGATGATAGTGAGGTCTTGATTTTCTAGAGTCTTTCTCTGGATTTAGAGCAGAGGAATTTGTACCCATTAGCTCTGTGGACTGTTTAGTTCTCAGCTGAAAGCCAAACAAAAAGGAAACAAAGGCTATACAGATATTGAGCCATACCCAACCAGCACTTGCTCCACTTCTGTCCTGTACACCTGCAGCAATGGCACAGGATGTGAATCTAACCAAGGCAGAGAGAGAAGAATCTAGAGACCCTTTCCTGAGGATTGGATTTATTTTCACAGAAATTCCCATTACTGGCCTGAACCACCTGAGTTTGTGCTAGCAACTCCAGACAGATGATTAGAGGATGCTGGATAAGCCAAGCAGCTCTACTCACTTTTCTTTCTGAAAGAAAATTATTTACTGTTTTCTGCTGGCTGCTCAGTGCCAGCAACATAGTCTAGCTTTTGTCAACACTGTGGGCAGAGGACTTAAAAAATCACCTCAAAAACTTCATCTGAGAAAAGTGGAGATGGAAGGGCAGTGTCTGACTTTACATGGGCTTTGAATTGCTGTAGAAGGTGTTACTTCATTGGATCTGACCTTCCCCTGGATGGTGGTGACAGGTAGTGCATTTGGGGTCACTGGACAATCTAACATAGGAAGAGTCACAGGCAGTGAGTCTCCAGACTTAGCTTTGGTTTGCTTTGGATCTAGACATTCCTATTTCTGAGCAGGCACTTATGTGTTTCCTTTAGGTTAGGCTCTCCTGAAGAACACTGAAGGACAAGAAATTATTGCAGTTGTACATGGCAGAAGTTTTATAAACCCATACATTGTCTAGGCATAGCTGTGAGATGGTCTGTGCTCCCTGAATTTCAAAACTGAAATTTACAAAGGTTATAGACCTGTAGTTAATTGAGACCTAGAAGTCTCAGTGCTTTCACTAGCTTGGAAAAAATGCTGAAGAGAGATATGCTAAAGGGCCTAGCCACATAAATTTCTATGTTGCAAAAATTTGAAAGGATGCATTTGATCCCATCAATTTAATGAAATGTTTACAAAACCTCTGAATATCTAAACAATTATCAGTTGCTTCATTTATTTAGACTGCTTGCTTCTACTTCTACAAATAAACTGTTGCTCTCATTCCATTACTCTTCTTGCTACACATGTAAAACTTTCATGCAGCTGGTAGATCATTTTTGTTGAATCTTGGCTGCTGAGAGACAAATCTGGAACATATTTGCAGGGAGAAATTTTCTGCTTTTACTGGAACTACAGAGATCAGAAACTTCTCGAAGGAGACCCCTTAGCACGTGAAAGCAGTTTGAACAAGGCCACATAAGGGTAAATGAGTAGAGAAAGGGTTGTCTTAGCAGGGATACATATTTTACCTTCTAGGAATTCGAAAAAGGAAATTATTTTAAACAGATGGACCACCTCTTTAATCTGTTTCTGTTACAAAAGCAAAGACTTCCCTGAAGCCTGGGAACCAATAGAGCTCCTAAGGATGGCACTGACCACAAGTGTGACTGATACCACTAGGTCTGAGGGTTTTATCTCACACCTTTAAGCCCATTATTCTTCTACCTCAGGCAGAAGTTCAATATCTAGCAGTAAGATTTTGCTCTGTCCTGTTATATGCTCTGCACAGGCAATCAGTACACACTTACCCAGCTGTACAGCTTTAGAAAATGTTTTAATTAATTGTGCTGATCACAAGGGACAGAATAGGGGGCAATGTGCATAGATTTGGTTATTTATAATGTTCTGCTAACTCATGACAGTTGAAGAAGCAAGTGGTTTTTTAAGTCCGCTCTGAAAATCCAGCCTCTGCTTCTGCTTTTTTTCTCCTTTTCATACTTGTTCTTACCAGTGAGGATTTTGGAGGCCAAACATGAAAATCATGCTTACATGTACAGCCCTCAGACTGTGCTGCTATTGAGGACATTGAACATGAGATGGGCTGTTGAATAACGGAATCCTCTAAGAGTATGTACCCATCTGAACAATGTGAGTGGTGTCTAAAATTAGAATAAATATTTGAGATATCAGACCAAATTCAATCATGATAGCAATCTGTCAGATGACCTTGACTTTTGCAAGGAATCCTGTTTTGAGTGTGTGGTTCTTTTTGGCCTTGTATGAAATTCGGAGTCTCAAAAATTTTGGTCAGGTTTATGTCTGTAAAGTATATTGGGAATTACACTTATCTTCCTAATTTCAAAAATTCTTCAAGTGCACAGTTTAAATCACTGATTTCTGTCTTGTTTGGATTGAATTGGGTTAGAAGCCCTTGCATTGGCAATGCCAAATTAATGGTGACCTTGAGCCAGAGGTCAGCAGTGACCATATGGGCCAGATTGGGAAAAGCACAGCTGTGCCTGGGAATGTACATCTGTACCCAGAAACCAAACCATCGCTCCTGCTACACACTAACGAGCTGGAGTTAATTAGGGTGCTGTCATTAGAGGCCTCTTAATCTGAGAGGGGAGCCAGCTTGTTCATGAGCAGATGAGGTCAGTGTGCTTTGACCTGAAATATCCCCCTGGTCATTGGTGTGGTGCACCAAGACCTGCAGGTTCTCCCTGGGTACAATGAAATCCCCCAAGGCTGCTTTTACTGTGCCTCCTTTACTTTGGTTGCGTATTTGCAGAGCATTTAAGGCTGGTTTCATGCAACGATTGTTCACAGTTTATGCATAACACTAATTTGCTTTTTCTTCTGGAATTTTTTACATGTGCAATCAAAATACTCTTCTCCCTGGAAAATCCATGTGAAGGCTTGGGTAAAGAATTGGTATTCACTGTGCAACTCCTGGTGTTCAATTTAAACAGGTGTCAGGCAAACTCATCTAAAGAAATGATGAAGCTTAATGGTGTCTTCACTTGTCATTTGTCATTTATGGCATCCCATACAAGGAAAAGGCATTGCCGACTACTAACTGTCCTCAGGGGCATTCTCCATTTGAAATTGCTGCAGAGGTGACTGAATATTATTTAACCAGACATTTGAGAGCAATGAATAGATGCATTTCAGAGACTGCAAAGAAGATTGATGAGAAAAGATCTTTTGCTCTTTTAGACTGTAAACAAGAAGCAATAAATTAGCTGGATTAATCTCAACAGTAGGACATGGACTACACTCTATCCACCAGAATAAGTCTTGCTCTTATATGTGACTGCTCTTTGAAAGAAGGGGCACAATTGAAAAGAAAGACACGATGTCCATGGAAGAGGCTATCTAGTTCCACTTAAAATATGCATAGAAAACTGTTAAAGACAGGAAACATGCAGAAGATCTGATGTGAAGTAAATGGTGGCAGAGGGAATCTTAGATTAATTAACACATTTAAAAATTAATAATTTCTGACCGTACCAATATTGAAGCTTGAATTAAAAATACACAAACCTGGATAAGTGGTTACCAGTAAAAGTAATGGCCCAAAGAAATGAGTTAAACCAGTCTACCCAAAGAGGCAGCATAATGGGCATTTATTGTCATTAATGAAGGATGCAGAAGAAATTACCAAGTAGTTGGTAGATAGTAAATAAGGTTCTTTAAAAAGAAGACTGCTGATAAAATAACACACTTCTGGTTTTACTCATCAGAAAACATTGAAATATGATGAATTAGGTGTTTCAAGTCCATGAGATCTTATAAAAATAATAAGAGTTTTAACTGCTTTCTGATGTCTGAGGTCTTTTCTATAGTCCATGTTTTTGTACAGGGAAGGGAAGTCGAATCACACAAAAAGCTGAAGCTTCTGTTTAAAGACTGCAGCCCACAGCACTGTGTCTGATGCCTGATCCAGCTGAAAGGAGCAGTCATGATGACAACCCAGCTTATGCAAAGGACATATAAGATGTCCAAACAGGGATCAGGCAGCACAGGGATCACCAAAGCATTGTCAGCTCTGTAAGAGCCAAAAATTTGTGTCCTTGACTCCTCTATCTATAGATATGTATGCATATAGCTGTGTGCTATATATAGATGTATAAATAACATATATAGATGTGTACACATAGAGCTGTGCATGCATTGGATTAAATAGCCTGCAGTACAGCACAGACAAACTGTGAGGCACTGAGGGCAAGAGCTTTGGGGGAAGAAGTGACTGAGAAGACTCACAGGAGGAAAAAAAAGAACCATCATTTTTATTAAGCATGGAGCTGAATGATCTATTTTACATATGTAGTGACAACTGTGTTAATAAGTTGTCAATGTTTTAAAATAAACTTTTCCTGGCTGTAACGTTATGGCTAAAACAAAAAACAGCTTAAGTGAAATCCACTGGCTCACTTGTATGCTAAGCACGGTTGTGTGTCTGCTTCTTTGGCTGCCCTCTGGAAGAGCCCAAGTCTTCCCCACAATACCTATATCACTGTCAGGTACAGCATCACCTGGCAGACCCCTAGAGAAGCCCAAGACATCTACACTTCTGTGATCTGCTCCTGTACATGGAGCCATCTGGAGTGACCTCCAGCACTTTGGCACTTCCCAGACTTGAGGAGAGTAGAAGAGAGACTTGGGGAAATCTGTTTTGTCCTGTGGGACACACAGTCCCTTCCAGTCTCTTCTTTTTTCTTCCAGATAGAGCAAGCTCCTACATTAGTCACAGCAGGTATGTCACCAGACCCTTGGAGGACAGCCATTCCTGAGCTGTGACTGTTGTGTCTGGTTTCTGTTCAAAGATATAAACATGAAACCCAAGTCCTTGACCATGCAGAGCGAAAATGCAGATCTGTGACTCACCATGGTCACAAAACTTTGTGGCACTGTGGCAGCTGCACGTGGCCTCCTGCACCCCAAAGCAGCACCAAGTGGTGGTGGAAAGAAGCAAAGGTGCAGTCAGTGCTGTTGACTTGCACAGGACATGACACCTGCATGGTGCAGGAGGTGACACCAGCTGTTCTTAAGAATCCCAGCACATTTACCCCAGGAAATGGACATGAGGAAGGTTGTATTTGACTCTCCTTGCAGGACTCACCGTCCCACTTTTGTACGAGCTCTGGAGCAAGTTGCTGTGGCTGGATGCCCATCTTTGGCTGGGTGCACGTCTTCTCAGAGCACTCTTTCATTGCACTGCTAGTCATGGCAGGTAACCACAGATGTTTATTTTTACTGACGCTGGGTCATCTGGCAAGATGTCCCTTTCTCTTGCCTTTCTTCTCTCTGGCCATGCAGATGCCAGCCAATAGGCAAGACATGATTCCTCTCCTCTCTCCTCTCCTCTCCACAGCTGTTTCCCTCAGCAGCCTCTCTTCTCCCAGATCCAGTTGCCTGTTTACGTGCAGCTCCTGTAGCCCAGGCAGAGCAAGGTCAGCTGTGGCTGCAGTACCTTGCAGCAATTGCCCCATTCAGGTCACTCAGTGGACAGGACACTGGGTGGTTGAGCTGGCACAGGTGCAATGATACTGAACAGCACTGTGGCATGTGTTCCCCATTCCTCCCCTCACAAACAATTAAATCACCTGCAAGGTTCACAATGCAACCAAACCTGAATGCATTTTCACAGCTTTAGCTCTAGAAAACTAAGGCTATCACCTCCCCCCTCTATCACCAGTCACATTTCAAGTCCCTGCAGCACAGCATGGAGATACTGCAGCTGTTCAAACAAACCATTTCTGGAACTGCTAACACAAGCAGGCAAGAGGAGAACAGGATTTGGAAATGGCTGAACCATTTGCCTGCCATTTCCCACTGAATTTCTGTTGGAGGTAGTACCACCCCCTTGTCTTCTAGGATAAAAGATTTCTGTTACAAGAATTACTGTTACAATAAGAATTTGGGGGGTTTTATGTATAAAAGAATACAGAAGCCTGCCATCAGCCCTGACTAAACTGATGAATTGCAATATCTTGCCTAAAGTAATTTACTTACTGTACAGCATGCATGATTCCTGCCCTGCAGAGTTTACAGTCTCAGCTGTCTTTTGTATTTGTCACTGTGAAGTGCATGGGGTTTCTTAGATTTTAAGTGATATTTAAAAACAGAGCTCCTCAGCAGTCTCAAAATATAATAAATAATAAATGAGTTAAGGATGCTGATAGAAAAAAAACTCTGCAAAAACCCCTGCAAATTTTAAGATTAGACTGTGACAGTTCTAGGTTTTATTGACTGCAATAATTTTAAGAAGTTCATTACAACCAAAAATACAGGCTTAGGTTATGTAAATTTTATGGTGTTGTTGATGTTGCTGGGTTGTCCTGTGTTTGTTGTACTTGTGCAACTTTTATAAAGTGGTTGCAAAATGTTATTTTTTTCAATGCGATAAAAATTAGCGTCCTTTTAAGCCAAGGTGAAATGATCACCTTGAGGCACATTACTAGACAGTTTGGCTTGTAATTTATGTGGCCAGTTCAGACAGTATGAAGAGATATCAGTAGCTCTGTATTGCTTCAGGCTTCTTCAGAGACTTTGTGTAATGAATTTAAAATTATTTTTCTCTCTCTTGCAAAGTGATTTTGGACTTCTGTCTGAAAAAGGCCCAGACCCACTGCTCATCGGTTTAAAGATAAGACTCATATCTCTTTAAAAGGTTTTCATTCATCCAATAATTTTAAATGCTGTACAGGGAAGGAAACAGACAGACTTTATATTATTAGCAGGCTGCTCCATGCTCCTCTAGGTTATTTGTTGTTTCTGCATCCAATCTTCCTCCACTATATGAGAGAGACTGTGAAGCTGATGACAGGCTGTGACACTCAGGGAGATCAGCAGAGTCCTCAGGGTTAGCAGGCAACTTTAATCACTAGAGTAGATGAAAATCAGAATGAAAACGTGTTGCTGGGAATAAAAAAAAGATTCAGTTCACTGTGAATACTGGAGGGGAAAGACAGGACGCCTTAGCATTTTTTGCTGTCACGTCTACTGTGTTCTGTAGCTCTCTCTCTTTTTCCAGCTGAGTTGAGCTATGAAGGTCAGTTTTCCCTGCTCTCTGAGTAGAAGAGGTACTTAGAGCAAAGCAATTCTAAGTTTTCTAAGTCATTCAATATCTCTTGACACTTTAGTTAATAATTGCCTCAGATGACCCAAGGGTGAAGTCACCACCAGCACTGCTACAACAGCTATAATGGCAAACTACTGTCACCTTAATGACTTCATGTACTGCTAAGTTTAATGAAAAATGTGCCACTTCAGTGAGGCCAAAGACACCAGAAAATAGGTTTTGGGAAATAGCAGTATTACCTCAGAAATGTCATCTCCTTGGTGGTTGAGGAAATTAATTTCATAAAGGTGTAAAAATGCTCATAAATGTTTGACAGCTTTATGTAAATGCAATAAACCAAGATGTAGGGACAAGAAATGAAACTCATTTTGCATTTATGATGTACAACAAAATTATAGTGCAGATGAGGACAAAGTGACTTAGAAATGTTAAACACATTGTTCAATGTCTAATATGGCAACAGTGGCCCTGCTGAATATGTGCAGTACTGTGACATTATGGGCACCATGGCTGGGATGGGTTGTGAACAAGCACTACACAACTCTCCTTCCTTGAAATCATGTGCTGGAGTTTGTGGGCTCAGTCAGAAAAAAATCAGAAAATGACAAATGTATGTGAATCACATCTGTGACTCTAGGAATTGTGAGTCTAACTCTTGGAAACTTAACACCAGTGAGAGTCTGTTTACCACTGTTGAAAGCTTTTCTTCCCTAAAGGGTTGAAGTTACTGTGCAGAGAGCTTTGAACCATCTATGCTGAGAACTGCAGATGTCTTGATTATGGCCTAACTTGACTTCCAATTGCTGTTCAGCTGAAACCTCACACTCAAACTCTCCTCATCCCTTTAGAAGGATGGTGGAAGGACAGAAATCTGTGAGGTGATCCCCTGAGCACCCCTCAGAACATCTGGCTAGAGGGCTGGGTGCTGCCCTCATCTTTGGCTGGCTGTCCCTCCTTGTCCACTCTCCTGCTCTGCCAGACCATCTTCAGCAAGATCCAGTATCCTTGTTCATTGCACAGGCACACTGGGGGAACAAGAGAGTCCTCCCTTTAAAATCCCCTGGTGGTAAAGGAGATAACTGATGCTGCTCTTGAACATATGTTAATGTAAGCCATGTGGCAAATAGTATATTATAGTATTAATAGTATGATTATACCTGCTAGCACCTTCTCTCCTGATGATGAGTTTTATCATCCCACTGACCCTTGAGCACAGCTTTATTCTGACATACGTGTGACATGTGTGCTTCTGTCTCCTCCTTCAGCTCAGAGCTGTTCAAGACAATGTTGCTGTACATCAGCTTAGAGCAGGTTTTATTTTTGCCTGCAGTAGGTATCAGTGTACAGAGCAGCTCCTGGTGCAGATCCTGCCCTCCCTGTTCTGGTGTCTGTGGCGAACTGGGAGGTTTGGCTCGCCTCCCTGCTCTGCTGGCAGGAGGAGCAGGGCAGCCCACCATGGGGGGCCTGGACCACGAGGCTGAGGGGATTGCCAGGGCCCTGCCCCAGCTGTCCACCCTGCCTGGACACACAGACAGCTGGATAGGGGCTGCCCGTGTGCTGCTGAGGGATCCCTGAGGGCCAAGAGCTGCTCTCCAGGCCATGGCAGGTGGGCAGTGCCGGGGAGCAGCCCGGGAGCCCAGCCGGGGCTGGCACAGCTGTGCTGCCTGCGGGTCACAGCCCTTGTCAGCCTTCCCCCAGCGCCAGAGCTGCCCCTCAGCACAGGGCAGGGCCGGGCTTTTCCAGTTGGTTTTCTTCCTTGGACTTCTGCTACAATCCTTTTCCATCATCTCCACCACTGCAAAACATTTACGAGAAATAACTTCTGAGAGTAAATCAGAGCTAAAGGGACTAAAGGAAGCCAAAGAAATGAAGCAAAAATTGATTTGATACTGTAACATCAGTAGGCATGCCAGATTTTCAGGGAAAGAGCTGGAGACTGCGTTAGACTGACTCATCACTATGTTTGCAGCTCTGGGGAGGTTTGCAGCTGGTTGGGTAAGTATGCTGAGCAGAGTAAAAATTGTTGAGTAAAGAAGAAAATAAATCCATGCCAAAGGCATATGGGCTCTGATAACTCGTTCTGTGCTGAAATTTAGACAAAGGGCTGTTGTGAAGTTTTTTTCTTAGTGTCTAGAGCCTGCTTCAGACCACGTTCAAATAGATCTGCAGATTTCTGCAAGCTCCAATATGCTTGATAGTGAGTTTCCTCTTCCTGCTGACCTTTGAGTGCAAGTTTATTTTGATATAGGTGTGAGATTTCTTAAAAATCTGCCCATGGCCTAACAATTAGGGTACACTTTAGTGAAAAAAGAAGTGTGAGGCTGCCCAGCCATCAGCTGCAGTGACCTTAGCTCCCAAGCCTCTCTGACTGTGACATTGCTGTAAACACAGCTGCTGCCATATTTGGAAGCACGAATCCCATCAGTTTCTGCACAAGGGTTGGGGAAATCCAAACCACAAATAGAGATTGGGCATAGAATGGACTGAGAGCAGCCCTGAGAAGGACTTGGGGGTGTTAGTTGATGACTCAGCATTGTGCACTTAAATCCCAGAAAGCCAGCTGTGTCCTTGTTGAGGAGTGTGGCCAGCAGGTTGAGGGAGGTGTTTGTCCCCCTCTGCTCTGCTCTGGTGAAACCTCAACCAGAGTGTGTGCAGATCTGGGGCCTTCAACACAGGGACATGGACCTGATGGAGCAAGTCATGAGGAGAGCCACAAAGAAGATCAGAGGGCTGGAGCACCTCTCCTATGAAGACAGGCTGAGAGAACTGGGGCTGTTCAGCCTGGGGAAGAGAAGGCTCCTGGGGCACTTTATTACACCTTCCAGTACCTAAAGGGCCCTTACAAGAGAGCTAGAGATGGACTTTTGACAAGGGCATGTAAGTGATAGAACAAGGGAGAATGGCTTCAAACTGAAGGAAGGTGGTTTTAGATAGGATACTAGGAAGAAATCCTTTTACTGTGAGAGTGGAACAGATTGCTCAGGGAAGTAGTGGATGACTCATCCCTGGAAGTGTCCAAGGTTAGGCTGAACAGGACTTGGAGCAACTTGGAGTAAAGGTGTCCCTGCCCATGGCAGGGGTACTGGAACTATATGATCTTTAAGATCCCTTCCAACCCAAACCATTCTACAGTCCCATCAGGAGTCTGAGCTGTGGGTTGGACCTCAGGACCTTGAGGTGTCCAGACAGCACGGGGCATTCAGGCAGAGCCTCTTCTTTGCTAACCCTGGCCTCAGGGAGATCACTGTAGGGGACTTTTTAGTCATAGAAACATCTATATGGTGAGTGGGGAGCCCAGGACTAGGTCAGGGTGGTAGTGCAGCAAACTTTTGAGTTCTTCTGTTTAATTTAATGTGGTTTTTACTTTAGTATTGTGCTAGGGTTGTACTAGTTTACCTTTGTGTTGTACTCAGTGTCAGGCACAGAACTTCCTCTGTCATGCATAGGTAGCAGAGTGATGGGTCTGGGTACACATCTGGTGTAAATGCTCTGCCATCAGCCTCATGGTGCCCTGTACACTGGGGAGGCCATGGGGCCAAAGAGGGGCAATAGGCTGCTGGATTCTGTGCAGCAGGAGACTGGAATAGGTGGGGAGGCTCAGGTGTGAGTGGGTGTGCATAACTAAGTGGGTGTGCTCAACCCAGCCTGCTGGGTGGGTGTGTGGAGCTCCAGTAGCACACTCCACTCTCACCTACCATGCAGGCATGCCCATTTCCTTGGGTCATTCTTCTCTGAGTACACTCTCAATCTTTTACAGTCAAAGCTGATGCTGGAGGACACTGACTGTGTTCTTGGCATCTCACCTCTTCTTTTTTGTATCTATCTTATTTAAACCTGAAAATATGAAATAAGCCGCAGCTATAATAGTTTTCTGTCTTTGGAAGACTGTTGCAAGAAGCAGTGACACATAAATTGCTTTCCTTTCAGGACATTCTGCTGATAGAGATTTTTTTTCCAATTGTTCTTAATTTTTTTTTTTTTTTTTTTTTTTTTGATTCATGGATTTTATCCAGCTGTCAACTCACCAGGAACTGTAAACATACCAGACTTTCAGATCATTAAATAATTGTGTTTATTTATTGTGTTTCCTTTCAGTTTGCTCCAGCCTCAACTCTGACCCAGAGCAGAAAGCACAAGAGGAATTGCTTGAAGTGAATATGGGTTTCTAGGTCAATCAGACCTTAGGGGCTGAAACTACAAGTATGCATGTTATTTGTCCCAGCTGTTGAGGTCTGTGTTTGTTTTGTAGTGACTACTTATGTTCTGGTAGTTCCAATTAGGCAAGAAGATACTGAAGCATAAGATATCCTGAGGAGTTTATAGTCTACTTGTGGCTAAGTGCAACAAGTTAATGACACAAGCAATAGGAAGGAAGGTGGGAGGAACAGCAGGGATAACAAAAACAGGATTGCGTGGTTATATAGAGAGATATATGTGGGTAGACTGTGGTTCTGAATCACATGCAGAATGGATACTGCTGAAATCCAAAGAGCTGACACAGCACTGCTTACCCTTGTACACCAAGGTTCTTGTGGACAGCAGGGTCAGACACTGAGGGTATGGACCTGGTAACACAGCCCAGGGGAACTGCAGGAAGCTGGCAACAATTCCCTTGCTTATAATGATGCTGTGAGAGACCTGGGAAAAAAGGAACTCTTCCAGACCAAATTATAGCATAAAGTATTTTGGGAAGGTCGCAGAAAACACGAAAGGGAAAGGAGACCGACTACCAAATGACCTTTACTTTTTTGACTCACAAGACTTTTTTTTCCTGTTGCTGTTTTTACCGGTTAATGTTATAAAATCAACATTGCTCTCAATGTGTTCCAAGATATTATCAATGGTGTGCACAGTAATTCATTCAAGTGGGTGTAGGTAATAGTCTAGGAAAATTTTTATCTAGGCTACAGTCTATAAAATGGATGCTGCTGATTTATACTGCTGTTGTTTGCCTTACAGTGTTTCACCAGCATTTGGCTGCATAGCACCTGCCTAAAGATGAAAACTTAATCAAGAAATTTTATATCCCTATGTAATCTCTGATGTCCATAGCAATTTTTTTTATTAAAGCACTTGCATCTAAGACCCATAGCTGGTCTTGGCCCATCAGGAGCATAAAAAAGCAGGGCATCAATTCATAAGAGCTTTGTCATGACAAAAACGACATTTAACATGAAATGATGCAGAGAGATGTGCTGTCAAACAAGGAAGAACACAGATAGGTCTTTATACAAACCAGTGCATTTTTGTCTCTCTTGTTTTCAGAAGTGTACGTCACATTTGCTTGTGAGGTTCCTGGAGGATCATTTGCAAGATTTGTGATAACTGCTCTGGCTGGACAGTCAGTGGGAAGGGGCTGGTACTGGTGGTCCTGAGTTCTTCTCTCCTTGGCCATGTACTCTTTTGTTCCTTTCTCTTAATTTATCTATCTGATGGAAACAGTGCTTGTGTAATAGCCATATTTTGCTAAATTCTAAAGCCCACATATTGCCTTTTCCTCTCTATGGGCAGAGAGAGAACTGTGAGGATAGGAGCACATTATGCACTTTTCAGATTTAGCCTGCTCCAGAGTGTATTTCCTTTCTGGGCTTGAGAGTGGGGAGAAACTGCTTGTCTTTTTCTAGCAGGTGTATTGAGCATGTTCAAAAGGTACTTGCATGGTGACAGATGCTTTCCTTTTCTCATTTGCTTTCATTATTAAAAATTAATAGCAAAATATCAAGGACCAGAGTGCCTATATACATTTCAAAATTCAAATATACAAATATGATTTCTTCCTACTTTGATAGAAGTAAAAAGAAATAATGAGAAAGTCATTTGATTTGCACCTTTAAAGTATTTTAGATGTGAATTCAGTTGTTACTTTCTCCCTCTTTAATTTTGTGAAGCCTTGAAGTCAAATAATCAGAATATACAGTGCAGCAGTTGCAAAAAAAAGTCAGGATGGGGAGTACCATGCCTTCCATCAATGCTGTGCCACCCCAGCTGGTTAAACTGCAGCTCCAGCTGCAGGCTGAGCCGCATCCCATTGCCATCAAGCACTGCTTCCTGGGCCCAGATTTCATTTCCATGCCTGAGTAAATCCACCCACATGCCAGACTGAGTCCTGCTGTGCCTGACATTTCTCTTCTGAACAGGCTCTGGGATTCAGGAGCTGCCTGGAAAACACACAAGTATGATTCAGCTATGCAGGTCTGCTTCCTTGTTGTTTGTGTTAGCAGAAATGAAAGCCGGAGGGGAGTTCAAAGGCAGCCCCACTGTGCTGAAATGACACTTAGGGAGATCAAGCATTACAGCCTCGTAGTTGGACACAATCAGTCCATAGCATTTTTTTTAGAGAATCACACCAGAAACTGAAATGGCTCATTAACAAAAATGCACTAGAAGAGAAATGTAAATCACTGCTCAGATTTCCATGCTGCAAAAAACCTGACAGGGCTACTCAGGGGCTACTTAGGGGCCACTCCCTGTGTGGCTTGGCCCCCATCTGAAGTGATGTAATTTTTTTGCAGACTTCTGGAGAGTTGTCAGGAACAGATGTTAATTGACCACACTATCTTTTGGCCACATCCAGCACTTACAAGATAAATCCAGAACTAAGAACATAAGTGTCTGGAGAGTTGAACAGGAATCACATCAGTGCTGCCTGCCCTTGAAAGGCAGGTATTTTAGGATCACCCAAAATTAAAGCACCAGCTGAACAGAAATGAAGAAAAAGTAGGCTATTTTCTTGTTTTAAACTCCAGACTGTTGCATATATTGTGAGGCTAATTGCAAATGCTACTTCAATTTCTTGGTTTATTTTTCATAGGGTGGGAAAAATCTGATGCTCTTTCCTGTTGCATCATTAATGTCCCAGATGGGCAGATGAGCAAGTAATTCCTGTCCCTTGTTCCACAACCTCAGTCCATATCTCTGAGCAATTCAGTTTACACATCCAGCCCTTTGTGTGTTTAGCCTGAGATTTTCAAGAGACCATTTGGTGTGAGGCAAATTCCCTTCTAGTCTTTGAAATCCTTCCCTAGGGAAAAGGACTGCAAATGCCCTGGGCAGGAACTGTGGGCCATTGTGTTTGCAAGGCTGTGACATAAATCCTGGTTTTCATCAGGCCTTCAGGTGTTTGTGCAAGGCTACAGAGTTACCAAGATAATCCTCCTTTTCCAAGCTCAGTGGGAAAGAAAAACAGGGGTTGACAATAAATACTGGAAAAGCATCAGAGTAAAAAAGGGAGAGGTATGCTGAAAGGAGAGAGAAGTTAAAAATAAGAAAAAATAGACCCAGGACAAGAATGGCAAATTAAAGAAAAAAAAAAAAAAAAAAAAAAAAAAAAAAAAAAAAAAAAAAAAGACTTTGCATGCAGGAAGGAGAGAAAATGAAGCAACAGCACAGTGGGGAAAAAAATAAACACAAAATTTTGAAAGATGACTATTAACAGGTGGAATAGAGCAGATGAAGCAAAAGGACAAAGGAATGGTTCATGAGGGAAGAGGGAAAAGAGAGAGCAAAGGGAACAGTGTGTGCTGATAGCTGAGCACTCGGTAAAATTCAAATGATGGCATTTAAGAAATCTTCCTGTGCTGCTTGGAATTAGGATGCTTTTGGCTCTGCTGCAGGACAGAGAGTGAAAGCCAATCTTCTTTGATCTGCTCCAGTGGTGCAGAATGACTCTAAGGGAATGTATCAATTAAGAAAATATTGAAATTGCCAGTACAGCACTTTACATATCTTAGGTTCCACTGAAAGTAGGTTGCATTGGAAAATAAATGAACCATGATTCTGGCATGACAAAAATCCACTGAGCTCTTTGTGCAAAAGGGTAGGAAAAGGTACAGTTGGGCATATTCTGTAGCTCTTAATGATGACCACTGTGTTATAAAATTGCTGTGCTTTATTGTTGCTAGGGCTCACATCCCACAGTAGCAGTGTAAAACAGTGCTTCATGAATTTGGTAACCTTTCTCCATCTGAAAATGTATGCTGAACTCGTACCAGTTAATTTCCTTAAGGCATGAGCAAAAAACCAGATTCCTGGTGCAAAATGTCAAATATCAGACAAGATTGGTCATAGGAGGAAAACTGCAATGTTTAGAGACTGATGATGACAGATTTAAAGGTGATGGAGGTGTAGAAAATTAGTTTACTCTGTCACAGAATGGCCCAGACTTTTGGGTGTTTAAACTCTCACAGCTCCTCGTGCAGCACTGGATTCTCTTAATTCTTGCACAAGGTATCTTGACACCTTGGCTGTGAGTTAAAGTTTTCTGTTCCTGATGTCCCAATGGGAAAAATAAAAAGTTGAAAAGTTCCTAATGGTATACTCCTTTCCATCTCTTTGTGCACCTACAGAAGTGCTTCCCACCCCCTGCTGTTATTTATTTAAATCGAGACATTTCAAAAGGACTTTCAAACACAGAAACTTCATTTTCATTACCTGAGGCCACATAAAACATGACTGGATATCATTCACCAGATTCATCGGTCCATGGCTACTTGATTAGTGATTAGCTTCACCAAACAAGAAATAATTTAATCTGCCTGCATCTTGGTCCTCTCATGAGTCTGCTGATCCCAGCTTCTGTCATTCACCTGGGTTATAATGAGCACCATGTATAATGCAGAGTGTTAGGTCAGTCGAGAGCAGAGAGGGGTGCTAATGTTATGAGTCCTGTATTAAGTCTGCAGCCTGTCATAGCTGTGCCACTGCCTCCAGCCACATGTGCACTCAATTTCCTTTTCTGGCACTGTGTAGAGTGGGAAGCTCTTGTCAAATAGCTTGATTAATATTTCCTTCATTTTGACAAAGATAAGAAAAGGAGATGTGGATTTGGGTGTTCTTTCTTTTTTAACCACAGCCAAGTAACAACTGTAGGTACATCTTCTATGATGTGATTTTTTTCCTGAATCAAAAGTGAATAGAAAAAATATCAGGCACAGAAGTATGCAGGAGCATATCTGGATTTATTCTGCTGTGGAAAAAAAAAAGTAGGGAAATAACACTCTCAGTGCAGTGTGTTACCAGCCTTCAAAATTCCCATGAGGAAATTATGTAAATCTCTATTCAGTCAAAGTCAATAAACTTGCAGGAGAGTCAAACAAGGGTAATTCTAGATGAATCAAAAATGGGTAATATATAAGTAATGTGGAGGAACAGTCTGTCTGCTTTCCTGGTTGCAGGTGTTGTGCACTGAACTTCCAGAGGCTATTTAGGGCAAAAGAAGGAAGAGCTGCACAGATAACCAGTACATCTGGGAAGCAGTTCCAAAAAGCCAGAAAAGAACTGCAGTAAATCTGGGGGTAGAGGTATCATTTCTGTGTTTTTAACTATATGCTTGTTAATGAAATGTCATTTTAATACAGAAATGAACATTTTTTCTGAAAAAAAAAAAAAAGTAAAAAGGAAAGAAGCTGAGGAGTATTTAGAGGGACAAATACTGTGTTAGAATTTTAAAGCAGTAGGATTTGATAAAATTGTTAAGTGGACGTGTATGTGTGTACCCAAACTTGTGGGTTTTGTACAAAGAAAAGGTTCAAGTCAAAACTTCTCTCCAGCCCAGCAGATGATTTGTTAATAGGAGGGGTGTTCTGCATGCCTGGCTGGAAGTTATGAAAGGGACTCGCAGGGCACAGGATGGAAACTGGAGGGAGGTTTCTCAACAACCCATTGAGAGCAGTGACCCAACACGGGCTGGAGAAGGATGCAAACAAGTGACAACAATACAGCTGAGGATTAGGATCTTTTGGCCCATGTGTTTCCTGGAGGTGAATACAAGAACTGAGGAGCTCTGCTCAGAGCTAGCCACCTGTTTACACAGCATTGCAGAGGGCAGCCAGCTCTTCATCATCAATTAGATAATCAAAAATGTGGCCAACACCTAACTGTGTGCTAATGCCAGGCTGCCAGGGTGCAGCACAGGACTCCTCCCACAGAAGGGTCACTGCTGGCAGTGATGCCCCATGTTGCCATGAGAAATGTTCCTCCATCCCTCCTGGTAGTCTCTCAGCTCCAGGCCACAGGTCACTCCACGTGTTCTCAGTGCATGGTAGACATTTCCTTCTGCTTTTCAAATCATTGTCTCAGCAATCTCTCTCCCCAACACAATATTTAAGGATTTCCCCTTTCTCAACAATAGTCTATTCATCACCACATTATGAGAAGGTATGAGTAGGGCTACCTTGTCCTTTGGAAAGCCACTGCCTCCTTATACTTTCTGCTCAGGAGAGATGAAATCCCCCTCCTGGACCCAAAGCCAGGAGGCTGCAGGGGAAAGGACTGCTCTGGTCTTACCCATGTCAGCCATGCTGCCTGCAGCACAGAAGCAAGAGGCATCATTGTATACTGAAAAAGCTTTCTGGCTTGTATTTGTACATTCATCCACAGGGGCTTTCATTCCTTTATTGTATTTATAGGTCCCCAGGCCTGGAAATATTGGTTTAAATGAGGGAAATGGTAACAGTTGAAGCTAAATCCCAACACCTGCTTTCATAATCTGTAGTTGTCATCCCTTTTCAGCTGTTTTCCATTCTCCTTCACAACAGGCCTGCCCATTGTGATCAACACGCAAATTCTCATTGGCTTATTGGCCAGGTCCAATCTTCCTAGAAAAGCTCAGGATTAGGAAATCTGCACCACTGACCATAGGGGCATGGATTAAACATGAAAGTCTGTGCACATTGCACAGTGTTTGCATTCTTCTTTTGTTTGACTGCAGGTGGAGGCGTGGCCGACATCTCTTGAAAGAGGACCTTGTGCACTTTAATATTTTACTTGAGCCTCTTATGTCCATAGAAGAGAATGACCTTTTAACTATGTCTCTCGTCTAGTTTCATTCTCATGGTCCATGAATCACACCAAAAGCTTTGATTGACCGAGTGTGAAAATTACACCATAAGGTCATCTGTCCCTTTGAAAAAGCAGCTGTTCCATTTTTTCTGTCTAATTGAGTTTGTCCTGCTGAGAAGAACATGAAGTTTCTTTCATATTTCAAAGTGATGAGTTCTTTGCATAATTTCAGTGAATTTGGAGTAGGAGAGGGACTGCTTCTGCTTATTGCTACTTCATTCTCAGAGGAAATGTAGGAGGCTGATTTCATTATCGATGAAATGTAACTCACACAGGCTGCTTAATGGCATTCCTGCACCAGCGTGATATGTGGTGATGAGGGCCTTCTATATTTCACCTATTCCTGTCAGGTTGACATTAGTTTGGACTGCTGCAGAGGCAATGTTTGAATTCCCCTGGAGTAAAGAGCACCTGTGCAAGAGACAATGCTCCCATTCCTCTTGGGCTGACTAAATGGCAAAATGGTGCCTCATTGTCACGTTTCCCTGCAGTACTGTTCAAGGGAGAATGGAGGACAAAGAATATAAACAGAATCAAAACAAAAACATAACAGAAAAAAAAAAAAAATTCCAACCCCCTCAAAAATCAAATAGCTGCTAGAAGGCTCTCTCCTTCCCTGTTACTGTTAAGCCTTGAGCATCCAGTTTCTAGCAGAAAATAATCAAAGCTGAATCACAGAAACTTCTTACTGCTCTGCCTATAATTAGGCAAGCTCACGGGTGCAAGTGATGTCGAGGCAAGGCTAAGACTGTGACTCAAGCCATTTTGAGATAAGGAAGCAAAACTGTTTCTCCTAGAGTCATAAAAGCAACACAAGGTCAAAACTATGAAACCTTTATTTAGCTCATTAAATGAAAGAAATGCAGGCTGTGTAAAACACTGTCTGCAGCTTCTTGACAAAAGTAAAGTTTTCTTCTGCTGAAGCTGATCAGCCTCAGTTCCAGTGATTTTTATGCAAGGTTTAAGCCAGCTTTTCAGACTAGAAACTGAACAGCCTCCTGAGTAGAGAAAAATGCAGGTTTATGTCTATGTGTGCAATAGTATTGTGCTTTCCCAGAAAAAGCCCTGTTGCTATTCAGAGAAATGTTTCCACAGTCATACAGTCACTATTCTGATCAGCACTGTGGTTTATCAGTGAGGACATGAGGGACATCACTGTGGAACCAGCCTTACCCTAAGAAGGGGCAACAGGTACTTACCAAGGGTCCCTCTAGCCTCATTCTGCCTCCAGTAGTGTTCAGGTCAAAAAGGTGCTGGGAAGAAACCTCGTGATATTACTCATTTACTTTTTCCCTTTTTTTTTTTCTTTCTTTGAAAAAAAAAAAAAGGCAAATCATGTAGACCATAATTTCTTAACAGCCACATTTTCTCTGTTAGCAACTTTATTGTGAAAATAATTAAGTTCCTGATCCCTCCCTTGCTGCTTATTCCAGCAAATGTCCCAACTTCAGTGAGGAGGTAGTTCAGGACCCAAGCTACACAGAAACCATCAGAGAGGAAGAGCACCAGATTCTATTATGGTTTTATGCTGCCATAACATACCTATATTGTTTTATTATTGTCCTTAGCTTAGATTCTTCATCTCTGTTCAGCTATAATGCAAGTGGAAAACTGAATTAGGGATGTGGAATAGGCTACTAATTTCACCCTGATGCCTTTAGCCACAACATCACTACTGAATTCTCTAGAAGTTTAATAGAAGGACCGAATGCTGCTGGAATCTTTTTTCCTAAAATAATGTGAACTTTCTTCTAAGGTCACCACATTCTTGGTGATGATAAGCTTTGATGCTCATTAATAACTAAAACAAGCCCAAGCTTTAATCAAAGGTGCATTAACTCACATCCTGTTGTTTGGCCCTGTGATTGCAAAACTAAAATGACTGAGCACAATGTGGCAACATACATGCTTTAGTAAGCACTGCTGCCAACTGTTCTTGGCACAAAATGAGTTGACTCATCTTGAAAATAGGCCTCTGTTCCTTAAATCAGGGGCAGAATGCAAATGCCTGCCTTGCTGACCATCAGCCACATCATTACCAGTGTTACTTGTGGAGCACCAATGCACACTTTCAGAGGGAATCTGCAAAAGAAGTGTCCTGTTAAACTGCTGTATGGCAGTAAGATGAAATCACTTGATTGATCAGATAAACCTGTAGACTATGGGTAAACCTAATGCAGACTACAAGTGTTTTGGGAGGTCTGTCTGTGTAAACAATCTGTCTGAGCTGAAGTATTTCTGGAAAGTAAAATACTGTGTACTCATTTCATTGGTTCCTTGGGGATGTGTACTCCATTATCCTAACCTTGAAACTAACAGGTGTCAGGAGACAGAAAGCATGTAAGGGAGAAGAGCAGTTTGTGGGGAAGGATTACTAATGAATGGTGTACTTCTGAAAAGCCTTGCTCTAGACACTGGATACATTGCTTTTCACTTCTTTGTAATCTTAGCTAAGTTATACTATGTGAGAGAATAGATTTACATTTTCCCACTCGGTTTTATGCAAAGGGGATGGCAACTATTCAGTTTTTGACTTATTTTCCTTCATTATTTCATGTCACAAGAGGCTACAAATGTAAGATGATAATGTAGAAGGTCTGTAACTGCACCTGTGCTAAGAGCTGGATATGGCACACATTATCTCCCCAGGCACGGAAGTCCTGTAAAGCTAATCTGGAGCTGTACAGCATCCCTTTCTTCCACATCTTAATACATGTAATAGTTCTGAATAATACAATCCTAACTGAGAGGCAAGAGAGCTAGAAATTACCCTCTGTTGTTCTGTAGACTTGGACCCAAATCCCTGTCTTAAACATCAGAAGAGATATGATCTTCATTATAGCCAAATCCCTCTGTCACCCTGTGAAAAATCTGCATAATAATAATGACTGTACTAATCATGCATAAATTTCTAGTGGATTGGAGAAGTTAAAGAAAGAGAAAAAAAAGGAAAAAAAGAAGAAAAGGAAAAAATAAAAATAAAATGAAAGAAAGAAAAAAGGAAGAAAAAAGAAAGAAAAGAAAAAAGAAAGAAGAAAAAAAGAAAGAAGAAAAAAAAGAAGAAAAAGGGGGAAAAAAAGAAAAAAGGAGAAAAAAAAAAAAAAGGAAGAAAGGATCAGGTAAGGATCCAAATGTAATTTGGTTAAAATGAGAATTGCCTTTCTCACCCTAGACCCTTCTTGGATTCAGGGTAGCCTTTTTCTACAACCTGGACTAAGATGACTCAGTAAACCTTTTCTAACCTTTCCTCTCTTTCCCCCTCTGCTCCATCATCCCAGTAGGAGGAAGGCTTAGTATCACGGGCTTGGTGCAAACAGTTTTTCACATAAAAGATCTGAGAGTGTGAAGTGGCAAATAGCTGGGCACTCATCCCACTGCCTGGAGCAGTGTTGTGCTGCAGAGCTCAGATAACCAGTCACTGCCTTTACAGGCACTAGTTTCCTGGATAGTTTTTGGTTAGTGCTCCTTATTCAGCTGGCAGTACAGGCAGAGAGTGTTGGACAAGTCTCACAGGAGCTGGAGTGTTACTCACCCCGGTCTTTCTAGCAAATCTGGTGTTTGGGCCTTTGAACTCATTTTTTTGCACTGCCATGTGTTTTTGAACCTGTACATGGACCTTTTGAACAATGACTAGGGCAAGCTGAGCTCAGTAGCTCAGGATGGCCTTTTTAGACTTCCCTTTCCCCCAGGTAGAAGTAACAGCAGCAGCAAAGAAGAAAATGGATGGAGAACAAAAAAGAGGACTGCAGGCACTGGGATACCTTTATGGCAATTTATAGAAATTTGTGGCAATTTACGTAAAGAGTTCGTAGCTAGTGAGGTTGAGCATGATGGGTTTTTTTTTTAACTGAGTGCTGTACTCTGCTTTTCCACTTGTGGTATACCACTGCCTGGGTATTTGGCAAGAGTAGGCTCTGCAGCAGCAACCCAGGACAGGCAAATATTGCTTGTTTCATAGAGAGTAAAGTCTTGAACATGAGTCCTCATTCTGCATGTCATCACACACATGCTGGGCAATGTGAGCATAGTTATATAAACTCCTGGAGAAATTCCTCTAAGTCAGGCCAGAGTCCAGGCAGCTTTGTACCAGGGCCAACAGGATGGCCAACCTCAGCCTCCTTGTCTACCCAGTGCCACTCTGGCCCCTCCAGGCCTCCCACCAGAAATGCACACCAAGGCTTGGTATGGGTCTCCTGGAGAGGCCTCCTGCAACTTGGTTGGGTGATTCCTGAAGGGTGCAGAATGCTCTGTCCCTGGCCAAAGTGCAGAGTCAATCTGCTGGTGCAGAAGTGTTTGGGGAGGGCAAGTACAGCTTCTGGATAACTCAGAGGTGTTGACATGCCATGGAGGCAGGTTAGGATTGATCTCCATAGCTGCTTGCCCTGTCTTCCTTCAGAGAGACATGTCCCTGAGGCAGGGGTGACAGGAAGGTTCATGAGTCAGCTCCTAAACCACCAGAGCCCTCAGTGCAGTGTGTTATGGAAGTGCCATTGACCTGGGGTCATGCTGTGAAGCTCCACTGTAAACTGCAGCTGCGTAGGAGCTGATTCATCTCCCTTTCATCTCTTTCTGATGAAACTTTCAGGAACAATTTTTGTGTCTTTTCTTCATCTTCCATTGTTTGTGGGTCAACCTGAAATCAGGAATGAAATGCTCCTGCAGAAGCAGAAGAGGATGCTTCAGTACAACTTCTTGAGCAAAGGTGCTTCTTTCACTTGGTCTAATTGTCCTTGTGTCTGCCAGTCTGGCTGCTGGGTTATGACCCAAAATGGGCCTGATGGATGAGCTTCAAAGAAGTTCTCTGTGCATTAGAGAGAGTCTTTCTATTAAATAGAAACAGATGCCAAATCCATTCTTTGAAATTTCAGTCCAAGACTTGCTTTTGTTGGGTATTTTTCTGGGCCTTGAGGGATGGATGTAGCAAAGAGAAATAGCCTGATTCTCTCCAAACACAATAAATTTCCAGAAACTGTGGTGTAGCAGTGAGAACAAAACATATTTTCTTTATGCTTGATTTTAGAATGGTACTCAAAGACCTCAGCTGAGAAGAACCACTTTACAAGTACATAGTGGAAAACCATCTCTCTTACAAAGAACTTCAAATTGATGGCCAGTGAGAGCGTTAAAATTTCATATTAATGAATTTCTGCAGGGGGAAGGAACCAAAACCACACAGAAGAAGGAATTAGCTTATCTCATATGAGCTACCTAGTTTGGCTAGTCAAAGAAATGAGGTCTTTTTGATGGTGATTTACCTTAAGTTTAGATCAATCTTGAAAACCAGTGTCTGTGCCTCTCCACTGATGGGAGACTTGCACAGACCAGGTCAAATGGCCTAGTTTTTAGGTGGATAAATTCAAGTGAAATGAAACAGCCTTTTTTTCATTTTCACTGCAACAGGGCTAAGAGCTTTAATTGGAGCACTCTCAAAGAGCAATATGTAGTCTTGCTCTGTTAGCACTTAGTTCCTTTAGTAGCTCTTGCAGAGTGTTCAGATCCTTCCAAGAGAACACTTTTTGTCCTCTCCATCAAAAGCAGCATCAGAAAATTCTAATCATATCAGTAAGGCTTTGACACAGTCTTGCATCACAGGCCATTGAAATACTGTCAGGATGAATATGTGGTAAGATGGGCACTAGCATACCTTAGAAAAGTGAAGTCAGATGGTAGTCACCAGTGGTTTATTGTCTAATTGAAGACTACATTGACTACATTGTGTGAGATTTGACAAGTGTCCATCCATCCTAGGGGTGATGAAATAGACTGTATATTTATTTATTCAGGGGCTGAGGATCTGGAAGGGACTGGCCAAATGAATGAGATTTCAAGGGATTATGACAAATCAGAGCACTAGTTTTAAATATCCAGTGTGGAGCTAAGTGAGGACACAGGCTTAGGAGAATCAGTTGCAGGTATGGTGGAATCATAGGAATCAATTCTGTAGGAATATGTAGGAATCAATTCTGATGAAATATGTGTGAGGGAGTTCATAATGCATCAAAACCTGAAGTAAGTGCCATAGTGATGACAAAAAACTAAATCAAATCATCAGATGAGGACACTTAAATGGGAAGCTTTTAATGTAAACCAGCTAATACAGCTGTTCTTCCACCCAAGAGGGGTGGAAGGAGCCCAAAGGAAAGTAACAAAGATATTCCAGAAAATATAACCTGTTTAAAAAACAAATTGAAAGACCAGGCACTGCACATCCCAGATGAAGAAAATCTGAAGGAAATGTAGGCTGCAGTCTTCAAATACATAAAAGATCATCATAAAGATGGTGGTGATTGATTTCCTGCCCCACCCATATTCTGCCCTTAGGTGAACAAGGAGCAAGAAGATGAGATTACAGTAGGGGAAATAGAACACAGATGTTTGAGCTGCAGAGCACTTCAAGAGACCAAGGAGCTTTAATCACTGACAATTCTTAATAATGAGATCTTTTCAACCCTATATTCTAGGAATCTGTGATATCACGAACACAAATGACCAACTTCCTGGAATAATTTTCAGAAAAGAGCACTTTTTCAGCAATGGTAAATCTTCTCGCTGGTTGCTCTAATCTTTGCCAGAACTTACATCTCTATCCCCTCCACTCCCACATTTCCCTAGTTGCCAGAAAGAGTGATTTGGGCTAGCTTGAAGCCTGCATTTTAGCTTAGAGAGGTCAAACACTGCTCATACTGTCCATGTGCAAATGGCAGCCTTTGAGACTTCTTGGCAGAGCACTTGGCAGGCAGTGCAGACCCTCTCCATCTTGGGGCTCAAGTTCTCCAGAATCATTTCATCATCTCTTCAACCAAAATAAAAGCGATTCTGGGGGTGGGGCTGAGGAGTGGTTGTTAAAATCTCTCTTTCCTCAGTGTAAGCAGCATCTTTGAGGACAGCAAAGTACTACCAGCTGGAGAATTAATTTAGAAATTTCCTTTTATGGAAGAAGTCTTTTTCTAACACTACCAAAGAGAAGCTTTTAAAGAACAACTCTAATTTGAAAAGCTTACTGTTTCCTTTTAGGCTGTAGATTCAGTCTAAATAAAGAGCATGTTCCCATTGCAGTGCAGACGTTTTCAAGTGCACTGACAGCAACAGGGAGATTTTGGTTATCGGTGACTCTGTCTGTGTTTTATTCGCCTAACAAAATAATTTTGTTGTTCAGCATTAAACATCCATATCAGATGGGAGGAATCTAACTCTCCTCACTGGGGAGACAGATCCAGCTGTGCTGGTGGATGGAAGAAAGAGGGGAGGGAGAAACAGGGTGAGCTGTGTAATTGAATGGCCACAGCTACTCCGTGCAGCTGAGGGGGCTGTGCAGGATGCAGCCGTGATGGTAATGTGAGGAGGGGAGACTCCAACCACCCTCACTCCCTCCCTCCTCAGTACATCTGTACCTGGCTGGGAGCCTTCAGGAAACCCACCTGCTACTCACATGTAGAAAGGTTGCTTGTTCTGTGCAGTCCTGTGCTGATGTAGGAATCCTGTTTCTAAAGAAAACACCCTAGATTTTATTTTGGATTCTCATTTTGCCAAGAATGGGTGGTTTGCTTTTGATTTTTCTACAGGTGACTTATGCCTGACTGTCTCAGCCTGTATTTTGCCTTTATTTGTCATTAGGCTAGAGTTTTCACAACCTTTGCTGGTTTGGGGCCTAGTGACAAATTTAGGGTGTGTCTATCACTCGGAATTCCAGGCGACATCAGCTGTGACTGAGTGTGACTGAGAAACTAAGGCTAATCCACACAAGAAGCTTACAGACTATGTAGGTCTGTTCCCTGCTGTATCCTTAAGGTCCTGTATCTCTCCAGCCCAAGGTGATGCTGTCACCTCCTTGTTAATTCATGGAAGATCTGGATTCAGACAGCCAAAACATTTCCTTTGCATTGATCTGGAATAATTTCTTGTGGGCTGGCACAGGCACAGATTTCTGCTATGCCTTAGCCTGATGTTCTAGACATTTTCAACTAAAGCAACAACCTGTTTCAGAGGAGTTCTAGTCATTTAATCCATGGGGAGGATCACTGTCCAATTTCCATTCTAAGGAAGGTTTTTTTGCTCTTTTCACTCTATGTCAACAAACCGTGAACTTGTCAAATTCCGCTGCTTCACTGTAATTACAACGTGAGCCTGAGAAATTATTCACAGAGTCAAAGGCAGAGATGTGGCTCCATAAATACATTTGTCAAACTGACCTCAAGCTGGCAGGCAGGCAGTACCAGTGCCAAAAAATATTTAGCAGGTGCAAGCATGCCAGCCACTTCTGGTATGTAGCATGTTTCTTTAGCTAAAGTAGATGGCTCTATGTGCTGTTTCAGTATCTGTGGACAATTCTCTCATGTGCTTCTATTTATTTGCCATGGTATTTTGACTGATGTTATGCAGAGCTGCTTTTGACAGTCAAGAACCTCACAAACCCATTCTCTCTTTGCTTTTATTCACTTGTTCCCCAACTGCAAAGTTTGTACTTTTTAATCTTTTTCCAAGTGTTTGGAATCCACTCTAACTTCAGAGAATTGAACATCTGATGTAAAGAGTACTGAGTTCATGCTAAAAGGCAGAGTACCAGCAAGAGAGCAAACAGGGCCACTGGACAGACCCAGTGGAGACAGGGATGGGGAGAAAAAAAAAGCAATGAAGAGTCAGAATAAGAAATAGATGAAACATAAGTGATTGCAGCAATAAATCTTCTACAATGTAAAAACAAAATCACTCTTGATAGTGAGGGGGAAGCTTGATTAAATGGCCACAAGGGAAAAAAAAAAGGAGAAAGACATTAAGAGAAGTCAACAAGAAACATAAAGCCATATATATGAGACTTGCTTACCAGTATTCTTTATAAATCAGTATATTTATTTAAGCATGTTGGTTGTGTTTCACTCTTTTTTCAATCTGGAAAGAGGACAGAGGGCTATTAAAACACAAAAACACAAGACATCTAGGCTAACAAATATGTGTGGAGCCTGTAGAGCACCGACTTTGAGCGTATTCCAGCCTCTGAAGGTTTCACACACAAATAATGAGATAATGAGATGCATGTGAAAGGTTTTGTTTTGATTTGTTTTGGGTTTTTGCTGTTAATACTGGTGATTTGCTTTGTCTTCTTGCAAGCCCAAGGAATTTTTGACACCCATATGCCAGGTTTGCTGCCAGTGTGAAGAAGATAAGGGGCAGGAAACCCAGGAAACAAGGGCAGAGAGCCAGTCATAGAGCCAAAGCAAAGGAAATGGCATTAGAAGCCGTAAAAGCAGGATGTGACTGGAGATAGCACCAAATCCAGCTTGTCTGAATCCAGACCAAGCTCATCTGAAATGTTCACAAGGTGCTTCTTAGTAGTTTAATGCCTGGAGTCACTAAGGCTGAAATTCACTGGGCACTTTAACATGGCATAGGATCACTTTCTTTCAGAAAGAAACTGATTCTGTGCTTTTTGGTAGGTGAATCTTCCTTTCTCACATGGAGCCAGCAAGAACAGAAAAGTGGGAACAGACTAGAAATATTTGGAAAACACGAAAGGTACTTTGTTCAAATCCTGATCCACTTCTGACCAGCTTGAGAATGAGACATTTGCTTCTTCTACATGTCTCTCATCCATTAAAATTGAAGCATAATGCCTGGCTTGATATTTTTCTTTATACTTGATTTTAGAATGGTACTCAAAGACCTCAGCTGAGAAGAACCACTTTACAAGTACATAGTGGGAAACCATCTCTCTTACAAAGAACTTCAAATTGATGGTCAGTGAGAGCATTAATACTTCATATTAATGAATTTCTGCAGGGAGAAGGAACCAAAACCACACAGAAGAAGGAATTAACTTATCTCATATGAGCTACCTAGTTTGGCTAGTCAAAGAAATGAGGTCTTTTTGATGGTGATTTACCTTAAGTTTAGATCAATCTTGAAAACCAGTGTCTGTGCCTCTCCACTGATGGGAGGAAAGCCTACTTGACTCACACAGACCAGGTCAAATGGCTTAATTTTTAGGTGGATAAATTCAAGTGATTTTTTTTTTAACATTTTTATTATAATATTGGTTGAAAGAAGGTCTGCTTGCAGTTTCCCTTCATGAAAAAAGGACAAGACTGACATGCAGCCTTGTGCCACTGGACCTAAAACCAGAGTCCCTAGTCCCCATAGAAATAAACTGAAAGCATGAATGAATAAACAGGATTGCAACAAACTAGGGAATAATGGAAGAGCAGAGTTCCTGTTGTCACTTAGACCAGACTGCAGAGGCCTGACTAATGTCAGCTCTTCGCTCCTGACTGCACCTCACTCACCTCCTCCCCCTCCTGCAGCAACAAAACCATCTTGGAAGCCTAAAGTACAGCATATTATGGGGACATCTGTCAGAAACTACCCCCAAGCTGTTGTGGATGAATGCCAGATGGGTAAGGTTGGTCACAGTCAATAAAAATGAATGGAAGGTAATTTAATCATTCCATGAAGAGAAGCACAGAATAAAGCTTTCCTTCCTGCACATGGAGTCTGTAAAAAGCTTTTAGAGCCAGGCATCCCCATTCACCTCTGCAGCATCAGGGGCAAGATTCCCCTTCTTCCCCTTCCACCTTCAGGCTCATTCCTGTCAGTCTATCATTCTGTTTGGCGTCCCCACACTGATGGGGTTTGGAGAGGCAGCACCCAGCCTTGGGAGTGGAGAGTCGGACATTAGTGCTCAAGAGAGAACCTGAAATTTGGCTTCCCACTCCCTGTTCAAATCCCCTCACCAGCAGGATGCTCTACAGAATTTGACCCTGAGTCCTTCTGCCCATAACTTGCTGGTAGGAAAACCAGAAACATTCCTGGTGTCTTAGGCAGAGAGGCTTTTGGGAGGATTTTTACAGGCTGCTGTTATACCCAGATACCTGTAACCCACCTAACTGACATGCAGGTGCTCTTTGAATCCTTTTCTTGTTATCTGTGTGGCTTTGATAACATCAGTAGGTTTATGGCCACCTAACTTTTCCTTTTATGAATACATAAGATACAGAAGACATTTTTACAGAGTGCAATTAATGTCATCCATGCCAGAAACTGCAGTAGCATAATTACTGTAATAAAAAACCCATACTTGTTTCTAATTTTAATATTGCCTAATCTCTGTCTGTAAAATTGCATATTGTGATGTTTGGAGCACATATCACTTTTTAAAAATTATGCTGGTGTTCACCATTGGCAATTATAAAATTTTTCTACACAATCACTATTTTTTCATCCTTCTCTGAAGGCTGCCTAAGAGCTACACATTCCTTTGTCAACATTTCTGGAGCAAATGTGGTCCTCTATTTCTAAAGATCACGGCAACGCCTGCTTCAGAAAGTTTGTGTGTGGAATCTGGTGAATATTTCACAGATGTGGAGCAGGACCTCCCTATCAGCCATCGGATCTGACCAGATGAAATTTATAACATCTGCTGTTCCCAGTCAGGCACAGCTTTCTGTTATTCCAGCTGTTGCTGAGCATGCATTAAGCTTCCAATTAGTTCAACCTCCTCCTAATGTTACAGCAGCTTGTTTTTTTGCTGCCAGAGAAATATTTTTCAGGCCTAAAAGATTTATTTGTAGCTGTGATGTTGATACACCCTGTAATGGGCTTTCAGATTTTAGGCCAAAATACCAGAAGCCCCAACTGTCAATAAGAGTAACAGATCGTATGGCATCACCCTTCTCCAGAATTCAGAGTGCTATAAATGGGTAGTGAATTCCCTCTTCTGCACTTAGGAAGAATGAATAATGGAAAGGATTAAGACTGGAAACAGCCTGCTGTAAATTAAGATGGAGAAACCCAAAACTTTTGCCCTGGGATCTACTGGACAATGCTGCTTAATATCAGCTACTTTTAGCTGATGTATGTTTTTCTTCAGCTCCATGGAGCTCCTGCCATTGTTCATTGCTGCAGCACACATGAAGGGCTCATTTTACTGTGGTACTTCAGTTCAGAGGCTGTGGGTTGGAGTGGGTTTAAAGCAAAGACAAGTGCTGGTACAGACCTTTCAGCAATGCTCCCCATCTCTAATTCAGTGTGACAGTCCCTCCCAGTGCTTCACAGCATCACGTCTCCCAGAGGTTTTGCTGGTTAGAACCTGTGGCCAGCGGCACTGTGAAAACTGTGCCTTTGATTTAGAGGGACATGAAGACTTTTAATAAGGTCATTTTTTCTTGTTAGTGTCTCTGTCAAGAGAATGAGGCATCATATTTTAATGGCCAATATATTTTGTTAATTATAGCATTTCATTATTTTTCTCTGACCTTGTCAACAGCCAACATTTTGATCGTGTATACACATTAAATGCATTAATGCCTCTCTTTCTAATAATCCAAACTGTCAAGCAGGGGTTCAATAGTCAGGCAGTGACTCTGTGGAATAATGAAAAGATCAAAGCAGTGCCATGAACTTCCCCAGTTTGTGTAGCATACAAGGCAATCACTTTGCAATATTTCATTTCTGTGACAACAGCTGGAGGAGGGCACCAGCTGCCTCTCTGCATAGAGACCTGCACAAAGAGCAGCAGAGTAAGCTTAAGCAGTTGTCACTGGCACTGTGGCAAACAAAAGCAGCCAGCAATAAGTGGCACAAGGTCAGAGAATATGGCCTTTCTGCACATTGTCAGGGAAATGGGAACGCTCTCCCTGATGTGGAAGAATGGAGTACTGTGCTGTGAGCTTCTTACAACACATCTGCACATCTAAAATAATTTTGCTTCAATTAATTACTTTGTGTCCTTCTCCCTCCCAGTGTCCAGATCCTCTTCTCCTTTGTCAAAACCTGAAGCAAAGAAAATCTCTGAAAAGTCTCAAAAATTATTGTCCTTTGTTTTAGTAGTACTTCTCTGAAAGTGCACTGATTTGTTCACTTTTTGCCTGAGAATATTTTCTCCTGATGATTCTTCTTAATTTTCCTCCATTTTTTATTTTGTCTCTTATGCTGGGGAAATCAGTGCCACTTTGATAAAGTGTGAAGTTGTAGTGGGTTGTCAATAATTCATAGTTTGATCCTTTGGTCAGTGTGGCTCATTATCTGGGTGGGAGAGGTGGTATCTTCTTCCTTGTGTGAGTTTCTTGTGGGGAAAAAAGCCAAACGCATCTAGTATCTGTTATGCTTTCCTTCCCAGTGTTTGGATTATAAATAGCTATTAGAACACATTTTTTCTGCATTTTTTTACTAAGTACAAACAGGCAAAAACATAGACTTGACTGTCGGTCTCGCTTACTGCAGTCTTACTGGACTAATTGAAAATGAAGAAATTGAATGATAATATTAAGGTTATAATTAAGCCAGAATCTATAAATCAATGGGTTCACATTATGCAGCCAGTAAATTCATCAGGCATGTAATAAAATCATATTGTGGAGTTAACACTAGAAGCAATGGCGTTGTATTTGTTTGTCTTCAGAGGTTTTATGGTGGAGTCAGCTTCCTTCCAGGGTCAGCCCACCAGCAGTGATGGCTTGTATGGTGGGTGCCCTGAGCCTACTGGCAGAGAAGAACTATTGACATGAAAAATCCAAAGCAGCACAGCACCAGTTTCAGTTCAATTTGCACCCATTTCCTTAGAGCCTGGTCAAGGGATAGTCCCTGGTTGGTGAAAATCCAGCATGGCTTTGCACAGTCAATAATTCCACTTCAACTGTCTCTGTCAAGGTATTTTTGCTCCAGTTTCTCCCTTTCCATAGAACAATACAAGTTTTTTCCCAGCAATGAATCAATCAATCAGTCCTTGTAGTACCTTTTGTATAATGTTACCTTTTAATTCAGAAGCTAATAACTAGCATGATGGCACCTAGGTGCTCATTTCTGGGAACAAATCCTCTTGTAATGCACACCCACATGCACACTTAATGAAGGTGTCTCTTCATTAAACAAAGGCAAAGGGATGAGTCTGTATTCCTTCTGCTCAGAGGCTCGGGGGCTGTGACTCCCATGGCAGTCACTGGTTGCTGTCCGGAATTGGCGGACAGAGGCGCTGCTGAGTTTAATTCCACAAAGAACTGGCTACACCAGAGGACACACTGATAACTGTTTCTCTTCTGCTCCACCTTTGCTTTTATAGGGATTGATTCTTGTTACATTGAACCCATTTTTAGAGACGCTTCCAATCTTCAGTGCTCTGCCCTTTGTGTAAGTCATATCTGGTTACAGGTTCTTCTCAGATGTCACTCATCCCAGTGATCCTCTCTCCTCATCTCTCCTGAAGTCAAAAGCAGATATTTCTTGGCTGATGGAGCACCGCAGTGACTGCACCAGGCTGAGCCTAAGTCTCAGTGTTAGTGTGGCCTTTCTATCTAAGCTGCCTCTGCCACTGCCGCATGGCTAGGGTTAGTGGCACAGGAGCAGCTCCATGGAAACAGAAAAGCCATTAGCAGGCAGGTGTGGGGCTGAGGCCTCAAGGGGAGGTGGTGAGGAGTAAGGGGTTATGTTGGCATGACTGGGTAGCAGATCAAAAGCAGAGACTGGAGGAGGTTTATGCTGCCTGTGTTTCAGTGGCCATGTCATGATCTGGACTGAGCAGCTTCCAGGGAGCAGAGAAATGTGAGTGAAGCTGGAGACAGTCCCTCCTAGCCTGCTCCTCATTCTGTGGTGGAAGTGCTGGCCAAAAATGCAGGGAAGAAGCTCTTCTGGGGCCATCAGAGCCCTCACAGCACCTCTCCACACAGGATAAAAAGCCTTTTGTCCAATATCCTGTACCACCTGTCCTGTCCCTCAGTATGGTCTGAGTCACATTTTATATCCAGTGACTATCCTTTAGTTCTCTCTATTATTAGTTTGGTTTATTTTGGTTTGAACCATGATGCAGAAGTCATATTTGCCTTGGGAGTGTCCTCTTTCCACCCCATCATCACCACTCCCCCAACAGCTGTTTCTAATCTTCTTGTTTTGTTTTTAATCTCCTTTTGGGGGTAGAGTGATACTATTTACCACCCTCTCAACAGGGGAGCTATTGCCAATGCAGGGGTATGTGTTACTTGCATTCATCATGAGGAGGAGCTATGCGGAGCCAAATACAGGCTTGGGAGAGGCAAAAATCATTCCAGCCCAGCATATGAGTCCTGTTATTGTGAGGCAAAGTGGCACTTTGCTGATGACAACAGCACATGAGCAGTACTGTAGAAATACAACTAAAGTATTCCCTTGTGTGTACTGGTAAAAATCTGAGGGACTGTAAGCAAAAGTAACAACTTCAATAAGGAAAAAATGCCAAGCCCAGCAGGTTGGGAGAAATAACATCCCCATTCACCTATATATGCTGAGGGTGGGTCAGCTGGAAAGCTGCTTTTCTGAGAAGAACCCTGGGGTACTGCTGAATGACATGAACACTCAGCTTGCCCTCACAGCAAAAATAGCCAGTCTTACTCTGGACTGTATTAGGAGAGGTGGTCCTTCCCCTTTGCTTAGTGGTGGTGAAGCCTCTCCTGGAATGCTTTGTCCTGTTCAGGGCTCCCCAGTGCAAGAGAGGCATGGTCATACTGGAGACAGTCCAGTGGAGGACCACTAAGGTCACTGTTATCCTGGAGCACCTCTCCTGTGAGGAGAGCCTGTGAAAGCTGGAACTGTTCAGCTTGGAGAAGAGAAAGCTAGGGTAAGGACATCTCATCAATGTGCACCTGATACACCTGATGGGAGAGAATGAAGGGAGACAAACTCTTAGTAGTGCCCAAAGATAGGGGAAGAGGCACTGGGCACAAATTATACATGAAATGCTGTTTGAACACAAGAAAACACTTTTTTACAGTGAGGATGGTCACCACTGACACAGTATCCATGGAGATTGTTGAGTATCCATCCTTGCAAAAATTCAAAACCCAGCTGGACATTTCCTGTAGCAGGCTGATCTAGTTGTTTCTGCATAGTCAGGGGGGCTTAGACCCAGATGTCTTCCAGAGCCCCTCCCAATCTCAACCTTTGTCTGATGCCAGGCTTCTACCTGCTTGCCAAAAGGACTTTCTGGCATAGGCCATAAACAGAGGTTTCACCATTTTAGACAAATTATTTTTGTCCTTATGTTCCTGTAATCACTTTCTTCATTTATGCTTTTTCTAATTTTGCCATTATACTGGCTGGTAGAAAGATGCCTAAAAAAATGTCTCCACTAATAAAGGCAAAAAAATACAGATCTCATTTTTCAGACAAGATAACCAAAATTCCAGGCTCTGAGGGGATGCTTGGAAGATGTCAGGCCAGAAAGCACTATTGCAAAAGTTACACAGAGTGTACCTGCCCAGCAGCTAGAACATCCACTCTGTAGGGATTATTCAGGCAAGGACCATGTTCAAATCAGCAACATTTTGCCAGAAAAAGGAGTAGATCCTTGCAGTCATTCTTCAGCATAGTCTGACATTAAAACTTCTTCAGATAATCAGGGCTGCCATGTCACTAGACATTTTGAACCAAATAAGTGATTTTCATGCAATAAAATCCCATTGACTTCGATGACTCAGGGAAGAAAAACCCCAAAGTTGTTTCAGGGGCTTTAAATTCTTTTTCAGCCTGAAAGAACATAAGCACTGATGTTTGCTCTACTTAGAGAATGTGCAGTAAATCTACACTGGAAATGTCATTTCTGCTTACCCAACTGCAATTGTGTGTGCTGGGGTTCCCTCCACCCTCTACACAACTTGGTTACTTGATTTGCAGAAGAAATTGCACTTAAGTAGATGTGAAAGCAAAAGTTTTGACAACAGGTGCATCTTGGTTTTAGAAAGAAAAGTGGGAGGAGATGGGAGAGGCATGGAGAGGAAGGAATGGGAGAGGGAAAGGGATGGAAGGGAGGGAGTGGAGTTGCAGTTAGATATTTTTTGAAGCAACAAAATAAGGGCTTTAACACTAACCTAAGAATCCATTTTATGTAGGTCATTTCCACCACACATAATGTGGTTTTGAAGATGTGGTAACGTTGCAGTAGTGATATTCAAGTGGTACATTCATGCCATCCAAAGTGCCAAACATCTTCTCCTCCAGGTGATGGGACAGAGCACAAAATCTGCTACCACCACCTGTTCTGCTCGTATTCATATAAAATAAAAGCAGGGACAAATTAAAAACAGAATGTCTTGAACCTCAGAAGAATAGGAAAATATAAAAAGTCTTAAATAAGTAGTAGAATAAGCTGAGGCAGATTTATAGTCAAAATTAATTTTGTACTATGATGAAAAAAATTGTCACTAGAAAAGACAGCCTAGGGCTACTACTGGAGCTTGTCCAGGGTTTATTTCCAAATGTGTTAAATTGATCAGCTTATACATTCAGTAAAGTCTTTGAATTAAAAAAAATATAAAAATTTCAGTTTCTTCTCAAAGTTAAGCAGTGTTCTCTACTGATAAAGAAAAATAAGTGTATACATTAGATATGTCTGGTCTGAGGTTGGGCAAAATGTAAAATTTTCTTTGCTAGTGTCATTAGGGAGGGATATTTTTAAATTAAATGTTAATATAGTTTACTCTTTTAGAGGAATATTCCTTTTAGGGGAATAATCTCCTCTAGCATCCTTATTCTGTCTCTTAAAATAAAAGAAAAATTAAAAATGGGTATATGTACAAGCTAACAACTTTTGTTAGTCAACATAAGCATCCAGAAATCTGAATATTTACCAGACTCTCCTAAAACTGGGAAGAGGGAAAAGAATCTCTAAAAGAAATATTTTCCAGATTCTGTAATTAAATCACCCTTTTTTACAAGAGCTGTGGCTGTTAGTTGCTGCTGTATAGAAAGAAGCTCATCACATCCCTGATACCAAGGCTTGCTGTCAGAGATATGGATGCACCATTTATAAAATAAAGTAAAGCCAGAGAAATGAGGTTGAGCTAAATCAGCAGCACTTCTCCTCGAGTCTGATTTATGTTAGTGACTGGAAGCTCCTGCTGCTTGTGTCAAACCCCTTGCCACGCTGGCTCTGCAAAATGCAGGATTTGTTCCCAGATGGACAGGATGATTTCAGGGAGCTGGGTCAGAGGTCAGCTGTGCTTCAAGCCTTGAGGGACAGGAAATCCTCTTTTTCAGCATGTGCAAAGCATTCACTCCTATTTTCTAAAAGTCATAAAGTATGAATAATCACAGTACCTATATTAAAAGAAGTTGAAAGACAGCACACTGTGATCCATTTATTCCACTGTCTGTAGCTGTATTAAATCAGCAGGCATCCCCCCTGTTTGCCCCTGTGGCTGGTGACATGCAGCCCCCGCTGCAGTGGTTGCTAATGGTGACTGCTGTAGCTCAGGAAGATCAAGGCACCTCGAAGAGCTTTTTCACTGCTGCACTTGCTCATCTACTTCAGGGCTCACAGTCCACTAGACATTGGCTTTGAGGTCATTGGGAGAAATATTTGCTTTTCTTTCTTTGTTCTATCAAGATTAGCTTCTGGGTCTTGCAAATGATCATCGTGTCTTATGGTGGAGAGAACAAAACAAACCTGTTACTCCAAGCCACCATGGAGTGATCTGTTTTTTTCAAGGGTGATTTAATAAGGGGTAGGAGCTAAAAATAACATGCAAACCCCTCATTTCTGAGGCACTGGAAAAGGCTGATGGTGGTGTTCCAGGGTAGTCCTACTTGTGCAGGAAAAAGGTTTTTACTTAGTCCTGTCACTAGTTCTTTGCTTGATCATTGCCCTGTATCCAGAGCTGCTATGAGACTAATTCTTATAAAATTGCTTTTGGTCATAAAAATTACAATATTACCTTATGCTTATTCCAGAAGCATAAGGTAATATTGCTTCAGTGTCATATTAATGAAAGAACCACATGGATGATGCATCCAGCAGCACAAGTGCCTTATTGTGTTTGACTTAGTACACCCTCAGCTCTGTGTTAATGATTTTAGTGGGTTTCTATATGCTAGTGATGAAAAAAAAATTCTCTCTTCACTTTTTTTTTTGCAGCTACAGGGCAGAATTCAAGATATGCTTTCACTCAGCCTTCCCTTCTGTCACACAGACAGAGACAGGCATGGCCAGGATCTGAGGAGTGTTTGCTATTAATTGAAGGTGTTATGTTGCACAGTGTTGGCACAGTCTAAGAACCACTACAGGTGAGCTCTATTGGCAGGAGAGATTTTTCTTACTTTGCAGCAAAGACATTTACACTGGGGCTTACAGAAGGATTTAAGAGGGTTAGGTGCCCAAATCCCACTGCAGCTTAGGTGAAACTGGGGGCCTTGCTGCCTCTGGTTCTGCTGCATAAAATGGTACATGCATGAATGCACTTCACTGATGTCACCAGTCATAATGTGTCCCCAGATCTGTGACAACGCTTGAAATAGTGGGCTGACCTCTTCCTGATCCAGAGCCTTTTTGCTCTGGTGAATTCTTCTGATGCACTCAGCCTGACATAAATCATCTGTAGGGGCTTTGCACTGCTTCTTTACACCTTTTTTTTTTTTTTTTTATGAGCACTTGTGTGAGGGAGGAGGAGAGAGAGACACTGAAGGACTGAAGGATTCAGGAAGAGCAGAGAATGCTTGGGAAAAGGATGGACCAAACAAAAAGGGACTCTGCAGGGTAGATCTGGGAAGACATGGGGACCTTCCCTCCCTAGAGGACTCCAACTCCTGCTTCTTATTCTCTTTCCCCAGTTTAGGATACTTCACCTAGATCCCATTAAAAACTGCCAGGCACACCCAGAGCATGGCAGGAAGCTGGGGATGGAACTGGTACTCCAGGTGCTTGTGGGGGGGATGTCCCTACCTGCTCACAGAGTTCCTGGAGAAGTCCAAAATGTTAGGTCTGACCCTAACCATATCTTTAATTGGACACAACAGAAGTGCTGATGCATTGCAGGGTGGGCTGGTGGCCAAACACCTCCAAGGGCAGAGATCTGGTGTCTGAGTGGTCCTCAGACCAGTGAGCACCTGAAGTGAGAGGTCCCAGAGCTCAGCATCTGGAGAGCTGTGGCTTCGCTGGCTGATATGTTAAGAATGGACAGTGGGAATAGGAAGGAGACCACAAGGTAAAGACTCCAGTGATCTCTGTTTACAACCTGCTTTATGTCATCTGTGCTTTATAGTATATTCTTGATCTCTAATGCAGCCTAACTAAGAACCTACACAAAAACTTTGCAAGAACAGATCAACACTTACTGCTTCACACTTCCTGAGTGCTAAGCCAGACAGTTTAGACCAGCTGTACTAAATCTTTCCTGTTTTTTATTGCTCTTCCCTGGTCTTTTGCCCCTACATGCAAAATCTCTCTATCGGGACAGTTGCAGACACTGGAATAGATTCTGTTACCTGTGCCAACCCACACCCTGACTGCTTATTCATTCTCTCTGCACAGTGTTTTTGCATTACAAAGTAGACCTTTCATTTGAAAATGTGTAGCTTCCACATCTGCAGATGTAGAAGGTATATTCTCATGAATAATTCAAATCAACAATGAGGCTGAAGGGAATACGCTGTAATAATGTGTATAAGCATAGAGCCCTGAAGCATCCTGAACTTCTTTTTTTGGTATTAGAAAAGCATCAACTTATTTGACTTTGATTTGATATTAAGGGAACATTTTATTTGTTCAAGTATTTTGGCAATTCAAAATTTGCTGGAGAAAAGTGCTTCCCTGTGTGTAAGACTTTGAGCATAAACTTCCCCAGCTGCACAGAGCTAATGCCATGCTTTCACACTGCTGAGAGGGATTTCTGAGACTCAACATCAGGAGGAACGGCTGGATGGAAACACTCCTGCCTGGATGGATGTTTGTCTCCTTTACAGAGGGTCTTGGTTGTTCAGAAGGCTTCCTTTTGAAGAGTTGCATTTTGGCCATGCAAACATGTGTGGTGTTCAACAAAGGTGAACTTGCGCTTTCCCAGATGAATATTTCCAAAATCACATTCAAATTCTTGTTTGCTTTCAGAGAATCACAGAATAGATAAGGTCGAGAGGGACTACTGGAAGTCACCTGGTTCAATCACCTTGCTCAAGCAGGGTCCCCTAGAGCACAGAACTCAGGGCTGTGTTCAGATGGCTTTTGAGTATCTCCAGGGAAGGGGACTCCACAACCTCTCTGGGCAACCTGTGCTGGTGCTTCATCATCCACACAATAAAGAAGTTGTTCCACATGTTCAGATGGAACTTCCTGGAACTTCACGTGGGACTTTTAAAGCTAGAGGTCATTCTAACTCCTTTTGCTGAGCTGTCAGACTGACATGCATAGCCCTGCTCTTCTTGTTTGCAGGAAGACACACCAGAGGACTGTCATGACTGCCATGCCATGACTAGAGGGAAAACAAGAATATAACCCATCTTAGAGAGCTTTGTTATCCTCTGCAATTTTGTGCAGAGAAAGCTTTTTCATTGATTATAAATACTTCAGTTCACCTCCTAATGCACTTGCTTTTTTTTTGAGTTTTCCCTTTTGTGTTCCATGCTTTGTGCTATTTTTGAAACACATGTAAGATTTGCAAGTTACATGCCATAGTTCGGTAAAATTAGGCTACTGGTTTTATGTAGGTGTCTGCTTAGGTGATCTCACAAGCATCTGAATGCAGACTTTCCAATTTTCCCTGGGTTTATTTGTCCTTACTACCAAGACCTTCTCATCGGGAAGCAGAAGACTGGCACAGAGCTCATGTTGTCTCATTTTGAACCATTTGTAAATACTGCAGGACAAAATTCAAGAGATAAAAAGTATTTTTCTTTATTAGCATAAGTCTAGCTTACCATTTTTTTTATTGGCTTGCTACTCCCTCGAACGTGAATTATAAAATATTTTAGTAATGCAGAAATATTCATTTTCTCCATAGCCAGAACATTGAAATCAACAAGCAGAACAGTAGAAATCATGCCTTCATGAGCATAATACATCACCATGTAAACAGCTTTGAGAATACTTTTCAGTTTTGACACTAAATTTAACCATGTGTTATCAAAAGAGTAATATCTAGAAAATCCTATTTACATAACATAAAAATCAGTCATTACTCAAAATTGTGCATGAATGCTTGCATCAGAAATCACTTGCTTCTCTAGACACAATATCCGACTGCATATTTACACAGTTAAATTGGATTTCTCAGCCTTCTTGTTGAACTGAGTATTTGTTTAGGTACTTACAAACATACCTAAAACTGTGTACACAGCCAGTCCGTGAAAACCATGCAAGCCTCCCTCTGCTTCTTCATGTCAGTCATTTCTCAGTGTAATCTGAAATTGTGTTATTATAGGCAGGTGGCTACCTTTAACACCTACTGCTTGTAGCACAGTATTCCTGGCATAATTTGAGTCGTTTAGAAGATAGTAACACATTTAAACATTTAAAGAATAAGACCTGCTGAGAGATTAGGAGTGCTAGTAAATTATTTCCTGAGAGATTAAGAGTGCTAGGAATTTATTTTCCTCCTCAAAGATAACTACAGCAAGAAGTAGAAGGGTCTTGTTTTCCCTAGCTGGTCTCCCTACCCTTAAAGAAGAGAGTCTTCCAGGGCTGTAGTGTATTCAGTCTGCTTCACCTGGCACTTTTCTGCTGAGGACAGTCTTTCCAGTGGCCTGGGAGAAGCAGGTGGTCCCAGGGAGGATCAAGCTCAGGATAACCAGTCTTGACATGCTGAGCACAATTGCAATTTGTTAAGATGAGGCTCAGTGGAGCTCTGTCATGTCGCCCAAGAAGAATGACATCTTTGGAGAACCTACATTAAGAACATAAACAAGTGTGTGATCTTCAAGGATGAAGGCTGCCTGCCACTCAGATTAAATTTAGACAGTATTAGGCAAGACTCGCCATGTCTGAAAATTGAATCTGAGCTCAAAGAAGTGCTTTAGGGAACTGAAAGGAGGTTCCCTGACTTAGAAATGTCATCTTCTTTTCCCTAATGGTGATTTATGGAGTCATTACCATGAACTCACCAAAATGAAAGACTTTCATAACCAGAAGAATGGTATTTTTGTTTGCAAGTGGTTTTTGGCCTTTTTCTTTTAAACCCTTTTTCCTTACATCCATCTGCAGTATCAAATTAAAGTCCATTGTTACTGGACAGCAACTCCAAAATCTGCAGGGTGGTATGAGCCATGTAACAGGTCCAAACCCAGCTGATGTCCCTCTGCATGGAGCACAGGGAGTCTGAGGCTGGGGAGAGTCCCTTCTCCTGCTGATTCCTCACCTGGGGTTGGCTCACAGGAATGGAGTGCACTAGGAAGCAAGGGGAGATCAGCCTGCTCAACAGCTATGCCTCTGCATTTCTTGGCTGTAGCCAGTGTGCAGCAAGGTGATGTACTCAATCCAGCCAGCAAACATAACACCTCCAGAGACTTTCCACTCATCCACCATCTTTTCCCAGTGCAATATATATGTATGCATGTTGAAGCTTTTGTGGACACACATGTATAAGAGCTCCTTTAAGAAAGTATACATGTTATTTCTCTGGCTCCCCGGACTGCAGTAGCAATTAGGTCATGCTAAGTTTTATTGCTTATCTCTGAGTTGAGGGAAGGAGTAGCAGAAGCCAGATATTACTTACATGCAGGGATTAAGGACATGACCCCAAATGAACCCCATTTACTTGCTCAGCAACTCAAATGTCATCAGTCTTAAAAATCAATGAACACTGAATTATGAATAGTTTTCATAAGGAAAGTTTGAGAAATATTGATGTGACTCCTGAGCAGTTGGTTCCACAATATTAATATGAGCTGTGAATCTAATTAGAACTACACACTCAGCAGAATATGGACAAAGACAAGGTTAAAGAATCACCTTCTGCCTCTCAGAAAGAATTGAGTGGCTTGCTTGAAATTTCATATTTGATATTCCCTAAGTAGGTTAAAAATGCAATTACGAAATAACCTAAGAAATCCAATGCTAAAAAGCTGTTTGCAATGTAGGCGCCCTTTTCTTGTCCACAGGGACAAAATTTATATGACTAAATTTGATCTTTCTTTTCTTTTGACAATGTCCATGTACTTCCATCAACAAAAGTAACTTGTTTTTCATCTCTCTATTCAGACTTCATCTCTTCCCCAATTATATTTTCTTTTTCTTTCAGTCCTGAGTGCATTTTTACTTTCCCATGCTTTCAATGTCTCTATCACGACCACATGTATACAGCCCCTCTGTTAAAGAATACATAGCATGCCTCTCTACCCCCTTCTAATACAGTAGAGGAACTTCTTGTTTGAAACATTTTACAACAAAATAGTAAATGACAAATAATTGTTGTACTCAGTTCGTTCTGTTGCTGGTGGACAGTGGGAGAGGCTTTTCTTGGGAGGCACAATTACTGGCACAACATGGCACAAGTCTTACCAGCTGTGGTGTGGCCCTGCTGCCTTGGCAGGACAAAGATGTAAGCATCCACTGTACATATCCCAGCCCATGAATACCTAAGGTTGTTACAGCAAACAGGATAGGAGGAAATTTGATTATAAATGGTGACTTGTTTTCTTACCGTTGCCCACAATAAACATATTTACGATTCAGTGGTGTAAGAAATTGTGGATGTTCAAGAAAAGCCTGTTTGCATCTCAAGCATGGTGAACAATGGGTGAAATTCAGCCGCATGTTGAAGTCCATTAGAATCAATGGAGCTTCTTCTTTGGGCTATAATTAAAGGCCAGTTGTCCCATCTTTACCTCCAGATTGCTGCTGTGGAGCAGCCGCAGTGGGTGTGCTGTCAGCTTGGAGATTGTGCTGGTGCTGCTTGGACTGAAGGGGCACATCGAGCAGCACCCACAGAATCAGGGAGGGACATTTCTGGGACCCCCAATAGCATTTTTCTCCATGGTACCTCCTCCCTCCAAGGGCTGACCTTCAGTTGAACCAAGGAGATGACAAATATCACCTGAAGGTTCATGCACATGGAAGCCAAGTCCTGCTTTCTGCAGCGCCTTTGCAGAGCCAGTTTGTTTGGAGTCAGGTTGTGTTTCTGGCTTTCAGGAACCAGAGGGACAAGGAGTCCCTTCTCTGGATCAAACTGTCATCTATGCTGCTTTCAGTGCTGAAGCTCCCCCTCCTCTGGCTGCTTCAGCCCAGGGCTGAGCTCTGTCAGAGCTACAAATCACCATGCATCCATTGTAGGGATGTCCTGTTTCTCTTCACAGGAATACCTGGATGGGCACATGTCCAAACACCGTCTAAAGTTCCTGCAGTTCTACTGGTAGGGCCCCATCCTCATGCTTCATCCCACTGGAGGTAATGTATCTCCCTGAAGGGATGTGGTACCTACCAGCTGATACCCAGTTGGCAATGCTCGGGTACTTTCATTGTAACAGTCCTCTGTGTCATCCTGTGCAATTTAACCTAATTCTCCTTTGCCTCACACAGACACTCTGCCTCCTTTGTTGGCTGCTTACTTACTCAAATACCAGACACCAGGAGTCCAGCAGCCATCAGAGCAGACAACCCAACACTTCAATTAGATTTTGTTGTTTGCTATTCAAAACACTAATCCCAATATCGGAGCCACTAAGATTTTGTTGGGTTTTTTTTTTTTCCTTTATTTCTCTGCAGCAGAACACAATAGATGTCAGCACATGCAATGCCCACTTTCATGGCCATGGAATAACAAAAGGCCATAACTCTGGGTTTTCAGTTTCACAGACAGTGCACCTGAGAATTCACAGCTAGCAGCAGCTTGGGAGAGTGCAGACAGCTACATTGCAAGTCACCACTAAGACAGAATTATTTTAACAAGGTAACAGCACAGCTTTAAAGTCCAACAGCAAGTATGAATAGCTCTGGAGAGAATACAGGGGGAAATTAAACAATTACATTATGCATAGAGTTACGTGTCTGTTTTGTTCCCCAGTTTATGTTTACCCAAAATGTGGTGAAACATTTGAAAAATCTTGCCTTTGAAAATAAATCCTGTATGATTTTCCCCAAGCCAAGCAACATGAAATGATTTTCACTGCTCAGACATGCAGCTTTGGTGAGGTTATTACTGAGTTCGCAGATAAGACAGTCTCATATATAGAACAAATGGGAATTGTCTTTATTACAGTATTTAATTGGCCATCCCCAGACAAAACAAGATAGGGCAAGGCATGTTCCTCCATAATGATGCTGGAGAGTGATCACCAAGCTTTCCATGAGCTTCCCTTCTGTAGGATGACTGACTTTTTTTGGTGGAACAGACTCCATTCTCAACCTCTGCCTCCTCAGGGGGAGCAGCTTCCCCTCCTCTCCGTCTTACCCTCACACACTTTCACCTGTGGTTGCTATCACTGACCCCTAATCCTGAGTGCAGAAGCTGTCAGAACCGCAAGTACTCAAAGTGTTAGTACATCAAAGAAGGAACAGCTTTCACCCAGTTCCCCACAACACTGTGGTTTTATGATCCTTCTTTTCTTTACTTGGCTGAACCCACATGGGGGAGTGTTGGAGAAGATGAATCAGGGAAACTTTATAAATATGATTGCTTAGCAAATGATTCTGAAAATACGAAACCTATAATCGAAATAGAAATGGAAGCTTACTTTGAGTTGTAAGATACCAAGTCTTAGTTACTATATAACCTGAAAACAATAACCTGGCCAGCTGAAAGAGAATCCTTTTTGATTGAAAAATACCTTTCTGCTGGCTAAGGGACCCAAAGGTCAATGTAGCAAAACAGAAAAGTCTAAAGAGTAGTTTTTAGAGTTTAAAATATAACACATGGTAATGTAGTAGTTCTTATAGGCTGTATGTAGATTCTATAAGATTTCATGTCTTGTATTGGTTAGTCATTGTAAATTAGAATATTCATCACAAAAAGAGATATAATGTATTGTTACAAAGACCTCTCTCTCTCTCTCTCACTCTCTTCCCCCTGCTCTCTGACCCCTGCTCTCTTCCCCCTGCACTCTGACCCTGCCACCTTGCTCTCTCATTCTCTTCTCTCTTAGCTCTTACCCTCTTGTTCTTTCTCCCTCTCTCTTTGGGACTTCCCTTCAGCTGAGGCTGGTGGCTGAAGGCAAAAACCTTTTTACCCATGCAATAAAACCACGTGTTCTAAAATATCTCAAGTCAGCAGAGTTCCTTCTCCCTGCCATCCACAGATGATCCTACAGGGGAGCCCTGTGTTTCCAACCTGCCCGTTGCTGATCTCCCAGTGCAGGCTGTGCTCAGACCCTACTGTGTCCTCAGCTTCAGATCACTTCTTCCTTGAGAGGTGACCTGCTTTCACTGAAAGGACAAGAGTGCCCCATGCCTCCTCTCAGGATAGTATGGTGGTTCAGGCAGTCAGGTGGGAAGCAGGAGGAGGTTTTGGTGCTCTCAAGGGAGAGGAGGAAGCTCAAAGCACACACTTCAGGATGGAGGCTGACTGCCCTGCACCATCCAGCCCTGATAGTTCCCAGCACAGCAGCAGTTCCTTTGTAAGGAAAAAAAGCCAAATGTTCAGAGATGCTGGCACTGCCAGTACTAGGCAGCAGCTGCAATCTGGCATCGCATTTTTGAACTTCTGTGACTGACGCTCCCTTTTAGCCTTCAGCTGAGTGTCATAACTGGGGCTTTTGGTTGTTTTCACACAGTTGTACCCTCCAAGCAACTCGGGATTGTCCTTTTAGGTGTACTTGTGCTTCGTTGTGTGTGTCCTTGGCTGAAGGGGTGTGCATAGGGGCAAGAGGGAGCCACTGGCTCAGGGAGAGGCTGCTGCTCATAGCCTGCCACTGCTGAGTACTGGAGTGCAGCCCAGCAGAATTAACCTAAAAGATCACAAATTATGCACATTGCAGCTAGGAGTATAATTGCTCTGCTATTATGTACCCGATTTCTGTAAAATAGCATTATTTTTCTGTTTAGAAATGCGTCTTCACCAGCAGCTATAAATATACTTGCATTCCACAGTGGGTTAATTAAACATCAATTAAAATATTTATTGAATAACTTATTAATTGACATAACTACCATTTTACATGAAAAAATTGTTTGGAGAAGTGAAATTATATCTTAGACTTGTGCAGTTACAGCTGATGAAACTGTGATTTTATACCGTACATTGAGAATAAGCATTTGCACACTTTTTAGAACCCTCTGTTTTTAAGCCCTTCTATTTCATGAAAGTTGATTTGTTTAGACAGTATTTTAAAATATAGATGACAGATTAAAATTCTACATAATGGTTTTCCAGGTAAGCTTTGGAAGCAGCAGAGGTGCAGCAGGAGGTGCTGTATCTCAGTCTCTGCAGCATTCAAGCACTTTATCCGCTTTTGCGGGGGAAGCGTTTGGTATGCACAATGCACTAAGGAGAAAATTACAAGGAGGAATCTCTAGCAGCAGGACTCATAAATTATGTTGCCAAACTCCTCCTCTCAGTGACATCCTCACAATCAAACTGGCACAGCTTTCATTGTGGAGGTGGGAAGCATCCTCAAGGTTACATGGCTTTTGGCTCCCAGCCTCTCCTTCCCCTCCTCTCACCGCAGCATCACTCCAACACACCCTTCCCTACGCTCCTCTCTCTTGGCTTTCACCCTCTCCCATTTTTTTATCTGCCATACCACCGTCTTAACCAAACTTATCAGTGGTGGTGATAAAAACAAAAGTAGCAGAAAAATATATCACTCCCCTGCCAATACAGTTGTCAGATAGTTGAGCTGTATTCCTCTATTGAAGAGGATAGGAGCTCAATAGGAGTTGAGCTACTCCTACTCTTTTCCCTGCTTCATTTGGAGGACTCTATTTTCAGACTACCCATAGGCTATTTGAAATGAAATACACAGGCCATGAAATCAGTGAATGTCGCAACACAACAGCCATGTGAGTAATAACTTGTTAGACTTTTTCCTTTCCACTCTAAAACACAGGATCATTCTGCTTTTGATGCTGGTCCAGAATTCTAGCGTTTATTTTGAAAGCATAACTGGGACTTATCTAGCATAAACATTGCTGTTTATCAGCTGCCACACTTTTAATTGTGAGGGATGTCCACAGGAATTAACACCATTTGCACAGAAGAAACGTGGGCACAGTGCTAGCAGCTTGCCAAGCTGCACCAGATTGCATGTGAGCAGTGGTGTTCTCCAGACAGACACATACACTCTTCCTCCTATAAAAGATGTCAGCATGTCTCTGCAATTCTCGAACCAGAGCATGTTGCTTGCCTCTGGCTCAGGATTCCCCTCCTGCCCCTCCCAACAGCACCAAGACAAACTATAGAATGACCTTTATAATGAGAGAAAAAAAAAAAAAAAAAAAAAAAAAAAAAAAAAAAAAAAAAAAAAAAAAAAAAAGACAGGCAATTAGTATGCTAGAAGGGAAAATATGATGCTATATGGTTTCTTTCTTGCTACACTTAATAGATTAACTATGCCTGTAATTTAATAAAAGGCTGTTTGTGGAGGACATGTGACAGAGAACAGATGCAGTGAACACTGTTTTTAAATTTTCTTCTTTATTCAGTTATTGTGACTGAGACTCTGAAAGAGATTTCCCCTCAGACCTGAATACTGCATTCACATACTTTAGGCTGTAGTTAGGCCACTGTGTAGATTTTGGTGAAAATCCCCCTTTTAATTAAACTTTTTCTGTTACTCATTATAAAGGTCTCTTTCCTGTAATGCACTGTCACAAAATGGGAGTAGAGATGGATTTCCTCATGTTTGATTTACACTTCTGTGAATGCCTCCAGATTACATAGAAATTGAATATAAATAAGTGAGCATCAAAAAGATAAACTTTTATTGAAAACTGGGCACCCTTGAGATCAATGGAAACCCCCTCTTTCAGCCAGGCCAAATTTTTCTCCTTAGATCTTTCTAGCTATTTAAAACTATGAGGTTGGCTGTCAGCAGCTCTGGGTTTTTCAATATTTATTTGTTGTATATGTTATTCAATGAAGGTTGCTGCCACTCTGATCCCATGGCACCAATTTTCATTGCAGTAGAATGGCTCTCACTCAAGCAGCCCTTCAAGAGGCTTCACTCCCTGCCTGGTTCCATCCAAATTTAAAGGAAGGAAGATATCAGCTTGTTTCTGGCTAGATGGGAGAGACATTTGGTGGGAAAGAAGTGGAAAGTACTGAGAGCCCCTGATAAGTAATTTGATCTTCTTTGCACCAGAGTAGGAGAGGAGGAAGGGAATCATTAGGACTGTGAGTAAGTGCCTTTGGTTTAAGCAGTTATTACATGCTACTTGAGCCCTGTGAGAAGGCAAGTGTGTCTGCTTTCCATGCACACATGCAGAATGGCTTGTGAGGGTCACCACACAGCTGTGACTTTGCTTGCACAGTGCCATGGTCAGTGAGCAGGAACTAGGTATCCCATTCCTGGGATGAGCAGCACCCTTGGGAGCAGCTGGGAAAGAGAAAACTCATCTGGGCTACTACCAGAATTATGATCCATGTGTGTGACAGTTTCCTGGAGCCTGGCTGCAGTGTTGCAGCAGCTGTGGCAAGAAAACCAGACAAATAAACATTAACCCCTTTTCTCTTCAGATGCCTTGTTAGATCAGTCCTGATCTGGAGCAGTCCCTCTGCTATGGTCTGAGAGCACTGACAACTTGAGGGGTGCCTTGGGGGATGTGGAGGTCACAGCCTATCCACCTGCCAAAAGCACAGCTACCATCAAGGGCCAGGATGCAGCATTTGTGCCTATGGCTGACCTGACTTCTGTGGTTGACCTTGATGCAAACATCAGGACTGTGTTGAGTACCCCTGTGTTTTGCAGGAGTTGTCTTCTCTTCTCAGCTGTGGAGAGGAAATCAAGAGGCATGAGCAACCTGAGAAACAAGCCCTTCAGCTGCACTGTAGGGACTGAAAGCTTTTGTGTCCTCCCTACCCAAAGGAGTAGTGAAACTGGAGACTCTCAGGTGTGGAAGGCAGGCAGCAATGGCATGGTACAGCTGCTTAGCTCCTGAAGAGTCTGTCATTGTTGGGGAACTGGAAGCGAAGAGAGGCTGTTTTTCTAGCTCCAGCTTATGGTCAGCTGGGGTTCTGATTGCAGGTGAGAAAAGTTAGAAAGACAGAAAAGAGCACCTGCCTGCAAAAAGGTGAACCTCAGGTTTCTTCTGCCTGCCTCTTGCAGCACCACATTTCCAGGCCCCCTTTCAGTAAGGCTCACCAGCATGGGCACATCTGGGGTAGACACAGATCAGCTCAATAGTGTCTGGATCCCATCAGAAGTGAGGACAGCACATCAGCACTTGAAGAAATCTGCCAATCTAGTTTTTATTTCAGTACAGCTTTCCTGAAATGGATGACATGCCCACCTCTGGTTTGTGGGGTCTGTGACACTGCCTCATGCAAGATCTCTGTTCTCCCGACCACAGCTTCTGCACTCAATGCTTCCTCCCACATTTTCCTGAGAGATGCAATAAATAGTGAAGCTCTGACTTGTAGTCCTCTGCTGTATCACTTAAAGGACTGTAAGACCAGCATCTGCAGGTCCTGAGATGTGCAGTTACCAGCAGAGTGCACCCCACTCACACAAGTACTTCATGGTCTTAGGCTCCCTACCAGGGCCTCCAAAGAAATTCCAGGTGTGAGAGGAAGAGGCAGAAGGTGAAGTCAGGCTTGGGGAGGGGTGGGAAAAGGATGAAGGGACAGCAGCAGGAGCTTGGCAGTGCCAGGAAAAGAGGAAGAGGATTAAGAAGCCCAGAACAAGGCTTCCCCTGTGCTTCAGCTTGCTGCACTAAGCATGCCACAGTTTATGCTGGTGGGGTAATGCCAGTTCATTTACAAGATCTGCTGACTGGAGGATTCTGCATGTGTATCTGTCTATCTATATCAATATATGTATATATAGCTTTTGGCTTGTGAGGTGTTTTTCCCAAATAGCTGAACAGACAGAACAACCCTTACAGCAGCAGGGTATTTGCACATTCAGATGTGCCCACTGATGGTTTCCTCATCATAATCTGGCACTCTGCACATTTGTGGGATATTTATGGAGAGGAATCAGTTATATTTTGGGAAAAGGAAGCTACTGGAGCAGGAAAAATAACCATGAAAGGGAAAACATGACAGAAGGGGTAGGAAATAGAAGGAAAATTCTCACTATATTAGCACAGAAGCTAAGAGCTTTATCACACGTGAGGGTAATAAGAGTTTACAATGCAATGCATCCCAAGTACCAGGGTGATCTGCATCCCTGGTTTGGCTGGGACAGGATTGGAACACAAGTCTGAAAATAACAAGAGGCTGTTTTGTCTCAGATCTCTGTCTTATGCTTGTCAGGTCACACCACGTCATCCAGAAGAAACATGTTCCTGCCACATCCTTTCTCTCTTGTTGCCCCTTCTTACACTTTCATCTGCATTTCCTTTTTCAATGAGCAGGTAATACTTGGTCTTCATATCCTCCCATGGGAATTAATTTCATCCCAGTTCAGGAAAAAGAGCATATATCCTTAAGTAAAGAGATACTGTTCTTAAATAATATTGGTATGCTTTAAAAGAAAATTGCAGATGCCAGTCTTGCTCCTCCTATCCATGTCTTATCTACATCCTGCATGAATCACACTGAGCACAAAAGACTCCCTGTCTGATTTTCCTTGGCTGTGTCATAATGGAAGGTTAATGACAGCGCAAAACACAAACTTAAAACTCCTGCTAGCTAATGCCATTAAAGTATTCAGCTCAGAAAACCAGCAATGTACCTTTTCAAGCAAATGCAAATAAGCTTGATTAAAAAATCCTGCAGAAGTCTGGCACATTTGCTCAGGCCAATGAAATTCAAAGTATTGCCACAATACCTGCCTTATAAAAATGCATGTATTTCTTCAGCTGTGTGTATTTAAACATTTTAGCAGTTCTAATGAGCTTTCAGAATGAAGCTACTACAGCAATCAGCTTCTGTGTAACAAGCAACATTTAAATATTAAAAACGTAAATTAGCGAAGCTGGTTAATTACAATTTTCCAAATACTGCAAAAGTGAAAGTAAGACTAATAACTGCTTTGAAATTCAGATATCAGTTCCTCCCACTCAGGGAACATCTAGTTCAGTAGCAAAGATGAAGTTACAGAACAGTCTCCTGAGCTAGCCAAAACAGTATCTGCTTACCAGAAATAAAACCCCTGCATTTCAGATGCAATAGAGAGATTTTAAAACTTCACAAAAGGTTCAGGGAAATCGTTGTTTTGGGCTTGTTTTTTTTTTTTTTTTTCTAGGTTACAACATATCAATTTCTGCAAATAAAATTATCACCCAGGAAATAGAATTTCTGATGAAACAAGGCTTTACCTGGGACGCAGGGCACTGTGTCAGCCCTGCAGGGAGCAGGGCACTGGGTCTCACCTCCACAGCCTTCCAGGCATGTGAGGACGTTTCCCTCACTGAGCACACAGAGAAGCATTTGTGTCACATTCACTCACTGCCAAGAGTGTGCAGGCAAGTGTCTGAGCTACAGTTCCTCTGTCTCAACTTCTTCACAAAAATTACCTTGGCAGAAAATATAATGTCAACAGAGTATTTATAAAAGCCAGCTGATGAGGACATTATCTTAATTTTCTCCTAGAAAGCACAGGTTGGCATATGTTGGCATTCAAATCCATCCTGTGAACCCATTTCCTTTAGAGGGAAAAAGGTAGATGGAATCCTCTTTGAAGTCACCCACTAGGGTGTCCCAGATCCCCACACAGCCATTACACACACCTCCATTTGTTGACATGGGTGCAGGCACAGAGTAAATTGCCTAGCAGAAAGATGACAAATGGCTCCAAAATTATAAAATCTCTTCAGCGTATCATTTGCCTGGACAGCTTCATGCTGCAGAACAAAGAAAGGGTGCAGGAAATTCCTTCTTCTTAGTCGTCCCTGGAACTGATTGAAACCACAAGGAAGTCATCCCTCTTCAATGAGGTCTGGAAGTTTTTAATTTCAATACTGAAAACCCCATATTATTGTCTCATTTTTTACTTTATACATTGCTGCAATTCAAAACCTTATGAGATAATGTCTTGTGGAAGTGAGGAAAATGTTTATTATACTTCCTCACAGGAGTAAATGTTTTTGTTGTTGCAAAAAGAAATTGGATTTCATTGCTAGCTCTGCAGTGGTTGTGTGAGCATTTATGTATCTAAAGCATCTCAAAATTATGCATGTTGCCTTTGTTTCCTTTTAAGTTCTCTTTAATTTTCCATCTTTCTCTGACCCATCCTGTTTGCCTAAAATGCCATCTGGCCTGTTTAACTTCATCTAAGGTGGAAATGAAGTTCCAAACTATTTCTGGAAGACACTGTGTATTAGAAGGATCAACACTTAATAGCATCTTCACTAGCTGGCTTAGTTTCGGGTTGTCTTCTGGCAAATATTTCCCAAAAGGAAGTGAGAAAATGAAAAGGTTTACTCAACTGACTTTTGACTGCTTAATAAGAATTGAACTAACACTTCTGTCACTCAAGCATACTGTAAACTAGGACAACTGTTACCACTGATAGATAGAAAACCCCGTAATACTTCAGATCAGTAGACAGAATAGCTGCTATATAGCAGCCTAGGTAACCTTGCAGCTGAATTAATGGCAAGTTTGTTTTTGCAATGGTAATTTCTTGCTTATATTAGCTTAGAGTCTGTGGGTTCCCAGTCCTGGAAGATCCCTGAGTCTTGGCCTTGCACATAGTGTTAGATACTGTCTTCCCAATAAAGGTTATAAACATGGTTTGTTGTTTCCTTTTTTTTTTTTTTCACTCTTGGGAGATTGAGAAAAGAACGTGCTGATTGTAAAACACCACTGTTGAGACACTGGATCAGATCTTATTTCACTGAATTTAGAATAAGGTTATTTAAGCCAGTAGAAGGGAATTTAGTGTCTCTCAGCTGCATAGAAGTGATTTTTAAAGATTGCTTTTGTGGTTGCTTCAGACTGTGTTCAAGAAGGCCTGTTCAAAAGTAAAGTTCAAAAGGACTAGGCTCAGAAGGGAAAAAATGGATCCGTAAAAACAAAAGCTTCAATAATTGTATAGATTTCTCTGCAGAACAGATTTTATCTAGTCTTCCCAGTTAATTAATTTTGAAAGGATAACTTCAAAGATATTCTCTGCAATGAGTGCTTCACTGCAGAACCACAGCAGCAAAGAGATATCAACAAGTTCTCTAAGTGAAGTCCTTTTAAAAATGCCCTCCACCTTATTCTGTTCATGCTCAAATGCTAACATCTTAATGGTGATCTTTGTGCTGTAAGATTTAGAAACAGGCATAAAATCCACAAAACCTTACACAAGCCCATCAGTGAGAGAGAGAAATCTAGAGGTGGGCACTCACTGCATTCTTTGAGGCATTTACCAAGCAAACTCCACTGCTGACTGGTGTTAGTTAAAATCATTGTGGTTCTCCTTCCTTTCTCTCAACCAATTTCTTTCACTGACTTGCCTGTGACTGCTTTTCGTAGGACAGAAATCTGAGTGAATCCACAGCTACTTGCTGTATGGTTCATGCTCATAATTCTTGGCCAGTTATGGCTTCATCCAAAATATTCCTGGGTTTCCTTACAGGAATATTAGGCCAGGTTCTCTTTTACTTTCTGTTTCCAGCTGAGGGAAGTGTTTCATGTCTGGAAAATTACAAACCTATGCAAAGATCTTTTGGACAATTCCTACATGATTATCAGCAGTGAGCACTTCAATTTCTTTTGGGGATGGAAAGGTCAGAGGGGGTAATTGCTGCTCCAGACACAGACACTTGCTGTGGAAGCATGTTTACAGCAAAATGTGTGGTTTCTCTGCCCAGGGCAAGCTTCTCCTTAGAGAAGTTACCCTTCAATACAGGCACGCAGCATTTCACTGTGCCAGCAGAGCAGCAGCTTTTGAAGGATTTTTTTCTTTTCTGAGAGGTGACTGTGTGTAACTAATAACGGCTTCTCCAACAACAGGCCTGATGACCCAAGCACAAACACTTCAAAACCTATTTGTTTCCAGGGTTTTTTTTGCTCTGGTGGTAATTCTAAGTCATCTATCTTCAAGGATGAACCCTTATTTTCCTGAGCTTGACTAAAGGCCCACCATCAGTGGGGTGTTTACATTTTGTTGTTTGATGTTTAGGTCTCTTTACATAAACAAAGGTATGGGCCTGCTCCAAAGCCCTTTGCCTGATGCTTTACTAAGATGCTTAAGATACTTGTGCTACTATTCTTCTCTCTGCTGAAAGTAGGACCAGTTGAGGTCTTAAATTACTTTGAATGGGATCAAGGAAAGTATGTGAAATTCATTCCCCACAACCTAAAAGAAAGAAACCACCCAGCTACGTGGATGGAAGAGATGTCCCCAGCATAAGGCTGGCAGAGGACACAGCTTAGAGACTCTCAGAGAAAATGATTTCCTCTGTCTGGTGAAATCCTGGAAAGCATGGAAGACCCCTGCAAGACAGCTGCTTTATTGTCTCTGGGAGACAGCCTGGAGGTTCCTAGTTTGAAAGAAGAATGGAGGGGTGCACTGGGGACCTCCATCCTCACTGGCACCCTGGGGACCTCAATGTCAGTGCCCGTGTGCCCCTTGCAGCCAGGCTGTGCAGCTGAGGCACAGTCTGCAGGAGGTGTCCAGCACTGTGCTGCAGGCACGGCTCAGCCTTGCTGCTCCTGTCTCCCTCCACTGTGACTCTGTCATTGTACAGATTCACAAAGAAAAAACACATGGATTTGTTTAAGTAAGTGCTAGAAACGAAAGTTTGTGCTTGATGATGGTTTTTCCCTTTCCTCCATGCATCTTGGTATCCGCAGAATAATAACAATAATAATAATAATAATAATAATAATAATAATAATAATAAAGATACTCCAGCATTCATTCCTGTAACTACATAAACCAGCAAGTTAATGCTGCAATCCTTTTTTCTTTTTAGTTTCTTCTGCAGAAGACATGAGTTTATTATGTTACATTGTGAGGAATGTTTATGTTGGTAGCAGTTGTCGGATGAAGGAAAAATATTAGCTGAGTTAGAGCCCAGGTAATAAGGGAAATCTGAATCTGACCTATGCTTGGATAAACATCAATCCCGTCAAAATATCTTCAAATTTTAACTCAACAAATTTTAAAAATAAAAACAAAGGAAATGTCTTGACAGTGTCTTTTCAAATAACCTTCAGAACTGGAAACACCATTTCTGAAAGTCTATTTAAATTCCTGTAAGCATCTAAATGGCTCAGGGGAGAGCAGGCAGAGGAACAGATAACAAAAATCAATACATGCTTTTAGTAAAGGACAGTTGCAAAGGAGAAAGAATGTAAACAATTATAAGAACAGAAGATTGCTGTAGCTCTAGTAATATTTCAGTCCCTTTCATCTTGTTCAACCTGCTGTTCAGTTTCCCTTATTTTAGACACGGGGGTTGTTAAAAGTCTTTCCAGCCAAGGAATGGAAGAAAGCAGCCTGCTTTCTTCTGTGTGCTTTTTAAAAAGCAGGGAATAACTACATTAAAACACTTCCTGGCCTTTTCAGGTTTTGAACAGAGGCTTATTGGGAGTGCCCATGGCTCTTTTGCACGTGCAGGCCAGCTGTGCTAAAAACTAGAGTGTATTTAGAGCAATGCATTCACCTTTGAGGGGAAAAAAAGTCACTAGAGGCTCTCTGGCACCATTCACACTGTCTCTAGCTGGAGCAGCCCTTCTTGTCCAGGACTCCCTGGGCATTGATCTCAGAGCTTATGATGAAGGAGCCCTGCAGTATTGCACCAGTATCACTTGAATAAGAATGAATCCGCTTAATAACGCAGTTTCACAGCTACTCAATTGTTTTAAATATTAATAATTCAGGATTCTCAGGGATGGCAGCAAGATTTGTGAGAAGTAGAAGTATATGTGTATTAAATAGGGCTGCCCCAGGAGAGTTTGTGCATTTATTAGCTCAGCTCTGTAGCAAATATGAAGTGCAAGAGGTGATACTGGAAAGTTCCAGATGGGCTTGGCTGACACACTGGTCTCTTTGATCCTCACCAGGGCTGTTCCCAGTAGCATGTGCTCAAATGCTTTGTTCAGCCCCATTTTTATGTAACCAACTTCAGCCCTACAACACTCCAATCTGTTAACTTTTCCTTTGTTTTCCCTTCTTTTTTCATGAGAGATGGCACACATGGTGATGAATCCTGGATTAAATGTTACTGCCATTCTGTGTCACTGTATGGACACGGACCAAGCAGGACCAGAAATGAGGAAGATGCAGATGTCTTGACTTCCAAAAGCCCCCACAGGTTTCAACCTCTGCACCACTGGCTTCTGCAGCTAAGCTGAAGCCCAGCCATGGCAGTGCCCAAGGAGAAGACTGTAACTTGCATTTATGTCACTTTAGCTTCCTCCTTAGCTGAGGAATCAGTGATTTAAAAAGCAGTATAAAATGATGGGGGAAGGGGTGGGGGGGGAATGCAAAGAGGAAGGTAGAGTAGGAGAGGTGGATTTCAGGGATTTTATCTACATGTGCAAAGAAAAGCCTTTTGCTCCATTAGTCATCGTGTAATGGAACGTCTGACCTGTGCAGGTGTCAGGTTTGTTGTGATCTCTTTGCAGTTGTAAGGTGGGCTCCTTCTAAGACAGTTAACAGGATCAGTTAATGCTTTTAAACCAGCACCAGCTGGAAAAATCCTGCTGTACTGCAGCTTGCCAGAGTGATGTCAGGTGCCCGGGGGCCAGGAAGGGGCAGAGCAAAGGCACCACGGGGATACAACGCACCACTGCTGCCTAAACATGCTACAAATTGCCCCTAACACTAGACAGCCCTTCTGCTCACTGTCAGTCAGACAAACAGGAAAAGAAACAATTGACTCTGGGTGCAGCTGCTCAATGTGCCGATGGAGCTGCCCTCTGCCCATGGCCAGCTGTGTGGAGCAAGATTCCCCCCGCGCTTCCAATGCACATCCTCGGAGCAAGGTCCTGCTGGCTTGTCTGTCCTGCCCACGCTGCTGTGGGTCCTGTGTCCTGCCTGTAAACACCAGGGAAGTTTCAGCAGAGACTCCCATTTGACATGTGCCACAATGAGCCCTGCTTTTCTGACAATCACTGCTACTAGTTGTTTTCACTGGCTGTACTGAGAGCTGCAGTACACTGGGTTCGTCCCACTTCATAAGACTTTTCTTGCCTCCAGCTGGAGGGCCAGCAGGCTACCAATTTTCAGGTATCCTATCTTTGGGGAACCTGGCAGAGGGTATGGGTGGCAGTGGCATGACAATGTGATGGCACAGAGTGAGCCAGCTCTGGGTCCTGGCAGGGAGAGGTGACAGTCTCCCCCCTGGGTTTCTGCCATGCCTGCTGCAAGGGCTCTGTGACAGCAAGGCTGGGGAGTGCTGTGGTGGGCAGTGTGGCAGGGCCAGGCTGGTACCAGGCTGACTGGGGGATCTCTGGTGGGATTTAGAAGGGTACTGCAGTTTGGTGCCAGCATGGATGTGATTTGTAGGTTTGCAGGAAGCAGTCATACTTGCATGGAATTACAGCATCTGTGGGCAAATGACAAGTTTTAAACTGCCCTTTGAAGTTTGGAAGGTCACATTTATTAAGCTTATAGAAGAGTGCCAGAAGGATAAGAAGAAACCAGAAGAAAATTACTATTAATAAGCACATAGTCTCATGTGCTGCATTCACACTGAGGGGCTACAACAGTATTTCCCTACGAAATGTCAGAAGCGGTAAACATCCCTTGAGAAGCAAAGCACTGTGGTGTTTTTATGAATTAATTTCCCAGCCAGTGACTGTTAGGCACTTCTTTGTGATTAAGCATTCTCATTAACAAGAATAGGTCCTTTGCAGAACTAAACTAGTTCTGATCTGTATGTAACCTGGTGCATTTACTTATTGCCGTTTGGTGACAGTATATAGTTTGGTGCCAATGGACCTGCAGTCAGAGATAAAATTGGGAGAGAAGAGATCCCTGAACACAGAGCCCATGCTCGTGCCTGTGGCAGAAATATGTTCCCTTGCTTCGAAGGAACATGAAATAGATCTTAAAGCTTTGTCATCTTCCTGAAGGCTGACAGTGATGTACTGATAACAGAAACAGCAAATGAGGTACAGACAGGGCAGCAGCACAAAACTGACTGCATGAACTGATAGTCTGGTAGTCTGGTTGCTGTTAAAATACATGAACTTAGAAAATGCAGGCAAGCTCAAATCCAGACACCCAGGGAGACAGTGCAGAGCATCCTTCTAGGGAAAGGGCAGTGCTTCCTCCAAGGAAACTATGACAGACTGGAAAAGAGCTGGAGACCAGGACAAATACAAGCTGCTAACCCAGTCCTTCTGCCAAATAATTAAAGACATGGGAATACTGAGTGGGAGTAAGTAGGATATATTACCTCCATGTTTGGCACAAGCACATTGGCCAAATGAGTCCATTTCTGGTGTCAGCAATTCAAGGAGGATATTGAAAACTGGAGAGGATTCAAGTAAGAGCTACCAGAATGTAAAAAAAAAAAAAAAAAAAAAAGGGGAAACATGAGGCAGTCTCAAGGAGAGAAATCTGTTTATCTTATCACAAACAAGTCTAGTGCACCCTGTGAATATCTACAGAGGAAAGAAAAATTTACTAGCAGATAACTCTTCAGCCCAACAAATACAGAGCACTGTCCATCAAGAGGAGTCAAAGACAGAAACACTTCAGATTGAAAATAAGGTGTAAGTGTTTAACAAAAGGAGTAATTAACAACTAAGCTAGTTAATAACTACCATAGATTTTATCATTTTCCTGCTGAAAGAGATGCTCTGGATACAAGGGTTAACAGAGAAATCTGAGTTTGATGTTCTGCAAAATCTCAAACCAAATGATCTCAGTCATCTCTTCCAGCTCTGCCTTTGAATTCTGTAATATATTCTGCTCCTAATTCAATATGGGAAAAAGGTTTCACTCCAGTATCTATGATTTCTACCAAATGGTTTTTGCATTTGTCTTCCAGTGTTTTTTATTTCCTGTAATGATATTTTGGCTGATCTTTAGCTCTGTGTGCATAAACATTGCTGGCAGGTAACAATTGGGCTTTAATATCCAAAGCTTCATAGGAGCATTCCATAACATAGCAGCCAGTTATGAAAATAAATTATTAGATTATGAGTCTGATTCTTCATCCTGAGGGAATTTCAGTGAAAATGTAATATTTTTTTTTTTTTTTTAAGAACAGCCAGGGCTTTTACCAAGGGCTTGCAAAGTGGAGACTGAAAAAAAACCCTGGTCGAACCCTATGTATTTCCTATAACCATATTTTATTGTACTTGTGTATTGTGGATAAGTATTCAGGAGTAGATAATTTAAAAAATAAAACTTACTTTGCTAGTTTGTATGAGACCTGGTGACATTTTTTGACATGATGTGACACCTTGTTTAAATGCAGTGCTTGCTGAAATACGTCTCTCTAATGTGGTTTTGCCCAGCCTTGTATGCTGTAAAGTCCAAACCAGGTGGGTGTTAGAAGAGCTATGGGATGAATATTTGACATTTGTTTTCTGGGGGCCAGAGGAGCAGGACAAGTATCTGAGCTCAGTTACTGTACTGCTCGCAACACCTTGCCTGTGCCTTGTGTTTAAGAGAACAAAGGTTTCCTTTTTTGAGGGATTTCTGGGTTAGATCATCTGCTGGTTTTAGCATATCCTTGTCACAATTTTATTACAATGATACTTTCATAATTTTTATTGTTGGTATTACCTAAAGAGTTTACAAAGCCATGGCATATGGACACAACACACATGGCATTTTTATCACAATTAGTTTACAAATTAGCCATATGCATATGCTAAAAAATAAAAAATAATAATAAAAAAGAAAAGCAGCTGTGTTTAAGGAAAAAATGTTGCCAGATGCTGCATGCAAAATTTGAGGAATTATAAATTTTTATTAGGGTTAGTTTAATATGTTCTCTTAGTTTGTCTGTTTGAATAGCTTGTGAAACTCCTCTGCTCTTGATGCAGAGCAGTCCAGAGCTCTTCTATTTTCATTTTTAACTAGTCTGGTATGTGCAACACAGAATGATAACCCAGATCAGGTGGATTGGTTGGGACACTGAACTCAAATGAACACATTTTCTCCATGAATATGGATGGGATAAGTTTACATGTTTGACTAGCTAACTTTTTATTTGTATTTTTACCAGAATGGAGGAAGCAAAGGGGAAAATCCAATGCAAACAGCATGGATTACTGCCTGGACTTGGTGGGCACCCACAAAAGGATTTGCTATTTATAGAAGTTTAAATTTAGTGTTTCAGTGCTATCAACTCCATTATTAAAGTCAAATTCTGTTTTCAAATTTACCATGTACATACATGCAGTTAATTCAAACCCTCTGTGTATAAATAACAATAATTTGAAGCACCAGAATGCACAGACAAATTCAGCTAAGAAACCTTCAGACCCTGTTTCCATGCTTGCTTTAGAAATCACTCCAAAGCCTTGGCTCATACTTGCATTTCTGTTTCTGTGTGAAGCCTAAAGCCTCACATGTTCAAAACACACATATCCTAGAGTCAGAATTTGAGCAAATTTGGTCTACAGACATGTGGGGGTTGAGATGGAGTCTTCTGCCAGAAAAAGGCACAGAATCAACTTTGTTTTTTTAGGTCAGTACATTGTCCAGCTTGGGATTTTTAATCCTGTCACAGGAAAACAGATGTGGTTTTGGTGATGCTTCTGTTTCCTTGCTTTTGTTTCTTTTTCTTCTTTCCTTTCTGTAAAAGATGCCTTGTCCTTGTCTGTATTTCAAAGCAACACTCCCCACTACAGGTCATCAGTGGGAAAGAGGAGAAAGTCATGGCTGCCCTGTGAGGAAAGCAAATAAAAGATCTGGAGTTTTTTATCAGATCCTCTTTCCTCTGAAAAATGACCCATTGGGAACTTAAAAACAAAAAACAAAAACAAAAACAAACCCAAAACCTTTATTTAAATAAATTAAATATAGATAAAAGATAAAAAGAGAATTCTGTGGTCTTATCCATCCATAAGCAAGCTAATCTACTAGCAAACTTGTTCTAGCCTGGCCACTCAAATGCTTTTGAATTTTTGACACTAAATTAGTGCTAAGCTTTGGATGAGCATGGCTGCACTGCAGAATTAACAAAGATAGAGGATAAAGTAAATAGATGCCTGTGTTCATTCTGTAATTTATCAGCTTTTAAATTCTGAGTTCTGAATGAGAAGCTGTTCCTATTTCTGAATATGAAACCTATGGAGGTGTGAATTCATTCTCAACCTGCCTTCCAGCTGTCCTCCTTGCTTCTGGCCCTGGGCAGCCAGTAGCCCTTTCTGAGTCCTTGTTGCAGTTTTATTTCAAGCACTCTTGTAATCCTCATTATACGCTGATAGTCCCTGCTTTGAGCTCCAAGTGAGTCATTGGTCCCAAGCAAACATGCATTAGGCCCCTTGCATTCAGGGGAAGAAGAAAATGCCAGGATGGTTTTTGGTATGTTCCAGCCACTGAAATGTGAAAGCAGGAAGAACAGCAGAGACAAACAAAAATCCCAAGAAAGTCTGTTCTGAGAAGCTCTTAGAGATAAAAGGAGGAGCATTATTGAATGTATTCTTGAGGTATGACTTTGCACAGGACTGAGTCCTGCAGGTGTGCAAGTCACTCAAGATTGTTATCATCAAACCTTCTACTGGAGACATTTTAATGTACTGTGAGGGTACTTGTGGGAAATAAAAATTTTAGACCCTTTTATTCATCTTTCTCTTTTTCAGACTTGTTAATATTTCATTTGGAGTTAGATATGTACATGATGAAGGTGGAATTATTTCATCAGGACATCTGCCCAATTAAATGTTCTCTAGGAATTGTGGCAAGTGAATTTAATGCTCCTTCATGCTTCACAAAAGGAGCATAAGAATGAAAGTAAGGATGTAATTGAGCTTCTGTGTCTGTAAAGACATGGTTAAGTTCTAAGAGAGTTATATCTGTAAAAAACAGACAGAATTCAAAACCACAGCTTTGCTCTGTGTTCTTCTTGCATTGAAGGAGACTGAGGTAATTCAAAAGGAGGCTTTATTTATACAGTAATGACTCAAGATTAAAAAAAAAAAATAAATCTTTTAATTACACCCCAGTGACAGGAAAGTATGAAAGCACTATTCATGGTACCCTGGAGATCACACGATATCTTGGTGGCAGTTGTTCCGTCCAAACAAAATTACATGAAGGAAACTATTTACATTTTGTTTAAATACATTGCCCTGAGGATTAATACTTATGGGGGATTTGGGAAAAATTGGTTTCAAATCAACACAAGTTATTTAGGTGAGAAACTGCACATTACATAAAAGGGATGAAGGATTCCAGAAGAATATAAGATCAGTGGTTCTGTTTTCTAGGATAGAGAAATACAGGTGCTGGGAGTCAGTCTGTAAACCCGGCTTTTAGGAACTGGGTTTTAACTGATGCTGGCCCCACTGAGGGTGCAGATGTGGCATAAACAAAGGTGGCTGTATCTCTGGGGAGACAGGGGACCATACTTACCCACTTTGAAGGAGGATGGTGTTGAGGTTTGTGGAGTTTTGCCTCATTCTTTTGTTCAGAGAAACAAAGACATTTTCAATGTGTATACCTGAAATCCTGCTGCTCAGCATTGCTAGCCTGAGAGATGCAGCAGCCTACAGACATGGGCATTTGCTTTGTCACAGGCAGTTCTGGTAACAGAGAATGTTGATTTTCATATTAAAAAAAAAAAAAAAATACTGGTGCTATCTTTTATATTCTTTATTAGGTTTGCATCCTTCCTTCTGGATGGTTTGCACCTTTATTTGAAGTGATGCTGGGACTGGTGAGCTATTTTAGTCATTCTCCATATTTAAAATTTATAGCTTTTTGATGTGAATTTTTTTCTCAAGCTGGAGGGAAGGGGAGAAAGACAATTACAGCCTTTCAAGGAAGGAGGGAAGGCCAATGGGGATTTTTGCTTTGTGCTCCCAAGTCATTAATTAGTATCAGCTGATGAGTCAGAAAAATGTGGCTGTCTGCTGACTTGTAACGTGTCCTAGTAACAAAACAGGTTCCTGTAGTGGCAGTTCACCGTTACTAATCCCGAGACAAGCCCTCTGTCAGTCCCACATCCAAATAAAGGGCTGCCTTTAGCTTCCTGTTTGCTTGTCTGACCTCTGGTCCCCCCCTACCGACCTCTGCGGGCAGCCTGATGGAAATAGGGTGTCTACAACGTTCTGCAGCACTCTATGTGTAAACATATATACATGTGTATTCAAATTGAATCAATAAGGACGCTAGATTGTGTAATATTTAATAAAACAGCAATCTCCGCTGTTAAGACTGTTGAGAACTGCAAAGAGGTTTCAGGTCATTCTCATGGCCAGCACCTGAGGCAGTGGCTGGTGATCCTTCCCCCACCATGTTATGTTCCCCAGCCCAGCACTGCTCCTCACTGCCCAGGAAAGGAAGCAGCAGCCCCAGCTGGGCTACACCACTGCACAGACCTGGCTGCACCTGCTGCAAGACAGTCCCCAGGTTCAGCTGGGATGGGGCAGAACTTGGAAGAGGCAAAGGCAGATGGAAAATGGGCTGCTCCTGCTCTGAGTGGGAAGCTGGGCTACACACAAAACCTGCTGAGGTCCCTTCCTTACCTGAGTCACCCTGTGATCCTGTAATCCACACCAGAGCCCTCAGGACCAGAACTCCTTGCGTCCACTTCCCTGAGTCAAATATTTTGCTCTCTGGCCTGCTTCCACCCTTTTGGCCACACATTTGTACCTACATCATCATTTTGTGAGTTGAAAACCTGGCCCCTGCTCTTAAGGATGTGCACAAAAAGAAAAGGATATGGCATTTTATGTTAGGTAAATTATCCAAACCTGTGTTTTCTGGTAGATTTTTATGGTTTGAGATGCAGACTTGCTATCTGCTACCAAAGCTGAGAGACAGGACTGTCGTAAGAAACCTTAAGAACTGTGACAAAAGGCATTCAGGGAGGCTGAGCTGGCACCACTGGGGTATTTGTCCTCTGTGATGCTGTATGACACACTTTGCCCAAGACACAGACTGTTGTCCTTTCCTGACCAGAACAATGCTGTGGCAATGTCACGATGAGAGGTCAGACACATTGGGATCACAGCAGAGCTCCCAGCTAGCCTGGGGTGCTACAGCATTGCACCCTTCCCTCTGCAGTGGCTGGGAAGCTGTGCTGCTGTTTGGCAGGATACACCATCTGTCTGATCCAAGCTCTTCTTGCCTGTCCTGCACAGTTGTGTCACGTCTTCATTCCTCTGTAGATGCTAAAAGAAACACATGTAACCAGGCAGGCAAAACTAAGAGAGGCCACATGTGCAAGTTGTTGAAGGATCACAGCACCCACAAAGAGGAAAGGAAAGAGGAGGCTGGCCTCTTCCCCTGAAGGGCTGGGATCAGGGGAGCACAAGGCAGGAGTCAAATCCATCACTTGTTCTCCCATGTTTAGTAAAAAACCCAATGATCTCTCTTTTGGGACTGCTCTCAGTGGTCAGATTTCAAAACCACACTGGTGTCTGGTAGCAAAGAGGAACTGAAAGGGCCTTGGGAAGGTGCATATTGCCACATGGATTCCTTGTAGCTTCTGGTTCACCTTCTCTGTGCTTCCCCCACCAGTACCATGATAGACCTCGTGCAGGTTGGCTCGTGCATCTTGTGAGCCATTCTCCAACCCCAAAATCTGACAATGTTTGAGCAGCTTGGAGGCTGGGCCCTGCTGCCTGTCTCTGAACAGATGTAGTAGTTCCTGGCTCAGACATGTCCCCACCAGTGACATAGGCTGCAGACAGCTCACTGGCCATTGCCCCACATGCCCACATTGTGCCCCCTTCCAGCTACCAGCCCAAGGCAAACATGAGTTCGTGTTGGATGGGGAAGGCTTCAGACAGCAGCTCATCTCTCTTAATCCTATGAGCCCATCTCCTCATGGGACCACCTTGACCACAGTGTGATGGGGAAAAAGGGCATTTCTAAATCTCTTCTAAATCTCTGCCCATGTGGTATGACCAGCAGTCCACAACATCTGTATTTCACACTGGAATTTGGAACTGGAGTGTCCCCAGTCCAACCAAGGTGCTGTAGATCTCTTCACTCACTTATACAGGGTAGTGACTGCATGTGAATTATCTAGATTAGTTAATAGCTTTACCAAATACAGTTATTTGCTAATATAGTAAACAAGTGCTGAGCCATAACACCATATAAGCGATTGCTTAAGAAGGGTAACTTGGTTCCAGGCACCTGCTAAAGACTGCTCACAGTGTTTTGAGACCTAGATGGCAAATGAATTGGGGCTTTAATGTGAACCTTTTTTCTTTCTTGTCTGACTAGTCTTATTTTCCTCCTGGTGAAGCTCTTGCTAGATGAAGACCAGGTAAGTAAAAATCAGCTTATGAGGCTGTTCTGTATAGCTTCATGGGCTTCTATGTTGTTTTTTTTTCCAGCCAACTGCATATTTCTAATCACTCTTGTTTGACAAGCTTAGAGGTAAGGACCTAACTGCCATTTATTAATGTTCAGCAGAAACTCAGGCACATCTCAGTTTAATTATGATCACTGAATCTGATTTTGAGGAAAAATTCTGCGCAGAACATGTGCGGTGTAACGGTCTGTGCAATGTTTCCTGTAAATACAAAGCAAACTAGGAAGCAGGGTGGGAGAGACAGAAATATTTTGACACAAATAGACAGAACAAGATTTTTTTTCTAGTAGATAATTTTCAAAATAGAAATTCTGTAGGATTTCAAAATAGAAATCACTTTTATATAATTAAATCTTTTGAGAGGTTCATCTTCATGCTTGTCTCTGCTGTGGGACGACTGTTTTGCTGTCCATAATCAAGCACAGATGGTTCCCCTCCAGCATCCCAGTGAATTTGTGGTATGATCAGCAGGTCTCAATGTGTTTGTGGGGCACGTGGCCTCAGTTCCAAGCCTGAGAGGGGACGGGCTTTAGAGAGGTCCAGCTAAAATAATGAGAGAAATTAACACAGCCCCCAGGGCCAGATTTTCAAAGATAAGCATACAAACACTGTTTCCAGTAGTGTTCCTCGGGCAGCCAGTATTGTCCACTCAGTTTTTACATTTGTAAATCTGTAATCTAAATGCAAAGCAAATGGAAAAGATGAGCTATTACAGACCTTTCTCCCCCGTTCTGCATGAACTCAGAGTGTGGGGAAAAAAAAAATGTGCCTGCAAACATTAGTAGTACTCCGCACCAAAAATAACTGGGTAGTTTCTGAGCAGGCTGCTTTTGCATATGGGTGTCTCCCTTTCTGTTTCTGTCATTAGGCTTCACAAATTTCTCTGCAGAGCAGAGAACAACAGCCTGTTATCTTTTGGAGTGCCTCTATATTTAAGACCTCAGCTGCAGGTATCTTGGTATAAATAATCCCAACCACATCACGCCTGAGTGTGCAGAAACAACGCACCACTGCTCAGCCAAGCAGTCAGCATCAGGGTGATGTGGGAAGGCATTTGCTCCCATGGCAAATGCTGGCAGGCAGCCCTCATTCCCCGTGGTGGGGAGATGCTTGTGGAGAGGTGACAGAACCTGACAAACATGCCCTGTGCACTTGGAGATAGATTGCGCTTGCAGGGGGCTAGGGAGGAGGGAATGCTCTCCTGAATTACCCTGAATTAGGATGAGGTGCTGCAGTGGGAATGGCTGCTTTATGCACACAAAAACACACAAAGCTCTTCACAGTGTGCTGCACATGGGACCTTCCTGGGCATAGGAGGACCCTGGTGCCACCAAGGCACTGATGTATGCCAGTGTTATGGGCGAGAAAAGCATCCGACAACCATGGTGCTGGAAAGCTCCTGAAGGCTTTCCACCATGGGGATGCGCCCAACAGTCCTGGCACCGCAAGGTGCCTTTCCCTGTGGTGACACTGGTGAGGCAAAGCGTCACCAGTGCCACCACATGCTAGCTTTGCCTGCTGCCCTCAGGGGTGGAAGGAACTGCTCAAGGAGCATCTTGTGTCAGGGCAGGGCTGATTTTCACTGGTGCCTTTTACATGCTCCAGAAACTCAGAGGTAACAGATGGCAGCGTTTATTGCATTGCAGTGGCGTCCCCTGCCAGCTTTGCATTGATCCAAGTCTGGCAGCACAGGACAATCCCTCCCATTCATAAAATCCTGGGATTTTCATTGTTTTCTTTGACACTGGTTTTTGAATGATACTGATTTATACTCATGAACGGCTTAGCAATCTTGTGACAAATAACACGGTGGCATGGGGTCAGGGGCAGAGAGGCAAAACCATTTTTCTTTTTGCTCCAATTCTCTCCCAAGCTGGGTGTGAATTATGGTCTGCAGTTAATGATGAAGTGCTGAGGCTGCCGGAACATTCTGCTTACCCAACAAAAGGAACAAAGCACATCTTTTAGCAAAAAGCAATAGTTTTTTGTATTTTAAAGCCCAGTGGTGTTCAGAAAGCACTGAGGCTTTGAAGCTGGTGTTTGGGGGGAGGCTGAGTGAATGCAGCAGTAAAGCTGACAGTTTTAGAAGCAGGGATACCTAAAAAAACTCCTCTAATAGAATAGTGATGCATATAAAATGACCTGGATGGGGTATGGGTCTAACTCCTGTTCATAGCTCTGGCTACAGCTGAGGGTAAATAACTGTCAGAATAAAATGTTGTTATGGCACAGTGCTTTCACAATCCCATAGGCTGCTACAGCACAGTTATAACCTAAAGATATGGTGAAAGTGGACTGTAAATGTGAGGAACAAAAGGGTAATACAGCAATATAATAAAATTTCTCATTACTAAAGCTGTGAGTCTGCCCTGGATTTCATAAATATATGAATTGGTATCTTCTGGCATGGAGATTCAGAGAAACCCTGGGTCATATGGCCTCTCAGTGGGTAGCAGTAGCCTTGGCTGCAGCTAGCATTCCCTGAAGTGCCCCAGCACTTTGCAGGATGGGAGAGTCACTGCCTTGAAGCACTTCACTCCCTCTCCGGAAGTGGGACAACTGGAAAAGCTGCTGCTCCTACAATGTGATAAATAACCACACCCTACTCATGCAGCACCCTTCACACAGTCCCTGTGTTTACTAAAACTGTGGATCCAGCTCTCTGCTAGCCAAGCCTGGTCCTCCTCCACTCCCTGAGCATGCTGGGTCACAAATTTCATTACACAGCTTCTGTTTGTTGCAGTGGAGGTACACAGCTCTGTAATCCATACTGTAGAGGGATAACAAATAAAATTAATGTTGTTTATTATTTGAACAAATACAGCATATTCCTTACCAAATATTATTAAATAGAAATTTAAATTTATTTGGACCAACTCACATATTATTTTAAACTTAGCTTTTCTTTCTTCTTGAAGTAATCATATAGTTGATATTTAATTCAGAATCATGATGGTCCATTATAAGGTTATTGTAGGATATTAAAATAGCTTCAACTGAATAAACACTGATAGATAATGTTCAAACACTACTTGTTTGTTCTCAAAGTCCTTGAGACAGCTGGAACTCTTGGACAGGACCTGATCATGTTGAACCAGAGTTTCACCAAGGAGATACACCAGCTCTCAGCGGTAGCAGCCACTGCTCCAGGTACAGAAGGAATATCCACTTCATTTTCCTGTCGTTGTTTAAAATCCATGATATGGATAAGGCTTTCAGAAACCAAGCAAAATTAATTTCTAGCGCAAATGTAGTTTGAGAAGAGTAACTGAAACATATGAAACCAATTTACCATAGTTTTAAATTTCTATACTTTTATTAAATCCCACTTTCGATCCAGAAACAGTAGAATGCAAAAAAGAGCTACCTTTTTCAGTTTTCATTTGCTATTCTCTGTTATACAGAATGAAGAACCTAAGAAGGGTATGTTGAGTAATGTGATGGCTTAAACATGTTCACCATGTGTCCCTCCGGATAACAAAAACCAAAAAAGGCGCCAAATTCTGTGCAAAGACCGTGTACAACTTCAACACATCTTTGTAGCTAGTAACCAGCAAGGTCTACCTCTCCCTTGGAAAAGAATCAAGGAGAAGAAATGTAACAAGATTAAAAGTAATTATTTAAAGGAAAGTCTTGCTGCTAATTTATATTGTAATTAAAAATACTGATTATAACCCCTTTGGTTGAGATGAGTCTATTCACATGCACTGTTCTCTGAAGACGCCTTCACTCTTTCCTTCAACTAGAAATCATTGATCTTGGTGGAGAGAAACTTTGAGGAGAAAACAGTTACCCTTGAGCCCTCTGATACAAGTGAAATAATATGAAGACCAAATCTGAAGCAGGACCTGATGGTTAGGCAAGGCAGCCAAACTGAGTGCCATGAGAGAAAACGTTCTTGCTGTAGAAGTGGGCAAGCATAGTCATGCTCTCTTCTCTCTGCTTAAGGACCTGGTATGAAAATGTTCCTGAACTAAAATCTTGGCCTGTTGCAATGTATGCCCTGACTTTACTTCTTCAAGGCAGAAGTAAGCATTATGGTCCCTCTGGAAGGCATGATTGAAGGGATATGTGAAATGTTCTTGCTGGTCTTTCTCGTGTGCTTACAGGAATCATTCATGAGGTGGTATCTGCTCTAAGGTTCCTCATTCCCCAGAGAGATGTCACAGACTGGCTGTTACCAAACACAGTCTCATGGGTTTCAAGGAGAGAATTTCCTCCTGTATGAAAAGGAATAAATGATGCATTGTGGTATTCAAAACAGCAAAGGAGTAATTCTAACTATGAAGAGCATTGTCAAATGGGCAGGTGTTGCCTTGCTGAGATTTCATAAAATCCATTCAGCAACTTGGTGTTCCATTTCCAACTGGCTTTGCTATATGCAGAAACCAGCCCCATCCTGCTTTTTTGTTCAACAAAGGCCAAGAGATGCTAAAGTAAACTGGAGGCTTTCAAGTGATTGCAGAATACTGCTGGCTCTCAAGGGCACAATTTCTGTGCTGCCAGTATTTCCCATGGTGTTTATCCCTCTTGATTTTGCAGTTTCAATGACTCCTGAGTCCCTGTGCATCACCCAGTGTCTGCTCTGAAACATGATGAATAAACATGAACATAAACAGCTCAAACTCTTTCACATCTTTGTCTCATTCCCATTTATTCTTTGGTATAAGACATTTAATATGTTTTAAGTAGTTTTTATCATGATGTAGACTTACTGTTTAGTCTATTATCTTTTGACCATCATTCAATTATAGTGATGATTAGATTCCTGCAGGCTAGATTTAACTAATTACATTTGACTATTCTCTTTTGAAAAACAGTCTTCTTTGTAATATTATCTTATCTTTCTTCTTCATTCCTTTTTTTTTTTTTTTTTAATAAGTGATGAAGCAGTCTGCAGTGTCAATACAAATGCTGTGACATTTATAGCAGTTCAGCTGGGAACATACTGCCTGCATGTTCCTTTTATTCCTAATTTGCTGATGATTTCCAGCAGTGTAAGAGCACAAGCAAGCACTCTGTTTGATAGCAGAGTCTGCTGGTGCCCTTTTCTCTTTTTTTGTAACCCTTATCTAATTTTGGCAGGACCACAGTTCCTGCTCTTAGACCTGATAACAGGATCAGCACACAGCCCAAACCTACAGTAAAAGGCTTTGAGAACATTTAGCTGGGATTCTCAGTCCAGCACATGCTGAATTGAGGCCACCTGACCCACAAGACAGGGCATCCTTTGGTTCCAGTGAGATTGTCGGGTACCCACAACCCTAATAATCCTAGCACTTAGTACTGCAATTGGCATGTCTTGTCTGTCTTGCTGACTCCCTTTGTTCCCTCTCTCCTGATTTGTAAATGGTCTCAAATACTCAGTAAGAACTGCTGCTGAACCATGGTGTTTTACAAGTTTTTACGTTTTCTAATTTATTTGTGGTTTCCATAGTGCAAACCTTAATGTGCAGAACAATGTGGGGAGAGAGCTGGGAGGGTCACCAATCTTAAGGCAAGAAAGAATCATGAAATTTAACACAATCACATGCAAGGAACAGATCATTTAATTTTGAGTGTTCATATATTGAGATCAATACCTTGTGTTACATTGAAGCCTATCACCCAGAAAGGCAACAAATCATCAGCTGATGCCATCAAGAAGTGGAGAAACAGTTTACTTCTCATCCCCTTTTTAACCACACGTGTACAAATGTACTTGGGTAAAAAATGCATTTCTTATTTCTGCTACCTAAACCTCATAATTATAATCTGTTGATAATTTAATTATTACCACTGAATTATTTATCTGAAATATTAATACCTTAATACTAGCCATTTTAAGACACTACAAAAGTGTTGTCTACAAATTCTGATAAACAAGTGATATTTTTTCACAGAGCTCTTGTCAATTTTCCTGTCTCTTCTGCAAGTTAATTGAGTTTTGTAAGAAACGTAGTCACTATCATGACACAGGCGTTCAGGATCACTTCACCAATGTATATTTAATAAGCATTTACATCACTGTGTTGCTCACTCTTTTCTTGTCCATATATCTTTTTTATTTATTTTTTCACAGCATTGTTCTGAGCATTTAAGTTGATTTGCTTGACCTCTTTTAATTCACAAATTTACAGAGCAATTTCTTTCCAGAATCCTATTTCCCTCCACACAGATCCAGCACTCCTCATCCCTAGACGTGTGGTTTTGCATTGCCTGGTGTTAAAAATGTTCTTGTTTGGTTGACTTGATCTGAGCAAGTGCTCCAGCTCACTCACTGTTATGACTGCCATGTCATAACAGATTTCCCTTGCTACCTGGGCATCTTCCACACACTGGCTTTCCAGGGTTCTTGAATCTCTCTCAGGTGCTGAACAAAACCAGTGCCTTGGTCCTACACTGCTTGACTCAGAAACATGACAATCCATTTCATGACTGCTCCTCACTGTTCATCACTAAGAGTTTAATCCATTGGGTCCTGTATTATGCAATGGGGAGTTTTTGTTTATACTGGTGGAGTTTTTCTGAGATAACACCCAGCTAGCTTGTTACAACAAATATGGATTAGCAATCTGTCATGTCCACAATTGCTTTTTTCAGACAAACTTATAAACTGGAAAAGTAAGAGATATATTAAATAAAGTCAGCTTGTTCTTATGAAACAATGGTTTCAGTGATTAAACATGCATCTTCTTGATCACTGAATTGCACATCAAGTTTTTTCATTGTTTCACTCAGGATGAAAATTTTTCAACCAGTGACTTCTTACTCGTCGTGTTTAGTCACATCACAATCTTGTTTCAAATTTCCTATAATGCCTTCAGTACTCAAGAAGTTACTGAAAAAATCATTCCCTTATCTTCTGGAACATTTAGGATGTGTAAGACATGCTCTGCTCCTGTAACAGGAAGCAGCATCTTACATCTTCCAAAAAACGTGAAAAAGCACTTTCCTGAATGTTACTGTCCTTTTTTGTCTCATTAGAAATGTACTTTAATCTTCAGCTATTGGAGGTCTTCAGTCATTTTATTCAGGCCTTCAGTCAGTTCTTGTTTTGAGTATATCTACCTTGAATAATTATCCTCGAGCAAATGGTAGATTGCCACAGTAAGAAGATGCATCCATCCAGCCTTGTTCATGAGACACGTGTACTAGGGGCTACCATGACGGACTTTCCCTGAGTTTGGGAACATCCTAACACATAACTCATGCAGCTCTGGAATGACGGGATGAACATTGGGATGGGTGAAACTGTGATGTTCCATATGGGAAGCCGCATAAGGCTCCCTCTTCCCTATAACCTAGGGGTTGTGCTAAAGGGAGGCAGGAGCCTGGCACCCGCTGCCTGCCCCACCACTGTTTGCCCATTCTACTTCCACTTTTATTCAGAGGCTGCAGCAGTAACTTTGTGCTTTACAAGTGTGAGTTCACTTGAGAGAATTCCAAAGCACCCTGCAGCTTTCCCAACCTGCTCAGACTTGGAGTCTCCTTGTATGACAGCCTTTTGAACTGGCCACAAATATGTTTTCTCGTTACCCATTCATGTATTAAATACTCATCTCAATGATGAAATGCTTGCCTGGGTCTCTCTTAATGAATAAGTGTCAGATGTTTAGCACCAGTAGACTTTATTGCTCAAAGGCACAGGACTCTTGGAGTTCCTCTCAGTCACTTCCAGCTCTGTCTGACTCAAAATAATGGGGAGTGGGAAAAGGGAAAGGAAGAGGCTGTTCCTGTCAATGGGATTCCAGCTGGTTTGTATATAAAATCTTTCCAGGACACCCAAAATGCTTTATTCACCAGTTGGATGCCATATTCTAAATAAAACCAATTATTTGGTTGACATCCACAACCCTGCTGAGGTATGTGATAATGGTGCCCCTTGTCTGCTAGGACAAACACAGGCATTCTCCCCGCAGCGAGCAGCCAAGCGGCCCAGCCAGCCCCGGCAGCGGAAGAATGCGCCCCTATTCCCTGCCTCTCTCTCCCCGCCTGCCCGGCCCGGCGAGCCAAGCCCGTGAGAATACCCTGGCATAACTTCCTGGCAAGAATCATCATTTTTATGTTGCTTTTGGGCAAACTTCAATGACTCATCTTGTATTCACGCTCATCTATGATTGGCTTTTCTAAAATATTTTTTCTTCTAGTGTTCTGATCTGCCAAGCTGCGAGTAGTTTGCTTAACAATGTGCAATGCCTGGAGAACAGATGGGGTCTTTTATTCCACCCGGTGGCATGCAAAAATGAAATTTTATCCATCAAAGTTCGGTCTGTGTCATTTTATTTGGAATGGTGGTTTTAACAGCTACTTTGCCACCCAGCAGCTCCACTGTATTTCCTTCCACACTAGATATAACTTAATGACAAACTCAGCACTGAGCAGCCAGCAGTCTGCATTGAGGTGGTACCTCACATAGGATTATCTCAAATTGCCCTCCTGCACAAATACATACATAGAAAAAGTTTTTGTTCTTGAAAATTTACAGTGTAGGCAAGGAAAATGGTTTTCCAAGTGTAGTAGCAGCTCTAGAAATAGATGCCCAGGTTCTCAGGCACACTGTAGGGCTGACTACACTGATGGACTCCTCTTTTCCAGGACTGGTGCAAACTCATTGTTATCCAACCTACAAATTCTGCTTTAAGCCAGAAAAAACATTTTTGAGAAATAATATTATGTCTTTCCATGTGCCATTTCATGAAAAGCCAAGGAAAAAGATAAGAAGGAATGCTTCATACTCTGCTGCTCCACTTGTTCAGACTGCCTTTCCAGAGGGTTGACTAGTATAATTTTTTTCACTGAAACTTTGCTTGCCACCTTTAGAAGCCAAATGGCACTTTGCTCAAATATACACTGCTCACTTCCATGAAATACCAAGGGGAATGGCTGAAATCAGAGCCAGCCTAGGACTACTGAGAAAGTCACATCTAGATTTCTGCATTCCATACACTCAGTCCAAAGTGCTTTGGAAGCCCTTTTGGCCATCTGTGCAAATAAGAGTTTGTTCTTTACTTGACTCACATACTTATTTCCTTGTAGGTAAAAGAAAATGGATGTAATAGTTTAGACATTCCCATATGTTGCTGGTGAATCTCAGCTTCTTGAAGCTGTTGATAACTAGTGCAATCTTGCCTAGAGCAAGAGTAGCACACAGACATGATAGGCTTTTGTGAGCTTTAAAGATGGATTAAAGCAGCATATTCACAAAGGCTAATTAAGCAACAGCAGCTGCTCGTCACAGGTCCGTCTGCAGGCAGTGGGCAGAGGGAAGTTCCCCTCAAAGTGACTCAGAGCACATCTTTACATTAAATTCTTGTTCTGAATCACCTCCTGGGAGAGCCACTGCTCCCCTCGCAGATGCTCATCTCCACCATTTCACATCATTCATCTTTCCAGCTGTGTCCCCTGGGCTCCTCTGCTGTCACTGTGGACACAGACCAAGGGAAATTGCTGTGAAATCTATTGCAGGTGGAAGGATAAGAATGTTGTAAATGGCTTCACAGACTCAAATGTGGTTTGATCTTTCCAGTGATGAAACACAGCTTGCTAAATTCTGTATTTTGAAACTCACTGCTAATATTTTAAAGTGAAAAACAATAACCATATGGGATTTAGCAATTTGCATGCCAGGTTATGATGAGCTGCTTGGTTTGTCAGTTCCCAGCTGCTCCTTTGAAAAATCACCAGGGGATTTCCTCACTGACTGGGCTGCCAGCTATCCTGGGGTGAATACAGGAAACAAGAAGTTTTGTATTAGATTTTATGGGCTGGAGCCTTCAGCATGCCACAATTCCTCTGAACCACATGAATGTGAACCAAGGATAAACTGAATCCCTGCATTTATGGGGAAAGAGCTCTCCATGGACACAAAATTGGTGGAGGCAATGTTCCAGCTCCATATTTCAGACACATTTCCTATGGCACAGAGAGGTAGGAGGATGGAAGATATGTGGGAATAGGCCTCCTCTGCGGCTCATCCTCTGCCTGCTGGTTTCCTTTGAGCCTGAGTTAGGGCTGCAGCAGACAGGTGCTTTTATGGCTTCTAGGGACAGCTGTCCATCATCTACAGCTACACATACGCACACTTTCTGATGCATAGATCCAACAAGGATGAGAACAGAGGTTTTATGTGCTCTGTGGCACAGAAAGCGTGAGAATGTTCAGGGTGAGCCAGTGAGTTGTTGTCATGCCCTTCACCCAAGACCCCCTGGAGCGTCTGGCACCGACAGCAGCAGTGAACTGGCCCACACAGCCTGGCCCAACTCAGTGCAAAGAAAAGCAGTGTGGTTGGCCATAGAAAGCTTTGTATCTCAAAATTAATTTGCCTGTGCTTCTGCTGACACCTTCTGATTATGCTGCTCTCCTAGTAAAAGAAAGGGTGTACTGAAATCAATTTCCCACCCCCTATTCCACTGCAGATAGAAGACAGAAGATATATTGCTAATTAAAATGTTCTAATCTGCTGGAAAGCAGTTTTGTAGGATTGATTTGAATAAAACTGATGATGCAGCCCACTCAGATCACTGGGAAATGACCTCTCTATTATGAAGTCCCAGAATAACACAGCCAAGCAATCTTGATTTCCTAATATCTGTCAAAGGAAGAAGTTCTTAGTTAGTTACAGCATATAATACGGATATTCCTGAAATGTCCTCTGCTTAATGAACAGCTGATATTGGCTAACCTCATAGAAATAAGAGAGAATTAGTACCAGCTGCAAAATGCATTCACTGGATAGTGAAACTGGCAGTTGGTATTATGCCTGCTATAAATATTTTTAATTAAAAATTGTTTTCTGTCTCTTCAGTTGGTATAATAGCGATAATGCTTACTGAGAGTTACTGAAGATGTAATAGGATTCCCCTTCGTGTAGAGCAGAGCTATTTATTCTGCTGTAATATTGCTATAGTGGAAATCTGCATAATAATGTCCAGATTCTAGTGCAAAAGAAAAACAGACTGTGGGAGTGCTTCAGAATAAGGCACATGAGCAGGCAAATTCCTAAATAAAAACCATGCTCAGACTCTGTTTTCTCAGGTATGACTTTAAAATTATATTAAAAACCTTTGTGGGGGAGGGGGGAATTTTCAGCTTCAATCCACAGCCCTGGGGTATTGTACATATTGTACACCTCTAAGAACAGGTTTGCTCTTTGCACGCCTACAGAGAGCTGTACAGCAGATCCTCTTGTGCTGCTCTGGCTGGGCTCTGGCACACCTCTCTGGCAGAGAGGAGGGAGGCTTTGGGGTGCTTCTCCTGCCCTCATTCAGAAAGGATCATCCCCTTTCCCCATGTGGAGGGGCTCGGAGAGGCACTGGCACAGGGCACCGACCCCTCAGTGCTGCAGCAGACCCGAGCCTCTGGCCACCTGATTTCCACTTGGTGCTCTTCTGCCGTGACCATCCACAAGTGATGAAGGATATCTCTTTTGGGGAGTCAAGAGGCATTAGACCAGCAATGCCCTGGTAGGCACAGCCCATGTGAGGCATTACCTAAATACGATGGTTACTACAAGAGCTGGAGAAATCTGTTAGCTGTCCTTACTGGGCCCTTGGGAACTTGTGATTGCTCTCCACACTGTGTGGGAGACTTCCTAAAGCTGATGGCACCAATTGTTTTCTCATCCCCACTTGAGTCCCGTCCCCTTGAGGCTCTGCACCAGCACAATGATTCAGGCATTTTCTTCCACTGCCCTCCTCAGGCCCCTGCCTTTGTCTTCCCCAGCTTCTGATATACCTACCCCTGACCACCACTCACCTTCACTCTCATTTTTACTCTCCTGTGTATATCTCAGAGGTCATGGTGTGGCTTGCCTTGATCTGATGTTTGCTTTCTGGCAATTCCCAGAGGCTCAAGTCAAGACAAAAGCCTCATTCTGTCAGTCACTGATTAGGCTCATTCCCTGCTCCAAAGACCTTTTGATCTAAACCTGCTGGTTTGATTTCATGACAGTAAATACCTTTCCCAGTTTGGTTCTCATCCTTTTCTTGCCTCTAAACTGACAGCAATTTTATTGCAAGCAAGGAATTTCCCAGACAAAGCTATGCTTTCTTTTACCCATAGTTTCCTCCTTCTTATTCTGGATTCTTCTTTCTGCCACAATTTATCTTTGCTTTGCTATTCCAGCCATCCTTTTAAGATGCATTCATGGTTTACAGTCCTCTCATTTTCCAGCTCCTTGTTAGTTCTAGGGTTCAGCAGGTACTGTCTTCTCTGCTCTCTTTCAAAAGGAAAGATGAACTCTGCTTGCTGGGACATTTCCTGAGCCCTCCACAGAGAAGGCAGCAGCCCCACGGTGTATTCTTGCCGGGCCAGGTTTGCAATGGACACCAATACCATCATCTGTGAGCACCTCTGCTGATCAATGGATTCCACAGCAAAGACAAGAACAAAACAAAACCAGAGAGGTGACTCACACTGGTGCCCAGAGAGATAAAGTAAGAGAGAGAGGGAGACAGAGAAATGACACCACAACCTCATCTGCCTGAGGGCACAGAGGTCACGTTAGCCAGGGAACGAAATACAATGGACTTTTCTGAGGGTGGCTGGGCTGGGGGAGTTTCTGTTTTATTATTTTAACTCTTCCAGGCTACCTCCTAGGGTCAGATCACCTAATTTTATTGCAATAATGAAAGCACTCTATTATGAAAAAGGACAACACGTGATTATTTTTTTCTGAATCCAATCCAATGAATTGCTTTTAGTGGCCACTTTGAATGCTATTTTGACCACTTGACAGGTTTTATATGAAATACCTGATAATTTAAGAGCCTGTTACACCAGGAGAAAATCTTGCTCGCCCATGTGCCTGTTTCCTGCCCTGTTGTAAACTAAAAGAACTAAGAATACCCAAAGCCAAGATAAATTTGAAATATAATTCTCCAGTTATTTGAATCAAAAGGCAGTATTGATTACTTAATTACATAGAAATTATTCAGATGCTTAGTATTTACTATGGATTAATGATTGTCTCAGAGTAGTTAACGGCCCTTCTTGCTGCCATCAACAAAAGCTGTTTATTAATCCTTGGAAAATGGCTTGCATAACAATCATAACCTGCTGTTAAAAGTTTATAAATAGATAAAAGTGTCACATGGATTTATGAGTGCTGAGACTGGATGGGATCTGTGTGGCATTTCTAGCAAATGAATGCCATGTGCATGAGCTCATCTGATTGCTTGAATTATCACAAAATCCCAAGTTGCTCTTTTGGATTGGAAAATGACATGTAAGAAAGTGCCAAGTGGCTGGAGTCCTATTTACTGACTGGGAAATAATTACTTTGCTGCATAATAAAGAGGCACCTTCCTTCTAACAGCAGTGCTCTGCCCTTTTCATTGTATCATATGAAACAAGAGCAAGGGAGGCTGTGCTGTTTCATTCCTTAATTTTATTTTTAAGAGGAAAAAATACTTGCACATAGATACACACACAGAGTTGAGCCAGGTCCTCCCAAGAATAAGAATGGCTCCAGCAGGTGTAGAGGTCTTGCCAGACTAGGATCTGTACTATTCAGACCAAGGCCTTCGAAGGAGCCCTTTGCACCTGGGTCTCTCCATCCCACACTGGGCTGGGTAGAACACTGAGCATGGTGTGTGCTGCCAGTGAAAAGTGCTTTTAGAAAACATGTTCCTGCAAGAGCTGGGGAGGGCATGCAGACTCTGGGGGAAGGGGTGGTGGAGGGCAGGGATTTACAGCAGCACTGCATCCCCACATGTGGTAACTGTACCCCACCCCTGCGGTGGCACTCACATTGTCCCTCCTGCCTGGGAGCTCAGCTTCAAACCAGTGTGCAGAGGACCCTGCTCCTGTGGGCTTGCAGGATACCTGTCCCAGTCACCTGGACAGAAGTGTCAGTTCCTGTCCCCACAATAGCCATTGTGCCTGTAGCTAGCTGTCCTCAGCTTCATAACCCCACCAGATGAGCAGTAGCTGGTTATTGCATTTGAACTGTGAATGGGAGGAATTATATACACATGCCGTTGTCTGGAGAAGCAGGATAGGTCTGTGGGAGCATCCTGTTCCTATCAGGAATTTAGAGAAGTGGCTTCCTTGTATCCAGCCAGACTGCAGATACTGAGGTAAGAGGAAAGATGTGAAATTACTGTCTCCTTCAAAGAATCAGACAGGAGGGGACCTGAGAGCCCTTCTCAAATCACATCCTCCAAGCCTGTTAGCATTACTGCCTCTATTTTCTGTTTTTCTCAGTGTATCTGTCTTGATCAGGCAAAGACAAGCTTCAGCACAGCACTGGACCACAGAGGGTTGCCCATAGTTAGAAAAGAAGTGAGAAGGCCCCAGATCCTTGCCCCTTACCCCACACACCCATTCACTTCTCCTCCAGCACCGAGACTCGGGGGCTCACTGACCCCCCTGCAGCAGCAGCTGGCCAAGGGGCTGGCACGCAGGAGAGGAGAGGGCACAGGAGTAGGCTGTTGCTGCCACTCTGAGGTGTGGGACTTAAACGTGGAGCAAACACACTACTGAGGAGGTTGGCAGGCTGGGGGCTGCAGCCTGTAATTTTTCTTCACACTCTCGACACTCTGTGGGCTGCAGCCTCTCTACCTCTCTCCTCTCGTCCCATCTTGCTCCCACTGCCAAGCGCCGAGGGCATGCCCCTTCCACAGCCCACTCCGTGATTTTACCGTGGGCTGCACCACAGGAGTCATCAGACACTAAACAAGAGCAGAACTAAACTAACAATCCTCCCTCAAACTCTTTCCAAATCTGCTTTGCTGCGCTGTCACAACACATGGCCCGGTTTCAGGTGAGAGAGACGCGCCCTGGGCGCTTCATGCGCTTCAGTGCCCCGCCTCCCCAGGACCCCCAGCCTTTCCTTCCTTCCTTCCTTCCTTCGCCCCACCGGTGCCCGCAGCCGGCCGGGACCCCGTCCTGTGCTCAAAGGCTTTGCAGCGCTGAGGAACACCAGCCCGGCGAGCGGCCCCAGAAAGCGTCTGTGTCCAAGAGCTGAGAGTGGCGAATTTGCCTCCCCGGGCTTGTGCAGGGGCACGGAACAATGTCAGTGGCATTGGGCAAGCAAAGCCCCGTGCCGGCCGGGAAGGGCTGCGGGGGCGGAGGGGGAGCACATCCCCACCGCCCATCCCTCCTTCCCTCCCTCTCTCCGGGGGCTGTCCCCCCCGCACAGGCCCGGGGCTGTCCCCCCGCACAGGCCCAGGGCTGTCCCTCGCTCCCTCCCGGGGCTGTCCCCCCCGCACAGGCCCAGGGCTGTCCCCCCGCACAGGCCCAGGGCTGTCCCTCGCTCCCTCCCGGCGCTGTCCCCCCGCACAGGCCCGGGGCTGTTCCCCCGCACAGGCCCAGGGCTGTCCCTCGCTCCCTCCCGGGGCTGTCCCCCCGCACAGGCCCAGGGCTGTCCCCCCGCACAGGCCCGGGGCTGTCCCTCGCTCCCTGCCGGCGCTGTCCCCCCCGCACAGGCCCAGGCGGCGGCAGCTCCGCTGGGGACGCTGCTCTTATCGCGGCGGGCGGCGCCCTCTAGCGGGGCCGGGAAGGGAAAACCCGCCCCAAAGCGCGGCCGGCACCCCCGGCCCGGGGCCTCTCTGCTTCGGGAACAGCTCCTGATCCCCGTTTGGAGGATGTCGACAGACAGAAATTTAAACAAACGGCTAAAAGCCTGCATCAGCTCGGTGTCAAGCGTGCAGACAGAAGCGCCCTTGGAAGCCCCGCTCGCTGTGGGAGATGGGGCGGGCAAAGGGCTGGTGGATGGAGCAGGCGAGGAAAAACAGCAGCCAGGTACCAAAGAAAGGGTTTGGGAGGATCAAAACTGATTTTTAAATTAGTATTTTACTTAGGTATAGATCAGGTGGTAGAAATCTCTTTCTCATCATTTAGGTAATTAAACATCGTAGATGTTTTTATTGACAGATGCGGTGAACACCAGCCAAAAACAACAGTGTCCTGCCTCAGAGTTCTGCCCTTAAAGGTCTCCTCCAGTTTTTCACCCCATTGGCTTTTCATGGTCTCCATGAAAGACAGCGGAGGACGCACCTTCGTGCTCTTTCATTGAAGGAAACGCTCAGCTACAGGTGCAGGGAGGAGGATGCAGAACATCCCTCAGAATTTAAGTAACTCTTAAATTACTTATTTATTATCCAGTTTCATCAGCTGAATAGTAAGTTACTCGGCTGAAAAACCAGGTCTGATCAGGAGTCCCTTTTCTCTCTTTCCGAGCACGGAAGCGGCACTGGCGGCGTTCACTCCCGCGGGTGCTCGGGGCGCACTCTCCGCCCGGGCCGCCCTCACCAGGGCCGGGGAACTTCCGCTCGGCCCCGCGGCCCCGCCCCTTCCGGCGCGCGCGGACATGGCGGCCGTGCCCGAGGAGGAGGCCGGGCCCGGGCCGAGCCCCAAGCGGAGAGAGAAGCCCAAGAACAAGAACAAGAAGAAAGCGGAGCCAGGTGAGGGTGGGACGCGGGGCTGGCGGCTCGCCGGGAGGCCCTCGGGTCCCTCCGTGGGGCGCTGCGGAGGGTGGAGGCGGCCGGTGGGTGCTTGGGGCCGGCAGCGGTGGTGCCGTGTTGTGGTGTGCCCGCCCTCGAGGTGCTCGGCTTCCCCGCCTGTCTGTGCCTTGTTCCTGTGTAATATACTTACATAATCGTCTTTATAGACCTGATAACACCGCGTATCTCTGCTGCGGATTTTTTTTTTTTTTTTAATATAAATAGTTTAAAGCAGTAATTTTCCAAAGGTCAGAAAAGATGCAAACTGCACTCAACGGTATATTAAATCAATCTTCTTATAATAATAGCTTTTTGGATTTTTTTTTTAATCGCAGTTGATGAATCTGAACTTCTCACTGTGCCCGATGGATGGAAAGAGCCAGCCTTTACAAGAGAGGATAATCCCAAAGGGCTGCTGGAAGAAAGCAGTTTTGCAACATTGTTCCCGAAGTACAGAGAAGCGTACTTGAAAGAGTGCTGGCCGCTTGTCCAGAAAGCGTTGGGTGAACATGTATGAACTCTATATGAACTCTAAATAGTTGTGATACTGCACTTTACACTTTGGGACATAGAGGTCTTACTTAAGCTAATACAGATGGTGCAAGTTGTTTTTCTCATACTGTATTTGTAAATTTCTACTGTGCTTGCATTTTGAATTAACAGTGTCATTTTTTTGTCATCAGACTTAATGAAGAATTGTGTACCAGACGTGCAGTTCTTTGTAAATGCTGTCAGCAGAAAATATTTGCTGTAGCAAATATCTCTTCTTCCAGGCACTGACAGCTTTGTTGTGCTTGAGTTCAGGGAGATGGGAGAGGTGGTGCTTTGGGCCTTGAGACACATATTCAGTCTGAGTTTGTTTGTATGTGTGTGAATTTTCTTAATCTAAAAGTCACTTCAGAAATTTGGGAAAATAGATCTACATTCTGTTAGTTAACTGCTTGCTGCAAAGCTGAATTATGATATTGATCTGGTGTTTCATTTCAAATTCTGCAGTATGTGAACGCAGCGCTGGATCTAATTGAAGGAAGCATGACTGTCACTACCACTAAGAAGACTTTTGATCCATATGCAATCATTAGGGCTAGAGACTTAATAAAACTTCTGGCAAGAAGCGTTCCATTTGAGCAGGTCTGTAATAAATCGCGAAAGCTTTTATCCATCACAATGCTTATATTTTGTCTTAAATTCTATCATAATACTATACTTGAATTCTGTCATAATACTTATAAAATACTACGTTTAAAAATGCGAGAATTTCAAGGGAATCAAGTAAAATAAAATATATATTTAAAATTAATGTATCTGAAAGGAAAAGCAGAAGAATAAGCTGAAGTATTCTCTTGACTCTTATGAATGATACATTTGAATTCAGATGACATTGCCTGCATCTTTTTAGGCAGTTCGTATCCTTCAGGATGATGTGGCATGTGACATCATTAAGATAGGCTCTCTGGTGAGGAAGAGAGAGACTTTTATAAAAAGAAGAGCACGGCTTCTTGGACCAAAAGGATCTACTCTGAAGGTATTTCCTCTGAAGGTGTAGTAACCAGACAATACTGAGACCCAAATTTGTGTCAGGTTGTCATATTATACTAATTTATTTTCTTTTTTTGGTGTAGGCTCTGGAACTGTTAACAAATTGTTATATTATGGTGCAAGGCAACACTGTTTCAGCTCTTGGACCCTTTAGTGGGCTGAAAGAGGTAAGACCAGGTAGATGTAGCAAACACAAAAGTCTGTGCCCAGCTCCTGGGTGGGTGTTACACAAAATCTGGCAATCTCAGCAGTATCTCACTGACTTTTCAGCTGTGTGTTAGTAAGCTACATATACATGAATGTCCATAGTATTATCATCTTAGCTGCTGAATGTTAATATCTTTCTGTCTTGGAAGAAAAAGCATCTATATATCTGTATATTAAACACAGTTTAATAACTATATGGGAGAAGAATGCTTGTCAAAAACAAGTTCCTCGTGACACCATAAGATCCATGGTAACATGAAAATAATGTTTGTAGGGCCTATTAGAAGCATGACAATATTACTGGCATTTTTGAACTGCTGTTCCTTCCAGTTAACCCTGTGCTTTAGCTTTTTAAAGGCTGCAATCAATGATCTTGGAGGTCTTCTCCAACCTTAATGTTTCTGTAATTTTAAGGCTTACTACTTTGGGGTGGCAGAGGCGGGGAAAGGAAGTACGATATTTTATAGCTGCTATTTTAATTGATTAGCATGTGACATACTTGCTGAGTTTTCTGTTCTTTCTCTTTTGTATATTCAATACAGGTTAGAAAAGTTGTTCTGGACACAATGAAGAATATACATCCCATATATAATATCAAGGTTAGCTGCATCTTTGTTTACAAAAAAATAATATTTCTTCCCAGAGGGTTGTATGTTAATAACTTACATGTTTCTGTGTGGTAATCTACTTTTGAGAATTTCTATAGTTTGCTGCTTTATAAAAAACACTGACTTTGATATCCTCCATTTTACTAGGATACGTTGCTATAATACCATTATGGCAGTATCTGCAAAATCAAAGGAAAAGCGTGTATAAACTTTCTCCTTTGATTGTTGGCTTGATACTTGCTCACTTAAAGTGAAGCACCTTCTCCAGTGCACTCTGTCCCTGTTTTGAGACATCTTTCTGGTTCTGCTGTTCATAATTAAGCCTCTCTGCTCTTACTGAAGTGAGATGTGGAAGGTTTGGATGTAGCATAGTCCCTGTAAGAAAGTCTAGTGAAACTCCTGTTTTGGATCTCTTGGCTTCTACTGTAATACTCTTTTTTTTAATAACTTCTTTGTGACATTCTGAAACTACTGAAGACTTTGATGATCAAAAGGGAATTAGCAAAAGATCCTGAACTGAGGACGCAAAGTTGGGAAAGATTTTTGCCTAAATTCAAGCGGAAGAACTTGAAAAAACGCAAGGAGCCCAAGAAGAAAAATACTAAGAAGGAGTACACACCGTTCCCACCTCCTCAGCCAGAAAGCCAGGTCAGTTGAAACTTTATTTGGTTTTGCAGGAATGTAGCACACCTGAAATTGGGTTCTTAAAAAGAGATGGGGAGGCTTTTTCTGTCATGTTCTGATTCCCTGACATCTGGCTTATAATGCATAATTAACTAAGGCTTCTTGCTACTTGCCTTACTCAGATTGATAAAGAATTGGCAAGTGGTGAATACTTCTTGAAAGAAAGACAGAAGAAGCGCAAGCGAATGGAAGAGATAAAGGTAAAGTTATACTAATCCTGGGTCCAGTTAAAAAGCATTTGATTGCTGCTTTGGAATCTGGTGGTTTTTTTATTGTTGGGTTTTTTTGTTTTGTTTTTTTTTTTGTCCTTTTGGCCTGCTCTACTGCTACTTGACCTTTTTATTGGTAATTTCAGGCAAAGCAAGCAGATGCAGTCAAGAGAAGACAAGAAGAAAGAAATAAAGCTTTTATTCCACCAAAGGAAAAGCCAGTTGTGAAAACAAAGAAAGGTAACCATTTTTTTCCTGTTTTAAAACATTTTGTTGTCAATTTCTAGGCTGAGTGATTTTGCAAATACAGCCTAGGAAAAAGAAAGGTCAAAAAGAATCCTGGTGGTAAGATCCATGCCTAGATTTTCCAGGGACAGTAGAAAGATCATCTAGCCAATAAGTTCTATACCTATAAAATGGCAATTCTCCGTTCAAGAGTCCATCTCAATTGCTTGTTCTAGCTTCATCAGTTTTTGCCTTTCAGTTTTACAGTGAGGCTGCCATGACTTCTACATTCAAGTAAACAGAAAGCAATACTTACTTGAAAAACTTATATCACAACTTGAGTACATGATACAGTAAATGTCTGTTCTAAAGGCTAAAATAAAACGACACTATGTGTAGAGTAAGAGCTTATGTTCTCAAATGATTTATTTTTTTAATGCACTGGGGAAACAAGTCTTTAGTTCTCACTGATTATGCTTCATAGTCATAGTATTAGATATACTATTAGCTATACTATCTACATATTATTACACCATATATTACACAATCTTATGGACTTGAAAGTTTGTATTTCTTGAAAAGCATGTGTTTTGTAGCATTAATACAGTACTTTTTTTTTGTTGTGATGGCAGTAAATTTCCAGTGATCTGGAAACTATTGTCCTTTGCACTGTGTCTTAAATATGGTGCTTTTCTAGCTGCTGTGTGTTTTGAGCTGAAATCCTTCAGTCTTTCAGGAACAGATGACAGGAGTAGTTTGTATGGTACCCACCATTAGATTTAGAAATCAACTGTGTGAGAGGGGAAAGTTAGATCCAAACTCATGGCTTGTGCTCAAAAGAGAAAATACCATCACCTGTGTGAACATAAGAGTAGGTTATTCACATTGCTCAGCACTATGTGTTTAACTTCAGCATTCTGGCACTCCCTGTAGAAGTTTTTAATAAAGGTTTTCATGCAGGGGTCAAAGATCTACATCATATTCCCCCAAGCCACCCTTCCTCATCCTTTGTCTGACAGTGGCCATTAATGGATAGCCATGGAGAGAGTATAAGGATGGGATAGGCATGTTTGGGATCTTAGCACTTCAGTTATTTGCAGAGAGACAAAATGCCATAAAAGCTCCTCTGTATGTACGCCCTCAGCAGTTTCTTTCTTTCCTTATGCAAGATCAGTCAAGCCTGTGCCTAAGACAGTGTGTATGTACTGCTTTCAGAGGAGTACATCTGTGTTCTGAGGAGTGGATGATAAAATAGTTTGTATGTTTGTAGGGTTTGGCATCTGTGTTCAAATGTAGTTATATGGGATTTTTGTATATAATTGTTCTTCAAATTCTGCTGAATAGGATGTGTAGATAATACTAGTTTCAACAAAAATTATTACTAGAATAATCTATAAAATCATTAATGAACATGAGTCCTAACCAATGTCACAGGATGCAGTTTCACTGTGTTTATATATAAAGTCTTCCTGTAGACTGTTAACATTTTTCAGAAGTAAAATTCATGTCTGTTACCTTTGTATTTCGTACTGTGTAGCCTCCACTGAGAAAAAGATTGATATTGAAGCCATCAAAGAAAAGGTAAAGAATGCGAAGAAGAAGAAATTAGGAGCACTCCCTGAGGAAGAAGTGAAGTTAAAAATGGCAGCAGATGAAAAGAAAAAAAAGAAAAAGAAGTAATTCACCAGCCAAGATGTTTACTTGTCACCTCTGATAATGAGCATTTTTACACTCGGAAGATGGGAGATTTTTTGCTGTCAATATAATGTGGACAAGAAAAGACTAAGTATAAAGATCATCCTCTTTTCCTAAGAACATTTAATTAATGGATATACACTAGGTGTACAGACTTGGCATGGTTCGTGAAGAAAATCTGTGCTCCCGTGTTGTTTGAGAAAGTAAGAGAATGTATTTCGATAATACCCATCTGTGTAAAGGAAAGATTTCACAATAGAAACATTGAGGAGTTTGATGTGGAGTGTTAAACATTCGGGTCAGAAAACTCTGGGAAGGTGAAAGCTTAAGGTAATGGTGTGGTGATAACTTTTGCTAAACAGGCAAGATTTGTTACTATATTATGCTTTTATTTTTGTAAAAGCTGATTATTTTTGTGTGTCTTGTCTCAATGTTAATAAACTATTTTAATACAATGTTCTTAAGTCCTCAGTTAATGTACTGCACAACCTCAATTGTGTTGTCCAGGAAACAAACTCACAGTTTCAACTGAAAATCAGACAAACCATAACCTTCACTGCATACCATTAATAAACATTTATTAGCATTATCCTGATGCATTTTTACACAGAACATGGTACAAAGTGGATTGTGCTGCAGGGAAAGCAAAAAGTTGTGTTATTTACCTTTAAATATATTCTTAGTTTATTTTCTTGCAAGAATGTCTTAAAAAATTGAGCTCCTTTTTATTTTTTATTGAGATACTTCCCCTATTTTAAAGGAAGTTTACAGGTTTTTCAGTTTCTTGGAACTGTGAACTGTGATGAAATGAAGTGCACCAGCAGAGCAGCTGTTGCTTATTTCATACATCTAAGATTACAGAAATAAATGTAATGAGGAGGAGATAGAGCCACACTAACTTCATGACTCTGAGTGCTTTTGCTGAGTTTTGGAATTTTGATCATTGCACATGCAGTGGATGTGATTATCTTAGAAGGATGCATCTCAATGCCTTTTAGGTTAGTGACCTTTTACCTGTAACTAGGTGAAAACAGAGCTTTTTTTTTTTTTTTTTTTTTTTTTTTTTTTTTTTTTTTTTTTTTTTTTTTTGTCCCCACACAAATAAATAATTGAGAATGTATTTGATTAGAGAGCCAGTATGTGTGCATTGGGACATAGCTATGGTCCTTGCCCTCTAAGCAAGTGGACCTTTCAATTATGTGAGCAGTTCTTGGCATTTAATTGTTAAGGAAAAAATACTCCCTATTTTCTTAGGGACTGCATTGTTCATTAATGGCAGTTTCTTTTGGAATCTGTCAGGAAAATACTATTTAAGCATCTTTCACTGAGAACACAATGTGTAAGTCACAAGCCACCCATCTCAGAAACTGTAGTGATTTGATGGGTTCAGTGATACCAGCACTACAAAAAGCTTTTTAGAAACACCACTGGTGTTTGGCAGTTGACAGAGTAAAGGGGAGATCAAAGTTCAGGGCTTGGTGGGTAGTTCAGACCTAGACCTCTCACGCAGTGAAAGGACTAATTTCAACAGGAGACAATGCAATATTTAAGTTTACATCCCTGCTCTCACAAATGTGCTTCAGCAAAAGTGCAGAGCGAGGACCCATTAAGGAGGAGTTTGACAAGCCAGGGAACAAGCATGAGTGTATTAGGGGAGGGAGAGTCCTTGGTTCTGATCTGAACTGCATCAGCCTCTTTCATGACAGAGGAGTGGCACACATTCCCCTGCCTATTTAAAAAGTTGAAAACAAGTGTAATGCTGTTTGTGTCACACTGGTCTTTTAGATGGGCATATCATTTCAGGAATCTGGCTGCAAAAGTATCCTAAACTAAGGGAGTTTTCAGCTGCATCAGCTGACTTCTTGGTTGCCTGAGTTGCAGTGCAGGAAAATGTAGCTCATCCTGGGGCAGCCTGGCTTTATGTTCACTTCCATCAAAGTGTGGTTCTTTAAAATTAGGACCCCCAGCTGAGTCATTTATGTAGCTTTTACATGACATCTTTCTCTCCAGTAAAATTTTTAGTACACTTCAGGAAATCTTGTCCTATTGTTCTGGGGTGGAAAAGTATGATATGTTTAGTATTTCTTGGTTGTTACTGTTGACAGGTTTCAAGGATTGTTGGTAGGATATGAATTACTTAAACTGGACAATCAAGAAAGTTTATTCATATTCCTGTAGGCAAGCCAAAGGATTTGTCTGCCCAAGAGTCCATATCTGAATGGAAAGGGGCTGCATGGTGTCACTTGCTGGTTGCCTTGTGCCTCTGTTTTCTGACAGAGTATGGCAGTTGTGTAAAACATAAATAGTAGAAAATAAAGTGGGCTTGGAAGAGTGAAAGGTTTTTTTTGTGATTTCAGAACAGCTTGAACTACTGCAAATTATGTTCTTTAACTGATTTTAGAGTTTACAGACTTGCAAAAATGTACCTGAAGTCTATTTCCATATCAGTGTTTTGCATTTATCGTATGGAATTCATGGGAATATGCCATGTGGACAATTCAAAATGGTTTGATCAACCAGAGCTAAATACCTGGATTTTTGGATATCCTTAAAATAACAAAGTTGCTTTTTTCCTCTTGACTTCTTGGTTTTCAAGCTTTTGTTTGTTTGTTTGTTTGTTTGAAAGATGCCACATTGTAAAGTTTGGGGGTTTAATCTCCCTAAGCCCACAGTTTTTTAAGGAGGGTCTTTCTTAGGATTTCGTAAGAGCTGCTTAAGTATATAGTTAAATGAAAGTGTTAACATTTTGAACTTTAAGGTCTCTGTGTTGCTTCTGTTTCTTCTGCTGGAGACCATTCATTAATTAAACTAAGCAGGGGAGAATTCCTGCTGATCTCATTTTAAGCTCTCTGGACACAACAGTGTATCTGGTTCACTTCCCTGCATCCCTCTTTTCCAGCAGAAGAATATTACCCACATGGGGGGCAGAGACAGTGCTGGGCAGTCTGTTGTGGAGCCCTGAGCAGCAGAGTGCCCACACATTAAGTCCTGCTGCCCACGTGCCACTTGCCAGAGAATTTTGAGATGGGGCTTTGCAGTACATGGAGCTTGAGGCTTGGGTTTCACACAAGAGTGTCTGTGAGTGTGCTGTCTTGGCTATGGAGGCTCCAGGAATCAACAAAGAAAGATGTATAAAGATATATCAAGCATGAAATTCATAATTTTGTCCCCAGCTATATTTACATTTTGAAAAACGATTTATTCAAGGAATGCTGCAATATTGAAATGATTCTAGTACAAGCAGTACTAGCAGATAACTATCTAGAAGTGTAATACGAGAAATGTTGGGCCCCAGTTCCAGCATTTTCAGTTAAAATCCATGCCAGTAGTAAGAGCAGGAGTTAGGGTCAGGAGTAGGCATGCAGAAACACTGACAGGTATTGTGGTATTACCACAGAAAAGAAAGGGTGAGGGGAACCTCACAGCTTCCTCTGCAGCAATGTGTGCAGAGGGACACGGTGCAGAAGCTTCTAAAAGTATAGGCAGGGACTGCTGTGGTTTGTGCTGTGAGTGTGCAGCTCTGCTGCTTCCAGACTCTGCTTGAGCTGAGTGTGGTTGGTCAAGGACAAACCAAGCTGAACAAAGCAGCTGTCCCTGCAGCCTCCTGCCTGCTCCAGATGTGCAGGTTCTAGGAGATTTGTTCTTTGGCAGGTGTTGAACCAAAGTTGTAACTATGGGCACAGTGTGATTTTATTTGGAGTTCTATCTTTCCCAGCATTGTTTCTAGTGTTGTTCAAGTTGGAGATGAATCTGGGGTTATTTTGTGCACCAGCAGTTAAGCTTTAGCTCATGTTGCAAATTCATGATTTTCATACACAGGAAGCAGGAAATAACAATTTATTGTTTGAAACAGCAGTAAAACACCTATTCTCAAAAAAAAACCCAAACAAACAAAAAAAAAACACAACAGGAAAAATTGCAGTGATACATAACCATGTAAACACAGGTGAAACTGTTTAGGCACAGATGCCATGAGTTTAAAAACAAATTCTAAGCAAAGTGAAGTACCAATGACAAGTGCTCTGTGAGACTGGGAAGTGCTGCCACAGGATGCAAATGCCAGAGCTCACATGGATCAAAATAATCTTTAAAAATAATTAAATTATACAGGCCACTCTGCATCTTGTTGTAGGAGTGACCAAGGTAAGAGTGCAATAGAATGAGACAGGTGCATGCTCTGCCTGTGCCTTGGCTGTGGGCTGGGGCCTGGCTCCTGGGCTGGACACTGTCCAGCCCTTCCTGAAGTGTGTTGGGCAGTTGCCTGCACCTTAGTGTGCTGCCTGGACAATGTGCTCCTGTACCCACCTGATCAGAGGCACACTACTCTACTTTAAAAATATTTTAACTTTTAAAACAATTTTAACATCTAAATTAATTTTAACTTTTAACTGGTTCTGAGCAATGAAAAAGCTGTTTATCAGTGCTTGTAACTACAACCTGCAAAATCACCTGTGGATGCAAACAATGTAGAGACAATGTTTGTGTTGCCTGCAACTTATGTGAATGAAGAGCTGAGTTAAGCCAAGTGCTCTTGTGGTCTTCTATATGTGTGTTACCCACTGGCAGGTACTACAGACCAATATTTTGGTAAGAGCCAGGTGGCCACAAATGTCAGTATAAGGAGTAGTAATCTTAAAACAATAATGGAGATGCAGAACGCATCACATGGAGGTCTGTCCCACTCTGGATGCCACTTGGAGTCCTCTGTAAAAAACAACAATTCACTTGTTTTCAAGTATAACTGCAAAACTGGCAACGAAAGGAAGCAGTGTTTCCAGTGGTACTTACCAATGACTTTGTCACGCTCTGCATTTTCTGGAGAGAGAAAAAAAGTAAACATAAGCACACTTATAATTTTGAAACAATTTGACTCTAACCAAAATGGAATGAAATGTGACCACGACAATGGGCTTATAAATACAGCTGATGTGTTTCTTCTCAGGAAGAAGCAAAGACCTGCTGACTCTGGGAGAGCCCTGCAGTGACTCTCGGGACTCTGCTTAGGAGTGGTTTATCACATTTTTTTGACGTCTACCGCCAGTGGCTGGTGTAGAGAGGACTCCTCCCATGGGTGTGCTTCCCAAAATCACTTTGACTTTTGCCCTGTGCCCTGTGTTTTGAGAGCCTGCAACAAACATTAAACAGTCCTGTGAATCCAGCACTCCCTTACATTCCTTAGGTACTGGTGTTTTAACAGCATATTCCCACTCCTTTAGTTCATTAATGGTCGAGTGCTGGGAAAAAGTGTGACCATACCCTCAGCTTCCCACAGGCCAATGGCCACAGCACAGTGCCTTGTCTCTATGGAAATTTCAGGTCTCCTTCCCTCTTGACTCCATGAAGCCATTACAAAGCCAAGTGCAGGCATATCAGGAAGGCTGCCCAGACTTGGGTTGAGCACTGCATCTCCAGGAAGGCTCTTGCATGTCAGCCTTGTTCTCTCCCAGTGCTTAGGGGAAAGCAGATGGCCTGGCTGATGTTCATTGGAGTGAGTAGCTTTGGCAGTGCCATGGCTGCTCTCCCCACCTGCAGTGGCATGGCTGGGGCAAAGCTCGCTTGGACCTGCACCAGCTCAAGCCACAGCTCACATATCAGGCAATAACCAGAAGTCCCCAGGAGAGAACAGGTATCCCATTCTCTGCTTTCTGTTTCTGCAAGCAGTAACTTCTGGCAGTGGTAATAACACTTTAAATTGCAGCCACCATATCTCTTGTAATACACCCTCCAGCACCTGAAGAGCAGACCCCATCCCATCACTCCCTAGGGTAGAAAACAGACTCCTTCTGCCCTCCTCCCCTCACTTTGTGCATCACTATCCACTTGGCATCTGACTGCAGTTTTCCAGCCTGTATTTAGGAACAGGAGAGTGCTGTGCCTGCTTCCTGCTGGTATCTTTTGTGTGCTCTTTCCATTTCCACATGTGCTTGGGGAGGATGTCTGGTTGTCTTCTACTTACTACACAGCAGGTTGACACACTCCTCACCACCACACGCGCTGCATGCAGCTCCCGTCTTGTATGGCTGCACTGGGTAATTCCCACTGCGAAGGAAAATAACACTGCTCTCAAACAGCCCTTGGGAAAACATTCATACCCACTGCTAAACAGGTTTTAACCTGAGTTTTGCTTCACTTGTGTTGATAGAGTGATGGTTTTCTCAAGAGTCCTGTCTGAGTGCCCTGTGCCCGAGACACACAGTGAAACAGAAAAGATTAAGTGTAATGGGACACCCTGTTGTTTAGAAACCTGGAAACAGCAGTATTGCAAACCTGGGAATTAAAGCTGTCTCAGAGTTGGGTCATTTGTGTGCAGGGAGACTCTGGACTCCCATAGCTGGCTATGGCTATGGAAACAAGAGCAGGTTCAATTACTGTGTGTATATGTGTATTCAGCCTTGAAGAGGAATGCTCTGGTGTTGGAGAATCTCTTATAGGTGATTCATCCATTTGTTGGTTAATATTTTAGGAGCGATGCAGGTCCCTCTCCTGCTCCCTCCCTCTGCCAGTGGTGTGAGTGGGACCAACGACCTCTGCCCAGGCTGATAATGCACCAAACATAGCTGAGTGCTTTGCTCAAAGCATGGCCAAAGCAAAACTTACAGCATGCCTCAAACTGCCCATGAGTACAGAGAGGGACTTTGTAAGCATGAAATCTCAGCAGTGAGATGAAACTTCTTGGTAAAACCTCACTACTTTCAGCAAGGTGAGGCTTTCATTGCTTGGTCTAAGCTGAAGAGTACATTCACTTGAGGAAACTATATATGCATCTTGCCTGGGGTCTTGGTAGAGCTGAAACAAAGCAATGAAGCTGCTACTTCTCAAAATCAACAGCTGGATGTGACATTACTCCACTTGTTAGCATGCAACTGACCATTTGTGGTGTCCTCACCCAGCAGGGAAGGGCACAGCTTTAAAGCCCTCTCCAGAGCCCCTTGCCTCTCCAGAGAGACCCCTGCTTGCTTTGCTGGATGCTGGTGAAGGCACCACTCCTCTTCCCCATGCCAACATAGGGCAAGAAATCCAGTGGGGTTTTGGCCTTTTGCACATTTGCATGTGGGACTTCTGAGGAGAGCAGCAGCTGTGTCATTTCAAGGTATCTAGTCAGGGGTACATATTCTTCCACGGATGAGGCATGGGCAAAAGGAATGACAAATTTGCTTGAGTTCAAGTGCTGCCTGACCTTGGCCCAACATGGTGTGCATGTAAAGCTTTTAAAGTTGCATTTGTACCGTGGTGGTATTTATTAGCTGGAGAAGAGAAAAATACATCCATCCTAGCTGGATATCCTACTGACTATGCATATGAAGGACCTCTGGATCAAATTTGTATTGAGCAGCCGCAGCCTCCTAAGCAGCTCTCAGCTGCTAAGACTGCAGGCTGCCAGCACTGCACACTTCAATGCTTATCCATGCCATTGACTTAGGGGCTTAATTCTTCAGGCATGCATGGGAATATTTTCAGACTTCCTGTTTGCACTCTGTCAACTGTCTGGGGCCATCTTGGCAATCAGGAGGAAGGGATTCACTTTCAGATGATCATTTCAGTATTTTCATGTCAACATCTTATATTTAATCCCCAGTCCCACTACTTTCTGTCTCCAATATATAGCCCTCACCTAGAAAAAAAAAAAACAACAAAAAAACAAAAAAACAAACCAACCCAAAAAACGCTGGACAAAGGTGTACCTCTTTCTCTACTTTGGAGACTATTTCCTCCCACAAAACACCAGACTCAATGGACTGATCTAATAAACTTGCATGTTGTGGAAGGGAAGGGGGAGGACGCAAACCCTGTGAAATATTCATAACAAAAACCCTTACGGCGGCCCATAGTTGCAGACGAAGTGTGCTGCGTTGCGTATGGAGATGTATTTCACCTTGGGACAGTAGTGGACTGCACAACCGACCTTGTAGCTTGTAGCCCAAACTACCTGAAAGACAGATGGATACACTGGTGACAAAGGCTTTGATTCAGCACCTGAAGAGTTAGGAGAAGACCTGCTCTCCTCAGTTTTATCACATTCAATGGGATGAGGAGGACTCCTTTGGCAGGCTTCACAAGGAAAAGTAGCAGTAATGATCTCAAAATCATAGTTTGTTCTGAAGAAAGATTGATTATTTTACCCAATTCACTATATATTTGTTAAAACTATGCAGAAAGAAGACACAACTGGCTGTAACACATTTTCCTTTCTTGCAAAGGAGAAACGTGAAGTTCATCTCCTTTGTTTCAACCTAATCAATTAGCTTTCTGTCTTTCCTGCTGCTGGAGCTGAGTTCACACCTGTGCAGAAAAGGCTGCATGATCTGCTACAGCTCATATGAGGGCTGGCTGCCCCTTTACTAAATCCCATGGGGACATAAAGCAAATTGCCAGAAGGCACCGGTGCTTTGGGAGGAGGATTGTGTCTAGGCTGCAGTCCTGCCTTTTAATATCATGGCCGTGACTAAGATAATCTAGAGACAAGGCCATTACTTCCCATACTGATCCTCTCTACCAGAAGCTTTTCTGTGGGACCCAGCATCCTATCAGAGTGTAGACAAATTCTGCAGTCCTGAAAAAGTAAGTCCCATGACAGCAGCAGAGGGGAGACAAGGGCACAGCAATATTGCAGATAAAACAGCAGCAATGACTGACTACATGAGCAATATGGAAGGATCCTGGCAACCTAGAACATAAATACATTTGTGCTTCCACTGACTTAAAGGGGAGGTCTAGCCATTTCTGTTTATGCCTGTTTGGTACCAGCTCTGGGACGAGGGGACAATCCTCAGGCTCCTGAGGGTCTTCTCAGTGCAGTGGCAGAGCAGAGGCTGCTCCTGGCACCAGCCATAGATAACTTAATTCCTGAGGACTGTGAAGAACTGAATGAAAGGACCTTCCCAATCCCAGGAGGCCACTGACTGAGCAGTGATTTGTGGTAACTGCAGTAATTGTGCCCAGGGAAAATTCTCTTCTCCACAGCTGGGAAGAAGAGGAATGAGGAGTTCTCTGGCAGTAATACCTCCTGAGGCTGTCAGATATACATCTTCTAGCTACAGTCACTATCACTGCTAACTCCAAGTGAGAATAACCTTATTTTTTTATTCTACCCCCATGAAACTGCATGGACCGCTCCTCTACAAACACCATGGCCAACAGCACTGTGCTTCAGTGCCAGGTAAGGTGCACTTCTGTGCAGTTTCCAGGTGCTGACTCTTGCAATGTCCTTGAGAGCAAGCTCAAAGAGCAGCACAGCCATGTCTCACAGCTCCTGCATCCAAGTATCTTCTCTGCACACAAGTTCAGAAAGCCCACCAGCTTTACCTCATCTACTCATGTCCTAAATGCACATGTGTATCCCTGCAAAAATATTAAATAGCCTCAGGTCACAGTTGAACCCTAGAGCTGCTGTTGCAAGCTGTCCTGCTTTCCTATAGCTATGGGTAGTGATAGCAGGGTTTCATGGCAGTCTTTTTCCTCACTTTACCCACTTCCTTTGAGAATAGCAGTTGGACAAAGTGCACGCATGATGTTTGCAGAACTGCAGATACCTCTTTTTATGATGGTACTTCTCCAGCCTTTGGCATCTGAAGTCTGCCTGACAGAACTGAGACCTCATTCCACTCATGCACTGCAGCTCACAGCCACTGCCATTGCCTGTTTTTTGCCACTGCTTGGCTAATCTGACTGCTTGATGGCTACACTACTTTCTTCCAAAAAAACCCCAAACCACCACATTTAAAGTAATAATACAGTGACTCTTTTCCTCCCATAAATGGGAACATAAGAACATCTTGTGCACACAGACATATGGTAAGACTACAGAACCTGGAAAAGTTCACTGAATATTCAACAGAAATGTAGAGGTTTTGTATCAAAATGGCAAAACTGGTTCATGGTTTAGATGGAGAAATGCAATGCCTACCTGCGTATAGTGGCCACATACTGCACTGCACCTATTGGTGTCATAAGTGTAGGCTTGGACCTCGCTGTACCAAGAGGCTAAGGCTCCTTTCACGGTAAAGGCAGAAATTGAGCCAGTCCAGATGTTTTCTCCAGCAGAATCAAATCTGGGGTGAGTCTTCCCTCGCTGTTTGAGGTATATATTATGTCGAAATACGCATCTCTTTGCCCAACCTTTTGCAGTCTTTGCCAAATCTGGATCCCAAGTCTGTAAAATAAAGACAATTAAAAATCACTTTGTTATACTGGCAGTGCAGTAATTCAGAGCAGCTCTCAGGAAAAGCTGGGTCTCAACAGTGCAGATGCTTTTGGTTCATTAATTTTTTACTTCTGTTGAGACTTACAGAGCTACATGGTAGATCAGCTTGCAGGTTTGTTTCTGATACGAACTTAAATTGCTGATGAAGCTTGAGGAAATTTTTGGGGTGGTGTATGATCTTGGCTGACTGGCTCGTTGGACACCAAGAGCTGTGTATCAGACAAATACAGTGTTTGTGGCACAATGAGCATTTCAAGGCTGTGCTGACCATGATAGAACATTAATGTAACTTAAACTGAATTTACATGGAATCTGGAAAATGAGGGTTATACTTACCATATCAATAATGCAAAAGTCTTGTGTAGCCTTGTATTTGCTTAAGGCCATGGCTTGCAGGTCAGTTCACAAGCACACTGGGATTTTGGGGACAGTTTGAACTCAACCCTTTGGTGAGCAACATTGTGTTTGGTGGCTTGAAACATTAGTGCTGAATTCATACTTGTGGAATGACTCATTCACTTGCTATTCCATTTTAGAGGAAGTGCCTATTTAAGCAATTGAGTTATGTAAATGTCTTTTGTTTGCATTGGAGGTAGTGTCTGCTCTTGCTAGGTTTTCTTGTGCACACACCTTGATTGAGTGATTACAGCATTGGACCTCCTGCAAGATACAGTACCACAAGTGTATGCTTGTAGTCCTAGTTATACTTTGTGTTACGTAAATTAAGTTGCCCAGCATTGAACTATTTTGTACTGAAGTTTTTTTTTTAAAATAAACTTCTTATTTGACTTCTTCTGAATTAATTAAAATAGCTTACTTGCTTTTGCAAATGATGGAAACTCTAAGGAAATTGTTTTGAATGCATCAGAAATGATGAAGGAAAAGTTGTATTTTACCTTTTTGTAGATTTTTGTAGGTAGGTTATTAGATTTTTGTCTACGTTTAACCTAAGTAAGCTTTTTTGGTACCATAGCTAAATCTGAAACAATGTGTATTGTTTATGCTACCAATTAGTAATTAAAAATCACAAGATCATGCCAAAATGCATCTACAGAGATTTGAAAATATTTTTTAACCTTTGCCTTCCATTTCTTCCTTTGCCTAATGTTTGTGGAGGGTGTATGTTCCCACTGTGGTGGGGTGGAGGCTGGCCAGGTGCCCACCAAAGCCACTTCTCAGCTGGGAAGGGGAGAGAAAATGCCACCAAAGGCTTGTGGACTGCGAAAGACAGGGAGAGATGATTAATCGGTTACTGTCATGGGAAAAACAGATTCAGCTTGGGGAAATTAATTGTATTTATTACAATTTGAAATACCTTCCTCCCCCTTCTGTCTTCTTCCAGGACATAACTTCAGTCCTGATTTTCCACTTCCTCCTCCCACCCAGCAGCACACAGGGACACGAATTGGGGGTTACGCTCTGTTCATCAAACACTGTCTCTCCTGCTCCCTTCTCCTCAGGGGGAGGACTCCTCACACGCTTCTCCTGCTCCAGTGTGGGGTACCTCCCCCAGGAGACAGTCCTTCACAAACTTCTCTTCCTTCCCACAGGCTGCAGCTGTTCACACACGGCTCCAGCATGTCCCTCCCTCAGGGTGCAGTCCTTCAGGAACACCCTGCTGCAGAGTGGGTCCTCCATGGGGTCACCTGTTCTGTCAGCAAACCTGCTCAGTGTGGGCTCCTCTCTCCGTGGGGCCACACGTCCTGCCAGGGCCCTGCTCCAGCACAGGTTTCCCACAGGGTCACAGCCCCCTTCAGGCCTCCACCTGCTCCACTGTGGGGTCCTCCAGAGGCTGCAGTTGGATCTCTGCTCCTCCATGGAGCTCCACCACAGACTGGAGGGTCCCATCCTGCCTCACAATGGGCTGCACCACGGGCTGCAGGGAAATCTCTGCTCCAGGGCCTGGAGTGTCTCCTGCCCCTCCTTCTGCCCTGCCCTTGGTGTCTGCAGGGCTGCTCCTTTCACGTGTTCTTAGTCTTCTCTGGCTGCAATTGCTTGTGCACAACCTTTCCTCTTCTTGAATGTATTATCCTAGAGGCACTACCACTGTGGCTGACGGACTTGGCCTTGGCCAGCAGCAGAGAAATGGCCCTGTGGGACATGCAGGAAGCTTCTGGCAGCTTCTCACAGAAACCAGCCCTGTATGTCCCCTCTGCTTCCAAAACCTGTCCACGCAAAACAAATACACCCACAAAACTAGAACATAAATAATTTAGATAGGAACTCAGCATATCAAATATTAAATTTGGAGTCTTATTTCAAGTGAGCAGTAGGTATTTCCTTAGATACTTTTAAAGACAATGGATACAATTTAGCATTATACAGAACTTATCTTCCAGTCCTGGAAGATAACTCTGCCAGTTAAGACAGAAGCTTCATTTTACATCTTGTCAAGGCCCTGTGATGATGATGAAAAATATACGACAGTGGGGGATGCACCTTAGTGCTTCATGGTCTCTTTTCCCCCCCCATTCTGCTTTTTAAGAGTCCATGCACCTCCTCTCCTTCATCCTATAGTAGTAATAGGTTTAAAGTTCGATAAAGGTATGCATAATACTAAGTTTAAAGTTGCACAGTAAATTTAAATACGCTTTCCATTTTATGTGAAAGCTTAAACTGGCTGACAGATGAAAAGTGGTGTACAGAAATGTTCACAATGATCTTTAGCTGAACTGCAGTTACACTCCTTATCTGCTTTTAATACTGCACTTAAAAATCAAGATTGGACTAAATGGCATGGGAACAAAATGAACAGGACAGGAAGATTTGCTTACAGATATCACTGCTGTTTAAGGAAACAATACTTACATTTTCCCCCCTCATGAACTGCTTCTCAGTTTCCATTTTATAAAAAGTTGCTTGCTGACTTAAGGAGGAAAACTTTAATGTATAATATGTGAAAAGTGATGGAAGGCAGCACTAATTCAAAGAAGACTCTTGTGAAGCCCTGATGAAACTGGTGAGACTCTGCTCTTTTTAAGGAGCCTTAGAACAGAACTACACAGTGCTTTGGGTGGCTGAGAAAGGGCTCACAGTTGTCAGGTAAAAAAAAATTAGATCAATGTTCTCATTTTATAATACATGTTTTACAAATATCAATGGTTGAGCTTTGTTTCTTGCAATTCAAGGAGTTTCAATTTTGCATTTTCTTTTAAAAACTCCTTTTCCAAAATATGGGAATGCCCTTAATTCAATCTTAATTTTTTACATACCTAGGTGGACAGTTACCTCCAGCAAAAAAGAAGTTCCCTGTGAAATAAAAGCACCATTTTTTTTCTGCCTTTTTTGAGTGCTAAAGACCATCAAAATACCATTTTCAATTCCAATGTTTTTACTTTTGTAACAGATTTTATCATGTATTACATTGCTCTCTCCACATTAAATAGTTCTTGGGAAATGTCATATTAAGATTAGGGGCTTTGCAGTGTTTTGAAAGAAACTTACCATGATTCAGTTTCCATTTTAGATGCAATGTATTTGTCCATTTCTTATACTTCCTTTTTTTTTTTTCAGATTTTAGTTATTTTTTTAAATGAAGAAATTAAGCACAATTTAAAAATATGAATATTGCACTTTTAAAACATCCTAACAATATTTTATTTTCTACACTGCCAGTACAGCAATGTAGAAAATAAAGAGTCCAAAGCAACGTGTTCTGGAAGTCAGGATGCACAGCTGAGGAGAGGTGATACAAAAGACTCATCTAGAAGAGAAACTAAGTAAGTTTCCTGTCATGTTTGCAATTCAAGTTTGATTACTGTGCAGTTACCCCTCCGAAATGGGGAACTTGTCTTTTAGTGCCTGACAACCAGAAATGGCAAATGAACCCTTTTTCCTCGCTAACTTCAGTTGGGGTGTTGCTAATTACAGCTGTGGCTATGTCCTCTTCTGGTGGTGACCATGGGAGATAGTAAGAAAGCAGGGCAAAAAGAAAGAGCTCGGAGTTAGGACAGTGGTTGTGGTCCACTGAAAGACAGGCTGTGTTTTGCATGGCAGCTGCAGATGTTGCTCCAGAGGTGCCCGGGGAGCGGGTGGGGGCAGAGCAGGGGGGGACACGATTGTCTCCAGCGCTCGATCTGCTGCACTTGGGGCTTTTTTGGCTTTCCCTGCAGGCCCAGCCCCTCAGAACTGCCGCTCTGCCGGCTCGGTCCGTGAGAGCCTTGCCGAGAGTGCTCAGAGAAAGCTCAGAGACAGCTCTCCAGCGCTGTTCGGCAACAGGATCTGCCCTCGCCGTCCGGAGCACGAAGGATGTGCTCAGATGTGCACAAACCGCACAGCCCCGGCCGGCTGCGGCGCCTCGCCCCGCGGAGCTGCTCACACAGCACAGGACAGCGCCCGCCTGAGGGCCGGGCCCGCGCCCGCCAGCGGGGAATGCACTCCCGGCAAACCTGCACAGAGCCAACTGCTTAAAGCCCCCTGATGATTAGAGACTTCTTCTCCGCTTTAAAAAGCAGTCAGTTCTATGACCCCAGGTTTTTGTGGGGTTGTTTTCTGATTTTTTTGCATTTGATCACAAAAGCAGTCTTTGAAAATCATAAACAGCATCTCAATGCTACAAATTTGCATACAAGTCATGAAGATTCCCTTACCATGTAGCGCATGTTGCTGGCTGGTGGATCCACTCTCGACCGCAAAGTGTTATGGGTTTGCACACATTCCTCAATAAACTTTGGATCCCGAGGATCGGGCAATGTTGATGGTTCATAGGCATCAGAGGAATAACAAAAGAGTAGTAAAGCCAGCACACAAGTATAAAATCTGCTTGTCATCGGGAAAGGGAGAAGAAGAGAGACGGTGCAGGCAGAAAGTCACCAGAGCGGCTCTAGGGACATGCCGGGGGACACCCTCGGCGCGGAGCTGTGATGCTGAACTGCCCCGGCCCCCGCCCTGCCCGGCCACCTCTGCAGCGCCCTCACGGCCTGAGGGCGGCGGGGCGGGGCCTGGGCCCGGCGGGCGGGGCGGGGCGGGGCGGGGCGGGGCGGGGCGGGGCGGGCGGCGCCCCCGGAGCCCCCCGGCCCCTTTGAGCCCCGCTGCCGGTGCTGGTGCTGTCCCTCACTCGCTGTGCAACGTGCCGGGAAAAGCATCAGCGTCGGTCCTGCCCTCGCGGGGCCAGCGCTGCATTTCTGCGGTTTGTGCACAGGCACCAGGGAAGTTTCCTTCAGCCAGTTCCGTCGCCGAGCGCTTGCTTAAGGCATCCACTGCAAATGTCATTAGCCCTTTCCTTACAGTCTTGCTTCTCAACATCTGGTTGAGAAGCAGCTTTTCTAGCTTTAAAAGCAGAGTGTTTCAGCTGTACAAAGCGGTTTTAGCTCTACCAGCAGCATTTTGCTTGGAAGATTTGTGGGCTGGACTTTCCTTAGCCATGGTAATTGAATACAAAGTTAGTCACAGAAAACGAGTCATATTTCAAGAACGCTGTCATGAGAATAAGGAAATTAAGCTACAAGTTCACATTAGAGCTGTAGCAGTTTTGTCTCTTTCTTTTTTTCTTCTTTCTTTAACTGTGGTGGGCAAGCGTCTCTCCTGTCCTTTAGGCTTCTTTGTTACTATTTGTTTGATCCCTGTAATCCTATTCATAGTAATCACAATGTACTGCAGAAAAGATTGGAATAAATTTTCTTCTTTTGATGAAACTAGATGCTGTTAAGACTGTTGCTTTATCTTTTCTTTATAGACTTTCTTCCTTTCAACTACAACCAAATTGTTATAAAATAAAGCTGCTTTATTTATTTATTATTTATTTATTTATTTATTTACTGGTCATTCAGTGTCATTTCACTCTAATCCACCCCAAGGGATTTATTAACAAGAACCTTGGCTGGGGCCCATTTTTATTCTGTGGGATGATATGCTGCAATGTGGCTCAGAATTTGAGTCACTGTCTTCCTAAAACATTAGAACAAAGACAAAGGAGGAAAACCCAGCTTTAAATATTGATAGCACAGTTATGCATTGCTAATATCAGTCGGTATCTCCTGGCTTGAAAGGTTCCCCTCACTAACAAACATATATTGGAACAATGGGAGTCAGGTTGAGGGCTAAATGTCTCTCAAAACAAACTGAAGCCATCAGAGATTTGGACTTTTTAAATGAAACTGAGATATTCCATTTCTAAACCAGAATCTATCCTGAGCCCATTTCATCTTCTGCCATCTACTCTGCATTTTGGATATTTTCACCATCTCACATCCTAAAATTAACCTTTCCCCACTGACACTTCACCTTAATCCATACTCTGTCAACTTTCCCTAGTATTCTTCTACCTAGGGAGAACAAGGATTACTGAGAGGAGAAGAACTGAATAGTACAACTGACAATAGAGTAACGGACACTGACACACATAGGCTAAATATAGCAAAGGGCAAGCTTTATTCCTGTTCCTAAAAAGTAATACATGCAGTTAAATCTCCATTATCTAGGGAAAATTGTGTCTGGGATAACTGAAGCATAATGAAGATTAATTATTGACTCTTTTGGATACAGTGTGCCACTTCAGACATGTCTTTGTGATGCCCCAGGCTTCCAGGAGGATTGTTAGCTAGCACATGGAGTAATATCTGGTCTCTGTGGTCCTTCTAGCAACCTACCCCTAGAGCTAACAGTCTCATACAGACATAGGAGCATGTTGCAGCTACTGCCAATAAATTATACTACCTCTATGCACAGCCACTTATATCTTGTCTTGAGTGAAGAAGCAGCCTTTTCTATAGATAAACACTGGCTGGATAAACATTGCAGGGATAATGAGAGATGACCAATTTTTTTTTTTTGTAAATGTGTGCCAATTGTGTGAGAGTAATACAGAAGTAGGATCACAATCAGTATCTTAATTGATCATTACTCATAAAAGAAAGTGTGTGGAAAGCGCTGTTGTACTAGAAATACAGCACCAGCACTCAATATGAGAAACAGTGGCCTTAAAATTAAAACACTAAGACAGTATTGGTCACAAGAGGGGCGTGGATGCTCAGCAGGTGGGACTCGTGATGGCACAGGAGGCCTGGGGGGACGGGGCCGCGGTGGCTGGGGCTGCATATCCCAGTCTGGATACCAGTTGGCATAACCTAAAAGTCAGTGAAGAAACAGGTGTTAAGACCTAGTCTTAGCCTTACAGGAAATACTTACAGGAAAGCCATTAAGAAGAATTTGATACGTACTTATCAGCTTCTCACGTTCTGCATTTGCTGCAAAGAGATCAGAAGAGGAAAGCAATGTGAGTACCATTCAATGGTGGTTCTTACTGTAAAGAGATAGGCTTTTGCTGGTGCCTGGCTGATTGCACTCATAATGCCAATTAATGCCTAAGATCCTGCAGGGGGGAAGCAGGCCGGCAAGAGCAGGCTCCCAGCTGGTGTGGAGTTCCTATTTTTATTGAATTGAAAGAGAAACAGAAAAAAACAGCTGTATCAAGAAGAATTTGTGTCATGGAGATGAGGGAATAAAAAATAATAACAAAACTTGGAATTTATTTAAAATTGTTACAGATACCAAATTTAAGTAGTTACAGACAGACAAATATAACCACTAATTTAGCACAGAAGTACACCTTTACTATAAGTTTTGATGCATTTGCAGGATTGCCTGCGTTCATCCTATTGAAATTCCTCACTTGGCCTATAGGAGAAAATAGTGAAAGCAGGTGGTAGGGTCTAGCACTTAACTTTTAAATATGCTGTTCCTCCTGTCCCTCCCCCTAGTCTTTGAGATATTTCTAGTTTTCCTGTGATGCATCAGTCTGAGACTTTCAGATGAGTCAGCCAGGATATTACAGAAGGAAATAAGAGTACCAAATGCTCAATAATTTCTACAGCTGAAGCTGTCTAGATCCTGGCGAATAAAGACATCCCCATTACACCTCTGTATAAAGTTCATATTTGATTTAAGTAATTGCTGCACCTCCTTTAATCTCTGTTTATTTAAAGCATTGCTCAGTTTGAGACTAGGTGAATTGACATAAAGGTCCACGGCTGTTTGGAGCAGACTCAGAGTGATGTGGTAAAGGCTGTGTGTCCCTGCTGTGCCCACACCCTGACACTGAAGAGACAGACCCAGCACAGAGTCACTCCAGCTCATTAGAGGGGAGGCAAGGAGGAGGGAGCAGGCTGAGCCCCTCACCATTGTCCAGTTCTCTCCCAGGCCTAGGCAGCAGGTTTGCAGGGAGCACCACCACCCCAGAGAGGTTTTTGCTCCAACCACACTCCTTTCATTGTTGCATCTTTGCAGGGTTTGGTAGTGGGCTGTGCCAGTTCAGCCCCACACCAGCTCCCAGCAGCAGCCAGACATCCCACAGCTGCCACAGGCCTGCTCCAAAGGGGTATTTTTTATTAATTGCTCCTCAAGATTGTATGAAAATTGCCTCATCCCCTGAGCATTCCAAGCCCTTTTACAACTGTTAATTTAATTATTTTCCACCAGTGCTCTGATAACACTGAGCATAGTAGGGAAAAAATTTACAAGCAAGCTCTCACTGCTGTTTTTCAGAAAATTGTGGAAGCTAGAAATAACTGTGCTTTTTGGTACAGTCTCATTATTAGTTCAGAAATACAGTTGTCTGGAAAATGTGTTAGAACATGCTAAACAAGCAAAAAAAGCAGAAGATAAATTTCCTATTTCTGCTGGGACAGAAAAACTAGACAGTGAATATTTGTTGGGGCTAAACTTTTGGATTTGACTTCCTGACCAGATAAAAGAGAGAAAATAGTCTAACTGATACTTTTTTGCATCAGAAACTCTGGTTGCTTTTCCTGAGAGCCCTCAACAGCAAAGTATTTCAATTATTTCCTTCTTACTCCATTCCTCCCAGAGTTTGGTACTGTTGCTGTATGGTTTGCTACAGACCCACTATGCATAGTGCAACTAGTGCAAATTGACTTGTTGTTGTCTTTCCACTGCAAATTATGCTTTTATTACTATGCAATTTTCTTACTGATCACTTTGGTCTTACCACAGAGCTTGTCTACACACTTCTCATTACTGCATCTACTGCATGGCTGTCCTTCTTTATATGGTTTTCTTGGGTAATTCCCCCTGCAAAACAGGAACAGTATTTTGGTAGCTGTCATTGAAAAGCTATCAAGGGGAGGGAATACCCTAATCAAAAAACTTGTCATTGCAATTTTTTGAAATTCCTTTTAGATCAGATTAAAGCTCTCACTGGCATGGGGAGCGGTTGACTCCTGCCACTGGAAATTAATGTGACTTCTCAGGCAATACTGTATTATTGTAAGCCAGTATTATTGTAAGAATTTGCCTCTAGTCCCTCATTACCCACCCGGATTATAAAAAACAAACCTGTAAAAAGTAGGTAGAAATACTGCAAGGTACTAGATAAACTAGAGGACTGTCTTCCTTTTATTTCTTAAAGTACAATGTCTGGTTTGAAATTTGTGTAGAGCCAGAGAAAGATGTAATCTTTCTGAAGTGGGAAGATTACACCTTTCCCACTTTTCCTGCAGAGACTGAAGTCAAAACAGATTTTTTTCCACTATCTGCATTATGGTGAGTGGTCTCAGCTAAGATCTGCTCTCATGGTTTTTTTGGAATGGGCTTTTCTGCAGTCCCAGCTATGTCCAGTAGGTTCTGTTCCCAATGGCCAGAGGAAGTTTTCCTTGGACAAGTAACATGAGGATGTAGCTTATTCTGAAATTTGTTAGAACTGCACCCATCATTGTTGGCATCTGATACCAGATCAGCTGGGGTATTTAAAAAACAACAAAAAACCACCCAAATGCCACAATTAACTTACGCTGGTCCATAGTTACAAACAAAATGTGCAGCGTCTGACAGTCTTGGAAAATTTTCAACTGTAGTGCAGAAGTGAACTGCACAGCCAACTTTATAACTCTCTGCCCAGACGACCTGCAGGACAAAGGGAAGTATGTAATGCACTGTTCAAATACTGCCAAAACAACAGCATTAAAGGAAGAAGGAGAAGGGAAGTATCTCAGGGAAATTTAAATCAGCTGACAGAGGAGCAACTTAACCCGAAGGGCAGCTGGGATAAATGACAGATTGATAGCCATTTTTTCACTTATTATCTGGCTCCCCTGTAAATGTGAAATTGCCAGGGGATAATCCCTTCCCACCATTACTGGAAGTAGAACTTGACATCCCCGAGGCTCATAATATTTATTTCCAATTTCAAGCAACAATAAACTAGGGGATGCAAAGCCCTGCTGTAATTCCTGTTCCAAAGCAATCTGTTCCAAGCCTGTACTCAGATCTTTGGTGAAATAAGGCTATATACATATTAGACTATCCATATATTAGACTATAAAGCACTGGACATGTAAGACTCACCTGAGTGTAGTGGCCACACACGTGAGTACATGTATTGGTCCTGAAATCATAGCTGCTGACTTCATTAAACCAGGATGTTAGAGCTGCATCCACAGAGAAGATGCGGGCTGTGCCAGTCCAGATGTTTTCTCCAACATGTAGGAAGGTGGGGTGCATTTTTCCTGGCATTTCAAGGTAGGTATTGTGGTCAAATATGCACTTCTTTGCCCATGCTTTGGCAGTCTTAGCTAAAGCAGCATCCCAGGACTGTAGAAAAGGAAGAAAATATACTATAACCTACACTGCAACTTAGCTTAATTCAGACATTTTTAAACAGAAACTCATTAAAAGTTCCCCTTTTCTGCTTCCCATCCCTGCCTTCAGCTTCTTTCTCTCACTTGATATCTCTACTCCCATAACAAATTTTTGTCTTCTTTCTCCCTTAGCCACTGCAGGACATGCAGGATCTATCCACTATCTTCTTGAATCTGACTTGTTAATAATATATTTAGAGCTGCAGTGCAGCCTTTAAGCTGCTTCACCTGGAGGGGGTAACTGTGAAACGTCCAGCTGTAGAGGGGCTCAGGGGCCTTTGTGCCTAGGAGATATTGGCTGTCCAGGGATTTGCACTTGGCAATTATTACCAGGCCAGATAGGAATTCTGTTCTGCTGGCCAGAACAGAAGGGAGAGTCACAGCTTCTCCCTTCCACAGCTCCTTCTGCCTCTTTTCTCTTTTCCCTTCTCTGCAAATGGACAAAGCAAATAAAACACTCACTCATCTCTGCTGGGCTGAGAAGGAAACACTCCCATCCAAAGAGGCTCAAGTGAAAATTTAACAGACCAGTCTGCCAGACTTGCAGATTTTACGCTGACAGGTAAAGTTCAGTACAGAGAAATTCAGGTTAAGGGATGTGAGAAAAAATTGAGTTCCTGTTCCTAATAACAGGTTTGGAGATGGCTATTACCACTTGAAAGTAGTAGACTATAAAGCAAACAAAGTATTCAAAACTCTTTGCAGAGGAATGGAGAATAAAACCACATATGTAATCACACTTCTGCAGAAGTCCTGTTAAATGCTGTGTGCAGCACAGCACCCCACCTCAAGAAAGGTACACTAGAACTAGAAAGGCCAGAGAGAAACTGGAGTAGGATGATCATCTTCAAGATGAGAGGGCTTTCATATAGCTACAGGGGGTGCTCTGCAGCTTCAGTGAGAGACATCTGGATATCTTGTGTGAAATAGGTAAATAAGCAGCATTAACTTGCACCTTCCAATACAAAGACCAGACACTATTAAATGAAGCTAGGCATTAGCAGGCCCAAATCAAACACAATGAAATAGCTTCACACAACCTGTGGTTAGGCTGTGCAGCCCTTTGCCATGAGATGCTAGAGGTGATAAAAAACTTTTATGACCTCAAGGCTGAAAAAAAAATCCATTAAGAGTTTGTAAGTACCATGCTTGGACACCTGGTAAGTATACCTTTGGTTCAAGAGGTCTAACTATATTCCTCCTGCTGTTATTTCAGAATCGCTGGGTCTTTGGTCTGAGCAGGTAAGTTTGCTTTTTTAATTAAACATAATTTTTAACATGGCAAGAAATTAAAGTCACTGGTATTGTTAAAGTCACTGGTATTCTCATCCCTTTACTGTGAGCTTCCATTTGTAGAAATGATTCATGCTCTGCATGTGGTTAGGCATTTAACTTCCCTTCCAGCTATGCAGCACTGCTGAAGGGCTCCTAGAAGTGACATGCACTGACTGGGGTTACCTCCCTCATCTAGCTATACATATTTCTCCTTATGTATTCCACTGAACAATGTGTGACCTAACCATAACCTCTTCTGATATCCAATGTCTTTGTAGAAAACTCTGCTGTTCAGCCTAGATATCACTATCCCTACTCTTCAGACCCTGCTACAGCAAATGAAGATTAGGTATCTACATGGATGTCCTGGAACATCCCTTTATTCAACACATATTCTAACTCTGTTGCAGACTGCCTACTCAGAAACTTTTTAGAAGCAAAACAGCTTCCATGCATGAAACCTGACCTGATATAAAACAGATTACTATCTCTCTTAGAAAGAGGTAGATGACATACTGAGAACTGAACACTATTTTTTGCAATACTCTGGCTTAAGTCGAGAGTAGCTAAATCTTGTGCTAAAAAAGAAATTCCCTTCAACTTATTAAAATTGAACAATACTGTGAAAATTAATGTATTTTCTATTTCATACAAAGAACCAACATACATGTTACAGAAATCGTTAACTGAAATGGAAAGAACAGCACAGTACAAACAAAGAATAAGATGGGCTAAACCAGCAGCCCAATCTATAATAATTTCAAAAAGATCACGAACACCACCTTACCATGCGAAACATATTGCTGGCTGGTGGATTCACTTTAGATCGAAATGCATTGTGAGCTCTCACACAATCTTCAATGAACTTTGCATCTTCTATGTCAGGCAGATAAGCATGAAAGAAAGTGAAGAAATCTAGTGAGGACAATGCAGCAAAGAAAAATCTGATTTTCATAATTCTCCAGTTTTTTTTCCTAAGTTTTGAAAAATCTCTTAGGTGGAGATGATACCGGCAAGCAGTTTTTCAGAGTTTGTCCCCTGGGTGCGGCGGCACTTGAAAGTGTCAAACAGGAAGTGAAGAGCAATTGCTTAATCAGGTACAACTCTATCTGACATCACAGCTGGCAGCCAAAGGGTAAGGCATGAAACAGGCAGCTGCCATGCATATCATCAACGAGCAACACTCCAAGTATACTTCTGTCTTTTCTTTGAGTGTGCTTCATCTTGGGTAACTGCCAGACCATTCTGTGATTCTTGGTCTTATCTGAAGAGATGCTGCTGAACAGCTTTCTTAAAACCTGCATCAATCATAAAAAATGCAGCTTTGACAAAACAGAAATCTGCTATTCAGTTGATTTTCCAACAGTACTGTTTAGTCACACCAGTTACAATTATGTTGCAGGACACTGCTTCCATATCAGAAGTACTCAAGAAATAAACAGAATTAGCAAATCTGTGCTTCAGCAGGAGGAAAAAAAAACACTCCTGAACAGCACTTTGCTGCAGAACAGACATTCTAGTCTGGTTTGATGTGTAACAAAAATAATTGGAAATCCCAAGCCTGAGTATGTGTTGATTCTCTCCTCCTTAGTTATTTGCTGTTACCTCCTCCTAGCCTGGAATCACTGGAGCAGCTTCCTGTGCTCCTGGAGAGCAGCTACACAATTAGCACTCCTGGTATAAACTTCCAGATCTGATCACTTCTCAGGGCAGTAGGATGGTATGTGTTGGCATTTGTATTGTCTCTCCAACTGTTCTATAAGCTAGTTGCATTTTTTTATTTTTTCAAACCTAAACCAAATTGTACAATTATGTGAGACCATAAGAAGAACCATATGTTTTAAGAGCTAAGGTCTTGTAACCCAGTTTTAGGTAGGTTTACAGGGAAAATCTGTGGCAAATAGATTGTAAAATATGTTAATGGGTCTCATTCCCTGCTCAGTTTTGCTGGTCAGACAGTGTAAAACAATGATTACATTACAACTACGTGCAGTTTGCACAAAAAAAAATCATCACACTAAAACTGCACCATTAATTTAACAATACAGTGATCTTGCACTTACATATGCATGCTGTTGAAATTCTGTGTTTGGAAAATGAACTAAGATTTTATGCAGTAGGAAATTTTGATGGGTCCAGGATAGTCCAGGTTACAAAATGCTTTCTTGCATTTCTGGCTCCATCTAGTGATTCTATCTATAATTAAAGCAGAAGTTCAGCCTGCCCTCGAGCATCTATGATATTTTCCCAAGAAGAGAGTTTTAGACTTTTGCCAGCATTAAGAAGTGGATCTCAACAATTAAGTTTTGGGATTTGGGTATGATATTATATAGTCTGGACAAGCTATTGCCTAGCCTTCCACAGATCTCAAGTGAAATTTAGCACAATGAGCTGAGTACATGCAAGAAGTTTTGCACCCTCATGATTTTGAAAAATTCCCCATGTTTATATTCCACTTTTGCACTTTTGACCTGCTTTTAGTTCAAAATGGCTGGAAAAATAAAACCTCACATTTATAATTTTCCCTTGATGTTCTGTTTAGTTAGAGGACTAAAAACTGGTGAATTACAGCCTATTACAGATATCCACGATGTCTGGGAATTTGTGAAATTACATTTACTTTTGTTCTCAAATCATCAACTTTCCCACAGAGTATTGTTCCTTGTGTTGGGGAAAGAAGGTCTGACCTTGACTTAACCAGGTTCAGTTGAACAAATGGGGTGGATCTGCTGGGTTTTCTTATTCTGTCCACAGGATTAGGCAGCTGCAAGGTCACTTGGCCTTCCAGACCTGTGAATAAACTGATATTCTGAAATGCATTGCTGCTGCTATTACACAATGGCACCTTGGCAGAAAACAGATTACGGGACAGGACGGTAGTGGTATTGTATTTCCACAAGAATTATGCTGTAAGAAAACATTTTATTTTCATTAAAAGCTAAAAAGTCCTAAAATTATTTTGTAATAATGAGGCTGTAAACAGTTTCCCAATTAACAGAGAAGGCCATTAGTATGGGACTGGACTGCAGACAGTTTTAGTGTAATTTTGAAGTGATCCAGATGATTACTCCTGTAAATTTAAGTGCAAAAGCTTTGGCACTGCATATTTTTAGACCAAAGAGTGTTACCTGCCAGACTTAAGAGAAGATGGGCATTATAGTTTAGGCATCTGCTATTTCTGAGGAAATTCTTCCAATACCTTCTGCACATGACTAACCAAACTTCAATGAATTCAGGTAAAAATGTTTAATTCTGTACCTAGAACATCTGGATGATTGTACATTCCATTTCTGGAAGACATGCAGATATAATAGCTTTACTCAGTAACTGAGTATCTCCCCAGGAGGAAAGGTACAGGCCTCAGACTGACTAACTCGAACATTCCCAAAAGTTTCAACTCTTTGTCGATGAATGAAAGAAGCAGCTGTGTTCATCAAACATAATCTTTTTTTTTTTTTTTTTTTTTTTAAAGGATCTTAATGTTTAAATGGTGTTACCCAATACTGGGTTAAGGACTAAGCATTTCAGGGGCCTTTATGTAACAGCCTCACATACATTTTTGAGATTTCCACTATTTTGAGATTCCAGTGTTGTAGCTCTGTCAACAGGTCTACACAGCCCATCCATTTATGATTCATAAATTTTACCCATTTTCCATTTTGTGTTGGAGCCTTCAAGAAATTGTTCCTGGATTGTGCATGATAATCTTCGATTATCAATTCTGATGACACAGGTACTTTAACATGTTAACAGTGTTTAACCCATGTACCCTGCTTGTTTTTTCCAGTGATTAGGTTCCTTTTTGATTTTCCCTGAAATGTTGCCTGAAATGCATGAACATTTTGATATGACTTAACTGTGTATAACAGGAAAGGAGCAAACAATCAAGGGAAAGAAAGTTTAGATGTGAACATCCCTCTAAGAGAAATGTGCAAGACCCTCCAGAATTCTATGTAGACAAGGTTGAATTGCAATTATTAAAATGCAAAAACTACCCTGCTAGGTAATTTTTCATAATTTATTGCGCCACAGAAAAAAATGAAAAATACTTTCCTATGATTCTGTCTAGTTCTAGCTTTCTAAAAAATCTACTGTCAAATAAACCGCAAAACTTCAATCCTCCAGCCTTGCTTTTGGTTTTGTTATAGGCAGAACCAGGGGCAGAAAACCAGAAATAACACTTGAAGAGAAATAAGTGAGAAAAGACAAAAAGAGCTGAAAGGAAATTGCTCCATAAACGATATTCTGCTAACTTTTGGTATGTTCATTTCACAGTCCAAAGCTTACTAAAAAAAAATCTCACAGATACCATTGTGGCTGGTAACAGTTTCTCTGTAAATAAACTGCACAATACTTTCATCTGTAATTGACACAAAGAGCAGTCTAAGCACCTTTGAACACTGAGATAAGAAATTTAACAGCTGCTTTTACTAGCTAAGATCTACTTGACATTAAAATTATCATCAGTTTTAGATCAGTGAAATACCATGTATTTGCTCATAGATGCTCATTGATTCTGCTGCAAAGGTTATTCTTTCAACATGAGAATGAATAAATAAACTTAAAATATTAAGTGTTCAAAAGAAAACTTTACTTTCTCAGCAGCATTAAGTTTCTAAGAATTACCACTAAGAAGTCAGAAATGTATCATAAACTTTCTTGTTGATTTTTTTCTATTATTTTTTATGAGATTTGTAATAAAATTCACTTTGGCTGGGTTTTATCATTCCATCAACATATTTTACTAAGGAATACCCACAGACATTCTACAATTACTGTGATTAACTTGAACAGCATCTCCAGACAAAGAATTCTGAACTATGTGGCTTGGTAACTAGAGAACTGGAAACTATTATTTTATGCAGTTTATGTAGTAATCATGCCAGCGGAATGAGAAGGGAGGCTTTCCGTGAGGTCAATATTGTGGACAAGAAGAGTGAATTATAGTACAAGGTACTGAGGGGAGCCAGTGCAAGGCTAATGCAGTACAGTCATTGCTTGATATTAAAAAAGACACTGAGCTGTCAGTTGCTACTGGCAGTTGTACACCTCTGTGTTATTTACAGATGGTACTGATGTATATGGTAGGCATTAACCAGGACATTTTACCAAAGACAACTCTTACTTGAAAGTATCAATCACAAACCTTAGTACAGTTCTGCACCACGAAAATTAAAAATCTGACCTCACCATACCAATTCAATGGCACCAGCAACATCAAGAACTTCATGACCTCCAACCCAAATATTCTCTCCAACAGATGTGAAATTAAGACGACACTGATGTTTCTTACTTAAGTATGTTATCTTCAAAAATGCATTTGTCTATGCCCTTGCAGTCTGTACCAAAGCTGCATCCCAAGTCTACAAAGCATGAAAGGCGAAATAGTTGTGCAATGTTGAGTTAGAAAAAATCTTAAACAATCAGATAAAACAAGTCAGCAATAAGCAGATAAATATCAGAGTTTCTGTAGTTTAATAAAGAGATACTTTCCCTTATTTAGGCAAGTACCTGTGTTTTATTTTAATTGACTTCTCCTATTGCAGCACAGAAATACAAACTAAATACAAACTATTCATTAGACAATTTTTTCCTCTCTTCAGTGTTGAAAATTAACTTTGTAAGAGCACTTGCTAGCAACTGAAAGGATATTTGAAATGCAGTTTTGTCTTCAGGCAAGGAATTGCGGGCACAATAATTAAACATGAAACTTTTCAGGGTTTATTGTTGAACATTCAAACTAAAAATGCACAGATACTGTAGATTCAATAGTATAAATATTCTAAATATTTTGAAGAGAGTCTCTGGAAACAAATATTTACTCTTCCTATGGTACGGGTTTAAATACACATCAGGGCATTTTACACAGACAGCTCCATGAGGTAAAGATGCCAATTCTTGGCCAGTAACTCATTCTAGTACCTCTTACTTCTCTGCAGCTGATTCCTGAACAGGAATGATCTTCTGTATTTGTCTTCCAGTCATGACTGTTTTTCAGAAAGTTTACCATTAAAGTACCCAATTTTGTATCTTAATAGAAGATGCTGTGATTTATTGCTTAAGTTTACTGGTGCCATACGTTTCAGTTCACTCTTGGTTTCTTTTTGGACTTTACAATTAACTCCACTGCCTGCTGATACGTTTTCCTCCCTAAGGCCTTTGTTTTCTTTTTTTTCAAAGCCATTCTTTCAGTCATAACTTTTCCTGGTTTTCCTACTCCTGACCATTTAAAACTGCGTGTGGTGCCTTTTGCAAACTTCATCACTTTCAAAAGCACCACGCCTCCCCTTATCTGCCAATGCAGCTTCGAACCCCCCCAAGCAAAGGACATTCACGGCAGAATAAATGCCTGCTCTGCTCCCAAGTGTGTTCAGGGTGCTCATCATTCAGCTGCCCATTGCTAACATGCTCCTCTTGTGGCACTAAGCGGACTGAACATCAAACATCTGCTTTTTCTGCATCTTCATTCACTTTTGTTTAACCCTTTCCAGCAGAAATTTTCATTTTCCGCCGGAGATGCCCCCTCAGCCCTGAGCCCGTTTGGCCTTGAGGGCGGGCCCGGCTGCCGGGGGCGTGGCCGCTGCGGGCCCTGGGCGGGGCCGGGCCGTGCCGTGCAGTACCGCGGGGCGCCGCCGGGGGCGCTGTGCCGGGGCGCGGCCGCGAGAGGGCGGGGCAGGTGGCGGCCATGGCGCTGTCGGCCGTGCAGCAGGTGCTGGTCTCGGCCGCACTGGTGCTCTGCGTCTTCGTCGTCATGCCCAGGATGTTCGGGGGAGGAGGCGGCGGGCGGCCCGGGCGGTCTCCGCGGGGCGGCAGGGCCGGCCCCGGCCATTACGATCCCCGTCAGCACGGCAGAGGTAGCAGCCGGGGCGGTGCCGCGGGGGCTCGGGCGGGCTCGAAGGGAGGGAACCCCGGGAGCCGAGCGGGCCGTGCCTCGGCCGTCCGGCGGCGCCGGGTGCACACGGGCTGTGCACGGGCCTGGTCAGAGCGCTTCGAGCCGGCCTGGGTGCGCCTTAGGCACCCCCACCTCCTGCCGTGTCTGCTGTTCTGGTTCGCCAGTGCTTTGTGTTTTGTCTACGTTATCTTACCAGATCTGTTCTTAAGGGCAGGAAACTCCCGGCAATTGGAAGTGCGGGGCACAGTGGAACAGATGAGCTGAGAGGTGTCACAGGGAAAAATCAGTTGCGATAAGGAAACCGAGTGTTACTGTCAGTAAATATACGCACAGTCATACAAAATCTGTCCGGCAGTATATTAAAAAAGAGTCCAAGATGCTTGTTTATAAAAGGCTTCAATGAATGGGTTACAGAGTTCACTACTTGCAGTTGCCATAGTGGTGTCCATGTATGTTAAGCCAGGTCAGTGCGTGTCACGATTTAGCTCCGTGTCGAAAGGTACACCTTTGTTTCTGACAATCACAAAAAGGCTGCCTTTGTGAGATAGCTGTGTCATTCATTGATGCTGCCTTCCAAGGTGTTTCAAACCAAGAGATAACTATTGCTGTAATCCTTCACATCTGTCTCTGCTTTTCCCTGCTTGCAGAAAAATGGAGGCTTGAGCTGCTACCATGTTTTTCCCATCTGATGTCAAACTTCATAAGTTCTTGCCTTGCCTGTTTTGCCTGATTATTTTTTATTTATAAAGTAGCTGTATATTCCCTATAGATCAAATTATTTTTAAACCAAATCATAAAAAAAAAGGGAAACACTTCACATGCCTGTAATTCTTCTGAAGAACTGGCCCACCACTGAGTAAAATAAATTTCAGACAGATCTCCTATTCTCACCTCTCTGGGTGGTTCTTTTTTCCTGGTTGGCTTGTAACTCACTTTACCATTTCTTCCGTGGGATAAACTTGGTGCAGGTCACTGGACTCCACTAGTCCATTCAACATTCCTCCTCTCCACCCTGAAGATGTTTCCCTTGCCACATTCTTATTTGTATGATCTGTAGAAATCTTTTTCTTCTGTGATAGTAACTATTCTAATAAAACTTTTCATTTACTTTAAAAAGAAATCAAATTTAAAATAGGGAAAAAATGAGTGTAAATGTAAATGTAAAACCAGGAATCCATATGAAACATTCTGAAAGGCAGAAAAATACATATAATATAAAATGTGATTTCCAGATTAATTAGTGCAGTTTTAGCAAGTCTAAACTCACTAGTCCTGAAAGGACAACGCCTGCCTGAATTTGCATTGAATAATGAAGGTAGCTTGAGTTCTGATTGTATCAGCTAGAGCATTTAGGTTTTGTGTAACATTAATTTTTTCTCTATCTGATTGTGGCTGTGCTTGGCACACCTGAGTTATATTACTGTGGGTGCCTGAAATACCACTGTTACAGTATTCATTGATAAGTAATGATTTGCACAATGGTCTTTTGTTTGGGAGTGTTTATAGAGGGTGAACCTTGCCATACCCATATACCCATACTCAGTTCTGAGACGTTAAGTTTGAAATTGTAAGTCTAGGCACTCAGGTGAGACATGGGTGTAAAACTTCACAATCCCCAATCCCCTGCTGTCTGTCTCTGCAAGATCTGCATTCTTCAGCTGATGGTACTGTTCCATTGGTGCATGCCCCATGAGCCCTTGATTTAACTACCAAATAACCTGTTTCTTAAGTTGAGCAGTGACATTGGCTGTTTTCTCATCTGCTCCCTGTTCTGGCAGGCAAATTACATGCAAAAATACTTCTGACTTCCAAGGTCGCATCTCTTGGCTATTGTGTAATCTTCTCCTGCTAAATATTTGATTTGGAAAGGTACAGTACTTCTAAGCCTGTGGGAATATCCATGTAAAACAGAGTTTACTGTCAAAGTAATGAAAGCAGCACAGCGTATTTTAAGAGAACCTTTTTTTTTTTTTTTTTTTTCCCTGGGACCAGACAATTCAATTTGTAATTAACTCAGTTCTTTTGGTGCAAAGGAAAAAATATTAATTACTGTTTTTAGCATTATCAGTAGTTTCTCTGAGTATGCTTTGATTTCAAGATATAAATTGTTTCTTGTTACATCTGTCTTTCTGTGATTTGCCGAGGGTTTGCCAATGTTGCTGTGAAGAAGCTTAAAAATTGTACATTAGAGAAACCAAGCTTGGCTTGAGAGTTTTTGCTGCCTAGTTTAAACTGTTCATCCTGTTAATGTAAGAATAATTTTTAATTATTTATTGGATACAAGGCTGCCCACACCATCTTAGAAGAGTGATGAACAAAGATGATTACACAAGAAGAAAACAATTTAATTCCAGTTGTGGCCTCCTGATTTTATTTCTTACTTTGTTGTCTTTCCCTCAATTTCATTTTTAAGGTAGTCCTCAGACAGTTAATCAAGTTCACCGGCATCCAGGCAGTTCTGACAGTAATGCTTACCAGAGTTTTCAGCAGATGAGAAATGCAATGGAAAAAGAGATAAAAAGCGAGAGAACAAGAGGAAATGGTCGAGAATTGGCATTCACCCTCATGCCATTGTATGCTCTTGGAGTGGGGATGTTTGCAGCATACAAACTTCTTAAGGTAAGCCATAGGAAAAGCATTAAATTATTGTAGTTAGGATGAAATGTAAGCGCTTGGCTTGTTTGTTGACAGTAAACTCTGCTATTCTAATTCTGAGCCCTTGTATATGGTTGTCCAAAAGCCATTTCTTGCTCTGTTTGACTTGGAATGTGAAGTCCAAAATGAAAACTTTACCGTATCTGATTCTTACATATGAAAGCTTCTGGCTTACATATTTTTAGATGCTTGAAGAAGTGAGAATCTTACTCACCCTGCAGCCTCAAATGAGAATCTGAGAACCTAAACAGTGCTGCTACCTGAGTCTGTAACCTAAGTCCCTCCAGTGTTTCGCTTCCTTTTCATTCTTCAGAATGAGATTGAGTATGGGAAGGAGGCAGACAATTCCTGCAGAGCAGTGGTCTTAGATTAACAGATAGATAGGAAGCAAGTAGGCTTGACTTTTTGTTTGGACCTCTCATTTGATCATGCAGTTGCAACATGCAGGTTTATTCGTGTTACGGGATACTTTCTTCCATTTGTAAATTCAAAAAGAGGACACGTGAGCAGTTGTTTTTTAAAAGGAATCAGTCTTGAAATGTATTATTTATAGTAAGAGATACTACAGGACTTACAAAGCTGAGTGCACCTGGAATATTGTTACTTGCCCTCAGGGAAAATAAAAATTAACAAGAATAAGACTGGATACAACATCCTCATTTCTGGAGTCAGTTCACATTAGTCTCGTGTATGAGAAAAATATCACAGCTTAGCAAAATGAGTATAGAGGCTGTCCAGTTCAGTATAAGATTTAAAAATAATGAAAACCATACTTTGTGTGTTACAATTCTTTACACTTGGGCTTGTGGGATTAAAATGTAAATATCTTTATGATAGTATCTTTATTACTTTAAGAAATAAATTCTATATTGTAATTAATGATAGGAGACTGGATCCAGTAACCTAGAAGGTTTTTTCAGTTCCTTTTTGAAATAGCAATTGCTTTCTTTTACAGCTTTTGCCAGTCATGTTGTGTTTGCTTAAAATCAGAAGTGTTAGTTTAAGACAGGAAGGAGGAATCAACAGAAGAAAAGTTTCATTAATGTAGCACATTTTCATGGTTGTTGTTTACTTTCACTAAACAGTTTTGGTTTTAGTACACAGATAATGATGAAGTTGTTTAACTTGATTGTATTTTTTAAAGATGAAATCACATGAAGAAAGTCACTCCAAAAAGGAAAAAAGTACAGAAGACAAAGCAAAGGAAACAGGCAAGATACCCATTCATAATGCATATGTTCAACAAAAATGCTTACTTGCTACTGGAAGTTTGATTGATGCAGTCTAGCTAAAGGAAGACAATCTTTCAAGTTACTGAGAACAGTTAGGAATCTACAAAAATCCCTTTGTCATTATGTATGTTTAAAATGTTTGTTTGAGGTTTGTTTAAATTCTCCAGATGTAATGCTCTTAAAGCAGCTGTAGTAATGTGGTGTGATTCTTTGCCTTTAAAATGTGTGTTGTTTTTCTCACTTAAGAACTGTTCAGTTTCCTTCAGTTTAAGTGGGATATAATTAAATAAATAGGGTATTTAAAAATAATATAATGATCTGGTTTAGAACTGAACTGTATTCATAGTGGAACAATGTGGCTATACAATTATAGAGGTCATTTATGAGAAACCTGTCTCAAACATTCAAAGTTGATGCTGTTTTCATACCTTTTCCTCCCTTGTATAGACACATTTTTGGTGAATTAAACAACTAGCAGCATCTTTTGGTGTCTGTATACACCAGGTCTGTAAGGAGGTTCAGCAGTGATTTGCTACACTGCCTACTCATCTTCCTTGTGTGTTGCATTCTTCTTTCTTCAAAATTTAATTGTATTTTAGGAGGAGTGATTCCTCTTGATTCTAGTGCATTAAGCATCAAATATATTTGTAAGGTGTGAATAGACAAACACATGAAAGCATATTGAGTATAGTACTTATATCTCAGGAAGTCTTGCACCTGCAGTTTTTTGAGACTGGGAAGGTGAGCTCCACATTCTTGCTCAGTTTCTACAAAGGTGTCCTCTGTTTGGGCACTATTGGAGATAGGCTACTGGTGGAAAGGGCTTCTGTTCACACATAATAAGGCTTCTGTCCTTAGACCCACCACTCCCTTTTCATATTGTGGGACTTTATAGGTGAAAGAAACTTTCTGGTTTTGTATCTGTCCAGTGAAAAATATAAAATAATATCCTAATGATATTGTAAAGACATTTTTTACAATGTTTTTTCTCTCCTGCTCTCTCTCTTCCTCCCCTTCTGCCTCCCTCTTTTTTTATTGTATTGTTTTTGTTTGTGTTTGTTTTTGCTAGAGCATCAGCTTTTAGAGCTAGAGCAACATCTAGCACAGACAGAGAAAATGTTAAATTCTTTATTGACTCAGTTGGATCCACTTTCAAACTGGTGAGTGTTTCTAAAAAATCTCAGTGTTGTTTCCTGTATATTGAAATATGCCAAAATGTCAACAAAGAGTTCTTAAAAATATCCTTATATATAGGTAAGGAACCATTTTAGGAACCTTCTTTGATTACTTACTGTTTCTGTAGCCTTTTGCAGGTAATACAAATTCTGCCATTTGTGAACTTTTTCACAGATACCTCACATCTCTTGTTCACCAAACATAAATGCAGAAGACGCATGATCATGTTACTGTGGCTTAACAAGATGAACTTTAATATTGACCAAGGAGACTAATAATGAAAATATACTTAAACTCTAGCATTTGAAAGCCCTTGTGGGAATTAGGTGTTGGTAGCAAAGTGAGTTTCTTCTTTTAGATGTAACTATAAGAAGAAAATAATTATCAAGGTATAGCTGCTTATTTTTGTGTTTTGAAATGAATCTGTGAGGTGTGTGTATTTCAGTGAAATAGAACTTGCCTATTTTAGTATGACAAAGGAATCAGTAGGATAAAAACTCCTTGCAGTTTTAGAGTTCTGTTCTTAAGAAGTTAGAGCTTTACTTATCTACTAGAAGTAAAATTATCCATACAGTTGATTTTTAGACTGATATCCTTCGTGAAACACAGGTTAAAACATGCAGAATTTCCTGATTGTTTCTTCACTGTACTTCCGAACTTGGTATGTGCTGACCATTATTAAGCAGCAAAATCACTGGGTAGTTTGCCTAACAAATTTGTAGTAGTGATAGGGAGGAAATGAGAATAACCTTTGAACGCTTTGAACTCTCTTGAACTTCGAACTCTCAAGTTCTGTATTAGGCATTGTTGTACTACTAATAAAAGTGCTGTGGATAATTGTTACTTTCAGTAGTCATTACTCGGCCTTCCTTTGGGGCTCCAGTGTTAAGGTTCAGTGACATTCAGCAGTTGTATGATGTCGTGGCCTCCCCACTTTTCAAGAGACAGTACTCAAAGGAAAGCTCGACCTAAACATTTCACAAGCTTAACTATGGAATTTATGCACAGAAAGAAATATTGCAATAAGTATATTATTATCAAGCACACCCTTCCAAGATAATCCTTCAGCTGTTAACAGTTGTCTTTTTATTCTAGTGTCAATGCTTTAGCATGTGAGCAGAAAGATGAAATAATGACACAGCTCCAATCAATTAGACGACTGATGAAAGAAAGTGGATTGGATAAATCAGAAAACCAGATGAAAGGTAATTTAATTTTCACACAGATAGATAATTTAGTAGTTTATATTTTAAAAGAATAAATAGATCTTATTATAATAATGTTCAGCTTCTGCACCTTAGGTAATTTGTGTGGAATAAGTTTTATTCGGGAGGAATAAATTTTGTAATTCTTCCTATTCGAGATGTATCCAAATTTAAATTTTTGATACATCATGATTTATTTAAGAATAGGTGCTCAAGACATTGAACTGGAATGAACCACACAGTCACATTCTTTTTTGATAAAACAGACTTTTGGAACATTAATTCCTAAGCAGTCTGTTAGTACTGGACTAACTTTAGGCAAAGGATTTCCAAATGGGGACCTCTGAGGCTGTACTAAACACTAAACAGCAAATTGTATGTTAGTTTCAACTAGAGACTTCCAAGAGCTGCATAATAGCCCAGAAAAAATCTTAAATGTTAAGAATGGTCCTTTGGAAATTTGGGGAATTCTTGCATTATTTGAGTCTTAATAAAAGATAAAAAACCCCCTAATTTAAAAATACTCTACTTCTAAACTGACCCTGAAATTCAGAGCCTTACCAGTAAGCTTTAATTTTGATTATTTTTGGGGAATTTTAAGATCTTGGACACATCTGTAATGAGAAACTTGAAGATCTCATTCAGTCATTTGCTGAACATTCTCAAGAGAAAGAAATGGACAACAGAGAAGATGACTGTAATGAAGATTTGCTTGAGGATATTGATAATGATTACAAAATAGAAGAGCATGAATTACACAGTGAATGTGAAGTACATCAGGTGGAGCCAGATGTTGTAGAAGATGAAGAAATGGTAAGCAAAGATGCCATTGAATCAGAAGAGATGGGACTGAGGAGACGCAGTAGATATGAATGGAATCTGCATATGTAAAACTTCCAAAAGCTTATGAATCCTTTTTATAATGTTGTATGCACTTTAAACTGAAATGAAGTTATGTGCACTGCTAAATGCTTTAAAAAGAGAGGTGAAATACTGCCTTTGCTTGTATCTATGACAATTCTGTAACTGACTTCAGTGGCAGCAGAATTTTACTCAGGATGTTTACATATTTTTTCTATTTATTTTTTCCCTATAAAAATATTTCTGTACTCTGTATATAATGCACTGTAATTATATCTGATGCTTCACTAAAATATTAGAATATCTTCTAATTGAGGCTATAAAGAATAGATGTTTCATAATTGTAACTAGAAAGCATTATGCCAGTTGAACTGTGACTTTCTTGGGTTCATTAAAAAGCATGCACTGATGAATTCAGCTCTTTGTGGAAAATTTTTCTCTGGGAGTGTGAAAAGCAGTATGGGTTAAGTCTTTGATACTCATCCATAGTTAAGTTTCTTTATTTGGAGAGAGAAATTTAGCCATGGACATTATTTGAAAATAATGGTGTCTGAATTTGCAGTCTCCTGAGTAATAATGTTTAGTTTTGTATGTCAACTTAATGCCTAATGTATTACACTGAGTCACTTAATTTCTTCCCCACTTGTCATTGGTTAAACTCAGCAGCTCTCTAGTAACTAATTGATACCCACTAGTTCTGTATCTGTGTTTCACGTTTATTTTAATACCATAGAGTCTGACCTTTTGATTCATTTTAATACCCTTTTTTTTAACATCAAAATTAACAGATATGTTGCTGTGTACCATTCAGGAACTGTGGGGCATGGGATCTTTTTTCAATACATTATGCCTACTTGGCCTTTTTAGGTCAGTATTAGGAAAAGCATTTATTTTCCTTTGCCAGAATAATTTTTGTCCACACTTTTATTATTTACTCTTTTTTTGTTGTTCACTTAATGCACACACCTATGGTACTGCCAGGAATTGCCTTAGAGGTAGGTCTGATAATACACCGTTGTTACATTTTCTGTCTTATAATTGCGTAGCTTTTAAGTAGGCCAGTTATGATGCCTGAACTCTTCTGGCATCCTTATTCTTACAGGAAAATAGCACATGAATTTGTTTTTATGGAGGAAATGTACTGTACTTAAAGGGACTAAGTTTATTATTGTGTCACTCACTGAAATGGAATGAATTGTTCATTCTGGTGTAGAAAAATGGTATGTGTTTGGTTCTGAAACTGGATCACATAAGCTTGGAAGTAGCAGCATCCAGAAATACATCTGTTGCATCAGTGTGTTACGAGATTTTGCCTAACTTTGGAAAACTGATTGATTACAGAGACAGGGTTTCTCAAGAGTGGCAGATTTTTCCCCACAACAGAACGGCTGAATCAGAGCTGGTACTTGGATACAATTTGATTTTAAAAAATAACTGATGTTGCTTGGTCATTCAGGACAACTGAAACAAAATATCAGTTTCATTGAGTCTTTTCTTTGACATACCTAATAAATTGAAGTGAACTAATGTCAAAGCCATTGATCTGAGGGAGCGATGGAGTGGGAGGCCGGGGTGCTGCGCTGTGTGCAGGGTGCGGGTCACTCCTGCTCCTTCCAGGTGCTGGTGCCGGTGATGCTTCCAACACCTGGGGCGGTGTTAGGATCATCACTGCTGTGCCTTTCATCTCCGCCAGTCTTCGGATGCTGCTGGCACTCGAAGCCCTTGTCCGAAAGGCTCAGAGCTGCTTCGAAGCGATGGTTGTATTTCTGACCCAGGCTCCAAACACGCACCCCGCGCTCTCTGGCCGCAGTTTCGAGGTCTCCCATTCCCGCTGCCGGGGTTTGCCGGGGGCAGAGCCCGTGTGGTGTGTAAGCGCCCGCCTGTCCCGGCGGGGCCGCAGGGCGGGCAGAGCTGCCTGTGGGCGCGGACGGAGGGAGGGAGGGACGGAGGGCCGGGCCCTGGGCCGGGTGTTTCCGTAGGAGCCGTGGGGAATTGCTCTTCCCGCTCGGCCGAGGCGCACCTTGCGCAGCTCTGTGCGAGGCCTGGCTGGGATTGGCCCCTCCGCGCCGCTGTAGCGTCCCCCCGGCGCCGGCAGCCGGGCAGGTGAGCGCGGGCCCCGCGGGGACCGTGCGGGACGGGCCCGGTGAGGCGGCCCTGCGCCCGGGGAGCGCTGCGGTGAGACACAGCCCCGCCCGGGGACCGCGCCTCTCCTGGGAAAATGCATCATTTCCGTGGAGCTGCTGAGCTCATAATGCTTATTCCGCCTTTTACAGCACTGCTGTTTGATAAAAGTAATCTCAGTGTGTGAACCATTAAGTACAACAAGGCCGTCTCCCCTCTGCGCCCTCAGGGGGGGCGATGCGCCCTGTCAGGAGAGACTCCGGGCCGTGCCTGGGGACGGGGCTCGGCGAGAGGGCTGTGCCCTGCAGCCCTGTGCCCTGCAGCCCTGTGCCCTGCAGCCCTGCTCCTGCCCGCCAAAGGAAAGGAAAGGGTGCCTAGCAGTGGGAACTGCTCAGTGCCCTCAGCCTTTCCTTTGGAAATGGAGCGTCTGATCGATGGAACCAAACGGTGGGCTTTTGGTTCAAAGCCTGCTGCGTGGAAGGAGGAGCCAGCCGAGCAGGAGTGCTTGGTGAAATGTCACCCTGGAGCTGTCGGAGCCTGGCAGTGCCGGGATGGTTTTCCTGAAATGCTCCCAGGGCATTGAGCGATGGAGAGGCGCCAGGCAGCAGTTTCAAGTGGAGAGTACAAAAGGCTTGATGTTGCCAAGGGGTAACAAATTAGTAATACTGGAGTGAGAAGGTATACTTAAGTGTAAGGGAAAAAGGGAGTTAAGCCTGAGGCAAAATACAAAAATTTCAACAGGAATCTGCTTAAGCATTAGTAATAAAAGACTGAAATTAAGATATGGTGAAAAAGAGAAACCAACAGCATTTCATAGCTTGGTGAAGACAATACCAAAATTCTTTCTAAACCTTTATTTTTCTCCCCAGAAGTACATTAAAAAAATACATGTATTTTCTGTTTTTCAGGGTTTTTTTTTCTGAAAGCTGTCATTGAATTTGCATGGATTTGGAAGTTAAAGGAGTTGCTACATCCCCTCGAAGGAAGGCTGAGTTGTCATTGAGGGGAAAGAAATGTCAGGTAGTCAATGGAAGGCTTGTGATTGTTTTTCGTCCTTACTCTGACATTTAAAAAATATTGTAATTGTACTTCAGAAGTAGTTTGAGGTTAAAATCCATTCTATAGCGAAGACATCTTTTAAAGAAATTATTTTTGTCAGAAAGGGGTAGTTTAGTACAACAGCTTCTCAAATGAAGGCAAGAAATTCCTATATAAACATCTATCCTAGAATAGCTGCTTAGTTGGAATGTGGGGAATTTAAGGATGAACTAGTAGTTGCAGTTAAGAGCAACTAAGGCTTCAACATGTGCTGTATGCTGCCTCAGACTGTTGGTGAAACTGGCAACAGGTGTGTCTGTTTTTGTTTTGCAAGACAACAATAAAGGAAAGCAGCCCCCAAAATATAATTGGAAAAGTCATGATTTTAGGTCGACATGAAAAATGAATCTCAGTGCTCTGTGTTCAGTATGAAAGGATATTACATTTTACAGGTATTCCTAATAGTCTATGCTTTGAGATAGGGTAACTGTATACAACCCTCACAGGGTCACTGTAGTAGGAACTTTAGAGCCAGCTTTTCATAGTCCCTACGGATATAATCTTGGATTCTGAGGGCCATTATTTTCCTAACTGCTAAAGTAAATGTTAATATTGTTAGTAACAGTTGATTTTTCTCACAGATACTGTGTACTTTATGTGCATGAACTAAAGTTAATTGCTAATCCTCCCTCAGCCCCCAAGCAACCATTTCACTTCCTTATTTATTGTGTGACCCCATTAGGAATTCTTGGAGTTTGACTGCGCCAAGTTGATGGTCTTCTTTTCAGTTTGGTTTGGAATGAAAAAAAGACCTTTTGTAAATGATAGCACAATAATGTTATAACGTTACTGTTAATGTTTTAACCAGGTTTTTGAAAATTAAATACCTGTGGACAACAGCAATGTCTGGGGCATTTAGGATAGGTTGTAAAAGAAAATAAATGTGATTTTTTCTCTAATCTCTCATTCCCCCCCGCTTTTTTTTTTTTTCCTTCTTGTGCAACTACATTTCCAAATTTAGACTCTCTAGTCCACATGATTCTTGGTAGTTTGAAAAAATAAAATTAACATTATGGTGAAATCATTTGCTTCACCCCAGTGTTCACAATGCTTTTTGTCTGCTTTCTTCCTGATTTGTTGACTTCTAGAAAAGGAATTCTATTAAGGCCTTAGCATCTAGAATTAGTTGTGCTCTTTAACTCACCACAGTTGAAATGGTACAGAAGAAAGATAAATGTGAGATGTAACGCCTAGTTTTTGATGCCTTGGCGGCCTTCGGTAGGCGACCACAGGGTGGCGGTGCTCATTCCGTGCGGAGAGCTCTCAAGCCCGGGTGCCGGGCTCGTCCTGGAGTCACTAGAGGGTGGTGTTGCCGAACTTTTGGCTCGGGAGCAGCTGTAAGGATGTGTGGCAAGAAAGGAGTTACGGTTTTGTGGTTGCTCTCAGATGTGAAGGATGTTCGGCCACTGCTGGAAATAGGATGCTGCGATGCTGAGATTTATGAGCTGAAAACTGTGAAAACAAAAATGATAGTTCTGGTTCTGAATGTTCTCGAATTTTTTTTTTTTTTTTTTTTTTTTTTTTTTTTTTTTTTTTTTTTTTCTTTTTTCCCCGAACTGGGAGGCCAGTTAGATGAATTGTTGCTTTGTGCTTCCTCCAAGCAGCCTTCCCTAGGGTTTGGTTGCTAGCTGTTTTCGGAAGGCATAGGAGGATAGGTGATGCTTTGGCTCGAGTCTTTTTTTCTTGCTATGTTCTTGCTCAGTTGAGTTTGAAGATCTGTCTGGGAGGCAGCTTTGCAAAATAAATCAAGTGAACTGCCTAAGCATCATCACGACTGCTAAGTAAAGCTGAGATGAAGCAGTTACACCAAATATCTGGGGTTCTTTGGGGTCTGAACTAGCTCCTTGTGGGCCAGCTGTGTCAGTCTTGTGGTTTTGGTTTAAGGGTTGGTTCCCAACCAGAAAGGACAATGTGACCTAAAGCCTTGTGAGCAGTGACGGCACAAAGCCTCAGGAACATGATTATTTTTAATGTATTATTAATAGCTGATGTGGATGTTGTCTGGATTCCTAATGGCTGGAAATCTTTCTGTTATGATGAATATTCAGTCTTTTAGTCTCATGATGTGTAAGAATTAGCTTTCAATGAGAAGTTTTTGTTTTTTTCCCTGTGTTAGTAATGTCTTAGTCAGGTATGTTGGACGGATACTTTGAGCCACTATTTTTAAATATTTCAGGGGAAATTGGAAAGGAGAACTATGTATTTTAATCTAGATCCCCTAGGTATGTAATAATGTGTCGTTCTTTTAGGGCTGGAGACCAAATAGACAGGCTACACACAGTCCTTGCCCACCAGAGTAAGTCTGCTTCTATTTCTGATCAACTTGTTTAATTGTGTGTATTATTAATGTTTTGCATTTGTAGTGACGTGCAACTTAGGGTTCCATTAAATTTGTCATCATAGGTTTGTTCTCTGTGATTTATATATGGAGTAGAATATTTGATGTGTTATTTACTTTGGAATTAAGTTGATTTACATTTGGCTGAGTGGAGGTATAATTACAGAATGGGTAAAGATGAAGAGACCACATTGGGTCTAACCCACTGGTCCATTTGGTCCAACCTCCCTGCTCAAGCAGAGTCATCTCAGACCACACTGCTCAGGGTTGCATCCAGATTTTCCAGTTCAGTATTTCCAATGAGGGAGACTCCACAGCCTCTCTGGGCAACCTGTTCCAGTGCTCAGTCACCTGCTATGAAGAAGGTTTTTTTTTGAGGGAACGTCCTGTGCATCTGTTTCTGTCCATTGCCTCTTGTCCTGTTGCTGGGCACCAGCAAGAAGAACCTGGCTCCATCCTCTTCAGAGGGTGTCACTCAGAGTTTACATATTTATACATTGTTTTTCTTGATTTTTAATGTTTCTGCAAAAGGAGAAAAGCAGTATTTTAACTATTGACTGCTTTTACAAGTATTACAGTAAAAAATACAGAGAAACTATTGTGAAGGGTTTTTACAAGCAATGGGAAATTTTGTTTGTCCTTTTAAAATTTAGAACCATATAGTGACTTTGGCACATAAGAAATATCTACTCTTTCAAGAACCATGATTGATAGTTTAGCCAGTTTTGTTTACTGACATGCCTTAAAGCCAATGTATGTAATTATTTTATAAGTGTGCGTGACTATGACCTTTGATTCTGCCAACCAAAGTCAAAAAATTCCAATTTCTGTGTACTGTCTGTCATGATCTAATAAAAAAAGACTGTAAAACAAGGAACTCTCTTATTCCAAGAAGCTATAGTAGAGTTGCTTGGAAATATTTGTGGTAAAATATAAAAAATACATGTTCATGGTGCTCTGCAATATCCCTGGAGTAAAGGCAGAAGGCATAGAGATGCTTTGATGAATTGGAGATGTTTTCATTTCTTTAAGCATAACAAAATACTGAGGTATGGTTGTCTTCTACTGTGTTAATCTCTAATGGAAACTTTGGAAAATTTGCATCCCAAGTAGCAATTGCTTCCCTGTTGCCTCTCTGTTGAATGATTATAGAGGAATGTTTACATGGATGTGAAAGACAAGAGTGAGGTATCCCTGATTTATGATCTTGTTGCAGTAGCTCCTGTTGAGGAGTGAGGAGAAGCCAATGTGGGGGTAAAGAAGGGTCTTTTTCGGCTGCCAGGCTACTCTGCTGCTGGGGAGGAGGAGCTCAGTGGCCACTTGCTGAGCTGAAGCTAGAGGGGCTAATAGAGATTTGCTGAGTAGGCCATTTTCCAGTTGCAGGGAAATTTTTGTGAAGGACCTAATAATAACTAATAGGCAGTGCTTTTATTGTTCTTAAAAAATAAGGGAATGTATTGCTGTTAAAATTGTTTTAACTCCCTGCAGGGTGCCATGCCTAGATCTAGGGAGGCTGGGAGATTCTGATGAAGAGGTAATTGTAAATTAAATTTTTCTCAAAAAGCTTTTAGAATTCACATTTTTCAGGAATTTATAAAAGTATCACTCTGAATATAAAACAATTATGATTGCTTTTCTTTTTTTTTCCCTGTGATTTTAGGATGGAGACTCTTACATACCGTACACTGGAGGTTCTTCTCATAGGTGCCAACTAGATTCATCTTCAGAGTGGAGAATGTCATTACAAACTCCATATGCACAGCATCAACATGTCAGTCTGTCACTACAAATATCTTTATAATATACCCCTTTAGCAGTAATTTAGAAAAGCATGCATATATTTTCTTATGTAAGGTTTTTTTTTCTTTCAGTTAAGCTTAAATCTCCAAGTGCTGTTGGTCCAAAATATTTTTAGCAAACTCCTTTTGCTGAGATGCTTTACAATATTTAGAAAAAACAATTTTATTACATAGCTTAGGTCTTTCTTGATTGATGCACTTACCCTTTTGTTGCACTTATTTTTTAAGAGATATATTAATAGTGGTAATAACAAAGATTAGTTGTAGTAAGTGTATGATTGAAGAAAAAATCCATTTTACAAACACTTTAGTATTATTTCATGGAATAGCATTTAGTTCTGATGAAAAGAAAGCTTTTGGAGTTACTTGCAGCCATTTAATGGTTTTTCCTCAGGACTGTTGTCTTTAAAACAGAACTGTGACATAAATGTTGGAATTATGTCTAATTTGTTGGTACTATTTTTATTGCTAAAATTTCCTCATCATGTTAGCTTTTTTACCCCAGGATGACTAAGAAACTTAATCACCACTAGTCTTAGGTGCCTTTTAAGGAAAAGATACTAATATTCTGGTTTACAGAATGGCCCAGATACTAATATTCTGGTTTACAGTACAGTGCAACATTGCTTAGGATCAATACCCATTATAAAAATTTTAAGAGTTAATTACCCAATTATTACACTTTCCTGAATCCAGGAAAAGAGATCTTTTGAACTCTTTTATCTGAATTAAGTATCAACAAAATACATGTGACAATTTTTTATTTGATCATGATACAACTTATTTCCTGTTTTCCTTTAAACAGGTGTCTAGAAAATTGCATCAGAACAAAATGGAGGTAAAGAAGTTGAAAAAATACAGACTGACAAAAAGTCTTTATCAGTTCAGTACTATGATATATGAACTGAAAATGTAACGTTTTAATTTCTTTTATGTGACAGGAATTAGTTTATTGGAGAAGCTATTAAAAATACACAGATTGAAAGTCCATTATTTCAAAAATATTTAACTTATGTAAGCCTAAGAAATATTCAAATGAGTGTTTTAAAAAAATCCCCAGGATTTTAACTAGAAGGAAAACCAATTTTAAATTAATTTGTACATAACCTGTGCTCCTTGAAACAAATAATATAGCAACTGGGAGGGCAGAACTCCAGATTGGCTGGAGTTCTAGATGAATCTGCCAAGATCACTATTTTGTATGTTTCCCTATATAACCAAATGGATTCTCTACTTGAAAAACAATTTCATATAAGTAAAAGCTGAAATGGTGTTTTTTTTTTTTTTTTTTGTCTTTTTAAAATAAAGTGCTAAGAATGTACTAGTTTTTAGAATATGTGCCCAACATGGGTATTTATACATGTCTCAAGATGTAACTGTGAACATGTAACTACAGATAGGTTGTTTTCCTTTCTACTGCCTTGTAAATGTGCAGTGCAGGCATGCTTCGGCTCTTACAGCCTTTTTGGGTCTGGATGCTTATAATTGCACTGCTTGCTTTATCATTTTTTTAAAACAAAGTTCATATGTATAACTGTCAAGTTGCAGGAGTGCTGATGGAAGGTTAGTGTGGCTTTGTTTCTCAGTGTCTTTCTCCCTTTCTTTTCTGCTTTCTTTTATCTCTCTTTTCTGCTTTCTTTTATCTCTTGCTTCCTTTCCGCCTTCATTATGTCTTAAGTACTGAATGCTCAATGTACGAAATGTATCTTCTGTTTACTTACCTTTTTTCTCTCTGTCTCTTTCTGTCTCCCTTTCTCCCTCTTCCTCTCTGCCTTTTATGCCTGACTTGCTCCCCATCTTTTTTTTTTTTTTAATGGCAAAGATTTTCAAGCTGTTTTAAAATATTTTAATGTATTCCTCTGAGCGGCCTTTATTTCTGCATTTCTTACTTCTGGGGCTCTGATCAAGCTTTCCTTGAGCCAGATAGATTCCAGCTTCTTCAGTAGCGGTGTAAGTAAATCTTCCTAAAATAGGTCACTTTTGGAAGAAAAATTTAAATATACTCTTATAATTCAGGAATTAACCAGGAAAGAGTTATGAATCCTCTTTTGAAGGAGAAAGTTGTCTCTTCAAAAACAAAAATCTTTTTGGTTTTTGAGAAATGGTTTTCTAGAGCAGGACCTTAACACTGTTGTTGCAATATGAGTTGCAGGTGTTGAGTAGAGATGCTAGAGAAGGCCACCTTACTTTTGTTGGCACTGAAGGGATATAACTTAAATATTGAAGGCTTTAGTTACTCAGGGAGACAGAAGAGAATGGAATCTTGGACTTCTGTCATTGCTGCCCTTTCTACTGATCCCAGCCTCTGTTGTGCAGAGCCCTGAAATGGGTATAAGGTTAGAAAGGTACTTAGCTGTGCAGCTGATATTTTTCTAAGGAACAGTGTCCCATTTGTCATCTGCCACACCAGAATATTGGAACTTCTGACCAAAAAACATCCATACATCTATTTTCAGCCATCTAAAAATCAAATGCCAGTATTTCCATTTTAGTAATAAGGCAGAGCCACTGAATCTGACTTCTTTCTTTAAAAGTGATGTAAAGCCATTTGATTGTGTATTCTTTAGACTTTAAAATGGTAGAATTTTCAGAACTCAATGAAATTTAAGCCTGAATATGCAGTCCTGTTTGCATTTTTTTCTTAAATTGAAGCATCATATCAAGAAGTTTCAGACACTATACTGGATAGGAACTAAAAAAATGCTGTACTCATTCAGTAGACCAGCCAGAGGCTTTTATATTGATTACTTACTGCTTTAACATTCTGTTTTGCAGCAGAAGACAAGACCAGAAAATCTGCCATCCCCTACAGACAGATCCAAACTGATGCATGGTCAGTATGAAGCAGGTACAGAGAAAAAATATGAGCAGCATCCTCAGAGAATTGCAGAAAAGAAAAAAGACCACCTCCAGTGTCCAGACACCTCAATAAAGGTAGCTGACAAAGTAGAAATTGCATTTTTTAATTGCAGATGTACATCACTATTTAATTATGCTGTTTGGAAAGGTTTGTACATGTATGTCATTAATTTCATGGTTTTATTGTAAAGAAATAAAACTCTGTCATTTAAGCATCTAATGTTGAGGTGGAAATAAACTGTAGGAAGGTTGTTTCAGTTGTTGCAGAGTGAGAAACCAAAGTGCTCTGATAATTTATGTATGGTTGTATTCTCTGGTAAGAAAAGTAACACTGATCTTCCTAGTGCATCTCTAGCCTGAGCCTGAAGATGAGCAGATTGATAAGCAAGAACTTACAGCCTATAAAAAGAGGAGAGACAGCAGGAAGATCTTGGTAAAATGTTATTTCCAAAACAGAAATTCATTCAAGCTTTTTATTTTTTTAAATCTAGAAGAATTTTAATTAATATTTTGTAAATTGGGACTGTATATAGGACTTAAAAAAGGAGAAATTAAAGATTTAATCTGTTCCTTAGAGAACTGTTAACACTGAAAATGCAAAGGAATGTGGGGTTAAAACAATGAAAGCCATTATCTATACTTTTTGCTTTCATTCTCTATAAGATTCAATACAGTTGGACTGCAAGCTGTACTAATTCTGCCAGATTTCTTTCATATTTTTAAATTAAGGTGCAAAGAAGGGAAGATGAGTGGAGAGAAACTGGAAAACAAAGGGGTGAAAAACCCCAACTTTTATCTTGTTTGGAAGAGATGGCAGAGGAGAGTGGTTGAACAGGGAAAGATGCATCATTATGGGTGTAAGGAGGCAGGAAACCTAAATAAGCAATAGCTGGGAGGACTGGTTGAATGCGAGATTCTGCTGAGGGTAGATGACCATTTAAGAATCTTAATGGAAAGTTAAGTATGCAAATGTTGATGGAACATATTGTGCTCATTGTTTTTCAGAGAAAAGCTTTGTGATTAATAAAAATGAGTTTACTGAATTTACTTTGTTAACATACAGTAGAATAAAAAGGGAATGTTTTCCAAAAGAAAGATTATTTCACTTTTTTTAGATAGCTTTAAAAAAACTTTCTCCTCATAGTTGTGCTTCTAGTAATCAGGTAAAGGAGAACATGAAAAAACCTAATTAAAAACATTCTGTGAATAAAGGTGAATGAAAATAAAGTTGAGATATTTTGAGTTTAATTTTATATTTGGTGGCAGATAAGATTTTCTGTTCTGGAGATTTTTATAGTTTTGTTTTTTTTCTTTTCTAAGATTTCACTCTAATGTACTGGTCTGACACTCATATCATCTGTTTTTCAAGGAGTGGCTCCTTTATATGCATTACTGCCAGCCTATCAAAAGGGTATTTACAGGAGAAGCCAGGTTAATATGGAAATGAAGAAATAGATGGCAAATGTATACCAGGAGAGAAAAAGCAGGACTGGCTTTTTTTTGGGTTCCAAAAAGATACTTGCTAAGCACTAGAAGCATGTGTGTTAATTCTTCTCACAGATTTTAATATAATGTCTATCAGAGCATTTTTTTTAATGTTTGATATTATCACTACCTGATTAGATGAATAGATCAAAATATTTAAATACACTTGTTTTGCTTGATTGTGGAACTTGTAACAACCTTTCTTTTCTGAAAAGAAGGTGCCCATGGAGGAGATTGCTCACACAACCTACTCTTTTGATTTCTTTCCTATGTTATCTCCTTCCTGAGTTCTGTAAATATGTCCTCTATCCTTTTTTTTTTTTTTTTTTTTTTCCCATATTGTCCATGTAGGAAATGTTTCTGTAATACCCTGGGACTGATTTACAAGTCTATTAGAACCAGTAGCATGCTTTGGCTTTGCCCTGTCTAGGCTGTATTTAACTTCTTCACTGGTCACAAAGCAGTATCTCTACAGAGAGCTTTGAGCTTTATACCTAACAGCAAATCCTCTGCTTCCACTTGGCTGTTCCTGAGCAGAACAGAAAAAGGATGAGTTCTTGTCTTCTCCTCAGAGATACTAAAGTCTGCTTTCTCCGACTTGCTGCTATTTTTTCTCAAAGCTGGTAGGAACACAGTATTTTTTGAGATTTTTAAATTTATTATTTATTTCAGTATGAATGAAAACTGGTAAGTATTCAAAAGATACAAATCTTGCTCTCTAGTCTTTCCTTGTAAGTTCAGTTTCTGTAGAAAGCTAGGCTTAAAAATAATTCTCTTTTAATTAGCTTGAAGTGGAAGAAGTAGACACTTTAAAAAGTAAAGAAGAAAGAATGTAGTACTTCTAAATAAATTGCTGAGGAAAACATGTATGGGTTTTTTAGTTTGTTTTTATTGCAATTAATTAAATTTGAGTTATAAAGAGTATGTATTTTTGTGTAGGGTACACAGCTTGAAGATGGACATGATTTTCTTGATAAGAAAGCTCTCCTGCAACTGTGCTATACAAACAAGCCTTATGATATGCAGCCAAACATAAGGAAATCAGAAGCTGTAAGTATTTGGACTGGTGTTATGCTGCTAACTTCCTAGATGTAGAGAATGGCTTCCCAGATGTTCAACAGAAGTTATGCCTTTGGAAATTTGGGTCTAGTATGTAATTGCACCCATTGAACTTGTGAATTCAAACTTTTCTTTCAATGGGAGCTGAACTGAGCAATCCAGTGAACATTTTTAAAATCTTACCTGCAATGTTTGTATTTTATGCAGTAATCTATATAAATAAGAACACAAATTATGAGTAATATATACAGATACATTCATACAACTAAGAATAACTGAGGTAGTTGAGTGAACCTAATCATAATGTTACATTCAGTGTCAGAAGTTGGACTTTGATGATCCCTGTGGGTCTCTTCAAGCTCAGGATATTCTATGATTCTATGATTTCCTCTGATATGTAGCTTTGAACTGAGCCTGTATTCAATGGTCCGTGGATTCCATAATTCCTAATATTAGACTGAGTCAGCAATGACTTTGGCTGTGTCTTCAAGCTCTAGAGATGGAGCTTCTGCAGTGTCTCTAGGCAACATCTTCAGGTGACATGCTATTCTCTGTGTGAAGTTCTTCCTGTTGTCCACACCAACCCTCCCAAGGCTCAGTGTGTAACCTTTATCTCCTGTTATACTGTTGTCTTCTGTCAAAGAGAAATTGGTTCTCTTTTCTTTGTAACTTCTCTTCAGAATGCCTCACAGCTGCTGGTTCTGCAAACTATACAAACCCAAGCTCCCTTAGCCTTTTCTTTCAATTGGTTTTGCTCTGATCTTTTATCAGATCCTTTCTGTGGGAAGGAGGGGGCCCTGAAGTCTGGAGGCCAGCATGGACTCACTAGCATACAGAGAGGGGAATTAAAACTTTCCTTACGTGGATGTACCCAATATGCTTCTTTAATTTCTTGCATAGATGTGAATTTTACTCCTTTAAAGACTGAACAATAGGAGTCTTGCCCATCTGAGGCCAGGCCTTGAATTTGAGATCATTTACAGTGATGAAGCACCTTGATTTGATATTGCATGATTCGCTATTTGCATATGCAGAGTGATGGCTTTTATAACTGGTTTTTGAAGATATTGCTGAAAAGGGTTATTTTGAAAGCATTCTGACTTTCTCGTGGGATATTAAGCCATGAGAAAATTTATGATTTTTTAAAAGTAAATAGTAATTTTAATTCATTTTATTTTCTTGTCACTATGCACTGATTTTTGCATCATTGCAAGCATTTATTTGATTTGTAGTCTTGTTGAAGTGAATGCGATGTTGCTCTACTGAGGTCACTGTTAATTTTCGTGATAAAATCTTTTGAGAAAGTACTTAAGCTTTTATTTTTAGAATAAATTAAAAAATCTATACTATTGGCTAAAGATAATGGAAAAAAGTCTTGAAGTATCCCCAGAGTATCTACTTAATGCTAAAGCAAGTACGGTGAAAGCCCTGAAAAAGCGAGCAGTGCAGAACCACAAAATAGAAGATACTCTGTAGCTGCCATGCTTTAAAATAAAGCCAGCAGGTGTCTGAGCAAGGTATTACTGGGACCTTCAGAAGCCATTTTGTTATTCATTAACACTCCACACAGGCTGACTCTCTTTTGAGGACCATCTTAGGTTCTCCTAGTTTCAGCTTCTGATAGTGGTAAAATACTGGAAAAACTGGCAGTAATAACTGCATGTGTATTAATTCCATTTTGTATATGTTGCCTCAATTGTTGGCATTTCATTTTAAGGTACTGGAAAATCTTGCTCAAGAATACTTAGTGTTAACATGTCCTTTTACTGTAATCATGACAAAAAAGTCAAATGTTAAAGTAGAACTTCTCTTTAATTTCTGTAATTCGGGATGAAAGTTCTCTACTGGGGTTCTGCAGGGCTCCATCTTAGGCCCTGTGCTTCTTCAATATCTTCATAAATAATTGGACACAGGACTGGAAGGGATACTGAGCTAGTTTGCAGATGATACAAAAGCTGTAAAGAGCTGCTGTCTTTCTCGAAGGCAGGGAGGTCCTGCAGAGAGCCCTCAACATGTGAGAAGGCTGGACAATCTCCAACCACATGGACTTCAACAAGAGAAAGTGCTGAATTCTGCACCTGGGACAGGACAACCTTGGATGTATGGACAGACTGGGGAATGAGATGCTGGAGAACAGTGCCATGGAAATGAACCTGGTGTCCTGGTCTGTGGCAAGTTGAACACGAGTCAGCAGTGCCCTGGCAGCCAGGAGGGCCAACCCTGTCCTGGGGGGCATCAGGCACAGCATCACCAGCTGGGCAAAGGAGGGGATTGTCCTTGTCCCCTCTGCTCTGCACTGGGGCAACCTCACCTGAAGTTCTGGGGGCAGCTTTGGGTGCCAGAATATGAAAAAGAAATTAAGCTCTTAGAGAGTGTCCAAAGAAGAGCAACAAAGATGGGGAAGGGTCTTGAGGGGAAGCCATATGAGGAGCAGATGTTGTCACTTGGTCTGTTCAGCTTGGAGGAGACTGAGGGGAGGAGACCTCAGTGTGGTCTTCAACATCCTCATGAGGGGAAGAGGAGGAACAGACCCTGACCTCTTCTCTGTGGTGACCAGTGACAGGACCAAAGGGAATGACCTGAAGTCGTGTCAGGGGAGTTTTAGGCTGGATATCAAGAAAAGGTTCTTCACCCAGAGTGTGGTTGGGCACCAGAACAGACTCCTCAGGGAAGTGGTCACAGCACCAAACCTGACAGTTCAAGATGTGTTTGGACAATGTTCTTGGGCACATGGTGTGACTCAGGGATGGTCCTGTGTGGTGCCAGGAGTTGGACTGGCAACTTTGTAGGTCTCTTTGAGTTCAGTTTGTTCTGTGATTTTTTTGATTCACAGTCCGTTGCCAATAGATGTCGTATATAACCTCTGAAGAAGACTGTTTTTTTATGAATGCTCATATTTTTACCAGTGAGAGCTGCTGCAAGTTCAATGTTTGCCTCTGCCCTCTTCATTTTTGTAATTTCATAGTATAGCTTTTGTTTAAGAGCAGAATGGAAGGTGTTTCATGAAATATTATGTTCAGTGACCTAATTAATATTCGATTGAAATTTAAGGTGTAAGGTTTTCTTTGTTTGTTTGTTTGTTTGTTTGTTTGTTTAAAAACATTCTTTTCAGCATGCTAACTGGTTTGGATCTATAAGCAAGGGTTCATGGAATATGTTATAACAAATACTGCTCTCTACGATTACTGTGTCCTCCTTTACATCATTCTTTTTAATACTTCTGTTGCAACAGTTAATGGGTAAAGAATCAGTAACTCAGAATAAATCAGTTGGGAATAACCAACAGCTGGTCTGGTGTTGCATTAGTTATTTGAATTTTTTTGATTTGACTTTTTTTTTACTAGTGCCATTCAGTATTTATTTGAAGATAATGAATTCTACCCATAACATCCCTGTAGAATTAGGAATTATGTCTTTTAGGTACCTGGGAATTTTCAGTTCTTTATCCACATCAATGCTAGATCTCTCTAGAATTTGCTTTGAACACAAGACCAATTAGAAAAATATCTTAATTCTTTGGTTTCAGAATATCTAAAAAAATGTAAGGTTACATAAAACCCCTCAGTAACAATAATCTCTATTTTCCCATATATACTTTTTTTTAATAAAAGACAAATATAAATGCAGTAAAAAAGTTCAGAAATATGGAAGATAATGAGAAATGCTGAGGCCTGGTTATTGCTGGTGGTCTCCATACTATCCTGGGCCATCCTCTTGTGCTCTGTTTTCTCTCTGTGTAACAGATAATGATCAAAGCCTGCCCACTTTACAGTGAATGGCACAAGGTTATGATTCAGTGTAATTCTAATAGAAATAATAAAATCATGTTCAATCCCCTTTCCCCTTTAGGATGATATTTCCTGAAAGGTTTTTCAGATTGAACCTGTCTCAGCAGAAAATTATTGTGGCGTGCAGGAAAGAAAAATCTTGCAACTGAGACTAAGTCTTAAAAGAATTTTTTTGACTAAATGTTGCTGGAGGTAACATTTTATTCTCTTAGTTGGAATCTGTGTCACCCGTAAAACCTGGAATAATGTGAGTCTCCTCAGGCTCTGTTGTACTTACAGAATGTATGGGAAACAATACAGAAATAAGGATTTTGTCTGTCAACTTAAATACTAGAATTCTGTATTTATTACAACTAATATGCATAGACAAATTGAGTCTGTAGCAGAGAATATTATATGTCTATTTTTTATGCAAATAGAACTATATTAAAAATGTAAAAAATTATTAATTGTGGCATGAGTAAGTTTGTGACCTCTGAATGTTCTCTTAAAGGGTAACTTAGTACTTGAAGTGCCTGCTGTTATATATTTCATTTTTTTCTCAGCCAGTTTTTCATTGCAGGAGGATGTTGCTGCAGAGAGGAGAAAACAGGCTGTTGTAGAACAAGTTATGGTGGATCAATTATGTAGGTAAATGAATTTATAATGTAAAATTTCAGTTTTCCCTACAATAGAATTTAGATCTGTTAGTGTTTGGCTTTTCTTGCTTAAGAGCAAGAAAGTTTTGGTCATCTTGTTCCAAGTCTTATGAAGCCTTATGAAGTAGTATTATTTGCAAAAAATCTTTAAATGAAAAGTCTTTTTAATGCAACTTAAAATATCAGTTTAAATTGCCAGGTATATGTTATTTTTTTTCTGGAAATAATTTTTAATTTTGTACTTGAACCTATTTTGAGGTCTTTACAATAGCACTAGCTCTTGAAAATAGCCCTCTTGTACCTGAAGAAAATAAATGGATGCCTGATGTTATAAATTACAAGTCCTCAATATTTATTGCCCTTTCTAAAAATCTTAGCTTTATTAATATTTATTAATCGTTTATTAATACTGACACAGCACCTTTCAGTCATAAAGGAGTGTTATACCAATGCTGGGCATGTAGGAAAAAAAGGCAGTATTATAAATTGAATTGATCCAGGTTGTTCAGTAAGATCGCCTGCCTTCATTGCTATCCCTTTAGCTTCAAGAAAGCATTGCTTCTGTGCAGAAAGATCCCTCTATTTTAAGCATGCTTTAATAATTCAGGGCTTTATGCAAGCTGTCTGGTTATGACAATATAAGAAGATGCAAGCTAGTTTAATATAGTTTCATGTTACTTTGCACTTACTAAAAATTATCTGCGGGTATGTCTAGCTTATTTTTCATTCTGTGCATAGTTTACAATCTCTAGAGTCATCTACACTGATGTTCCAGCCCATCAAATCCTAAGATTTTGAGGTTGAAATTTTGTTGCACTTCACCATTTTAGTTTCCTTTGTTTCTGTTACAATGGCAGTTTAAATGACCTATATTGTTTAAAAATCTATTAACACTTTTACACTATTTGAAAGATGACATGACAGGAAGATTGCCTGAGGGAAACAAGACTGTCATGAAACACGATGTTAAATTCCAATTTTAATCCTCATTTAGCAGGATTAAAATTATGGAACTATACAGGGTAGAAACCTCCAGTTTTCAGATAAGTGCTTGGCCTGTGTCATATCCCTTTAAAGATTATCACAGAAGTGATCTTAAAAATATGCTGGTTATGTCGAAGTGTTTCTGTACTACTGGTGTCGCATTAAGCATCCAGCTTTATGCATCTTGGATCATGGATGCCCATTCTGTATTTAACCTTCTGGTGCTGCTTTGCCTTATTTTTTCCATGTATTCCTTCTCCTACTCTGAACTGTTCTGTTGATAATATCAAAACAATATTCAGTAGTGCTGCAGCTGCATCAGGATAAAATTTTATTTTAAAAATCTCTCTGTTTATGTTCCAAATATAACTCTGCCAGAATTTCTAAACAAATTGGTATCAGATATCAGGATGTTAATCATAAAAGGTTAGTTCAAAACTGTTCCATGAAAAAAAAAAACTGTTAAAGGAAATACAAAAGTGCTTTGAATATTTTTTAGTAGAACAAATCTTGCAGTTAAATCAGTGTAACTGATGTGTACAAAGATTTATCTGTATAGATCAGAGAGCAATTTAAGAAAATTATAATAGCATGCGAAATTATTTTTTCCCTTCTGATAACCATTTCAATAGCATAACAAGCATCTCGTTTATTTTTGAAGAATCTCTTCTTTTGCTTATTTGTTGAATTGATACTGAGAATATCAAAATGTTCAAAACACAGAGAATATCAATATGAACCCAATTAATCTGTTTCTTTTCTGCTTGTTGGGACTTGAAGATCCTCTCAGCTGTATAGTTAGCACTTTGAGGGAAGAAGTGCAAATGTTTTTGTTGGATGACAGATTGAATGGGGCCCTGAGCAACCTGGTCTAGTGAAGGCTATCCTGCCCCCAGCATGGGGGTTGGAACTGGATGGTCTTTAAGGTCCCTTCCAACCCAAACTATACTGAGGTGATGTCCCTGGCCAGTGCTAGTTATTGATACCACTGATATTGGAGGGAGCCACGGTTAAAAAATATCACTGATGGAGTATTTATGGAAATAGTAGAAATTATGAAAAACACCACAACCCTTCGTAATACTAAGATTTATTTTATATAAAGATCTATAATATATACTTTAAATAATATGTATCTGCATGTAACATTACTACATCGCAGTGCACTGTCAGAATATTATTGTATATGTTTGATTTTGAGAAATAGATAAAAACAAACAAAAAATTAGGCCCACAAATTTATGGAAGCTTAATGGATAACTCCAAGATTGTATTACTGTATTATTCTTGGGTGTTTTCTTTCCTGCATAAAAATATGTAAGACCTGAAATTCAACCACACTAATAGTCAATGGACTTCTCCCTGCTCTTTGTGGTCAGGGCTGTTATAAGTGATCCAGAGCAGTCTACAGATTCTGATGCTTGCAAAGCAGCCCAAGGACTTCTGGGAGCTGGGATAGAACCAGTGCGCGTTAGAAAAAGGACACTCCATGAGACAAAGTAAGTTTATAAAAGTAAATTTTCTGCTGTATATTTTTTTAGCTCTGTGAATTCTGTTTGCCTTTCCAGATGTTCTGGTTTTGGCTTGGATCCACCAGCTTCATATGAGGCCTTTTTTGTAGCTTTCCTGTTCTTGTTATTGCCTAATGGGATAATAGGGATCTTTTTATGTGAATTCTCTGCATATTATTATTGATTCATAGAATTTATAAAACCTGAGAGAACATTGTTAAGTTTATATTGATACTATTCATCACAAGGATTTACCAGCCTTTTCCAAGTGGTTGGATGCTTCAATCCTGTCAATATCCTTTTAGAGATTCCTATCCTTAGGTGTATAAATTGCATAAATATGCATCTGTAAATGCTAATGTGGATCTTCACAATATAATCATACTTTTCTTTCATGTTTTGATTTCTGCTGCAATAATTAACCCTATTGGCATTTAAATGACATTCCTGGACTGTCAGCATTGAATTAGTCTCTCCAAGGACTTAAATAAACCTGAGGAAACGCTGTGATCCGTAAAATTAAATGAATCTGCAGGTCTGACTTTTGTTCTGTTAATTTTTCTCAACATTTAACCAAGCATTTCTGCTTTGTGCATTTTAACATCCCACTCTAGAGTCTTTCTTATCAAATGTCATCTTGTATTCCGAAAAAAAGGAAAAAAGACAACAAAAGCAGTCTCAATTTCTTACATCCATCACATAGACAAATCTCCATTTCTGGAACTAGTAATAGGGCCAAAATAAAATATTTAGGTGGGTAAAAAAGCCCCAACCTGGGTATTTTTGCAAGAGAACGCATTGGTTCATGGAAGTATGGTGAGTGGTAGAGGAAAGGTTAATTCTTTATGTAAGTGCATGTAAACAAAATTTCCCATTCATATCTATGTTCTCTGTGAATGTACTCTCATATTATATAACAGAACGCTTTACAGCTCTGAGTTGCTTTCTAATTCAACTACAAAGGATCATCTCCTCAGCCAGTTGCCAAGGATACCGTATTTCATGGCTTTTACTGTTTGGAAATGGTTGAGTTTTATGTAACATTTATCTGTGGGCATATAGGTATCATTACCATGCTACATTATTTTCACAGAATAAGGACCAAATCAGGACTAACTGAGAACATGCTCTCCAACAAGCTACGCTTTGATAGTAGGATTATATCTAGGTAATCACAAATTTTGTGAAGCTTTTCAGTGCTCTGAATTTGTGAATGAGGATTTCTCTCTTGAATTGATTAATTGCACTGAATGTTTCTGCTCCCTATGTTGAAGAAAAACAGTATGTATGGCTGTCTATGTGTAGTACAAATTTTGACATGGCTAATGGATAGTGGCTTTACACTCCCATTGTACAACGTTAAGATCTGTAAGCAGTGTTATTTTACCATCATACCCATAGCTCTATTCAGGACAATTTCCACAGGGGCTGTGTAAAATAGTGCTTTTAGCTGTTGCATCTCAGTTGATTAAAATTATTTTAGCATTATCTTAGGTGTGGCAACTACTATAAGTAGTAATGGCATAGCAACATATTCTTAGCTCCTTATGTATTAAATTTTAGAACGTCTTTGAAACTGTTCTGATTTGAATAGTGGTAGCATAAACATATTTTTCAGTTTTGAAAGTGATGCTTTTCTGCAGCTGTGAGCTGTATACTTGTTAGACACAGCTGAGAATTCAGCAACATACTTCCATATACCTCAATGAATGCAGTAGTCCCGGTGTATGTAATCCTTTAGTTAATCAGTGAAAATTATATTGGCATATTAAAACATGAAGCCTTGAGAGGTGTTTTTAGCATTATGGAAAACGGAATACTGAATTAAAATATGTAACCAGATCCTCAAGTTGAATTTCATGGTGGGTTAGAGAAAATAGTCAAAGAGCTCTTCAAAAGAATAAATTTCACAGCATGCAACATTGGAAATAGAGCAGCCTTGAGGAGAAGAACTTGGGGTTGCTGGTGGGTGAGAAGCTCAGCATGATTTGGCAGTGTGCTCTTGCACCCAGGAAACCAACTATATCCTGGGCTGTGCCAAAAGAAACATGGCCAGCAGGGCAAGGGAGGGGATTCTGCTGCTCTGCTTCTCTCCCATCGGGCCCCACCTTCAGTGCTGGGTCCACCTCTGGGATCCACAGCATGAGAAGGACCTGTTGGAGTGATCCACAGGAAGGTCACAAAGATAATCAGAGGGATGGAGCACCTCTCTCATGAAGAGATGTTGAGAGAGTTGAATTGTCCAGTCAGGAGAAGGGAAGGCTCGAGGAAGACCCTCTTGCAGCCTTCCAGGGCCTACAGGAAGGCAGCAGGAAAGTTGGAGAGGGACTTTTTTAAGGGGTGTGTAGTATAGGACAAGGGAGAATGGCTTCAAACTAAAAGCAGGCGGGTTTAGATTAGATATTAGGAAGAAATTCTTTCCTGTGAGGGTGGTGAGGCACTGGAACAGGTTGCACATAGAAGCAGTGGATGCCCTTTGTCTGCAAGTGTTCAAGGCTACACTGGATGGAGCTGTGAGCAGAGTGGTCTAGTGAAGGTGTCCCAGCCCATGCCAGGGGTTTTGGAACTAGATGATCTTTAAGGTCCCTACTAACTCAAGCCATTCTGATTCCAAAATAAATGTTACTTATGTTTGGGGCGAATTGTATTTATATAGATGAAAAACATAAAGGTGCTTTTCAATTTCCCTTCTAGAAATGGTCATGATGCTTGTAGGGAGTTGATAGGATTCTTTTTTGCATGTGACAAATCCCTTACTATGTATGAATTTCGACAGTTTGGAAAAAACAGGTAGGATGAATTACTTTTTTAACGGGTTTTAGAAAAATATATTTCACTGTATCTAAGAAGCTTAAATAAATTTAATTGTTTTAGTACCAGTTTTGAATTATTTCACAGGACAAATGCCTTGCCTTTCATTCAGAAGGGATTTTATCAACATCAACGTGGAAAAAGAAAGGGAAAAGCTTATGATTTTAGTGACTTCTACATTGTAAGTATTCTTCTGCTGAATGTAAAACTTTTTTTTTGGAGGCAATATTTGGATATTTGAATTGTAAATTGTGATCTAGCCTTCCAGGAAGACCAAAAATCTTCCCCTTAGTGACATTTTTGAATTAAAGATTTTCAGAAGTCTGGATTGTTTTTTTTTTTTGTCTGTCCTACGTTTTAGAGGTTCTCAGTTTAGGTTTCGGATTAAGCTGTAGTTTGCAGTTTTCCCTCTAGAGGGCACAAGACGGCTGACAGTGTGGGCCTTTTTTGGACGAAATGATCCACTCGGGAAGGGGAGTCCTGGCGAGGAAGTAGACCAAAGACCTTTGCAAGGTCTGCTGCCATTTTTAACTTGGAAGCAATGATTAAATATTTTTTAAACATGAAGAAATTGCAGGTTATTTGTTTTTAACCTACAGTTTGAAATGTAAATGCTGTACTTCTGTACTGGGTAAAGTGTTCATGGTTTATAAATATTTGAGGAGGTTTTCAAGTATAGACTGTTTTCACCAAATTCTTCATGTGCTCCTGCAAATCTGAAGTTTACAGGAAAAACCTTGTTTGTGAGAAATGTAGAAAGCAAAAGAAGTCAACATTAGTTTTTAGTGTGTTTTGTCTAATCACATGCCTATCCTAACTGCTTACATAACCACCTGAGAATTTTGAAGATGAAATAGATGAGTTTATAATATGGAAAATAAAGCTACTTGTTGGGATTTTCATATTTTATTGTCATGTGTATTTTTCCAGCCTGCAGATGGAAATGTGTTCTGAATAAAGATGCATCCAGAAAATATACTGCATCGAGTTCAGTAGCTCTTTGGAATGATGCTGTGTCTGTTAATCTCCATATCTGCAATCATGCTTTCTGGGCTGATATTAAGATATGCAGATCTCTCAAAGTCCAAGTGGTTGAGACCCTTGCACAGTGACAGTGTCTCTGTCTCCTCCTTCCAAATGCATGAGTTTTGGAGACTTCATAAACCAAGCATACCTAGATACTACAGTTAAAGCTGCGTTTTTTTATTCGTCTCACCATTCTTTACTTATAGTTTGCTGCTTTTCTTTCTTTCCTCTTCCCCTCTATTTACAAAATACACGACCTATTTTTAAATCATTGCGTGCTTTACCAACAGGGAGCCAATCTGACTTTCCGAAGTGTTGATCATAACCTTCCAGAAAGTGTTAAGCAGAACCCTGTCCTCACCCTTCGTGTGATAAGTATTGATGAAGCAGCTATGGATTATCTAAAGTAAGTGCTGCTAAATAATTTTCAAATTGCTTTTCCTTCCTTAAGAAAAGAAAAAAAAAATTTGAGCTCCTAATACGTTATTACATACACTGCAAAAATGAGAATCCATATTTAGGCTGTTCTTAGGAAAAATTAGTATTAGATGTTAGAGGATTTTTTGCATAGTTCAATAACTTCCTAGAATGGTGAAGAGTAATTTTATAGTAAGAATTTAAATGCGAAGCTGTTCTATTTGCTTTGTTTAAGGTCGCATATTTTTATATACAAATCATATACCTCCTGTGTTTCAGTTTGTGCCCATTGCCTCTTGTATTGTCAACAGCCACCACTGAGCTGAGCCTGTCTCAGTTTTCTTTACTCCTTTCTGTCAGGTATTCATACTTGAGGGTAAGATCCCTCAAGGCTTCTTTTCTCCAGGCTAAACAGTTTCAGCTCTCCCAGGCTCTCCTCATATGTCTTATACTTTGATCCCTTCCTGATTAGGAAGAAAATAATTTTAATCTCAATTAAATATGCTCAGTATCTAAAGACTACTTTATTAGCTGAACTTGACTATTATTTTCTTTCTGCAAGTGTTTATGCACATGAAGCTTGTTCTCAGATACGGTAATATTCACTTAAAGTCCCTTTAGACTGAAAGCTTTGCAAAGGAGCCATAGTAAGCTAACAGTGAATAGAACAGTAAATTCAAACTTAATTGGTTCTGGAACTGTACAGTTGTATGATGCTTCGTGCTAATTGTTCCCTCTTGGCAAGGTTTCAGTGAAATAAAACACAATATAGTTTGATTTCAAATAGTTTCTGTAAGACAATTTACATCGCAGAATTCTATCATTCAAATAAACAGCTTTTTCTTTCATTTGTTGCTAATCTTATACCTGTGGAATTTGGAGTTGAACCAGTGTTTTCTCTGAATAGAAGAACCAGAAAGAAGACCTGTACAATGGTTTATAATTTTGGATTTTGTGCTACCTGTGGTGGAATAGATTATTTCCTTTTTTATACTCTTTTTGTATTCTTTCCATTAGGGTCTGTATTTCAGTCTGTCTTTTTCTTCTGTATGAAGATGTTATTGAGCTCTCTATTCTCTGGTGCAGAACTCTTGAATTGAGTCCTCTTACCTTCATTACTCTACTGACACAAAATCCCGTTGAGCTGCAGTCCAAAAGGTCTACTGCAGGTTCCCAGGAGTAGCGATGCCCTTCCGTCACAAACCATGAATCTTTTGGTTTACATGGGTTTTAGAGGGAGTACATTGTCCTCTGCAGGTGGTTGTTGACTTTTCAATTTAGGTGGTCTGATGTAGGTAAGCTTTTATGGACTTCATAATGAGAGGTACCCAAAGTGGAGATGAAAGCTCCTACTAGATAGCAGAGAGATAAGTCTTTGGCCTCAGAAAGCAGGAGCAGGAGTATGTCATGGCAAACACTGCTGAGCAAGCAGCTCAGAGTTGGCAGTAATGCTTTTCCATGTTTTTAATATTCCAATTCAAATCATTGTAGGACTTTGTTGGTTTGTTTTGGTTTTTTTTTTTCTTTTTTCTTCTAGTAGGTTTTTTCACAGTATTTTTTTATCAACCTTTATAGATATTTCTGATGAAGGCTTGTGGGAAGCTCTTCTCAGAAGGAGGCTTGGCAGGAAAAAACCCGCAAAATTTAACCTTAATTTTTAGATATACTTTTGGTCCACACCTTTGCTATTTGTGTTCTAAAGAGAGATTTGAAAAGTACTTAATGTTATTTTCCTCTTGCTGATTAAATGTGGTTGCTTTAACAAACTCTTCCAGTGTTATGAGATAAAGGTTTAACTAAACATCTGGAGATTTTATGCATGGGAGGAATTATCCATGAATGAATTAGTAGAGGAGATGCCAGTTAATATTGTTAGAAAATAATTTCTGCGTATCTGCAGCTGGTCAGCAAGGACTTTTGTAAATGCCGTCTCAAACCCAAGCAATTGGATATTGTGCGTATGAGGGTTGAATATGAATTAAATATAAAGTTGAGTATGTTGGGATTTTTTATTACATCTGTTTTGAATATAGTCACGTTACATGTAATTTCATCAATCAACATTAATTTTGACTTCTTTAGAGCTTCTTCTGTGGAACTCAAGGAAGAGTGTTCCAGGCAAGTGGTTGATGACATCAAAGCTTTCAAGAAGATTCAAGGTGTGTATCTACCAGAACCCATTTAATTTTAATTTCCATATCTCTATCTTTACAGCTCAATTCAATGAACATTAGTGATGTTATGAAGATTTTATTTATGTAAATTAAATTAAACAAAAGTTAGATATTTATCAGAATATTATTAGACTGATACCAGCACAAATCACTCATAAGAAATCTTTCTCCTATCTCTTCAAATATACAGTCTGGGTAAAGATTGTGCAGAATCTGCAGAGTAATTAAGAATGTAATCAATAAAATGTTAATCTCTGTGTCAGCATAATCTCTGAAAAAATTATGAAACATAATGCTGATGCTATATTGCACTGGCATTAAATTTGTTAGAGGCCAAGTGTACAAACACCATCTCATTTCTTCCATTAATTTTGTGCTAGATGCTTCTTTTGGCCATTGTTTTTATACATTGATAAGTTTCATTTTGATATTCTCTATTATTATGCTTTTTAAAAATCGTGAGTAAAATTCTGTAGTGTACTATGGAACATGTATATAAATTCTACCACGTTCCTATCTACAGTCTTTAGGACAAAGGCATAGCTTTTTATTGAAGATTATGGAAAGATGTTTGTAAAGTGTTGTGTATTATTTTTGTAACCTTGTCAACAAAAATGGTTGATCTGAGCAGCTCACAGCTTATATAATCTCCTCTGTTTACTGTCATTATCTAAATTTGCTTTAAGTAGTCAGTCTTTGGTTACTAGAATCTGCTTGGACATTTACTTTTAGAAAAAAAATTGTTGGAATAATAATTAGTGTTATTTTTTAATCTTCTAGTTATTCCATTTTTCCCCTTGCATAATATACACAAGGTGACATCAGTTATATGACTACATCTAAAGTTTGCTGGTGTGGCCTGGAAGCAGGTTGTGTGTGTACATCAAGGCACCTTTTAACATACATCTGAGTTGCATCACTGGAAAAAACTTCCTTCTTTCACCTTGCCCCTATTTGTCTTTAAAATTGTAGATAGAAGTAATTTGAAGGTAATAGCAGGTGACTTCTGTTAACAGAGTATGCTGAGAAACTCAGACATCCCTAAGTGATTATGCTAGCTGAAGACTTTCATAAGTCTTATCATAGAAATTGCATATAATTTAGGAATGATTTTGCCAACGTAGTAATTTTGTTCTTGTTTACACATGTACTTAACAAGATTGTAGAATAAAGAAGCAACTCTGTGTCTCATAATGGAAGTTTTGTATTGTTCTGAAGTAGTTTTTCCAAAGTTACTTTGTATATTAAATCATGGCATGTAATCAGTTCTCACAGAAGTAGGCAGTTTTACAGTCTGAACATATAGAGGGCAATAGTTATTTTTTCTTTCCTTATGTGGTCTCTTTGAAAAAAGCTTGTTAGATATTACTTATTAGAGACACTTCATATGATTTTCACTTAAATGTTAAATAACTGATGGTTTCTTTTTGGGCTGGCATTCTTCCGTCAAAGACAAGGGAGCCCTAATGCATGAGTATGTCTTTCTAACAGCACCATTATATGTAGATGTAGTGTTGTTTACTTCTCTATTGTCTCCGTAGCAAGTGGACAGCTTCAGGTAAATGTTGTGTCCCTAATTTCTCTAAATCCTCAGGTATATTCAGAGAAACACTAAGCAAAAGAGGAGTTCGGCTTATAACAGGCTTAGGAAAGTATTTCCGACAAACAGACAAGAACAGCAGTGGTTTTCTCTCTCGGGCTGCCTTGAAAGAAGCTCAAAGAGTATTCCATTTGAAAATGCCTGAAGGGGTGAGTCTAGCTGAAATGGTAAACATGGATATTATCTTTCTTAATTTATGGATTTGCTTCTTTTCTTTGCTTAAATCTATAATTTAATACCTAGGTTGTGCACGTTTTCTTTTGGGTTTGTTTTTTTTTTTTTTCCCTCATGGTATGTTGGCATTTTTGCATTCAGTTCTATGTGAAGTTCTTAAAAATAAAAAATAATATATTTAAAAACATGCAATCTTTCTACATTATGACATGAAGAAGCAAGTGTGATTGTAACACATTTTTTTTCTCTTTAGGCTTTAAAAAAATAATTTAGTTTATGCTCTTTACTTAGGTTTTTTCTTTGTTTTATATATTATGTTGTAAAAATAGCTCACTGCTATCAGAACTGTGAATAATATGAATTATGGTCATCAGTGACCGCTGATGACATGCATTATTTTTACAAATCTTTGAGTGAGTTTGGATCTAGACGTTTGGGGGGTTTTGTGAGAATACAATTTCCCATTGTAGCAATTGTTCTATTTAGGATATAGTAAAGAACTTTGACAAAATATTTTTAAATTGCAGGACTTTGAATCCTTATGGCTTATTCTTGATGATAGCAAGAGTGATAAGGTCGACTATGGAGAATTTACTCGTGCCATATTTGGAGAAATGAATGAATATAGGAAAGCATTTGTGAGAAAAGTAAGTTTTATTGCAGATATTTTAAGTGTAAATACTTTGCAGTGTAACTTTGGAGTTAGTTACTCATCATATTCTAGTTGATGGGTTTTGTTGTTATTTTTCTTAAGTTCTGTACCTGGAAATTGACTTTTTAAAGTTTCAGATGAGTTTATCAACAGAAAAGTAAATTAGCCGACTGCATGCTGTTCCATTGTTAAATTAGTTAATTTAAAATTCTAGGATTGATTCCTTTATTATTATGAGTTTTCATGCATATGTGCTATTCTTGTAGTTCAGTCCAGTGTCTAAAGCATCTGGCACCCTGAGATTATCTCTTCCAGAAGTCTGTTTCCTTATTTTGGCAAATCTACATGAGTAGACTTTCTTCCTGCAGTGCCTGAAATAGGAGGCAGTAATACTTGTCTCCTTTGAGACCTACAGTAAGAGTAATTCTATTTGTGAGATGTTATATGTGAAATGCCACTTGTTATTTGTCTGTAATGTAATGTGGAACTGTTTGCAGTGTCAGACACTGATCACAAACCAGCCAAAGGAGAAGCAACTGGATATCAAGATCAAGAAAACTGACATATGCTTTCATGCTTTCAGTCATGGAATGTAGTGGTGTGGTTTTGGTTTTATCAGTTTTATGTATGTATTTGTTCCTTGTTTTATATTGTTTTTTGTAAGTTGTAATGGCTTACCCCATGTCACCCATGTTCAACCCTTCTTGCTTTTACCCCCACCCCAGTTACATGTCAATCATAAGTTATACAGCCCCTGGGTCTTGTCTGTCACTTTGGGGTCTCTCCTGAAAATCTGGAAAGTTCCAGTGAAGCCTCAAGTGATTGGACAAAACTTTGGCTGTCTCCCCACCTGAGTTATTGATTTGTTATAATGTGTGTTATTTACCTGCAGAGCCATACTCACATGATCCCTCATTTGTCCTCAGTTAAACCCATCCCTGAGTTCCTCCCCTCAATAAAAGATGTTAATTTGGGGGGTTTCCCTGCCCTTTTTCCTGCTGCTTCTGCCAAGGGGTCACTTCTGCTGAGGGGTGTCTGCTGAGGCAGATACCCTGATCTGAGGTTATCCCCACTGGGGGATGCATAAAGCCAGTAGTTAACCCTGAGCAGACTCCTTCTTTCTTTCCTGCTGTCGTCGCTTGGCTCCTTCGGGCAAACCAGAACCCAAGGGATGGGTGAGGTTTGTCCTGCTACCAAGCCGTGCCCTTTACTGTCCAGATGTCAGGGCTGGCCCAGGCAGAGACAAGACACCTCTACAATGGAGGATCCAACTCTACTAGCCTTATGTATCAAGCATGTGTATTTGAGTAAACTGAAATGAAAATGAAGCTGCTGTTAGCAGTGCTGGAGAGGCTGTGTGGAAGCTTCTGTCAGAATGATGTGGAATCTTAATAATTGGAGGAGGCAGAAGGGAAACAGCTAAACTTCTGATTCTAAGGATGAGCTAGAAATTAGAGAAGACAATTTTTTTTGCATTGACTAGGGGACACACATTTGATGTGAAAACTGTTGAGGTAAAATAATCATGAAACTGCATGATCTAGAATGATTCTCTGGTATTTAGTAACCTTACATAAAATAGGTAAATTGACATAATCTATTGCTCAAGATCTAAAAGTATGTGCTAATAGTTAAGTGTATTTGATCTTTTCATCTTTCCACATTTTTCCCCCTGAGATGCTTATATGAAACTCTTTTTTTTCCCTGTAGGCTTATATGAAACTAGATTTCAACAAAACTGGGAGTGTTCCTATGGTAGATGTCAGAAAATGTTACTGTGCAAAGAAACATCCTCTATTATTGTCAGGTAATTCACATGAACAAACAAACAAAGAACCCCAAATCTGTAACCATGGAAATAATTTTGTTAGCTGAGATAGCAGATCCAGAAACTGGTTGGAAATACAAACTGTTTTCATATTTACTTAGACTTGAGCTGCTACTTCATCTGAGAACTTAAAATGAGTCTCTCCAGAACATGACTATAAGTAGTAGTGGAGTTCATACACACAGTTTTAATATTTGGCCTTTTTCAAGCTGCTAATGCTGCTGGTAAGCAGAGTAGTTCTTTTTCCTACCTCTGTAAGCAGTTATTTCTCACCTTTCATCTGTAAGTTATCAGTGGCAAATATGATATTAATAATTTTCACTTAGTAGGATACTCTCATTTTCACATTACTGTTTTCCATCAAAATAAGCAAGGATTCCAACTGACACGGAATGTGCTCAGCACTTGAATAATTTATTCAGAAGGAACTTAATTTATTTCTGGGACAGATTTGTTATCCTTTACAGAGGAAATGCTGGTTTCTTCATTATTTTTTCAGGTTTCTCAAGGAAGTTTAAACTCTGCCATTTAGAAAATAGGAGTTTAAATATTTGTATGTCAATTTTAATAAACAATACCTCCATGTACCAAAATAGTCACTGTGAAGGTCTCCATGGTGTCATGACTCTTTCTTTTTTACCTGTAGAAGAGAGGATTTTTTTTAATATTGCCAGTGATTTTAGTGGTAACACATGAAGTCACATGGGGGTATTAGAGATACAATATGTGATTTTTCTCCAGTGCTGTATTGACATTTTTTTAAACTTTTTTTCTCAATGCTATGAAATAATCTTGAGTATTATCTTTATAAAATTGCAAGGACACAGATGTAAATTGCAGAATACTTTTCAAATGCCAATTTTCATCTTAAAGTTTTCCCAGAACTTTGAAGTTTTGTTACTGTAAACATATGCTTTCTTACAAGATAACTTCAGAATTTTAGTTTGCAGATGCATTATGCAGCTTTTGCAGTAATTTGAAGGAAAACATTTTCCTGAACTCATAATTTATTACAATTGGCTGACTCCATGTTTTCTCTTGATATTTAGTTCTGTCACGGTGTTAAAGTAAGGTAATTTCTGTAGGTGGTAATAAGTGAGCCAATGACTTAATTCTGAAATCAGAATATTGAATTTGTAAATGAAAAAAATATTTGCAAGCTAAAATTTGAAAGTTTCTTGCCTGAAGTATATTAAATGCTACATATTCACTTAAAATGTATTTAATAGAAAAATATACTTTCATAGGCAAAACTGCAGAAGAAGAAATTAAATTGTCATTTCTAGAAGTGTTAGGAGAATCCTGCAGCAACCCCAATGAAGTGTCCTACTCTGAGTTTGAAGATTACTATGAAGGATTAAGTTTTGGAATCGTGGATGATGATGATTTTGTTAATATCTTAAGGAATTCATGGGGAATTTAGAGTGGAAGATGACGAAAAAGAAGGGAACATTTTCTAAACAAGGAATGATTATATAAGAGAAGATTTAGTGTTGATGTGCATTACTTTGTAATTAGTGTCTTAAACTGATTTCAGGGACAGAAAACTTTAGATGCTTTCAGAATAATACGTGGCAAATTTCATGGAGTGTCTGTTGAGTTATGCTAGCCACTCTTCTAATAAAAATGCTGTTCATGTCTTTTCACCAGAAATTATTAAGGCTGTTTCCCATACCAAAAGCCATATTTTTTTAACATTAAAATAAAGTGTCCTATTTAAAAATAAGAAGGAATTAGAATACTAAAATGCCTGAAAGGGATATGTGCAAGAGAAAATTTTGTTTTATGATGCATTGTGAAAAGCTTCAGATTTGACTGCATAAATGTGAATGGTAGCTTTTCTTCACAAATTTGCTTATAACATTCTTTGTCTCACTTATTTTTGCTTATGCTGGTACTTAGCTTGAAAGAGAGCAGGTCATTGTTTTCCAATTTTGAGGATGTCTGCTGTACTGAAAGTGCAGAGATGTTCACAGCATTTAGCTCCTTGGCCTGTGCACTGTCTTGACTGATCTTGCTTTGTCATTTTGGTCAGGCACCTGAAGCTGAGCATTGAATCTCAAAGGTTTTAGTAATCACACATGTATTTTGTATTGCATATCTTCCTTTCCTATATTTTTCTAAGTGGTTTTCAAACCAAGTAATTTATATTTAAATATCTGTTTTCTTTATATTGCTGGGATTTTTTAACTAAAACATAGCAGCTATATATTTTGTCAAACTGATATATAGCATTTCCTATCTACTCTGAAAGTATAAAACAGAAAAGTATTCAAAAAAAGGGCCCAAAACAACCACCTCTGCCACCACAAAAATTAAATCATAAATTAAAATATTCGTTGCTATTTCAAATGTTCTGACAGGTGTGCTTTTCAATGTAATACATCTTTCTAATTCTGTAAAATTCTTTGTGTTAAGAAATAAAAATATATAGTTAATGAGAGAGAGACTTTGGTTTTCATAGACCTGTCACTGAAATTAAATGTATGTTGAACTGCATTTCTTAAGCCTATGCAATTAAAATATATAGCTTTCCTCTAAGCTTGTCTGCTTGGTTTTGAATTTATAGTCTGTGGTTGAAAGAATCTTCCTCTGTGACAGAATTTCTGTTTTATAGGAATTAAAGGGCAATGCTGGAATAGATGCTGAAATGAGGAACTTTGGTCCACTGTGGCTGACTAGCATAGTCTAGATGTAGTATTTCCTTGTTCTAATAACATGTGTATTTTTATGTCGGGATTGTTTGACCATGGCCTCAAATGTAACAAGTATTGGAGGTTCTGCTCTAAATCTTCAAATGAGGGGTTTTGGAGGGGTTCTTTTGGGGCTGCAGAAGTCTGTATGTGTTTTTTTACAAGGAGAGGCAGATTTTGTCAATGTGTGTTCTAAGAAATAATTCTGACTCGATATGATTTTCTTGTTCCCCATTCTTGCTGGAATTTCTCTCATTGGAAAGCTTTTGTTAATTAGTGTTCTTGGAACTGGTGATTCTGAGAAGGGCAGGTAATTCTGAGAAGGGAAACTTTAGTTAGTTGTAGAGGGTTCCGCTTGTTAATGTGTCCATTCAAATAGCTGAAAAAATACAAAGTCATATTTTTGATAGTTTTTGAAAGAATCATGTGCTCCATGTAGAATTTTTCACTTAGGGGAATTGTACCAACAGATAAAACTGTAGCTCAGTTTAATAAATGAAAGTGATTTTGAAATGAGGTATTGACATATTTCTTTATGCAATGTTTAATTTTATTGTGAAGCTTTTAGGAAAATTGTTCCACATTTTCCTATTGAATGGGAAAATTCAAGACAAATAGATGTATACAAGTGGGTCTGCTTGTCAGAAGAAGCTGTATAGGTCATATCTGCCACAAATTTATTTTGTTGTTGTCATGGAAATGAGATGCTGTTTTAAAAACATAGCTTTGGTAATCCTGCATTATTATTTTTTTTTTAAATCTGAAGACAGATCTCTAACAGGATAATCTAAGATAAATTCTAAAGGTAAAAATTTTCTTGCAAATGAAAGCAGTACTGTGATAATTATCTGAAACCTGCTATCTATGTAATTTCTATTAACTACAAGGTCATTTACACAGGTCCTGCTTGACCAACTTGATATCCTTTTATGATCAAGTGACTTGCCTAGTGGATGAGGGAAAGGCTTTGTGAGTTTTCTACCTGGACTTCAGTAAAGTCTTTTTCACCATTTCCCACAGCATTCTCCTGGAGAAACTGGTTGCTCACGTTTTGGACAGGTGCACTGTTTGCTGGGTAGAAAACTGGCTGGTTGGCTGGGTCCAGGAGGTAAATGGAGCTACATCCAGCTGTGACTGGTCACTCACTGGTCATTTCCCCCAGGGCTCAGCAGTGGGGATAGACCTGTTTAATACCTTTATTGATGATCTGTATAAAAGAATCTAGTGCCCCGTTGGTAAGTTTGCAGACTCTGTGGGAGTGTTGATCTGCTGGAGGGTAGGAAGGCTCTGCAGAGGGATCTGGGCTGGATCAATAGGCTGAGGCCAATTGTATGAGGTCTTACATTTGGTCAAGAAGGCCAAATGCCAGGTCCTACACTTGGGTCACAACTCCATGCAGCACTACAAGCTGGGGACAGAGTGGCTGGAAAGTGACCTGGTGGAAAAGGACCTGGGAGACTGGTTGGCAGCAATCAAACATGAATCAGCGTGTGCCCAGGTGTCCAAGAAGGCCAATGCCATCCTTGCCTGTACCAGCAACGGTGTGGCCAGCAGAACCAGAGCAGTGATTGTTCCCCTGTACTGGGCACTGCTGAGGCCACACCTCACCAGCTCTGGCCCCCTCACTACAAGAAGGACATTGAGGGCCTGGAGTGTGTCTAGAGAAGGGAAACAGCACTGCTGAAGTGTCTAAAGAGTAAGTTATATGAAGGGCAGCTGAGGGAGTTGGGGTTGTTTAGTGCAGAGAAAACAACTCAGAAGAGACCTTACTGCTCTCTATAACCACCTGAAAGAAGGCTATAGCCAGGTGGGAATTGGCCTCTTCTCACAGGTAATCAGCAACAGGACAGGTAATCAGCAAATGGCCCCAAGCTGCAATGAGGGAAGGTTAAGATTGGACATCAGGAAAAAAAATTTTACTGAAAGGGTGATTAAGCATTGGAACAGGCTACCCAGAGAGTCTTCATCCCCAAGAAATGACTTAGCACATGGTGTCATTTGCTCAAAAGTGATCTTCAAGGTCTTTTCCAACCTTACTGATTTTGTGATCATTTGTTTCCTCATCAGATCTTGATGTCTATGGTGAATTTTTAATGGCATTCACAAAAGTCACTTTTATCTGCTCACAGTTTCTCATTGTCTAAACTTCAGATGGTAGAAAAGAATTCAAACCAAATTCTTCCCAAGGTTTGCCCACCATGTTGTGAGTAGAAAAACACGGTAACTGTTCAAACCAAGGTCTGTGGTATCTGATTTTTCATTAAGAATTGTCTCAATGGCCTGATTAACTGTGTTCTGACTTGTTCTTATTTACTTGTGAACATTTAATGAATGTGAATCTTTTTCTTTAATCAATGCTTTGTAGCTTTAAAACTGTCTGGAAATGTCTACTGGGTTTACTGCTTTTAAGTGTATTTCAAACAAAAGTTTCTATACTTGCTATCTTTTTAAGAATTGCCCATATTTTCCAAATTAGAGTGTGTTCTTAGTTAAAGTGGGGTTCTCAAAGAAGATTTTTCACTGAAACTCACTGCTGAATAAACTAGTTGTCTTCATGCCACCATAATTTACACTTCTGCTAAAAAGTTTTAGCAATTTGCTGTAATTGAGAACATCAGAAGTGCATTATGGTGTGAACGTATTTTGTCCTATTAGATGTGCAGGCTCCCAGAGGACAAGTAGAAATTAGTTAAGTGACTTAACTCCTTTTTCTTAAGGTCTGTAACTACTTCATGAAATGAATATGCACTGACACTGTGAGCTGGAATGTTTAAAAGCGTTTTGAAAAATTGAAGCACAGGCACACAGAGCAAACCTTCCGTAGCTTCACTTTGCTAATGGAAATACAGCATCCTCACCAGGGATGGCTTTGTTGCTGAGAGGAGACATTTTTACTGATTCACACTCAAAAACTCATTTCTCTTCTGTAAGTTACTGCCATGTGATCAAATTGTGTGCATCTTTGTGTCCAGAACAGCAAAAATATTAAAAGTGTTTCTAGCACTGTGTGCTTGTAGGGATGTGCTATTTACTTTTGGGGTTTGGTTTTATGGGCATTGGTTATTTGATGTGTTGGTTGGGTTTTTTTTGTTTGTGCATTTTGGTTTTTTGTTGTGTGAGGTGGTTTGGTTTGGTTTTGAGCATGCTATCTCTACATAGTAAAAAAGCCTAGAACTGATTTCTGATGTGTTTAAGAAAACAGGTAAGTTTCTGTGGCAGAAAAAAGAAAGGTAGAAAATCACATGCATTTTTTCCTTGATATTGCTCTAATAGTTTATCCTTCTTCTTCATAGTTAGCAGTTCAAAGACTGAGATAGTTCAGTACCTGCTCTTCATGTTGTTAATCATCTTGTCTTTGAGAAGCTGAGTCAGAACTACTCTGTTGTAACCATCAGACACCTCCAGTGATGCAAGAGGTCTATTTAGGCTATTTGTTCAACAGGGGACATTCCAAAATATCAACCAGATTGGAAGGTACTTAGGAAAGAAATGTGGTAAGACATTACTTGAATGATGACCCTATGAAATATTTTTATTTTGTGACTCCTGTACTTTTGTGGTGTCCCTTTTTGACTGTGAGGAACTTGAGGCCTAAAGTTGATAAAAAATACCTTGAGCAAAGGGAAAAGAAATATTAGGTCTGTTTATCACAGGTTTCTTAATGTTTATTTACAGCATCTGTTCTGTTTACCTGGAATTGATAGTATCTGACTACCTCTTTTCTGGGTATTTTTTCCTCCTCTCTCATGTGTTGCACTTTGGATGGAATTAATTGGATATGTGTATAGAAACTTCAGCATCAACATTTGTTGCCACTGTCAGAATGGATGATAACTGCTTTACACTTCTGTATACTTCACACAGGGAAACCCCATTCGGCTATAGTAAAGCACAGGTTAATATCAGTGGAAGCTAAAATAACAGCTTTGGAGATGTATATTAAAGCAATAATCCTTTTTTCTTACAACTTGTGTTGAGTAAGTGTACACTTAATCACTCCTGTGTCTAATTCTGGGATCCTATGATTTGTCTTGGCATGAATTAAATCCTGCATTCACAGTGGTAAAATTATTCCCCTGAAGTAATTTCTTTTGACAATAGCATTTGCCTTGCAGATGCAGTGATTAACTGCAGGCTTCAGTTGTGAATACTGCAGTTGTTTTTATCCTTTAGACATTCTTGAATTCTTCTCCATTCTCAATGTTTCATGACCAAAGGAAACATCAACAGAAGTCAAACCACTGCTTTTATTTTTCCCTTAGAACAATCATTTTGGAAGTGCCTGATGTGGCAACACAGTTTAAACCAAGACATAATATTCTGCTTTTTACAGGTTTAATATGCTTTTGAGAGATATCTGTTCTAGATATTCTTGTTGCGTAGATCCAAGTAACCACAGGAAATAGGCACTCCAAAAATTCAGTTATTTATTTATTTATTAAAACCAGTGCAGTGAGAAGGGAATCAGTTGTCAGCGCCAGATACTTAATTTTCCATAATCTTTGTGTTTATTTTTTGATACTTTGCCCCTTGTTTGAGACTATGTGATTTCTAAGTTCTCTTTCCAGTTTTATCTTGGTATGCCTCCAAACGTCTCATTTGGGAGCATCCTTCTTGGAAATGAACTTCTTCAGTAACTGCCATAATGCTAAAATATGTTCAGAAATAAATCAAAATATGAACTAACATCCAGCAAGAAAAGCCTATGGGGAAAAGGATAGGGGACAGGACAGACAAAAGCAAATAGTAGCTGCAATGGCATTCCTAGTCATTAATATTTTTTGTTCATTCATATCTTTTGACTTCCCTCTTCCTTCTGGAACACCAGTCATAAAGCAAAGCCTACCCTGTACTATTGGTCCATGTAAATATTATTCCTTCACATAAAGTCAGAAGAAATCTATCTGGAAGAGATTTTACAAGGTTGTCTACTCCATTATTCTGTATTATCTAAAAAAACTTTCTCATTTGTGATGGAGACTCCACCAGATTCACAGGTAATCTGTTCTATTGCTGTTCAAGTTTCCTGCTAATTGACCTGAATATTTCTTGCTATGGTTTAAGCTGATTACTGTTTCTGCTATCCCATCCTTCCCTTATGTAACAGCTTTGGAAACTATTATTACATCCCCTTTGATCCGGAGTCTGCTAAATATGGCTGTTTAGGAAAATTGCATTAACTGGACAGATTGAAGACCATTCTCAATTTTTCTCCCATAAGTGCTAATTGGTACTTTTCTTGTGTTGAATTCAGTGTTCTGTGCTCTGGTTAAGGTCTTGCCAGTGAGGTACTTGTATTATAGAGTTTACTTTTTTATCAGATGTCTTTCCTCCCTCTTTTTCCTTTCACAACCTGATTTGATTAAAATCTTGCTGACATTGTGATTTTAACTTAGAAATTTTCTTCTCAAAAACTGATTTTTCTTGCATCATTTCAGTTGAAGTGAAATGGTGAAGGTCTACCAGGCTTTGAGATACCGGGAGATGTTCCTGCTGGACAATCTGGTGTGTCTCAGTTTTGTGAGAGCTTTGTGCTTATGCTTCTTTTCAGACTCCTAACAGGTTTGCATCAGCTTTACCTTACTTGAAGTATTATTTCTCCTTCCCAGTTTTGCTTCACAGGATACATGTTAGTGAAATCCACAGCATAAACATGGAATCTTTAATGGAAAATAAGAAAGAACTTAACAATTTTTTTTTTAATCATTATCTTTTTAAGAGCAGGGGTAAGGGTAAAGGGAAGCCAAACCAAAGCATAAGGTGTTTAACAGCAGCTTTTGTCAGACACTTTATGTAAATAGTCTCTTACACATTTAATAAATATAATATGACTATGTATGCAGGTATTTATTAGAATAGATTTTACTGTTGCTTATTTTTGATACCATATGGAAATGGAATATATGGAAAATACTTTGTGTCAGCTGAAAATATCTTTATTAGACTTTGTAGATGTAGTAATCCCTGTTGCAGTCTGATGCATAGAAATGCAGGTCAGACAAGGCAAAGCTTGCTTCTCTACAACAATGCTCAAGATGTGGGATGTCTATTATTTCCTTCTCCTCTCTTCTTTTACTTTACTTAAGCTGCCTCTAACCTGGTGAAGTGAAAGGTTTTATTCAGTAAACATAGGGGAGGACTGCTGTTTCCAGGTGAGATTTTTCTTCAGCCTCCTTGTCAACTTGCTACAGTATTAATGTCTGCAGTGCCTTCCTCCTCCTCCCCTGTGAAGTTACTACCATAAATAATACATAAAACTGTGAACTGCCTTTCACCCTGAAAGTGCAGTCCCCAAGATTGCTTTGACACTAGTCAGGATTATGTCAAGATTACTAACTCTTTAGTATTCTTCTTTGCTTAATTGCATTTTTCTCTCACTAAAATGAAAGGAGTACTAACCACTGCAGCTATATTAGTTCCAAATAAACATGGACTACAAAGTGTTATTTTGTTTTCAGCTTCAAAGACAGTCTTTTTGATAATTTGTTAGATTGAATTTGTACTCAGGCTGTAGAGACTTTTTGATAGCAGCATAAATGTAGGCTATGAATTCCTAATTCATATCTATGAGCAATTTAAAGGTGGAAAAAGATGGTTTTGATGCCTAAAAAATCAACCCAGAATGAGGACAACATCATGATACTCAGTTTAGTCTGAGTTTTAATTGCTGGTTTCTAATATCTGTCTTGATAAAATGTGTTCAGAAGCATCAAACAAGAACTGGCATGGTAGGTGTAAGTTTAAGTGATCTAATAAAATGTAAATGGACGCTGGTGTCTTATCTGTGCTTCTGGAAATGCCTTATGTCCACTCTATACCATGAAGCTGATTGTCCTGTTGTCAAAACAGGATGTGGAGATGCTTTTCCCTTTAGGAGAGATAATGAACTATAGGACTTCTTGGCCATCTCTATTCTTGAATGCATTTTGTCTAAAGGAAGAGCTGGGTGGCTACAGGGTGGGAGCTTGCACATGGGACCTCCTAAGAAATTTTCAAAATTAATACTTAAAACCTAAGCCAAGGAGTTATTAAAAAATGTAAATGAACCTGATAAGCAGTGGTCTTTTTTTTTTTTTTTTCCCCAAGATTAGCATAATATTCACATTAATTATGATACTGCTAGATTTTAAATTAGAGCTTCCTTTTATGGAGGAGGAGTAGCAATCTTTTAGTCACAGTAGTGGGAGAAACTTAAAGGTATATTTAAGTTGGCAGCTGTGCTCTCAGAACCTCTCTTTTTGCATTTTTTCTTCTTCTCTGCCTCCCCTTTTGCTGCTGAGTCTTTTTGAACTGGGAGATGTCAGTGACTGTTTCATTAATTTGCTTTCTAGCTTTGAAGAGCTGAAAAGATATGTCATGGCCTGAGCTAGGCACAATGCACACTACTACATCGGGATATAATCCTTACCTCAGAAAATGTAAAATATGAGTTGGAAAAAAAATGAGACCAGGAAGAGATGAGGATTGGAGACAGGGAGTACTATGTTAATGATACAAACAGCTCACTTTTACTGTAATAGCAAGCATCTTAAATTGCATCTTGCTTAACAAGTACCTACAGCAGCAATTTGTAGTATGAAAAGATTATTGAAAGTAATGAAAAGATTATTGAAAAGTCAGAGCAAATCTTCAACTCTGCATTGGCTAGCAGGAACACTAAGGTAGGTCCCCAGATAGGTAGGGGTTTAAAATATTATGAGGATTTTCTTTGTTTAGGTGATTTGCAAGCAGGTCTATTTGCAAGCTATTCTTTTTTTAGAGACATCCTTTGACTCTCCCATGTGATATTTTCTGTCTGCATGAAGTTTTATTAAAAAAAAACAACTCTTACATGATATGAGAATGCTTCTTCCATTTTGACAGAATTCATTTGCAAAAAAATCTAATAGGAAGGATTTTGTTGGCTTTATGTGTGTGCTGTTGTGAACCTTGATCTTGAGAAAAAGCAGATGAGCACCTGAGTGGAACACAATGACAGCAAGGGACTTCCCTGTGCCTACCTTGCCAACAGCTATCTTGCATATTCAAATGGCATTCCCCACTACAGTGATGGCAGATTGACTTCTGTCTCTCTGCCAGTCCTCCCAAAGTCTGAATTGCAAGCTAAGTAGAAGGGTGAAAGTTAGAAAACTGGCACCTTGAATTCTCACCAGAGGCTGATAGGAAATTTGTACCCATCCTGCTGCATATGTGCTGAGATCTTGAAGTGAAAATGTCTTCTTAAAAAGGGGTATTAAACTCTCAGGACATTTTAGCCTGCATGCTTTCAAGCTGTAGGGAGATGGAGGTGTTACAGCAACCCATTCTCAAAAAAGGTATCATGAGAGTTGTGGCAGACTCGATTAGTCCCAGGCAGGAGTGTGCTGCTTTAGGGTGTCTCTTGTGCTGTCACACTCTTTAGGCTGCCTGCTTATTCCAAAGAAAAAGTAGAGCCTTCCAGAACTTTATGGAAGTTCACATATCATTCTCTTACTGAATATGTAAAAGTTCATGGAAATCACCATAGCTATAGTGACTAGCAAAAGTGAAGCGGGTATTCATATTCCTGTGGAACACAGATGTTAGAGGTTGATCCCCATTTCTATGGTTGGACAGATCAGATTAGTCCAGGACCTAACACCTGTCTCTGTTCTGAATTCCTGCTGCAGAAGGTGTGCAAGGCTCAGACAAGACTGCTGATGTCCTGATGTCCCCCATTCCTTCAGTCCAGGCACATCTCTCCGCATCTGCACTTACACCCACATGCACAGGACAGGCTGAGGTTGGTGTTGTACCTCCTGACCCTGACCCAGGTGGTGTGCTCAACAGTATTTGCTGCAACAGCAGCCCCTGAGCCTGCAGCTACCCTACCTTGGTCCAAACCAGCTCTTTTTTTTTTTTTTTTTTTTTTTTTTTTTTTTTTTTTTAAGAAAGGCATACTTCTTCTAGAGCATTGCAGTTCAAAACAAATTGGGAAAAGATCTCAAGGGTATTGGATGTTGCTGAAATGTTTACAAGATCAGCATGGATGTGGCATGTTCTCTGACAGCTAAGTGTAACAGTGTAATCAATGTGACCAAAGCCGTTTTACTCTGTGACTAAGCATATACATCTAACTTGTTCAAAGACATGGAGAAACCTGCAGTTTTACAACCTTGTATTATTTTCCTAATACTAAGAAGGGCTACTAACTCACAGTTAGTTAGGCTGTTTCTGCCAAGACTTCCCAACTCAGCAGGACCCTGCTGAGGTCTTTAAGGCTCCTGGCACCTTGTCTCAGATGAGGAAATGCTGATGATGCTACCTGCAGTGGATCTGGTGATTCCTATCTGGCTCTTCCCTGTCTAGTAGGGTAATGGTTCCAGTTTACGGGTCATAGCAGAAATCTGTAGCAGCACCTCTAACTTTGGCAAGCAAGACCAAAGCACAAGCAGAGGAGATGCAGTGTTTATCTCTTGAGAATGCTGTTCTGTTTCCATGGCAGTAGACAGCTCAGTCCAGATTTGGGCAATCTTGTCTGCAAAGTAGCATGAAAAAAATTAGGAGAGTTAAAACTTAACTGCAGCTGAATGGAGGCAGTCAAAATTAATCAAGCTTGCATACACTGAGATTGGGTCTGCCATATGAGACTGCAGAAACGAAGAAAAAACCTCTTTGCTTCTCGCATTGCTCAGGCATCTGATTTCAAATCTGCCTGCCTCAGTCAGTGATGCTCTGTGGGAGACTTCTATGCCTTGAATTCTTGGAGTTGCCTTTCTAATAGAAAAACTATAGCTATTCACAGTGGGAAGACAAAAGCATTGCAAACCAAAATTATTAAACTTTGAATCAATAGTAGAAAATAATTATTACAAAGTATCCTGCATACACTGATAATCAATTAAATCACTGCTCCTTCCAGGTTTCCTCAATGATCATCAGTGCAAACATCTTCAGAAGTTGATCTGTCAAAGCACATCCCAGCCTTCTTGAAGCATGTGTATTATGGTCTTTTCCTAAAAGTTAATGAAGAGAATGGAGATTGCTAGTCATGGGAAGGAGGAAGATGATAGATGAGGTTTCCAGCTGAATTTTGGTGAAGCACAGAAACTAGGTGTAACAATGCCAACCCCCTGAAAACCTCTGTAGTCCTTATAGTGTGTTTCCACTGATTTTGGTAGAATGTGAGGGAGGATGTGCTGACTTCCTCAAATAAATCCCTGTCATATGTAGATTATGTATCAGGTTTAAACTGATTTTAGAAGTTAACATTAACAGAAACATAAGACTGCTTCCAGAATATTTTATTGATTGGCCTAATCTTTTGAAAACACAGACTAGCTGTTCAATAACAGTTTGAGTATCAGTTAGGTAGTAGATAGAGTATATGCTGGATGATAGATAATTTAATTTACCAAAATAAAAGTGTAAAGGTCTCTTTTCCATCATTTTCCCTAAATCAGTTTGATCACTTCAAAGACTTAGAAACTAAATATCACTTTAAATTTCTTTGTAAGGTTGTTCAGTGGTACATATACAGTCTCCCTATAAATTGACTGTTTCTTAATACAGTCTTTGCCAATGAAATGAAAATGACAGATGTTACAGATGTTTTTGTTTACGGTTGTTGTGGTTGGTTTGGGGTTTTTCGGTCTATGTTCTGAAGAGACTTCTAAAATTAGATAATAAGGCATTTCTGTTTAGACAAGTTTAGTTCTTTCAGAGCATGCTCTTCTGTAGCTGAAGAAACCTAATTGTCCTGCAATCTAGGTGATTGTTTATTATTTATATTATGTGAATGCTTAAGACTTGCAACCAGATGAGGCCCTCTTTATGCTGACAAGAAGTTTTATTATTGATGTGTTGCCCAAAAACTTCAGTTAAAATTAATGAGAAGGATAAAAAAGAGAAAATCACATAAATTTTAGGAGTAGAATTTCCCAAAATTTTCATGAGACTGCCAGGAAACACAAACTCCTCCAAGATGGTGGAGGCTACCTTGGCCCTGCTGCCCATGCTGCAAGACAAAATACATGGCTTTGGCATTTCCCCATTTTCCATCTCTCTGCGCTTTCCAAATTGAGATGGAAAGCTTTATTCCTTTCAAATGAGGAAAGCTTGTACCTGAGAGCTGTTTGGAGGTACTGCACTCATTTTCCTGTCTCTTGGGACTCTGTATGCTTGACAAGGACATTCCAAGACCTGTTTCTTCCAGTCTCTGTAAGTACTAAGAGCACCTGGAAGAAGCTCAGTCCATGTATTTGCACTTGAACTAAGGAGTAAATGCCTGTTGAGGAGCTCAGTACTGTTCTCACTGCCTAAGGAGTCTTTACAAAGACATTGTCTTGCCGAGAGATGCAGACCCTCAGAAGTGGCATCATGTGCTGGCTAGTTGCAAATGAGAAAAACACATCACTGACCTTTACCTGAAACTGAAGGAAATTTTCAGGATAGATCAAAAATTCATTTCAACTATTTTAGCATTGGACACTAAAAAACGTTGTGTGGACAGAGCCTGAGGCAATACCTCCTTTTATAAGCAGAATGTAATATCCTAAAGCTCTTGAGAAAATCTGCATCCCACAAATGTGAATCAGCACTGACGAAGGTCCTTGAATCACAGCAGAAACAGGTGAGTAATCTTGCCTGCCACCATCTTGCATTGCTAATACCTCTGGCATTAGTACTGGAGGGACAAAGGACACCCCAGGGTCATGAAGGAAAAAGGCAGTGACTTGAAGATTCTGGTGAGGCTGACATTTGGGCAAAGGCCATGTGCAATTTACCCCTGATCTAAAGGAACAGTGGAATCAAAAGTGAATGGTGGCAGTTTCTAAGGGAGAAGCAGGCAAGAGCAGGTACCTGTGAGAACAGGTACTTTGGATCTGAACGTTTATGAGCCTGGAGGAGGTGATCTAAGGCTGCACTTGCCTATATGTGTTCTTGTAGTATCCCAGGCAAAACAATTCTGAGGTGGGGGATTTTCACCCTTGAACACACTAACTTCTCCCTTTCTTTTGAAGAGAGAAACCCAAAGCCAGATTTAATGTACATAAAGTTTAGAATTCCATCCCTAAGGAAGGCAAAGATTTAATCATATAGCCTAGGTCATTCTGGGGATTCCTAATTAGGCAATAAAATCAGTGCTCACTTTTTTTTTTTTTTTTTTTTTCCCTACTGTGTTATCTCTTCTCAGGAGACCCCAGTCTTCACTATTTTTAATTTCCTTGATAAATGTAATATACAAGGACCTTTTCCGGGTTTTCATTTTTCAGTGAGAGAAACCATATTCCCCAAAATTTTACAAGGAGCTGAAATTTGGGGGAAAGCATATGAAGCACACCTGTCTGTATAAAGCCTGTCATATGGAGAACTCCTGCATGGTAGTATGGGACTAAGAGTAGTCTGACTTCATCATAGCTTTCACATTTTGTATGTCTGTCTTGTTCAATCTTACTTTTATTTCTATTTCTCTACAATAAGACTTTCTTTCAATAATTCTGTATTATTGATCAAATCAAGCTTAAATCTCAACTGCATTAACTAAAAATGCAATCCTACACTGGAATTTAAAAATAATGACAACTTTCTGCTAGCTTTGTTTTGAGCTTCATCCAATTTAACTCCACCATGGTTCCTTACAGTTCTATTTCAGAGATGTTTGCCTAATCTATTAATTCAGGGGTTTTTGCGGTTTCAGAATAAGATTCTGACTGATCATCAGTGTACTTCAGTATAAAGTGGCTGCTATGTTCTGCAAGATGTGCAATGAGTTAGTACATGTAGTTGTAAATAGTAGCAATGACTATAAATAATAAGGGAAAATAGCAAAATACATGAAAGAAACAAGTTTAATAGAAGTTTAATAGAAGTTTAATAAAATGTTAATGATAGTGGATAGTTAAAATAATTACTTGACTTCATAATCAACCTAAATAGATATAAAAAAGCTCATATTTTATCTGTTTAACTGTCTTCAGTTATAATTTTTGATTATAAAATAAATAAATAAATAAATAAAAAATAAATAAAATCAGCCATAGCTACAGGTGGCTGCGGAGAGGATTATTTCTAGTTTCCCAACTACAACATCATATAAATAATATGAAATAGTGATCTGCACTAGAAAAACTTGGTGGCTTCCACCTCTCATGTCCTCCTCAGGATGGCAGATGTTATCTGGCCAGGTTAACCTTCCCAGGGATGCACTAGTTAACAGGGACAGACCTCCTCCAGAAGGTGATTCAGAGCATGACTTTAGCTGAGGTTCACTGTGTTTATCCTCAAATTTGCTTTTTTCTACACAAATCTCTTCTTCCATTTAATCTTGTTGTTAGACAGCTGGTAACCCAATGACTTTACATTACAGTACTCAAAGTTGCACAAAGAATGATTGCTCCTAATCAGTAAAATGCTCCATTGCCTTCGGTTTCTCATAGTGATCCTTATATCTAATTTTATTGCTTTGCTGGTTAAAACCATAACAGGACTGTCGCCCTGATTTTTCAGCCTTCTGATTGTTTTCATTTCTACTGGAGCTTTCTCATGCTTGTGACAAAAACAAAGACTGATATTTTGTAAAGAACACATTCTTTCCAGAGGGAAGGACAAACTGATAGACTTCTGAGTTGATCACTGGGGTCAGAGGGGTGTTCCTCTTGTCCCACAGTCCTTGACCAAATCCCAAAAACTATATAAGTTGATATCCCCAAAATAAACTGCCCTTTTCCTTTTCATCTCACATCCTGATGGGTGAGTGTGGTTCTCTTTATGTCCTTTTGCAACATAGGTCCTCTCCCTTTGTAAAGGAATTATTAGCAGTACGGAAAATCAGTTGCGCATTGCTCAGTATCACTCAGTTCCTCAAATAAAGCCCTAAATTCTGAGCTACAGAAATGTTTCCACTTATCTTTTAAATGAATATGTTGGAGCATGTGTAGACAGTTTTTGGGTTTGTTGGGGTTTTTTTCCCCTCTGCAGACATATTTCATGGTAAGGCTCACTCAGCAGACATATTTCTCTCTCTTACATATGTCTCATGTGTTCACTCTTACTGGAAGCACTGAGGAGTGCAAAAATTCAGGTCAAACTCTTGTAGGGAGGAAATTAATTCATAAATGTCTATGTAAAATATTGTGATTCAAGAAAATTTCAGCTCTGGAAAGTCAGTATCTAACATAATTTCATCCTTCATTGAGAAGTCTGCCACATGATGAAACTACAAGGAAGAATGACAAACAGAGAAATTAACAGCACTATATTTAGTAACAGACAAGTTATAGAAGTGAAAATTTTTATGTGACCAAAGGACCATTATATTCTGGAAGAGACAATTCCTTTTCTCACCAATTAGAACAATTCTTTCTGTTGCTTATTCTTACCATGCAATAAAACCCCCCCACGTGCTTCACAAGTCTGAAGTATCAATTGGTTGCTCATAGTACATGCATTTTTCATGGCAATGGCATTACAGGTATGGCTGTAAAGGTTTTGTTTATGAGATGCCATCCTTGTTAGTCTCAGGTTTCTTAGGATTTTGAATGGGTTGTGAGGGGTTTTTTTTGGGGGGGGTGGTTAGCAGGGCTGGGTTTAGGGTGTTTTTGTTATTGTTTGGGCTTTTTTGTGTGTGCGTGTTTGTTTGTTTTTTTTTTTTTTTTCCCTCTGGAAGGGTCGGCTTGTTAACTTGGGCGCAGATGTGGGACTTGCAGACGGTGACAGTTCAGAAGGAAGTCCTGGTACTCTGTCATGATACAGGATACAGTTTGTGTTGTGTTTTGGCAGCTACTGCCACCCTATGGTCTTCCATAATGGATGAATGCTGCAGAGCTTAAATGTGTTGTATTTCTCCAGAAACCTCTTGTAGGTCAGAGAGAAGACAATGAATATCCCTGTTGTTTTACTCACTCCTTCTTTATGTCCCTTTTTCAGAAAAATCCCATCTGCAATGAAAATCAAGTATGGCATGATAGGCCATAGGTGGCATTAGGAGGGTAGAGTCTTTTCCACTGCATTTACAACTATGTCATTGAATATTAATTTTGGTTCCGAGGGTTTTCACTAACTGATTATATCTGCTTTGGCAGGATAGATTTTGCTCTTTTTTTTTAGGAACTTCAAAATGTACATCTGGAGAAAGCTTCCAAAACCCATTTCTTAAAGTTGCTGCTGCTTTGGGAGCCTGTGTTTACACCATGGATGCCACATATAGACAGATCTGGGTTAAAGCAATCTGGTCTAAGCAGAGTGTCCTCAGAGCATTGCTTCCAGCAGAGCTTTGCCCTCCAGATGCCAGCAAGTGCCCAGCCGAAGGCTCTGATGCAGAAGGAGGACGTTTCAGATACCATTATTCCACTCATTGCCCTCCTTCCGGCCAGGGAATACCCTTTGCGTGGAGGAAGACTTTTTTTTCTTTTGAGGGAACCGGCAAGAGGGATCACCTCTCACGTTGTATATCTTCTCTTCGGGGCTGGAAGCTTCTTTCCCTTTGACCAACCCAGCTCAAACCAGGCAGCAGTGCAGGCTGTAGAAAATAACTCAGCAGGCTTGGAGGCAGAGATATGGGACTGTTATATACTATAGCGCACAGGTATTGGCTTCCCTCAAATATTCTCGGGGACTGTCAAGTTCCATCCCCTCTGCCACACCCAACCTCACACCTATGCGGTGCACGAACTCTGAAGTGCATCCACTGCTCTTTATTTTTCATAGCCGACATGGAAACTGGATGCATTCTCCTTATGCCGGATCCCCCAAATCGGGCAAGAGCTGGCTCTGGGGCTCCCCGGGCCGGGGTACTCCCCGCCACCGCATCCCCCGGCCGGCCCCCCGCGCGTTCCCTGCCCCGCCGCCGGGGCTGTGCGGCCGCTCTCGGTTATAACCCTCTCCTGGGGCTGAGCAGCTCCTCTCCGCAGCCACCTGTAGCTACGGCTGATTTTTCTGCATTTCTCCGAAAAATAGCTATTCGCAGCCCCTCTCCCTTCCCGCGTGTTTTACTTAACTGAGCCAAATGTCCGTGTATCGGGAGCGGAGGTGGTGTCTTTTTCGGAAAGATGCAGCGTTTGTTTTCGCTGTCGCCTCCCTGCGCCCCCCGGGCGGGACCAGAGGGGCGTGTAGGGCCGGCTCGGCCGCTCCTGCCTCCGCCCCGGGGCGGAGCTGCGGCCCCAAATGAGGTACGGTCTCACCTTTGGGTTCCTCTTCCCGGCGCGCCGCTGGAATTAGGGCTGTCCCGGTGCCGGGCGCGGCGGGCCCCGCTGCTGGCCCTGCTCCCCGCCCGCGGTCCCGCTCCCGGCCCCGGCCCTGGCCCCGGGGGGAACGGCCGCGTCCCCCGGTGAAATGAGGGGAGCGGGGTCTCCGCGCGGGCGGCGGGAGCCGCTGTCACGCCTGTCGGAGCTCAGCATGGAGGGAAGCGAAACAGCCACCTGAACGCAGAGAAACACCCTGAGCGACAACAAGTATTCTCGCCTGGCAGGGCGGCGCGGAGAGCGGCCGGGGCCGGAGCCCGCCCGGGAGCAGAAGCCGCTGTCGCTCCCCTGGCAAAGGTAGCGGCGGGAGGGAGGCAGGGAGGGATGGCAGGGAGGGATGGCGGGGAGCGAGGGATGGCGGGGAGCGAGGGACCCGCGGGGCGCTGATCCCACCTGCCCTTCCCCGAGATGCTCGCTCGCCTTCGTCATTTGTCTGGGAAAGTAGCGAGCCGAGCTCCACACAGGCAGCTTTTCCCAGAGTGTACCTGCCGCCCGCGCTTGTGGGGTGCTCGGTATTTCTTTCCAAAAGCAACCCTTTCCTCCCTCCCTCCCACAGTGGGGGTGGGGAGGAAGAGAAAAATATCTAAGCCTTCTTTTTTCCCCCTCGTTAAGTTGTTAGGATAATAAAAGATAGATGCCCATTAAATAATTAACCGTACACTTTCTGTTCCATCAGCTCGGTTCTCACAGCCCCGCCAGGGAGCAGGGGGTGGGGACAGTGGCGGATCCATAGGCGGTGGGAGCAGCGGCAGTGCCATTTCGGCAGCTGCTTCCAGGGGAGGCGGGAGGCGGCCCGGAGCCGTGCCCGGAGCTGTGCCGGAGCCGTGCCCGGAGCTGTGCCGGAGCCGTGCCCGGAGCCGTGCCCGGAGCCGTGCCCGGAGCTGTGCCGGAGCTGTGCCCAGAGCCGTGCCCGGAGCTGTGCCCGGAGCTGTGCCCGGAGCCGTGCCCGGAGCCGTGCCCGGAGCTGTGCCGGAGCCGTGCCGGGGCGGGCGCTCAGCCCTGCGCGGAGGGGCGTGCGGAGCGGCCGGCGGTGGGTGCGGGCCGGGAGGGCTCTCCCCCAGTACAGGTCCGCGGGAGATGTCGGGAGGGCTCTGGGACAGGCGGTGACCGCGGGGAGCGGTCCTCCTGCGGTGGTGCCTGTGGGGCTTCTCCTCGATTTCTTCTGTTTGCGTTTAAGGCGGAAGCTCGTCCCGCACGGACCTGCCGGCGCCCGGCTGCCCCCGCCCAGCGCCCCCTGCCCATCCTGCCGCCGCCTCCCGCGCTCTCCCCAGTCATGTCCCACCCGGAGCGATGGGGAAGCTCGAGGACAACGAGAGAGTGATCCTCAACGTGGGGGGCACGCGGCACGAGACCTACCGCAGCACCCTGAAGACCCTGCCGGGGACCCGCCTGGCTCTGCTCGCCTGCGAGTCCCAGGGCGAGTCCCCGGGCGGCGAGGAGCCGCCGCCGCCCCCCAACCCGCCGCCGCCTCCGGTGGGCGGCTGTCCCGAGCCCGGCAGCGGCTGCGGCCCCCGGGGCGGCGGCGGCGCCAGCGAGTTCTTCTTCGACCGGCACCCGGGGGTCTTCGCCTATGTGCTCAACTACTACCGCACCGGCAAGCTGCACTGCCCCGCCGACGTCTGCGGGCCGCTCTTCGAGGAGGAGCTGGCCTTCTGGGGCATCGACGAGACCGACGTGGAGCCCTGCTGCTGGATGACCTACCGCCAGCACCGCGACGCCGAGGAGGCCCTCGACATCTTCGAGGCGCCCGACCTGCTGACGGGCGAGCCGCCCCCCGACGGCGACGACGACGACTTGGCCGCCAAGAGACTGGGCATCGAGGACGTGGGGGCGGCCGCCGAGGGCAAGGGCGGGCGCTGGCGGCGGCTGCAGCCCCGCGTCTGGGCGCTCTTCGAGGACCCTTACTCCTCCCGTGCCGCCAGGGTAAGCGCCGCCCGCCGGCGCTCCCACCGCGGGCCGGGGAGGCCGAGGGGCTGCCGGGGTCCCGCAGAGGAGCCGGCACCGCGGGGAGGCTCGCCCCCCCTCGGGGTGTGCGGGCAGGAGCGAGGCTTTGGGGGGCACTGCAAGGGGGGGACGCCGGTCCACGTGGGGTGGTGGTGTTTGTGCCCTCCACATCTGCGGGCAGTGCCAGGCGGCACAGGGGTCCAGGCAGTGTCAGGCGGCACAGGGGTCCGGCTGTGCCAGCATCCTTCCCCTGGGAGCGCGGGGGTGAGGCGGGAGCTGTGCCCCGAGAAGGGCAGGGGAGCCATAGTCACCCCCGGCCCGTATGGGTCCGGTGGACCTGTTTGTGTGTGGGTGTGAGCAGGGACAGCCCCTCATCCTCCCTGAGCGCCTCCATGAAGGCGTGTTTGGGGCCGGGGCAGCCGGCCTGCGGTCTGGGGTTTGGGTCAGGGGGTGACAGTGACACGGGAGAGCCACCTCAGTCCTTTCTGAGCTTTGCTCTGCCTGCACTGCTAGGTGATGCTGGTTCAACAAAGTAAATGTGACAGGGGGTCACCCTGGCTCTTCCTCCATTGATTTCTCAGGGTGACCCTGACTGGCTCAGTGACTAAGGGTCTGGGGACAAGACAGTAAGTAATCATACTGACTTTCTCTTACTTAGATAGGGATTTTAGATTTTTATGCTCACTACTTTATACTTTGATGATTTGGATTTTAGTTCTGTCTTTTCATTGCAGTTGTCAGTGGTGATGCAGGTTCACTCTCTAACTCAAGGCTTTGGAGCAAACAAATGGTTTTGATTCCTTTGAGAGAAATGTGCAGTGGTGTCTCTAATTTAACCAGAAAAGCAACCCCCAGCAAATCCTCCCTGCAATACAAGACAAAGGACTTGTAACAGGAAATGTTTGATCATAAAACAGCAAGAAGTATTTTGTAGTGTATTTATCAGGATTCTCATGAAGTATTCAGAGCTAAACCTCATTCTGCAAAAGGTGCAGTTTTGGTGGGTGTAATCTCCTAAGATCCACTTATTCCACAGGCAGTCTCATAGATGTGTGCATAAGTGTATGGTTTAGTGACTTCTGGAATTGTACCCCATGGCATGATGCAGTTTCTGCCCACTTATGAGCTATGAGCTTATTGAGGTAAGTTAAACAAAGTAAAAGTCCTCACAGTTATTACTATCACTTGCAGAGTGCCAGTGTTGTTTATGTTGTTGAAGGTTGTCTACCAGTATGTTTTCCCTCGACAGCTGGCTCCAGTTGATTCTTAAAATATGTTTTTAATAAAGAATGGGTTCTGAAGAAAAGCTACCAGAAGTGTCTCTTTGCTCATCAGTGACATACCCACATCTCGCATCTCAGCTGTTTGAATCCTAAAGAAAATTTCACTGTCAGTTTCCTGACAAACTCTTAGGGTATGTGGCGATTGCCCTGCAGGTTTTCTTTCACCTACTGTCTTGTGGAAAGTTGCTGACAGTGTCAAAACTGCAGTTTGTGACAGAGAATCTTCCTGCTCAACTTTGCTGGAGAACTGAGAAGTACGGAGTAAATGTTAAATGGAAGATGCCAGAAGTAGGAAGGTAGGCATGCTGTTATGCCCTGGAGTTGCCGTTGGGTTTTCAGCCCAGTCTTGGACAGAACCTGTAGGTACTTGCTTTCCAGATTTTCTATCTATACTAGGTCATACTGAACCATTAGTGGCTTGGGTGAAGATATTTCAAATTTGCAAAACGATACTGTAATTAACGCTCTAGTAGGAAATTGCATCACGGCAATCTCTTAGAAGACCGAGTATTTACCTTTTTATAACTTAACTGGTTTTAAGGATGCTATTCTGATTTCAAACCCAGGCAGCCAGAAAAAGGCAATGTCAGAACTATAACAACAGTGTCCAAATCTGTATTTTCTGTATTTTCGTTCTCTGAAGATCTGTACTTGATCTTTTGGGTAGGGAGACAATTTCGAGAATTTCTGGTAAGTTTTAAAGCATTAAAGTGAATTTGTATTTAAGGACTCACATGCACTTAGTAAGCACTCTTGAACACAGTAATTTAAGGTGATGGTAACCTTAGTTTGGAACTGAGATATCATGTTTTTCCACACCTGAAACAAGAGCCCTTATTTTATGAGTATTCTGGCAAATACACTCTTGTTTTATGTCAGCTGAGATGATGACTAACTCTAAAAAAATTTGAGTGAAATCCTGGGCTTACTGAAATCAAGACAAAACTCTGTGAACATCAATCTCCGCCTCACAGTGTTAGTTACTGACTCATACACCACTTATATTATGGTGGGGCTGCTTAGTGGTAAACTTTCCTAAGAACTGTGATAATTTTTTTCTTTTAGCATTACTGATTTAGGTTCACTAGTGTCTTTTTTGGGAATTATGATGCTGATAAAAATGGGATATTTTCTGTTAATGAAATGGTACTTAATATTTGTGATTTTCTTTATTCAAAACACTGATCTCTAAAAATAGAAATTTATAGAAATTCAAATATAAGTTGCCATGGTAACCTCTTCGGGGATAGTGCACGCACAAGATTATTCTAGCAAGACCATCCAGTGATGTTATATAAATAGTGGAACTAGTTTGTTGACAAGAAAATTTACTTTAGTCAAGATTCTAAAAAAATTCAACTTTTAGTGCATGCAGTCTGGTATCAGATAGCGACATCTACTAAACATGGGGCTTGTAAATATGAAATGTAATCTGCGTATATATGATTGCTTTGAAACCGGCAACACTTTCTTTCCTTTGTTTCCCAAGTTCAAGAGTTAGGTCTGAATGTTATTTCTGTCTTCATATTGTCGTTTTGGATTTCATAGACCGTGAAATGAAATTAAAGAGTGCAGCCGTACTCCTTTCACTCCACGCTTAATAGAACGATCATTCACAAAACGCTGTTTGACACAATGCTGTTATGGAGATATGGAAATCTACTGGCATAAGGTGCTGTCATAGGAGGAGGAGTGCTGGGTGACTGAGTCTTTGTGCATTGGTTTAAACATCTCTGAAACAGGCACCTAATTCTTACCTGACTAAAACATGTGCTCTGTTTGGTTGGTTAATATCTGTAAGTGATTTTAGTGTCCAGTGGCTCCTGAGTGCCAGGTACTTGTTTGCAAGGATACATCTAAGTACTTTGTGAAAAAGCACAGGAGACAATATTAGGTGCTGAGTTCAAAATGTGTCTGCAGATGTCCAGCAGGAACTGCAATGCCAGTGCTCATCTCAGATATCATATTTCAATATAATTACCTCTAAAGCCTTTTTACTTTTGAATAATAGTTGAAAAATGATGCTGTTTAAAGAAGTAATTAGTATTTGTCATTGATTTTTCCTAAGGATTATGGATTACTCTTGTACGGAGTGCAGGAATGCAAAAATGGCCCTGAAATTCATAGCTATATATCCTTAATGTTTTGGGAATCCTGTAAATCTGTTGATGGATAATGGGACAGCACCTGCCATGTGGGGTAGCTAAGCAGTGGGGGAGTCAGCATGGCCCCGGCCACTTGAGATGGCACTGCCCTTTGCAGTTGCTGAGGGCAACTTACACAGCCCCTTTACTATGATTTTTATCTCTAGGAAAGATCATAATTGCTTGGTTTACAAGGAAATACAATTCCTAATTAGCAAGTGTTTCTCAAGTTTGCTGTAACTAAATATTCACTGCAATCCAAATAAATCCACAAAAGCCTTTCAGTCTAGGCATTAAGATACATCATGCAAGTGTTCTTAAAAATACTGGTGCTGCTTCACAGTGACATGGCGATCTGTATTTGGCAGTGGGTGGTATTTTTGGAGGGAAATAAAGCTCTCCTCTACTGCTTTATATGATGTTAAATCGTCAAAGATTCCTTTCAGCGACCCATTGCATCTACACCAGCTTTGAACATTCGGTGAGGTGAAGAATCAGCTGAAATGAGTGGGATGGAAAGGGGGAAAATACAATTTTACAGATTCCCTCGAGAGACTAAAGATACATATATTATGTTAGAAAACATTCTTATCAAAGTTAACTTTGTATTTGGTGGCTTGCTTATGTTTTCTCCAGGTACCTAGATACCTGTTTTGATACCTGTCAAGAAAGCCTTGATTTAGGAAGCCTGTCATGTACTACTATGGTGAATGACTGAAGTGAGTTATATTTTAAGGGCTTTGCCTGTTCTGATGCAAGACAGGTTTTATTTTTGGTGGAAACAACACTGCTGCAGTAGTCTGAAATACTGTGACTGGAGTGGTGAAGATACATTAGTCTCAGAATATGTTTGTAGATAATTAGTGAATAGCAAAGGTTTGCTTTCTTTACTGATAGGAAGCCCTTTCATACACAAATGGAAATCTTTACTCTGTCTTCTATTCAACGAGGAAAGCAGATATACTTTAGATTTTACCATTCAATTATCAGTTAGGCAGACATCTGCCTGAAAATGGCACAAAGAAAATATTCAAGGTTGATGCTTCAAAGAGGGTATTCCTTTTGTTGGTAATCAAAACACTGAATTTATTTACAAGTGGGAAAATAATAATTTACATTAAATTGGTGAAAAACAGTCATTCTGCTTGAAGCATTTGTACTATGGGAGCTGTCTTTTTTAAAGACACATCAAGATGTGTTCCTAATGACAAAAGTCATAATGAATTACTGTTGCAGATATTCATACACTCTCTAGCTTCATGTCTACATGGGCTGACTAAATCACATTGTAAGTAATTTTTATTAATTTACTTCTGGCATGCTGGCTTTTAAAAGTCCGAATTGGAAATTTTAGCTTAATACATGATGTATAATCAACTGGTTTGATCTACTCTAAGTGTAGATAGTCTCTGATGGTACTGACACATTGGTGAGGTAAAATCAGCAAGATTTCTGCCTTCCTAACTTCTGCCTCTTCCTCTACAGCTGTTCTGCCTGATGCAGCTAGTGTTTCCATGGAAACAAGCCAGCTCTTCGCTTCCGCTTCCCATTGAAAACAGCCTTCTCACTGTCACTTATTCATCTGGGAAAAGGATTTTGTCATGACTCTGACATAAATGACACAGAGATGATCTGTCCTATTATTTCAGAAATAGATGCTATTAGGTATGTGCACATGCATACAGCCAGATTGTCTTTCAGTGACTTAAAAATAATTTTGTTAATGGACTTAGGTTGAATTTGCTTTGGTGTAACTGGAAGTGGAAATCAGCTAATTAGACACAGCCCAATATAGTAGCAATGTGAGAACTATTTTTAAGTGAGAAATCTGGCAGACAATGTTCTCTTTTTTATATAGTTAATATAGAATGTAGTATTTGTCATGTTTGTTTACAGTGATGAAATTCTTAAATAATTTACTTCGAGGATGAGAATTTATCCTCAAACTGATTAAGATGGTGGTGGGAGGAATAGCTCACAACTTGGGATGAATATTATATAGATTTGAGTGCTACTGTCAGATGAGGAATCACGTTATCATGCACATCATGTGATGCAGTCAGAATACAAAATAAGCAATGCAGGAAAACTGGTATCTCCAAGGTCCTTTTATTTTTAAGGTGTTTGGTACTAAGTCCAAAGTAAATATATCAATCAATACCCTGTGAAGAAATCAGCCTTTTTGCTTGATTTGGTGAATTTCTGTTAAGTCATAATCAAAAAAGTTCAAAACTCGGATAAATTCCATATCCTTGATTAATATCCTTCACTGCAGCAACCTTAATGTACTATAAGAGAAGTTTGTGTAAAATTTGCCTACCCTTCTCTCCCTCAGTGATCATTGACAGAGCATGGTTGTTCTCTTCCTATGAAGGTGCCTTGCAACTGGGGTAGAAGAATAAGAGAAGAGCAAAGGCTCCCTCCATAAATTTTCAATATCTTAATAATCTCTTATAAAAGTGTTGTCCAGTAGTTTTAAGATGGAAGAAACAAGTTCTTCTCATTATCAAGTGCTGTTTCAGCGCTGTTCATTTCTCCAGAGATGGTTCCTTCTCGTCCTGTGATTCAGATTCGTGGCTCATCTTAGGGACGGACACTTTCCTTCAGCCATTACTGGAAAGAGAGGTTTTTTACTGTCTATATTTAGCACCCAATGGGAGTAGTGTGTTTGCTTCTAATTCTCTTTCTAAACTTTTCTGTAGGCCTCACTTCTGTTAACATGGTTTACATAGACTTGTGAGGATTTCTGCAGGTGTGGGTGTTTTTTTTTTTTTTTTTTTTTTTTTTTTTTTTTTTTTTTTTATGGTGAGTAAATTAGTTAAGCAGATAAAATACGGGTATAAGTCAGAACATCAAGCTATCAGCTTTCAGTCTACTTAGTGTATTTCTTATAGTTATACAGTTCCTTTACACACTCTTGTTCTTTCATCAGCACACACTTTTCGAGTATAAATCAGTAATTGCATAGAAATAAAAATTATATTTTAAAGAAATGCTAAGCAAGGCTATTCAATAATTTTATATGCAGAGGAAATAGGGGAACTACGTCCAATCTTACGTGTGCTCTTACTTCCAAAGAGCTTTTTCCCTAATGCAAGGGGTAGAACATGAGAATATTTCACACATCAGAAATAATTTATTCTGGTGAACAAAATATTCAACTGGGGTAACATGCAAGGACATAGTAGTAAAAATTTAGCTTGGTGATATTTATCAAGATGATCAAAGGGATTCAAACTGTAGTGATGACCTGGTACATTTTTTTCCCTATAGTCGTATACAGGTGTATATACTGATATAACTAAATGGTAATTTTTTCAGATGCTGTAGAGAATGAACATGAAATCACATGTTTTTGTTTTTTTTTTGGTTCTGTTCTACTAATTTATTTAATTAATCTTTGTTGGTACGATATGATGACTAAAGCAGTTTTGAAGGAAAAACTCCACTTCCATCTGTTAATCAGAAGTATTAAAAATAGAATGCCATCTAATCACATGAAATACAATTTTTTGTGATTTGCTTTACAGATTTCCTGGCTGAAGTGGTGGCTTGAAGCTTAAAAATCAAATTATCTGATTATGTATTATAGTAGTGTGTTGTTATTCCCCTGCTGCTTTTAAGTTGAAAATTCTGAGATGTTGCTGTGGTTTTGGTATTTTTACCAGTAGCTTAATTGTTATAGTAGTGTGATAATTCAGTTCTTTCTTGCTACAGACAGTCTTTTGTAGTTTCTTGGTGTTTCTAGGTGAAACTTAGATATTGGGTCTTTGATTTATTCCAGAAAAATGCTGTAAACAGAGAAGTCTCTTAGCCTAATGCAGAATAGTGTGGTAGAGTTCATTAATATGCATGAAATATGACACACAATATGATCTAAGCTTGTTTTTGAAATAAGTGTAGTTTTAAATAAGTATAGTTTAAAGTATTTACATTTTCATTAGTGTACAGCATAGAGAATTGCATTTTTCCACCTTGCCTAGTCTTTATAAAAGGGTAAGTATCCCTTGAAGATTGTGCATTTCGCTTGGATAATTTTTAGAGTACTAAAGTTATAGTAGATACATAGCAGTAAACTTCTTTTTAGCTGTTTAATCCTTATCCTAAGAGAAATAATAATTCTTTGGCAACGACTCTCACCCTGTTAAAGTGTTCACTTTGATAAAAGCACAAGGCTATTCCAGTATTAGGGATATGAAAGTACCTGGGATTTTAGAGCAACAGAAATCAAATGCTGAAACTCACTTAAAGGCAGAGAAAATTGAATTGGAGAAGATGAAATTTAGTAGAGTTGAAAGAGGGGGCTGCAGAACAGTGCTGTGGAGTGCTGGGTACATGTTGTTGCCATAATGCAGAGCTCAGGCTGAGTTCCCAGCAGTTCTGCAAGGGGGCTGTGTTGGTGCCTGCTGCAGGACTGAGAGAGAGATTAACCATCCCAAACAGCACCCTGCTGCTGGTGGACACTCTGAAGGGGTGGGGGGGAATAATAATAGTGTCTTCTAGTCACATTCCTGTTGGCCTAAGTAATTTCTCAGATTGTGAACATTCACATTATTAGGCTTTTATATGCTGTGTGCTATAAGATTGAGGATAATCAAATATATAGTAATTAACATTTTATATAAAGCCTGTGCAATAACAGAACTTTATTGTTTTTTTAAATGTAGATATAAGATTATTACAGGAAAATATAAAAATGTTTTTGAAGTATACAAATGTCTGGGTATAAATTTTCTTTAGTTCTTAGACAATATCATAGATGTCCTCAATAGCCCTTATTTTTACATAGATATTTAAAAATTCTCTGAACTTTTCAAGTGAGCAATAGTCTTTATTGGCAGTTGGTAATCCTACTAATATGAACAGCAATTATGTTAATAATTGGTTTCAGGAATATCTTCATTTTCACAGGATAATTGTTAAAAGCTGAAAGAAATAACTTTGATATTTTTTATTAGTGTCATCAAAAGTGTTAGCCAGGTCTTTTTTGTGACAGGAATTTTTCAGTATTCTAGGTTTAATCCAGATATGGTTTGGAGAAGAACCTTATTTGTCTTCCTGATTTTTGATCTCATTAGGGAAATAAATTTTCTTGCATTTGCAGTTCTGGATCTGATATCTACCGTCAGATTTCATTTGAATTTTAGGATCTAATTGATGCACAAGCACATCTGGATTTCACCTTGAACATTCTTCTTTTGGTCTGCAAAATTATTTTAAAAAAATATAAATAACTAACTCAGTTGGGATGGAGTTATGTCTTTCTACAGCTTCCTGAGAAGGGAAAGTGGAGAGGGAGGTGCTCATCTGGTATCCAGTAACAGGATGTGGGAAGGTTCAAAGCTATGTCAGAAGTTTAGGCTGGACACTAGGAACCATTTCTTTACTGAGAGGGTGGTCACACACTGGAGCAGCCTTCCTAGAGAAGTTGTCAGTGTCCCAAGCCTGACAGTGTTTAAGAGGTATTTGGGCAATGGCCTTAAAACCATGGTTTAAATGTTGGTTCAGCTGTGAAGTGGTCGAGCAGTTGGACTGGGTGTTTATTGTAGGACCCTTCCAACTGAAAGAATCTATCCTATTCTAAAGAAGTAAGTTCTGGTTTTTCAACCTTGCCTTCTTTTCCTTATCCTTTTATTTAATAATGATGGTATTTCATATTTTCATGGTTTGAAAACAAAAGTGTATATAGTAAAAGACATAATAAATGACATCAACATTTTTTTTTAGGGTAGAAATCAAACAAGGTAGGATTTCAGTGTAGGTATTGAACATCAGCTTTGCTCATTATCTCTTCATTATCTGTTAATACTGTATGTTAAATTGATTTAAATACCTTAGGCATCTTAATCATTTGGCCTGTGAATTTTATTGCTGGCTGTATTAGAGGCTGTTTGAAAATAGTTTCAAATTTGAGAGCTGAGACTCTTGACAGCAAGACAGAGTTATTTTCCTGATTGCCTAGGTGATATACCTGTGCAGCTTGGAAAAGAAATGGCTGTGGTTGTCATTTGTTTCCAAAACAGGCCTGTGAAGGTAATAGTGCAGTGACCCGTGACTGGTCAACAAAACTGGTTTGATGCATTGCAGCTACGAGGTCTCCTTGGTTAGTCATTGCATTTTTTAAGTCAGTGCTCTGATAGCAGAAGAAACGAACTGAGGGAATTAAAAATGAAAATAGATATTTCATAGCAGGGAAAATTACATCTTGGGACAAAAAAATGAGCCGTTATGGACTGAAAAAAGCATGTGTCATTGTCTCGGTTTGTCACAATGTAGCCAGCCAAACCTTAAAACTGGCAAAGATCTTTCAGGTTGCATGTGTTTCTTTTGACTGATGTTCATGGTTTTAAGGATGGAAGATGCTGGGTTTTTATGAACTGCAGGTTTATCTACTTAAACTTCTTGCTTCAATTGCCATTTCCTTAATCTTTTAGTGAGATGGGAGCTTTGATCTTTTGATCTTTTCAAAATTACTTCCCTGATGACTTGGTTATGACATTTTTGAAACAGCTACAGTAAGTAGGTACAGTCTGCACCTCCATCCAGGAGCTGTGACAGCAGTAAGTGTCTCTTAAAACTATCATTGAAGACTCTCAGAATTGGTTCTTACTTGTTTCTTCACTCTTCAGCTGCACTGCATTGCATTCAGCATCTTGCATTGTCACTGAGTCAATGAATAGCTATTCTAGTACTTCTGAATCAATGTTTTTGTATTAAAATTTACCATTTTGCTATAGCTTAAAGTGCAGTGATAGCTATAGATACCTATCTGCTGTGAATACTGCTTTAGTAGCTGTGTCAGCAGTTTTTCTTTAAAGTTTGATAGCTTTCCTTACTGAAATGACAACTGCAAAATTTCAATGACTTTGTAATCTCAACAATTGAAAGACATTTAAATTTAGTGTTTGGTAGCAGAAATGTACCCATTAGTCTCTAGACAAGTGCAGATGTAGTTTATGTTGGGTTTGTATTTCATTAGAGCAACCTCTCTTGCAATTCAGTCCTGACGGATTTCTGAGATGAAGGCATTCCTCTTTGAAATGATACTTGCTTTCTTCAAATATGGAGAGCTAATTTTCTAAAATGTGAAGAAATATTAAAATCCTATTTAGTACCGCTACTGTTTGTGTACCCCTTGCAAATAGGGATCAGGAGGTGTGTGTTAGTAAGTATAATGAAAAAACTTTGCGAATCTTATTCTGTTTGTTTACTGGCAAAGCAATTTTAAAATAACAAGGTACTTATTAGAGTTTCCTAATGACACTGTGAGTAATATGTTGCCTCCAGAAACCCAAGCCTTGTCTGTGGCTGGGAAGGTTTTGGAAAAAGTGGAGGCTAAAGGAAAACATGTGACTTAAATTTTTCATTGCAATTTTACTATTCAGACAAGTACAGTGTGACAACTGTGTGCACTGAAGAAATGTGAAAATGGAGTGAAATGTGCATGTGAGACAGGAGGCAGAATGAGTCCTTTAGACTTCAGGTGTCCTTATCCATATATATATATACAAATGTGGATGCAAATATTTCTGTGTATATAGATGAATGTTCATGCACAGACACACATAAATTTATAAACAAATTAATACATAGGTGTTTCTAACCTGTAATTATGATAGTCAATAAGGTTTTTTTTTTTTTTTTTTTTTGTTTGTTTGTTTGTTTGTTTGTTTGTTTTTTTTTTGATTTCCCAGTTTGTCTTTGGAAGATTTTAATAAAGAAGACTGCATCTGAGATTTCATTACTTAATTCAGTGTTCTTGCTTTCACACGTTTAGTTCAGCTCCTGGCAATAAGTTTGAGTAGAGTTTTGTGGACTGTATGAATATCTTACCTTTTTAGGCAATGATGGATCTATCTTACTGGATATGCATCTATATTACAATATTGGCATACAGTAATTAATCATGTTTGATAACAGGAGTAGTGTTCCATTCTTTATAAATTTTATCTCACTAAATGTAGGAGAAACCTGGAGTCACATAACTTAAGGCATCTTATTTTCTATGAACTGCTATCTCATCAGTGACACTCAGGGCTGAATAAAGTTATTCCTGTTTGTCAAAACATACATTCTTTATAATATTTTATAAGACATTTTAAGAAAGTCATATCTCCTAGGGATGCAGTTTTCCCTTCTTCAGTTTTAGTAAGGGGACATATTAAATCAAATCAGATTTGGTAATCATTTACATCAGGTCATGTTGATAACACACACAGTGATTTTTCATCTTTGAAGTATTACAGCCTGTTTTATTATTGATCTGACTTTTTTCATTTAGTTCTTTTTTTGAAATGAATAGAGGATCAGTTCAAGTTAAGTTCATACATCTCTGCTTCTTGTGAGGATTATTCACTAATGAGAAGCATAAAACCATGAAGTCAACATTTAAACAGAAGATGCAGAATGTCATAATACAGTGAAAGCTGGGAATGGTGTAGGGATTATGTCATGATGAACTCATTTGGTCAGGCTTAGAGGGCACTGAGAGTGAAGAGGGATCAGGTTTATTTCTTCTGAAGTTCATCTTTGACTGCAAACTGGGAAAATACAAATGCTGTCTTACCTTAGAAAATAAAAATAAATAAATTTAAAAACAATTAGCGCTCAAATAACAAGAGTTTCTAAAAAAGAAGGAAATGTATTTTTGTTTGTGACTGTAAAATATAGTGCAAAGGAGAGCTTAGGTAATTTTTAATGAAGGTTGCGGATTGTTTGCTTGTTTCTCTGCCTGAAAATTTAAGCATACATAATCATTTAATGGTCTCTTTTTTTGTTTTCTGTTGTTGGTGGGGATTTTTTTCATTCAGTGGATCTATGGTAGGAGTAAAGTTTGACTGTGTAGTAATTTGAATGTATGCAGTAATGAGTATGAGAGGAAATCCTCAATATATTGATAGTAGTGTTTGCAGAGCAGGGTTGGAGGAGCGTATTCAGAGAGGAAGGCTTATATCCTACACCTGAAGAATACAGGAAAAAAAAGAAAATTTTGGGTTCAGTAAGAAAACAGTGATGATTTTGTGAACTGAGGCAAAGTCTACATGGAAGAAAACTCTTGAGTCATATTAGTAATAGTTGCTTTGTTGGATGTAAACACATGGAGATTGAATTTAAAGCATAGAACGGTAGAAAAGACCTTTAAATCATGGATTAAGGTGGGGATTGGCACATGTTGGTCTGCTATAGTTTTTCTTCTAAAATTTTATCAAGTAAAAAGTTTGCAGAATTTGATACTGTTCACTGGATGTCTGCAAAGACCTTTGGTATTTAGCCAGTGCAGTTATATTCTAGCACAACAGAATGTAAAATCTCAAAGTGAAAAATATTCTTCAGTCTTTACAGTTGGCTCTGCTTTCAATTTGATCTGCATTATATTAGAATGATAAATCTGTTGAATGAGCTCATGTTGATTCTTGGTTGTGTTCTGTAGCTGTTTGCTAGGAGATCCATTTTATCAGGCTTAAAAAAACAAAGAGGGTAAGATTCCAAGGGCAGGGCCAGTGTCATCAATACTTACAGTAGCACCTGATTTTTTATTTCAGGAGCATTTGCATTAGTTACTGGAAGCTAGTTGCTATTCTTTGCTGCTTTTTAATAGGTGAATAATTTGTACTTAATTATATAAATCAGTATTGGCTAAGCATACAGCAGTGTTGTAATTGAATTACTGTAAATTTTGGTGTGAGATTTTTTCAACAGAAATTAATCCTTACTTCTGAAATAACACCCATCTTTGTGTCCTGCTTTTCATGTACAAGAGCTGTAGCTCTAAGTTCTCCCTGTAGAGATGAATGAATTTTTCCGGTGTGGTGAATGCATTTTCATGAGCAAGATGTGTAGCATGTTGTTTAACAGTTTATTGTGAAAAAAAAAAAGCCAAAAAAATTGCTTATTGATCAGAAATGTGAATTGTTATCTCATGTGAAAACCATGGAGAGGGAGAGCATTGTCATGGAAATTGAAGTGTTAAGGTGTTTTGAAGATTTCTGGGGGCACTAATGATGTTATTTTGATTTTTTTCCCCTTTTCTCTCGCAAGGGGAAGCTATACTGAGTTACTATATCAGGAAATACATATTAGTATGTATCAGGAAATACATATAACTATACTGAATTATTACAGGAAATTCATTAATAGTTTAACTATGGTGTTTTCTGTTGGGGAAAAACAAAGCAAAACAAAACAAAACAAACAGTTATATCTGCCAAAGATTTGAGGATGTGCTTAAAACATGTGACAGTATTGGCTGAATTAATTCCAAAAGATGGCAGTTGGCAAGCCTTAAGTCTGCTGTGATCGTGGACAGGCAAGTGATTTCTTCATTCAGTTAATTGCTTTGGAACAAACAAGAGACAGGATAAAGAAGTGAGCTCAGTTTCTTTTTCTACCTGAAATGATGGCTGCCTATACTTTTTGGCAGAGAATGGCTGTGTTTTGGGGATTTCTTCTGAGGTTTTTGAGGTTTGAAAAATTCTTTTCTAATGTATTGTTAATAGCTGTGTAATGCAGGGCTGGATTTCAGCATTGATTCCTAATACAGAGTAATGTCAACACTTAAACTGACATACAGCATTCTGCTTAGAATTCAGTGCACATTCCCAGTCAGTAAACCAACTGTAAAGTATTTGTCAAGAGAAAATTTCTAGAACTGTAAAATCATGTCTCTCACATACACTTTCTCTTTTGCTCATGTGCTGTGCTGATGTTGGATATTGTTCTGAATTTGGCAAAGCTGGTTCTGAAACAGGAGTGTAGCACCGATCTGGTTTCATGTTCACTGCATATCTTAAAAAAACTCAAGCCTTCCCTTACAGGAATTTAACGTGAAAAAATAGTTCTGTGTATTTCTAGTTGTCATTGCAAATTGCTGCCATGAGTGACTACTTTGACCCTGAAAATGCATGAGCTGGTAGCCATGATAATGGTTGGCACTGCATTTTAAACTGAGTTTGGCACTAGTTGTTTAAAAGGCTCTCCTTCTCTCCTGTGATATTTATTAGAGTGAAAGTCCAATAAATGGAAGTATTTTCAAGTCTTACCTAGATAAAAACTCACCTTGCTTTTCATAAAGATTGGAGTTCATAGTACTGTTCCGTTGAGTCAAGGCTGTTTGTGCTTATAGGAAATACGCTGCTTCCTGCATTAGTCCGGCAATCTCTGAGTCAGGAAAGGATTTCCTAGAGTGTTCAGGGAATACTGGGCAAAGTGAGCATTGTCAGACTGGTAAGGTAAGTGTGCAAGAGGATGGAGGTGCACCTATAAACAGGAAACCAATGTGCAAAAAATACATTCAGATCTTGAGGAGAGAGGATCTTACTGGGGGGATATTGAAGAAAATTTATGCATTTGAAATGGCAGTTAAATAAAAAGAAAGGTCAAGAGTGAGAAAAGGCCTATTGGGGAGGGATGTTTTGTTTGAAAACTATAAATTAAGTGAGGCTCCAGAAATTAGGAACTGCTGATGCCCTGAAATGTAGTTTGTGTTGGTTATAGTTGCTTCTGGATTTGTTTTATTCTGCTGCCTAGGGAAGAAATAATACATGTTAACAGTTTTGTAGGGTGAAATATTTGCATTTATCACAGTCCTGGGGAATTCTTTAGCTGAATAGAATAAAGTATTGGCAGGGTAAGAGAAAGGAGAAGGGCAGGGAGAATCCTCAATGTCCATTTGTATAAAGCTACAGTCTTAGGTTTAATTACACAGCTTTTTTTTTTTACTTTTGAAAAGCAATATATTAAATCTTTTAGTTTATCATTCATCTCTGAAGATTTATCTGAATGGCAAAACTTCTGTGTACCTCTGTAAGCTTTAGAATGGGATCCTTTACGTGCATTTGCTTTTCATTTTCTGTAGAGTTCATAGCTCACAATCCTTATGCTGTCCTTAATAACTCTCTGTTAAACATGGTGCCTGTTCTGCACTGTCTGTAGCTTTTTAGATAAGAGATTTTGAAGCTAAATATATAATAAATGTGGCATTAAGGTGTAAATGTGTTAGGCAAACTATCTGAGTTAAGTGTGTACCTGTATATAGCAATATAAAGAATATTATTTAAATGGCAAATTCCAAAAAAACTGAACATTGAGTTGTTTTTTATTTCAGTTCATAGGAAAGTAAAAAATAGGTCATGTAGGAAGAAGAGAGGCTAATAAGATAAATGTTTAATATTTGAAATTCAGGAAAACCACTAAGTGGCTTAGAGTTTTATTTTTAATTTTAAACTAATTAGTTTTTACAAAATGGCCTTGAATAATATTATCCTAAAGGGACTGTCTTATACACTGTGAGCTGATATACTCAAATTAAAACTTTTTCTCCATCTCACAACCTATTTTCGGGCTGTTGTTGAAAGAACATTGATACTAAGAATGATGATTCCACTTTTTGTGGCACTAATCCATAGCAGAAACAGTTCACTGAAATTCCCCTTGAAAATAAAGTAAGGCTCCTACAGCCAAGCAAAGGACTTCCAGCTCTAGATAACTTACAAGCATGACTTCTTTACACAGTATCAGAATTAGAGAGGCATGTCAAGTGAACAATGGAGCAAAACACCTCTTCTATGTTGCTGTGAATATAAAAAGACATAATAAATCCTAAACACTGTACATTAAAAAAAAAAAATAAAATCTCGTTGCCACATTTTAAGTTTACCACAAAAAAAAAACAAACCAAAAAACTCCCCAAAAAAACCCCAAAACAAACAAACAAACAAAAAACCAAAACACAAAACAAAACAACCAAAAAAACCAGAAAAAAAAAAAAGGACTACTTCCAGGATACACTTTTATAATTTTTATTACTAGGTTTAAGGGACTTACCTATCCATTGAATTAAGATGAAGACCAAAGGAGAGGAAGAACAGTAAAAGTTAAAAACAAAACTTGGAAATTTGTAATACCCCTGTTCTTGAATTATAAGTGAGGGTGATTTAAGTGTCAGACAGTCTTGATAAAACTGCTTTGTCTGTGTTCATTATCAGACTACTTCATGAAAATTTGAATTATTTTGGAAAAAACAGGAAGAAATGGAACAACCAACCATATGAAAACTTGCATGTGTGAGTGATGACTTTATGACACCTTTCTTCAGAGGTTCACTTTAGAATGCCTTATTGATAATTGTGTGGAAAGAAAAACTGCCTAGATATGCACAGTCAGAGACAGTTTTACTTCTCCACTAAATTTAGATTTTTCTTAACTTTTTTTTTATTTCAAGCATATGAATCTTCATCATCCTTATTTCATGAGTTTGTTACGTTTTGGAGCAAACTAATTTTCTTCGGGATATTTGCTACTTTTTCTAATTCACTAATTTTTCTGCTTGATTTTTTTCCTCTTTTTTTTTTCTCATTATTATTTGAGGACTCTCTAAATTTAGGTTACCCATTGCTCCTTCGTAGAAAGATTCATCAGCAAGGCTTCTTCCTGTAAGTGTGGGTCTTAATATCTGTAGAGCTAGTGTGCATCTCATGAGTTCAGATATCTGATCCTGTAATGCAGAATAAATGGGCAAAGTCCATACCCCCTTCTTTTTCCATTTTATTGAGTAATGTTAAAAAACCCTATAAATCTCTGTAGGCTCACAGCTCAGAACTGTTAAGTATAATGAACAATATTATTCTCTTTCCAAATACAGTTAGACTTAACCATCCTAAAACTGCAGAGAGAACTGCATCTAGTTTTTAAACCTATCTGCAGATCCATTATATCCCTATTACAGACTCCTCTACCTAAAATCTGCCTGAAAAGGTCTCAGATGTTGTGGTATATAATTTCTCAGTCGTGTGGCCTGGAGGTGCAATTCAGTGCACCTAATATTAGGAATCCGAGTTTCCCATCTTTTTAATAATTTGAGGTACAGGCCTAGATGATTAAAAATAGCTGAGGGAGATGCATTCGTTTGGACACAGTAAACTCTATTTTGAGTGTTTTAAATGTAATCCTGCTACATGTGTGGCTGAAAGCAATTGTGCTGTCCACTTCATTGGACTGCATTAGTTTTACCATAAACTCTACTAGTGTGAACTAAGCAATGTGCAAAGTGAGAAATGTATTTGTGGCCTAAATGTAGAATTGGCACAGATCTAACTAAATTGTTTGCTAAAGCCAATTTGCCTAAATCCCTGTTGCAAGCTTCTATGACTATGCTTCAATCAGTTAAAGAGTGCCCAGTACTCATTTAGCTTAGTTTGGCTTCCAGACCCATTTATCCACACTTAACAGAATGTACTAGAGGCTGTCTCTGATGTAAATAATTTAATTTGCAAATCAGTTTAGCTAAACTGGAGAAATTTCTCTGTGATTTCTGTAAAGGTCACTTGTGATATTAAGGTGTTCTGACCCTCACAAGATATTCTAGGAAACCACTGTTGCATGCCTTAAACTATCAGTTTTAGTCCAGACTGCCTGAGATGTCTGAAGCACATTTGCTTTCAGTATGACATGGTTTTCTTGAAGTGAAAGTATTTGAGTGAAATCAGGTTGAACTGACTCTGATCTACTCAGCTGCTTCTGAGACACTCATTGCTTGTGTTTATTACTTTTCCCAGTCCTTGCTGTAGCCTCTTCCAGCTGTAGATTCCATATATGTGCAGACTGTTTTTGCCATATGTCTGCACATATTTGGCTTGTGTGTGTTTTGGATTGCACAGTGTAAGCCCTGGTAGGGAGAGTAATGAGTTCCTAATGCAATTCACTGTCAAGTTTGTGACCTCATCAAAGTCTAGCATATTTTAGAGAGCTTGGATGTTCTTTTTTCATCAAGTCATTAAAACCATCTTTATTCCATTCTAGCCTGTCTTCTTAATGTCAATGTGGAAGAACTGTGACAGCTGCCAGCATACTTTATTGCAATTTATAACATCACATAACCACCAAGTGATGTTTTTTCCACTCTTCACATTCATGTTAAATTCTCTCCTTGTTTACTGTGCCCCTCAAATGCACAACAGAGCCATTGAATCCTCTTAGGATGTGCTGTGGCTGCCTGAACCCTGCTGAGGCAGACCTCTAAATATATTACTTCAATATTAGTGATTTCCATTCCCCTAGGCACACCCCACTTTCTGCATTTCCAAGCCAAGGAGCAGAGGCAGGGATGGCTGCATCACATGGGAGGATTTACATGAGGCTGGGATTTGTTCAGAATCAGCAGAGAAATTCTTGTAGTAAATAGCAAGTTTGTTTTTTTGTGGTGGAATGCACACAGGAGGATCAGAGGTCTGTTTGTCCTCTGCCATGTGGGGCAGTGGGAGCAGTAGTGACAGCCGTGCCATGGACAGATGCTGGGGTAGACCTGTGGAGGTCCATGCAGATGCAGCCTTGGTTTTGTTTTTCAGGCCTTTTTTTGGTGACAGAGCAAGAGACAGACCAAAACAACAGCAACCATAAGACCTGTTTTTCTACATGAAAGAATGGCAATCACAGTCAAAAGGGACAACAGCATGTTTTAATTCTAAAAGGTATGTAAAAATCTCTGTTCAAAGGGAAAGTAAAGCAGGGGTTCAGCAGGAAACCTGACAGGAGGCTGTAGTAGGCACACACCTGCTCAGCAGTGCTGAAGTGATGTTCAAGTGGAAGGCACAACGTGCTTATGCAGCATTGTGGTAGCTTTATTTAGTTTCTTTTTAATTTAAGAAGCTGGAAAAATTCCCTAACAGTAAATTCTAGATCTGCTGCTTTAATTTTTGATAAAAGAAGCTATTGGAACTGCTTTGCCTATTGCCCTCTTCTTCGTTAAATATTTCTTTTGCACTGCTGTGTTCTCCTGTTCATTTTGAGGAAATGAATGTGGCCCTCTGTGTTGAGTGGGCTAGTAGATTATACAATTGCAGCTTTTATATAATTTCCTCTGTTTGTGTCCCTGGGGAACAGAAACACCAAGATCTTCAGGAAATCTCTTTGTTGTTGTAGGTAGGTATACTCACATTATTTAGCCCTTAAATGTAGAAATTACAGTAAAAGGGACCTATTTTAATTGTACAGTTAGCACCCTGAATTAGGGAAAACTAAAATTCTGTGTTCAGCAGCAATGTGTATATTTAAGACACAATATTTTAATGCTGGGTGATACTGTTCGCTTAGACAGTGAGGGTTGTTGCTGCCTCCACAGTTTGTTCACCAAACTGCATTGCATGGTATAGACATATTGGTAGGTAGTTACTAGTTTTTCATGTCCTTATGTTTCCTTGAGAACTTTGCAGTGGATTCAGTATCTCATGTAACCAAAAGCAAGGATCCCAGTGTGGACTGGGAATTGCTTTCATTTAGGAATACTGTGTATTATTTTGTACTAAATGTGTTTCCCTTTCATTAGATTATATCTATTCTACCTCTGTGAGAAGTGAAAATATTCTTGTAACTTTCAAAGTCATTGAGTAGATGAAAGAAACAGAAAGAAACAGTGATTAAATGAAGAATAACAAGGTAGTGCTGTAACGATGACCTTGGTTTTCTCATTACTTACTTACTGCCTTCCCGACACTGCTGTGGGTATCAGAATGGTTGGTATCCATCAAGCTGACTTTTTAATGAAGTTTACTAATATGTACACCGGTCTGTATGGACAGTTTACTGTGTAGTGTTGAGCAGTAACAGAGCAGAGTACAAATGCAGACTCTGTCAAAAACCAAGAACTGCCCTCCAAATACTGCCATAATAAATAAAACTATCATGGAAAAACTGCTTCTGAAAAACAACTTCCTATTGCAGCTTTGTTTTTCCAGAAGCTGGAAGCCAACACTGTTTTCTTTACCTCACTTAATGACTCCACTCATTGCAGAGAATACTCTCCTAGTTCACTAGAAAGGGATTACTTGTCTACATGTCATTGTAAATATTATAAATATGAAAAAAATTTCTTTGATTTAAATTTCAAAGCAACAGTTCTTGCCAGAGGGACCCTAAACTGTTCATGCAATATGTAGCTGCTCAGCATCACTCCAACTTCTTTTGTTTCCTATTTGTATGGTAGTTTCTAGCAAATGAGACTGGTTGTGAGAACCAGGTTTGCTCCTTTACTGACTGGTGGATGCTTAAGTGGTACATTAACCTCATACTGATGTATTTCTTTAATTAAGTTTGTTCCCAAGTAAAGTAAGAATTACTACATTTTTAAATGCTTATGGTTACTGTAATATCTGACTTAGAGAAACTTCTGTTTCATGATTTTGACCTGAGGACATACAAACTTCCAAGGTTTGGCTGTTGCAGAGCTTATTTTTAATTCTGGGTCCAAAGTGATATTTTGTTTAGTCAGGAGTCAGGCAAGGTAAACAGTAATGTCAAGAGGCATGAACTATCTCATTTGCTTCAGTGAATGCTGAACCCCTGATTTGACCAAATAAGCATCAACATTATTAACCCTTTAACTGATTAACATAGTAAAAGAAAAAAAAAAAAATCTTACTTTTCTAATTATGTAATCTTATTAAAAATGTAACTCCATTAACTTCAAAAGATTGTAGCTTAAGGAATAAGATTAGAACTAAATATTCAGATATATACTGATATCATAGAAGATAATGCTTTCATTATTTAAATAGTGAAATTTTAGTATTATGAAAACAACACTGTAGAACCTATGTGATTTTTGTGTTGTGGTTTGCAAGGCTTTGTTGTTTTTCTGTAAAACAGAGTTGTCTTAGTAGACACAAAAACTGTCCTGAAGTTGAACAGGTGTATAAATACTTCCTGATTAAGTATTAGGAGAATAGCTGACAGATGAAAAAAACCCAGGAGAGGAATAAAAAATACCTATTTATATTACTTTGGGCTGTAAACACACTACAGTATTCCTCCCTTCTGAGATTACACAAAGCTCTGCCCACTGAGCTTTGCAGTGCATTGGTGCCCTCCTCCTTCTGGTGAGCTCTTCTGAGGGGCTCTTCAGAGCCAGCAGCAAAGTTTCACCTCACAAGGACTTGGTGGCTCTCATGCAGGGGCAGGAATCATTTAGTGATGCTGCTTTTCTTCCCCAGGGCATTTGTACCAGTGGGTGGACCAGGCTCATTCCATCTTCTGCATAAATCATTTGATTTGCCTAAATTCCTGTTGAGTATGATCTTTTCCTCAAATGTGCCTAAACTGCTCTGAATTGAAGACTAATAACATGAATTGAAGACTGCTAACAATACCTTTGAGGAAAGATGGAAACCAGGGAAGAATGTAATGACTGAATGTGATAAAGTCTACTAGGAATGCAAATACACATTTTCGTCATAGCTTCCATTCTTTTAAGCATGTCTGTTTTTATTATGGAGCCAAGATGGAAAGATGTGGACTAATGGATGCTGTACAGGTCACCAAAATAGTGAGAAATTTAGAAATGATGACTTATTGGAAGGAATACAACCTAAGGTTGTTTATCTTATGGAACAGGATAATGCAGAAAGACACGGGGGACTTCAAATAGGCTGCTCCCAAAAAAAAAAAAGAGTAAGCAAGGAGAGCAAAATACAGTAGGATTAAAGCGGAGGTGGAAGGATTTAGTATACGTTTAGTTTAATTTTAGTTCAGTGCTTTAGTTTAGCCAGAACAGATTCTGATGATACTGAGCAAAAACCATAAGCATGAAACACCAGGACTTAACTTTGTTCCTGTCTCCTTGCATCTTCCTAAATTCTGTGGAATTGCCAACACGCTCTAGGATTTAAAGTTCAAGTTGCAATTCAGTATCTGGACAGTTATAGAACAACAAATAATTGTATTGGATGAGAAAATCCATACTTCATTCACATCCATGCTTGCTTTGTGTTTTGTTCTTAATTGCAATTAAGAATTTATAGTACTTTGTCAGAGTTTTAAAAATGGTAGAAATTGGTAATAATTAGGAGATTATATGTTTCTAGTCACATAAATCTGAGAAATGTGCATTTGCCAGTGGATTGTAGAATAAGAGAGTGGTCTCAAATTGTAGATTAGTGTTTGGTGTTGTCTTGATTAATGTTTTTTTAATGCATTCTTACTCCATGCTGTCAATGTGTATAGCTGCTAAAAGCATAAAGTGACAAAAGTAGTTCCCTATGACTCCTGTGAGAGAAGTGTTGTGAGCTAAGAGAATTATGGAATCAGGCAATGGAGACTGAAGTTATTTGTGTTCGTATTTAAATAACTGTGTAAAAATAGTGATGTTGAAGGGAGCAGTAGTTCACCAGGAAGAGTTGGCTGGGAGGTTGGAACATTTTTGCTCTGCAGTCACTATGTGCAGTCTTGATTCCTGCTCCAGGGTTTCCAGTCACGAAGCAACCTTTAGGCTTTTTTATGACTCTGAAAGGTGACTAAGGAGGTGCAGCATCCGATTGTTTTGGCCACATGAAATTCAGAGTCATCATTTATGATTTCTGTCACACAAATAAAGATTTACAAGCCTGTTTGACATAAAAGAAGATGCCAGCCAATTTGTACCTCTGTATTTAGACTCCATATGAAAGACTTGCACTACTTTATAAATAATCCAGTGAGGGATCTAAATAAGTGCAGGGAAAATAGAAACATTTATAGCCCGTGCCTGTGCCAAAATGCTTCATCTTTATTGAGAGATCTATCTTCTCATGGAAAATGGTAGCTAGTTTTTTACCTGCAATAAGATCTGAAAATAGATTCTGAAAAACTTGAAAATAATAACAGAAGCCTTCTGAAATACTCTCCAAAACCTTGACATCAACCAGAGTGTATCTCCTATATATTTTATGTTTGTTCAACTATTTCTTCTTCTGAATTTGTCATGCCTTCTGATGTTGTGCCTTTTGTGGTTAGTGCTTATTCAGGAAAACGCGTTTTTAATGCTCTTAAATGCTTTTCTGAATCAGGGATGTAATGTTTTCTAGTAGTGAGTGTCTTTTATATGTGGAAGTACATTCAAATGCATGAAAGGCAGCTGAAATGCTGGGTAATATTTATTGCTTGGCTAGCAATAAATTTGTCCAAACTGCAGCTTAGAAGAGATAGAATGTATTCATAAATTTTGTGTTGTTATTGTTGGGTAATTTAGTTCTGGGGAAGGGGAAATAATGAGAAGGGGCAGCATTTTTAATTTTTTTTAATCAGCTACTAATTCTGAAATATCATATTCAGTAGAAATTTCACTAAAAATAAATAAAATAAAATTATAAGATAGCTTTTAATATTTTTATGTTGTGAGAAAAAACCCAAAAAAACCCTAAACAGTGAAGAAAACCAGAAAAATGTATGTTATGGACTGATCTCTTTAAACATTTAGTTTTTCTGTGTGTTCCTCAAACTGAGAAGTCCATTATTTTTGTTGTTGAAATAACTCTCTTTGGTTAGGCATTTAAGGCTTTCTGAGGAACCAAGAGGAAAACAGGCAGAATTTAGAACTCTCTGGAGGGCTTTTATAGTAGCAGCATTAAAAGGCAAACCCCGCTTCAATGTCGAACACCCAAAGTAAAATCAACAGAGAAGAAGGTGCTGTGGGCTCAGGCTGCCTGAAATGTGTACCAGGACACCTGAGCAATGCACAGCTCGGACAACTTCTGTGTGGCTGCCAGGAGAAGTTTCATTAATTTCAGAATAAGAGTTGTCCTGGGAAAGGAAAAGTGGAAATCAGGGCTAAGAATTTCAATAGAAGTAAGAGATGTGCAAAGCATTTAAGAAAGAACCCAAAGCCTGGTATGGTTGGTGGGCTTGATGAGTTCATTAAATCTCAGGCTCAAGTAGAGGCAAATTTGAGAACAATATAGATGAGATTTCTTATATAAACATGAATATATTTAATTAAAAGCCTGTGTAGATAGATGTAGTGAGACTTTATGAACATCTATTGACTTTTTCTCAGAGTTCATTATGCAGAAATATGTTTCTTCTGCTCATTTTGAAGTTTGGACATTAAACTTAATTGATTCATAAGAAGGCGACATGGATAATAGACTGCTATTAATGTGCATAACTTACTAAGGTGAGCTTTGTTCTGCTGAATTAATAAGTGAGTTTTAACAAAAATAGCCCAATTGCCAACAGGAACGGAACAGAATTTCTTTGTATAAATAAGATATAAATATATGTTATCAATTTAGAGTCTTCTCAGTAGAGGAGAATGACAGAAGTTTCAATATGAGGAATCACAACAGTTACCATTGCTGTTACAGCAGCCATTCTGAATTAATGGAGTATGACTGCATGCAGGGAAGGGAAGGGCTTTTTCTCTTAGGGAAGTAGGTATTATCCTTACAGACACCACTGGGAAAAAAACCCTCCGTAAACCAAAAAAAGTACACTTTAGAAGGCATCTCTGCTATTTGGGATGCCTACTCAAAATTTATTCTTATATGCTCCTGTAATTTGTGCCATGATGCACATTCTTTACTCAGAAAAGTTTGTGTTAGTGTTGTTGTCCACATGTCACTGGGCTGTTGTCCAAGTGTGTAGGCTTGTCCCTGCCCTGTGAATGGCAGCTGTCCTGTAGGGACTGAGTTATCCAGTGCCAGTGGTGTGAGAGTCTGTTGTCGAGTCCCACCTGGCTGCTGTGTTGGCAGCTTGCACACCTATGTGAGTCTTTCTTCTCTTCTAGAGAGCTTTGTAGACCTCCAATGAGGGATTTTCCTTTCCTGTTCATGGGAAAACTGGGAACTCCAGCCTATGTGCTCTCTCTTTACAAGTGTTACAAAGTCTTTTGTACAGCACTTAGTTTTGACTTGGCTTCGTTGGTGAAGCTCATCAGTTTCAATCCCATTTCCAAAGGTTGAATGACTTTCACTCTAAAACTCGAAGCAGGAGAAGTACTATTTCAAGTAAATGTTAATTTTTGACCAAGGTGAAAAAGCTTTGATTGAATCAGAAATTTGGACCAGAACTGTTCTTTGCAAGAGTAGTTACTGGTTGCAGGTAAATAAAGAGAGAAGGGTGTGTAAAACTAGCAGTTTCATACAAGAAGAATGTACTACTATGTGTTCCCTGTGCAAGGAGCCTTTTACAGATGTATGACATAAAAACTGTGTTGCTTGAAGGAATACCTGCTAAATGAAATCATAATCCTTAAGTATTTTAATTTTTTAAAATTATTATTAACAGAATGTTTCCCAGTCCTTATGTTTGCTATACTGAGTGCTATTTCTCAATCACTGTAGTATGAGTTGAAATATGAGTTAACTCAGTTCAGTGATCTGTTTGACGGGGTAATGAAGATGGACAGAGTCTGAGGTGAATGCCTCTTGTACAGGAACATCAGCAGACACATATGCACACCATGTTGGCTCATTTTGTTACTAATATTTTTGCTCACAGCAGTGTGAAGGTTAACTCTCTCCAGCAGATGTTTTGCCGGGAGTGATACATTCTTGATGTTGCTGAAAGGTTTTCTTTGGAGAGATACAACAGCTTGTTTCCCTGGTACTCACAGTCTTGTAGAAAAATTCCTTTCAGAGCAATTCTGCTCAAAGGAGAAAGAAATGCTAAACTAATGAAAGCACGTGTCTTGAATATTTAAGGTTAACAAGGTCTTTGAATGATCAAAGCTGCAAATGCTTGAATCGAAAGCGGAAGGGAAGAAAGAAGCCCTGAAAATATCAAGCCCCCCCCATATGACTGGATATATGGATTTCTTAAATGAGCCTAGAGTTTGAGCAGTGCCAGGATTATTTAGACAGCTATGCAGAAATGGGCAGTGTGATAATTCAGCTTGTGGTCTTCTGCCTAGGGGCTGGAAACATGACCTTTATGTCCTGATTTATTGGCTGATTCAGCTACCCTAGAAATTAATAATTGGCCAGGTGAATCTGGATATTGAATCCAGTTGGACCTCTAGTAGAGAGGGAGGCTAGCAATGACCCACATAAGCATCATTTTGAACTGACTCTCCAGCATATATGTCATGGGGGGCTTTTGGAGCAAAAGGAACCTCATGGTTGTTTTCTGTGTTAAGGAGACTTCTTCAGAGAAGGAGAAGCAGTAGTAGCTGTGGTCAGGAAGGAATATAAAGGCTCATTGGGAAATGGGTATGTATGGCTGAAAGGGCCAAATGTGGTGCCTCTCCTCTTCCTTCTGACCATCCCAGGAGCAACAAGAGTAACATGCAGTTCCAGGCCAATTTTCGAGGATGCTAGACAGAATCTGCTTCATAGCATTTCTAGTATGATTACAAGCTAGCACTCTTTTTGGAAGAATCTGATCTTGCACCAGTGAATACAAGATTGCATTACCTGCAATCAAGAGATTATTTTTTTTTTTTACAATAGATTTGTATTAATTTTCTTAGTAGAAATGCACATTTTGCTCTCTGTATAGTTTTAGGATATATCCAAGGCAGTGATTCTTTTGATTATGAGTTTTGGCATTTAAAGAGTACCAAGCAGTCTAATGGCAAGTGGGAAAAGCACTAGAGAGATCTTTCAATCCCAAGGAAACCAGGTTAATCGTGGTAAATGGTTATTTGAAGAAGTCTGCCAAGGTTAAAGATGCTTCTAGCTTATCTATTAGCGATAGTAAATAGAACTTGAAACAGCAGGGGGTTTATGTCCATCTCTTCTACATGGAAACTCTATTTGTCATAAACCAATGGAAACTAGAATAAACATTTTTCTTAATGTCTGTGATATTTGGAAAAGATAAAATAAGATGAGAAGAACAAAAAGAGCATTTTTCTTAAATTCTCTATATTTATCTGGGCTTTTATTAATAAAGTGTGTTAGTATGAATAACAATATACTTAGCCATATTTTTAGTGAGCTCAAAACAAGTTGGCTACTAATGATGGGAATAGAGGCTGGGAATAGATGACTACTCCAGCTCCACAATAACATTTGTTAAATCCGTTTTTATTTTTGCTGTGTTAAATAGAGCTAGTATTCTGAATATATTTTCTCCTCAATGATAAGTGATAACTACTATAATTATTAATGCAATGCCAATCACTTAAACATGTGGTATTTAGTATGAGTAATAGTCTTTCTTTTAAAACAATTTTTACTCCCACGGTCATAATTTCATTACTTCTTCATGTCATGTTATTATTAAATGGAGTATACCTAAATGTTCTTCAGAAAAGATATTGCTGACACTTTCAAATTAGTTTTAGGTCTAATTAAACTTCCACTATAACAGATCAGGTATTTGGGATTTTCCAAATTATCTTTTTTTTGAGTAGCAGATGAAGTGCCAGTGGAACAGAGAGAGGGAAAGGCAAGTTCCTGTGACTTGATACATTTGATCAACCATGCCAGAGTCTTTTTCCCATGTGGTGGAAATGTTAAATGCAAAGTGCCAGATGTGTCAAGACACAACAGAAAATTAAAACTCTTACATTTGAATGTCAGTTGGGATGCCATGGAGCTTTATGAGGCAACCAGACATGTTGAAGCTGATGGGATTATTGGAATGGGTAAAAGTCTTGGAGAAGCCCTTTTTGTAAGTTGATGTTGTTAATCACTGTCTTCAAGCCTAGAGGCTGCTAGGTTTCCATTAGCAGACAAATAGTGAGGTTAGGTCCAAACATAAGGAGTACTGAATGGCCTCTGTTGATATAGAGGCAAGTGGTCTGGTCTTCCTTGTATCACAGAAGGATGGAATGGTTTGTGTTGGAAGGGATCTTAAAGATAATCTAGTACCAATGCTCCTGCCATGGACAGGGACAATTTTTACTAGACCAGGTTGCTCAGAGCTCCATCCAGCTGAAACACTTGCAGGGATGGGGCATTCACAACTTCTCTGGGCAACTTCTTCTGGGGCCTCACCACTCTCACAGTTGAGAATTTTTACCTGATTTCCAGCCTAAACCTCTCTTTCTGTTTAAAGCCATTCCGCCTTGTCCTGTCACTCCTTGCTCTTGTAAATAACCTCACTCCATCTTCATGTGGGCTCCCTTCAGGTACTGGAAGGCTGCATTTAGGCCACCTGGAAGTCTTTACTTTGCAGGCTGAACAAACCCAATTCTCTTAGCCTTTCCTAATAGGAGAGGTGCTCCATCCTGAATGCCTCATCTAGACCTTGGTATTGTTGAACTGCATGAGATTCCCCTTGGCCCATTTTTAAAATTATTTTTAGGCCTGTGAAACATGTCAGAAGAGTTCTACCTCCAGTGAAATTGCAGGAGGGATCACAGTATTATTCACATGTTTTATTTACTTGTGTTCTGAATACAGCATGAGTTTCTGATCTATGGTAGTTTGTTTTTTTTTTTGGTCTGGATCAGATGTAAATATTGGGAATGGATTGGAATTTTTCAGCACTTTTGAGAATGAAATATTTGAGAATGGAAATTGTGGATCTATTGCATCCACACTTCTGTAGTTAAGAGAAATATCACCCGATTGTCTTTATTGTACATGGAACAAATAAAACTGCTGTCACACGTGACGTCCTTTATTCCAAAGGAAGAATTAAATTATATTCTGGCTTCTTTTTGCCAATGTTCTCCATGGCTCGGAGTTGTGGTTTTCAAAGGAGAAAACCCAGAATTTGTGCCAAATTGTATTGAATGCCAATAATGTTTCAGCTTACTAAACTGCTCTGTGATTTCTGCTTGACAGAGGTCAATAGTCATTTATCACTCATCTTGTAAATTGCTGTAAACTGGGTCTAATGGATAGTTGTTAGTTTAGTGGAGAAATTCTTTGTTTACATCACAATAGAAACTTTTTTATTTGCTGAATGCATCAAAACGCTCTTATTACTATTTATTAATTTATTTTAGGATCTTTTATCCCTCAATATCATTATCCTTTATTAAGTAGGAAAAAGTCTCAGTTTTGCACACAAGAATTCCAAAGCTAAACTTTTGATAAACATTCATGTTCTTAGCTTTTTGCTTTTGGATCAGATGTTGAAAAACATTTATTTTTTTGACTATTTAGTGGAAAATTGGCTTGGGAGAATATTTTAAATTTGTGAGGGGCCATCAAATTATTATTTGATATTAGTCCAAAATAAAGTGCATGAGAAGCAGCCCCAATGGCATGGGGTTCTGCTGAGCATATCTGCAAGCCTTTAAAAATTAATTTCGTGTGGGATGGAAGCCAAAATACCGTGCTGTTTATGAGATTCTGAACAATTCTAGGTGTAGTATCAACATCTTGTTAAATGCCACTATTGCAACTGATGGAAGTATTTCCTAGCCCTGATTAGGATTTTTATGCTCTTACTTATCTTGATAGTTACTTGTATAATTTGATGATAAAATAACTCTTCTTGCCATACTGATTTTGTATTTATTTTCTTCTGACATTGGTAGGAGTTTGAGCCACATTTGTTTTAATTTTCCTCATGTAACACAGCCCTATTTACAGCTCTCGCCCAGTTAAGATCATGAAGGTCCTTTTAAGTCAGAGTTAAGCCAATAGGTTTGCTTATTGGCTTCATTGTTTAGGCTAGCAGGAGGGCTGAGATCATGGCACACATACTAAAGTAATCAGTGATCCAAATAAATTCCAGGCAGATCACAGAATGGCTGAGGTTGGAAGGGGTTTCTGGAGATCCTCTAGTCCAAAACCATGGTTAAGCAGGGCAGCCTGGAACTGGTTGCTCAGTAATGTATCCTGTTTGGGTATATTGAAGGATAGGGACTCCACAACCTCTCTGGGCAACTTGTGCCAGTGCTTGACCATCCTTGCAGTAAAATGCATTTTTCTTGCATTAAACATAATTTCCTATATTCTGATTTCTGCCAGTTTCTTTTGTCCTGTCTCTTGGGCACATATGAGACGAGTCGGGCTTTTGTCATTTCTCATTTTCACTGATGCATGGCTGAGCTGGGACATTCTGAAACTTGGCTTGAAATCATGGTGATTACCTGCATCAATTTTTTTTTGGATGGAGAGGCTTAAAGCACTAAGATAAGGATCTATTTTTTTTTTTTTTCTAACACCATATGGGAAATCAGTGTTCTTAATGTTCCATTTGGTGTGATTTAGTAGTGTTGCATTTTGATGATTTTTCAGTGTTTAAAATAAATTATCTCTCATTTGATTAAAAATAAACAAATACTGACTAAATTGGAAGAAAGGTAAATTTCTGTTTCAGAGTAAGCAGCACCTTCTTGTTGCATAAGCAGCTGGTTATAGTTTTCAGCTGGTGGGATAGTGGAATATTATACTTTCAGCAAGGAAGAAACACAGCATGGAAAAGAAAAAGTCCAGATCTTTACTTCACAACTTGGGAAAGAATCTTATTAATCTTGCCTGCTATACCAAAGGGTGAGAGCATTTTTCTCTGTTAAAGCCTGTGTAGCCTTCATAATTGCCTACTCTGAGCCACACATGTGAAACCTCCTGTTTTACAGTGGAAAACATTTCAATAAATCTACTTGAACTATGAGCACAGCACACTAGCAATAAAAACCCATCTTGGATTAATAAGATACATTTTTGTTTACAGTTTCTTCAGTGCTGAGCCATTTCCCTGTTATGTAGAAAATTTTAACAGTTTGAAGCAGACTGGACTCAGAGACTGCTTCCAGTCTGTTTCTAAAGCTCAGGCCTTTTGATCTCTTGTATTTGGGGTCATCTGTGATCTTCATAAAAATTGCATTGTCTGGAAATTTTTTTTTGTGTAGCATTATTAACTCTACCGCTATTCTCTACCCTTGTTCCTAAGCTACTACAACAGTTCTTCAAAGCTCATTTAGCTATCACAGAGCTACTTGTGTCCTCAAACAATTTAGGATATGTCAGTGCTTTTGTTATAAGTCATGATTTTCAGGATGCCACTACATTCTTTCTGCTCAGAAATATTGTGGACAAGTCATATTATAACAAAATTCTGCTTTAATTGATTTGTTCTAACAGAAAGCTCTTGATGACTTTGGCTTGGGTTCAAAGCTTGTGTGAATCCTGTGGATCACTGCGTTGCCTCATCCCAGCAGGCAGCCCCAGCCTTCCATCCATGGTCTTTCCTCTGGAAGCTGAAAGGATAAAAGGATGCTGTGAGGACTTCTCTAAGTGCTTAGGTTAAGAGAAACAGCCTCAGTTTCATTCCAGCTAAATGTCAAATTTGAGGCTAGTTTAGTGGAAAACAAATAGTTCTGTTATTAAGACATTTAAACACATGGTTTACTGATTTAATTAGTTCATGTTCTCTGCTAAAAGAAAAACGTTTATTTGGGAAATCATTCTTCATCTCCAACAGCATTGTGAATAAACTTTATGTACTTTCTTTTCTGATAAGTACTAATCATGACTTGATAATTACTTAAAGAGGAAAAAGCAGAATTAGGTAGAAGTATCATGGTCTGCTTGTTTTAAGCCTGCAGATTTATGTAGGGGCATGAGCCTTCATATAAATCATTTTTTGGTGCTCTAGTGGACATATGTGCTTTGAGATGATTCTTCCCTGAAAAGAATATATACACTCAGACTGTCCAAGAGTTAAGGCAACAGGACTTCGCAGCTGTTCTACTGTAAGAAGTCTGCAGGCTTTGTGAAGGATAATTACAGTTCTTCTGGGAAATAAAAATCCCCTCTCTTCAGCAGCTGCAGAATATATGATTAGGTATCATGAAGCATTGCCTTGGATTGTAACCAGTCTGATTGCTGAGCTTGAAAATCTGGTCCTTTGAACTGCCTGCTGTTTGATTATAACTCTGTGTCAGGATTTGGGATTACAGCAAATGACTACAAAGAGCAGAGGTACCAGAAGTAGATTGAAAACAGCCCTCACACTTCAACATATTCACTTGTGGCAGGTCAGGACTGTACATGCATGTATGGAAATGCCAAGAGGAGAGTGAAAACTTTCTGTTTATGAGGAAGTCAGCAAAACTAGGCATTCCTTGAATATCTGCTCCTCTGGGGGTAGTTTGGCATCTTTAATGAAGAGGACAGCCATGGGTGCCAGTGCTTAAAGGGAGAAATGCTCAGATGACAGGAGAAACTATATATCCTTGTCTTCCTTTTTATAATCACTGTTTTTGTACGTTACGGCTTTTTTTGTTTGTTTGTTTGGTTGGTGTTTTTTTTTTTTTATGTTTTGTTTTGTTTTGTTTTTTTGTGAACTCTAGTGGCAAAATAAGTGTTGATTTAGGCTAGCTTAGGCTTTGCTGAAACTAGGAGAACTGATTCCATCCAACAACAAGCATAAAAAATTATTTAAGGTAGAACTTGGTAAAGTTATGGATGGACTTGGGTGATAAAGTTGCTAGAAATTGAACCAACTACTCTGAGTCCATGGGTGTCCAGCTTGATGATATCCCCAAAGGAGATATGACTGGTATTGACAGTGTTTATTTCTATCCTTTGTATACGAGTCACTGCCCAAGGCTTACTGGAATTGTCCCCGGGCCTTCTGTTGTATAGCCTGTCTTCTCAGGGGTTTTCTCTTTTCTTCCTTTCTCTATTTTCTTTCTTTTTTATTTTATTTTGTTTTTCAGCATTTTTTTTCCTTCTTTTTTCTTTTTTTTTTCTTTCCTTTTTTTTAAGCATACAAGAGTGTCTGCAAGTAGGCATATAGGAAAAACTGATGGTATCTTGTTGATGCTGTGAGAAGTACCAGTATGTCATCAGTCCCTGAACAGTTTGTCACGTTCACATGCTCAAACATGTCAACATTGTTAAAGGTAGGGGAGCATTCTCACACAGCTTTGAAAGCCAGGAGTGAGTTGGTTGGTTGGTTTGTTATCATCTTAATTCCATTGTAGAATGGGGTCTGGTCACTTCCTTTGATTTTTAGGTCTCTAGGACAGAAGTGTGAGGGGTTTTTTTTGGAAGGGTTTTGTTCTGTTTTAAATAGTGTTGAAAAATGTTTGTTAGCAGCAACACGAGGTCCCATCTTAAAAAAAAGTAAAATAAAATAAATATCAGTTGTTTAACTGCCTGCAATAGTAGCACTTGTCTACTTTACCCGTGGGTTTAGGATTGATGGTGGTGGTAACAGGTTCTGTTCCTCTGAATGGAGGCAAAGCAAGTGAGTCTGGCATTTCTGTCTTTGGAGTATTTGATTTTTATGATCTCATTAATATTTTTAATGTATTTTTTTGTGAGTGGAGAATATAATACAGAACACTGCTTTGTGCAAAACTTTGTTTTTGGAAAAATACAAATAGAAAAATATCTCATTCTTTTCAGTTCAAAAATCCACAATTTTCATGCATAGGAAATACTTACAAAGGTGATTCAAAATACTTTTTCCATCAGTCTAGAGTATTTTTTTTTCTGTTGCATTTTCACTTTTTTATAACAATGTATTTATCAGGCAGCAATTTGAAAGATGGAGTATTTTTCTTAGATCTTGCACTTTATGAAAACAAAATATAAAACCAACAGGCATATGCTTCAACTTTTGTTCCTATAGCTACATTCCAGTCACTCATAAAATGTATCCTTAAAAATGTGTTTTTAGTCCTGAGTGGATCTCTCTCAAAAAAGATAAATCTCTATAAATTAAACATATTTAATATTCAGTCCCTTTTAAGCATTTTCTAATTTACTTTGTGTTGACGTCGTCCACAAATGTTGTACCTTTTAATTCAATAGGTCTCTTACTCAAACATACAAACAGATTCCCATGTTTAATGATTTATTTTATTGTGTAGGCTGCAGTTGTTAAAATTGTTGACTAAAGATTGCTCTTTTATGTACATCAGTGAAGGAATTGTTTACCCAAATGGTATTGATCACTTGTCTGTGAGCTATGGGAGTGTTTATTATAGAAACACGTTTTCTTTTGTCAAAAGAAATAAAAAACTGCTTCAAAACCTTCTAAATGGAGCACTGGTCCAGTCTGTGTTTGGAAATAAGGCTGCTGCCTCCAGAAGGTTTGCAATATACCACCATGCCATCTAACTTCCAGCTGTAAAACTCTTGGAAGCTGTCATCTCTCACACTTTTTGGGGTATAGAAGGCAGCATCACAGGAGCCCTTGGACTGAAAAAGAAGTGTGCTGTGAGCTGATGTGAATTTGTAGGGTTTGTACATGCAGATGTCTTGGGAGTGGTGTCGAGGCTGGTCCTTCACTGGGGCCAGAGCAGAGGCCTTCCTGGGGCCTTCCTTGGGGCCAGAGATCCGTCAGGAAACTGATAGGATGACCAGTTTATTTAAAGTACCTATCATGGACTTTCATGTATGGAGAGATAATAGATAGTAATGGGAAAAGTGCAGATTTCTCCTGTATTCCTCATTCAATTGAAATTAGAATTAGAATGAAGATACTTAATTCTGTAAGTTTTTCAAACTAAAGGGTTCCTAAAATTTTCTTCTCAGCTTACATTTCCTCATGCTGTTTTTATTTTTTACTTTACAGTATTTATTCTCTTCTAAAGAAATGCTTTCCTTAGTTGCTTTTTGCTCTTCTGTCTGACATAAATTCTGATGCTTTTAGCAGTGTTTCTGCCTGAGTTGGAAAAACAGAGGAAATTCACCAGCCTTCTTTGTCTGTTTTCCATGTGATATAATGCTTTTTGTGACAGGCATTGGCAAAGAACCGAGGTGCAGAAAACTGTGAAATACATGAAAATCCTAAAGCCATCATATAAAAAATTGAATATCTAAGTGTATGAAGCTCACACAGCATATCATCCTACTACATATTTAACAGTTTTTCCTGAGTAGTAGGCAGCTAGCTTTGGAAAGGCCATGAATATTTAATTCTCTGAGATGAAAAGTAACTATGTAGCAAACATAAGACTTTTTGTTGTTTATTGCTTTTGTTTGTGTGTGTTTAGTTTTCATATGGATGAATCAGCATTAAATCTCCCAAAAACCTTCTAAAACTGTTCCCATCAACTTAGCAGTACTCATTGCTAAGGCAGATCTCATCAGCTGGAGTTTCCCTTTGTGAAGATGTGAGCCAAAATGCAGAGGATGACTTGTTTCTTTAGTCTTGGGGCAGTTTGTGACAAATAAAAACAAAGGGAATTCTGAAATAATAATGCTGAATTTAATTTTTAAAATACAGTTTGAACCCTTTTTGTTGCTAGGAGCTGTAGTGTTCTGTAACCTTCTGAACTGAGGGGAGAAGCAGAAGCCTGGGATGTTGGCAAATGGGTTTTTTTGACAGCAACTAGCTGGAGAGAAGTGAGATGTCCTATATGAGCTGTTTGTCCTAGTTCTGGTGTTCAGGTTCTTGTGGTCCTGCTAGAATACAGATCGAAGAGAAATATGATTTACAGGTAGAAATAATATCTTTTGTGAGATCAGAAGGCATAGAGAGAAGAAATAGAAAAGGCTTTGGCTGTGTAAGCCCTTGTCAGATGAGAAACAGAGATAGTAGGTTGATAACAATTGCTGTGAATTTAATTATGTAGATCATCTAGACAAATCAGAGAAAATAATTCTTCCTACCTGTGGTGCAGAGTGCTGCTGTGATGGATCATATTTTTTGATCTGGAGGAGGAAAGCCTTAGGCTGGTAAAGTTTGCTGACATACAGATTTTCCTTCAAGTCTATAGGTATGCTAGGGGGAATGCACGATTAGTTTTGTCTGGAAAATTACTTTGTCACTATGCTAGAATTTATTTAACTGCTTGTTGATAGACATCTGTTCAAATTATTGTAATGCAGTTTTAAAATACTCTTTTATGTCTTTTTCTTCCTTCCCAAGCACTATTGATTTTGTTGCACTCTGCCCTCATTTTTTAAAAAAAGTTTTCTTTCTTTCCTCTGTCCCTCCCTCCCTCCATCAATCTGCTTAGCTTACATCTCACTCTCATTTCTCCTTGAAAGTCAGAGTTCTCTTTTCTTTGGCAGGATATGAGGGAAGGTAACTGAACATGCCAGTACAGGTTCCCCAGATGTCAAGTCACATGCATGGTATCTAGAACGGAATGATTGCTCAGAAATAATAAAGAAATTATCTCTATGCACTCTTGTTGGAGGCAGAGAAAAGGAAACCCTTCAGCAGCTGACAACATTTATTTAGTACAGATGCTGAAACCAGGCAATCAATCTGCAGCTGTAATTCTGAGGGGGGCCAGGAGATCTTCTGTAAGGGGCCATCAACTTACTTATTGTCTTTTAAAAAGAATAGAAGAGCTGTAACTGGTATCAAATTCCAGAGTGGTCCTTTGGAGCACAACACATGCAGTAGGACAGCCAAGAGCACCTGCACAATTCATGGCTGTTGAAGGGACAGAAGTCAATGAATGAGACAGTTTATACCAGCTGAAGATTTGTCATCAGTTGGGGTTTTCCTTCTGTAAATCTTAAAATGTACAATACCATTCTAAGTGTGTTACCCCTTAAAAGGAGTAAGCCAAAACCTGCAGAAAATATGTACAATATCCATAACTCCTCGTTTGAAACTGAGGATTTGAAACACTGTTAAGTGTGTGCTTAAGAACAGTTCAGGATAGTTTGTGCCTGTGCCTTGTGTGTAATAAAATGTGTTTTGTTTACACAGAGAGCAGTTGGAGGAGAGAAGAGAAGGTTTTGTTGAAGAGGTAGTGTGTTGTTGAACTGTATTTGGAAGAGGAAACTCACTGAACCTACTGCCTTTCTTCCAATTTGCATAGTCTAAAAAGAAGGCTGTACAAATGGGCCTGCACCTGCCTTCCTTGAAGGGACCTCTGCTTTGCAGATCTATCAGGAAAGATGAACATTGCAGTTAGAAAGATACAAAGTGACTGCATTTTCCCATTTTCCCATTTGCACTCCTGCTTTCTCTTGCCTTTTTTTCCCCTCTGTGTGTGTGCCTGCCTTTCATGCAAGGGTAGTCATGAGGATTAAATGCTTTGTCATAGTGTTGCAAGTTAGCAGGAACTCCTCCAGTCCTTCTGCAGTTTTTCAAGTCCTGATTGCTTTTGTTTTTGCACATAAGCTTGAAACTTTGCAAATCTTCAAAGCCTTTAGGCTTTTTCATCAGCATGTGTTTATAACAGCAGAGTACCACTGAGTATTACTTCATTACATTCATGCCCCCTAATCAACACTGTCTCTGAAGGTAAGACAGATGGAATTTGTTTGCTTATGAATTATGCAAAAATATAGTTTATTAGGTTCCTGAATTTTAATGGACAAATGAGCCAATGTCTTATGTGGGTGAGCTGGATACTACACAGTGGATGTAGATGGACTACAGTTGCTTCAATTTGCTAGATATGCTTTCAAGTACACCTGTTCTTCATTGTAGTTTTAGCTGGAAAATCTGCCATCTAGAATCAGACTGGGCTTGGAACAACAACAGAAAAAAAATGGCTATAAGTTTAGGTCAAAACACTTTTTTCTCAGCTGAAAGAAAGCACTTTTTCATGAAACTTGATCGCAGAAGCAACTCATCATATTGCATGCTAATGGATGATGAAAGAAGAAAATGAGAAGTGTATTGGCACCACTTTAAATTTTGCAGATTGTATTGAGTCAGAACCCATTTCAGCTTGAAATGGGAGTTTGTGGAAATTCCATTTTTTTTAATGTTCTGAGAGACAGAATATGAAGCTCCAATGCCTTTTTTGATTTAAAGGGAATGAACTGGAAAAGATAGGAGGCAGCAGGTGACAGGTGTGTTATTTGGCTGTTGCCTAACTTTATTTACTTTACATACAGACAGGAGGATGTGCATCATTTTTGTAGCTGGACAAAGTTTGATGCAAGATCCTTTTAAAAATCATCTTCAGTTTTGGTTCTGAAAGACACTTCATCAAGCCAATTTCAAAGTAGTAACCCCAAAGTGCAAGGAACTGTATTACAGAGTCTCTGGTAGTGTAGTAAAAGGCAATAATTAAGATAGCAGAATGAATCTGTTACATTACTGTGAGTTTTCTTGTAAACATGAAGCATTAACAGCCATGTAAACTTAATGAAAAGAACCAGTACGTAAAGAGAAACAGGAATAGTAGGTATTAGCAGATTAACATTTAGTGGTTAGTTTTGTAGATCCTCTTCTTCATGGTCCAGGAGAGTCAGAAACTAAAAAAATGAGCTAAGGTAAGCTTTTATATACACTAGTGCGAGTTCATTGACCTCATATGATTGCAGGGCTGTAGCAAATGCCGTAATGTGGCTGTTAGGAGGGAGCCTGAATGATAAACCATTTCCTGCACTGCTAAGGGCAAAGGCAGATGCCCTTTTCTGCAGGCACCAAAGACAATGTTAATAGTTACCTGTGTATTACCACCAGGATAGAGGTTATTATGACTGAAGAATAATAGTTGCAAGGAAGAGTAATTTATCTATTTGTCATCCACATCTTACAAAATGCTTTGGGAAGGTATTTAGAGCTAAGATGAAAAGCTTTGCTTTGAAATTAAGTGAAACTTTACACTGGGTTTTTTGGGGGTTTTTTGGTTTTGTTTTTGTTTTTTTTTCTGTGGGACTGATAAGCCCATAGAAAGGGAGGACAAGTAACAGGCAGCTTGTTGCAAAACTGAGCCACTCTGGTAGCTCCCAAAATAGTCAAGGATATCTTTTTCCTAGTTCTCCAGTCACTACTTTTAGAGATTAGTATTTCCTGTTTGTATTTTTATGCCAGAGAGAAGGATTTCAGGTGTTGATTTGGGGATTTGAAATATTTTCCCCCCTTCGAAAGGGGAATATTTTATTGCTGATACTGCAGGATGCATAAATGATGAGTGCTGATGACAGCTGCTCACTCACATTTGTCATCATTATATAAACTGCCATCTGCCAAAAATGGGCACTGTCCGGATAAAAAGCAGAAGAGCTCAGCTGAATATCAACCACTAGGCTGGGCTGAGCTTCAGCAGAGCTTGAAGGATTGTCTGGTCATAGATACAACTTCTTTCTGTGACTGGCTTTCAGACAAAATTGGTGCACCTTGTTTGGGCAATTTGCATGCCTTGCTTCTGGTACTGTGCTCTCAAATGAACATTCAGTAGTGAAGAGCAAAGCTGATGATCTAAATTGTTTCCAACATTGCCACTGACCATGGTGGCCTTTATACCATGTTCACTGTGTACATCAGTGCTATATTTGGGAGAAATGTTGGATGACCTGGTTATAGCTTTTCTGACAATACAGCTCTGAAACTCAGCAAATAAGTAATGGAAGCACCCTGTGGCCAGAATAGAAGGAAGAGTAATTACTAATCTGAGACAGGACAATAGAACTATTTTTTGCTTTGCAATAAAGTGTAGCTTGGAAACAAAATAGAGCAATTTTTTTCCAGTTTGTAAGTGATTATACATGAGAAAATTCCAGTTAAATATATTTTAAAAAATCCAAATGACGGTTACAAATTGTTGTAGAATCAGCAGAAGTTGGCAAATGTGGTGCCCATCTACAAGAAGGGCTGGAAGGATGATCCAAGGAATGACAGGCCTCTCAGCCTGACCTCAGTGCCAGAGGAGGTGATGGAGATCAGCTTGAGTGCCATCACACAGCATGTGCAGAACAAACAAGGCCAGGCCCAGCCAGAATGGGTGAATGAAAGGTTGATCCTGCTTGACCAACCTGATTTTCTTCTGTGACAAAGTGACCCACTGAATGGGTGAGGGAAAGGTTGTGGGTGTTGTCAACTTGGACTTTACTAAAGCCTTTGACAGCATTTCCCACAGCATTCATCTGGAGAAATGGATTGCTCATGGCTTGGACAGGTGCACTGTTTGCTGAGTAAAAAACTGGCTGGATGGGCAAGCTCAGGGAGTGGTGGTGAATGGAGATACATCCAGCTGGCAACCAATCACTAGTCGAGTTGTCCAGGGCTCAGTGTTGGGGTCAGACCAGTTTAATATCTTGACTGATGATCTGGATGAGGGGATGGATCACGTGCACCCTCAGTCACTTTGCAGATGATGCCAAGTTGGGTGGGATTGTTGCTCTGCTGCAGGGTAGGGTCTGCAGATGGGGCAAGGCCAGGTGGATGAGGCTTGAGTAGGGGAACTGTCAGTGACTTGCTCTTGGGTTCCAACAACCCCATGCAGCAAACAGGTCTGGGTCAAACTGGCTGGCAACCAGCCTGGTGGAAAAGGACTTGGGGGTGTTTCAGCTGAACATGAGTAGTGTGTGCCCAGGCAATCAAGAAGTCCAATGGTGTTGGGGCTTGTGTTAGAAATACTGCAGCCAGCAGGGTCATGGCAATGATTGTCCCCTTTTATTTGACACTGTTGAAGCCACACCTTGAATCAATTTTGGGCTGCCAGGGGAGGTGCTGGAGCGAGTCCAGAGACAGGCAGTGGAGCTGGGGAAGGGTCTGGAGCACAAGGCTGATGAAGAGAGACTGAGGACGCTGGGGATGTTTAGCCTGGAGAAGAGAATGTTCAGGAGGGATCTTACTGCTCTCTGCAACTACCTGAAAAGAGGTTGTAGCCAGATGGGAGTCAGTCTGTCCTCTAGGCAACCAATGATGGAATGAGAGGAAATGGCCTCAAGTTGTGCCAGAGGAGATTTAGATTCGATGTTAGGAAAAAATCTCTTCACCAGAGGGGTTGTTAAGCATTGGAAACACCTGCCTGAGGCAGTGATTGAGTCAGCATCCCTGGAGGCATTTAAAACAGGTATAGCTGTGGCATTTAGGGACACGGTTTAGTGGTGAACTCCAGTGTTAGGGTAACAGTTGGACTCAATGGTCTTAGAGGTCTTTTCCAACCTAAATTGTTCTGTGATTCTAAGCTCTGTGCTGTTTAAGTGCTTTTTTGCCAGTTTATCTCCTTATTTTTAAGTTGCAGCTATGTTAGCAGTAATCTAAATCCAGCAGGGTAATCTTCCACATTGGCCATTATACAGTAATACTGTAGTGATCAACAGCTGAGACATTGCCTACAGCAAGAGGATTTTGTTTTGTTCACAAGCATTAGGTTGCTGTAATGTTCAAAATTTTCAATCAAAATTACTGATTGACTGTGGGTCTTGATTAAAAAATAATATTGAAATTTTAATTTTCCTCAGGTCATGTGAGTAAGAGTCATCAGAGAGCAATGATGCCTGCCTCAACAGTGCTGCAGCACAGTGATTAAACAGGGCAGGAGACAAGCAAGGGCTGAATTTTGTGTACTTGAGAGGTTTATTGCTCTGTGTTGACAGTGACACAACATGATAAATCCTTCTCTTTATAACAGGCCATTTAAAATGGGATTAGTGCATTTAGTCAAAAACTAAATATAAATAGAAGATAACCATGCATATAAAAATGTTCATTGTGTGTAGATTTTTTCCCAGGAGCAATAAATTAGCCAATAAGTGGTTTTGTGCAGTGTTGTGATGTTTATTAGTTACTGTGCCACATTTTACTTTAGGAAAAAAGCACCTCTATTCAATTTGATGAAGCAGTAGAAGAACCTTTATTTGAACAGTTTGTGACTACATGTCCCAGATGATAGGTGCAGGGAACAGGAAATTTAATTTTTAGTTCAACTTTGCTTCATCAAATGCTCAGTGCATCAGAAATAAAAATGTTTTTCGTTGCAGTTTACACTTGATCTTCCTTATCTGAGATAGCAGACTGCATTAAGGAGTTTGGAAGTATAAGGACATCAGTTCAGGGTCTGCAGGCTTGGCCTTCTGGAGCAGAGCTGTGGACCACACAGGCAGGACCCAGTACCAACATAGAGTATGTCCAGTCTGTGCACTGCAAACACTTCTGTACACACACCAGCAAACAGATACAGATTTTCCCCCAAGCCTGGACTCCTCCTTAACCTCCTCTCTCTTTCTAACAGTAACAGAAGCCTTCCTTGTTCATGCTTGTATTATTTATGCTTTGCTACCAAGGCTTTCTCCTGGTTCTTCTTAATCCACCTTGAAAAATCTAGTTTTTTTCCTCTTTTGGCTTTCCTAGGGGGCAGAAAGCTACAAGTCAGCTATGTTTTCTTTTTTCTATATTTAATGCAAACCTCTTTTACTGCTTTCTAAACTCAAAAAGTCAGCTTCAGGCATCAAGACCCACCTGTATTTTTCTGCTGGTGACTTGACTTCAATACTAAATATATCCACACCATCTTATTGGGTGTGATACATTTGTCAGTACTCTGTAGCAATCTATACTGTCTTGCCTAAGCTTTGAAGTCTCTTTAGTCATGTTAGCTTGGGGCTTAAGTTCATGCTCAGCCTCAATTTCTGTACTGTCTTTGTTTATTCAGTTTATTTCAAGGGATGTAGTCCTCTAATCCTGACATGAGAAAAGAGCCAAACTTCTTTCCCTGGTTGGTACTGGTTGAAGGAGGATCTTCAATCAGAACATAGGCTAGATGATTCAGACTTAGATCTTCCTAAAGTGATCAGAGCACTTAAAAGCCTTGCAATTGCTCTTTGCAAGGGATTTAGGATAAAAAGGTGGATGAAACATCTGATATAGACATTGAACCATTCTGCTAATGTAGTTAGCTGTCCTTGTGTGCCAGATATGGAAGGACCTTCATTCCAAGTGAGTTCGTGGCATTTATAGTTAGGAAAAATTTATATTTCCAGAACTTTTATAGTATTTAAAATAAACCCGTTCTGTTCCAACAGTTACAGTGGAACAGCTTCTTCTTTTGTGTTGAGTTTATTTGTTTCCTTCTTATTTTTTTCCCTCTTAATTTTCACCTGAGAAATGATTCATAGGATTTGTTAAATCTTTCTGTAACATGACACATTTGGTCTGATTCTAAGAAATTTTTACTTGTCCATTTGCTGTTGAGATAAAATAAGCAAGGGGAAAAATGGAAAACTGCTTTGCGGAAATTAACCTTATTACAGCTTTGAGGAAATGACGCTGTAATTAAAGCTGAGACAGATATTTTATTCAAATCCCTTCTCTTCAGCTGTGCATAGCATGTTGAAAATAATGTTGTGATAATTGATCATGTTGATGGTCTTTAATGGACAGTTTGTGGAGAGAATTTGTACTAAATTCTGAGAGAGAAAATAGAGTATTTGTGTATATTTAGACTTGGGTGAACTTTTGTAGAAAGTAACTTGGAAGCTGGCTTTAACTTTTTATTTTGTCCTAAACTCCACGTTTTCTGTTTGCATGGATGTTCCTATAGAGTGGAATTATGTCTTCTCTCAAGAGCCATAAATCGGAATTTGGGTTATGACTTCAATACATATGATAATAAATGATTTACTTTTACCAGAGTAAAAGTGGAAAGGGAGCAAACAAAGGAAAAAAAACCCCAAAACAAATAGATACAGTTGACTAGTTCTTGCGTTGCACCTGTCACCGTACCACGTGGAAGCTTTCCATTGGGGATTTTGAGGGAAAAATACGATTTTAGAAAGGATATGAGTTGGTATTAGCATACTTGCTCTCATTTGGTCCCATCTCAGCCATATTACCATTGAACTGAAGAAGCCATGAGATCAGACCTTTTTTTTACTTGGAAAGAAGGCTTGCTCTCTTCTGTCTTTCTTTTACAATTCAGTTTCAGGAAGTCAATTAGATGTCAGCTCTCATTTTCACAGCTTTTCCATCCCTCTTTTAAAACCAGTATTATATATTTTTTCCATTTAGAAAAAAGAAAAAAGTGGAATAGACTGACAAAATATTGAAGAATTTATGACTGACTCAGACATGTTTGATAATTAGCTCTTCCCCTTGTTCTGGTTTACAATGCCTCATTTTCTTTTTTTCCAAATCTCCTTATTGCAGCCTCTTTAATGCCTTCTTTTCTTTACCAGCAAACACTATAGTTTTTCAGAGCGCAAAGAATCATTTCAGTTTCTTTGAACACAATGGGAATCAAAACAACTTATAGCTGCAGCCTGCAGTTACATCATCTGTGATTTTTTCACTGAAATTCCAATTTTTTGTTGCTTATATTTTCTTCAGAAAAATCTACTCCTGCTTCAGCTTTAGTTATCTTTTGTGAGAATATATTCACAGGTGCCTTTTGAAGAGAGCCTCCCCAGTACAGGTGCTGAGCTGGAGGGGAAGACCTGACCAGCAACTCTTAACAAGATCAGATTAGTAAAAGGGTAAGCTCTTGTCATCTTGATCTGTAAGATGAAGTTTGGTAAGTTGTTCTAATAAAGTCTGTGCATAGCAGCAGATAACTTATTTTCAGCTGTCAGTTTTGGAGATACTCTGCAATTTGTAAGATTGTTCAGAAATAATTATTCATAGTGCCATGCGCCAAAAAATGTCTGTGATGCTTCAGAGCGATGCACAAGTCCTAGAGGGATGCTCAGAGTTACTGCTGTGTGTGATTGCAGAAGAAAGTCATGAGGCTCACACACTTCAAAATTCAGGGCATGCAAAAGTTTGAGCAGCCCAAGCAAATTCTCCTCCTCCCTTCTGCTTCCTCATTATAGTACATATAATTGCTCAATCAGTTTCATTTCTTTGGAGCATCTCTTTTAGCAGTTAAGAGGTTTGATGATCTAAGTATGAATGGAGTTCTTAAATTATGATTTTTGTTATTGAGGTTTTTTTGCCAAGTAGAAATGAAGACTTTTTGTTTCATTACTGCTGCTTTGCCTTTACAATCAATTTTTTTTGACTATGATCTGGTCTATTAAAGATCTCTCCTGTGTATCAAAAAAAGATGCTGTTCTCAAATGTCTATATGGTGCATAATTTACTGTTTTTTTGGTCTGTGGTAGAATTTTTATATGGTCCTATAGCTGAAGAAAAAACTGCATATTAACAGTACCCTGACTGCCAATATTTAATCTAGGAAAAAGATTTTATTTCCATACAGAAAAGAAACATATTTCTTTAAAAAACATAAGACTAATTTGTAGAGCTAGAGTCTTAACTTCACGTGTCCAGAAAAATGGCTCTAACATGATGCAGACACATAAAGGTTTAAGCCTGGCATAGTTTAAGCCCTCTCTGGAGTGTATAAAGGAAAGTGAAAATAGGCTCATCAGTATTACAGATTTATACTGTAAATAACAGTAAAATAACAGCAAAAATGATAATAATGATGATGATACTACTTACTACTCCTGCTACTATCACATTTTTATTTTCAGTGACAACACCCAGCCTCCTTTGACAGACCAGTCTTTGCCTTTAGTTTCAGTGGTGTAAGGCCACATGTAGAAGTGTTCTGGATCTGAAGACTGAGGTCTTGTCTCTAGCAAAATAAAATTAATCCATTCTTAAATGTGACCTCCAAAAACCCTATAACTCCACTGCACTGTCTTTATCCCTATAGAGTCAGGTAGGGATTCAATGTAATGGCTTCAAATAAGTACTTTTTGACATTTGCATTTCTTGCAGAGCACTTTCCATAAAGATAAAGGTAATAAATTGGTTACAAATATTACTGTAAAGGATTTTTATGATAAGGCAAAATGGTCTAAATAAATTTATATTGACTGATTATACTTTAGACAGAAGTGGTAGGTGAAATACAATAGATTTGACATGTACTAAATACCTCTGGAGCTAGTTGTTGCTGACTTACTAGTTAGCAAAGACGTACAGTAATGTCAAATCTGCAAATACAAGCTACATTAAAATATTCAGATTTATGTTCATAAGATATTCTATTCCACTGCACACTGAGACAATTTACTTTCAATCACTGAAGTGTGAGGTTTTGATGAGATCAAATACTTGTGTTGGTTTTTACTCCTGTCTCCCTAAACAGAGAAATGCTAAAGCTAGTGGTGAGCTGGGGAGTGAAACAGTGAAAGAGAAATAAACCAAAACATTTTGAAAATGCTGGTATTTATATTAATGAAAAATTATTTTAGGAGGAAAAAGAAATGGTTTAAAAGTAAAACAAAGAAATAAGAATCAGGAATGATCTTTATTTTCAGCTCTGGCAGAAGATTTAAGAAATCATTTAATATTTTTGCATGTTTTTATTTCCATTTCTGTAAAATGGCATGATAAAGGTGTACAGGAAAGCTTAGCTAAGTCAAGGCTGTAGAGTTTTTACAGACCAGTGGACATGTCAGATGAAAACAGCTGCAATTTCTTCTAACATGAGAATTTACCTTATTTAAATTGACTTGATTACCATGCTACTTACTTTTTTTTTGTCTAGAGCATAAAGCAATTGAGTGGCTCATTTTTGTAAGTAAGAACTTCTGTAAGTCATAAAAAAATAGTGGAAAAAGTAGAAATTAATGTCATTTTCATATCACACAAGAGAGAGCACTTTGAAAGTCTGTATTTTGTTCATTTGAACTCTGAAAGAATGTGCAATTCCTATCAGAAATATGCAACAGCAATAATTTTCAGGCATTATCTAAAATGTAAACTATTTTAGATTTTCAAATAAAGTAAAACAGAAATGCTGATAGCTTGAATTCAAAAAGCTCATTTGGAAACCCCTGAATTAACTAACTTTCACAGATTTAATGGGTGGTCTGTCCTTCCGGGATATCCTACCTGTTTGATTTTGGAAATGCTTTTAGAGTTCTCCAGAGATAATTTGTTTGGGTTAATAGGGAGCTGAAGTTCTTTGAAAGTACTTTGGTTGAGATGATTGAAAAAAAGGGTTTGGCTTTGAAATTTGGATCTGGTTTAATTTCACATTAGAGTGGATGGTGAAAAGTAAATATCCTTCAATACAGTTGTCTTGAATTAGTCATATTTTTCTACTGGAAAGCAACTTTATATTTTGTAAAATAACTATCTCATTAGTATTGAGCATACCGTTGTTTTTTAAATTTTTTTCTGGATTAGAACATTTATTGTCCCATGGTAAAATATTTAAGAGCCAGTCTGTGCAAATGAAACAAACAGCTAAAAATAAGTGAATAATGAATTAATCAGATGCATGTTACTTACTAAAGTGTCTCTAAGGATTTATTGGCTTAGTGAAAAGAAAATTAAATACAGTGTGTATTTTTCTGGTGGAAAATCAGTCATCAGGAAGATACTGTCTTTGCCATGAGTAACCTCTCTGGGAACAAATACTGAGAAGAAAAATCTGAAACCAAATTAGTTCTTCATCTAGGAAAAAATACTGCAAGCACCAGGATTAACCTTCTTTTAATTAAATGATAAGCTTTTACCAAGGTAGGCAAGCACCTTGTATTTGAAAATTGTATCCCTAACACACTATTGTAGTTATTAATTTTGCTGTGCTAAGAAATGTGGATAAAACAGGTGAAGGGAGAAATTTATTTGAGATCCAGAAAGGAAACTCTTCTAATGTTTCTTTTCAAGTTTGCAAGAACTCCAGAAACCTGCCTTTATAAGGTATTATATAAGAGAGAGGAACGAGCAACCTTTTAAAGTCCAGGCCTTCTGAATACAAAATCAGTGTCTATTTCCAAAACAAGTACTAACCAAATTTGTTCCACTTTTTCCTTCTGTACTCAGCACTGGTAAGGTTGCATCTCGAGTCCTGTGTTCAGTTTTGGGCCCCTCAGTAGAGGAAAGACACTGAGATGCTGGAGCAAGTCCCAGGAGAGCAGCAGAGCCTGGTGAAGGGTCTGGAGCACAGGCCTGATGAGGAGTGGTTGAGGGAGCTGAGGTTGTTTAGCCTGGAGAAAAGGAGGCTCAGGGAAGACCTTATGGCTCTCTACAACTACCTGAAAGGAGGTTGTAGCCAAAAGTGGGAATCAATCTCTTCTCTGGGCAACCAGTGATAGAACAAGAGGAAATGGCCTCAAGTTGTGCCAGAGGCAGTTTAGATTAGATATTAGGAAAAATTTTTTTCAATGGATGGGTTGTCACTAGAACAGGTGGCCCAGTGAGATGATTGAGCCATCTCACTCCCTGGAGACATTTAAAAGAGGTGTATATATAGCACTTGGGGATGTGGATTGTTGGTAGACTTGGCCGTACTGGGTTAATGGTTGGACTTGATCTTAGAGGTCTTTTCCAACCTGAATGGTTCTATGATTCTATATTGTACCTTTATACAAAAAATTATGCTTCTCTCATGCCTGGCTGTAACTTTATGAGTTTTAGGTTATACAGTCCATATCTCTTACAAGGTATAAAATAGGAATGATAGAAATTAATCAGTCCAGTGAATTGGCCCAGCCTCATGGTGGTAATCAGAGTGAATGTGCCAATTTTTTTTTTTTTTTATTTTATTATTATTATTATTTGAGAAAAGAAGATGTGATTTTGATTATTAGATCTGTTGAGACACTAATCTCAGTCCTTCAGAAGGCATCCCTACACATCTGTAGTTTTGTATATTTCCACATTGTCAACTCTTAAAGAAAAATTGATCTAGTGTAACTGAGGCTTTTCCCTAACTACTTGTTTTACAAATGTCTTACCTGCTTTACTTGTTAGTTCTTACACTTTTTGCATGGCAACTTCAAAAGCTATTTCACAGTCCTGCCCAGCTAAAAGTGGTTGATTCGTACATGCAAAAAGCTGTCTTATCAGAGGTAAGTTGCTCACTGCAACTACATCAGAATGAAGTAAAGAATCACAGTGTAAGTAGTAGGATAAAGATGGTGTTATGAAGCTCTATGACTTAATAAAGTACAATATTTAATTGTCTCTGTTCCTTCCACTCTTAGAACTGTGGACATTTGTTTCATTTATGTAAAAATTAGTTGAAGTAAATGATTTACTTTCTTCTTACTTTAATCTAACTATACAGAAGACATAAATGTCTGAAAAATTGAGACAAAAAAATTAAATTCCTCAAACTTTGACTTTAAAATTATTTATGTCTGTCCTGTTTATTAGTGACTTTGGAAAAAAAAAACATAACAAGTGAACTTCAAATTGGCTTTTCAAAATGGGAATTTGAAAAGCTATATTTCCTGGAAAAAAACAAAACAAAACAAAACACCCCCAAACCCCCCCAAACATTATTTGCACATAAAAATCTTTGTTTTCACATAAAGATCTTTGTCTGACTAGAACAGTTTTTATTAGCTGGTCATATCTGGTGTCTTATGTGGATTTTCTTTTGAAAGCAATGACTTAAATGGAAGATCAGGCAAGTTAAAATGCTTTCTAGAGACCACATCCTTAAAAATTGTAGTTATGAAGTATAGGTTACACCACACTGATTTTGTTTTGTGTTACATAAAACTTTAGAAGGCTATCCAGGCAAAAAGATTCAAAACACCATATGCATCATCTAGTATGAATAGGCATGGAAAATTAACTGAATGGTAAACTAAATTCATAGACAGTTGCTTGTAGTTACATTTTTTGATGTATCTCTAGAGAAATTTAGAAGAAATCCATCAGGGGAAGATTTTCAGCTCTCTCATAAAGCTCTTTTCCCCCCCACTATTTAAACACAAATATTAAGAGGCAGATATCTGAGTGACAGCTATTGGAAATAGAATGCAAGAATTTTTTATGAATGGGAGTAGGATTATTCTTAACAATTTATGTCAGGCTTGTAAAACATCTTTCGCCTACTCTTTCAGAACTACATTAACAAATTCACACAGAGCTTGAAAGACATCTGGGCTTTCAATTATCTTTCTTCCTTTTTGTTCCTAATGGATTGAACATTTGATGCTATCTCAGTAAGTAAGGTTGTTACCTATGCTGAAGAGCCAGTGATTTCACCATGTTTCTGTTAGTCTCATGGGGAAACAGGATGTGTCTGGCTTTTTTGAAGTTCCAGCAGCTTGACTTCTGAAGGGAGTTACCAGCTCTCCTGGATTCTGCAGGGTGAAGATTCATCTTAGGAAACAAATTGATTTGTTTATGGTACCTCTGAAACCCATGAAACCTTTCAGAAAGGACTTCCCTGAGAAAGTCCTCTGCTCACCTTGGGTATGTCCCAGTGGAGTCCTGTACATGATGTGGTGAAGTTGTACCTAACCAGTAGGCCAAGCATAAACAGGCTTTGTATTAGAGTCTGTACTTGAGTGGGAAACAGTCCTTGGTCAGGTAGATGGAACTCTAAAGAACCTACTAATTTTAATCATGCTTAAAAAAAAGCTTACTTTGTCCTCTAGACCCTCTGATAATTCATGTTCTACCCTCATTACATATTCCAGGGACTATTCCTGAAGCTCTACACTTGTTTATTTGGCAGAGGCAGGTATGTTCATTGGAATGTCACATGCATAAACCTCTTGTAAATATCTTTGGGATAGTGGTGATGATCATGATGTAATGATGATGCATGATGGTTAGAAATAAAAGTAAATGGAAGCTTCTCTTGTAGATATTTACTTCCTAATTTCTCATATTACATGGCTTGTGGCTGGGGACCATGCACAATTTGTTCTTGCAGTGGTATAAGTTGTCCAGTGTTGAGCATGTGGGTCACTGACGTGTTACTCTTCCTATTGGTGGTGGAAATGGCCAATGAAAAAACCATTCTCTTTTCCTGGCCTAATCCATCTAAACATTATTTGTTTGTATTGTCTGTACTCTCACCACAGTCCATGGAAAGAATTTTCAGAGGATAAGATGAATCTCCTTCCTGAAATTTTGCCTCTCTCCAAAGACTAATAAAGATTAATTCTGCTCTTGGTTCCTCATCTAACATTCCTCGTCCAGCATATTGCTTTCCTGAAGGCATCCCTAGCTCAGAATGATGTTTGACAAAAGTATTTGTGTTTCTCCAAAAATACTGATTTTTTTTTCCTTATATTATATGCAACCAGATTTATATTCAAACAGCCAAGGGTAAATATTAGCCCCGCCTGTATTTACACTGTGAAAAATGCAACCTTTAGTATCTACTTTCCTACTCCTGATTTGAGCTTGGCTGTTGTGGTGCTTCAGGTTCTTTGACCCAAATCTATCCTGTTCTCTAGTACAACTCTACCTGCAGACCTAACCGGGCTAGGTCAGTCACTTGGGTGTGTGCACGACTCCTTAGCTGAAAGAACTTGGTATGTTTTACACCTGAAGTTTAGACCCTGTTCATTCAAAATGAAGCCTATTTTCTGCAATTAGGTTTTGTCCCATGGCTTCTCAGCAGCCTGTTACATGCTAGTCATTCCAGCTGCTTCTAACCCTCTCTGCAGCCATTTCCCTTCTTTATTTAACAGTGGCTTTACTTCATAGGGAAACCTTCCAGAGGAGGGAGAACAATTATGTGTCTGGGTCTTGGCCACAGTTTCATGAAAAGTCAAAGGAAATTCCTGGACCCATTTGCAGAAAAATTCCCAGCTCCTCCTTTGGCCATATGGGGTGAAGGGGCCTTTTATTCAGATGGGAAAGACTCCTTTAAAACCCTCTTAAGTCTATAAACCAGATTAGATGATTTTTTTTTTTCTTTTGAAAGAGTTTTAGTTAGGATTTACTCTTAGGAAGCTTTCCAGAGGGCTGATATTTAGTTGAAATGCAGTCTATTGCAAAAGGGGACAACTGAGAGTTCTCTTGAAGTCCCTTAAGCAAATGTTAATTGTCTACACTACATAAGGACAGTAAGTGCTGGAGGAAAGATGCTGCCTGCAACTTTGTGGTAAATAATCAAAGATTGACTGGAACACAAGGAAGGTAACCCTTGGCTAAAGTTAGACTCAAAGTGAGATGTTGACTGTGAAAATCTGAGCTTAAAGCAAAACCACATGATGGTTGGAGATTTCTGCTTGCTAGAAAATCTTTCCCATAAGAAAACAAGGACAGGCAGTGTAGTGCTACTTTTAGGAGAAATTCTCCTCCAGGGCTCAGGCTTGGGCTATACATGGAAGCTGTGACTTTCTGTCTCTTCTGTAGATTTTATTTAATGAGCTTTGAATGTTATGTGCGAATAACCATCTTAATATTTTTGAGGCTGCCATGCCAAATACTTAGTTCACCCTGAGATAAGCCTAGAGACTATGCGGATTCTAAGACAGATTTCACATCTAAATACCTAAACATTGAAACTGAATTGAAAAGACCTGTTAAAGATGTATGAATGCAGACTTTATAATTTTCATTTCAGTTGCTTTTGTTTCTATGAAAACACTTTAAAGACAAATTTCTAGGAAGTATTTCATTGAGTATTTATTAGCATCTGTGTCCATCTGTCTGCAGGCTCATACTGTCTCAAGCCTTTTGAAAAATTAGTGGTGTTTTGGAGTGCAGTGCTAGTGCAAAACCAAGTATCAGTCAGACAGCCTAAAGAGATGGAGGAATTGATGCAGCAAAAATATGTACAATAAGTTTGGAAAAATGGTTTAGTGATAATTTTATAGCCCATGAAAACGTCTGGTTTGGCTCTGCTGATATTTTTGTTAAGAATCATTAGGAATAGGAGTTTGTATATGTCCAACTATTTCATTCTCCAGGGAGAAAAAACACTAAGAAAATACATATAGTCTGAATAATCTTAGTTGAGTTTAGTGACTATGTTTTTACTCTGTAGGCAAAATACTGTAAGAATTAAGAAATCATTTCCTCTCCTTGCCCAGATGCTGTGGAAAAAATGGGACAATGAGCACTTTCATGTTTTAATAACAAGTGTTTTCTGTTTTTGAAATAGCCACATGGTGTATCCTACCAGAAGCTAAACTGGGTTGCTGAGCTTACATGTGTACTTGTTCTCTTCTTAATAGCATAAGAAAACGGTAACTTTGTTTGCAGACTAAAATGAATCAATGGGGAAACCATTCCATGGTTATCTACTGATTTTGAGCATTTCATCCTGAATGATAATGCACAATGTCTGTCTATGTTCTCGCCAGCATTGGTCATGCTAAACAAGTAAAGTTAAAAGTTTCAGTAAATTAATTCTTAAGACTATTAAAATGTCTATTGAATTTTTTTCTTTTAACTCACATCAAGCAGAGAAGTTTCCAGATAAAAGCTGGTTAGCTCAGTAGCTTGGGAGAAGTTAGCACTGAAGTTCATGGCACAGGTCCAATGGCAAGTGAGAACTCACAGAATTCACAAAAAAATTAAAGAACAAAAGTTGTAACCGTAGCATACAAGTAGCACAAGAGCATCTCTTAACAACACAATTCATAAAAATAAGGAAGCTAATGTTTATATCTGCACCCAAAGTGCCTGTCACTCAGATGTGGCAAAACTAAGGAAGCAAATGTTAATATCAGCACCCAAAGTGCATGTCACTCAGATGTTGTGGCTGCATAGGGTAGTTCTGAGGCAGGATGAAAAGGCAAAATAGTTCCTGGCTTTATTACCTGGTGGGAGGGGTGTTACGGAATCACTTTCCTTACTTGGTTCGTCTGGTCCTGTCTGGAACACAATAAGGCCCAAAAGGGCCATCTACTAAGAAATGGAAAGAAATGCTAATGGATCCAATTTCTTTATCATCCATAATCCTCAGTTCATTCTAGCAGGTACATTGGCTCATGGTTGCTGGTATGTGTATTGCATTTTCCTTTGAGGAGACAGAGAAAAACCACTGCAGCTGCTGAAATTAAACTACTCTAGACTTAGATTATGCTTTGCCCTTTGTGGTGTTTCTGTGGGTGTAAAATTTTTCCTGGAACTGCTTTCGTTTGTTCCTTCATGTCAGCCTCTTCCTGCACTTATCTTTATGTACCTTTCAACATACAGAGTAAGGACATCTCCAGCAAAGCTTCCCACTTCTCCCAGCTTTTCTCTATAGAGCTGAGTATGTCAAACAGGGACCATTCTTCAATGGCAGAAAAAAAAAAAAAATCTTTGGGCTGAGATGCTGCATCTTCCAAGGGTGCTTATTTCTCTCCACTGTTGATAAAGACAATCTAGATTTAGATACCTATGGTTCAGGCATCTACATTTAATCATTAATGCCTGCCATATGCTAATTGTCCTCTCCTTGGATTCCACGTAAAATTAGTTATAAGAATAAAGGAGAGAGTAATCCTTACAGATTTACTCTTCTCACTGATGAGGTCTGAGGATGAAAAGGAGGAAACTGGTTGGCAGGACCTATTGGTTAAATGCTGTGTGAGAGCACTGTCAAGGCCTTGCTTTACCTGGCTGCAGAGAAAGACTACTTTTAAGTAGCTGGGAGGAAGGCAAGTTTCCATAGTGCCAACCTTCGTGTAAACATGTTCTAGGAGTATGTTTTCAGAATGAGCATGGAGAACCCACATTCTTGTTTTTGAATATGTTGGCTCATTGAAAGTGAAAGGAATGTTGCCTTTATCCATGAGTGAGTGGTTGTGTGTGTATAAGTTCTATGTAGTACATATATTTATTTATAACATATTCCTTTATAGCACATAAATTATAATGTGTATATGTCATTTTGGTGTATTTTAAAGAGAGAGAAAGAATCAACTAATGTGTAACTGTTTTAATTTCACATAATCCATGCAATATCCTTCCATTCTTCTTGTGTAGTTGATATGGTGTACTTTTTAAGCATAAAGCTACAGGGCTTAACAGATTAATTGCTGTAATGTAAAATGACTCCAGTGTCCCTGCAGATCATGCTCTGTGAAAATTGCAACTAATTAAGGCTTGTTGGCTATCCAAGTTGATGCAAGTAAAAATAACTGTACACAAAGCTATATTTTTATAGTAAATTAACTAAGTACCATTTTCTCTAAGCTTTTTCAGAAATTTGTTGCATGCTTACGTCAAATAGATATATTCATCTAAAATTTTGAAGCAACTAAACCGTTACTGATTTCTTGGATTTAAATTATGCTAAAAGCTCTTGGGGCAGGGACTTGTCACTTCAGAGTTTGTGAAATTCTGCTGTCATTGCAATTGAAGGCTCAGTATTACCACAAATGATTTAACAGCAGAAGGTAGGAATCCTTGGATTTCATATATTTAGGATATGCATTAAGTAATTTATTGAGGTTTTTACTGTGCTTTTTCTGAATGAGGCAAATTTTACAATGACCTTCTTAAAAATTGGCCATTTGCTCCTTTATTTTCACAAGTACTTTATGAATACGACATATTAATCTGCAACTTCCTATGTAGTAGAAGTGGTAAAATTGTAAGATTTGTACATTTGCTTGTCTCTGAAGAAATGTCTCTTTATATAGGCTTATATTCTTCCTTATGTGAAATATTTCATAGTTATCAGGGAAATAAAAAGCCCTTTCAAGTGGAAGGACAGTATAAATTAAAAACCAAAGAAACTGAATATAAAGCCTAGAAATCATTTAGGTATTGATCTGGATGTGCACATCTTTACTTTAAATAGGTCCTGCTAGTTACAGAGATAAAGAACTTAATAGTAGTTGAAGTGTAGGTTCTAAACCCTTCTGTACTGAATTGGCGGCAGTTCATGAAAATATTTAGAGAAACTCTTAACTGCAGTATTTATGAGTATTTACAAATCCTTCATGTCTGCTCAGTAGCAGTCGAATAACAAGACAAACAGATGTCTCTCCCAAGCTTCTTAAAAAGAGCTTAAGAAGAGTGGGATATGACCTATTAAGCATAACTAATGCTGCACAGATACCTCTCTCTTCATCATAAATTCACATTTGCATGGTGTGGTGACATTTCAGTTATGAATAAGGCAAACCTGTGCCTGATTGCATCCTGACTGTGGAACATTTATAGTGCTAGCCCTTGGCATAATCTCCATGATGTTTTCATGTTTAGGAGAGCTGCATGCCTCTGTTTTATTTTCAAGCTTTCAGCTGACCTGTTCAGGTTACTTGGACTTATGGAAAGGAGGCAAAACATACCCCAGCCTGATTGTTGTGAAGCTGCAGAGCATCAGGAGCCTGGCAGAAATAAATTGATGCTGGTCTCAGCATCTCACACATTTTTAAGGGTCTTGGGAAAGGTTTTCTCATTGTCTTCAGCTCAGTCTCTGCAGTCCAAGAAGCAAGGTGACTTTTGGGGACTGTCTCCTGACACCTATCCTGGTCATTATCTCCAGCTGGGTGACTTTTCGTAGTTGCTGATTCAGGCCTGTGATTAAAAAGCATTAGATCAGAACATATAGTTTGTTCTAGAGGTTTATCTAGAGTAATTTGTACAGTGCATAGTCATCCCTGTCTCATTTATCTAATATGGGTGGAAAATAACTCAGGTTATGAAATTTACAAGAAAACCTTGTGGCCACAGCATTTTGAAAATAAAATGCATGATTATTGTTTATGCTTATGTTGTTCTGTATGCAAATTGGCTGATGAAAAATGAATGCAGTATTTTTTTTTTTCTCTAGGGAAAATGTTTCCCTGCACAACTCTAGCTCATCAGTAAACCTGAAAGATTGTTTATATCTTTGGTTTCTTTTCTGTGGTGTAGCATGGAGAAGGGCAATAATAGTTACTGCTTTAATAAATATGTCACTTCCTAATCACATGTCATGTATGTTGAAGTAATGTTAGAAGTACATTGGATGTTGGTGCTTATGCAGAGATTCCCACTTCTACCTTTCAATACATTTCACATCCAGGGAGCAATGTCCTGGCACTGCCTCCCTGAAAAATGCCATGATGGTGTCCTCCTGTGTTTGCTGTGCTTCTTCTGCCTTTAGATTTTCTGGTAAATCACACCTTGCTGAATAAGCCTTTAATTTCTGTTCTGGGAATCAGGAAACTCTGTGGCTCCCGTGTGGATAAGCTCTGCTCTGTGCTGCAGCACATACCTTGTGTGCTCACTGCATGCACTTGGACTGTAACTTCTTGTGGGTTTACCTGTCTCCCTTAACAGAGGAGCACTATTGCTCCTTCCCTTTGACTTGGACACATGTGCATCTTACCCCATCAAATTTTCTCTTTCCTATTGACCACAAACTCCTTTGATGAAAATTTTGATTCTGTCAAGGAAACAATTGCAATAATTTGCTTGTATCTCTGGCATAATGTAGGCAGATCATCAACAAGAATACCAAATGCAGTCTGTTTAAAAGTGCTGTGTGGTATTAAGAATTGAACATTTCTATTTATCTATATTGACTAGATCAACATGTGATCAATGTTATGTCATTTTATGAGGCTATGAATAATTTCTGTCCTCATTTCCCAAAAAGTAACAAGAAAATCAGTGAAAACAAAGCTGTTTAGTGCATTTGTCATCTATTCCATTCAATGCTACCAACAGATGTGTTTCATACAGACCTCATTCTTTTGAATGTGTTAAAACTGACTTTGTCTTCTTGCAGGCTGTTCTGTTTCACCAGAATCGTGTACCATCTCATTGCTTTTATGTAATAGGTGGTCTTGCTTCATAATGCTTTTGTTAATTTCTCTGAAACTTTGCCAGGCCAAAGTTAAAGCTCACTGATCTTCAAAAGTCAACTGGAAATCTAGTAAGGACTTGTATGTTTTTCAAAATTTCAGTAAGTTCTAGAAATTAGAAACAAGATTGTGTTATTAAGGGCTTTTGTGGCTGGTATGACACAGGAAGATATAATGGGAACATTTTCAGGAGCAATGCCTTTGCCTTTGAAGAATTCTGACAATTTCTAATGTTAATGCTACTGGACATTTGAAAACACAGTATTCACTCATCTGTCAGACACCTGAATGAGCTACCATTGTTTCAGAAGCAGCTCACTCCTGTGCCTTGGATAAAATTCATACTGCAGATAGTGTTGCTAAATCTTTGTCAAAGTTCTCACTAACCACACTCTTCCAGAAGGAATTATTACAGGGAAAGCCAGATGTTACCTCTCCTCATGTCTGTTTTTCAATTCCTTGTCCAGTAGATTCTGGTTCCTTTAAACTTTTCAGGGAAGTTGCAGGGGAGGATGAGGGAAACAAAGAAGTAAAAGGAGAGTAGTCTTGTAAGAGGATAACTTTTTGACTATTATGCATGGATAGATTACCCATACATCTGACTGGTTTGAAATAATATAATGGATATACAGAAGCAAAACGATCACTTTACAAAAGCTGGAAAATATTGAGACAGAAAGTCACATGAGATAACATCTACAGGAAGAGAAAGGAAAAGCCCTTCATGAATTTCTGAATTAGCAATGTGTTTTTCAGATAAAAATACTGGTATTTTTAGTAGAATCTAACCATTTTATCATATTACATCTGTGAATATAAGTTAGAAAAAAAGTAGTTTAAACAGCTTCCTCCAATTTTTCAGCTGCTGAGGAAGATCCTGTATTTCTCTTAAAGGACTATTTAAGTTATTTTCAAATGATGAGATAAGGGAAAGAAACTATAGCTATTTTCCACCAAGGTTTGGCGATTCTGTTGAAGAAATCAGGCGGTGACACATGGAAAGAGAGCCCTGTATACAAATAAATCATTCCTGACATATCCCTTAGGCAGCTGGCTTTCTTATGCTATGCAGTGCACTGGGACGTACTATTATTATTTCCCATGTGATTATATGTGTGCATATGCTGTCACTTTCCATTTCTGGAATAAGCTGTTTGAGCTGGATTTTTTAAATCTTCCCTCTTTATTCATCAATGAAAAGGCCATTTGATGCAAATGAAGGCTTTACTAAATTTCATTAGCAAGGAAAAAATCTTTCCTCTGTCCCATCTCCAGTTGTACAGCTAAGGCAAGTCAACAGCCTCTGAGGTGTTGCCTCAGATGCTGGAAGCAGTGTGAAGTAAAATGAAAAAAGTGCAGCTTTAGCTGTCCATCTCCTATTTGAAGGCCTCCAGTTTGAGTGTGCTGAGTGGTGACAGCTAGCACTGAAACCCAAAGGAGCTGTGTGAGTATGCATTATCTCCCCACATGTAGACCTAAGGAAGCAGTGAGAAAGACCTTTCCATGAATCAGTGAGAAAGATAATTGTCTTTTGTAAATCACTGCATGATGCCCTGTGCAGTTTTCAGGGTGATTTTGTTTGTGGCTTTCTGTCCTTCCATCTCTTCTGCTTAGAGCTTTGGAAGATAATGATGTTTTCACTGCATTAAATCACAGCTAAGGCCTCTCTGACTCCTGGTCACAATCATGTCTGGTTTATCCTGGAGGGAAGAAGAGTCTGGTTACATTTGTTTGTTCATGAATGGTGTTCTGTCATATTGCTTTTGACAATTATAATTTCTCACTGGCTTTAGGTGCTTGTTGTAGGGGGAAACACAGTGGTTAGCATCCTTGTCAATACAGGAAATATAACACACTCGGTATTTTGCAAAACTAGTACAGATCATTCTGCGGCCGATTGATTATTCTAGTAAATATTGCTGGAAGTTTTATTGCTGAAAATGGATCATTTTTTAATCTATCACGGGGTGTTTCAAGATGTGGGTTGCTGTGGACAGGCATAGAGATTTCACAGGTTGGCTACAGTGAGGGAAAAGCAGCTTCTTAATGCAGCAACTCCTGTTTGGCCTTAGGTTGCTGCTATTTTCCACCTCTAATCAGGAAGTCGTGGGGGAAATTCAGGCATTTCAATAACCAACCACAGCCAAGGGTTTTATCAGATAAAGCCATATGTAATACTGGCCTATGGCACTCCTGCTTTGTCATGGACCCATCATTTTCCCTCACACTTTGCTCCCTTTGCAGTTTTGCCAGAAAGCTTTGTGCAGCTGCGCTGTGAATTGGCTTTGGAAATGAATGACTTAAGAAATGTGTGAGCTGGGAAAACTTAACTCAAAAAACCAGTGCTTCTGATGAAAACAAAGGCAAATTCAAGGGATCTTCTTCAGAGGAACCTTACATTGTACGTGAAGAGAATTAGTGATTCCTTGATAATTCTCTTTCCTGTACAGAGGGAAGTGGCTGGAAGTTATCTGGTGTCCACATGTTTTATAAAACAGCAGAGGAGCCCTAAGTATGAATTACCCTCCCTTGTGGCTATAAACGTGGATTTTTAATTTTTTTATTTATTTATTTTTAAACAAGCCCTCCTTTGCTCACAAAATAGGTAATGTCATGTATCTTGTGCAAGCCAAGTTTGCTACCAATGACCTGAGCATGAACGAGATCTTTTTCTTGCATTCATTCATTTTACCTTCAGTGGTTCAGTGGTACCTGCTCTCTGCTTTCTGAGAGGAAATAATGTGACCTAAAGCTATTTCATGTTTCTCCTTTAGCAGCTTCTCATGCCTGAGACGTTCCTTGTCCCCTGGCTCTTGTGATGGCTTTTGCTGCTCGCAATTAATAGTCTCTGTGCTTTGGCTGCAGCTGTTTCAGAGCCTGCTCACTGAGCTGGTGCTTTGGGCAAAGGAGAAGTGAGAAGCCACAGTCTGAGGGGTTTGCCTTCAAAACACACCTAACACTTGGCTGGTGTCTTCAATCAAGTTTATTTCAAAGTATCTCTGACTAGCTGTGCAGGCAGTGTGAGTTATCGTGCCATCAAATGTGCATGCTGGATCTGGCTCAGACCTCAGAAGGTTATTTCAGCCTTCTATTATTAAAGTGTTTAAAAATAAACTGTGGCTTTCAGCTGCTGTACAAGGTGAGGTGTTGGTCAATGCGCCCTTCCCTGCTGGAAGCATAGGTGAGAACCATCAGCTTCAGCTCTTCCCACATATTCAGAAGGAGGTGAAAAAAACTATGCAGTTTGTCTCTTTTCTTCCCCTTATTCAATATCAGAACTTTTCGCATGTTATAGTATCAGTTTCTAGGAAGGAAGACTGCTTTTGACTCCATGGGTTTCAGAGGGTACATAGGAACTATCTAGTAGGTGAAATTATGGGCCAATATTTTTTGATAACTTCAAATCAGCCAGCAGCATTTCTTCTTTCTTTGCTTTCTCCTTCTTTAACAGTGGGATCTGTCTTAATATAGTAGAGGCATAGTGAGAAAGTTGTTTCATATAGAAAGGGATACTATTTTAGGATTGCAAATATTATATTGGAACATATAGAAGATCAGAAGATGTTTATTTGGAAGCCAGAAATATGTCTGTACAGAGATGATAATTTGAAATTATTTAGTTTGAGATGGTATACATACTGTCACTTCAAATACATGCTATAAATTTTACACAGAGAGGGTATGGGGAAAGAATGGAAACATAACCTTGTGGTTGTGTGTATGTCAATGCCTTAATGAATAATTTAGAAGAGAATATTCAAGGCCAAAGCCTTCTAAACAAAAAGGTGATTTCATGGCTAGTCCCAAGCATATAGCTTAAGAGACTATTGCAGAAACGTATGTTTTCTATAACTCATTATTTCATAATGAGTATCATAGCAAGTCAACTGGAGTGCAAAATTATGTAAAGCAACCATTTCAATACCAAAAAGGAAATGTAATCAAAGCAAGTATTCAAATGTCTTCCTTTATTCCTTGTTTACATGACAAATGGAACAATAGTTAAATGATATATCCAAAACAGAGTCCAGCAGAACAGAAATTGTGCAAAAACCATCTGTTGTGTTTTGAAACTCTTTCTTAATGGTATCTTATATGTAATCTTCGTATTCAATGGCAAAAACGTTTTCCTGCCTCCTTTTAATTGCTTCTTTTGCCCATCTAACATCTTTAGTTTCAGCCCCTTAGTCAAAAGAATGTTCTCAGAGTGGCAACATCCTGACTTCCCTGCCCTCTTGTGTAAGGGCTTCCAGTTGGTGTCATGCCCACGTTGCTTCTATGCTGTGAAGCACCTACTGTAAAGTGTAAACCTTACTGCTAAATTATCTTACTCAACCATAGTAATGCACTCTGAGGGCCAGCTGCTGACACATCAGGGGCAACCATGTAGGTGTTCTGTGGGCTGAAGTGTGCCTTACCTCCTGTGTACTTGTCTCATGGGCCATGCTTTTCCCTACCCAAGCTGCTGACTGCTCATTGCATGAACTTTCAAAATGACAGTCCTGGACTTGTACTGATAGTTGCATCCTCCAGCTCTGTGACAGTGTCCCTTTTGCTGCAATTTTCCTTGTTACTGGCTTCTCTGACCTTTTGACTCTTCACAGCTCCTTGACTGTCAACAATCCCAATGTTTCATTGAGAAGACCTGCGAGGAGAATACAGTTCTGGAGAGGACTGTATAAAGACCAAGGTTTTGTTGATTGTTAGGAAAACAGTTATTGTTTCCCTCTTCTCTACTTTCCCCCACATCAGGGAGGTCCCTAAAGGTGAGAAAAAATTGCCTGTGTAGCAACAAATAAATTTGCCCTTTTGACTTGCAGAGGTGGAAAATACTGAGAAGGTTCAGGGAGGGCTTTATCATTATCATCTTCTGAGTTTTGAACAGTGAAATATAGAGACTTCTCAGCCCTCTTACTGAGTGGTTGCAGATGAAACAAGGAGAGGAATGCTGGTTTACATTATATGATAACATGTTTGATGGAATTCTTCCTTTCCATTGGCTTCCTGCTGGTTTTGGTGGTCAATGAGAAATGCCAAATTCAACCCCACGAACGCTGAGAAAAGTAATAATAAGTAGGCAATGAAGCATGCTGCAAACATAGCTCTTTGTGTGAAATTTGAGCTGAACATTCTGACCTTTGTTCATTTAGCATGCTTGAAGAGCTTTTTTGGTGTATAATGTCTCAAGGGCAAGCACGATTTTATTACTTTTGGATCTGCAAAAGGAAGGCACCTGGTTTTCTTATGTCTAATTAATTACTGTTAAATATTTGTAAGCAGGTGGACACAGTCCTTACAAGGGAGGTAAAGATAAGCCTTCTTGGAGAGAGAAAAAAAATTAATGGAATTATAAATGTATGGGAACTTAACTTTACAGTTGAAATGAAAACTAATTGCACTGAAGAACTTTTCATTATCTTAAAGAAAATTTAAAAGTCAAACCAAACAATGTTGTACCACTGCTGTAAGAAAATACTTACCTAAATTGGAGTTGCTTCTAGGTCTCTACAGTGTATTGATAATTAATCCCTATTTGGTATGTGAAAGGTAAAAAATGGAAGCTGTAGCAGTTCAGCTCACACATAAACGTGCCTGTTAGGACCCAGGCAGTTTTTAAACATTATGTGATGTCTAGGGATGAAGGACGAGGAGAGTAAGGCAACCGAATACTTTCAGAATTCTGAGAACTCCCAAGGTGTTAGTTCATGAGTCAGACATCCTTTTCCCTTGAGAGACTTACTGGTGGAATCAAATGAGAAAACAGAGTGCTTGCTTTCTTTTGTACTCTTACTTCTGAAGCAATAGGGAAAGGAGTTAATCAGGTACTGAATTTTTGCTTTGATTTTCCTCTTTAACCAAGGTGCATTTATTAGATTTTTGTTTTGCATTACTTTGTCTTGCATTCATAATTCCATAGGAAGATGCAGCCTTTATATGTGTAGGTCAAGGATGTAAAAATAAAAAGAAAAGGATCACAGATACTTTTTAATTATATGAAAATCATATTTATTTGTTAGAGAATTAAGTTAAATAATGCCTTCAAAGGCTGTCAAAATTTTTTTATTTTTACTTGAATTTCATTAATTTAAATGCTTGTAATTTCTAATTGCTAATAATTTCTAAGCTTTGAAGATTTAAAGAGGTATCTACAGTGCAATTTTTTGCTTCTTTTGAACTTCCATTTTTTTTTTTCATATGTTCCAGAACAAAAAAGAGAACAGTGAAGCTAAAGGTACATCTGCCAGGCAACAAGTCAAAGTTTTCTCTTCATATGCTGAAAACCTAAAGATATGAATAGATGCACTTATCAACAATTCTAAAGATCAGCAATTTGAAAAATTGAGTTTTCAATCCACAGGGACATTATTTCAGTTAATGCTTGCACTCAGTGGTTATAAATCTGCTTGTGTTAGTTTACACCTCTTGCTATTTCTTACACAGGAAAAGTTCACTGAGCAACAAAATAATCCACCTGTTGTGGGTACATTAAAGTGGTTACTCTTTTCTATTCATCTGTTTATTTTTGCTGTTGTTACATGCATATAAAGTCCTAAAATGCAAAATGTGTTGCAGTAAAATACATCTAACTTAGGAAAATGTAGTAGTCTACAGGAAACAGGAAACTGGCTGTGAATATTATTGACTCATTTAACAGATATTTTGAAGGGGAATATTAACACTGGCCTCTCTTGGTATTCTGGCTATGTATATGTATTTTTTGAAACAAGTTCCTAAAACATTCAAGAGTGCATTTTTTATAGAGTTAGAGTATTGTGGTATATGTGGTATATGGGGGTTTTTTTCTAAATTAATTTTTCTATGATACCTTAATAGCTTAGTTTTAGGTACAATAATTGTAATAGAAGCTATGTAGCATTGTGTATTTTCAAAGCATTGATACAATGGAGAAAACACAAAGAATCTTTTTGAAAAAGAAAGTGGGGTTTTTTTGTTTGTTTTTCTCATAAAATAAATTGTGTGGTCTATAATTACTTTCCTTATCTTTGAATTCAGTGGCTTTTTACCTTGGAACATGAGAATTAGGCTTTGCTAGTAGTTCTGTAGTTAGAGTGGGAAGTAGCCAGATAAGACCAGATTTGGGTAAACCAGAAAATGTGATGGCAGTTTTAGTGAATTGGAGGCATTCTTCTGAAAAAAATTATATAAGTGACTGGCAAGGATACTACACTTGGCTGCACAGCATGGGATGGGAGGAAAACTGTCACTCTGACCTGTTAGTACACTCATTTCACCTTACTAAGTCTCAGTTTCTTAATTTTTTAAACAAAGATGCAAAAGAGGTGTGCTGTGATAGTTTCCTAATGTTTGTGGAAAAGATTTGTTATGTTGCAGTCACTCTTGCTTTCAGGAGCTCTCAGTGCCTCTCAAGAGCCCACTCTCAGCCCTGAATTCTTCTGAAAGGTTTCATGTGAGTGTGTGTGTTAAGACACCTTTGAGTTTCCCATGAAGTGGTCTCTGAAAATCCACTCTTGTTGGTAGGTCTCTGGGGAGATCTTCAGAACTCGTGTTCTCTAAGTCATGATGTGTAGCTTGAGCAATAGCCAGGAAATCCAGGTTTGCCCCTGTTAAATAAAATTTTGCTAGTGTAACAGGAAATGTCACTGGTCCCTGGGGTTATAAGCGCTCTTTAAATCACACTGTATCAAAGATACTTTTCTCTTAAACTTTCCTGTGCACTGTTTCTCTAGAGCAAAATATTTCTCAGTTTGTATTTAAAATAAGAAGGTTTGTTCATTACAGTGCATTATTGCTTTAAGATAGAGGTTTATTTGTAGACTTATTAATAACTGATCATTTCTCTACCCTAGGTTGTATACCTGCTTTTAAACAGAAAGAATTGGTCAGTCATTTAACCAAATAGAGTGTGTCTCAAGATCAAATTAAGATGTCACACTTTGTTTCCTAATGACATTGCAATGTCATTCTCTTGGTAAAAATTTCTTATCATCTGGCTTTAACAATATATTGGGAAAAAGTATTTTAAAACCTGCTCTTATATTATAGTTTCCTTTAATGTCTAACTTAGCAGAAATTTCTTGACACATAGTTTTATAGCTACTGCATAGCTATAGTCTGAGATGCAGCAAGCAGAAAATATTGTTGTGTTTCAGGATCTGAGGCAAACATTTTGATTTAAGATTAAAAATAATTTAATAGACTTTTTAATACATTTGAAGAATGTGATGCAGTCTGGTCCTAACAAAATTATTTCAGTGGTAAAATAATCTCACTAATTGTTTTTGAATGAAATTGTACAAGTCTGTCAGCATTTTGAATTTTCTCTCCAATATAAAATCTCGTATTCAGTGTTTCAGATTCTCCTCACGTTATGTAATTTTTACACATGTACTCTCCCTCTCTTCAAAACTAGGGTAACTGAAGCCTAACAGTTCTAAGTACAATTGCTGTCACTATCAGTCTATTGCCTTAAGAAATCTGCTCTCTGAATATGAAGTATCCTCAGGTTATTTCAATGGTATTTGTATCCCAGGTGCATTAGAAGTGAAGATGGGAGGTGTTTTCTCAAATGTTGGTGTGCATAGAGTTGTTCATACTGATCTCCTTCCATAATCCACAGTCAAATCCACTCTCATGCCCTGTGGTTCTCTTTTAAAGGAGACCTCTTCATGGGCCAGGTGAATGGTAACTTAGAATTGCCTCACTCTCTCTGTTGACTATAAAAAGAGGCTAGAAGGTAGGAATTCTGTGCAGACTCATTGTAAATGTCAGAAAATATCTATTTTCTGGAGCCCCAGTGGGCTTAAGGAGAATATGAACCTTAAAATTGCCCAAGTGTGGCAGCTCTGAATAAGGAGAGCATGTATGTTTCCTAGAAAAATATGAAGACACAACAAGGAGTCAGCTGGTAATTTTGTTCACCTCCAAGCTCAGAGGACGGATAGGGAGATTCTTTTATATCATAGCTTTGATAATTTTCAGGACTGTAAGTCACATGGGACTATTACTTCTGAATTTGGCCTTATTAACCTAGGAACCTGAGAAAGGTAGAGGTTTTTAGCTAGGAAGGAATTGGCACATAGATGCCAGTTTAGAAAATAGGCAGGTGCTAGATTTTCAATGCCAGATTATTTTCTGCTTTGATGAGATTTATTATTTCTACAACAGCAGGAACTTACAAGATGTTAGCAAACATCCTTTGAGAGCACCTCTTTGAGATAACTTCCAGCCTGGTTAAGAATTTCATAACATTTGCCATTCAAAGATGGTTTGTGCATGGACATTTTAGATACAGTAATTGTAATAGCAGCTGTGTAGCACTTTATATTTTCAAAGAATTTCAAAGCACATTTTCGTAGTATTGTATGTGGTTTCAACTGCCCTGTCTCAGCAGTTAGGAAACATACATCAAAGAGTTTTAAATCCCACCAATCCTACAAGCTCTGTTTCCCCCTTTCTACATAATTAAGTTAATCTTTCAAGGCAAGTTGACACATGTAGTCAATTGGTTACAGGGATTTTTAAGATCATATTTTGTATTCTTCTAACAGAGTAGTAACTATGGTAAAATCTAACTTGGGAAATTTTCAGCTTGCACTGACAGTTCTTCATTATTAAATTCAAAGGGCATATATGCTGATTGATTTCTGATTAAATCCATGTCTCCTGGTATGCTGTGTGTAGTTTATCTAGACAGTTTCTTTTACAGTCAAATATTAAGAGGGAATAATTCACTGTGTTATGTACAATTATTTGAAATAATAGTGTTTTGATCAGTAATATTTACAGAATTCCAGACACTGGCAATGTAAGCTAGAATAAAATGTTCATTATAGTTCATATTGCTATAATTTTCTTCCTGTTTAGCTGCCTTCATGCATTATTAGTAGCTGTGAATTTCATAGGCAGCTAGAGAAACAAACAGCTACCTAGTGTGGAGCATGAAACCTGCGTTTAGTGACTGCTGGCATCTTGACTGATGTGCTATTATGCTGAAAATGTGGTATATAAACAGTTTACTGATGGAGGAAGAATCTTTAATTGGGAGTTTGACCAAGGTCAACTAGATATTAAAGAGAAGGTCATGGGCACAAAATAAATGGCTGATAATCTGCAGAATGAAATCAGGTACTTTGCAGGACTGATGGCCAAAAGGAAGAACACAGTAGGGGCTACAAGGTAAAAGATTTAATGTCATCACAGTGAGTTGATGGTGGGTCAGATGCTGCTCCTGACACACCACATTGAATCTGGACTTCTGAAATTGCTGAACCGACCTTTCTGTTGCCCTTATTTTTCACTGTTGCATAGCTATTTCTGCTCTGTGGTTTCTGGAGCACATGTAACTATCTGTGTTTATCGCCACTTCTTCCTGCACCTCCATAGGAGAAGCATCCAAGGGAGGTGAGTCAGGGAAGGTGAGAGGGACTGGGACCTCCCACTAGGGCCTAGGACCTTATGCCCAGGGCTCTTTGCTGTCCTCTGGCTTGCTGAACCACCGTGAGCAAGCCTTTCCAGCTGGCACCAGGGGCACAGCTATGATGAAGGACTGCAGATACAGGACTGTTACATTCAGTGGATTTAGTCCAGGCTTGCACTAACTCAAGTGGCCTGCTGTTGACAATGGCACGGCTGTTGTTGCCATGAGAACCCAGCTACGTACTGGCAGAAGAGAAAGATTGCAGATTGAATGTTTATAGCATGTTTATTTACCTTTTCATTAGGAAAGCAAACAAATTCATTGGCTATTGCATGGTCAGGTTAAAGACAAGATGATCTTTTAATGTTCCTGGTGAAAATACAGTCTCTCTTTAGAAGTACTATAAAACCATCCTGAATAGAGGATCTAGCATGCTGTGGAAGTTACAGAGCAAACCGTAGCAATGGCAGATTGTCAGTTATGTACATTTGCCAGGGAGAGATCCTGTCTTCTAAAGAGCAGCTCTTTCTCTCTGTCCTTTGTTACCAAGTGTACAAGAGCAATTCCCAAAACTGTTACCCCGACAGAAGGAAACCCTTCTTTCATTCAGTGTTTTCCAGTTATGGTAATTGTGATCAGCTCCTTCCTCACGGACATTCAGTGTTAATTCACCACCTGCAGATATGCATGTGCAATATTAAAAGTGTCTGATCTCATCTACACACAGTTCGTGGTCTGAGTCTAAACTACACCTCTAAACCTAGTGTTTCTGTGGAAGATGGTTGATGTATATGGAAATCTTGGTTTTGAATGTGGCACAAGTGACTGCCAAAACATATGTGAAGGCCTAATTATGTTAAATACGTACTAATGATCAGAACATATATTCTGTCCATGCCCCATTTTCCTTTAACTAGGCTGTCTACTTGAGGAATCAGGATACTTCTCCCTGTGGTAAAACTGTAAATAATCATCTGACTGAAGGTAGGCCCTAAGAAAATTAATTAGTTATTTGTGGTGCACTTCTGCACTGCTGGGCTAAGAACAGCTCATTTAAAGGAAGCCACTTGTTGATATGTTCCCTCAGGTAGGTTGGCTCCTATTTTAATGTTTCATTTCAATATCTGGTGTTCCTTTTGGAGATCCTGCTGGGTTCTTCCTTCTTCTTTACTTCTTCCTGAGTCTACCAGGTTGAGAAAATAAACTTTTGAAGCCTGGGATTTATTTCATTGTTCTGTGATTGTAAGAAAATCTCTGTTACGGTAGTCAAAACAGGAAATTGGTTTTTACCTCTTCTTGGTTCTTACATTTTCTTAATTTCTTAGAATTTTCTCCTTAGTCAGAATGTAGGCTGAAAATCTAAAATATGTTAGAACTGCGCAGAATATTCAAACATACACAAGAACATTTACATACCCAGAACAGGAAGACCTTCAGAAAATTTAAACCTTTGCCTTGCCATGTTTTTATCTGTGATTTAGGCCAACTCTACAAATTACATGTATCTGAGATACAGGAAATTCTAAAGAAGTGCTCCTTCAGTACTGCATGGTGACAGCAAACCTCTGAAATAAATTGTCCTATTTGCAGGTAACTTACTAAAAAATAAATAAGAGGACATTGAATTGAGAAAATGTTTTATTTTTCTGTATCAAGTATGTGAGCTTTCCTTTTACTCCTAACTTGGGAATTCCTTCTGTCTCCTCTGTGAGCTAGTTAGCCCACATATGATAGCAGCTCTCAAGTCTAGCCTGAGGTTTAGAGTAAATTCATGCTGAAGATCAAAATGAGACTTCTAATCAGCCTTTAATTTAAAACATTTCTGCTGGCATTTCATCAACTTCTGTTGCATCTAAGATAAGAATATCACCAGAGGTTGAATAAGGCTGTGTTTATTTTTTCATTTGCACTGAGCTACATTATGTGTCATAATTACTAGCACTATTCTTAGAAATTAGGACTCACTTTATGAAAATAATGTTTGGAAATAGCATCAACTGTTTGTCTCCTATAAGTCATTCCAACTAGTAATCTTTAAAAAGGCAGTGTCATAGTCTTAAAAGTGCCTTGGGGAATAGATGGGTAAGTTTTATTTTACTGATGTTTTCTGTTACATTAACCTATCCACTCATGCCTGATTTACAGTGACAACTGAGTACTTTAAATTTGGCTGGTTTGGTTTGAAAAGATTCCAATGGCTTGATGCATACATATCATCCAGATTTAATTCAGTAAACACTTTTACCATGCCATTGGTTTAGTGGAGATATTTAATGGGACCTGGGAGAATTGGAGCTTTCTCACATACCCTGTCACCATTCTGAACTTCATTCCAACTTTACCTCTGTGTTAAATGTGTATGAAAATAATAATTAATGATTCATAGATCAGCATCTTGCTGTATGTCTGCATATCTTACAAGCCTGTACTCCGTATATTTTTGGGTACTTTGAAATTGCATGAGTTTTTCCGGAATTATTTGGAGTAAAAGCAAGATCTTAAAGTCCCTTTTCTGAGCAGTTGATGTCAGGTTTTGTTTTATGGCTTCTCTATAACTTTATTGAACCTCGTAGTTGCAAACCAGCACAGCAGCAGTCTGTGCACCTTGGGTGAGCTTATGCATACATGGACACATGGAGTCAGTGTCACATTACCAAAACCTATGTGCTTATTGCTATCTTAGCAAGATTCTTAAGCACGTGCCTTATTGAAAATTCTGAATTGCACAGTCACTGTCTCAGGTGGTCTGACATTGCCAGGCTAGGTTGCTTTTTTTGGCTTACCCTCTCATTTCAACAGTTCTATGAGATTTGGTTTGTTTCTTTTCTCCATTATTTTGTTGCTACACCAGTGCAGCTGTATCTGTAATCAGGTCTTGCATGGTGATGATCAGGCACTAAAGGGCTACAAGCCTGAATCAGCTTATATTTTTGGATGAGTGTCATTAATACTAGGAGCATTACAGGCAGCCTGGAATTGAAAGAAATGAGGGAAAGATGTCCTTCCCTGTGCATGCTGTTGGTGTGCTATTATGTGGATGTATGTGTACCACACTAAGTCTCACCTAATGGCCTACTGCCTGCCTGGTGTGCCTTGTAAATGCACATTCAACTGGTAGAAGTTCTTTTGCTCTGGCATGTGGTTTGCCTTCTATGCTCTTTCACAGGTCCAACTTTTCAAATGGGCTGTTTCTGATGTCCATGTGCATCTGTTAATAAATGGAAGTTGACCCTATATTGCATGAGACAATTTTATGCTTTGGCATTTCTGCCATCAAGAAACCACTAAAATGTTTTAATATCTGACTCTATCTACACAGAATTTGGCTCATTTTGCTTGGAAGTTTCCCACCTACCTTATATTCTTTTCTTGGAAAGTGCAAAAACCTCATGGTCAAACCAGTTATAGCAATGTCACATCATGGCCACTTTAGCCTCTTGAAATGTACATATTTTGGTAACAGAGAACAGCAGAAAACAAATATAATCATGTCTTCAGACATTACTATTATCAGATTAAATAAAATGAAATGAAAAATGCTTTAACTCAACCAGTACAGGTAGTGACTTTATGTTTTCCTCTTCTGGTTGTCCAGTGTAATCATGGATTTGTGGCAGTGGATAAGGGAATATACTGGTGGTTGGTTCACCTAGAGTGGGCTCAGGTCTCATGTGCACAAAAACCTTTCCAGGCTTCTTCGTCCTCAGTTTCTGTTGTTTGAGTATTTGGATTGTTAGCCAGTGGTAGATAGAAAAGGATTTAAAAATAGACATTTGAGTACTTTTTCTGGTCATATCTTGCATAATTTTTCATGCATTTGAAATAAACTGTTAATATGAAGCTTTAAAACATACAGTTTCACACTTCATATCTGAAGCATTATTTGACTTGATAGCATTTGCTAGCCAAAATGTTGATGAAATCCCTACATGTGACATGGGAAATAAAACTTCCTTTATTTTTAAATATAGATCTATACTCAGTGATCAAAACTCCATCTTAGCTGCCCTGACATATATTTCAGTAGGGATCATAACCCTGTTTTTCCAAAAATACTTTCATAACTTGTTTCATATTGGTAGTCTGTTAAGAGAAGCAATATGTCTTGCTTCCCAAGCTCTGGCTATCCATAATTTTCTAGCTTTTAGAATATTTTCCCAGGCTATATTGTGTATCTCTTCCCCAAGATGCCTATTGATATTGAGATTCACCGAATTTTATGTCTGAAATCTAAAATAAACCCAAACCAAAACTGACACCCCCTCTTCCCCTCCCCAAAATTAATAACTATCTGCTCTTTGCACCACAATTATCTGTACCTGAAGGATTAGCTGTTTCCTACTCATTTGTCTTATGAATAAACTACAGTGAACTTATGAACAAGAAGGGCCCTGCAATAAGGAGGCTTGTGTAATGGCCACGTTCAACAAACCCTCTTAACCTTGACAGTGATTTAGCCTCATGTAACATAGAGAGTTTTCTGAATCCCAGAAAGTTTTTACAGACTGGGCCAAGAGAGAAAGCTGTATCTGGTAATGTGGGTAACAGTGAGAGCTGCATTAGGACATTATATAATCAAATAAACAGATGAAATGTTAATCAAGGGAAAAAAAATTATAAAAGCTGTGACAGCAAGGCATGATCTCTAGAAGGAGGAACATAAAGTTTGCTATAAATTCCATGCAGAAATGAAGATGAAAGCCCGAGTGTCAGTTGAAACAAAGTGAAAAACTGGTATTTCTATTGGGTTTATTTTCCATAAGGCTAAAGACCATTGTCACATTCTCACACTCACATGCTTGCTACGGGCAGCTTGGGCAAACAGCCCTCACCAGACCAGTCCTGTGTTCTGCTTGTCTCTCCCTCTAAGTGAGTATCCCCAGTTTCCACTGCAGGAGGTGCTCAGTATTTCATAGGGTTGAACCTAAATGGCTACAAGTATTTGGTTCCATTTGAGTTCCAGATAGCTTTTTTTTTTTTTCTTTTTTTTTTTTTTCAATAGAAATAGTATTGGTGCCAGCTGTGCAAAATGGAAAATAAAAACCCCAAACCCATACAAAAAGCTCACCTTTGCTTTGTCTGATTTCTTCTGGAGTGAAGCTCATATTGAGTGAGTGCCTGGCCAGGCTATTTGTCTGAAGGCCAGTTTTTGTTCTGGACTGGCAGTATAGTATTTTTGCAAGCTCCCTCCTGCTATCACTGCAGCTGCACCTGGCAAGAGGAAACAACCCACAATCTAAAAAGCTCATCAGAACAATAATGTCTGCTTCTCTCTTGACAGGTTAATTAATTGCATGCTATTATATTTTGTGTGTGGTTTTGGATGGTTTTTATACTCCTCTCTCACATGGGTTTCCCAGTAGGATTTGAAAAAGCTGGTGCATTGTCTACCTGTCTGTCATTTCAGATGGTACTTGATGCAGAAAGAAGAGATGAAGAGGAAAAGAATGAGAAAGAGTATGTTGGGGAGTTACAGTTAGAAAATCTTACTCACTGGGAACTGGGATAAAATAATGGTTATAGCTGACTGGAAAACAAAAGCTTTTTTAAAATAAATTTTGAGGTTTGAAGTTTGTTTAGCCCTTTGGAAGGCAGAGAAGGGTGAATTTCTCATCAGCCCAGGCTGTAGTTTGGGAACACTGACCTCTTAAAGACTTTAACATGGTCTTTCATCTCCCCTATGGAGATGGATCCCTGGATCCATTCATTTCATCTGGACCTCTGCATACTGTTTTTTTTTGGTGGGACATCTCTTTTGTGGGGGGTGAGACAGGAAAGAGAAGAAATTAAATTCTCTCCTGACTAGACTGGAATCCTCAATGAAAAACTCATTGATTTTGTTAAATTTGTCTAAATAACAGCAGCTTTTCACCTCTTGGATTACCTTATTCTAGAAATTGAAGTAGCAGTGTGCAAATCATGTGCTAGAACTAGGGGAGTTGACCAGACATTACGATTTTTCAAACTGGAACATTTCCAGATATTGTATAACACTTCTTTATGTCCTCCCACCCAGAAATATATTGAGACTTATGGGAGGAAGAAGTGTGACAGTTTTCAGTGTTCTTGGAAGATCCGCTGCCACAGAAAGTTTTAAAATATTTAAATATTTAAATGCCTTGTTCATGCATTAAGACTGTATCAATGTCCACATTCAGCATAAAGAAAGATATTAGTAGAAGAGTGTTATTCGTGTCTGTAGGTTTGGAAGGCATCTATTGTATTGCCTGAGAGAGAGACTTTGTCCCCACACAAGAACTTGGCAGCGAAAGACCCCGTGTGCCATGGTCTGTCCTTCCAAACGTTCACAATAAACTGGGAATGTACTGGGATTGCTAATGGCTCTCATCAGGCACTGCTCTCATGTCCACTCTCTGTGGTACTGATGCAGAAATCAAGAGTTTAGCTTCACATGAATGAAGGTGAAGGACTAAGAAAAAAATCCAACCAAAGCACAGTGACTTATCCAAACACCCTCGCTTATAACTGGATGTCATTCACAGTTCAGGAATTTTTCATTTCTAGATGAAATTATGATGAGGATTGAGAGGCCTGAAGGTCTAGGAAGCAACCAGACTGCATAGATGTGGGAGACAGGTTATTTTTATCTGAACTTTGATGGTTTTCATCTCTGTTCTATATGAGGAAGCTAGAAATAGTCCTTTTTTTGGGACAATCTATAATAGTGTTGTGGCCTGAGAGCTGCCTGCTCTTGCCATGGTGGGATGGAATTGAGCTCAGGATCAGGAAGCACTATAAGACATGGGTTTCAAAATCCAAGCCCATACAGTATGAGTGGTATCATGGATCTTTCTGGAGTACTTGAGCTGGGGAGGATGAAAAATATTCAGTATAGGTGACTTTCTTCATTTACTAATTTAAAAAGTAACTTCTCTTTTTAATTGTTTTCCTCTAGAGAAGAGGAGGACTGGGTTCACAAATGGGGGCCACTACTGCTGCTGTGAAATCAGATTAATGCATTTATTGCAGTGCTAAAAATTCCCTTTGTCACAAGATTCTTCTATTTGTTGGGTGGAGATGCTACTCTCAACCTTGGTACCTTGCTTACCTGGCACCAGTGCCCTTCTGTCTCTCCTCAGAGGCCAAATTCATAATTGCACTAAGAGAAATGTACCAGAGCAGCCTGATGTAAAACTGCAGTCAAACACAGTGATATATAAGTAACCTGTACTGCAATAAGAGTTATAAACAGAATACTTGGTAATCTTGCCCACAAAATCTTGAACGATTTTGTATTGAGCTATTGATCTGTTGAGGGCAGGACAAGTATCTGAGTGGCTGGAATAATTATAGCATCTCTTTTAGTAAAGGAAGAATCAGACTTTTGTTCCTAAAATGGAATACTTTCTGCTACATGCTGCAAACTAGAAAGAATCCTTGGATGTATTTAAGTTTTCTTCTGTTTCCCACAGTCTTCCTGGTTTGTTACATACAGTTTATTAATGTGTCTCTGCTCTTGCTTGGCAAAGTAATCCTGAACACTGCAAGTGATAAGCTTTTATTAAACTATTTTAATGATCATCACCTGTCCATGTAGTTTTGAGTCCAAAAACAACACGCCACCCCTGAGAAACCCCACAGCTGGTGTTTTAATGCAGTTTTCTTGTAGTTCTGAAGGGACATCTTAAGGAACGAAGAGTCTTAATGGTCAAGAAGTAGATTTAGGATTTAGGAAGCTGGTAAGAACACTGGCATCCTGCTAATTTTTTGGTTTGCCTCATAAACTCCACCAGTGACCAACTTCATGTCACATGCATATTTCATCAGCATATTTCAATTCCATGTGCAAGTAACATGCTCTTTTTTTAAAGAGACATATGCAGGCAGATGTAACCAGTCTTGATAGGAAAGTGCCAGCAGTAAATATCCCATGTAGACCTTAAGCTGGAAATAGAAACTGCAAAATGTGCCTCAGTGCAGCATTGCGTGCCTCTCCTTTTGCAGATTACTTTCACAGAAGGTCTCAAGTGAGCATAATCTGCCTGGTAGTGGCAGCAGTGGCAATTCATTCTCTCATAGTCCCCTTTGTGCATAATCATCAGCAAGATCTCCAGACATGTCAAAGATCTCCTTTACTGCCTGATTTCCTAACTCTGGTTTCACCACAGAAATGCTCTCTAGAGAATTCTCTTAATGCAAAATTTCCACTGTATGTAGCTGAAAATGTTGCTTTTCATTGCTGTGAGAATCATTGTAAAGACATCAGCCCAAATAATAAATAATAAATAAATAGATAATAAATAAAAATACAAGCCCATTGTAAAGATAACCAGTGCAGAGTACTTTACCTTTAGCTAGCCCAAAAACTTAGCTGTACAGAAAGTCTACCTCAGCCAACTCGATAGTGTGTTCACTCTGACACATACATGATAATCAGAGTACTTTTTACTGCTGGCTGCTTTACTGTAGGTGAATTTTAGACATCCAGAACATCCAAGTTTTTATTACATTAGGTTCATATTTCTTCCCACACTCCTTTGTGTGGAGAATGTAATTAAAAAGTCCTGAAATGGGTCTACTGTGTGTATTCCAGTATTGATTTTTTCATAAGTAAGCTGATAAAGTAAGTTAAAAAATAAGTGGCATTTGGAATCACAAGGAAAAGGATAAATATATTAATTTCCTGAAAAACTGTTATACCTCTGAAAAAGATGAGTTGTCATAAGCAGTTGACAGTAGCATTTTGGGAAGGCTTCTTCTGAAGCCTACTGGATTGGGATGAATGCTCTTGTCCATACCAGCACCTCATTGTGAAGAAATATATATGCCATGGTGGCTTAACAGGTGTGACACAGGAATTCATTCCTAGGTTTTCCTGAGGTCACAAAGCAAGTCCTGTATGGCTCCCCTCTGCTGCTAGCAAGCTTGTGCTCATCAATAACAAGCTCTTGAATAAAGGAATCTTCAGCAGGATGATGCACCACATTGCTGGTATTTGTCCTTGTGATGATTAGTCCAGCCCTGAGTGTAAGTATTAGTGTCAGTCCCTAGGGCAAACTGGTGACAAAGCTCTAAGAGAATGTTTAAGCTGAATAATAGGAATATGTTTGAAATGGCACTGTTCACAGAATCGATGCTAATGGTTGCAATGTCAGTAGCTTAGAACATAAATCTATGTATTAAATAAATGTGTAAAGTGGATTTGGAAATATTCTTGGGGACTAGGGGCTGGGAGAGCCTCTTGGGTCTTTGAGTCCAATCCTCTCTTATCACAGACCCAGTGTCATATATCCCTCTCATAAACTTGTGGAATCTTTTTCATATGCTTCTCCCAGGTTCCAGAGGAAGGCCTTGAATTATCTTTCATCTCAATTCAAGTGTCTGCTTTGAACAGAGAACAAAATCTGAATGTCACAGTTGTCTGAGTATCCTAATAACTGTTGCACTGGTTTTTGTCTTTCTTACATTCACTTTCTCAGTTCAATTGAACTGTCACTTTCTGCATTCCTGGAGACAAGGGTAAATGGAATTTTAATGTATTAAAAAATGGAAGTAAGCTATATATAGTTATTTACCTATCTTTCATAAAACCTTCAACAAGATTCTGGGTAACTGGTTGACCAATGCATTTTTTTTGCACTGTGGAGCCAGAAGATAGGTCTGAAAAAACATGTCTGTGTGAACTAGTGTTGTCTGGGGTGATATGCTTGGTTCCTTAGGGTACAGATAAGGCTAACTGACTACGGTCGCAATGAATAATTCACTGTCTCTAAATTTAGCTTTGAACTATCTGATTGTGTTGTGAACTTGAAACATACTCACATGCATCAAGCACAGGAGTTTTAGCAGTCTCACCCTTTCCTCTCTCATAAAACCACCCTTCTGATCTGAAATTCCCCTCCAAGTCCATCACTCTTTCAGCTGTACCAGAGTGTTACAGTTACCAGTGCACTGATTAAGATATTTCAAAGATTTAAGTTTTTTAAAATATTAAGACTTTTCAGAGAATCATGTGAGATCATGGAAGAGTTGCAAGGACACTGTCCTGTGTGGCCTGGGAAAAGGGTAAAGATGAGGTACTGTTTCTATTTTATAGACTGTACAGTGATTTAACTATAGAAAGATATAAATATTTCTCTGAAGGGGAGCTGTTCTAATTTTATTGGAAGGTAGGTTTTTTTAAATTAGGGCCAGCATATATGCTCTCTTCCATTTTCCTGGAATCCAGTTGATGCAGGGGAGAAAGCCTGCATCTCAAAGTAAAATCAGGTTTGAAGGAAAAAATATCTTTCATTAGACCAATTATTCGGTTGGAAAAATCAAATGAGTTTCCAGGTACATGTGCCCTTCAGACACAAATATAAAAGTCACAGAAACTGCATAGGGAGTGCAGGCTGGCATAAAAATTCTGATGAGGTTGTGAGATGAGGAGAAAAGATACAGGACAGTGAGTGACTGGACCAGGAGACCATGGAGTGGTATCAGCACTGGAGCAGAAGGAAGGTCTCTTACTTTTGGAGATGGAAAACAGGAAGGTGATTGTGATGTATATCAAAGGACAAGGGCTTGAAGGTCCAGAAACGTGGAGCAAGGTAGAAAGACACAGAGATTGAGACTAACAAGCTGAGCAAACTAACTGAGCAAATGGCCTGGGGCAAATAGCCAGGTAGCATGTGCAGTGAAGGCTGAGTCTGGGGCCTGGGAGAGCCTGGAAGGGCAAAGGCACATCAGCTCTGGAAGGAGAGCTGCATATGACAATAAAGAGTGATTAGAGATATGGGACGTGGACATACAAAGAAAGTAAGAACAGGTTGCTCAGAAGAAGAGAGGAAGAAAGTCTGGGATCCAGCAGTGAAGCTGGGGCTGAGAAAGAGAGGGAAAAGGAAAAGAAAGTACCAGGGCAGGGACACACTGGAGTTGGAAATGCAGAAAGGATCAAACTCTGGACATCTGAGGGGAAAAAAAAAAACAAAAAACAAAAAACAAAAAACAAAACAAAACAAACAAACAAACAAAAAAACCCAAAAAACCCCACCAAAACAAAACACCCAACAAAAACAACAACAACAACAACAACAACAACAACAACAAAACAAACACAAAAAAAACAACCAAACTGTACTCCTTAGAGGATTTTCAAGGCAGAACCAGGGAGTTAGAGGCTGTTGAGTCTTGGAACTGTGTGTTCTGCCATGAATCAGTTAAACTACTCCTGCTGTTGGCTACCCTGCTAGTGCAACTGGCAGAGAGGTTTTCTCTATAGGATTGCAACTGTGACAGTTCCTGCTAAAAGCCACAGGCTGAAGTTTCTGTGTTAATGATTTGCTTTTGTTATGTCTGGATTACTCCACAAAGCCTGCTCCATTGGAAGCTCATCATTAGAACTATCCTACCAAGCATCTAAGGGTTAGCCAGTGCCACAGTCCGGGTACCCTATTCCTTATGGTTTTGCTTTCCCATAATTAAGTTGCAATCATGAAGCAAAGGTACCAGTTATTATTAAATCTATTTTTATTACTGTGGTGTAGGTATGACAAAATAACCCAGTGCTACTTAAATAGTGTCTGGAAGGTGACCTGCTAATCAGCATTTTGAGGATTCTGCACACACTTTTGAGTAGCTTGGAAATGGCTCCGTCCTTTCAATTTTTAAGAAGGGATTTGGTGGTTTTCATTCCAGCACTTGCAGTAGAAGTCTTACTTTTTGTAAGAGGAAAAGACACAGGCCTGGAAAACTAGTAAGCACTTCCAGAATGTTTTGATTAGGTCATGATAACAAAAAGAAGTTACATGAGTCGGTTAAAAGGCTTCTCTGATGAAAGCTAAGATGGGCTCTATGACAAATCTTAATGGACATCAAGCCTCAAAATCTCTTCTAAACCCACCCAAGTGTAATTTTAAATTAGGCCATCAGACTTGTTTTCAGTGAGAGGAAACATAAATGAGCCTGAGTGCGTAAGTGAGATGGAGATGATACAGATGAAAGTGTTTCTGTAATTTTAATGGATGTGAGATTTATGTACTAGACAAACTACATTAAAATAGAATTTTCATTAATTTATATTAAGAATGTCTCTCTTTTCTCCATTTGTCTGCATGGGTGTAAAAGTCTATTAATAATAAATAGTATTTTACTGTAGTTTTTTTTTTTTTTTGCAGTTTTGACCCATTGAGCCAAATGAGAACTTCTCATGATAAATCAAGTGCAGAAAGATACTGCCTGTGTAGTATTTCAAGTTGCCTGGTCCCAGAGCCTAATCTTTCCTGTAATGATGTAAACAGCAGGAAGTCTAGAGAAGGGCAACAAAGCAAACAGAGAGGCTAATTTGACACATTATGTAAATTTGGGATTGGCTGAAATGCACACTTGAAAATCTGCATTCTTCTTCCCTTCAGACAATTTTAACTTCATTTTGGAATATGCTCTTTTAGTAATAAGAAACCTCTGAATGTCTTATTGCAGACCAGAATACAAGCTGTGAATTCCTCTTTTTCTCACCTTTCCTTTGACTCTGAGAAGAACATCCATTGCGTTTTTGCAGCTACTATAAATATTTTTGCCTGTTTGATTTATAGCAATGTTTAATGAATGAGTGGCAGTGCTTTGCTTTTCAAGCCACATAGCCATGGAGACCTTTTCAGTAAGACAAAGGCAAAGCGAGCCTTGCTGATGCCTTTTTAAAAAATGATTGCTAGAATATAAATGCCAAGTCTAGTTAAAATAATGCACACAGCTAGCTGTTAAACCAAAAACATTGCTGCAATAGTCACAGCTGAGAAAAATCACAAGTGATGCAAGCCTCATAAATTCAAGTGAATGGAAACGGAAGCTTCTGGAGGCAGCCTAATTGCTGTTCAAGGACTCCTGCTGAGTCTTCAAGAGGTAATAGCATGCAGTGGAATGTATGTTGTGTTTTGGGTATGGCATATTTTACTTAGCTGCTCCATGGGGCAACAAAGTCAGATGATTTTGATTTGCCTAGTGGGAAACAACACTGGTCATTTAGGAACTCAGTAATCTTCTTGGATGGTAGGCAATGAGGGATGGAGTACAAGGCAACATCCTGGGCAGCAGATCAGTCCTGTCCCCAGGAATCCCACTGCATCAGGTGTGGTCCTGTTACTGAAATTCATTCTCAAATCTTCTTTCCTCTTGTACTTGGCAGAGGAAAAGTTTTCCATGCTGAGCAGAACATCTGTCTAAATCAGCGTAGCTTTGTAAATCAGTTTTGAATTCTTTAGAAAGATATATATATCAATCAATTAAATGCAATTAAAATGCAGAATGATTTGTAATTGTGATTTTCTTTATAATCTGCTTTAAAATGTAGATGTGACTAAGATTTTTTGAGTCAGACACATCTGGGTCAAACTGGTGTTAGACTGCTGATTTACCTAGCAGCTTAGTTAAAGTGACTTAATTTTGTGCCTGGATTTCTGAATATGAAAAGATGCATTAATAAACTTTTTGTGCTCCAGCTGGTAATGAAAGACACCAGTTTTTTAAAACTATAACAAATGAGAAAAGAATGAACAAGCAAGAGAACATTTGTTCTTTGCTACATACAGATAGTAGCCACTCTCAGCTGTAAATACTACTGCACTCTAATTCTATGCATCGGACATTAGGTATTGTTTGTTCTTAGACAGTATCTCAATGAAAGTGTACTGACATACAGATTTTTTTCATTCAATTATGACTGTGTGTAGAATTGTGACAGCAGCAGTTTAACTGCTAAATTGAGTGCCAAATGTTGTTAGCAGGAGGGGGTAGAAATGAGGTAGAATTGTACTGGGGATTTGAAAAGAGTAAACTTATCTTTCGTAGGAAGGAAACAAAAATATTGGTAGGAACTTTTCTAATTATGGTTTGATGTTGGTTGAGATATTATAATGGCCAGAGTTTCCCAATTAGGATGCTAAGGCTGTTAGACTGCTAGGGCTGTTATTTTTATGTAAACTTTAAAAATCCCTCTTTAATGCTGGCATTCCACATTATTCCCCAGAAGGAAGATGATTTACAGATTTTTAGAGACATAAAATTGGTCTTAGTGCTTGATACTTCACGTATCATGTTTTTGTTTGTCCTTTGATGGTTTATTTTAAGTGCTATCTCTGTATCAATTCATTAATCTTTGGAGAGAAATAATGTGAGAGATTATGATTTATGAGTGGTGAGGTAAATTGATAATATGTTTGCCTTGAGTTTATAGTCTAAATGCCAGTAGTTTGGTCATTAGCTTCTGATGGTATTTGTTTTCTTACTAAGTATATCCAGATCCAACGCACTGAAAATGCATCACACCATAAAAACTTGTGACTTTGCCTTCTGTTTTTTTTTCATGAAATGATAATTTTCCAAAGGCAACTTACATCTAAGGAAGAAGAGCAGCTTTGAGAAATAGAGTTGTGAAGAGACTGATGGTATGTTTGGTGAGATATTTGGGTTTATGTAAAATGCACATTAATGTTTAAGTTCTGCCACATAGAATATTAAACTATATAGAGAGGTAAGTTCATCACAAGAGCTCATTCTGAAATCACATTATAATTTTAACAGTCTGCTGATTGCCAGATGGAATTAAACAGAGGGAAAAAACCCTATCATGTCAAAATCAAAAATGAGGACAATCTGTCAAATCTAAACAAAGAGAACTATCTTTAAAGCTGGAAGTGGTATCTAATTCTGTGATTTCATTGCTAAGGTTAGTTCCTACTTTGAGTGAAGCATGCCATGTAGTTAACAAATGCAATTTCTTTTTCTACGTAAGTAACAGTCACAGTTGAGTCATATTCACATTGAATGGCCAAATCGCTCAAATTTATTGGATTTTTTTTTTTTTTTTTTTTTTTTTTTTTTTTTTTTTTTTTTTTGAGACTTTGGTTTTATATGACTAAGCAGCTATAAAACTAGATTAAAAAAATCAGCATTGCAAGTTGGGACTGATTAGGAACAATACATAATTTTAGCTTTTTTCTCTGTTTAATTAGGTCTTGTTCAATTCCCCTACAGAACTAGGGGGATTTCAGAAACTGACAGTTTGAATTCCTGGAAGAAGAAAAAAGGCTTCTGGAGAATATTACAGAAAAAAATTATGGAAGATTTATAGGAAAAAAATGTTTCTTTCTGAACCTTGAGAGAGACAAAAAAAAAAATCTATATCAGCTTATAATGTTTATGGTGGGAATATATAATTTTGGTATAACCACTATTAACTGTTTTAGCCTAAGAAATAGATCGATGAGTCTTAAAATACATGTGAAGAAAATTTGTAAAATACAGTTTTGTAATGCATATATATGACCAAATTCTTACAGCCAGTGAGAGTTGGTGCATGTAATACATAGATCAGCTTACTTTTTCTGGTCAGAGGGTTGGTAGGAAGAAGAAACTTGATCAGGTATTTTTTTCAAATAATTTGTATCTTATTCTGAAATGTGAAAAGATGAGGCTTAAGCTAACAGATGTGAACAGACATCACTGGGAATAATTTTAAATCTCCAAAGTTTGGATTTTTTTTTATTTATCAAAATGAGTATGATATCAAAACCAAAGCAAACTACTTTCCTTTTAAGTATTCTGTTATCCTACAGAAGTTACCCTGTTTTGAGGGTTCTGGTTAACACAAGTGATCTGGGAAAGCAAAGAACCCATGAGTGGAAACTCCTCTACTCTGGTCAAAAAAAAAAAAATTAAGTTGTTCAGTAAACTCTTACCATTTCTAATGAAAGCAGGATTTTGGTTACAACACTGAGCAAGCCATCAAAGTTAGTTTCTTTGGAAAAATAAAATTACACTCTCTTTTCTTGGATGCTCTATAGTTGTATTTTTAGTCTATGAGTGTGGTGGGGAGGAATATTGATTTTTAAAAATCGTTTTAAGTTCTAGCAACACACATGTATTGAATCTCATAATGTGCCTGTGAAGAAATTTATTTAAAGCAACGTTTTAATCTTATTTCTTTAAAAGCAATTCTGTTACCTGCATTAGAGAATATTAAGTGTTGTATTTTCAAGGGCTTATTAAATATTCAGTTGTTTTCTTTTTTCATTGTCAACTGTGTCAAGGGCAAACCTTCTGTGTCCTGAAATGTAACTCAAACTGAATGAGTCTTAAAAGCTGCTATTAAATGCTCATGTTAGAAAATATACATTACACAGTGAGGGGACTTGAAAGAGGAGGTGTGGAGATCCAACCCCAGATCAGATACAAACTTTTTAAGGGAAAACACGGAAATATGGTCAGAGATTTTATTCAAAACCTAATGTGAAGCAAGAAGTAAGGATGACTGTGACTATTAACACTTTGCTGTGCATTAACCTCTTCACTATGACCCGTCCATCTTGGAACACTAAATAATTGTGTAGAAATAGCCTATTTAGGGGTGTGGGATGGACAGAAGAAACTTACTTAAATATGGAGTAGGATCAGTCTGATTTTATGAATACAGCTGAGTGCAAGGGTCAGTTTCTAGCTCTGCTGCTGTTTTGTTTGGGCTCTGTCTGAGCTGTTGAGCCTTAGAATGGCTGCAGTAAGGCCCTGGCTGCATCCCAGGACAATGGCCAGCCCTGTATCTGGGTTTGCTTGGAAAGGAAATATGTGTGTGTCAGATGTTAGATCCTCTAACCTTGTCCCTTTTCCTACTGTGAAATCCAATCATGGCCTATAAAAATAAGATTGTTGTCAGGTCATTTGCAGCCACAATTTTTAGTGACCTTAATTTTTCAAGGCACTTACGGAGCTATGTGCAAGGTAAGACATGACTTTGGAATCGTAAAAGTTCTGCTGATCCTCAGACTGCTAAGTTTCATGTTCTGGAATTGGTTGTCAATTTTGAAATTGCTTTAAACTCTGAGATACTCAGTCCCCCATGAGACCCTGAATTCAAAGTACAAATCATAAAGTTTTCTGTTTCCAATAAGTTATCTGCAGGCACCTCACACTCTAGAAATATGTGCTTCATTGAAAATCAAGTTATAGATTAATCCACTTAGGGTGAACATTACTAGAAGTTAGCACCAGAGCTTGGCTGGTGATCCTTTTAACTAGACAAAGCTGGGAGATGGAATCTCTACTGTCTGAGCGTGTGATGCTGACATACAAAAACAAAATTGGGTGCACACTGCCTTCAAACTGTGAGCAGAGGGAATCAGCAGCCTACTGAGAACTTTACTGCGTAATGAGGAATGCTCTACATGCTGTGTATTGCATAGTGAATATTTTTGTAACTTTTAACTGCTTTCTTCCAGCAAAAATGGACGGAACTTTTTATTAATTCAATTTGTGTTAACTTCAGTTTCAAAAACAGTGGTCCCAGATTTTGTCTACAACCATTCTGTTACTTAGAAAAATGGTTCCTTCAGGAGGAAAAAAGAAAACCTAAATGAAAAAAGTTAATTTTATCACATCCATTGAAGCAAAGAAGAAGCAATTACTTGGAAAAAAAACCTTTTTAAGAAATGAGAAAAAGATCATGATTACCTAGATATTATTTGAAAGTTTTTCTTTACCTTTTTTTGAAAACTCAAAAATGTGTTAGGGATCTTTGGTTTAAAAAGGGGGGTGAATAAGCTGTTTTGCTCTCTACCAAGGCTGAAATTGTCTTGCAGCTAGTCAAATCTGAAGTTTTCAGAACTTCTTACAGTGAAAGAAGTGAAAGGTTACTTGTGATTCAAACAGAAAATTGTCTCTTGCTGTAGCCTTTCTGAAATAGTGATCAGGCTACTCCTTTAAATTTTTTGTGCTTCATAGAAGAAAAAAAGGAAATAAACAAAAAGTTGTGTGTGCTACCCTAGTTATTGTGGACTGAGGAACTATTGCAGCACTGAGGAATAGAATTTGGTTGGTCACATCCACTAGAGAATCTGTGAGTTCAAATCTGTACTGTCTTTTTCTGAAATGTGGTTCTTTCCCGCATGATCAAAATGGATGTATTTTTAGAGGCTAATTACTTTAGAGAAGCTGGAATTAGGATGAAGAAGAAGGAAAGCAAAAAATGGATAGCACATAGGATAAAGGGACAGCACATGACTTCATTTAGTTTTTATCATTACAGATGAGTATGAAAAACATGCTAGAGATGAGAACGAAATACGTATTAGAGACTTTCAACACATTTCCTTGTATTATGTAACATAGTACTAAGGAAGTATCTTTCTAATGTAAGGGTAATCCCTAAGCATCTTTTGTTTGACTGGTAAAATGTTACTGCTTGCGTTGGTATTTGCATTTGCTTCTTGCATGTTCTCAGAATCCTCTGATTATTGCAATAACATTGTAGGTCTCTTGTGTATGAGACTTCATCTTACTAGGTGCTATGCAAATTCTGTCCTGATCCAAGGAGCTGGCAGTTTAAAACCAAATGCAGTGAAAGATAAAAGGAATGTGTGTCCTTTGCTCAAAATCAGTGATGCCATGCATATGCATGGCAAAATGTGTACATCTTATTGTTTTACATTTCTATGATTGCTTATTGCAGGCTTTCTAAGAAATCTGTCACCAGATTGACAGTGTTTTCTTATCTTTGTTCTAACCTCTGGAAGATGACTGTCTTTAGGCTAGATTTTGGACATGACTGAAAGTCTTTTTTCTTTAGGGATAATAAAACACTGAATGTAGGTGCACAGCTAAAAAATTCAATCTGCCTTGCCAAATGCAATGTCAATGCAGTGTTAATGTTAAGCAAAACAGTAATAAATAGCTCGTCAGGCAGTTCTACCTGTTACTCTCTTGGTATTTAGCATTTTTTTTAGAAAGGTTCTGAACCTGAATGGACTCTAAAATACAGTCCAGAAAACAGTGGTAATTATTTACATACTGTTAGGTTCACTGCACTGTTGAATGCACAGTTAATCCTTATAATAGCTGAGTTATTTGTAAATTATTTATTTGTTGGTAAATTTTACTTTGGTTAGGTTGAATGTAGTTTTCTTTTATTTTTAGACAAAAAAATAAAATTCAGAGTTGTCTGAAATCATCAGTGTTGCTGTTGAAGAGGTTGCCCAATATTTTATCTGTCAAAAGTTCCCTCCCAAATTACAAACTGCAGTGCTGACTTAACTTCAGTGACTCAGCCTCCAAAGATTTGTTTACATTTTCCATCCTTGACTGTGTAGAACAATTCTGGAGGATGCTCTAGGAGACACCCAAGAGTCATTCTTAGCCCATCAGTGGCTTAGAGTCTGATAAATTCTTTATCCCTCTTGTGGAGAAGTTTTGCAAAGATCTGCTGAGATTAATTCCCTTAGGTTGTAAAAATCTGGTTGTATTTGCTGACTCTAGTTGTCACACAAGAGTGAGGCTCTTTTGTGTATGTTGGTGTTAGGTGCTGTGAGCTACGAACGTGCAGCAATTTGTTAAGGCAAAGGCAGAAAAGCCTATTCAGTGAAAATCAGACAGTGTAAGGTTGTTTCCTTAGCTTGTGGCTAGAAGTCCAGACTGGATGATAAGTGTTCAGTTCTGTCTCTGAGTCAGTACTATTTGAAAGGTAACACATTTAGAGTGTTTTCAGTTGTAAGGTGTGGTGGAATAACTTTTTTTTTTCCCATGATTGAGGAAAGGAAGCCACAAATAACCTGCAAATATCTCATATAGGGAGTTATATGGGATTTTTTATAGAGCCATCTCATGAATCTGAATGTAATAAATTTGCCAGACCTGCACTGCAAATTTAAGCTTGTTTCCAGAATAAAAGGAATTCTCTCTACAGGTTGTAGAGACAATATTTTGTTGTCTAACCAGTGTTCTGTGTTAGAAGAATACAAGCATTCAGTATTGTACAAGTCCAAATGAGTTCCTGTGCACAGAATCTGAATGCTAATATTAAATTCAGTCATTGATATCCTAAGTACACAAAATCAGTTTTGACACAATGCTGTATCCTGGATTAAAGTGGCAGAACAGAGGCATTCCTGCTTATGGCTGTTATTTTTTTCTGCTTTGCAACTAGATTTTTTCCATTGACATTCATGATTTCAGTGTGGTAACTAGATGCTAGATATTTTTAACCTGTTTAGGCATCTTTTGCCTCCTTGGACCCCTAACAATTTCAAAAATCTTCATGTCTCCAGAAGGCTTTTTCCCTCTACGATAATAATGGCTATAAAATGTTTGTTAAGATGCAAATTCAAAACAAAAATATTGTTATTTATGTACGACACCACTGCTGTTTGAGTGCTAGCTAATATAGTTGTAATGTTATTGAAAAGAAGTTAACCATTGTAGCAAAGGAACAAGTGACCTCAAAACACCTTCTCATTTGGTGTATATTCCTCAGTGTAAGAAAATCTATCTCCCACTCTAGCTGTTCGGCTTAGTGTTAATATATAAGATCCTGTCCTGTGCTCTGTTATTCAATGCTTGATTGTGATGGCTGAGTTGAAAATCAGGCAGTATATGGTTTTTAAGTCCTAAAAATCTTCCGTGATGGCTGTTTCCAGGTTATTTACCTGTATTTTATCAATTCACGTGTCTCTACTAGAACTGAATTCATATTTCCCTTTTTGTTTGGATTGCCCTGAATTTGTAACCTGGTTAGCAGGATTGTGGATCCTAAGACTGTGGCAAAGCTCTGCCACCACAGTGTGTGAGGTTCTGCAAGGTTTGCTTTTAGTGCTGCCCAAGAGAATCAGTCATGGATGACTACAAACATAATAGGCTATGCAACTAACTCTACCACAGAATGCCTTTCCTATTAGTAAATATCCTCTATTTGTAAATCATTGAAAATCTAAAGGAAACCCAGAGTTTGGATCTGCTCCTAGATCCCTCTGAGGTGCTCTTCAAGACAGGTATGAATTCTGAAACATAATCTCAGGACTGTTGGGGTCAGCCCACATTTTCCACTGTGTGAGAGCTGGACTTTTTTAAGTGTTGCTGTGGTTGGTGTGTGCAGGAACTGCTTGCAAGGAACCTTGACAACTGACTCAAATTCAGACAATTTAGCACAGATTAAAGAATTTGTTGCCACTTTCCTAATGAGCTGCATTTTGTCATGCCATCCATTGCCAAGACTTTTCCTCCTGCTGGACTCCTAACCTGCATATGAGAGCTGTCTGCTGCTCTCCTCTGGCCTAGGTGGAAATTTTTATGCGTATGAATTTGTCAGCCATTTGGGGAAGAATGAGTAAGAGTTTTACTATGAACACAGACATCATTTGTATTAATGTGAAGAGCTGTGTGGTTCTGATGTCTCTTTTATCTCTTTGTGTTTCAGTTCATCGCTTTTGCCTCTTTATTCTTCATCTTAGTTTCAATCACAACCTTCTGCTTGGAAACACACGAGGCTTTCAATACTATTATAAACAAAACTGAGCAAGTCATCAACGGGACAGAAGCTGTGTTTCAGTATGAGATTGAGACAGATCCTGCACTGACATATGTGGAAGGAGTCTGCGTGGTGTGGTTTACATTTGAATTTTTAGTACGTGTTATTTTTTCTCCCAACAAACTTGAATTCATCAAAAACCTCTTGAATATCATTGACTTTGTGGCCATCCTACCCTTTTACCTAGAAGTGGGCCTGAGTGGGCTCTCCTCCAAAGCTGCTAAGGACGTGCTTGGTTTCCTCAGGGTGGTAAGGTTCGTCAGGATCCTCCGGATTTTCAAGCTCACCCGACACTTCGTGGGCCTCAGGGTGCTGGGCCACACTCTGCGAGCCAGCACCAATGAATTTCTGCTGCTGATAATATTCCTGGCACTTGGAGTTTTGATATTTGCCACTATGATCTACTACGCAGAGCGGGTGGGAGCCCAGCCTAATGACCCGTCAGCAAGTGAACACACACAGTTCAAAAACATCCCTATAGGCTTCTGGTGGGCTGTGGTCACCATGACCACCCTGGGATATGGGGATATGTATCCACGGACTTGGTCAGGCATGCTGGTGGGAGCCCTGTGTGCACTGGCAGGAGTGCTCACCATAGCCATGCCTGTGCCTGTGATAGTTAACAATTTTGGGATGTACTACTCCCTGGCCATGGCAAAGCAGAAACTGCCAAGGAAACGAAAGAAGCACATCCCGCCTGCTCCTCAAGCCAGCTCACCCACCTTCTGCAAGACAGACTTGAACATGGCCTGCAATAGCACACAGGGTGACATCTGCCTGGGCAAGGACAACCAGATGATGGAACACAACAGATCATCAGGTAGGACCCCACTGGAAATGCATGTCCTCTGAAAACACTTTATAGACCAGTATGTTTGGTAGGGGTCAGAAAGCAGCCAGTCTTTCTGCCAGGAGAAGATGTAGCTCCCACCCTTCTCCCCTCCAACATTTGCGTGTGTCAGTCTCATAGAGGACAAAATAGGTATAGTGATGTTCCCAAACCTCTATGTAGCTGGTCTATACAGTTTTGCTTGCTCTGTTGAGAATGCTTTCCTGCTGATGATATCAACCTTTTCTTTTGCCTGTTGTTTGTTGCGTTATATGGATGTTTCTTGTTTTTCTGCATGACTGTGACTATTTGAGCAGCCACCGTGTCCCACCCTGTTGGACTCCATGGTGTTTTGCCTCAGTGTCTGTCTCTCGTGTCAGCTTTGCCTGTGCCACATCGTGGCCTGTTAAGCAAGATCCTACAAAGAAGCAGTCATTTAAAAGGAGCAGGTGCTTTACATCCAAAGCCCAGCACTCAAAGGAAATAGGAAGAAAATTTCTTTCTAGTTTTCTTTCCATTTGGCATTCTGCTTCCCTGGCTAAAAGAATCTCCTTCATCTGTGTTAGATGAGACATTGCATGATATTTACTATTCATTAAATTATACTAGCATAGCTGATGTAAATCTTGTCAAGAAAAAAGGAAATGACAGCACCATCATCGCTATTACAGTTGATTTTTGTGATTTCTATTACCTTATTTGTTAGAGTTGCAAGGGATGAATAAGGAGTATTTTGTGCTTTACTCAGTGAAGTTGCATATCAAATGACAGCCTCAGTCCCTCCAAGCCACTGCTCCATACTCCAAATCTGTTTCAATTAAAGAGTAAATTTTACTTCTCAGTATAATTAAATAGTTTAGCAGCAAGAGTATTTTTTTTGTTTTGTAAGCATATTTATTCTTAAGCCAAACACAATCTGTTAAAAAAGCTCACACACCTGTCATGAGACTCCAGCTGTAAAGCTTCTAAAGAATAATAAGAGCAAAACTACTCATGACTGGTGTAATTCAGTAATTGAACTATAGTATTTAAAAAGAGGAGTCTGGAAAATCAGTCTCTGAACAATATCCTTCTTTGGTCTGTTGTTCTGTTACTGAACAGCATTTACTTTCAAAGAAGCTCGGTTTCACTCTCCGAGTTACTGTTCACAAAGTTAACACAGGTTTTTGAACATCCTAAATATATTTAAAAGGATGAAAACACTTGAAAAGACTCAGACTGACACTAAAATGTAGTTAGTTTTTCAGTGCTATCAGGCTCATACCCACTTTGAGATAACATCTTTAAAGTGTTAATGTTAACAGCTTTTTTATGTCAGCAGGTCCTACCAAAGGTATTCTGAATGGAGAAGGCTCAGTGTGATTGATATATCTCTCACTAAGAGACACTTTTTTTGTGTGTCTACAGCTTTATTTACAAGGGGTTATAATCCTTGAAGTTAGAGAGAAAGCCAACATGCAAGAAGGAGCCATTTTAAAGTGTTATCTTTCTTTTCAGTAGTGCCACCGTTCACATCATGCACTGTAGCTTTTTTCTGGTAGAGAATGTCATTAGAGTCACTATGAATTATGTGCAAAACTTCAAGGCTGAATTCTGCCCTTTGCATTCCCAGTTCAGGGAAAAAAAAAAAAAAAAAAAAAACTTGCTCAGGTTTAAGTGCAAAGGTAAAGGTGAAGTTACTGTACTGTACTGAGAAGAGATTTTTTTCTTTAAATGTGGCCTGAATTCAAAACAGTAGATAATTTTAAAAGAGAGTCCTTTGGGAGTGACAAATCAAGAGAGGTAGAAGTTTTGCCATTTGACAAAGTAGAGACCAAGAAAGCATTTAATGTTGGGTACTTATGATGACAAGCAATGCAAGTGTAATAAATATGCAAATGAAAGCTGAGTGTTATTAAACAGTGTATAGTGCCAAATGTTGAAAATATAGCCCTCCTGGGTGAGCGCTTGTCTTTAAAACATTGAACAATATATTCAAAACAAAAATACCTGACCTCTTGTTTAGCAAAAACGATAGCCAAAATAGTAAATAAGTGTTTGAAATATCCAAGGCTGAATGTATTCTGACAAGTTACAGTCCAGAGTAGGTGACTAACTGAGCCTTGGTTTTATTATTACTTAGTTCATGTTAGTATAATCTAATTTTATACAAATTTTAGAAGAAGAACAGGAAAGTCGAAAGATCATTTGTTCTTGAGCAAAACATATATCTTTTGCCATTTTGTACTGATTGATGATGAATTGCAATCTTGTTTTCTTCTAATGATTTACTTTATATCTACTTCTTGAGTGATGGGAATATCTGGCATTCAGCGTAAGCTCTTTGTGATGTCTCATTTCCTCATTCATTATTGTCTGTAAATGGGCATGGTGCTTTAACCAGTGTTATCAGGTGAAGACAGTGCAGGAAGTGAGCAGCCACTCTCACCTGGTGAAAGGCTCCCTCCCATCAGACGTTCTAGTACAAGAGACAAAAACAGAAGAGGGGGAACATGTTTCCTACTGACAACAGGTGATTACACGTGTGCTACTGATGGAGGGATCAGGAAAGGTATGGACTTCTTTCATTAGATCATAAAAGGTTACTCAGCAATGTGCTTGTGAAAAACAATCTTAGAGTAAAATGATGTGCACAATGCTCTAAGAGGAAAGACTGTACTCACAATGTATCATTTTTTCTTTACTCCTAGTCATTCTTTTCCTTTTAGAAACACTCATCCCCTTTAGTCTTCAAAAAATGTGCTTGATGTTGAACCCTCATTTCACTCATGTCTTCATTTGTCTGTAATCTCTAATGGAAAAGCCTGCAATTCAGACCTTACTCATTCAACCACTCATCACTCAATATAACTTGTCATTCTAGAAGACAAATTAATCATATTATAACTGTGGTCTATTCTTAATAAAATTTACAGCTGAATACACTTTAAAGGTTAGCATGTCAGAAGTAAGAAACTTTTTTGTTCTGAACACAAAAAAGCGCATCATGAGATGCTATTTAGATTTCTTTCAAATAAAATTTTGAGCTTATAATGCCATTTTTTTTCTTTTCTTGGCAATACACCACTGATAGTAAAAGATGACTGTCTACCCCAGCCATAATTCAGCTACGTAGAAAAACAATGCTTGACCTTGCAAGGTGTTAAAAATGCCTTTCTAGTTATTTAGCCTCTTCAAATCTGATTACTTGCTGCTCAGTAGGATGGGAGCGCCCAGGTGTAGTTTGCAAGACTGTTTCATACTTATACCTCCCACATGATTGATTGTTTCTGCCCCGGCAGGCCACATCTGGCTGTGGCTGCAAACCTCACATCAGGACATGGCCCGAAGTTCAGCCTCCCAGTGGTAGTCTTCCCATTTCCTTAGATAGGAACTGCTTCTGTTCCTTGGGAAATTATATTCTTCTGACGTAGTATCATTCTGACAGGTGTTGCATTCCTGAGCGCTAAAGTGTAGTTGTTCATTTCAGAGTTCATCTGATATAGCTGTGTGGCACTGGAAAACATTTTTGCCTGAGATTTTTTTTTTTTTTTTTTTTTTTTTTTCTTAAAACTTGTTTGGTGTATAGCAAACATGGCTGTCCCAGCCAGCCGTATATATCTAAAAGAATTCTCTTGGGTTTTTCTGCAAGTGCTCTTTTTACATTTCGAAACATGAGTTCAGTAGGCTAAACCTGTGAAGGCAGATATGCAACCAGTTCCATGAGTACGGTATTGGCAAAGAATATCACTCTCTATGCTGGGGCATTTTATATTCTCCTATATATAATGCTTAGCTTAAATGAAAAATCATTGCAAGCATGTTTTTGCACAGATTTACTACATTTTCCACCGAGCATATATTTCACTGTCTTCTCAACAACTAGGATTATTTAAAATATCTCTAATGGTAAGAGTCTTTGAGGAGGTCAAGAACATGTGGATAAGGTAGATTGCCTTGGCATCTTGCATGATAAGGTTTTTGACTTCACTCAGCAAATTATGGCAGTAACCATGACTAGGGCAGATCAGAAATAATAAAAGAAGTTACCTATCAGCTACTAAAGACATATTTATGAAACCTATTTATTCTGGAACATTTTAATTTGTAAATCTAGATTTAAAAGAAAATGGTTTTGTAATTTTTACTAGAAAACTGGGGCTTGAGTCAGAATGGACAGTTTTTTGATGAGAAATGTGCTCTTTGTCTGGCTCTGATGATAATCTTAGCTGAGACTGAAATGTTTTAGCCACTGGCTTTGGAGTGTATTTTATACAGAGCAGGGAAGTTACCCCATAAGCAAAAAATATCTTCAAGTAATACACAAATAGGTTTGAATGCTTGAATGTCATTCACACATCAAGTCTACTTCTTTTACATTTTATTTTTTTCTCCTTCCTTCCTTCCTTCCTTCCTTCCTTCCTTCCTTCCTTCCTTCCTTCCTTCCTTCCTTCCTTCCTTCCTTCCTTCCTTCCTGTTTGGTTTGTTCCTTGGTTGATTCTTGGTTGTGTTCAACTGTAATTTATTCTAAGCTTTTTTGCATCTCCATCTCCAAAATGATACTGATTCTGAGCAGATCCACTAAAATACCTGAAAAGTAATGATTTTGGATCATGCATCTTTCACTATTCATCTTGTGTATCTGGTTTTCATTTTTAGCAGTTTCTACTTTATTTATAATCTTTACCATCTTCCTCTATCAGTTCTTTCCTTTTATCATTAGAAGATTAGCAAGAAAATAATATTAAAAACTACTTTCCTAGTTTCTGTGTAAAAAGCTACTTGATTATTTTGGGTTTTTTTAAGCTTTATGTTTACAGGGAGTTTAAATATTTACACTAGCATTGTGCTCCTCTTTAATTCCCTTTTCAAACATAATTCTTTCTAGTCTGTGTAAATACTGACAGAAACTCAGAAACTGGAGGCTGTTTCAGAAATGTATCAGAATTCTATGTAGTATCACAGTTTAGCCTGCCCTTGCCATCTGGAGAGAACATTGCACAATGTTTTAGCAGACATGAGGTTATACATTTGCTTTAAGTCTAGTTTTACAGTATGCAGGTCTCAGTAGGTAAGAAATAAGATAATTGTTATAAGGGGAGAGAGTAAGATATGATTTTTCCTAAAGATGCCATTAACTGTCTGTTACCTAGAGATCTGGAATTTGAGCCAGTGACCATTTCAATCAGAAAAAAGAAAAAAAAATTTGGTGACATTCCATGTGGTGGCTAGCTTTACTGTAATTGGTATTTTAAAATTTTTGTGGGAAAAAATCCTCATTATTTCCCTGTGAGCAATTTACACCTGAACATCTTAACCTGAAAAATTCTTAAATGCATACTTATCTTCAAAGAAATAAGTAGTGCCACTGAAGTCAGTGAGCCTTCTCATGCTTGCACTGGGGCATGTACCCGTGTACCTCAGGAGCAAGGTCCTGCCGGCTTAATCTTTGTTGTATTTCCTTGCTGATATCTTCAGGCTGATGAGCAGATCCTTTTCTTAACAAATGGGGTTATTCAGCAGCTGCTGAAAATACTTGAATATGAAGATAGTGATGCAGTGAATAACAATGCTTTTTTTGTTGGTTTATAGCATAGCCTCTACAAAGTGAAAAAAATCCATAGTAGCAAAAAGCAGGTAGCTAGAGCTCACAGTGTATGTGAACAGAAATGTCTGCAAGTGCAATGTTCCCTTCAAATTGTGAAGCATTTTGTGGTTACCTCATTTAATTATTAACTATTTACTACTTGCTTATATGGATTAATACCGTTGATTTTGTTCAAATCATCTGGAAAAGAAACACAAATTCAATGTCTTAAGTTTGCCATTCAGGAGGCATTTACAAATACATCAAACTCTGCTGTCTTACTAGACTTTAAAATTAGAAGCAAAGCCTAAGGGTTAATATTTTTGAAGATAAAGCTTCATATCATTCAGTCCTCTGCAAAACTGATTTACATATATTGCATAAAATTTATCTGGTTTCTGGTTTCTTTATTTTAAAGAAAAAAAATTGTTTTTTCTTAGGAATTGAATTTAGCAAAGGTTATGTAATTCTAACAGTTTCTGTAGTCTGTGTTAATGGGTTTTTGATTATGCTTAGCCAGATAGCTCAGTCACCCTGATGGGATTCTTTATCTTGCTCTCTGTGCAACCCTGCTGAAGCCCACAGTGTGATACTAAGTGCAAGATAAGAAGTGGAAGAGCAGGTCAGACCTCTTTTGTGGTGGTCTGTTTAATTTTTTGGGGAAAAAGTAGATGCATTAATTTGTAAATAATTTTATTTATTAATATCTTTTGGTAGTAATGTGTCTCAGCACTGAGTTTTTTTGCAGGCAGATTCCCTCTGAGTCCCTGATAGCTCCTTGGATTACATTACACTGTACTGTTTGTCTTTTGTCTATTTTTTTGGCTGAATTCAACTGATGTCTATGCATTTTCTCATACAAGGCTATGAAAAATCTCGAAGCTTAAACAACATAGCTGGCTTGACAGGCAATGCTCTGCGACTGTCTCCAGTAACATCACCTTACAGCTCACCTTGTCCTCTAAGGCGCTCTCGGTCTCCCATCCCTTCCATCTTGTAATCCAGATGGCATCAATCGGCTACATAGTATTAAATAAAATACTGTTTACCACATATTGGAAGTAAATGTAGCATTAAGCATAGGCTCCACAAATATGGTCTAACTCCTGCATGATACAACTGTCAGTAGCAAGAAAAGCCACTTGGGTAGCTGAAGATTTTTGTCTTGGCTTTTAAAGATTAATTAAGGTAGCATTTCTCCTTTTATCTACTATATTGTCCTACTTCCCTGTGGCAATAAAAGGACAGTTAGTGGATGCCGTTGTCCAGTATATTCAATAAATAAGAGCATATTTTCAGGGAGATTTACTTAAAATAATGTGCTTCCAAGTGATTATCAGTCACTCCATTGAACCTCCATTTCTTGTGACTCTAATCCATTCTGAAGATGTCTGCTCTGAAGGGTCTGCTCATTTGCATGGACCATCTTGTCTCCATCACCTGACAAGCAATGTTGCCAATCGTGGAGACCACAGAGGGCTCTGGATGTGTGTTCTCACATTGTTACCATCCTGCTGAAATGAAAGCACTGATAAACTGGTCTGCATGTGGGATTGTTTTTCTTTGTTTAACCTTTTCCTTTATTTTTTAACTATCTACTTGTTTATAAACGATTTTATTTTGTGATTAACTTATTTCGGTACTGGATTGCTGTATCAGAGTTCTGAATGTCTCCGGTTGTTTGCACACAGATAACTGCAAAGAGGTTGTCATTACTGGTTACACGCAAGCAGAAGCCAGATCTCTTTCTTAATGGCTTGGGGAAGGCACAAAACATGCAAGAAAGGTAAACGCCATCCAGACTTGCAATTTTAAGCTAGCAAGTGCTGCTTGGTACTGTAGTATTTTCTCTACTCCAGGGTTCTTCAACATTTTCAGAAGCCGAGTACCAAGTAAAATTGAAACAATTACTGGGGGCTTTTTTTTTACCATTGTAAGAGGATAGTAGTTCTCAAGTCGAGTTTTTGACCAGCCTTATACCTCTGGCTCATGGGCTTCAAAAATTTCTTCAGTCAATGTTTTTTGAGGTGCTTTGTCTATATGTTGTTTGTCTGTCTGTTTTGCAACCTGTGTCCTTGTATTCTCCATCTGTCTCCATAAAGCACAGAGATACTGTTAAAATGCCCCCCTCTTTTAAGTTGAACTAAGAACACTTTTTCTCCTTTTCTCTTTTTTTTTTTCATATGGACTATACATCTGTGTATAGATAGAAATATACGTATTTTTCAAGTGCAGTTAGTATCATCTAGACTAACTCGTGTGCACTCCTAAGATTTTTCAAGCGGCTTTTCAGCACCGACCGGTTGCCTATTGCATCAATCTTCCTCCTAGCAATCAGCATTCATTACAATTTTGAAACTGTATCTCCTCTAGTGGCTTTTTCATTCAATATTAACCACTGTTTATGCAACAGGTCAAATGCAATGGCAAATTTGAGGTTCTGGGCTGGTGAGGAGAAATTACCCTTAAACTGTAGAGTTTTAGAACTACATGGGGAAGACCATAATGACTGAAATCTTAAGTGATCCTTGAAATTGTTGAATAATACCTGACTGTCATGTTTTATTTTTTGTTAGGAAAAGAAATTAAATTTATTGTTGACCATGTAACATGTTCTTCTGTACATAGCCAAGCCCAATAGCATGACCTGCATGTCAGAATTCTTGTACAATAATGTATTTATCAAAGTATACATTTCTGATATTTAGAGATGTACATTGACTTACTTTTGGTAAAATATTGTCGATAGAGAGATAATTGCAAACAGCTTTTAGCAAATGAATTAATATAATATCTGGTGCTGCTGTTATATTAACTACAGTGTTGTACAGAATTTATCATGGATTTTTGACTGCTGAAAAAGGGACAATGGAATTTAGCCATACCAAGGACTATACTGGAAAGAGACTGCTGCTGCTGAATGGACCCTGATAAACGACTCACACCTTGAGGAGGTCACTGAGACTTTGCGTGCGAAGTAGAGCTTGTTAAAGAAGATGAAAGACCGCTCGTAATTACTGCTGCCAGAGGAAGGGGTGACTAGTCACTGTGGATGAGTCACTGTAAATAAAACGTGTGTGCATGGAATATCAGTTTTTATCTATATCAAGGAAAGCTGAATTCATGTCATCATTGCTAAAGCTCCATGCAAAGACCCACACCCCTGTGTTTATTATTCCTGGTTCCTGCAGTAAGCTGTGCTGTGGATCATACAAAGACACACGCTTAATAATGATAGTGATGTAAACTACATCTGTCTTGACTTTTGTCATACTAATGGCATATATTGCAAAAGTCACAAATTTGAACAAAGTAGGTTTGCATAAGTCCTTGCTTTCTCAGTTTGCCATGACCTAAATTGTTATGAATTCTAGTGTACATGCCAAGTCCTAAGTTTACTTTTCACTTTAGTAACAAAAATGTGACTGCAGACAAACATCACTGACTTTGTTCACAGCACACAGTCTTCTTTCAATGTTACCTCAAACTATAAGTATTATCAGAAATAAAATTCTGGCAGCAAGAATATTTTGTGAATTTTTTTTTTTAATTCAAAGTGTTGCAAACCTAACATAATTAAGTATAAAAATTGTATTAAAATTATATTCTCTAAATGTATATTTTACATAAAATATATATTCTTTGATAAGTTATTTTCTGTGATTTTTGTGGTAAATGGATCTAGTCTATTCTATGTTTATGAGACATTGTAGTGCTACGATGTGGTAATTATGTTCTCTCCATCCTACTCAGTGGGAAATTCTCCAGAATCTGTTTTGTCACCCTGATGTCCTGATTGTAGGGACGTGTCCCAGTTGTGAAACTCTGTATCGTGGAACTACTGTGAACATGTCAAGGTGCATGCACAATCCTGGTGGAAACCAGTGGAAATGTAATACCTGAATTGGAGAATAAAAGGCAAACGACCTGGGGAGGAACTTGGAGCATATCTTCTGAATGTCTCATGAGCTTTCTTTAGCTGTATCCATCCCCTGCCTGCTACTGGCCATCCCAGTTCTCAAACCAGCCTCCTGGAATGCATGAGGAGCTCATTCCAAAACTAGCATGAGCTGGCTTCTGCAACAATTGAAAATTTATCAGCTTGTTAATGACTCTATGCCTCATGTAGAAGTTTCAGTCAGGCTGGGTATTTTAAGTCTGATGGGAGTTTTGTTGCATCCTGGTGTGAAGTCAACCTAAAAAGGAGGTGATAAATGGTTGCTTAAAACTTCTAATATACTGTATTTGTGGCAACCAGAAATCCCCAAATACACAAGCAGATTGTCTGAGAGCAGCGAGGTAGCTAGTACTGTTTTACAAATGATCTGAGAGGCTGTAACACAGTATTTTGGCATATGTGCTGTAATGTAAGAAAGGTTCCAGAAAACAGGATCAGAAAACAGGTGTTCAATTTCAGAAAATGTGTTACAGTGATATGTCAGGAAGGCTCACTGTGCTGTTTGCCCAAGGGTTAAAAGTTGCCTGTATTATAATTGTGAGAGCAGTATCCACGGGAAAAGGAGGTGTAGTGGCCAGCCAGCACAAGGCTTGCAGCCAGCTCCAGTCACACAGGGTGATGTCTGCCCCAAGCACCTAGAGAGAGGTGTCTGGTTTTCCTCAGTGCTACACAGAGACAGTGATGATCTCCAGATGGGATGCAGACAAGGGCATGCATTTTGTTGGTCAAGCTTGTAGAAAACACTGATGGCCAGATGGTGTCTGATATCTTCTACTGTCTCTGGATGGAAAGGAGCCTGGATGGATCTCCACCGACACAGGACTTTGAGTCCAGAATGTCCTGGACTCGGTATTATTTTTCTGCCAGAGAACCAATCCCATGTTTAAGTGCTTTCTTTTAAAATACACCTGGAGGACAAGCTGATGGTGAGTCTGGTAACTATTCACATGTTTTGAAACTACAACCCAAGTCTGACTATTCTAAGAGGAAAAAGGTGGCTTACCTACTAGCCCTCTCCTGTTCCTCACCTGTTTCTGGGCCCAGGAAGGGGTGAAAGGGCATTTCTATGAAAGGTGGGACAATAAGGTTTAATGTTCTCAGGCTGAAGAAGGCTTTGAAACCTCACTCTTCAGGGTATTGCAGTTCCTATGTCTCAGATACAATGTAGAGATTGGGCTGCACATTCTCATTCAGTTCCTTTTTTGGCCATCTTTTAAAGGAAAGTAGGTGCAATGACCAGAAGCAGAATTGAACCAGGAGAAAGGAGTTTTGGTGCAAGCAGATTCTGGGGATCAAATACCCACCAAAGGGTGCTTGTGACCATGTCTGGACTTGACTTAGGAGTTTAAAAAATAATTTAATCCTTGTATAAGTATTACTTGAGGATTAGAAGTCAGAACTAGAAAACAAGCCATGAATGTACAAGAAATGCATCTGCTAAGACAATTTAGGAGAAGCTATTACTCATTTGCCTTTTACAACTGTGAAGTCACAATGTCAAAAGTGAGCATCCTTTTGAAAGATGAACTAATACAACAGCAGGGTTTGTGCAGAGGTCAAAAGCTGTGACCTGTTGTGGAGATGAGCAGATTATGGGATATTTGGACTTTGGAGGCAGTTACTGTTCTTATGAGGCCTCATTCAACACTGAGAAAATTTTGTTCCAGCAAATTTTGAGACATTGCATTATGAGTTTTTATAGGTGTGTACTGCAAACTGAATTGCTCAGAAGCATGCAGCTAATGATATACCATTATATATATATATTAATATAATGCTGTATAATCAGGGGGCTTTCTTGTGTGAAAAAAATACTATTCATAAAAGTTCTCTTACAAAAGGTCTGGATTAAATTAAAGCTGCTAAAAGAGAAGGAAATTTAAGGAATCAGTTCAGATGGGTAACTGAAAATTATAGAGGGAAGGGATTGATCTAACATGAACAAACTCACCAGCATAGTTGTGTGAAATATGAATTTTTAAAGTCGTGAATGGATTTACTATATGAAAGAGAGCATTTTATCATTTGAAAAAAAAAATCATGCAGAAGTCAGATAAAGGAAATTGGAATGGAAAACTGCTGTTAGAAAGAGAAAATTAATTTATTAATATGCTGTATTACAAGCAATGGCTTGAATACTTCCATAATAGAGCCTTTGAATACTAACTGAGTGAGAAGAAATTACAAAAAAGCAGAAAGGTTTTTATCAAGTCAAATTTATCAGAATGATTAATATTTTAATAATACATTATTTTCCTCTTGGAAATAAATTTTATTTATTTAATTTCCCAAGAGAAAAGTTATTTAAAAAATGTTGAGTTTTAAAAGTCAAGAGTTGGCTTGAGAACAAATACTGAGCTGTTAGTGCTGGGTGTTGGGTATCTAGCTGGTGTGCCACTATGAGCATTTCTCTCCTACTTTAGTGAATATCCCTGGGACATGTTGAAATTGCAGAGGTGTCTGATTTCTAGCCCCAGAGACAGGGATATGTCACATGCTATCTCCATGGGAAGGCTGGGATGCTCTCCAGCCAGGAGTGAGTGGTGCAGAGCTCCTGGCTCTGCAGCACAGCCTGCAAAGCATCCCGAGTTTGGTCTAGGTGCAGCTTCTCATTGCCTTTTGGCAAAATATGCACGATTCCCCCACCCTCCACAACCTCCTCCCCAGAACTCAACCTTCTGTCACTTGCATTTTTTTATTACCAGCATATTGATGAACAGCTGACAGATTTCAGATTCATGCTTTCACAGCTTCACATTCACAGATGGCAATATTCTAGCATATTTAAAAAAAAAGAAGTTGGAGGTGGACACTTTTTGAAATTTTGGCACAAAAATGTTATGCATTTCATTTAACATCTCCTATATTATTTGCAGGTGGAAGACTCAAGATCAGTTTAAACCCGGGGCACAGCTAGGCTATTCTGAAACTTTTAGCATGCATTCCTTTTATGTTCTGCATCTGGTTAGAGCATTGCTGCATTTTGTTATCACATGAAGCTATCAGTTTTCTTCTCAAATGGGATTTTGAGATAAGATACCAGAGCAAGATAAGATACCAGTGAGAGAGTACTATTTTAAGTTGGAATTGGAATTGGATTCCTAGGGAAGTGGTGGGATCACCATCCCTGGAGGTATTTAAAAGAGATGGAAGTGGCACTGGGGATATGGTGAACAAGGCAGTGCTGGGTTAGTGGTTGGACTTGGTGATCTTAGAGGTCTTTTCCAAACTTAGTAATTCTATGATTCTTATAGGGTTGTAAACATGAATTGTACTATGCAGAAAAAGATAGTCCCTGGGAAATACTGAAGCTGTAAAAGATGGCTGTAGCTTAGCAACTCTTTTAATGCAGAATGGTATGGGCACCTTTTTAAACCACAAAAGGCAGACAATTTTGTGTTGGTCTCCTCAGAGCAGTATTAGACTTGTGTTGGACAATGAACTACCAAAAGAAAAAAGTGGAAGTTGTTCTCCTTGTCCTTAAGACAGCTTATTTCCAAAAATAGCAAGATCAGACTTAAAGAAGCCTGGCCTTTTCAGTGAAACAATGCAAAATTCCGTCAATCTGAAGAATGGTAAACTTTAGCCACATTATCCTATTAAGCTGATGCTAAATATAGAATGGATTTTCAATTCCTTACAGGGATTTCCTTGCTTGTGACTAAATGCAGCACCAAGGTTTTATGAAAATCTTATTTTCTTCATGCCTCTGAATGTTTTTGGTACAATGAAGTTTGGCAGTCTGAAAGTATTCAGATGATGCCATTGTTTGAAGGCTTTTTTTTCATTTTTCAAGCATAAAAAATCAGTTTTTTTCTCAACTGGAACACTGGAAAGTGCAATAGAAGTAGCACTGAAGGACATGGTTTTCTTGAACCCTTATGAAATCTGCCACGTAAAGGTGTGACCACATAGAAATAAAAACACACAGCTTTCCCTGTGTCAGTGTCATAACATTGACTGTAATTCTTGCATTTCCAAAACTCCTCTTAGTTTTGTTTTGAAATCACAGCAATGAAATTTATTTAGTTACTGCTGTTTATAACCTCTACTTAAACATTGAGAACTATGCTTTAAATCTCTGAATAATGGAACAATTAGAGACCTTAAGAGCACGAGGACTGTGCTCAAAGAAGAACACAGGCACAATTTTAATAGTTTCATCTGTAATTACTGAAGTGTTTCCTCAATCCAGGACATTATCTGAACAAGGTCCCATTGTCAGCTGACCTCACTAACATGAATTACAAAACTGTCCTTGGCTTACTTAAGCAAGACTACGTCTTGGGAAGCAACTGGCATTTCCAGGACATTTATCACCAACATCATAGAATCATAGAATAGTTTAGGTTAGAAAAGACCTAAGATTACTGAATCCAACTGTTAACACAGCAAGTCCAAGTCCACCACTAGACTAGTTTTAAGGGCCTCATCAATACATTCTTCAAAACTGCAGAGTGTTTGGAAGCACCTCTGCCCTGTGCCCTTGCAAACTCCAAGCAAACTACTTGGGTTTTTTTTCTCCAGAGCTAAAGAAGATGGATTATTCATGTCTAGAAATTGATGTTACCTTTGTCTTAGATACCTCTTTCATTATGGGTCAAATTGATAAATTGATCTTTGTGAGTCCCTATTGACAGAAAAATATCCGTATCTGTCTCTCTCCTGGCATGGGGACAGAGGGCCAGTACAGAAGTAAGGTGGCCCTGCTCCACTGCCTCTCACAGTGTTTTGCTTGTTGTTGCAGATGTGCAGTGCCAAGACATGGACATTTCTCCTTCCCTGCCTCAGAAACAGTTTCTTTTTCAGTACTTGCATTCTTCTGAGAAGAGAAAAGGAGTGTTCAACCATAGCATCCCTGGGAGGTGGCTCATCTCAGGTGCACTTGAGATGGACATGTTCCCACACTGACTCCTGACTTTGCTTCTCATTTTTTGGTGTTGCAAGAAATTTCTGGTGAAACCATCCTGTCATGTGAGCTCCAGGTGGACTTCAAGAACACTCCTTGGAAGAGCATTTGTCTACATTAGAAGCTTTAAGCAGAGTTCATATTACCAGTTTGTTTTTTTTTTCCCTTCTGTAATCTACTGAAGCCACTAGGCGGATTATTCCCTTGTTTTCTTTGCATGTACCTTCACTGCTCTCTGTCTTCTGCAGTTTTCCTAGCCTCAACACTGCCCATGCTGTATGCAGGACGTACCCACATGCCTCCTTTGCCTTTCTCCTCATTACAGTGCAGCTGCAGCCTGCATGAGAGCTGCTGGGAAGGGAAAAGGTAAGTGAATTTGGACCCAAATTGCAAGGACAGAGGAGTACAGGACTGAGACTTCTTTTTAAACCAGCTAAAACTTGTTGGAGATGTTGCCTTGTGCAGTTGGGTCCAGCCCAGCTTGGAATAAATTTGCAGTTCTCTGCAGCATCTTTTGTATAGCTGCCACAGTTGGGGAAATTAAATTCTGGAACCACTAAATGCTGTCTGAAAAGCAGCACAGCTGTCAATGAAAAGCAGTTTGCAACTGGAATATGTCCAGTGCCTGGACCATTGCAGAGGGACATGCCAAAAAAAACCAGATAGAGATGATTGCTTAGAAACCAAATTCAGAAATTAGATTTTTTCCAACCACATATTCACTGAACTATTCATTTACCAATCAATATAATAGTACTGAGCAGAATGATTGGAGTGCCTAATATATCATAAGCTGTCAAAAATAATGACAAATACTGACATGATTCTTTCTGCCCTTTTTTAAGGCTTACTGTAATAGTGAATTTCCTTCAGATTCAAAGATAAATATAATGAAAATAGGTGCATTAGCTAAATTAATGTCAGGAATGAAACATCCCTCAAAGGTAGCTACAAGAATTTACTTCAAGAAAAGGTTTTATATTCTAGTCCTATACAGAAGCTCTGAAATAAGTTTTATTTGTAGTCCTCAGTACCCCCCAACTAGGGCATGACTTCTAGACTTCTATTGTCCTTGTTACTAGGAAGCCTGTTTCACTTATCTGTATTTAAATCTGTAGGCAGTAACAGGTAATTTTTTATTCAATCATTCCTGCATTTCCTGTGTCTTTTTAAAAATACTGAACAAACTATGTTATATGCTCATCCAAGTTTTCTGATGAGTTGTTTTGTAATGGCGGGCAGGGCAGGCAGGCATATGCTTAGCAACAGATACACTCCAGATTATGGTCTGTAGTTCACAGTAGGTCCCTGGGGAGATGTTTGGGCCTGGCTTTGTCTCAGTGGGGCTGTTACTACAATGTCTAAGGTACAGGAAGGAGTTGGAACTCCAGCTGTCTGATTTCCCATAAAAGTTTCAGCACACAGAGCTGGGAGGTGCAAGCATCTGTCTGTGGCCAGCACTGGGATTTAATTCACTGCCTTCCTAAAAAGCCCAGCCCACTGAGCAGTGTGGCTGTCCTCTGCAGGGCACAGCTTTGGTGTTACAGCTGCACTGCCAGCAGCACTGCCAACACCCATTTGGGTTCTGGACCTGATTTGAGCCCTCCAGCTGGCTGCCTTGGTTGGGACCCAGCAGAGGTGTGTGAGGTAAGCATAGCAGTATCCAAACCTTGATGCTAAGCTGTGCAACTCCTGACAAAAGTTTTAGGGAGTCAGAAGGAATGCACTGCCTGTCCAAGAAGCAGAATTATGTGACAGCCACCATGCTTCTGTGCTGCAGCATGCATCTATGTCCCCTTCTCCCCAGGATTTCACAGGGGTGTTTTCTCCCTTGGTGGTGGGCTTCACTCACTGGGCTGCTGGCAGGAAAGCAGAGCTGTGCAGTGAGCACCAAACATGTCACAGCCCCCTCTGCCTTCCCTTTTGCTTCCATGGCTTTGCAGAGTAGTCACATCATCACAGAAATATTTCTATAAAGCCACATCTCAGTGTTTAACAATATCATGTGCTTGGTATAAGCTGCAAATTGTACCACGTGGAACAAGGCAGTGGGAGGCAAGGGATCTGCTCCAAATCTCTCTGTGGGAGCATGCCTTTGGGAGCTCAGCTGTAGGTAATTTTATTTTCAGAGATAGAGAAGTTCATGTTTTTGCCCATTGAGTAGGTGGATGGATTTGGAGTGTTATGCAGGTCCCTGTGGGAGGAGGACAGAAGAGGACTGGATGGTCCCTGTGTCTACACACTGGCCTGTCTGCACCAAGATCCAAGGGAGCTGTTGGATGGAGACCATGCTGTGAAGGGCTTGAAACTGCCTTGTCACAATGAAGTTGGTACCAATATGTTTGTCACCACAACCAGCCCAGCATGGGGTGGTCAAGGTTGGTTAGATGGCTCTGTGGGCTTGGTGTGGAATCTAGAGGCCTAGTTGTTAGCAGTACAATTGTAATCATGCATTTTGCTTAAGGGAATATATGCTTTGGATGGGGATTGTGCTAATTTTCTTCATTGCAGCTCATGTGGGATATTTTTTGGATCTTCAAACAAAACAGTGTTGATAACACCCCCACATTTTAGCTATCGCTGAACAGCACTTACACAGGATTCAAGGCCATTTCTGCTTCCCAGACTACCTTGCCAATGACTAGGAAGAGAGTGCACAAAAAGTTGTGAGGAGATACAGCTGCGACATCTGACCCCAACTGACCAAAGGAATATCCAAGACATGTAACATGGTGCTCAGCAGTAAAAGTTTGTGAGAGAGGGAACTCTCCAGGGCTGATGTTGCTTGTACTCTGTCAGCATTGGTCAGCTTGTGGTGAGCAATATTTTTGGGGTTTTTTTATGACTTTTTTTTCTTGGCTTTGTTTTTCTATTTTGTTGGTTTTTGTTTTACTTACTAAACTGTCTTTATCTCAAACCATGAGTTTTTGCAATTTACATATACTCCCAGAACCTGCTTATGGTTGCATTTAAGGTGATAAGAATGCTTGTTTGTTTTGCTTGGATGTTTTTGTATCCAATTAGGCTTAATTATTGAATTTAGCATGTACATAAGAAATTAATTTTGTTCCTTTTCTTGCAACGCTATTTTCTCTTTCAAAACCAACTTAAGGAGACATCAAAGACATAGCAGCTGACATTGAAATGCAAGAGCTGGCTTCACAATATTCACAACCGCATGTGGTCTTTAGCCTCATTGGATTACAAGGCCACCAGTGTTTCTGAATAAATTTTACATAACAATAAATAATTAAAATAAATTACAATACAAAATAATACAAATGACAGTCTTCTCCCCAAAAAAGATTCTAAGCAAAACTAAAGGAGAATTCTGTCATTTCTCTGGCATGGTGGAACTTCATGGACAACAGAACTATTGTTAAATATTCAAGGAAGGATCCCAGGAGCTTTTGAAAAGTGCTTTGCATACAAGGTTCCCTGCAGGGGGAAGCTGGAACTCATATAAACAGTCCTCTCAGCCTTGGAAAAGGCCCTTTCTTGTAGGCACACGTGCTATGAAGAGGTGGCGCATCTCTTTGGTCACAGGTGGCTTGGGAGGGGGGCTGATAACTGGGAAGGGTGGCTGATAACCTCTCTGAGGCTTCTACAGACTGAGCTGCAGGTGAGAAATCTGCAGAGGGCCTGTGAATACTGAGGCACTGCCAGAGACCACTGATTCCCAGTCATGGTTTTCTAGCAGGCAGAAAACCCCAAACTTCTGTCATCATCCTCTCCTTCTCCTGCAAGAAAGGGACTGTTATCTTTCTCATCACATTCTGCTGCAGGTAATGCTTGTGAGCCTGATTGCAGTGAGCAATACATGTGCAGATTGCATGTTCCAGAGCTTAACACTGAATTTTTAGAGCTATCTGAGCTAGTCTGTTGTGCCACTGGTTACCATCACATCATGCAGAGTTGCCTGGAAAGCACAGAGAAACCACAACTCTGTCTGGAAGCTTGAATTTGCGTTTGCCTTGAGCCAGCAAAGCTCTGGCTGGCTTTCGCCTGTGGGGGAAGGTGTTTAGTGGTCAGGACATGCTCTCATCATGCTGTCTCTTGGGCAGCATCCCCACAGGCTTCTTTTTCTCAGTGTATGGGCACTTTACATCTTTCCACCAGCCTTAACTCAGACACAATCATTCTGCATCTCAGAGCCCTCGTCTGTGGACCTGGATTACAAATTTATTTAGTAGCACTCTCTGTGTTTCTTTTTTCTGGAGAAAAAGTAACAAGGATGAAAAAAAAATAACAAAGATGAACATTTGAATTTACAAAGCAGTACTGTATATCTTTAGAACACTTTTTTAATGTAATAGTTGTCCTAAAATGACGTTGACAAGGAAATCCCAGAAAAAAATTGCTTTGGAAAAATTCATATAGTTTAATGGATGTCCATTAGCGCACTTCCTTTACTTTTTGTTTCTGCAGTCATTAATCAAAAAGATTCAGATTTAGTGTTTACAAACAATAAAACTAAAGTAATAACAGAAGTAACTCTCTTCAATAATAATCACTTTTGTCATCTTGATTGCACTGGGTTAATTTTTTCCCATCTCAGTAAAAACTAGAAAAAAATCTTAAACTTTTTTAAAAAAATGTACACTATCAAAATATGATTTTTTTTCCTGTGGAGTGCAGAAACTGCTATATGTTGGAGAGGTACAGTTTTCTCTAGAACTAACTTTGTATTTCTAGCATGTGGAGAAGTGATAACATAACGTTTTTACTGGACAATAATAAAGAGATTATGGCAGCAGTTTTGTGTAGATCCTGTTCAGAGTTAAGGGTTCTTAACCTTTTGGCTTTCCCCCATTTTGTATCAAACACTTAATGAAAACTATTGTAAGGTGGTGGTATTACCATGAACAAATTTAAACAAATTATAATGGGAAGTTGAAAGAAGTACCTTGTGTAAAAAGTCTTTGTCAAATTTCAGTTTCAACAAAGTTACTTTCAGATTCCATATCTATTAGTCCTTTTCTTTGAGACCATGCTCAGCTGTCCTTAAGACACATTTGCTGAATCTGCTGTAGTTTCTGGGTAAGCTGCTTCTGACACTGTAGCCTTTGTGAGCACTGTCCTGAAGAGGAACAGCATATCAGTATGTTTCAGTATGCAGAAGTTAAACATTGCTTGTCACACTGATCCTCCACACAGGATGGATCTGAGAAGACAATGAGTGCTGCAGAGAGAGAAGCTATTCTGCTGCAAATATGTGACACACACAAACATGTTCACAAGAATATCCCAGTAGTCATTAAAATACTCAACCTAACCCAAATGGTACAAAAGAGTGTTCAAACAGTCCTAATTGACATGAGTACAGAATTTCTCTTATGTTCTTCTATTCATATCATAGCAAATCTAATTTTAGGGAAGATATTTCTTCCTACCAAGTAGGATTGGGAGCACAGTTTCAAAGTAAAGAATTGAAATTTGCTGATGAAAGTGGTATGAGATCCATGAGAGCACAGAGTGTTTGCGCACTGCTCAGTAACAGGAGAATGAAAGATGAGGGGAGCGCTTGATAGGGCAGAACAAAAACCCCAAATCAACCAAAGGTGGAGTTTTTCCCATGGAACAATGTCAACAAACATGTCTATGTAGACTGGGGTCAAAAGAGTAAAAGGTAAACCCCAGCCCTCCACCTGGGGACCTGTGAAAAAGTTTAGAAAGATTTGCTTTTCTGTTGACCTTACCCAAATCTCAGTGCAGCTTGTTCCGAGAACTTAATGAAGATTATATCATGTAAATTGGCTACAGCAAGAGTCCATTTACAGTTTCATGAATAAGAAACCTGGTGACTCCTGGTTGGTGGAGACAGTTGGCACCGGCCCACTGACTACGAAACTTGGACACCAGTTGTAACATACATCAGATTAAGGTCCATCCCTGCCTTTGACATAGGATGCCTGTGGTTCCTTTCCCTCTTCGGCCTCTAACTGGAGGTGTGAGAAGACCCAGACTGTTGCTTCATGCTTCTGGTCAGGGCAAAGTTGATTTGCAGGAAGAACAATAAGAATAAAAAAGGGGAAGTACAAGGACAATAATCTTTCTTCAGTTTATGTGGTTTTATGTCTCACTCTGCCTCTCAGCATGGAAGACACTTACAAATGTAGCTCTCTTGGCCACCAGAGGAAGGATATAAATGGTTTTGATAGAACCAGTCAGACTGATGGGCTGCGAATGCTCCATATTGCTTTACATGCAGCCTTTGAGCTTCTGCCCACATTTCATGTATTCCTCACCAGCAGCAAGATAAGTTTAGAAATATGACTTTTCCAGAAAACTCACATGAAAGTGCATGCTGGCTTGCAGGTTGGCCTCAAGCACATTTTTGTTCCTTTTTCTCAAAAAAACATCAAAATGGCATCTGCCTTCACATTTTCAAACCAGAGTGACCCTTTGAAATTGTCTTTTGAAATTGCTCAAATATGAAGAGTAGTAGTGCAAGATGAAATAGCTATCTCCTAGTTATAATAGAAGATTGAACCTTAAGATAAAGAATAATAGAACTGATGGAAAAAGCCTCAGTGAATGGCATCATAAAAAGACATCAGAAGCCACTGGTAGATATTTAGTGTGCCAAGAACAGGCGTTTTTGAAGTATGAAGGTGTCTTTGTGCAGTCCAGGAAAAAACAGCAAAGATGCAAGAGAAAAATAACATGCTGAGTCTCAAAGTTTTACTGCAATCCACTCATCCAAAGTCTGCCCCTGAATAGATTAATCTAGAAATCTAATTCTGAAAGGAAATCTAGATTATCTGTCCAATTCTGAAAGTGACAAGCAGCAAAGGAGTGTATGGCAAAGTAATAATTCAGGAATAAACTCGAAAGTTTAGCCTTTTTTACTGCTTTTGAGATACAGATAGACACAGAAAGTGATTTCTGGGAATGGGTCTGGGGAAAAACATTTTTTTAGTGTGTTTAATAAAAATTAAAAGAGGCATACACCCTGGACCTAATTAGTTTTTTGTTTCTTCTTGTAAGATTGTTCCTCCTCCAAATATGCTCATATCAATAGAGTTTGGGAATACTATCTAACATATGAAAGCACATCTGAATATGGTTCATTGTGAGTGTAGAGTCCATGGGGTCTGTGGATGATCCATGTTTCATCTGTCATCAATAATAACAATCACATCCCTTGCTGGACTTGCATTTCCATAAAAATTACTTTGTGGAAATTAGAAGTTTGGTTTTCTACAGTTGAGTACATCCACAACTTTTTCTGTCAAAGGCCAGTGCAGTAAATACTCACAGTCCTAAACCTTGTTTGTTCTTTTGTGATAATTAAAATAGTGCATTGAATTCATATCATTGTCTGTGCAGAGATGGATTTCACTCAAATTAAATGGAGATTCCAGTAATATTCAATGACAAAAGTGTTTGTCAATTCAAAAATGCTTATGGCTATGACTCTAATAAATGCATTAAAAAACATGTGATGACTCATGGAATATATTGGAAAGCATGTGTTTGAACTAGAAAGGAGTGTCTGCTAGTTTAGAAAAATATTTATAAGCAAGAACCAATTTTTTTCCACCAGATTAAACAAATCGATGCTTACTTTGCTTCAGGCAGCAAGTTTTTGCCTTCTCTGTACCACCAATATGGATTATTTCACTTGTCTTGTCTTGTATTTTGCCACGTGTCAAACCTTTAGACATTCCATAATGCCACAGTTCATCTGAGGTCAATCTAAAATATGTCTGGTTCTCCTCTGAAATTTTTCAATCCCTGAATGACCCTCAGAGAGCCTTAAATGCCTTTTTCTTTTTCTTTTTCTTTTTCTTTTTCTTTTTCTTTTTCTGTAAGCATTTAGGAATGATGTACCATTCTGTTTCTAGAAATTCCACTACTGAGAACTCTGCCTCTCACTGGTGCAAGGGGCTGAGAAGACATCCAAGGTAGCATTTGATGGGGATACTAATTGCTTCATTTTCCTTCTGCCGAGCCTCACCCTTTTTTTCTGAGCTCTGGCTCAGTTTTCACCAGACAGTACAGAATCTTGTACTGGTCCTTGTTTGCTGCACTTGAAATACAGGTATCTGTACTTCAGACCACTGGGCTCCTCTTGTACTTTCAACTCCCACCTGTCTGGAAGTGCAGGAGTCGGTACTGCCCTTTGGAAATGGGAATGCTTTGGTCATTTCCTGGTAATACTTCTCTCCTAGGAAGTGCCCCAGTATTTTTAATATGATTTGCAAAGGTCTTCATTATCTGCATATTTAAGTATCCAGGAAGTTCTCCAGTTTTCCTCACCATTTTGTAAAAGTTGTCCAGTTCTCCATGGAGAGCTGAGAGTTCATCTACAAAGCACGTCTTGATGTTAAAAACTCTATCTGGCATTTGCAACGTCTAATAAAGTCAGTCAACATGGGTTGATTAGCCTGTTCAGGAGACTGGCATAAAGCAATTACATTTTTTCCAGAACCTGGTAGAATTTCTACAGCCTCTCAATATCACTTATTGTGTCATTGTCATTGTCTTCTGCTGTCATAAAACTTCAGGACTCCTTCAGCTCCTTGAACTTTTGCTTAGATTTTCATCCGAAATCACTTAAAGCCTCTGCCTTGTAATTGCTCTTAGTGCTGGCAATCTGAGCAGGAAAATCAGCTCCAAACCCCTCACTACTCTAATATTTAGAGTCTTTGACATCCTTCCTCTCCCGGTGACACACACTAGGGCACTAGTGAGGGCACTAGAATTTTAATTTTTTAATCTCTGCATTTTTCCACTACGGATTTTTTTTTCTTCACGGCAATCCTGACACCATGTTGTTTATCAGTTTTTCTCAGCCAATCTGGAAGGTGTCTGCTTCATCCTTTTTTGCAAAGTTTTGGCATGTCCATCATTTAACTCTCTGCAGTGTAATGCAACGTGCTTCTGAGATTGAATGTGTAACTGCTTTTCACTGTGCATGTTTCTGCCAGAAACTCTTGGTCATGATTGCAAACCACCAAGATGAATTTCAGGGTTAATATCTAAATCTTCATTTTGAGAAATGATCCCTTCCTAGCAGAGTAAATAGGCACACTTGAATGCATGCAGTTTTGCAAGATCCATTGACTTCAGATGTGCTTAAACCATGTCTTTGAGTGTCTTAGTGAATCACCTTTATGATCAAAATCCAGATTTCAAAGTAATGCCCTTTGAGCAGATTAAGATGTTGTAAGCTATTTCTGTGAGAAACTGCTTAAACATTATTTTCTTTTCTAATTCTTCAGTAAGGTGACTCAGCTCCTTCTGATCATTCACAAATATCTGCTGGAAATCTTTAACCAGTTCAGGAAAATTCTGACAGTTTCAAACTGAATCTGTCTTTCAAGGGCAACTGTCACCTCTGCATAGCGATAGATAGAGAGAGAGCAGGAGCAAAGTCCCAAACAACCAGCATAAATTACCCTGAAAATAGCAGCATTAAATATTGAATGGCTCTGAAGACTGCACAGCTTTGTGTTATTTATTAACATAATTATATATGTAAGGTTTTGTTCAACAAAATTTTTCTTTGGGAAATCTCATACCTTTATCCACCACCTGATGAACCCCACCACCTTAAGGTGTTGTTCCATACCCCTTTCTGGTCCCACCTGTAGCTCAGGGGCATGAAAGGACTTGGGTACTCACCTGAATTTCCCCCTACACCCTCAGCACTTACATCCAACACCAAGAGCCTCCAAGATATCACTTAGTATTGCCTAATCCCAAAGGGCTCTAGTTTTCCAGCACTACCACAAGTCAATGTGTACAGTTTCCTGCACAGCTGCCTTGGGTGTGCCAGCTGCTTTGTTTGTCTTTGGTAGAGCAGCAACTGGGAGGCTGCAACCCTTCCCCAGTTCTGCAATGAGAGCTTCATGTGCTCAGATTTGTGGATGGAGGTGTGGTTGTCAAATCTTAAAGACCATAAGTTGCCTCTGTGCACATGGAAGTGGGTCACCCATGTCCTCGAATATCCATCCTTTCAGCCTTCCCTGAGCTTCCTTTCCCACTCATTATGCTCTCTAAAGACACTGCACTCTACATATTTTGATCTTAAAATCTTGAAAAGGATGTGTATCAAAGGGAAAAAGCTGATAAGGTAATATTTCAGAAGCTGTGTTAATAAAATATTTATAAAATAAAATACAATTCTTTAGAATATCATAGAGCTATTTCTCCCAAATAGAACATTGGTAAATTTTTTAAACACTCAACTGGTTTTGAACTGCAAATTTAATAGGAAAACCTGAGTTACAGCTGGCTTTCTTGAACAGAAATTTAACTTGGAGAAAAGAGGTGATCAGCAGACTGGCCTATTTTGGGGAATGGCTGGCTGGCTGGGCACAAGGGATTCACAGGCATGGAAAGCGTGTAACTCTCAGACAGTCATAAGAGAAACTCACAGGGTATCAGGCTTGCTGCTGTGATCACTGATCTATCTCTTTCCTTATAAGCATTTTACAGCAGCTAAGAGCTGCTGTGTTTCTCTACCTTCTTCAGAGTGCGATTCTGAATTTAACCCTGTCAGTGGAATAAATAATCTTAAAATTTACTGTTTATCCAGTACTTGTCAAACATCTGTTGGCCAAGACCTGCTTTTCTGTATATCCCTTCACAGTCCACTGTGGTAAATGCATTATTACCTTTCTGATAGTACTTTTTCTTTCTATGTTTCCTTCTTAGTTTGACTTCCTATCTGTCCATGATGCCCTGCCTCAGACAAGATCTTAGTTCAGTTTGCACAGACCTGATGAGGACTGGGTCCAGGAAGGTGTCTGTCCTGCAGGTAAATATAACCTGCTTGCCCTTTGATGGGCTGATTTCTACAGAAAGCAAGCAGACTCTCAGGGTGCAAACTGCTTTTCTCTCCTCTCCTTGGTTTCTGGGGCTTGCAGCCTGCTTTGTGACACCTGGGGATATAGTGCAGAGATGGCAACACAGCTTTTCGAAGGGGGAGATGTAACCTGATACCCAAGAAGGCTGCAAGTTAGAGTGTTTGAGTTGTCTTCCCAGGTTTGCTTCTTGCTGGGAAATGTTGGGCTCAGTCTGTTCCCCAGCTCTTATAGCTGCATTAGTATTGTAATGTGTGCTGATGTCTTTAATAAAGTGAGTTTTATGAATGATGATTATTTGGCTTAGAGTCATTCTTCTGAAATGCTTACTCACATGAAATGTTTTTTTTTCTTTTCAGAGGTTTGAAAGAAAATTTGGCTAGATTGTTCCTTTCAAGTAAAGCAATTTCATATTTGCCATGGTTGGATGCAAAGTTATTCAGTGCTGGCTTGCCATTCATGTTCTCAAAGAACTTCAAAAGTGATGCTTTGATGTATTTTATGGACTCCTTCCGGCTGCTGTATAGCTCACAGTGTCTGTACTTCTGTAGAAAATTGTGACTTGTGGGATTTTTACTATTTTACTGACTGCCTGAGGAAGTAGTCTGAGGGGTGCCTTTTGAACAACACACAGGAGCTGGATTTCAAGGTTACAGTCATAAATGAAATATTTACATCAGCAGCAAAATATCCTGTGCTCCTGAAAAGAGATAACTATTCCTAAAATCTATAATTCCCTATAGTTCATTGGATTTCTGCAAAGGGAAATGACAGTGTGTGGCATTTTGCTTGCTTCTGGCTTCATTTTCTCCTGTTTCTCAGCTTCTCAAAGGACTTTGTTGAAATCCCTTAACAGTCCCACTGGCTCTGCATGTCCCGTGGCACTGGTGTTATCCTCTCCTGGTGGAATTAAAACTCCTGGGCTATTAACTGGGCTATTAAAACTTCTCTCCATGGGAACAAATGAGTAGTACTGGGAAGGGACCCAAGCTGCTTTAGGAGCCCTTTTGCACGGTGAGAAAGCGCGCTGCAGCCTGGCAGTGGCGGTGTGCACATGAGATGGTACACTGCTGTCTGTAAGAGGGATGCTGGCAGTGTCCTAACAAAGCCCTGCCTCTCTCCAGGGGCTTTGTGTGGAGTGATCTGTGTCGTCACTGCAGGATCCTTCACCTGGGGATTTGCTCCAGTGTCTCCTGGCCGTGGGGTAACCTAAGGACAAATGGGAACCTGTGAGCTGCACACAGCTGGCTCAGAGCGCCACCAGAGCTGCACTGCAGCCAGGCAGGGGGTAGCACTGCCACTGCTCAGCATGCAGATGAGGTTAGGTCTTAAGATTTGTAGCTAATTGCTAGACTTTAAGCTTTATTTTGAGCCTGTGCCCATCTACAAAATGTTCTGACATGCTGGGATCAAGACCAAAGCTGGTAACTGCTGAGGGATGACTGGTGCTTTATCACAGGGCTGAAGGGTTTCAGTCCTGGGCACAGGCCTGACTAAGCCAAGACTGTGAAGCTCACTGAGCAGGAACTAAGGACTGTCACTAATCTGACCATCACATACTCTGATGTTAAAAGCCATTGCTTTGACTGGCTCAAATACAAATATTTTAAAAGAAAATATGCATCAGACCAAACTAAAAATCCCCTCAAAACTGAATGTTCCGCATGGTCCAGACTTCTACCTCTGGGGCAAAGCTGAGAAGCTAAACAGAGTGTGGCTGATTTTTAAGTCCATCACTTAACGCACTGTGGGTCTGTTGTTCAGATTCTGTGATGAGGAACATGTTATAAGAGCTGACATGGAACAGAATGAGTTTGAAAAAAGTCAGACATCATGTTGAATTTGCGATTCAGATTGAAGTCCATTAATAATAAATTGAAAACATGTATTATACATGGAGGTTCCTATTGAAACATTTCTTGAGGGCAGATGAATTTTAGTGCCATAGCAGAACGATAATAATTTTAGAGCAAATGTAGATTACTGTCATTTCTCTTGCAAATTGTGTTGAAAAAGAATTGTGACCAATGGCAGGGCTGCCTATACTGGGTATATCATAGGGAACCCAACATATTGCTAAGCTCTGCACTTCCACCTCCAGCCTCAGAATCAGATCTTACCAATCTCTTTAGTGATGGAAAAATAAAAAATACGCTGTGTGCTATAGGTCCAAAAATCACCAGGAATATGTCCAATGATTTTAAAGGAAAAACTGCTGATGCTGGAATTAAAGATCTGTAACCAAAGTCACATTGTCCCTAGAAATCCAATCCATTTATCTTACAAAAAATACATGGAGTAGTCGAAGCTTTCTGGATACTCATTTTTGAGCTTAAGCTTAAGGATGATGGATTGTAAGTGGTATCCAGAGGGATTTCTTCAAATCTTCCCTCCTCTATTAGAAGGTAGGGAGAGGTAGACAAGGGGTGTGGTCACAACAGCACACACTCTGATTCTCTCAGAGCCTGCAGATCTCCCTTCCCCCAAATCTCCCATACAACCCTTTTCTTGTGGTATTGGGCTTGTGTGGCAAGGTACTGGTGGTGGTGGGGCTACAGAATGGCTTCTGTGGAAAGCTGCCAGAAACTTCCCCCAACTCTGACAGAGCCATCGCCAGCCAGCTCCAAGCTGGACCTGCCACAGAATAAGGCCAAGCCAATCAGAGGTGTTAGTAACACCTCTGTGATTACATACTTATGGGGGAAAAAAAGGGAAGAAAATAGAAGATGTTGCTCAGAAGTAACAGTGGCCAGAGAAGAGCAGAGTGAGAATACATGAGAGAAACAACAGTGCAGACACCAAGGTCAGTGAATAAGGACTCCTCTCCCTGAGGAAGAAGCAGTGACAGAAACAACATGTGATGAACTGACCATAGCCCCATTTTCACTGTGTTCCTGTGCTGCTGCAGGAGAGGACACTGAGAATCAAGAACAAACTTAAGCCCAAGAAGTGGGAGAGAGGTCAAGGAAAGGTGTTTCTAGGACTTGTTTTACTTCTCATTATCCTGCTCTGATTTTGATTAGTAATAAATTCAACTAATTTCCCCAAGTCAAGTCTGCTTTGCCCATTACAGTAATCAGTGAGTGATTTTTCCCTGTCCCTATCTCAGCTCATGAGTCTTTCATTATATTTTCTCTCCCTTGTCCAACTGAGGAGGGCAGTGACAGAGCAGCTTTGGTGGGCACCAGATATTTAGCCCACATCAAACCCCTACACCTGTACAGAGTATAGAGGTAGTTTTAATGAGCTCTACCTGTGCCCTGGAAATAGGAGAAATGGTAGCAGGCAACATATGGTACTCAAGAAGGAAAAGGGAGATTTGCTTGTGCTGGAGGGCAAGTAATGCTAAATTCTTAGCTAACTTTAAAATCTCCTTCTGAGTACAAAATATCTTTGCTCCTCCCCAGACTCCATAATTCAGCTCAGCAGCACGCCAAGTGGCCCTAGGGGCTCTGGGTAACAGAGTTGCCCCCTTACAGAGATAAAGGTGCCTGCTCCCCCCATGAGGGGTGTAGAAGAGATCCTCTCCCTGTAGAGAGACTAGAGCAGCTTTGTAGTTCTGAACCCAAACTCTGGCCCTTGTCTTTCCACATACAGACCTTTCTGTCAAGACAGTGCTTGAGCACCCTCAAGAATTGTGTTTGACCTTGTAATCTCCCTTCTGCCAAGTGTGAATACTTCATGCTGGCAGGACGTTCCTTTCCTGCTTCCTGCCTGAGCCACGTTGGTGGCTTTGGGCCCTTAGAAATGATTGGAATGCTTGCCCACCATTCAGTGCCTTTCTATTTCCCTCAATCTAGGTCACAGAGTGGCAAAGGCCAAGGAAATGGCAGCTTCCACATCTCTCAGAGTCCTGTGAGTTACTGAGCATGGGGAGCATCATCAGCCTCAAAAAAGACATTCTCATTCAACTAAGTGTTTTCCTCCCTCAGCTGCTGTTGTTGCTAGGATAAGAATTTTACTCCATTTTTTTGGACATTTCTTCCCTGCCTTAGTACTTCTGGCTATTTTCACTCAGCTTTCACTTGGGATCTGAAAGGGTTGGGCAGGGAGAATGCTTTCCCAGTTGTAAGGGTCCATTTTTGTTTTCAGGAATGCTACCCTTATGCAGGAGCTGGACACAGGAGAAGAGGCAGAGTGGTGACTGCTCCTCTCCTTTTGGTACTCTCTTTAGCTGGAAATTTGATGTGATTTTGCCCTCACTTGGATTTCTGTAATGAGTACATGGGGAAGTAACAGCCATGCCAATAACACATTTTGCTTTCATGGTCATCCATTTCCAAGCCCTCTACTGCTAACAGACAGTAAAAGCAGCCAGGAAAGAAAACATTGCTTCCAAATTAAGGGAAGTAAATTACTTAGATGAAAAAAATAAAGCAGAAAAAATTCTAACCTTTGCAGAGTTTATCAGGAAAAAAACCACAGAGATGGAAGAGACCATCAACATCAACAACTCAGGCTCTGCCTCAGCCCTGGATGTCCAACTGCAATGACACAGTCCCAGTTCCTCTATTCAGTACTCTAGCATGGAGCTAAGCCTGCATGTCAGGATGGGCAGAAATGGTGATATGGGTCTCATGCTGCATTTCCTTCAGTATTTCAAAGACTTAGGCACTGGTGTAGGTAGTAGCATCCTGACCCGGGAACAGGGGAAGGAAAGGAGCCACACAAACTTAGTGGTTGTGAAACAGAAAAGAAATCCAGCCTCCTACAAACACTACAAAGATTTTCATCTTTTAATTTGAAAAAGAAAAGGTGGGAGGTAAGAGTATTAGGATTGAAAAGCAGACTTTTATAACTCAGCAGAACATGCAGACCTCTTGAACTAAGACACCAAAAGAGAGCCTTTATCTGAGAAGAAAATGTGGAGACTTTGTAAGTGAAGTCCTAGTAAGCTATTGGCACAGCTTCTAACAGCTTCTAACAGCCCTATTACTCTTTGGAAGAAATATTTGTAAGAAGCCTGAGATTTATTTAAAAAATAAAGCAGCCATACTTGACAGTTAATTGGCAGTACAGTAGAATAAATTAAGCAAAGTCCAAGTATGTGTCTCAGTAAAGATAACAGAGCAGCGAGAGTTAGACAAGGCAGTAGAAACCTGGGTTTCATGTGACATTTGCATATGAGTGGGGTGCTGGAGCTCCCACGCTGGTTGATTTAGAACTAGTCAGCAGTTAGTGGAGCCTAGAGAATGATTCAGTTATCTCCAAAGAAAACACAAGGGATGATTCAGATGTCATTTACAATGCCTTTGAGGAACCTAGACATCTCCATTGGGCTGTCAGATATGTCACAGGATCTACAGGGGACCTCAGGTCACCTGTAGTGACTGCTGGAGGCAAGGCAGACACCCAAGGCCATGTCAGATGGCACCAGAAGGCTAAGTTGAAGCAGTTAAATCGATTTGAAAATGTATCCTGCAGCCTAGGCATCACTGTTTGTCTTTTCTTCTCTGGCTATATTGGGAAATAAGATAAATTGGCACACAGCTTAATATAGATAACCTGCATTTCTATGTCCAGAGCTGAATCTTGCCAGAAAAGCCTGGCTAGGAAAGGGAGGATATTTGTTCTTACCCAAGAGATTGAAACAACCTAAAATATGCATCAGAACATGCAGTGTTAATAAAAAGAAAGGGACCTGGAGGTCCACTGTATTACCCATGCCAGGGCAGAGGTGGAAGCAAAGCACGGGGGACAGGCAATACTCTGAGTGATGAAACCACAGTGCATCAGGAGCACAGGAAGACCAAGAAGCCCCAAGTCATGAAGTTCCTGCCTTTAATTGAGCTTCTACCTCTTCAGCTGGAAGTATTGACCCTCCCAGCCCCAGCCAACCTCATTGCCAGCCAGTTAAGTTGTTTTAGTGAGCATGGCAAGGAGCTGTGCCCAGATTATGGGCAGATACTGTGCCTCAGGTGAGAGGCATAGTTTCCAGACAGGGGGTTATAACTTGTAACATTGCTAACTCTGTTGTTCAGATTTGGCTAACCAGATCTCAGGAAGCTGATGTCAGCCTTGAGCTGTTCAGTTACACAGCCCAAGTAATTTATGCCTTAATTTTCCAAATCTGTGAAAACAGAGATATTGGTTCAGGTCTTCTTTGTAAATTGCTTTAGGATATCATGAGCAAAATTTTTATGTAAATTTCAGAGAGAAAAGCTCTAATAGCAGTTAGCGGTAGATCAAATGCAAACTTGCAGAAAATCAGCAAAAAATCAGTTATCTACTCTTTTGTGAAACCACTGAGTCCTCAACTTCACTGTTTTCCAGATGTCAACATGGAGACACCTTAGACAACAACTTCTGTAGCCAGTTGATTTAGGAGCCACAAACTAATGCTCTTCGAGTTTCTTTACAAGTGGAAGAAGATGGACTTAAAATTGAGCCTCTTACTAGATCTACCGTTTCTAATTTTACAGGGAGAGTATTTGGGCCACTTAAAGAAGCAAAGCCACAGAAAAGCCTAATTTTTTTCATGTCTAGATAAGGACCCCTCACTCCTCTGGGTGCTTTTTAGGCAGAAGATGGACTGTAATGGTAAACAGTCCATGTTGCAATTTTGTTATGAAGAAGGAATGTCATGCATTATTTCTTTGGTGAGTCACAACAAGCCAGCATGTTTCGAAAGAAAAGTTGTGGTACCTGGTTGTAAATAAATTAGCCGAACTTTTCAAAACTTCTTTCAAGAAAGAATCAAAAGTAAGAAACAAATTAGGCAAAACTAGACTTAGTAAAATGCACATCTTCTAACTTAACTGAAAAATTCAGCAAATTTTATTCTATAGCTGAATGCAATTATTGGTTTGCAAGCACACAACATAGAAGGTGCTGTTGGAGAGGTCACAAACAATATTTTGGGAGATTTCAGGAGGCTGTTTATCTATCAAGCTTATCTGTCTGATGAAACTGTGAAATTCCAGTTGAGAGAATTTGTTCTCTTGCATCAAACTCCAGCTGTGTGCCCAGTTTTCAACTAGGTACCAGTATCATGAGCACTTTCAGCATAGAGAGAAGCCAAGCCACTGCCTGTCTGGGCTGAGGTTGGCAGGACAGAGCGCCCATGAGAGCCACAAGGCAAGGAGAGCCACAGTCACTGTGATGGTCACTTCACAGGACAACTGCCCTGGCCAGAAGGGCTATTCTCCACTTGGGGTCTGCAGAGCCTTCTCACACCCTTCTTCACATTGTAGACATGGCATGGACAAAGGTCTTCACTTTTACTTCTGTAGTCACAGGCCCCTTTTGCACTGCATATATTAATGACAGTCTTTTTGTCCAGCTGCCAACCTTTTCTCATGTTTGCTGAACATGTACATTAGTTGTTGCAATTTATCTGGAACAGGAAATCCCAAGTTTGCTAGGGTGAAGAGAAGCACTTACAAGGGCTAAAGAGAAGGTGGGGAGGGAGCTGGGAGTTGGGGTTTTTTCTTGTGTAGCCTATACTTGCAACCAACTGAAGCACACGAGTTTGGGGAATGTACTAAGTCAAGTCTAAGTTGGAGCGTCTAAAAAGTAAATCTTCCCCTTCATTGCTCTTCAAATATTCCTCATGCTTATGAGGCCACAGCAAAAACATTTATGACAAGATGGAATATGACAGATTACTTATGTGGTTTACCAAAATTTTAAGTCATATCTGAAATGATGACTCTGCATTTTAACCCCAGGCAGAAACTTGGGCTGTTTCTCCTGGTTAAGTTCTTGAAATATGAGTGTTGTAGACATATTTTCCTATATGACAGGACATAAGAGAGTTTGCAATTCTTATTTTGAACTTATAATACTATTTTTTTATTACTTTTCATCTTATTAGTTAAACTAGTTGTTATAGCCAACTATTCATTTTACATGCACTCCTTCCTTTAGTAAGTTTTATTTAGCCTCGATCTAAAATGAAAATACTAGTAATGCAGAGATAATAATAGTATTCTCTCAGCAATGAAGTTCAAATAGCTACAGCCGTTTTTCAGTCCATGTGCATTTATCAGCTTCAAAAGTTACATTTTATTGCTATCTATTAGAGAAAGTGCTTCCCATTACTGAAGGAAATAACTATATTCAATTTTAGCAAAATTTAAATGTGAATTTTCAAAGGCCATAATTTATGTTCCTTTCAGAATAAAAACCCTCCAAAACCCCAAAAGCAAAGAAATTAACAAAACCAAATCAAACTCAAAACAAGTCATCAAGCTTAAACATTCAAAATTAAGCAAGTAAAACAATCCTTAACCGTGAATTAAATAATACTAGAATGAGAGTGGCTATTTATCAAGATGCTTTTTAGAGGCAATGGAGAGACAAAGGCACCTCCTGTGGAAGTTCATGCCATCCCTAAGAAAAGAATTGAAGCTAAATGGGATGACTTGCTTTCAGATGTCATGTTTTTGAATTTAAAGAACAGGAATGTGTACCTTAGACCAGATGTCTGGCTTTAAGATGGTGACAGCTATGTGTCCAACCTTATCAACCATCATTACAGTTAATTACATCAATGGAAAACACTTCAGTTTTTTTTTCCATGAATGTAATTACAACGTAACAGTCATAACATAACTGCTTATGGCAGCAGTCCTGAAGACATGCAGGTAAATGACAGAGTTTCTTATGCCCATTATATACAATGGTTTGGATGTCAATCTATCTCTATTGGTGATCTCTGCATGCCTTTCAATGTCTCATTTTCAGCTTTTACATACAGTGTTACTAGAGTAAAATATCACTTGTCCTGATGCACTGGGAAATCAGTCTTACCTAGCTGACTTAAAATAATATAAATACCTAAAGATGTGTTAAATGTTCTCTAATAAACTGTTTTTGAATCATCCAGTCAATGACTGTTTGGAACTAGAAGAGAAAGATGTGTTTCTGATAGCAGAAGCAGCTTTCTTGTCCAGCACTGAAGTGCATCTTGGAACAGGACATTGCTCAGCACAGATTCACATGCTAAAATTTCCACTGCTTTCTTTATCAGCATTCAGAAATGCAGACTTGTTCACTACTGTCTGTACACTACACAGTATTAAACTGGGATCTCATTAACTGGAGGATCCTATATAACCACATTATTTTCAAAAACGAGCTGCCTTCTGAATATTGTTTTCTGTATCCTTCCTCAGCCTGATGATGGGGAGGTCAGCATCAGGATAAAGAAACCATATGCAAATTCTGCTATCCTGTTTTATTTCTTTGCATGCTTCTCTTTGAGCTTACAACTGCATCAACACAGCAAGGGGAAGAGGTGCTTTTTGAGCCTGGCACATTGTAGCTTCTTGTTCTAGTCCCCCTGATGGCACTTATTTCGCCTGCAGTGCAGTCTGTGGCCATGCAAGCACTTGTCAATCATTTCTGTGAATTCTGGCAGCCTGACCTGGCCTCTGAGATGTCTGACTTTGCTAAAGCAGTGATCGCACATCTTTTCTACTGCTTACTCTCCTGTTGGAATAAAACATGTGTTAGAGAAAAGTAATGACATCTGAAGTCATTGTTGCCTATTGCTACGTGAAGGAATTTCTAAGCTCTGGGGTAAATTTAGCCAAATATTCAGAATTCATTGATCAGAATCCAAACCATTTAAATGATGTCTTAAAAATTAGGACTTAATAAATGTGCTAATTCTTCCCTATTAAGCATCGGTGAACTGTCCATATTTTCTTTGCAGCTAGGAAGGGTAAGTATTTAATAGACAGTCTGTTTATTCCATGATTTCAGAAGAAGTTGCCAGAGAACATCCAAAATATTAAGACATTGTACTACACTGCAACAAAGAGAGAAGATCTATATATTTATCCATATGTTTCAGTTAATAAATAGTTATTGATGATATAACAGCTATTTTTAGACTGAACTGAAGTGGGTTTTCTTACAAGATGAGTTTGGATGTCTGAAATAAAGCATTTTCTCCCTCTTTTTATATTCCAGTCAGGAAAACTCAGCAGGGATGTATGTATTTTTCCTGAAGTTCAATAATTTCCAGCATTTTCTGCAAATATTTATTTGTTGGTTGCCTTGTCTTTTATTGAAGATGCTTCTGAAAGATACTTTGGTGAAATTTGTCTTTTCTCAAGGAGATCTTTCAAAATCTAGAGATTGTGGAAGAACATTTCGTGGTAAGTCCATCTTTCTCAAAAAGAGATTTGAACAGTTTGTCTCACACTGTGTATTTGTTCAAAGTGCAAGAGTGTCACCACCCCAGGGCTCAGCTTCCATCTTCCTTCTCTCTCCTGGAACCCATGTATCCAACCAGAGTGCTCTCCAACAAGTTAGCTGTCTTCACAGCCAACCTCAAAATTATTTGTAACAACATAAGAGGTTTCTGATATGTCTCATCTGTCAGAAACAAGACGAGTGACAACCACAGCAGTAGTCACTAGAGGAATCGCTCCAAAAGCCATCACTGAATCTGATTTAAACTCATGTATATATACACATATATATTCATAAAGTATTGAGTCATGATATTTAAGTTAATGTTTTTCCTGTGTTCATACATGAATATTCTTTCTTGTAAATATAAATTCCTTTCTTACTCCTTTAACTGAAAACACTTCTGTTTTCAGAAACAGAAAACACATGTGGCTGTACCGCTACATGAGAGAAGATTGTCACTGGGTTGTACAAAGACATCTTCCAAGGGTAGGTCTTGGCAGTGGAGTAAAAGACGAAGCTGTAGGCATAGAATTTTTAAATGCAGAACAAACCTAACAAATGATATAATTTTTTTTCCTGAGTGACATATGGACTGATGGAACTGAGAACCAATGATATTTTCTTCAATCTGAGGTACAGAGAATTCCTACAGTGTTCTGGGTTTATCACTATTCAAGCAAAGGAATAGATGGCTGTAGTGGGTTGACCCTGGCTGGATGCCAGGCACCCACCAAAGCCACTCTCACACTCCCCTCTGCATCTTGACAAGGAAGAGAAGATATAATGAAGGGTTCATGGGCTGAGATTAAGAACAGGAGAGATCACTTATCAAATACAGTTACGGGCCAAACAGGCTTGAATTGGAGATATAAACTGAATTTATTGCTAACGAAATCAGAGCAGGATAATGAGAAGTAAAATAAACCCTTCAAAACACCTTCCCTCCACCCATCCCTCCTTCCCAGCTGTACCTCCTTCTCCAGCAACATAGGGAGAAGGGAATGGGGGTTGTGACTTGGTGTTTTTCCTGCTGTTCAGGGTGGTGAGTCATTCCTTCTTCCACTGTGGGGTACCTCCCATGGGAGACAGTTCTCCATGCATGGCTGCAATATGAGTCCATCCCATGGGCAGCAGTCCTCCCCAGACTGCAGCAGTGTGGGTCACTGTTACACAGGGTGCAGTCCTGCAAGGAAAGGCTTCTCCAGCTGAGGATACTCTCTCCATAGACCTTCCACAGGGTGACAGCCTCCTTTCAGGCATCCACTTGCTCTGGTGTGGGTCTTCTCCATGGGCTGCAGGTGGATCTCTGCATCCCTGTGGATCTCCACAGGCTGCAGGGGCACAGCTGCCTCACCATGATCTGAACCAGTCTGCAGGGGAATCTCAGCTCCAGTGCATGGAGCACCTCCTGCCCTTCCTTCTGCACTGACCTTGGTATCTGTAGGGTTGTTCCTCTCACATATTCTCACTCTGCTGTTCTCTAGCCACAATTACTACTGTATAATAACTTTTTCTTCTTAAATCTATTATCACAGATGTGTTATCACTGTTTCTAATTGGTTCAGCCATGACCAGTGGCACATCTGTCTTTGGAGCTGCCATGGATTGGCTCTGCTGGACATGGAAGGAGCTTCTGGTAGCTTCTCACAGAAGCCACCTCTTAGCCCACATGCTACCAAAGCTTGGCCATGCAAACCCAATACAATGGCATATAAGAGGCTACAGATATTATTGTACTATTATCTTAATATCCTAAAACAAATTTAAAGGGTTAGTCTATATAATTCATCCACTTGAGGAAAATAATAAATTAACATGTCCTTCCTGATGTGGATCTAAATCCAAAACTCTTAACACAAGGCTGATATCTGTTCACATACAGCCATCATTCAGTTAATTGTGACTATTCTGAAAGGATTTTTCAATTTAGTCTACATATTTTGATCTCATCAGGTCAGGAGTCATGATTTTCTGTTATGGTGCTGTATTTTTTCCACCATTTTCCTTTCACCCTTGGCTCGTTTGTATGACAAACTGTAAATGTGCATTCCACAGTGAGTGACAGCACTTGTCTTAATGGATGGAAATTGACTGCAGGCCACTCTTGCAAAATAGCACATGTTAACACTCCTGAATTTTTTGAGAATAAAACACTGTCTAGGGTTGAAACAAATGACAAAAGCAGCTCTTAAAGTAAAGCAAAGGCTCCTAAATGCCCTGTAGGCTGTAGGGCTTCTAAATGCAAACACTTGTTTTGGATCCTAGGAGATGCACAGAACTAAGGAAGGAGCAACCATCCACAGGGCAGGAAAACAGACCTGCAGGGTGCCTGATCTTTAAATAAGCCATAGAAGTGAATGAGTAATTTCTAGTGCCTTTTTTTTTTTTTTTTTTTTTTTTTTAATATTTGTGGTTTTCCCCATTCAAAGCCTAATTTGTAATAGGAGATATCAGTGTTCAGCCAGGCCTCAAATGCATGTCTTGTTTGGTACTTGGTGTTGGCTGGAGAACCTCTAAAATGGTCTACATAGCTGTCTTAGTCAAAATGCTTTAACCAAACTAAAGCCTCACAAATTCCAAACCATTGATTCAGACATTGTAGGTGCTCCAATTGGTGGAAGGTTGTACTTACTATAACCAACAGTGTTGTCAGATTCTAACTATGCTGAGGGTAAATACTTCAAAATAGAAAACATTCCTCATGGGAAAATAAGGCAATACAACATAACATTGACAATTTGCTTTACTATTCAGCAACCTGCCCATTGGCAATAAAAAAATCATATCATTAAATTAGATTTGGCATGCATCTTTTGATATTTTCAAACATGTTCATAAATACTTTTCCTTTCCAAAAAGAGAAGAGTGGACAAAATTACATCACCTTTATACAGATCATATTAACTATTCCATTTCTTCAGGTGGTAGTAGCAAGATAGGAACTCACTTTTTTTTAATAACCAAACGAGATGATCCTTGTGTAAATGGGGAAAATATTTCCTTTTGACAGAGACTGTAATGAAATTATTTTGATTTAATGATGAAATTTCATTTAATTGCTTGATCTAGGTTTTCTCCCTCTATCATGTTAGATATGTTGTCCTGAATGTAATTAATTCTAACTGAAATAAAATGCTTTGATTTGAAATGTTCTTAATTGAACTTGCCAGCTAACCAAGCTTTTAAAACCATATAAAACAACCCATAAATTAAACAATAATTGACATTGAAGTCATTGGTATTGCTCATTAGAATTTTACTGCCAAAAATCTTTGGTTGGTTAATTTTAAGTGGTTTTAAGTAGACAAATGCAATGCAAAAAAAAATTGTGGTGTCTCATTTAAGATCATGCTATTAAAAACTTTAGGTTTAGTACTTTTGCTGAAAGGAAGGAGGGAATCAAGTGCTGCTGAAGTGTTTGCAGCAGGTTGTTGGGTCCAGTTTACAAACCCAAGCTGCATTGCCAAGAGGTACTTAAATTTGTGTACGTGATTTGTCTACATTTCTAAATGTTCATGGATCTATTTGAATTGCAAGTTTCTTACTATGACCCAATACAAAAAATCCCTTAGTTGATGCTTCCAGTAATTATTTGCAGTGCTAGAACAGAGTTAAAAGTGCAAGAAAATGACTGTTTTGAAGGACTTACAGGTTTTTTCTGTCTTCGGTGAGTGAATTAAATCCAGTCTGTAGTGTCAGCTTTCCTTAAAGATGGACAAGACTCTGTCTGAGTATTAAAGAAGCACCTGCTGAGATGGATGCACTCAACCCCTTAACCAAACCAGCAGTATTTTGGTACAAGCTCCAAAGGAGGTGAAGCTATGTTCTGTAGCTGGGCCAAGAACCTCTCTAAAAACCCACAGAGAAGTGGAGTAACACAGTGGACATTGAAGCTTTTGCATCTCTGGTCTCTGCAAATTATTCTAGTTTTATAATAACATGATTTTCATTTGTATGTTTCTTCCATGTAGCAGGAAATGGAGTGAACCTTGCTGTCAGAATTTGTTAAATCCTACCTTTGCAACATGATCTTAAAAACACTTTTTAAAATCTCTTTGAAAGTGGTTCTTTAAGTGACCTAGACCACTCACCTGATACAATTTGGCATGGTGTGAAGGATCCTAAATTAGGTCTCATGACACCAGCAGACATAGGCAGTATAAATGAGGATGAGAAGGAAAATTCAGATTTGCAAGGCAGATCAATGCAATGCTGCATGCAGCTTCTACGCTGTTGTTCCTGCTCCTGGAAATTAAGGTCACCATCTAACAAGCTCCAATAGTAATTGTTCTGGAAAACTTCAGAGAGAAGCTGTTTGGTTCCAGTCATATTTTCTAACTCTGAATGAAGTGCTTTCTTCTCCCAGGAGTAGCAAACATCAGAACAGATTAAAAGTTTGTTTTGATGTTCCTGTTCTTCTGCAAGCAACCTGAAAAATTACGGTGTTTTTCTTCAAGACCTCAAGCTGAGGCAGCAGCATCAGGGAGTCAGTGGACCAGATCTCAGACTGGTAAGCTAAAACTGCAATCATACTGCAAACCAGGGCTTCACTTCTTTCTATTTCAAACCTGTGCCATAATATTTAACACCCCTGTCAAAATTATTAACTTCTTTAGATATTCATACCTGCCTCCCTGAGCTCTCTTCCCTGGAGATCTAGAGGCTTTTCAGTCAGACAATTTATATATATATATGTAAAACATTGAGGAAAAAGTTATTTTTAATTCCCAAAATTAGTACTCTTGCTAATATGAAATATGATGGGATTTGGGCAAAGCTACATAGTTTTCAGTTGTTTGTCATTCCAGGGTCATCTTATCTTTGTAGTTCATTACTGGGCTCACTCCAGTAGGTCCATGATTCTTGTGTACTGAAGAGGAAGGAACTGGACCAAGCACCGCAGGTTTGACCTCACCAGGGCTGTGTAGGAGGGAGCAATCACCTCCCTCAGCCTGCTAGCAGCACTTCTGCTAATGAAGTCCAAGACAATCACCTTTTCAGAAACATTGCTGGCTCATGTTCACCTTAGTGTCCACTGTGACCTCCAGGCCCTTTACTGCAAAGCTGCTTTCCACTGGGGTGATAAGAAGCACATTTTGCAGAAATCTAAATACTTCCCTAGCAAAAAGACTTGTCTGGCTTATATTATTTCAGAGGAAAATGCCAACAGCCCACTATTGTCTGCTCTCAGTGATAGTGTCCTCCTGGAAAGAAAACCTTGCAGATGTCTGTGGCAGCAGGGCAGAGTGCCCTGAAGACTCATTTCAGGTCTCTGTGCAATACATTCCCATGAAAAGAGTAATAACAAAAACTTTTCCTGCTGATTAATTGTCACAGCCTTTTCCTACTGAGTGAGGGGTTCTCCTGGCCTGTTCTAAGGCCAGTAGTAGCCCTTTGATCAGGCTGAACACAGGTTTGCTTTTCCTTTTAGCTCATGATGGCTTTAAGTATAATCCGCTCCCTTAGTATAATTCCTATGCTTTTTCACCAACTGGCATCATCTCACTTTTGCTGTACTTCATGGTCACACTCAGTGTAACTCATAGAAATGAGCTCTATTTTACTTTAGATTCCTTTGAAGATGATAGAATTATCAAAGCCCTTTAAAGGTACCATGGACATATTTTTGTAAATTATTAGGTATATTTAAGCCTTCCATCACCATGACTTGTATTAGTCAAAAAAGGAAAGGAAATACAGGCCTTTTTTGCAGTTGTTACTCAGATGACACCCAGCTCTTAGAACCTCCTCCTAATAGTATTTCCTCTTGCCAGTCATTCAGAGTACAGGTTTTTTTTTCATTATGCATTCAATGTCTAAACCTGTTCATGTTGTTGGCATCTGACAAACAGGACCAACACCCACATATTTAAACATATTTTACAGCTTGGCCTGTGTTTCCAGGATATGTCTCTAAATTCTTACATGGCATCTATACTACAAAAATCTTTTTGAAGGGAGGAATCATTGCTGCCCATCCTTATGCAACATTGATATGCTGTTCTGCCTGCCTGATCACTTACTACGGAAATATAGTGTTTATATGTATCAAATAAGTAAAATCCTTACATAAGAATGAGGAAGCCATTCAGTGAGAACCAAAAAGAAAAAATGGAAAGTTGAAAGATTTAAGAAAGAGCACATAACCACATATGGGTTCAAAGGAAAAATATTGGATCCTATGCCTCATCTTCTAAGAAGAGCTACAATTTTTGCCACCTTATTTAAATTGTATTTTGGAAAAGTCTTTGAAAAAAAATCACTTTAAGTTGCTTGGATATGTTTTTCAAACAGGCAGAGAATTTCTAAGTCCTTTGTTCAAGCATCAGGCTTCTGTGCAAAATAATCTCCCCAAACACCTCTCTCTTGGAGGCGAAATTCATGTGTTTCTTGCCTTGCCCCCAAACAAATGCTTTTGCATGAGTCATTTATTGTGAAACTATTAACCCTCATTGAAATGCACATCTAAACTGACACTTAACCCTGATTTTTTTTTAGCAGCACATGAGGGTGTGGGTGATACTTATTTGGATAGCACCTTGCAGCCTGGAGGCTTTAAAAGTGTTTTATTTACATAATGTCTCATTTATTTTGTAAGAATTATACTCTCCTCATCACTGCTGTGATCTTCTTTGGCATAGAAAATATCCAACAGCTGTTTATCAGCCTACAGAAATGCTGTGTAATAAGAAGTAGAAAGAGATTGTGCATCTAACTGAAACCATGGAGTGAGTCAAGAAGGAACACCATCACGAGAAAATCAGTCACTAGTCTTCCAACTTTCATTTGTACAGTCCCGCAGGTCGCTGGTAGACAGGGAATCAGATGGGGAAAAAAGGCATTCACTATGTTTCCACCCATGATTTGTAGAGCCCTGCTGGTCACTGGCCAGTCCAATACAATAAGGCACAGGAACCATCCTGGGCACTGTGTAGGGAGCAGTATTTTACATAACCTGAAAAAACAAATGCATAAGCCAAGATTTTGAGAAGTGACACATTCTTTGGCTGCGGAATAAAAGGTATTTTTAAATGGAGTGGAGCCTGTATGCTTTTTTCAGAAGCTGATACCTTTGAGGGAATTAACACTAATTTCACCACTGGGTGCACCTAGTAAAAAAAAACAGGAGAGCCTGAGGAATAAATTGCAGGAGTTAAATTGCACAAACCTTAAGAAATTTCACACCTGATTAAGTAGTTTTCAGGTTTTTTATTGTTTAAAATAGATTAGTATTCTTCTTCAGCTTTGATTAGTATAACAGCACAGGAGAAACATCAAAACATCAGCTGCAGTGGCTGTATGATCTTAGAGTTTGAGCATGTTAGATTGCCTCATGTATAGTGAGACAGATATTTATAGAACAATAGGAAAAAACTGCTGGTATCTTACAGGTAGAAGAGTATTTGTGCGTAGAGAAATGCAATAAAATTTGAGTTGTGAAAATTATAGCTCTTACTAATTATAAGTGACAGAATTTATGAAGTGTGGTATTAAATCCTGTGGGGAATTACGGAAACTTTTCTAAAAGATAATACATTGTTCAAGATACAGTGTAAGTAAACATGCTGAAAACCAAATCACGGAAACTTGCCTTGACATACAGAAAAGAGTGAAAATCAACTGAGCAGGGATGGGAGGCTTTGTGGATTTGTCCCTTCAGGAAGAACATTTAGAAACAAGTACTTTGCCATTTATCATTATCAACTATAATTGAAACTGGGGCAAGTCAACACTTTGTTCTGAAAGTGAGAAAGCTGTGTCATCAGGTATTGGGCTAACACAACAGAGGGCCCTAATGTTCACTGACAAGAACCCTTTGGAGTATTTAACATACTTCCTCATCAGAACACGGGGTAGGTTATTAAATATGATGGTAGAATATATGTTTAGAGGGAGAAAGAGCCTTAGCCACACATTTGGTATCTTAGTCAGTAGTGCATCCCTTGCTAAGGTCTTCCAGGTGCTCTTGTCACAGCTACACACCAGTAATTCTATTTTGGGATTCTAGCATTAGTCAGGCATATTCAACTGATTACAAGAGAATGATAGAATATCTAAATTCTAGAACATCAATTCGATTTAGCTGGTACATGTAAAGACTAGTGATTAAGGAAAGACAGAGGTACAGTTTGTAAATTATTATGGTTTTCCAAGATGAGGGTTTTTTGCTCAGTGGTTTGAAGAGTGGCTGCTCTCATCTATCTTGCCTGATGGCAGGTTTGCAGGAGGACATGACACCTTACTGTGGGCCTAGAGCCTGAAGAATACCAGCTCTTTAGCTGGCTTTCCATTTCTGATTTTGTTTCTACTAAAGGCTTTTCTTCTTCACCTATCAGACTCTTCTGTTAATAACAACATTCAGATAAACTACAAAGATTGAATAGAACAAGAACTGCACATTAATTTCAGCAAATAATTTTGAAATTTAAGGATGATATATCTGATGAAGAGGTATTTAGTCATCTTAGTCACCAAGATCCCCTCTACAGACAAGGGAAAGAGTTCATACTTCAGGAGGGTCATGCCTTGCATCTAAAGACAGGGATTTGAAGTACCTTTCAAGGTGCCTGACTCTGTTCCATCAGCTGTAGAGAAGATCAGGTGACGAGCTTTCACTATGTGTCTGGGCTTTTTATCTCTAAAAACATGAAAATTCCCCAGCTGAAATGAGACAATTCCCATCTTTGGAGTCCAAAACTGCTCTTGGTATGTTCTCTCCTGGTGAGAGGGAGAGTTTGGATAATTACCTATGCTGAAGGAGGGGATTCATCTCAACCAACACTGAAGAAAGGTGTGGCATCTGTGGTTTCCTAATTTCAAGAAACAGAAATCTCCAAAGGATGAGATGAACACTTCAGAAAGATGGGGTGGATTGTTCTGGGAAGATGTTATCCTCATCATAAAGAAAAACATCCTTTCTAGTCAGATTTCTAAATGTTGAAAGTTAAGTGAGCTGGATCTCATGAATATGACAGCTCAGATTGAAATGAGTCACTGTATTGGGTGTTAGTGTCAAAGTGTGGGGGATGGAGAGGTGGCCTCTGTGAGAAGAGATCAGGGGCTACACAGCCCATCCCAACAGACTACAACAGACCTTCTGGCAAAATATGGAATGGAAAATATTTTCTCTGGAAAAACATGTCTAAGAAAGGGCAGAACACCACAGGGAGAGGAGGAGGGAACGAAATTGTGAGAAAAAGCAGAGAGAACACAAAGAATCATATGAGCAGGAGGAGGAGGAGATGCTCCAGGTGCCAGAGCAGATATCCCTTGCAGCCTGCGAAGAATCCATACTGCAGCAAAGGAAAAATATGAGAAGGAGGAAACAGAGAGGCAACTGCTGTGCACTGACCAAAATAACCCAGCCCTGTGATGCTTGCAGCAATGGAGAGGAGGGTGGAGAGAATCTAAGTCTGAGAAAAGGGGAAGGAAAAGTGGTTTTAAATGTTTGCATTTTTGTTTTCCATTACTAGAATTAGCAATTATGTTTTGGGGCTTTTTTGGTTTTTGGTTTTTTTTTTTTTTTTAATTTTAATTAATTTTCCCGAGGTTGAGTCTATTTTGACAGTAACTGGTAAGTGAACTCCTTGTCTTTTAACTGATGAGCTGTTTTGCTCCTTTTCTTCTTATTTTCTCCCCCACATCACCAAGGGGGTGGAGTGAGCAAGCATCTGGTGGGTGCTTGGGTGTTAGCCAAGGCTAACCCACCAAAGGAACATTTACCCTTTATTATTATAAATTAACTTCATGTGCCTTTTCTGGGGAAAAAAATGCTCCAAGTGTACAATGTTGCTTTGAAAAATACAGTAAAATTTTACATGTGGTATCTAATACATGGGTGAGAGCTAAAATTCAGATAAAAACAGTATTTCCTTTTCCCAGATATTTCATGAGGGAAGATTAGAATAGTCTATGAGAAGGTGAAACAGCTTTGGCAATATCAAAATATTTCCAGATGTATGTGCAGAATATGTGAAAAGCTATGCTAATGTATGCATAAACTCAAGTGACTGTCAGATTTGCATTGTAAGATGAATAATTGAATTGGGGATGTATTTTACATTCGAAATTCTGGTTTTCCAATTTTTCACTTGCTCTGAAGTAACAGAAGAGCAACATCCTTTTCAAAAACTGTAATAAATCAAATGGATTTTTTTTGTTTTGATTTGGGGAGACAAAACATTTCATTTCTGATTTCACCCTTTCAAGAAAGTATGATTATAATAATTTTTACTTCAAAACAGCTTTTCAAAAAATGTTAAAACTGGGCTTTTCTATATTATTGAATTTCTTTCCTAAATGAAAGGCTGTCAGTACTGACATATATTAAAAACATGTCATAGTAGTTGTGTACTCCACTTAATCAGGAAAAAGCATTCTAATTGAAATGTTCTGACCGACAGACCATTTATCTCAGGCCATCCTTTTAATCCTCTTTGCCATTGAGGGCAGAGCAGCTTTTCTCTTCAGAAACAAGGTGCAGTAGCCTTCTTGGTTGTTGTCACAGCAGTCACCTCCTCTGTAGTCATGATGGTTACATGGCAAACGCTGTAACCTTCTCTTCAGCTGTGCCTATCCCACTTTCTACCAGGACTCCCACCATACTGGCAGGGCTGCATTCCTTGTGATTCTTCTTTCTCCTTTTCTCTCTGGGAATGAGCAAAACCCCTGGTGCTGACTTTCTCTTAAGTGTTAACCGTGGTATGATGTTTTGAGAAGAGCAGAGAGTGCTCACCAATCGCTGTCAGGTGCAAAGAAGGTCTTTAGTGCACTGCACTGGAGCTTAATAATGCAGTCTAGCAGGTGCTATGAGAACATGATATTCAAAACCTGGTGTTCCTTGGGTTTAGTTGCAGCTGGGTACTCCTGGGAGCAGAAAGTTGTTTTTGTAGGCCTTAGGACAGAGTAAAAATGGACAGAAGCATCTGAATATGATATACAAGGTGATTGCATAAGACCCAGCTCAAAGACCGGCTGTGAAGGTAAACAATGCGAAGTCAGGCTTCTTTTAAAACAAGCTTTTGGGTGGTTCTTTTACATTTCTGCCATGGCTTTTCATTCCTTAATTTGGGCCAGGACCAGCACAGCTATTCTGAAGTGCCTCAGCAAACATATGGTGTGTGTGCTGTTTCCATCATTAACCAGCCAGGCGGCAGGGAATGGAGTGCCTGCTTGAAAATATTGTGGCAATGGCATTTCTGGTACTGAGAATGCAGGCATTTATGACTGAGACTGTGGATATACCTCCTTGCCCACTAATATCTGGACAGAGCCAGAAACTGAGCATTATAAGCTTAAGTATAATTTTGACATCACCTGTTGATTCTCTTTATGACTGTTGTATTTTCTTGTTAGAGACACCTATTCACAGAAACAAGCATTCATACTGGGCTTTTCCAACAGTGATGCTGGTATTACAGAGCGGACATGTTGTGTGCACCCTGCCAGCTTGTTGACAAAAAGAGAGAAAAACTTAATTTAATACAGATGTTTGAGTGCAAAAAGTATCAGCCACACTTCAGCCTTCTACTTTCAGTCCTGTCAATCAGACATATCCTCTGCACCAGATAACATACCCTGAAAGAATGCCTGTTTTGGACAGGCATGTGTGATTTTTTTTTTCTCTTTTTTTTTATTTTCTGTGCCTTTAGCCATTCGTATGTCTATTTGTTCAGAAGATTACTGCTCTCCTCATTCACTCTAGTGATGAATTCAGATGAAGTTTTGGCCTCATCCCTAGGGCTTTAAAATCTTTGTGTGTAAATGAGTAATTTCAGCTGCACAGCAGATAAATCTGAGATCAGTTTTATGTGTGAACTATCAGATAAGTATATTGGCATTTCTGAAAATTTGATCTCAAACCATAAGTTTATAGACCCCTTTTTAAAATTTATTTATACTTGAAGAGATATAGATTTAAATTTTTTTATACTTGAAAAGATACAGATATAGACTTGAAGAGAAATGTATCTGACCTCACCCCTACCTTTTCCATTTTCTCTTCTTGACAACAAACCTTGTCTATTTGTACTTATTTCACCTCCTATCTTCTGTAAAACATCCCATTTAAAGTTGTATATGAATCTGCCTTTGAATAGATGTTATACTTTGGTGTCCTGAACAGGAAACTGATGTGGGAATGCACATTATGTGGACCACCAGTAATTTAGCAGTTTTTCACCCTACTTTTGTTACCTCCATATAGACAATTTTTATTCTCTCATTCACATATTTTTAAAATAGAAAAAGAAATATGTCTGGAGACTACCTGATGATGTTGTGAGTTTCCAGCTGGTGAGATTTCTCTACTACTAATTTCTGAATTCAATATAGCAAATCCTGACTAGGCACCTGTCAGCAGGTAAAAAACATATTTATGAGGCTTGCAATCCAGTTTCTAATTTATAATGTTTTTCAAAAAAGGAGCTGCCAAAGGGAGTCATCTGTATTTTGACCTTGCTTACACTGAATATTTGTAACTATAGGGAATTTGAGGTCATCCCGATGAGCAGGAAGATTTATTATCTGTTCAGTGAGAATTCTTAGGCTGAGCTCTCTCTGCCAATAAACTTTGATATTCATCTTGCCTAATTCTTTGTGAAATTAATGCAGAAAATTCTTACGGCAAAAAAGATAGTTTGAATCACTGCAAGTTTATAATCAGTGATACAGGATGAAGTAATTCGAAAGGGGGAAGAAACCATTCTGTTCTGTGATGGTTTTCCTGGATTCCAAGACAAAGGAGTGAAGTAGCATTGTGGGCCAAGGATAGGTACACAGTTTTGGCAAGGACCAAGGAACTTTTCATTTTGCTTCAGGCAGAGTTGTCCTGATGTGAAATTTTATTTTACAGCAATGTATTTTACCATGAACAGCAGTGCTAAAAATATAGTCACTGTTTAAAATATAAACACTGTTGTGTGCAGGAGCCTCATTAGGACAAAATTTAGTAAGCTAAGTGGGTTTGGAAGGAGTCCAAGAGACTCTCTGGACCCCACAGGACTGTCCAGAACAAGGAACAATAAACCTGTCTTGAAAAAGATATATTTGAAAAAGAGGAATACAAGACAAAGATGTAACTGGCACTGGAAACCATGGCAACAGGTGGGGAATCTCAAAAGAGCAGAGAATCCAGGAGCATGTTTTGAGACTAAAATGTATTAACCTCTTCTCTATAAACTCCCTATCATCTAGGGAACTGTCCTTCTGCAGCCTGCAAAACTTCACATTGTGGAATGTTTTGGAAACCTGTTAATTTCTTTGAAAGATCTCAGGCACGTAATTATAAGGAGGTATCTACATGGAATAACTGCACTGGGATGTAGATATGCAAACAGGGCAAATGTGCCCCAAATATGCTTTACAAAGCTCCATCTGAATAAATCATAAGAATACCAGATGCGTGTCTGAAATGAGAATTCAGAATCCTCTAGAGTGAGGTAGCTCTCTCTCTCAGTCAGCTGGGGAAGCCTGTCCATTTGTCCATGCCAGGTTGGTGTGTGACAGGACACATGGTCACCCAGTTTGTGCACACATTGGTTTCTCTGCACTGCCCATGACTCCAGGAGCAGTTGCCACTGGATGGAAACATAAGTGCCAGCCTGAGATCTCTCAAGTTTAAGGAAATTGATTCTTAATCATGCACTTAATTTTACTCATCTTCCTCATCATTCTAGCAGGGCAAAATTATCATGTTTTAATTTATGGAGCTGTGCTTAACATCTGTCAGTATCTTGCTACTTTCTACTCTCAGAAGTATGACACCACAATCTTATTTGATGGTATTATTTTGAAACCATGTTACAAATCAGAAATAAGCATAAAGTCTCTGTACTTTTTAGTGACATACATAATCTCTCTTGGAATTTTTTGTATAAAGATGATGAGATGTGTTTCTTAAAACATCTGAACACCATAATGCTAGATCTGTGGTTTATATGCTTTTGAAAGATTTAATATGACACTGAAAACACAAGCATTTAAAAGAGAAGGAAGCAAAGTCAATATATGCACTTGTACCTAATTTTCACTTTTTTCCCCTAAATAATAGAAAAACTCCAATATTTGTTCCTAGAGATCTTTGTAATGCTGCTGTCTCCCTCCAACCTGGCCTTCTTTCTTTACACAGATATCCTGTCTTTTGTCTTTGTGCTGATGGCAGCAAAACATGTCTATCAAGTAAAATCCTTTCCCTTACCATTTAATTATCTTTGGATTTGTGTCATGATCATCAATTGTTCCATTGACTGCCTCCTCTAAGACTGACTGAGAAAATGAAATGTCCCAGTTGACAGCCTATTTTCCAAAAATAACAACATGAAAAAGGATGAAAGGCTTGTCCTAAACTGTGCTAAGAAGTCCTGCTCAGCCTGCAGTTTAATAGAAATTCTGTCATGGGACATCTGGGATCAGTTAAATATTTTCAAAACAGCAAGAGGCCAGTATTTTTTTTTCTGGTAAGTTTTGATGAAATAACAGGTAAAGTATTGGCTCCTTTTGAAATAATTGGGAGGTTCACAATAGAGATCAGTGCTAGATTTCATTCAAAGGAGAACTTAATATTGACAGTTATGCCTTGTGTCTTCAGGACTTAGAGCTGATCCATGCCGTGAATCACTTGCGGTCACTTTATTTATTTCTGGGACTTGTCCACCTGCAAAATACTCACTTTGGCTCATGAAACAAATTCTGAACACAGACCACTAATCTGATTTTCTCCTGACTCACCTAAGTCAGGAGATTTGTTTGTCATTGTGGCCACAGCAAGTCCCAGTAGCCGAGCTGTGTGGCTGCCAGCAGGCAGTGTCTGTGTGTGTCTGTGGAGACCCAGCTCCTGGGAACAGCCCAGGGCACAGACCCCATAGCCCTCCCAGCACTGCCAGGAGCCCAGAGCATCAGACTTCAGAGAAGGGTCTCTGGCATCAGCATCCCACAGGATTGCTGGAAAACATACCCGGCATCAGACTAATTTATAAAACCTACTGGAACTGATCAGGTGACCAATCCAATGCCAAAAGAAAAACAACATTAAAAATTGGGAGAAAATTCTTAAAATAGAAAGTATGAGCACATGTCTGCATATAGCTCGACAGATGGCATCTCTTTAAACAGGGTTTGTCCATATGGCAAGCAAGTAGATTGAATCTGAATGCTGTATAGGATCCCAATGGAGCAAAGCCCAAATTTTTTTACTCAAAGAGTGTACACTATATATCTCACTTATGCTTCAGATGACAACATAAGCAGATTTATGACATCAGCTTCTGGTTGTAACTGCAAATAATCAGAGAGTGAGGAAAGAGATGAAGAAATATTGGGTTATCAGCGGTTTAGGAAACTCTCTGACGAGGGTTTAAATAAACAGAAATGAAGAACAGGGAAAAAGAGACATTCAAACTCCAGTAAAGAAGTTCTCATAAACAGTTTAATAATTTAATAGCTGAATAAGAGAAAATGCCACAACTGAAGCTGCTTTACCACCCAGTCATTAGCACGGACAGATAGCAGGGCCCTGCAGTACCATAAAGCCCATATCAGTTCAGAAAGGCTGCTGAGGACATTAAATTTCTCTAATACAATAGGTATGTGCCTAGGTAGAGAAGGTTTCTGAATCAGAGTAATAACATCCCTTGTCTATTTATCCCTCACAAAAGCTTAAGCATTCAGCTCACGCAGTGGTTACTGCTCCTGAGCTGCAAACTCTTCTCAGCAGAGATACTCCAGGCATAAAGGAAAGGTTGTAGCCGAGAATGTATTTCCTGCTGTGGCACAGGGATTACACTGCTTACACAGGAGGAAGCCTACCTGACAGCCTTATGGTGCTGGAGAACTGGGAAGAAGCCAATTGTATCTATGGAGAAAACTTTCAAGGTAGTTACATCATTAAATTCAAACCAGAAAATTTCAATTCCCTTTGAAAGGAAGCATAGCAAGACTATGATGTTTGAAAACAAAGTAAATGTATTAATATGAAATATCTTTATTTTAATGGACATTTAATTGCTTACAAGTTCAATCAATCTCACTTACTTGTGACATACAAAGTATTGAAAAATATTTTCCTTTTTAATAAAAAAGTAATTATAGAATGAGCTCAGTTTAAATATTTCTTGGCTGAATGTGTCTGCAAATGTGTCTGCACATTTGGTGAAATGGCAAATTAAATATAAATAGTTTATATAATAAACATCCTGCAGTTATTCCACATTTTCAGTACAGTTTAACAAACACTTATTGTCTTCTTTTACAGACAATATCATCTTTGGAACCAGGAAAACAGAAAAGGTTCCATATGACATTAAGGAACCTCTCTGGGAGAAAATGTACCTCAACTCACTTGTAAAAAAACCCAAACAAGCTGATGACAAACAGTTGTGCTTTTACTGCTACATTTCATTACTGAATATACCAGATAAAGTAAGACCGGACTATCAAAAAAATTGAGACCAGAACTTTATTTTCAGGCTGAAATTTTCCCTTTCAAATGAAACATGATATCTGAGCACATTTCTGATTATTTGCAACCACCTTGTGCCTGCAGTAAAACCTGAATACATGGATAGCAGTATCTGCATACTGTCTTGAAGACTTTGGAGGCATCTTGAGGGCAATAAGATGTCTAGGCAAATTATAGTGGAAAATACTAATAAAGACCTATCTTCAAAACATCATTAAATTATTTCTGAGTCTCTTCTCTTGTTAATGAGTCCCATACAAGGTTAGAATGTATGCAGTAGATGAGAATTCAATCATTAACTATCCAGCTACCAAATCCCATAGTCTGATGAATTTCAAGTTCCCCTCATCCCAATTTTTAAGATTTTCCACAAGTAAATGAGGATTTTTGAGGCTTAATTTTACGTTTTCTAGAAAGATGCACCCAAGAACAAGTAAGAGGCTAATTAAAGAGTTTGCCAAGTCACTTTCAATCAATTATCACCAATCCTGGTCAAATGGATAAATCCCAGCTGACTGTGATGCCCATCTACAAGAAGGGTCAGAACAACCTGAGGAGCTACAGGCCTTTCAACTGACCTCAGCCCCAGGGAAGGTCATGGAGCTGGTCATCCTGAATGTCATTATGTGGCACATGCAGGATAACCAGGAGATCAGTTCCAGCCAACATGAGTTTATAAAAGGCAGGTCCTGCTTGAACAACCTGATCTCCTTCTATGACAAAGTGACCTACTTATGAGATGAGGGAAAGGCTGTGGATGTTGTCTGACTAAACTTCATGGGGGCCTGACACTGTCTCCCACAATATTTTCCTGGAGAAACTGGAAGCCCAAGGCTTGGAGAGGTGTACCCTTTGCTGAGTCAAAAACTCAGCAAAAAAACTCAAAAAACCCCCTGTCTGAATGGCCAGGCCCAGAGAGTGGTAATCAATGGAACTAAATCCGATTGAAGATCAGTCACCAGTTGAATTTCCCAAGGCTCAGTATTAGGGCCAGTCCTGTTTAATATCTTTATGAACTGGATGAGGGGATTGAGGGCACCCTCAGTCAGTTTGCAGTCCAGACACTATGCAGGAGTGTTGTTATGATGGATGATGGGAAGGCTCTGCAGAAGGATCTGGACAGGCTGGATTGATGGGTTTGTGCAGCCCAGGACAATTTTATGAGGGTCAACAAGGTGAAGTGCCAGATCCCACACTTGGGTTGCAGCAAACCCATGCAGCACTACAGGCTGAGGATAGAGTGCCTGGAAAGCTGCCTGAGGGAAAAAGGACTTGGGGGTGCAGTTTTACAGCTGGCTGTGTATGATCTTGCAGTGTGCCCAGGTGGCCAAGAAGGAAAATGGCATCCTGGCCTGGATCAAGAGTGCTGTGGCCAGCAGGACCAGGGCAGGGATTGTCCCTCTTGACTTGGCACTGGTGAGGCCACAATTCAAATTCTGTGTTCAAATTTGGGCCCCTCACTTCAAAGAGGACATTGAGGTGCTGGAGAATGTCCAAAGAAGAGCAATGAAGCTGGTGAAGGGTCTATATCACTTATCTTTTTAGAAGAGGCTGAGCAGGCTAGGGTTGTTCAGCCTGGAGATGAGGAGGCTTGGGAGAACCTCTGCTCTCTACAACTACTGTAAAGGAGGTAGTAGTGAGGTAGGAGACAATCTATTTTGCCATGTCTCAAATGAAAGCATGAGAAGAAATGGCCTTAAATTGCATCAGTGGAGGCTCAGATTAGATGTTAGGAAACCTTTTTATTGCTGAAATAATAGTTAGTCATTGCAATAGGTTGCCCAGGGAGGTGGTGGAGTTGGAAGGCTCTGGAAGTGTTCAAGAAGTGTCTGATTGTGGCTCTAGAGAATATGGTTTAGGCATGATTATGGTGGTACTGGGCTGATGGCTGGACTAAATGATCTTGAAGGTCTTTTCCAATCTTGATGATTCTGTGAAGAATGGGTGCTATTGCTAACTATAACTAGCATTAATTATTAAAACTAGACATAAGCGTATTATTACAGTTTTCCCAAATCTTTCCTATTCACCACACACAAAAAGTATATTTGACCTTTCAGACTCGAAAATGAGGCTCAGGAAACTGTTCATCTTTTCAGCACAAAGGAGGCTGAAGATTGGTAATTCTATCCTTCCCTCCTTTATTATCTATAGAAAGAGGAAGCAAACTTGGGAATGTATATCAGCCTAGTGAGTCATGCTGATTAACAGATATTTAGCCAGGCTCATTTGCTTAACCTTAATGCTTGTCACATGTCTTGCTACAGATTTCACTGTGCATTACAAAGGATTGACATCATAGAAGTAATTATTCCAAAATGATCCTGATAGATTTTTTTTAAAAAAGGTAATTTGGTCCTAAACCAAACATTCTCTAATGACAATGTTTCAGGGTCTGCAAATCCATAGTCATGTTTTATTTATAGCCTATGATTCATCATTAGAGTTTCTTTCAGATTTTGAAACAAAAATTGTTCTTCCATGCACGAATGTTTTTAGATAACCACAGCTGCTCCTCACTAGCTGCTGTTTCAATAGCAGAAAGCCTAACACTAGTATTCTTATGCATCTTTACTCCTATCTGCTCAAATTCAAGCATATTTCAACACACACAATCAATCTCATTGTAAGGAATTCAGGCAGCAGCCACCGCTGCCAGCATTTTGCTTGTCAGCAAAACCTCTTTTCGTTCCAAAGAAGAACAGCTGATGGAATGAAACTTTGCTCTTGGCTAGAAAGCTTTGAAAGGATTGTGCTATTCCAGCTCTGCCTTGGCTGTGCCAAAATGCCTCTGAAGGTGTTTAAGACAATTGTTAGAAACTCTTCTGGGTAGGCAGTAAAGAAAGACAGGACACTGCTTAACCTTTCTGCTACTTTGGCATGGAGGACTGCAATTAGAATTTTTCTGCGTATTGCTTGCTGGGTGGTAAAAATATGAATGGTCTAAAGTGATTTTTCATAGAAAAAATATTTCTGGAGGTTTTGTGGCTGCAGCTAACATTTCTGCTGTCTTGATTTAAAAGCCTACTCTGCACTGGAAAAGTTCACAGGTTGTTTAAGAAGCAGAGCTTGAGCTAAATATTTCTGGTAATTGTGTCTTGAAAATAAATTTTGGTCATCTCTGCACACACATTTCTCCCTATATATATCTATTAAGGTTTGTTTCCACTGGGATAAAACCCCATTGAACCTTCTGGGCTGCAGGGGTACTGTTTACTGACAGATGCTCTTGCACTTTCAGATACCATACCAGGCTATTATTAGGCCCATATGTGCTCTTTGAGGATCTAATCAGACTTGCATTGAGAGAGACTCTAAGTTAATGACCAGCTCACCTACTCTGGCATTTCTTACTGTGTACTCTACACACAAAGCTGGAGAAGTGAGACTATGGCTTCACACATATGACTGGCATAGCCACACCAAATGGAACTGGTTTGCTCTTTCCCCTTTGTTCACCCCGGTGTTGGAGATGAGTACAGATAAACCTTGGATTGCTGCCAATAGGGATGCAGAGGTGATTGAGTGACCATGCAGTTCTTACTGAGCTTGTGGTGCTTTGTGTGTTGAGAACAATTGGAGCATTGTGACTGTGATCAGAACATCTGGGGAACTCATAGGATGAGTCTGTAATCCTGGCCTAAGGATGTAACACAAATGCTCTTGTCACTTATACTACTAGCAACTTACTGCTGTCCAGCAGCTTGGAGAAAGCAGAAAGAGCTGTAGGGAGTAGTTAAGTGGATGACTTCTGACTCTCTGTAAATAGAAAAGGAAAAACTGAGGTCTTAGAGCAGTCCTATAACTCCAGCATTTGCAAGTCTGCTATTTCATTCCTGTGGGCTGCCAGAAGAATTATCTCTTTCAAGAGTATGTTCCTCTTTCAAGAGTATTGTGATTATATGGACCTACAGAGCAAAATGTCTCATACTGCATGAGTACTTTTTCTAGTGCCCATAAAAATAACATATGCACCCATGAAAGTAGAGCAGCTTCACATAAATTTTGCTTTTCTCATTTAGAACTATGTGTTCATATTTATTCACTAAATATGCATGTGAACACAAAACAACAGTCATCAAAAATAAGAGATTTCTTTCCAAGTGAGAAGGTATCAAAGATGAAATATTCACACTGGAATCACTTTTCTGCTGTTGGTAATTCTATATTCAGTATTTGGGAAGCAGTTACATGCATTTTCTATTTGTTTTGTATGTTCTCAGTGCAAAACACATGCATGATTTCTATACATCTTTCAATTTGATTTCAGCATAAACCTGCTTTCTATAAATTAATTTCCTGCACCATATTTGTGTGGAGATTACATCTTAAATATGCTAAGTGGAGAGGTCAGAGCTCTTTTTCTTTGTTAAACAAATTAGTGTCAGAGGTTCTGCAAAATTCCAACACAGAAAACATGAGGAACACAAGGAAAGAAAGAGTGAGAAAAACCCAATGAAAAGTATTTTGTATGTCAAAAATCACAGGGTTGCTAACAAGAAACTCAACTTTGCCAAAAAATTACATGTGAAGGAGTTAACTTAGTTTAAGTTAGAATATAAACTCATCTCTCACTGCTTCATCCACTGCAGAAAATAGATTAAGATTTCTTTAAAATGTGACCTTAGAAATCTGAACCTGGCACTTGGTGGTAGCTGGGGGAACAACTGAAGATCTTTGAGCTCTGATTGGTGTGAGTAAAGATCTGTATGTATTTGGATACATAGCTGAAACTGATCCCACCTTTGCTTTGCTCTTTTTCCATTTCACAGGACAGACTTCGGGCTATCCTGAACAGACAATCAAGTCTCTTAACATGCAGACTATCTCCCTCCCTCTCTGCCTCAGTTCCCATTTATCTCCAGCCAGGTTTAGCTCTTCCCTTCTGTATATGTGCACCACTTACATGACTTCTACTGCATGACTGAGCATATATCCAGGGTTTCATGAAAAGCTCTGATCAGGATTCGGTTTACAGTGATACGCAAGGGTTTACAGCCAAGGTAACAGAGTAATCTTGCCTGCAAATTTATGAATTTTTTTAAAAAAACCAGGTTGGGTAACTTCTGTTTTCATTACATGAGAAAGACTTACAGTAATCTTAAATTTAGATGAATAAGAGGAATGATGAAATAGGGATCAGTTTTATATGAAGAAATGGACTGTTTGGAAGAGAGGGAAAAGTTGAAGGATTGAGAGGCAAAGAATTGCTGATTGATCACCCATCATGATAGAAAAACAGGAAAGAGACAAAAATAGAAGAAAAGAGTAACAGCTCCTGTAGAGGGAATAGCAAATTTGAAAGAGAAAGAAAGATCAAAGGAAAAAGGTATAAGGCCTCTGGTTGCCCTTTTAATAGTTTTAGTTCTTTTGCTACAGGAATCAGTAAAATAAGTCCACTTATCTAGCATCTGTGGTGATTTAAAACTTTACTGCCTGAGAGCTGCTTTTTACTACCTTCTGTTGGAGGTTGCCCAGCCCAGCTGCCCCAGCAGAGCAGAGACAACAGCCATGGGCTCCCTTCATCCCTTTGGCCATCTGGCAGTCTGGGTTTGATGGCCAGGAGTGATAAACCTGTGTTTACCTACATGACTTCTCACTAAAGCAGATGGGATCCATGCACAGTGAGTAAAGAAAAATGGTTCATAGACATGAAGAATAAAACAGAGAGGGCCCATGCACCATCCCTAAACCTGCAGGTCCAGCAGATAAGGTCCATGTACACAGTCCCACCAGAAGGCTCAGTGGGAACCTCTGGCAGAAAACTGAGAGGTGGTAAACTGTTTTCGCAGCCACAATTCAGAGACTTTTGAGGGAGTTGTACATCTGTTATGTGAGGTGAGGTATTCCAGTCAAGTAAATAAGGTTTTTCTTCACTGAGAGCAATCTTTAGGATGTTGCTACACTTTGTATCCATTTATTAGGAGAGAAGTGAAAAAAGACTTAGTTTTTTTATCCTCAGTTTATGAAGCATGGGAGAACCAAATGAAAATTGCACTGCAGCACAGCTAACTCATTTACAGAAGGCTACCCCTGTTTCAGGGCCTTTATATGAAATCTCTTTGAAGCTGCATGGGTGAAGAAGAGGGCCTCAACAATTCGATTTGATTATTGTATTAAAAATATTCTCTGAACTATAATACAATTAGGTCACTAGAGGAAAATAAAAGATACATTAGACCAAGAACATGATTATGATTGGTACCATAATTCCTGGGAAAAACAAATCATAATCATATATTTCCTGTTTGAAAGCCAATGGATATGCCATCTCTGCCTGGAGCTCTGGTCAAACTTGTATTCTACAGAAAATAAACTAAATTTTTCTGAAGTTAAAACCTGGGAAAATAAAACTTTTGCATGCTGGATATTTTTCCTTAATATAACCAGTGTATATGGTTAATTTGAATGCACTGGTTTAGAAGCTCCAGCTATTTTAAAAGGCCATCAAAGAGATATATGCAATCATTTGAGAACAAAATATAATTCCATCATTTGTTCATAATGTTCTAAATTTTTCCTCAAAACTTTTTGCTGAAAGTGATGGAAAATGAATTGGTATGAATGAAATGAAATGGTTAGGGTCAAAATTTTCAAATTTGAGCACCTAAAATTAGATTTCTAACTCCATATTTAAATAGCTAATTATAAGTAGCCTGATTTTCAGAGCTGCTGAGCAATCCCAGCTGCCACTGAAATCAGTGGGAGCTTTAGGTAAATACCAGATTGCCTATTTGGGCTCATTATCTTGGAAAGACTAAATGGGGATTGATACACTTTAGCCAGTGTTATTAAAGAAGTGTGTTGTGGTAGGACAGGGATCTGTAGAAGGGCATAGAAAACTCTCAGTGAGTTTCAGAGGCCAAGCTCCTGCTCATGTGGGCACAAAGCCTTCCTAAGCCATCTTGCCCATGAACTTAAACCATAACAAAGGACCCTGTGCCACTTTGGTTGTGCCGTGCCATGAATGGTCTCTGGGAACTAGGCTGCAATTGCTGTCCTAGAAAAACCATTATACTAGTCTCTTTAACTGTTTAAAGACTTTTCTTGATGTATAGGCTTAACCAAACCTTTTCACCTTCCATCCATTCCATTCTTTCAAAAGTAAGGTGGCTATTTCACTTCTCCCTGTTCCATTCCTGATGTCTGCCCTCCAACAGCACTGTCCAGCTGTGCATGGGCTCCAGCATATCTCCCCAGCCTGCTGCTTGTGGCTGAGAGGAGCAGCCCTGCAGCAGTGTCTGCCTGTGGCTGCTGCCCACTGCTCCCACACATCCAGGCTGGGAAGAGCTGGCAGCTGGCTCCATGCATCCCCTGGGTGTAGCACCCTCCTGCCAGGTATCCATGGCTCTGGTAAAGGCACCCAGGACTCAGAAGGCTTCTTGCATTTCTTGCATTTTTTCATGCAATGTGGTCTGAGTTGATAGCACAGCTCCCACACTGCCTCACACCCTGGGATAGGAGAGGCTTTCTTGCATGGGCACTGCTCTGGGACCTGCACTCCTGGACTATATTTTGTGAAGTAGTGCCCTCTGATGTTATTGATTCTCCATAATGTCCTCAAGTCTATTTCCCTACAGTAAGAGTTGTATGATGTTTATCTTTACCCTTCATGGCTTTGGCAGTCTCAACATCTTCTCTGAGCCACCTGACGAGCCCAGAAGAAGCAGGTGCCCAGCTGTTGGCCTTGCTCTCTCTCTCTCTGCTGAGCCCTGCAGCAACTGGATTCTGTTGATAATGAAATGAAACAAAAGAGAAGCAGCTTCAATTGAACAAGGAATTGATGAAAAGATCAAAGAGGAAGGAAACAAAACACAACTTGAAAGAGAACAATTCAAAGCATCAAGCAGATGCTTTATTTTCCCTACCTTGTGGTGCAGATGCATAGAAAAGCCTCAAGTCACTGAAATCAACATCCAATCTGACAGAAGCCAGGATTCCAGTGTTTCATCCCTTTATGTCCGAGGTACTACATTCTTTGCATTTTTTGTTTGTTTGTTTTTGTTTTTGGTTTTTTTTTAATGTTTTTTTTGTGTGTCATTCCACTTTATTTTCACAGCCAAGGGAACTCTACTTTTTAACACAGTTCCTAGGAGTCTTTCCTAGGGGTAAGATGGATATTCTGTGTGTAAACCTTGGTAACCCTCAAGGGTTATATTTCTGTTTAGCTTCTGGAAGCTCATTTAGCTGTCATGATCTCAACAGAGGTTGCAACAGGATCTGGAAAAAATTAATTTATGCTTTACGTTTCTAATGTTCTTTTTGGTGGTTAATAACTTCACTGGGCATTAGTCTGTAGTCAAGTCTTCCACATAAAATATATTATTTAAAAAAATAAAGAAAACAATGGTTGGTTAATCTTTTTTGTAAAAGTACAGAGAACTGTATATATTCCATAAGGGGAAAAAAACAAACAAAAAAATTTGGTTTTGTTTTTGTTAAGAAAAAAATTCAAATTAGCATTCATATAAATCAGAATTTTAGATGTCTTCATGCCTGGGTGTAGGTGATCCTTGGGAGAAGTGGGAAGAACAGACTCCTATTTTTGTATCAGTATAACTTTGCGTACAAATTTTACTTCTTTTCAGCACACAAAGTCAGTGGACAAATTGTTGAACTTAATGACATTGAATACAAAGAAAAGAGAACAGAATGTTTTCAAAGGCATTTATAATCATTACAGCATGAATATTGATGGGAAAAGATAAGGACAGTAGGTTTTCTGAAGTGCCCAAGTGAATTATGAGCCTGAGAATCACTGAATTTGAAAGATGATTTGAGACACCTGCCTGGTGTGATGCAACACTGGGCAGTCACCCCAGTGCTCTTCACAGTTGGCCCTAAGGTATTTTGACAGAATTTACTACAGAGAGTCAACACTGAATGGAATAAGGTGGATTTCTTACAATAAGGAAGGGGCAATTTTTAGGAAAATTTCTTGAGACACTTAGAGAGAAAAAGGGTCTGGAAGGAAGAAAATGGGGAGTAGATAAAAGAGGCTATACCAATAGTCAGTGGCAAGAAAACTTTCAATTCTTTTTGTAGGTGAACATCTCTGAACATGTCTTTGTGTCATGTGTCAGATATTCAGCGTGAATTGCCTTCCACCCTTATTTCTAATGGTGGTAGTAGAGATTATATTTTGATACATTAAGTTATGAGCAAATATCTTGTCTGACAGGTTTTACTTCTTACAGCTTTCATTGATGATATTTCCATCATTGCTGGTAGATGGTATTGCCTCCCTCTCATACTACTCCACCACCTCTTACAAAAATGGGTCTTACTATAGTTTCTGCCTCTTTCTAACCCTTTGCCCCATCCCCCACCATTCATTTCTCCTTTCCAGTCACAGCCTGTCTCCAGTTCTGAGGTCTGTGGACTATTATCTGCCTCTCATCTCTCAGTCCCTGCTATTTCAAGCTCTCTTTCCTCCTTTATTTCTGTTCTCATTATCTCAGCCTCACCTTCAACTCTGTTGGCTCCTATCCCACTGCCTGCAAGCATGCTTTTGCATATTCTAGGTCAAAATAAGGCTTCTTTATTCAACTTGCCCTGTTACAATCCTATCTCCTTCCTCACCTTTGTTTTCAGCACTCTAAGGCCCAGATCCAAGGATCTATTTAGGCTCCTAACTTGTCCTTGAATGCCTCAAAGCATACTGAATGCAGTACTGCCTTAGTTTTCTTTTCTTAGCTCTCATGATGACCTTTTAAATGTCCCTTGTACCTTGTGACAGCTGAATTACTTTTTTGGGAAACAGAGTTTATATGCTTTTGTTCTTTATGGAAAAGACACTTTAACAATTGAGTAGATTGAGTACTTGTGTTCCTACGTCCCCAGCATCCCTCCCCTGATATTAGCTACTTCCAGGATGGAGCTGACAGGAAACTTTTTACTACGTTCATATTGGACTAGTCATCACAAATTAGTTCACAGGAATAAAAGGAGAAATGAAGAGTAATTTCCATTTTCATTGTATTCTCTCTCCATCAACAAGAAGTCTTCCCTTTTTGTAACAAGATGTTTGGGCTATTCAATTCTTCTATAAATCTGCAGTCAAATAAATAGGCTCCGAAGCTGAACTAACAAATAGGACGTTGACATACATGACTTCTGCACAGTAAGCACATCATAAGTTTTCTAATAAGTTTTATTCTCTGGAAGCAGTGTTCAGGATAGAGAGGAGATGGGAGCAGCTTGATACAAAGAACAGAGACAGGTGGAAGGAATTCAGCCAGCAAGCATGGAGAAAAAGACATTTCTTTGCAGGGATTTCAGATTGCACGGGTAGAGCTGTTGAACCATTTGAAGCTGTTACACAAATTTCAGAGGATCCATAGAGAGGACCTGGGTGCTGCAAGGTGTCACATCACAGCATCTTTTAACATTGTAATCACCTAGCAGTATTCACAATACAGCACTTAAAAACCCAACTGTGAGGGTCCGTGAACTGGGATTCATAAAATCCATCTGCTGCAGAAGGCAACTGGGAAGTGCTGTGGCCATGTCAGAGCATTTGAATGCTTTTCTTGCTTGTTAGTCTTTCAAGTCACAGGCAGTTGAAGAAAATGATCCCATTTTATTAATTCCTTTGGGACTAATGGTGCTGAACTGTTTGGTGGAGTCAAAAAAAGATAAATCCAAGTCCTTCATTTTAAAAAAAATGTCAAGGAATTAGTTTTAATGGCTGGCTGTGAGAAACATGAAGACCCTTAGCAATACCAAGTAATTGGTGTTTTCCTTATTAACTCCCTGGCTTGTCAGAAGCTGGCAGAGGTTCTATAAAGGTATGAGCTCTGTGTTTACACCTCTGAGGTCAGACAGACAAGGTTCCTTCTTTGGATTCAGCTCACAGATGTTATTCTCCTAGTTGTGCCTGACAGTATTTTATGTTTCTTAACTTCGCATATGAATGGTTAATGGCCTGGAACAAATTTTGGAATTACACCTAAAACAGAGCAAAACTGTAGAATGATGATTGCTCTTGGTACAGGCAGCAGGAGCCTGATTTTCTCCTCTGGGCTTCAGGAGCTAAAATGTCCCCAGTGCTATCTTCCCATGCTGCCCATTGCACTGCTGTATGCAGAGGTTAACAGCAGATCTACCAGGACCTTTACAGTGTCCTGTCTCTAAGCTGACCTCATTAGTATAAGCTTAGTTTGAGTGTTTCATCTTTGACTCCACATCTGGTTGGAAATACTGTGCAAGTGGGGTAATCAGAAACCCTCATTACTTTAATAACAATCTAAATACAGTGGTTGATGATTGTATGTTGGAGTCTCTTTACATTTTAGGGGAATAGAAATCTGTGCAAACTTTCTTCAGTAGAGCATAAAATATCTTTCTCTCATAGAAATGAAACATAGTAGCAGATAACTATTTAAGTGATGTCAATAGCTACATTTTCCTTTTAATAATTTAGACAGCATAATATGATTTACTTAGCTAGGTCACTTACTGCCTGTGTATGGTCTCAGATCAACCACAAAAGATCAGGATTTATTAATACAACAGAATAACAGAAAATATAATTTGCTTCTTAAAAAATCTATTATAGTGTCATTGGTTCAGCTGACTTTGAGTGTGTAAATATATTTGAACTATGCTATTAAAGTCATGATCAGTTACTGAAGTCCAGTGGTATACAGAGTAGGGATGGGAGAAGGAGCATTCGATTGTGAGGTGACCTAAGTCACAACAGAGGGCATGCTGGGATATTTTATAAGGTCCAAAGACAGCACTGAAGTTTTCATCCACAAACTTTAGCAAAAATGAATTAAATTTTGTTGAGCTATGCTCACTTATTCCAGAAACCTGAACCAGCAGCCTTTCAGTGTTGTAGCAATAAAAGCTGTCCACCTTGCATGTCATAGAAATTTAGTCTGGGGAGTAAAAAGAAGAGAGGGAAAAAATGAGAAATGGATCTGAGATGAAAGAATGAAAGATCATTCTTTTTTTCCTTTCTTGCCTGCCCTCCTGGAGTGTCACAAGGACCCACAGAAGGTGGTAGCCTGGTGTCACACTTCACTCTATAGAAGGTGGGATTGCAGCTGCCCTGGAAACATCCCTCTTGCAACAGGGTGAGAAGTGCTGGGCTTTCTGCCAGTGAGAAGTCTTTGCTGTGATTGTGCATTCATTTGAATTATGGGCTCAGTACTTCCTTATGTTTGGCTGCTGGGTAGGGCCCATGTGCAGACACTTGGCATCTCTCAGCCCATCTCCAGAGCTGTTCAGGAATGCTGAAGAAGCTGGCAGCTTCACAGATGTGCTGGGATTCCCCACTGTGGTAAGGACAGCACGTCAAGGCTCAGCTGGACACTTGTGAAAAACTGAGTCCCTGTGCCAGGTGTCTGGCAATACTCACTCTCCATTGCTCTGAACAAGTTTTCACTGTTTTGATGTATATTTAGTAAAACAATCTAGGTAAAATCTGTAAAGCAAAATAGTCTAATGAGACATGTTTGCTTAATCTGGCACAGAACCCTCCTGGTTATTGGATGGATAGGGAACGTTGCTCAGACCGAGCATACTTTCTTCTGCTTCTAAATACTGACTGATGTATAGTACTCAATGTGATTGTGTGCATTTATTACTTGAAAATTAACAGTGTAATTATATATACAAATATATAAAATATGTCTCTGTATATATCTTTGTATCTCTTCAGTCATTAAAGTACTTAAGTCAATAAAAAACAGGTGCCCGTTTAAATAGTATTCTATATTTTTTCCCTGATGTTGCCTCCTAAAATCACATTACAAACAATAATAAAAAGCTGAAAATAATACAAAAGTGATGGACAGTTAGGTCATGGAAAGAAAATGGAATTTTGTCCTTTCATATGATATTAAAGAAAAAATATCTCAAAAATCTGGGGGTTTTTTTTGCTTTCTCTTGTGATGGAAGATGATAAATATCAATGAGCTTTCAAAAAAACCACTAGATTCATTGGAGCCAATAATGTTGAAACTGTGCAATGAAAAATTTGGAAAGTTATTTATTCTTAGGATTGAAATCTTAGGCTGCAGGGGTAGCAGCACTTAAGGTCCTCACTGTGCATTTTCCGTGAAAATGGAAAATAAATAACTCTGTGACTAAGCCTTTCTGATCTCCATTTAAAATCCTAAAAAAAATGGATTTTAGATGCAAACCAATTTCTCTACAGTAGCAAGCTCCCACTTGCACTTTCTGTAGCCTCAACCCTTTTATGTGCTACCCCAAATAAATAAGAGGTAACATACCTCCTTTCCTGAGAAGAAATTCCCTTACAATTGCTGCAGTAGTGCCAATGCTCTGAAGTACCTGAATTTTTAAGGTGATGAACTATCTGGAGATCTGGGATCTATGCCTGAGAGTTCTGTCCATTAACAAGAATGGGTAAGGCAATACTTTATATAGTAGCATCTTTATTTTAGGCGTTTGGCCCTGCATCAGCACCCATTGTCCCTCAGAGCCAGAGTGTGGCTGTACAGCTCCCAGGCTGGGGGGAGCCCAGGGGAGCCAGCACAGGACTGCAGATTTGCATTGGCTGGAAAGGAGGAAAATCATGGAGAGAACTGGATCTAAGTATCTAATATACGAGCCATTATTCTAGCACTTCACTCAGGATTCATAAGACATAATGAAATGAGGTTCCTAGGCTTTTTTCTGGGGATGCCTCTTTAGAGGCTAATAAGTCAGGCATGTCAGTGAGATGCAGGAGATTGAATCAACTTAAGGTTTTTTTCCTTCTGCTTTAGTATTTATTTTCATGTTTACCACCTTCCAACAGCATGATATAAACAGCAGCATTATAACCCCTCCTCCTTCTGCTTAATACATCACATACATGGATGCAAAACACAAGGGGCACAGTTCTTTATACCTGTGGTTGGGGCACTCATTTGGAAGTGATGAAACCTGGGTTTCAGTTGCCTACTCCTGCAAATATTAATGATCTTTATATTTAGTCATCACTGAATAAATGTATTTTTCCAGTGCTTCACAAACAAAATTATATAGCAGTGAGTAATGTTTTTGCTTTTGGAGATGAGCTTTGACCCACGGCCCCAAGAACAGAACTTGGACTTCTTGCAGCTGACAATCTCATTAGTGTTTATATATTTTCCAGCAGGAGAAACCCAAATAAATAAATACAAACAAAATAATTTTTAAGCAGTAGGGACTTTCCTATGGTACTGTTATTCAGAGCATTTTCTGGGTACTGGATCAAAAGAAAATGATCATTTATCAGAGGAAGTCAGAAAAATGCTTAGCTGAGTTCAGTCCTTGGTAAATGCCATCTCTGATTTGGGACGTGCTATTTTTGGTGCTTTGTTATGTTATTTGATATACATAGCTGGTAAAGTACTTGAGAAAGGTGAAGTTTTCACAGAAGTACTCTCAGTCCTATAGCATCCAAGGTCACAGGACACTCACAAATAGGAGAGTGCAGATAAAGAGAAGCTGGCATGTGTCCTGGAAAGATCCTGCTAGTCGATCAAAAGAACAGAGTAGTCATTTTTCATAGTTCAGAAATTAGGGGGAAATTGAGACTTAGGATTGTGGGGTTTTGGTGTCTGTTTGTTTGTTTGTTTGTTTGTTTTGTTGGGGTTTCTTGTTTGGTTGGTTGGTTTTTGTTTGGTTGGTTTTTTTGAATAGCTGAGACAGCAATAAATAATGAAATAGAGTTGCTATCCTGCATATCCAGTGGAAAAATGAGGCGGAAAAATGAGAAAGAATAATATCAAAGTATTCCTATGTTTTCTGCTCCCAAAATCCTCAAGTCTGCAGACCTGGTCCTTCTCCTGGCCATCTCTGGGACCAGAGCAGCAGAATATAACACAAGGATTAGCACCGAAATCAATTTGTGTACAGAGAGGGGCAGGACCGGCAACCTCTGTGCTACTCCCAGATTGCTACTATGGAAACTTAATTCACTGACTCGTGGCTCTGACTGCTGGGGAATACAGCAGCTGGAGCACCCTGGGGAGCCTGGGAGGATGGTGGTGTTTGCTCCTGCTCTGGGTGCTGCAGTCTGCCCTTCTCTAAAGCATCCAATGCAAGTTGTTAGGAACCTGCAAAACCTCCATGGGTAATCTGAACCCATGATTTTTAAATTTTCTTACATATTGTCATAAATGAACCTCTGAGAAAGCATTTGTGAAGGTATGTTCTGCCTGAAATGTAGGAAATAAAGACTGTACAAGAGAGATTCTCCAATGCCCAGGTCTGAGTGAGATATTCATATGAAGAGTCTGAACATTTTCCTAGGGAGAGAGTGTTCCCAATTTTAGTAAAGGGATGATTAAAAAGAACGTTTGGATGTGTTAAAGTCCTTTCAAACAGAGTGGTTACATATTGCAAATTACCTGATATCTCGCCTGGAAAGGCCTTTAGTGTTCTTGTGGAGGCTGTTGTCCATTGTGAATAAATCAAAACCACCCAGTGTTTGAAGCATAATTGTAATTGTGTCAAGCATCAAATTTCATAGCTGTTCTGTACAACAGCAGACTTCAGGCTCTCCTGCAGTGGTGGGAGGGATACACTGTACAATGAAAGTGTTCGTTTCTGCTGATACCAATACTTTAGCAATTACTTGCTCCATTTCATTTTAATCACCTTAGTTTGTTTAACCTAAAATGATGTAGAAGGAGTAATGAAGGAATCCAATTACTACAGCTCTACTCAGGAAAAAAAATAGAAATTAAAAAGAAAGAATTCTGAGCATGTGTGGGGTTTTAAAATAGTACTGTGATGACCTCCCTAGCTAGAAAAAGTTATCAGTGACTCTCACTGTATTCCTGCTTAACAAAAAAGCTGCTCAGAATGAGTAAACATAACCTGGTATTAATTTTGGAGAATAGTTTATTTTTATCAGCCATTTAATTGTGCTAATACTTTAATATGAGTATGGAAAAGAATAAGTTGCTTGTTTTCTCTGAATCAAAACTGATAATGGTTTAAATTCTTTTTGTGATTCAAGCAAAAAACTCTGAATGAGCACATCCAGAAGTGAGCTGAAATGTATTATACTTCTCACAAAAGACAGAACTTTCAAAAATTGCATTGCATTATGATGCCAGAAAACATGTTTCTCTAAAGAAAGTCTTAGAACCAAAAATGGTGTCAACTTCAAAGCTTAAGAGATAATAGTTAATTAGAGCTGAAATCACTGCTAAAAAAAAAATCAGCTCCTTATTCCTGTGCATCCTGATGCCATGAGCAAAACCCACATACATAATGTGAACTCCAATAGAATCAATACTTTCAATATTTGTGTTTAGTAATGAGGGTGTTTACTGTCCACTAGTGCCAGTCTCACTCTGCTGTTTACCAGGCTTAGGACCCAAGGTTCCTTCTAGCTGCCCCGTAATTGTGTCTGGACCCAGCACTCACTGCTCTGTTTTGCAACTAGAATTTCATTTTGAGTGGACCTGCAGCCCACACTGTTCTGAGTCTCTGTGAACAACAGGAAAGATCTTCTTGTTTTTCACATTGTTATGAGGGTACTTACTTAGTTTCTAAGCCAGAGACAAATTCAGATTTTCAATCTGCTTTTCTTGCAGCAGTTCTTTGATACTATTGGGTTAGGTTCTGCAAGTGCTGAAGGTATAAATAACACTTGTTTGCTGACTTGGAGGTGTTCGTATTGCCTATCTGGACTTCTTACTTTGCAGTCCCAAGGACACAAGGTGTTTTATTAGGGGAATGATAAAGAAGACCAAACTGTAACCATATAGTAAAGCAAAAGAGAATCAGTCAGTCATTAGCAACCTGGAGCTTCCTGAAATCAACAGCTTTTTCCTACTGTCTCAATGGTTAAGGGGACACATTTCCCTGATACCAGTGTTGAGGACATCCTTAGACAATAGAGGACAATACATTAGAGCTGCCCTTTCAGTTAAATCAAGAAAGTGTTACAAATTTTTTTGGCTAGTGGAAAAAAAAAGATATTTCTTGATCCCTAGCCAAATTTGAGCATCAGATAAAATTGGTATTTTCTTCGCAACACTATTGAAACCAAGACTGTATGAAAATAATCTTGCAAGTTGTCAAGTTGCTTTTTGTTTTCAAGACCTGCCCTTTCACAATCTAGGGAGCAGGACCAATAACTCACAGAGATGAGCTAACACTGTAAATGTTTCTCCAGTTTGCTTTGCTCTAGAGTATCAACATATTGAGATCAGGTTCATTCCTCTTATCTATTTCATGTTCTGATTTCAAAGACAGCAAGACTGCCTTCATGCCTGGTAAATACAACTCATGTTTGCTAAGTGGTGACATAGCTTCCTTGTGCCCTGCACTTGCACAATCATTGTCCCATTAGCACTCGGGGCACATACGTCTGCTAGCCAAGCTGGCAACTGGCCTTGCTTATTAAGTTCCCTTCTCAAATTATTTAAGCTTATATGTAGTATCTATATCAGCATTATCCATGCTTAGCTCATATCTCTCCTCTGGAAACAGGCTGCATAACTCTCTTGGTGTTGACAGAGAGAGAGTAACAATTCACTGTCTGTCTTAATAAAACATTTTCCACAGTTCTGTAAGCTGATAGAAAGTGAAATAATATTTGCTTAGAAAATAAAGTTTTCTTTTTGCAAGGAGACAGCTTTTGTTCTGTCAGGAAGATGTGTATCTAAATCTAGGTGTGCTCTTTCTCCTGCCAGCAGCAAGCTGGAATGGTGTGCTTCCTGATTCTTCTTTAGGAACAAAGATATTATCAGCATTTGGGCCCCTGGCTGCCCTTGCACAAGCTCTAGCAGCAGGTATTATGCAAAGATTGAGAAAAGATATTCCTTACAGAAATAAGGAATTATTTCTTATAGGTGTAAGTGTACAGATGTGCTTTAATACTGTGCATGTTCCCTTAATGGTCTTAATTATAATCTAAATTATTTGTAATGTACTTGTTGTTATGTTAATGTTCTCATGAGAGACTAAATGCTACTGAGGTTTGCTCACATTGATTTAAATTACTCTTTTTTAGTACTGTAATCCTTTTGCCTAAGGGTAAACTATGGCTGAACATATTCATGCAATTCTTCAGAGTCAAGAATAAAGCTATTGGTCTATTTACAATCTTAGGGCATGCTACTCTGAAATGGGGAAGTTTCAGTTGTATTAAAGGATGGACACTGAAGGATGATATGGTGGTTTTTTCCGTATTTTTTTCCATATGGTGTTTTTTACCTGCCCCTCAACATGTGCCTTGTAGGGTGTGCAGCCTGTTCAGTGTAACCCCACTGGGTACAGGGTCCCTGGGCTTCAAAGGACATCCATCAGCAGCCTTTGAAATGCAACAGCCTCTATGTAATCATGACACTGGTTTGAGACAGTGGAGAAGAAGATCACAAAGATGGCAGAGGAAAAATAAAGTGACAAAGGAAAGATGGAGCAACAATGTATTTTATGTTTGCATTTGCACATTTAACAATTCAGGAATTTGGCTGACTTCTTGGTCTCTGCATTTCTTTTTCTTTTCAATTAATTTAAAAGTCTGAACACTTCATTGCAAGATTCAGTGGCAGGACAACTTTCCAGCAGCTTGATAATGACTGTTTCCCCAATGGCTAAAGAATCTCTCTGTTGTGCTTGCTGGGGCTTATTCCACTGATTCACATATTATCTTACAGGGAGTGAGGTAGCCTCAGGTTATCAATTAATAAAAGATGTTCTTCTTTACTCTCCTCTGCTGTTATGTTTTCGATGTAATTATGAAGTATTTCCTGATCAACTTGCTCATGATCAGTCCAGATTCAAATTTCAACCTAAAATGAACAGGAAAAAAAAGAAACTCAGGGAAAAAAGAGGCAGGCCTGATGGATCTTCACATTTACACAAACAGGGACAACCGTGGGAACAGGATTCAGTGGGACTCCTCCCAGCCCTCCTACAGCTTGCTGGCATTATTGCTGTCTTCCTCTGCCTCCCCTCCAATTTGCTCTTATTCTTTCTCTGAAGATAATGTGAGTGGGGAGGCAAGGAGAATTAAGTGGCACAGAGAAAATAGGAAGAAAGGGAAAGAAAATAATACATTACAGCAACAGCCACATTACTGTGGCTTGCTGCTTTCTGAGTTCAGTAAAGCCTCTCCCCTCCCTTCCTTCATTTGCTTTGCCTGCACACTCGAGGCAGTCAGACAAAAGCTCTGCCTGCTGCTGCCAGCTCCTGCTGGAAAGGTATGAAGGCAGCTCTGAGAACCAGGGACTGCATGGTTCATGAACTCGAAGAAAAGAATTCTGCTTGAACCTGCCTCAGGGTCACAGAGACCAGGACAGAAAATAGTTGAAAAATCACAGTTTTCATGCAGGTCAGATGTCATCAGCTGTGCTGGATGTCTGAGTTATATTTTGCTGTTTTATGACTGGAAGCTGGCCAGTGTGATGCCCAGTCACAAAAAGGGTGGGAAGGATGATCCTGGTAATTATAGGCCAGTTAGCCTGACCTCAGTACCAAGTAAGGTAATGCAGCAGTTTATATAGAGTGTCATCACACAGCACTTATAGGATAGCTGTTGCATATAGGTAAAGTCCTACAAGATAAGAGCCCTGTAACCCTTCTAAAATCATGGCTCAGGCCTACTACTTAAGCTAAGTACAGCTCACAGCTGGTGTCACAAGTTTCGTCAGAAAGGAATTTGCACGGACTTCTAACCATGAAAATAATTCTGTACCCGTGAAAAAAGAATATAAACACCTTTAGAGAAGAAAGTCTTTAACAAACATGTACACTAGCAACTACTAACCAATGAACTGAGTTGCAATAAGTTACTAACCAATTAGAATTTAACACAATGTCTTTAGAAAACCATATAAATATGAGCTGTGAAGGAAAAAGATTGGCTACTGTGTGTGAAGAAATAGGTGCCTCATCTGTCGCTACTGTGGCAGATGGCTAGGATATTTGACCCAGCCAGCAGGGGTTTAGGAAGGGTAGGTCATGTTTGACCAACCTGGTCTCCTTTTATGACCAGGTGATCTGCCTGGTGGATGCAGGAAAGGCTGTGGATTTTGTCTACTTGGACTTCAGCAAAGCCTTTGACACTGTCTCCCACAGCACACTCCTGGAAAAGTTGGCAGCCCACAGCTTGGACAGGAACACTCTTTGCTGGATTAGGAACCAGCTGGATGGCCAGGCCCAGAGAGTGGTGGTGAATGGTGCTGCATCCAGCTGGCAGCCAGTCACCCGCGGTGTTCCTCAGGGGTCTGTGCTGGGGCCAAGTCTGTTCAATATTTTTACTGATGACATGGATGAGGGTACTGAGTCTTTCATTAGTAAATTTGCAGATGACACGAAGCTGGGAGCGTGTGCTGATCTATTGGAAGGTAGGAGGGCTCTACAGAGAGACCTGGAATGGTTGAGTGGATGGGCAAAGAACAATAGGATGATGTTTAATAAGTCCAGGTGCCGAGTCCTGCATTTTGGCCACAATAACCCCCTGCAATGTTATAGGCTGGGGATGGTGTGGCTGGACAGTGCCCAGGCAGAAAGGGACCTGGGGGTTCTGGTGACAGCAGCTGAACATGAGCCAGCTGTGTCCAGGTGGCCAAGAGGGCCAAGGGCATCCTGGCCTCGATCAGGAATGGTGTGGCCAGCAGGATCAGGGAGGTCACTCTTCCCCTGTCCTGGGCACTGGTGAGGCCACACCTTGAGTGCTGTGTCCAGTTCTGGCCCCTCAGTTTAGGAAGGACATTGAGATGCTTGAATACGTCCAGAGGAGGCAACGAGGCTGGTGAGGGGCTTGGAGCACAAACCCTGTGAGGAACGACTGAGGGAGCTGGGGTTGTTTAGCCTGGAGAAAAGGAGACTCAGGGGTGACCTTATCACTGCGTACAATTCCCTGAAAGGTGGCTGTAGCCAGGTGGGGGTTGGTCTCTGTCCAGGCAGCAACTGACAGAACAAGAGGTCACAGTCTTAAGCTGTGCCAGGGGAAATATACGTTGGATATTAGGATTTTTTTTTTTTTTTTTTTTTTAATGGAAAAAGTGATAAAATATTGGAATTGTCTGCCCAGAGAGGTGGTGGAATCACCATCCCTGGATGTGTTTAAAGAAAGACTGGATGTGGCACTCGGTGCCATGGTTTAATTGAGGTATTAGGGCATGGGTTCGACTTGATGATCTTGGAGGTCTCTTCCAATCTAATAATTCTATGAATTCTGTGAAAATACTTAAAATGTGTTCCAAAGGACACAGACCTCTACACAGACTTCACACTGACCTCTATTGGGCCAGACACAGCACTCAGATTTTTTGTTAAAGTAATTGCTCTTGGCCTCATGTTCATATACTGGCCTGTGTCTCTCCTTCCCTTATGATGGAAGTGCATCACACAAGGCACTTGGAAGAAGTCAATTTACCACAAACCATCCTACACAAGCCCTGAATTTGTCCTTCTGCCACAGACAACTATGCAGCAGATGTTCAGACAAAAGGTCTGCCGAACAGCCCTTCTTCACATCCCTGCTCAGCACAGGCCACAAAACCCTCACAATAGCCTGGGAAAAACTCAGACTTCAACTATAAGTTTAAAAGTCACAGTTATGCTGTTTTACATGAAAAAAAAAAACAGGGAGAAGATCATGTGGCATTCATGGGGTAAGGAAAAAAAAAGCCTTAGAAACTGGTCATTCCTTTGTCTTCCTTCAGAGAAAGGCAAAAATAAACCCTGGTAATCTCAACTGAGAGAAAATTGTCTTCCAATTCTCAATGTGACAATGGTAAACAAGACACTCCAGGCAAACTCTTCTGAGGCTTTAATACCAAGGAGCAACTGTGTACTTTGCTTTCTTAGTGCTTCATGAAAGGGTAAAAACCTACCCAAAAGCAAGGTATTCAAGAAATCCTTTCATCATAATTACATAATTCATAAAAAAAAATTCATTAACCCAACCTCAGTACAATGTCCTATGCATTTATTACTAGCAAGGTGTTAGTAACAAAAATGAAGATGTTGCCTCAGTTAATGTTCAGGTAGGACCAGGGACCTATGTGAAATAGTCATGCAGCTTCTGATTTTCACTAGTCCCATAGCTGTTGGAAAATCTTCAGTTGTTTATGACGTAATATAATATGTATATTATTAAAATGTGAACTGTCAAGAGAAGCTTCCTCTCACAGGAGCTCAGGACTACAGAGCATGTTATGCCATGGCAAGGGCCTATGTGAGCTCAGGGGTGATGTCACATCCAAAAGTGCAAAAAAGCGCTTACAAGTGTAACACAAATTTATGCAAAACATCTGTATCACTGATTTTTTTTTCAATGTTACAGCTTGCATGATACAGCATGCAATGTTAAATCAGCATAGGAGGTAGGGCACTTCTCAAGGATTAAGGGTTTTAAACCAATTGGACATTTTTTTTTGTGATGTCATGTAGAGAAAAAAAAGGACTGAGACCCAAGAAAAATTTGCTCTAGTGAAAAGTCTTTATATCCTTTTTAAGAGGTTGATCAGGTTGTGTTAAAGCACATGAGTCATGCTTGCAGCCAATTTTGACAATTAATCAGGAAACTCAAGTGAGCAATGCAAGAAATGGAAGCACCAGATGAGAGCATGAAGTAATGAAATCTTGTTTTAGTCCTAACACGTAGGGTTTACCTGTGAACTTCATGGACTGAAAAGCTGTGTATGGTGTACCAGAAGGAAAGCCTCACTTTGTGTCACCAAATACTTATTTTAGTCCAGGAAACAGTCAGTAATACATAATTTCATGTAGAAATCATGAGAACTGGTGGGCTGTGGTCCTTGAGGTGTGTGCACCAGGAGCATCAATTTGCATGGATGGGGTTGGCCATAGGTGCAGTACAAATATGAAGTCCTGACTCTAAGCAGGTTTTATTGTGGCCATGCTGTAATGGTTCTCCACTTAACACAGGGCCATCATTTTTGTATGTTGCCTGCATGCAGCAAAGTACTTCACCCATAGTGCTGTTGCCTGTTAATGGCTATCAGTGAAAATGATGGAAATGAGTGATGGGCCCAGCAATAATCATAAAATGGAGGATAATTTTGCCAGCAAATTTGTCTGAATAGCAGCATAGATAAACAGCACCATCATTTCCTTCATCTCTTGATCCAGGTTATTCCCACCTCAGGGCCTGGAAGGACTAAATTCAATTCAGAGAAGCTCTGCAAGTTCTGGTATTTTGAATGCATTATTTTTATCCTGCTGTGCTTCAAGACTTGTTTTATTTACAGCACATTCCCCTCCAGCTGCCATCTCCCCTGTGTTTTTTATTATTTTCTGGTTCTCTTTATGTCCTTTTTTCACTTAATTCCTTTTCTCACTTTGACCTTTTACTTTTTTTTTTTTTTTTCACACATCTCAACCCTTCCTCTCAGTCAGTGTCTTCCCATTTTCTTTCTTTACTTCCTTTGCTTGTCAGTCATTATTTTCTCATTCCTAACTAAGCTGTTGCGCTTCACCACAGCCTTGTTACATCTAGTTGCTCATCCCCAAAACATACTGCAATTGGAAGAATTTCCTGTACTTATCTGTAGGAAGTAAAGCAGATCTGCGCATCAGCATTAGGTGGATGGGGAAGTTTATTACCTGAAATAGACTCTAAATTATTTTGTTGCATTGGTATGGATGGTATATAAGCTGTGTTTAGTGCAATGAAATTGGCATAAAGGATGGACCAGCACTGGCCTGTTATTATTTAGTAGATATTGAGCTCTCTGAAACTGTTTTGGACTGTTCCAAAGACTTCTTATTCAGCTGATGCCTGGTACATTCTGAGGGATGGCAGCCCACAGGCAGCTCTGCTGCAGATATTTTGCCTCGGGGAGGATCCTCTGCTTGGTGGGTGAGCTGAAGAGTAAGTCCTCCCTATAGGAGCTGATACCCTGCTAGGCAGTGCCATTATAGTCAAAATCCTGCAAGAAAACAACAATTATTGATCAACCTGGTCTAGTGGAGGGTCCATCAGTCATGGCACGTGGCTTTAATCCAGATGATCATTAAAGATCCCTTCCAATACAATCCATTCTGTGATACTATGATTTTATGAAAATATGTATGTTTCCCAAAACTTAAAGATGCAGGGACCTCTTCTATAGTGGTGTGAAATTGGTTTTTTTAATTTTTGTATAATTTTTGTATCTAAGTTCTGTAAAAGGTTTCCTTTCTACCTCCACATCCCCGCTTCCCTTGATCACAGTCGTTAAGTCACATAAAGAGTTCCCCCTTTCCACAGTATGTCCCTTGATGGTCCATGATAAAAATGAAAATTAGAAATGTTAAAGATTTGAAGAGTTGAAACCCTTAATTGTCATAGAATAAGTGTATTAATATTTTAAATGTAATAATCTTAAACTGTAATGTAACAGTAAAGAGCCACCTCCGTGGTCACCCTGAAGGGAACAGTGATGGGGGGCTGCTTGGTCGCTGGAGGCTGCCCGCAGGCCCCCCAGACCCCGGAGTGGACTGCCCGCTGCCTTGGGAGAGCCTGCACCGCCCGCCCCAGACCCCGGAACGAGCTGCCCGCCACCTTAAGAAGACCCACTCCCCAGACCGCTGCCATTGGCGGCGGCGGCGTGGCTCTACCGACGGGGCGGCCCGCCCACCCCACCCCGGGCCCGCTCCAAAAAGAACCCGCTCCCCGAGCTGCGGCGGATCGCTGCTGAAGCGCTGCCACCGGCACCTCCCCTCCCCCCCCCATCATCGAGCCCGCGGGACCTCTGAGACGCCTGCTCCCTGAGCGCGGCCATCTCGCTGATGCCAGTTGCGAAATGCCATGAGGCTGCTGCAGCCGCTGCAGCCCCTGCCCCACCAGTGCGACCCTGTAGAACATGTAGATTAGAAATCCCAAATGCATTCTGGGACCCTTTTTAACACCAAAAAACCCCTATAAAGATAAATCTAAGTAAGATTTAAACCCACAAAAACCAGTACTAAGCTGTATAAACCCTAGAGCATCAATAGAGCTAATTAATACAATTTTTGTAACTCGCTGTAACCTAAAAAATACCAAACAAAAGGTGAGACCCCGAAGCAAACAAACAGAACTCAGAACTTCTTGGAGACTCCCGGCGAGGGAAGAGTTCTCCAGCTCTGCTGAACTTCCTGCTGCAGAGCTGACCAGGACCCTTCTCCTCAAGGGCGAACCCGGTTGCAAAATCCCTCGAGCCACCCTTGTAAGAGCTGATTAATAAAGGCATTTCAAGGAGAAAAATATTATCTCCACCCATTTTTAACAGTCCAGGCCCAGTCTATTGTATGTTATCAATACCCAAGGCCAGCGTCTTCTCTTTACTGATAGCCCTGGCTCCAGTCATTAAGGATCTATTATATCTTATCTGTGAACACACCCAAGGTCCTTGATAGCCTGGGCAGACCAGATGGCCCAGCCATAGTTTCTCTCCACCCCTTTCACCCCTAAATGGTAATGTCATACCTCCTCTGATTTGGTCACACCCCTTAATTTCCACTGAGTTCCACTCCTGTTCATAAGGGCAAGGGAGGCCCAAAACCTGTCTCTCTGGTCATCACTCTCTCACACGTATTCAAGCCTGGAACACCTGGGCATCCGCCCTGAATAAACACTTTCTTTACCACCGAGTGTGAGTCGCTCCTTCTCCTAAGCAAGCACGCTTCTGCCTGGGATCCGGACCTGCCTAAAACTTCACCATATCACGACAGAGCCCAGCTAGGCGGAGGGCTCTCTGGGAACAGTGATACTCTTCAGCTTGTTTCACCTCATTCAGCAGAGGTTCAGGGTAAGAATCTGTTCCACAAAGACTTTGAATTGGAAAAAAGCTGATCATACTGAGCAATCATCATCTGTGAAAAGGAAAACAAACATACCCATGAATAGCTACATTTTCTTGATCATTTCATGATATAATCCCTCTCCTGCCCTCCTCCTGGGAGCTTTTAACTAGCTCAGTTATTAGGAGGATTTGGAGAGAATTATATCAAGGACGAGGTGAGATATCTCAGAAGAGGCCCTTTCCCCAGGACATTTGTCCCAGGTGTTTATTCTTCAAGTTTCCAGGGGGGAAAGAGAGTGAGCAAAGGAAGGGGAGACAATTTATAGCCTCCCAGTTTAGAGGAGAGATAGCTGGACCACAGTCAATGGAGTCAAAGAAGGAAGTAAGGGTCACTCTAAGTGGTCAGGTACTCCAGGGGGTCAGGAGGGAGAAACCATTTCCTAGAGAATTACAACAATTTCATTTGGAACTGCAACAGTACTAAAAATATTCAGGACACATTATAAACTGTGCACAATGCTCATCCTTTTTTAATACACTATCTTTTACTTGCAAATAAGTGTTAGTCTGGACCAGGTAAACCACAAGTTCTGTATTTTACATGACATTTGAGTAGTCTCATGACATGCTACATACAACATATTTTAAAGCTGGGAATTGGGAGAAAAAGAATTTGGCATTTGGAATTTTTTCTTGTCTTTGTCTCTTACAAGACAATGGCTAGGAATCCTAGCTGTTTGGAAAAGTAATTGGTGTTGTCTTTGAATATGGGGAATGAAGAGATTTGTCTGAGAATGTGATCTCTTTTTTGCTAGAGAAATATTATAGGGGTTGGAAATATTGTATTGACATCTTGACTCTTCTCACAGGAAATGGCACAGCATGCAGTATCTTGGCTCTCACACATTAAAGAACTGCTAGTTTCGTAGAATCACAGAATGGGTCAATCACAGAATGGCTGAAAGGGACAACACTGGGTCAGCTAGTCCAACCTCCCTGCTCAAGCAGGGTCATCCTAGGGCACATTGCACATGATTGGATCCAGATGGTTCTTGACTATCCTGAATATCTTGAACATCCACAACCTTGCTGGGCAATCTGCTCCAGTGTGCAGTCCCTGAGTCTTGGCCTTCAAGGGTACAAGGGCACTGCCGGCTCATGAACAGCTTATAGCCCACCAGGTCCTTCTCCTCAGAGCTGCTTCTCAGCAGGTCAGCCCACAGCCTGTACTGGTGCATGGGGTTATTCTTCCCCAGGGAGAGCAGGGAGAGGACCCTGCATTTGCCTTTGTTGAATTTCAGAAAGTTCTTCTCTGCCCATGGTCCTTCTGAAGAGCTCACAACTCCCTGGGGTATTGGCTGTCATTGCAGCTTTGTGTCAGCAGTGAACCTGCTGAGGAGGCACCTGCACCTTCATCCAAGTCATTGATGAATAAGTTAAACAATGCTTGACCCAGTATTGAATCTTGAGGGACACCACTAGTGACAGGCCTCCAACTAGACCCTGTGTCACTGACTATGGCCCTCTGAGATCTGCCAGTTCTCAATCCACCTCACTGTCCACTCATCCAGCACCTCCTGAGTTTGTTTATGAGGATATTATGGTGTTGTGTTTCACTGGCATGTTTGTTTGTCTATATGAATTACATCTACAGGGTTATTCGATGGTGTGTTTTTTATAATATGGATAGTAACTGACTGATCAACAATGGGGTAGTGGAGATGGTCTGATGGAGTGGTGGTTACCATGTCTGTGGTGGGAATCACTGGTAAAATATTTTGAGTGATGAAGGTATTAGCTCTGTTCTAGGTGTTTAGGATTATTAGTTCATGTTATTTGCATTATAGACTTGTGTGTTTCACTGAGGAAGACTTTGCATGTTAAGGATCAGCTTGAAGATGATATAAAGACGATGAAAGCACAGCACAGAAACACATGAGCTTATAGAGAAGAGAAATAAGTGACAAAATGGAGTAAAAAAAATCCACAAAAAGGTGATTGACCTCTGACTCCTGATATTCAAGACATAAAAACACCTTCAAAATATGTTCCTGGGAAATAGAATTAATAAGTCTTTGACTTCTAGGAGCCATGAGATTAAAAGAGGTACAGGTTTTATGGCACATAATAATTTCCCAATCTCAGTTAAACTCTTGATGCTACATAAATATATTTTTTTCATATATTTATGTTTTTGTTTTAAAGACAACTCCAATGGGGATAAAGAAGAGATACTAAATGACTGAATATTGCTTACAGTTCTATTCACTAAGAGCTGTTCTACATTTCTTTCTTTAGAATAGAACAATCTCTGCTGAAGCTTCTGACATTAAACGATAAAATGTAAAAAATTATTTTTTATAATAAATTTAGCTCTTATTTGAAGAAAGCATCATAATAAAATAGGCGATGTAGAAAAGTATTTTATTAATTACTGAACATTTATATCTCCTATATCTCTATTTGATTTGAGAGAGCAGAGTTAATTTAACCTGATTCAGCTATTCCTCTGAGTTTCAGAAAGTAATGAAAGTTCAAAAAAGGCTAGACGTGACATTTTTATGAGGCATCTTATGTAATGTAAGATTAAGTACACCATATTTATTTTCATATGCTTCAGTGCATTATAATAGGCATTTGTCTAATGTTCTGCCATTAAATGGTTTCCTTCTTAATTAGTTAAGAATCATGAAATATATTGAAAAGATTTAAAGACGCTCCTCTCAGATGCAGCTATAGGAATATTTTTTCTCAGTATACAGATTAGAATGGATTTCAATTAAAATATTGATTTTTCATGCTTTCAAATTAATTTTATCTGTAGATTTAACAAGTTTAATAAATTGGTGTTCAAATCTGATGCAAGTATAATTTCAACAAATAAATAGATCCATGATAATCAACTTGCCTTTCCAGAGCACTTGAAATGGACTTTTGAGGAACGAGGAGAAAAAAAAAAATCTCTTAAAGTAAAAAGGGATTCTGAAAAGATGAGAGATGAGACAAAACCTTTTCCCTTGTCTTTTTCCTGGAGATTATTTCTTATGTCAGGGTATATAAGAGTGGTCATTCTCTTTAACTACACTTGTTTACTTAATATTATCCTCAGAGTAGCTCTAATTCATGCAGAGCTGCTTAGTAAATCAAGCAAACCAAACCTTCTCTGGCTTTTTGTTTCTATAAATAGAAAAGATAATAAAGTAATTTATCTGCCTTTCACAGCTACTTTCACATTCAACTCATGTGCAAGATTTAGCATATCATTTAAATTTACTCTGTACAAAACAACTTTTGAGATCAGCCAGGGGATTTGGTCTCAGATAACCAGATATAAATTTAGACAATACACTTTGGATTTTAGTTCTTATGTTGGCATGTACGTTGACAAAACTTGTGCTGACCGTGTGTCCGTCTTCCTGACATTTTGAAGCAGGCAATTCCAGATTTAGTTTTCATATGCATGTATTTTAGAGTAGAAAACAATTAACAGTGCAAATTAAATAAAGTTGGCACACTTCACTTTTATCTGGTAGCTGAAGAGCTTTGTGCTTTCTGTAGCACACAGTGGCATGAACTCTATGGAGTTTGGTAGTACTGCAGTGAATGGGCATTGGTCCACTGCAAAATGATGGATCAAAAGCTTCCAGGGTGGTTTTTGCAGACAGGGGTCACCAGGACAGGGAAATGTCTTGATTTTCAGATTTTTCTCAATCCCTAGTCTGGATATGGAGGATGAGGAGGACTGATAACACACCAGCATCAAGGGATGCCTAAGGGAATGCCTCATGCGGAAGCTTGTGCAATGTGATGCATGATTTTGATGTGATGCTCTGGAGGGCTGGTGCAGATCAGGCTTGTTAAGATGGATAGTCACAGCCATATTGTCTGTTTTTGTTTGTGTTTTCAGGGATGAATTTGACTCTTGGTTGTGCTAGCACCAGCAGAGATAATAGAAACCACAGTACAAAATGGGCTCTGGCACTGTTGCCCTGCTGCAGCAGGAAGTCAAATGACAGTATCATGAAACCTCCTCATAAAACGTTTTGTGTTGTCATGTGTCCTGTGGTTTCTATCCTGTCAGTGAAATAAAAAGCTTACAGTGTAGCAGAGGCCTGAAGAGGTATCTCCATGTTAAAAAACAGGATTGCATCCAAAATCCTAATAAAAATTATACTAAACAATCAGGAAAAAAATTGTGTTTTTTTTAAAGATGAGGAAATGTTATAATTGTCCTCTATTAAAAATGTATTTACTTAGGTAGAGAAAAAATCCCTCAAACCAAACAACAAACTTTACTTGTAAAATTTAATTAGATTTTGGTGAATTTGAAAATTATTCTTTCTTCTTTGTTGTCATATCAGATTTTGTTATTACAAAAACCAAAAACAAACAGAAAAACCCAGCAACTTAAAAAGGAATAAAATGACCTAAAGGAAAATATTATGGAGCGAAAGGTAAGCAATTTAAGATAAATAAAAGATATCTAGTTTTACACTGTTTCATGGCTGATTGGTTAATCACAAAGATAAAAATGGCTCATAAGTTAATGGGTAGCTCAAAGTGACTCCTATGAAGAAAACTGAGGGAAAAACTGTTTAATTTTTTTTTCTCATAGCCTTTTCCAGAGAAAGAGACATAACTTACTTGATGGTCTATACTTCCAATTTTTTGCAAGGCTAAAGGAATGTCTATTTCCAAGGGTGCAGAGACTTTTGTATTTCACTCAGTAGCAAAGCATATTTGCCAGGACTTGACTCACAGGCCATGGGGTAACATGGCAGCCAGGAACCAAGTCTGTCAGTCTTTTGCAGAAAGTTATTTTCTGATTTTATTGTAGTAAAAAATATAGTTTGAGACAAACCTACCCAACTATTTTTTTTTTCCAAATTACTTGCATTATTTCAATAGCTTTTGCAACTGTCAAATAGAGTTTCACAGACCTTGCTCATTTGGACCCATTTGAGTGACAAATTACTGAATTCTGTTAATGCCATAAAAATTTATGACTGCTTTCAATACTTCAGCAGCTATCGATCCAATAAAAATTTTATAATGCAGGAGAAAGAAATTACCTTTGTAATGATCATACTGCATAACCAGCTTGTATTGCACAGTATGTGAAAGGGGTGGGCAAGAAAGTCTCTCTCAAAGAAATTACTTTTATGCAATACAGCAAGAAACCATCCATTCAGTGAAATACTAATGATATTTAGATCTCCAGAAAGCTGGTAATAGAGGTTTTTGCAGCTTATCTTAACCCCTTGATTTCTGACAAAGATGAAAACCTGTGTAAACTGCCTATGGTGGTTCTCTTTTTTTGCTGAAGGTCTGTAAAATCTTCTGTGACTTTCAGAGACTCTGAAACACATAAAGCAACAAAAGCAGCAAACTATCAGTCCTGTTCTGACTGTATCTCTTTATGTATGCCCACAGAGGTACTGATGAGCAGATCATAAATCCCTGTATACACAGGAACAAAAATGTTGCTGTATAACTGTCTGTTTTTTTCATGCTCTTGACTTGTTTTGAACTTAAGGACTTAAAGAAAATAAGGTAAGTTGGATTGAAAAATAACCAGCAAGTCTAAGTGGTTTTATGTTTTCAGAGGTCATTTTTAGACTGTTTTCTTCTTAATAGTTGTATGGTCAGGCATTATCACATTAAAATACTCTTGGAAAGCTGCATGCTATCCTAAATCTGAGATCTACCCTTAGACCTCAGAAAACAAAACATAAGATCATTGTGCTTGCAAAGTTTGTCCCTAAGGACCTTAGATCAATAGACATTTGGAATATTAAGACTGAGCTGCTATTTTTCTTTGATGTGGACTAAAATAAGCAAGAAATACAATGAGACACTAATAAATAGATATGACATGCTCCCAAACTCAAGAGAATGCAAAAAATGCTTTCTCCACTGCTTAAGGTCAGGAGAGAAAGTTTTCAAGAGTTTCCTGTGACTGCAGAGAGCTGAAATTGTATTACTGGATACTTGGCAAAGGAAGGGCCAGCATGAAGGTTATATTAGCAGTCTCTTACATCAGCCTGAATATTTATTTTCCATCACATTAAACATTATATGCTGAAACTATTTAATATAGATATGCCAAGTAGTGAATTTCTTAGACATAGAGGTATTATTAACACTTTTCTTCCCTGAGATTGCAAATTCATTTCTGTAACATTTTCCTTTGTGGCCTTCTTACTATAAATCCATGGAGTCCTTATAAAAAGCTGTGGGAAGAACTTTGTAGAACTCACTCATTTTGTCCCCTTGCTGCGGCTTTTTGAACTCACCATTTGTACAGTTGGAATTAATCTCTTTTCTTGTCTAGCTTGAACATAGCTGTGGCACAGCAATATTAGCAAAAAGGCCCCGTGGGCTCCCTATTATTAACTTCATCTTTCATATCAATACCATGATTAGCTTTGCATCTGCCATTAATGACACAGATAAAAAATGCAGCCATTTTGTCAAAACATTATAATTTCACAGCCCATGGGAATTTATTTCCTTGTTATTGCTTTTGTTTCAGTAGTGTTTTCTGTCAGATCTGTGGATTTAGTGTGGGAAAATACCTTCGGCTGTCAATTGTTTGTCATTTGTAACTGCGTCAACCAAAAGACAAAGCTAGCTAATTTTCCTTAGGAAACAACTGAAGGGGAAACACTGTCAAATTCCATCTGTCTTCAGTTCAGCTGGAAAGAGCAGAAAGACCTGCCTGGAGGGATGGAGCTGTGCAGCTCTCTGAAGCCACAGGACTGGAGTGCTCTTTCTCAGATGCCCAAAACCTGTCAGGTGTAATTGGAAGAGACCTTTTCAAGCCTTCAGAACATGACATCATGGTAGCACAGATGAAACTAGTGAAAATTCAGGTGATCTTTATGTAAAAAGAATTATGCCTGGAAATACCATTAAATAAAATTGCTTCACGTTTAAGCATTCATGTTGTCTGGATACAATTTTCCAGAGCAGGAGGCTTCATTTTGAAGGGACGGCAACCTCATTTTGTAGGTGAGGTTATACCTCATGACATTTGCCATTCCTTTCTGACTTCCACTGTTTCTGTAACAGATTGAATCTCTGCATCTTGTATTTAAAAATTAAAAAATAATTTTTTTCAATTAGGTGAATCAGAGACAAAGTATTCAATTCACTGTCAGAATTCACCTATATATTTTTAGAACATGTGATGTTTCAAGAGGGAACAGCTGAGCTTTGTTTGAGTTGTGGACCAGTTGTAAAGGAAGGAGCAGTCTTAAAATTCTGTTCACAGAAACCTCCTGTGGATCTCCCAGGGATGGGGGAGTCCCCAGCGTGTTGCTCTGCATCCCCCACTTCTCCCACATCCGAGGGTAAGTGTCTGCCAAGAACAGGGAACAGGACATGTCCCAAGTCCAAGGCTGCATTCCCAGCTGATCTCTTAATAGAAACCAATGGTTCTTTGTCATCCCAGAAACTATATAAAGCTTCAACCACCATTTTCTTTCTGAACTCTGCTTATTGCTGAACTCTACTACATTAGATATTTCAAGAAGGTGAGAATAGCTTATGGTGAGAAGAACTGAAGCCTCCTTTAGCTGGGGAAATCTGTGAGTGTGGCTGGCTTGCCCCATGGACTGTTCTAGTGGTTCACTTGACACAGATGTTGAGAGGCAAAGGACAAAAAGTGAAGGTACAGTAAAAGGAATCAGTCACAGAACACTTTAAAAGTATATTAAAAAATAGTATATGTGGCAGTGGTTCCACAGACAGGTGAAATACATACAAAGAGATGCAGAACTGAGAGTGTTTTCCTTCAAATTGAAGGATTTGCACAGAATACACAGGAGTCCTCTCTCTCCTCTCTCTCCTCCAAAGCGTGTTATTCTGAAGAACTGAGAAATTGATATCTAGGATGATGATGAACCAAATAATGTCTTCCCATACATCTCTGTTAAGCACCTGGGATAACTTAAAAATCTGAATGAAATTATTCGACATATTATTATAGAAGTACAAACTTGTAACTCTTTCCTACAGCACTGATGGAAAGCAGACATCCCAATTCTCTTGATGTTTGTACTTTATTAAGTAGTACTTTAATATTTCTCTAGCCACAATCCAGTGGCAGGGACAGAATAATAGCCTGAGACAACATGGACAAACCGTGCATTGCCTTCTAAAATACTGAAGACGTTTGAAAACCCTCTGCATGTTTGTATCTCTCTTCTAATTAATTCGAAACTCAGACAGATCCATTAATTTTTCCTTGTGCAAAAAATGTCATCAGTCTTGCCAGAAGAAAGTCAGAGTTTTCCATGATGAGTCTCCTCAGACTTTCATCTTTTAGACACCAAATACTCTTGTATTTGGGCCTGGAGCATCTTTTCCCTTTCTGAATGTGCCAAAAAGATATGCATTGCTGATGGTTTGGTTAGAGGAAGATGGATTTCACTATCTTGCCACAGAAGTGTCGTGAGATCCCATCATGTAAAAAGTACCTTCTTTTGCACCTCTAATGTCAGGCTCAGGTATTCATGTGTGTCTGAACTTTCTTCCAGTGAGGTGCACCCCATGGCTGAAAGAGCCACCTCCATTACCTCCAGATTTGGGAACAGCCTGGGAGAGAAGGTGGTGGTACCTGTGACAGCCCAGCTCTGCAGCCAGCTGATGTCCCAGGCTGTGGAAGGGTTCCATAACCTGAATAAAGAGGCACAAAAGACTGAGCCCCATGTGAAAAGCAGAGGTAATTTCTTCACCCTCCTCAGGTGGAGGTGGTATATGCAGTAGCATAGCTATGGGCCAAAGGCATCCCTTCCCTTTGATCGAGCTGTGCATTATTGCTTTCCCTCCTTCTGAAGGAGAGCTCATTGTCAGACAGTAAGCTCGGCAAGATGGAGCACTCATTACCTGGTGGGTTTATATTCACCTGGGGTAGATCTGCCATCACAGGTTTTATGCCACAGAAAGTAGACATAGTCAGGGAACAGCTGTTCCACAATGGGATACACACTTCATGCTTTCTTGTGGGGCACAGCTGCTGTTTTCCCCTCTCTTATGGAACATAGTCGTGCATGAAACACAAGTGTGTGCATCTCTGTAATACAGAAGTCAGGACTGCCATTTTTGTGCTGGCAGGATGAATACATTCCTGTAGAAAGGACCATTGCTCTATTTGTCTAGTATCAGTGTTCTTCAGTCAGAAGATAGCAAATTCCCACCTGCAGTGGGTGGGCATTGCAAGAAACAAGGAAGAAAAACAGAAGCGCAGGGAATTCAGGGAGGGACAGGGCTACTATGGTAAGAATATCCCAAAGAATGCCAAAGTTGGGCTTTTTGAAGTAAGGTACCAAAAATTTCTGAAAGGATAGGGAAAATATAATAACTCTTTCAATTATTCTTTATTTGAGTAAAGTCTCTGAGGAAACATGTTATTCCCATCTGAAATTATGAGGGTATTATAAATTACATTTAAAATCATTCATTTAAGTCAATATATTTCTTTTATGTGAAGATACATAGGAAGGTATTTAGAACAGCACTAAAAATAAGTAAGGGAGAAAGAGCAAGAAAGTGAAATGAATGTAATTTTACCACTGACATGGTCAATATTTTATTATGGCTTCATAAATCTAACTGTCCCAAACTGTCCTTGGTAAAAAAGTGAAACAAATTACTGTCGTCAAGTTCCCTGTAGGTGTTAATGTGTGACATTACTGTGGTCTCCACTGTCTGCACCGTATTGAATCATTCAACTGAAAATGCAACATTTCTTTCTTACTTTGCAGCTGACAGGGATTATTGTTTGCCCAGCGAGAATATGGCAAAATAAAGGGGCTAGAGGAACATCATGTCTCAGTGCAGTTTCTGAAACAAAATTCTGTAGCAACCATCAAGAAACACTAGACCAAAGCTACTGTGTTAGAAAATCTCAACCTTAACTTACTGATGTAAAGATTTTGTTTGCTTTTCCAATTACATTATAGAAGCATATCAATTTTTTTTAAACTACATTTTCTCTTTTCCTACGCCAAAAATTTATGCCCTTAACAAAACAGTTGAGAGCCACAAATTGGAAAGTGCTTGGCTTGTTTTTGACATTGTCCTTTTGGACGGTAGTTCATTTTTCAGAGAGATATTTTAGTTTGTAAAACCAATTAAGTATGTGAACAATTTATTGTGATTAAAGATGAGTGAACATTTGGGGACATTTTTACAGGATCAGAAAGTACCTGATGGAACATGATAACAAGTCCTAGCTGGAACAAATGCCAAACTCTGGAGGGGATTGCAGTTTAAAAAAAGGATATTGCAGGTTTGCTCACTTGCATTCACAAAAACACAAAGGAGGTTCTTGGGCTTACAGGAAGGTTGCAACTTTGAAATGTCAGGGAGACACTTTACTCTTTTTCCAAAAGTAGTGAGATCTTTTGTCAAGGCCATATAATGTGTAATGACAAATCTGTTTAGACAGTGCCTCAGTCTTAAATAGCATCATGAGAAATTAGCCAAATCCTGAAAAAAAATTATAATTTCTTAAAAGATACCCATGAATGACACTAATCTAAATAGTCTCTTTCACTTTTTTCCTTAACCTGGTGGTCATACTAGTGTGTTCAGGACAAATGCCTGTACTCATGGATTTGCATCAACAAAATGCTGTAGACGTGGGCTAGTTACTACCTTTGCTGATAGTCATCACAATAAGGAAAAAATTGAATCTTCAAATGGTGATCCAGATCTCCAGTTCTAGTTCTGGTGTCACTTTCACTGGTTACTCCAGTGAAGGTTAAGCCTAATGGTGAAGGGGGCTGCAGAACCATGTACTGCTGTATCAGTGGCTGTAAGAGAAGATAAGCATCAGAGAAAAATCCTCAGACCTATTAATCAAATTTTTTGAATGTTCTAAAATTTTTTTCCTTATGAATTTCCTGAAACAGAAGTAAATAGTAAGAAAACATTTTGATGAATCACCTAAATAATAGGCAGACTATTTTCCTCTAATGACACAGCAACATTAAGATCCACCTGACCTGGGAACATTTTGTCTTTTAATGAAAAGGAGCATCAGTTGTGAATTCTTCCTTGCTGAATATGATTTAGCCAAAATTCTTTCTATAGGGAGTAAATTTAACTTGTTAAATGCCACTGTAACTAAGATCTTCATGTAAGACAGCCACATTACAAGAAAATCCAATGTAACCCATACCAATGTTATCTTGTCATTCTATGCAACAGCTTTCTAAAGAGAATGAAGGACTTTCATTTAGCTGCAAAGAAAAAATATTCCAGCTTGGTAGGCCCTGTGTAGAAAAGTGTCTTCAATTCATTAAGCTGTACTGAATATTAAACTATTTTTCACTGCATACTAAAAAAATAGTTTGTTTGTTCTCAGATGATTGCATGCTCCCCTTCCATTTTTAGCAGTTATTCACTAAAGTCCTGCAACAATGAATGGAGGCTGAGGATTATACTGGATTTTACTATTTGCTTTGTAGATTTTACATACACACATGGAAACACGTGCATTTATAGAAAATGTTCCATGGACCCCATGTAGCAGGCAGAAGGCAAGCTCTTATTTCTAGTTCTGGTCTGAGAGTGCTTGCTTGTCCCTGACTGGCCATCTATTGAAGCAGAGGATCTCTGAGTTCACAGTAAGACAGAAGAGAAGATGATGATTTTTTTTTTCAATTTAAATACCCAATGATTGGAGGTTACCTGCAGCACTTCAGCAATTGAATCAAGACAGGATACAAGGAAAACACGAATAAAAGTTCATAAATACTAAGCAATTTCAAAACACTTTTGTAATCAAGTGCTCTTTATGCATGGATTCTGTAAAACATTGCATGCTCATGCCTTTGTCACTATGCATTCCTGGTCTATTTATATATTCTCTGATAGATTCCAAACCCACCACTTTGCAGTAACTGTAATGAGGAATGATGACCCACTGGTGGAAATAGCCTTGATTCAGTCTGCACTGCAATAGGTAAGAACATGTCAAGGGCAGGACATCAGTATGCTGTTTACTAAGATCTTTGGAGTCAATTTCTGGAATGTACTCAGTGATTTTGGGCATTTTATTGAATCTCAGTTGTCCTCTCACCAAGGAGCTAAGAATAGCTTTTGCTATAAAAAGATAAGATTTTGCCATTCAGTATTCTTAGTTTACTCTGACATGGAAAGTTACAAAAAAAAAAAAAAAAAAAAAAAAAAAAAAAAAAAAAAAAAAAAAAAACAAAAAAACAAAAAAACAAAAAAAAAAAAAAAAAAAAAAAAAGGGGTGGAAAACTTATTGCTGTTGCTTACAACATACACTAGGAGGGATTACCCAGACTGACCTGGAAACTAATGGTACCAGCTTTCTTTGGGAGAGTTGAGTGCTAACCATCTCTTGAAATGAGATGGATTGCCAGCCCCCTGATGGCAGAGGCTGAGCTCCCCTGTGCTTAGGCCACAGAAAACAACAGATATTTGTGCCAGTCACTCCCAGAGACCTGTGCTCTGTTTTGATGCTCTGCAACAGAGCTCAGTGAAGACTTTCCTGTAGGCATGCCATCACAGAGTATGAAAATTCCCCAGACCCACTGAAACTTTTCAAAGCCAGACTGCAAGTGTGTGCCCAACATTGGAAATCAGAACTTGATCTCAGAGCTTGGAATTCATAGAGCTTTTTGCAGTAAATTTAACTTTACATGAACCAAGTGCATTGCTCTCCAGTTTTGATATGTTCTTTTGAAGATATCTGCTAGAGCAGGGGAATGTAAATCATTTATGGGGAACTAAAAATATTGATGATACGTTGTGATGTTTCCCCCTTGGTCTCAGATGTTTATCAGCTATCAAGTTCTCTTGCCTCCTCTTGAGAATTTTAAATTTAAAATAAGCAAGTGAAATCCAGTCAAAACTTCCTTAAGGACATACCTGCTTTCCCAAATGAAAAGGTAACATCCAAAGCATGAATAATCTCTTTTACTAAATTAATATGCAGCAATGAGCCCTAGGTTTGGGCTTTGACTTCAACTTAATTATCTGGTAGCATTTGAGAGATCATTTATTCCACCAGAATCTCTTCTCCAGACATTATATAACAGCATTTCAAGGACTGTGCTCCGCTTTCAGGTTAATACCAGTGTATCTGAGAGCAATTTTCTTCACTGGGCTGACTTCTGATTTACCTCAATATAACACCAAAAATAGAATTTAGCCTCAATGTACATGAGATTTATGTCTTTTCTTTCTCATATTTTTGTGCTATAACACTTAAAAGTACACCAAGTTGATATCTGGGGAATAGCTGAAGAGCTGTGCTGCCTGGGAAATATATATATATTTTATGAATAGCAAGTGCCTTTTTCTGCTGCATAAAACTTGCTGGCAAATACATTTATTTCATTCTAAGCTTCTCTTGTCCCAGAAACTGTTCATAAAATAAATTCATTTCAATGCAAAAATAATAATTTCAGTGACAATACATACAACAGCTTTATACCACAGGGTGGCTCACTTGGTCAGAAAAGAAAATTTATGCCCACTCTGGCTTTACAAGGGATCTCCTCTTCTTTTACATCTGACCCAACAGCCTGTGGAAGAGGAGTGGCAAGAGAGTTTCTCATCTTTTATAACCTCCTCAGCTTCTGATGATAACCACCAACATGGTGATATGTGCAGCTATCCCTAGACTTTGCTTGAGGAGATGATTTCCAAACAGCTTTGGCACTGCTGCAGTGAGTTGTTCAGTGCTATTCCCATACAGTTGTCTGTCTCATGGATCTCTATTGTTTGAGCAATGAGTAGCCTATGATCACAGCATTCTTCTCACACAGGTCTGGGTGCAGCCCATCCTTTTAATGCTCAAACAGAAGTCCTACAGTATTGTGTCCTTGTAGTCCTGCATTAGAGTCACACCCTGCTGTGCAAAAGCATCTTTATGCACCATTTTTCTCTCCTGTAAATTTCAGTATCTTGTCTGGCAATTTTACTTCTAGAACACAGTTTTTCCTAAGGAACAGAAAAATTATGTGACACTGAGGAAGTACAGTTAAACTCTTCACAACCTTCTGCAAACACTCCCAGGGCAGTACCTGACAAATCATCCCATGAGACTGGACTCATGCAACAGTTTTAACATATATCATAGAATCATGTCATGGAACAGCCTGGATTGGAAGGGACCTTACTAGTCACATAGTTCCAAACTCCCTGGCAAGGACAGGGACACCCTCTACTAGACCAAGTTGCTCAGGGCTTCATCCAGTCCTGGCTTTAAACATTTCCAGGGATGAGGCATCCATTACTTCTCTTGAAAACATTTTCCAGTTCCTCATCATAATTTTTGACAAAGGCATGCTTTTCCATTAAAAATATCCATATCTATCAGGTTCTTCTCCAGCATGATCCAGACTATGTTTCTGAAAGAAACTTCAATCTTTCTCCTTCCAACTAGTTCCTGTTTTGGTTCTGCCCTCTGACACTCTTCACAATTTTCCCTGTCTCCTGATTTGCCTCTGGTGCTGGTCTAACCCAGGGATGGATGGGTCCCTGAAGCTATTTACAAAAGTTTTGTGTGTATCTCCACAAGAAAGGAAGAGCAAATGAAGACAAAAAATGAAGGCAAATGACAAAATAAAAGAGAACACAATGATTTTTTCTTCCATCCTCTGTAAGAACTTTCTCTTCCCAAATGATGTTTCCTTCTGCAAGTGTTGTGTTTCAAGATATTCAGAAAAGACAGCGGAGAAAAGCAAAAAAGCACAGCCTCATTTTAGCAAAATGAATGGAAAATCATTCAGCATTTATAAGGAGTGGAAGAGAGAAGGGAGAACAAAGGGTAATGAAGCCAAAATATCCAAAATACCAAAAATATAAATGTTCTGCAGTGGTTTGTGGCTAAATCTTGTTTTGTTGATCTAATTCAACATAATCAAAGTCCTCCCAAGCCTGCACACATGAATCAAAGTGCCAGTTTTCTGTCCTAAATGTCAGTGCTTTAGTCCAGCTAATCCAATTCTTCCAAAACTCTTGAAACACATCAGCTGCTCATTGCTCCAGTGTCAGGGTTTTTTCATCCTAGGTCTAGCACATGGTGAGTAGGAGCTTGCCTGAGTTGTTGACTTGCCTTTTGGAACTCTTGGAGTCACAGCAGTGAGATTAGGGCCTGCAAGAGGAGCTCAGCAAAGCTCCAATATTAGTTACCTGTACATTATGGGAGACAACTAATTATCAAATTCAGCAATAATTTTTACTTTCTTCCAAATGGATGGATGAGCATTCATGCTCAAGTTAGAGAAATGATGACTGGAAAAGCATACTGTACAAAAATGAATTATTTTATTGGAAGTCAATCTTTAAGAGAAGCCCATCACTTCAGCTCCTGGAAATTTGCCCTCATTTTTAGTTGTCATTTGGATGGTCTTTTCTTAACCCTAGAGATTAGGTTTTCATCACATCCTCTGCATGTCACTGCCTTATGACTAATGTGTTGTAAAAGAGCAGGTGATTTAATCTGTGCCACCTGGACCTAAAGTCTAAGCATAGTGGGCCTTAAATTTTTTGTTACATACTGAAAGTGGATATTTAGCAGCCTGAACCATATTTCTAGTGTAATAGTCATGCAATATTCATAAGTAAAACCCACAATGGTTTATTAAGTGTCTGAGACAAGAAGAAGAAAGAGTACATGTAATTAATCTGGTCATGTTATCACGGTCATTTGTTGTATTTGCTGATTAGCTGATTAGGACAGCACCCTGTAAAGAAAACTGGCAGTCATTCTTGTAGATAAACAGACATCTACAAGAGGCAGATGCTCCTGTCTCCTGGTTCACAACCCAGTCATAATTATATGCAGTAGGAGAGGTATGAATCTTTGTAGTATGTGCTTTTTTAGCTACAGGAGAGTTTGAAATCCAACTTTAAACTCATGCCTGCTCATCCTTGCTTCCTGGGATTGAGTCATGATTCATCATAACAGTAACACTTCCAATCAACAAAAGAGAGGCTTCATAGTTGAGGGAACAGCATTTTGTTATCTCTATCCATCTGTGCTTTAACTGCAGGATTCTTTTTGCTTTGGCTTCCCCATTTTATATTCCATCTGTATTATAGTTAATCTATTCCATCCACTGAAGGATGAGCCAATATTTCTTGTGATATCAAAAATCTCAAACAATTTTTTTTCCCCCAAAGAAGATGTATTATAGAAACTGTTTTATTGAAGCATTGGTTTTGGTGGTTGTACTAAAAGAATCATGTTTTGAAAAGAATCCTGTTTTATAAAGTCTGAATTGATCAGTCACTGTTATCAAGGTGCCTTTACATCCAAAATATCTTTGCTGTTCAAACTGATAAAATGTGGTCAGATAGGGATGCTAACCTCTGTGTATTTATTTTTATCTGGATATGATCCATGGAATTGCACTTTATCCCATTTGACTTCTTCTAAGACTGATTGAAAGAATTTCTTGAAATAGCTTATCAGGCCAATGATAAGCAGTGTAGCTTGCGTAAAAGCTTTTCTTTTCAACTTTCTTAAGTTCATTTCTTTTGATATATGGAAGGGTGAACTGAAGAAATCTGATGAAGTAAGACAATGGCATGTTATTTTTTTAAAAATAAAAGGCCATGCAATCATGAGTAACATTACTTTGTTTTGATGTTGCATGATCTTCAAAGTCTCCAAAGTCATCCTTTGAGTCCAAATAAATAAAATAAACCCCCTTTTTATTTTATGATTTCTTTTTTTGAGTAAGACACAAGTGGAATAAGTATATTAGATTTGAGCAGGTTGTAAACCCTTAATTTATTAAGAGAGAGATTTTACTCATATTGAAGAATCTGAAAGCAGGTTTACCTGTAAGGGAGTTTTGATTAAAGCTGAGCAGAATCTGTTACATAAATCTGTATGTATCTGTATGAACATAAAAACATCCAATTTTTTTATATATTAAAACATATAGAATCATACAATGGTTTGCATTGGAAGAGATATTAATGATTATCAAGTTCCAGCTACCTGGAGGGACACCAGCTATGCCTTGAACACTTTCAGGGATGGGCATCCACAACTTCTCTGTGCTGAGCTGAACCAAAATATATATCACACTCATTTTCCATTTTTTAATACAATTTCTGTTAATTGAGCTGCTGTTCTGCATTACCATAAATGAAATGTTTTTCAAAGTTTTCACCTTTTGTTGAGCTCAGAATCTGATAAACAGTCACTGTAAAAGATCTGTATGAAAAATACTATAAAGGATGGAACCAAACTGGGAATAGTGTTGGGAAGATATTGGGAAGTGAAACTTACCTTCTGTCTTGGACAATGCTCCTAAAAGGCAGGGAGATATCTGTTGAACTGGTTCTTCTGTTCTGTGAGATTTCTGTGGCAGTAGAGAAAGGGTCCCAAAATGATGCAGGAATAGGATGCTTGGTATTTGTAGCCCTCATTGAGTATGATGAATTGGTTTAGAACAACAGGGTGAAAAAAACCACTAAACTAAATTAGATTAAGAGTTGCTGCATGTTTTAGAAGCAAGAGTAGTTTTTGTGACCTGAAAAATCTAAGCAGAAATAATTAGAGTTCTGTTAAGAGGTAGTGTTTAATTAAGGCTGACAAGAATTTAATTATTTAATCAAATAAGGTTTTATTACTAATGCATCTATCTTTAGAACACGATGACAGAAGCAGAAGATTTTCAAAGATGTTTGTACAAAAATGTAGGCTGATGGGTTCCAAATATGATAATACAAGAAGCTTGATGCAAGCTGTTGTCTTTTTTCATTTACCTCAAAAGGATCTGCTCATGAAGCAGTAGGTGTTTAGCACAGCCTTTATTATATCAACTTACACTTTGTCTTCAGATTTCTTGTTAAGGGTAGTTTTGGGAAAAAAATTAGCCATGATACTGTATGAGGAGTGATGAGCAGGCAAATGGAGTTCACAAATGTGGCAGTGGAAGAAATTTAGTTTTGAGAATTTAAGAAATAGAACTTAAAGAATGTTACTGACACAGAAAATTAAGGGGTTAGTAATAGATATACTTTGAAACATCCATTAGCAAAATAAGAGTGATGTGCTTATATCAAATGAAGAAACAACAATACATTTCTTCACAGAAAAAGGCCAGCCTTGAACACGCATAGCCAAACAGCCAGTGACATCTTGCTTCCACTGAAAATGAAATGGAAAAAAATGGTATTACACTAAAATAAAATGATAAGTGTTCACAGAATACTTTCTCTAAGCAAAAGTGCTAAGTAAGTAGTGAGTGGAGATGAATTTTATCTGTGCCTGTAATTTGTTTTTGAGGTACTAAGGAATCAGGAATTCTGAAAGAGTTGAATTATTTTGTAAATTCACAGGAAAAATATCTAAACCAAACTCACAAAATCAACTGACTGGCAACTGCCCCAAAACTATTATGATTAATTAGGTTTCAAATAGGCAAGAAACCTTCTGAGGTTCAATTAAGGACATCCAGTTGTAGAGTGTAAGTGCTACTGCTGAATGACCAGGCAAGAATCAACTGCAGATGGTGCTGATGGGCTTTTTGCACAGTTTAATTTGGGTCTTTTGTCCCCCATACAGGGAATCCCCCAATTACACTTCTGAAATACCAAGGTTAGAAATGACAGATTAGGAAATATTTCCAGCATCTAAAAAATATCAGTTCCATAAAATAAGCAATCAACTCACCTGTCAATGTGGAATTCAAACACAGAGTTAAACTTCAATCGAGCTTTGCTCTAAATCCTGAACTTCCTGAAACCGAGGAAACTCAGGGTAACTTAAAGGCTGAAAGTTCTCAGACAGAAAATAGTGACTTCAGTAGAGCCTCTCCCATGTGATGCAAATGGGAGGTTTGAAACTGGGTACACAAGGTGCCGTGTAGAAGAGCAGAAAAGTGCGGGATGGTAGCTGCAGGGGCATAGGATGACACTGGCAAAAACATTTTCAAAGCCGACAACCAGAACCAGGCAGTTAACACATATAAAACAAAACATATATAGTAAATGCAGATATAATATGGAATTACAAACCAATGAAGAAATAGCAAGGTGCATATTGTTTTAGCAAGCAGATGAAAAAAGTGCCAAGTGGCCCTAGGGAATGAACAGGAAATCATCATCATTATCATACTCCTGGCAAAAGACTGGGGCCACTGATGACTCACCACAACATCTCTGCCCCAAGTCAACAATTAAGGAGCCTGGAGGGTAGTGGAGGGTGAACAGACAAAAGTTTTGGCTTTAGGAAGTGTGTGTAGCCATTGTCATTCTACCATTGTAAAGACTTTTACTATAATAGTATTATTCCCATCTTTGACTTAAGAGAAAGGTAACGAAGGCAATACAGAAACAAAATAAACTGATAAATAAGTGCAGAAGTTGGGTGGTAATTATATAAATTATTTGAATTGTTGGCAGAAAAAATTTGAATGACACAAACAAGGAATTCCTGAATTTGCATTTAATATATATTTCTTTTGCCTCATAAATTATTTCTAGACCATGTACCAAATGCAAAGTACCATCTTTGGTATTTATTTTAGAGTAAGTACAACATATTAAAAATCACCAAGTTAATCACAATGTAAAACATGAATAACTTCCTGGCTTCCATGGATTACATGAAAACAAGCATTAACCCCTTGTCTTTATGATTTCAGCATTCACAGAAGTTATGGTCTCTAGTAGAAACAGTGCCTGTATAGGAAGATAATTAAAATAGTAACTCTTTGTGATGGAAAACTGCCCTCATTATAAGATTGAAGAGTGACACTCAAGTGACTGTTTCATGTATTTCTGTTGCTAAATGACCATCATTAAAGATGCGGAATGAACCACAATTTACCTCTTCTTACCTTTCAGATCTTAGAAATACTCAGTTGAGAAGATGCATTAATGACCACTGAGCTCTAAAATTCCTTCAGCAAAAACCCCAGTTCCCCATATTTTCTTCACTTTATCCTACCAATAGTGCAGAATATATCTCAGTCAAGCACAAGGTTTAGCAGCTAAAGTTGCTCTACCTCACTGACCTAATGCATGCCACTTCAGCAGACAACAGATATCAAAGCTATCCATGCAAGGTGTGCATCCCACGTGTGTGCATCCCTGTATTAGTTTCTTCCTGTTTCAATCCAATGTATCAGGAATGCTTTGCAATGGATAAGCCAAACCAGCTCAGTGTGGCTCATGAGAACTTCCTCGTGACAGTCAAAAAGTGGCCTGACTGCAGATCCAGCCCAGCTGCTCCTTGCCCTGCACACGACCAAGCAAGTGTGCGCAGCTCATCCCAGTTGTGGATAGTATTTAACCTGAAATTTAAACATTGGTTTTGGCTACCATAAATGGGTCTGCCCTGCTTGGAGAACAAAAATAATATTGTAACAGTTAGAAGAGTTGCACTGAAACTGAAATGTTTGTGGGCACTACGACGACCAGATCAGGAAGGTGCTTGCTTAGTAAAGGAGGAAGCTGAAGACCTTGAGAGATATTAAATGCTTCAGTCACACTGTATGTGTAAAATAAGCATACAGAAAATGTCTTTAAGACCAAAGCAAGATGCAACTTTCAGGCCCAGTTTGGTTCATAAAATAGCATGTATAATTATGGTGGTTTTCAGCCTATAACTCACTTTGAGCCCATTATATAGCATACTTTTAAAGCTCAAAGTCAAATGTGAAAATGTTTATATTATACATCATAACAGCTGTAGCACTTCAGTCTTTTGACTTGCATTTAATATCACCCCTGCAGTAACTGAAACTCAACAAAATTTTGCACAGAAATACCACAGCTTCAGGGCTGCCCACCGGCTAGCTTTGCCCTGTGATGATATGGTGGAAGTTTTTGGCAGGTTTGGAATCCAAAGCTGGAGCGTGATCAGAGATGTGGAAGAGAGAGAGTGGACTCTTGCATGGGTTTACCAGGCTTTATTTTTCTCCTGGCCAAACTTTGTGCAATAGACGGGGTCTTGGCTTTGGGTTGCCCCTTTTTGCCTGAGTGGGCATTCCCCAGGAGAGGCAAACCCAGAACCAATAGCAGGGAAGGGAGGGTGTGACCCAGAACAGGGGAACTTAACAGAACAAAAGAGAAAGGTGTTGCCCTGTCCCCAAAACAAATCCCATGGCTTTCTGCCCCAAATCTTCCAGATAGAACAGGGTGATTGACAGAGCATCTCTCAGGGAGAAGACCATCAAGGGGTATGGGGAAGGGGTGTCAGGAACAAACCATTTTTAAACAAAACATAACAAAAACCATGCAGAATTTCAGAAAACTCAATCACACACACCCACGTAGAAAATTGTGGAATGTGAAACTTGATGGTACTTGCTTTCATCTTGTACGGAGCTCCTGAGCTCTATCACACAAATATTTCTCATTTCATGATTCACTGGTCTGAGGCACCACAAAAGCCCCTTTGGAGACGTTACAGCTGATCATCTCCATCTGTCTCTCATACATGCACAAACTCCACAGCTGCCACTTCATAAAATCTGTATGTTATTTTAGATATGAGCTTAGTAATACTACGAGAAAGGCCTGTACTTTTCCCCTTGTTTGTTGTACAAATTCTGTTGCTTTTGAACTCTACTGGGAAGCAAAGAACTATGATTTCTTTATAAGTTTTATTTCTCTTCTGGTTAGTAGTAGCTTCTGCTTACATTCATCAAGTACTGCATAATTGAAGTTTCTTAAATAAATGAAAAATTTATGACCTTATATAATGCAAACATAGTGACTGATTTGCATTGTGCAACAATATTGTCAGTGACACATGTACATGATATACTATTTAATACTTCTTTCACTTTGTTCAGTTTTAAAAACAATGACAATATATTATTTTTATATAGGGATCCTTTAATTTCACCCATATTGTTATAAATTACACATTCTACCACCATGAATCAGACTGGTATTTTTACATTACTTTTACATACAATTTTACAGTATTTTTTTGAGACCACCTATATACCATCCCTTTGCAGTTAGAGTAGCTTTTATTTCTTAGAGAGACGCAAAGAACAAATGACATTATATTTGCAAATAACACCAGATTCTTATGGGACATCCAGCCATAAGATCAGAAATTATCTTCATTTAAAGCACTGATCTCTGTAGGTAAAAAAAATGGTCACATTCCATGTCTAAACCACCTTGGAGGAGTGTTTTTCAGAGCAAAGATGTAATCCAGGCTGCTACATGGATCCTATGTCAGTGATGTTGCAGCCATGAGTTCAGCTGCTGCCTGTGACTGGCTTGTAGGATGACTTCTGAGTCCCATGCAGTTTGATTCCTCAGGATTCCTCCCTGGAAAGCAAGGCTCTCTGCCAGGTTAGTGAGCCTTGAAGCTGCTGTTGAGAGCTAGTGAAAATGAGGAAGGGATTTCAGGTCGTCTCTAGCTTGACCTGGTCTTCAGGACTGCTGTGGCACATGAGCAACTCTGCAGCAGCCCATCCTTTTCTCTCACTCCCTTCCACAGGTCCACACTGTATTCCTCTAAAGATGAGTATGGGTCATATTTTTAAATATTTATTTTAAATTAACATAGTTATAGTAATGTTATTACCACTTCTTTACTTGCAATAAAATAATTCTCCCCATCTTTATTGGTGGCATAGGAGAATAGGGGTCATATCTGTCCATCAGGGGTTTGTTAACTCTGCTTTGCTAGCCCACCTGGTTCTTTGGAGACATTACCCATGGTACCTGCTGTGATGTGCATGAAAGCATGAAAATACTGGAAAGAGTTTTTCCATTTGCATGATTATGTAGTTAGAGTACTCCTTGGGGACAAGCAAAGACACAGGCTGGAGACGTTCTTCCATGGTCCGTTTATATATTTCACGTGCACCATTCCTGAGGTGCAGTGACTAGGCAGTCCTTAGAGCAGACACCACAGCTGAGGCCTCCTCCTACCCAGGAGAGCGACCTAAAAAACAGGCACAGGAAATGGGTTTTCCTTTGCACTCTGATTAGTAGTGACACAGATGTTATTCAACTTCCAGGTCTCAGTTAGGCGGAGCAGCGGGTCAGGGTCCTTTCTTGTGATGTAAGTTTGAAAATTCTCAGCCAAATGAGGACAATGAACCTGGCTTCCTTAAACTGTGGCCGAGCTGGCTGTTACCAGGATGGAATATGAGCCCCAGGTGTGGCAGTGACCTCTGCCAAGAGGCATAATCCACTCAGGCAATTCTGAACCTGCTCAGAGAATGCTTAAAGAATTAAAACTCTTCAGGAATGAGCTGAAGTTTTCAGGAGCAGAATTTTGGACATAAGCAATTAAAGTAAGACTTCCCCAAAAGGGAGTCTGTTTTGGATGTTACTCTTGCATAATTCATTGAATTTAAATATCATAACCTACTAGGAAGTTCTTCTTTATCACATTTCTAATGCCTAAAAAAATTGTCCTAATATGTCCCAACTTGCACTTAGTTCAATACCCAGCAGCATATATGGGAAGATTTATTGCAAAATACAGACACAGGGATGGATCAAGGACAGTTTTTGGATCACACTGGCTTTCTCTTGAGGCACCACTTTCACTGTTACACACAGGATTGTCCTTCCTCAAATTGGACAAAATGACTTTGTTATAGACCAGCTGTTAAGGTTCCAGGACTCTTCATGTGTTTAATTTCTGCTTCATATAGATTTCTATTAGTTAAATTCCTTGCTGGTTTCATAGGTAATGATGTTACTTCTCTTCTATTAATAAATTTGGGGTAACTTTAAAATTTCCTTAGAAAAACGTGCATTTATTGCACCATAGTATCTCCAGCTAACAGCAGTTACTGTCAGGCATAATTGGATGCTAAAAGTCCCTTTACTGAGGCCACACGGATGACAGACGTACACTTTAAGAAAAAGGTAAGGAAGACAATATAGAAACATGTTAAAGTGATAAATAAGTGCAGAAATAAAAGGAAAAAAATGGTTGCTAAATTTGCATTTTCATACATGGATGTGTGCCTTCTGAGAAAATAGTTGTTAGCTTGAAAACGGATAAGGTGAGGCACAGTTTTAGTGACAGAGTCCTCAAAAGAATGAGCAGGTTCCTTGCAAGCAAAGGGACCCCTCTTAAAGGACACTGAGGTTGCTAAAAGCAGATGCAAATTTGAAAAGGCAGAAGCTCCTGGAAGAGAAATCCAGTCAGAACTCCTAAATACCAATTGAGTTGGTATGGCTAATCTTCTTGTAAGAATCACAGACCTTGCTGAAAATCTTGATTATACTGACTAATCTTTAACAGTCATGAAAATCTCCAGAGTCTTCTGGGATGGCATGATTTATAAATAACATGAGGATGTGTTTGCATTTTTCAGGGGCAATGGATGGTTCATTATGAGAATAACTTACATATTTAATCTTTAATATCTGTATCTTTTCCCATGTTTACTTGACGTTTTTTGGTTTTTTATTCTGTATTTTATATTTCACCTTTTGACGTCAACTTTGGATAAATTATGTAAAAACTTCCTTTATGTCATGTGACATAATTATGATTTGTGCATTAAGGATTTCTAGATACAAAGCAAAGGTTGAAGAGATAAAATTTGTATAATTTTGAAGATGATGGTAATTATTTATATAAAGTATGCAAAATACAGTGTACCATCCAATTCCATTTTCAAAGAGAATTCTGTTCCAGCTTATTAGAAGAAATGCAATTATTTATTTGTCTCATTTTAGAGCTTTGGTTTAGTGCCAGACTTCTTGGAAAGGATGATTTCTGGAAAGGCTAAATTAAAACTGATGAGCAACAGTTGGGCCTGTTCTCTTGGCTGGACAGGAGCTGTCTTTCACACCACCCTGTGCAATCTCAGCAGAAATGTTTAGGCAGTGAAACTCTATTCCCTGTATTTTCTGGTTTTTTGCCATTGTATAAAAATGAGGAGAAACAGCTTCAAAACAACAAAGTCCTGGGATGTTGCAAACACAGGATGTCCTGCTGGCTGTTTTTTCCTATACTGATGGGATACTTTACAAAGCAGTAGAGTACCAGCAGGCTCCACAAGTAGATTGAACTTCCCGGAGTCCTTTACAAGTACTCACCTCTTTCCACTTTGTAGGGCAGTGGGAAATTTAGTTTAGAAAAACTCTTTCAGTCCTCTTCCCAAGCAAAGGCACCTAAAAATGAGGCATCCTCAAAGCTGGATCTGAGGTGCTCTGGATCTGGGCCAGGGCTTTTATGAACTTGTTTTTATTGAGGGATAGGAAGGGAGGGGAGTACGACAGCACTCAGTGTTAAAATGTTCCAAATTAATATGTTGCACGGCACAGCATGAATGTTGTTGTTGTAAATTTGTTATTGCTGACAACAAATGGGAGAAAAGAAAATCTCAGCTGTTTACTTTTATGACTGGCCTATTTATCTAAAACCTTACCTGTCTCACATGGAATTATAGATGACTGCTAAATAAGTAATATGTATGCATTGCACCTGAATAAAGTATTGCTTGAGAAAAAAGACATACTCAACTTCTCAGAAACATAACAATCACTCTTCAATTTTCCATTCTCAGATGGAAGGAGAAAATATATGAAATACACCTGGAGATATACTGTGTTTATGCAAACACTGCTAGCATACGTATGTGATATATTATACTTTACTGAGTGTCAGTGAATTTCTGAAGCCTCTAAATCCATCAGGAAATAAATGACAATGGGGAAAGACAAAACAAGGTAAAATAGGACACTGTGAGAAATGAACCATTTTGTTGGTGGAACAAATTGATACTTTGCAGGAAATGCCCCCAGAGAAGGTGTGACCAATTCCTGCAGAGCTGTCTAATAGCATCAGTGTACACCCTGCAGATGGTTGTAGGCCAAAGGCTAGAACAGAAAAAGAAATGACATTCACAAAGGAAGAAGATAGATTTAAGAGACAGAATAAAGTAATCTAGATTTTTCTGGTAAGTTCACAGCTCACTGTTTGCTTTTTGAGATAAAACTGATTAACACCTCTGTGTTATTTTGAATCATTCTTCTGCTTTTGTGAGCCATGAGCCATAATGATATTTTGAGAATTCTCAATTTAATGGAAGTATCCTGCCTAATGCAAACAAAGTGTGACACTTTTTGTACCCCTGTTGTTAGGATTTTTTCAGTGACTACCAGAAATCTGTCACAAAGCAAGCTTGAGTTATCATGTTTGGGTTTTTTGTTTGTTTGCTGTTTGTTTGTTTGTCTGGTTGGGTTTTTGTTTTTGTTTTTTTGGTTTTTTTGGGGGGGGGGGCGGGTTTGGGGTGGGTTTTTTTTGTTTATTTCTGTTCTGTTTTTTGCTTTTTGTTTCTATAGGCATTAGATTAGATTCAGGAGAGAATTTGAAGTCTCCCTTCTACAGCTTTTAATCAGCAGGAACAGCTGTTGGACTGGAGGAGTGTTCTCTAAACTGTGGCCAGCACTGAATTTTGCTCAAAAAGCAGAACCATCAATATAAAGTACATACATTGAAAATCATGCCCATTTCTGATATGTAGAAAGGTTTAGTTCTTTGTAGAGACTCCTCTTGTTTACACACTGTGACCAGAACACTCAAGGGGCAGAAGTAAGCAGAAGCTGGTCTTACATGGAATTTGCACTGGATGAACTAAAATAGTGCTAATAATTTTGATCAAAGTAAAAATTACATCTAATCTTGTTGTTTTGGGGGTTTTTTTCAGATTTTAGTCACAATAAACTGATTTAAAATTTGAGCTCTGTACTTATAGTCCTAATAGTTGTGATTCCCATTTGGCTCATTAGAGCTTGACTGTGGGTTCATGCTTTCGGCCAGGGGAATAAGTATGGATCCAGCTTTCAGCCTTTTCCTTTTTACATTTTGCACTTGCTGCAAGGTCAATGGGAAAAAATGTTCAATATAAATGACCCCCAAGGGTCCTTATTAGAAACACAGCTGTTCAATGATGGCAAAAGCTGTTTAGATTTATTCTAACACCAAAGTAGTTAACTACTTTGGGATCCTTCAAAAGTATGCAACGTTAGCTTTTGTCATCTTTTCATTTTAGTGAAGAAACTATATAGAACAAAGTCAAAACCTTCCTGAAAAACATTAAGAAGACATTAACTGTATTAAATCAACAACAATGACACTCTCAGCTAAGCCTTAGAGTCCCAGCAAAAAACCCCGACCAAACAAAACATTAATATTTTTTGAGAATTTTTTTCCTTAAATTGAAGCTAATTTGATTTTTTCCTTTCCTTAGTTCTCTATTACCCACTGCTATATCATCTCTTCATTATTTGTCTGGGTTTATATCAGCATGATTAAACTATAAATACTTTTAAAACTATAAATACTTTAAAAATACTCAACAGAGGCTTTTTTATTTTATTCATTATTTTTATTTTATTCATTATTTTTATTTTATTCATTATTTTTATTTTATTCTGTTATTCAAAGGTATTAAGTCTCATAATTTGTGTTGGCACATCTTTTCAGCTTAGTCTTTTAGGATGTACAATATAAGTTATTCAGGCATGCTTAATTTTAAAATGTTTAAAATTACTGCCATCTTGTTTTTTGTCCTTGGTTTTTATTGTTGGGAGCTCTAATAAGCAATGACTTCCTTGAGCTGAAGATCAAAAACACTTGTTGAATATAGTCTTTCCATGTTACTGACCTATCATTTCTCCACAACTGCTTCTCACAGCTGGTGTTAGGGCTCCTGCTCCCATCTCCTAGAAACCTTCTTGGTTTTGCATATTCTGTAGGCTTTGACCTGCTCTTTCCTTCTTCTATCTGTTTTTTCCTGATTCCATATAGCTTCTATTAATTATTCTCACCATCTAAGGCTCATTTTATCCTTTTCTGGTTTTACTCTCCTCCTAGATGAGGCTGAATTATTATATGCTGTATGTAGTGTTCTGTCCATCTGAGATCTTATAAACTTATTAAGCATTTTTAACCTAATTTCAATTATCACTCTTTTTGTTTCCTTATTGTAATTATCCCCCCTGGCTGACTTAACTCATGATTAGTTTCAGATCGTTGAAACTGAATCCTCCGAAGCACAAAAATTTCCTGCTGAGGGTTCATTCTTCTTGCAGATGACAAGTATAATAAAGTTATAGTCACGTAGCTCAGAAAGGTTAGTCCTCTTTAGCTAGTGAGATGAGACGTAACATAGGACTCCTTCAAGTTAGATCAGAAAATTGTATAAAATATCTTCAGATGTATTAAGGGCATTTCAGCACTGTCAGGAAAAGACTTTCAGCTTTTCCTAGTTTTAGTTGAACATGCACAAAGTAATCCTCTTGCTTTTCATTATTTTATAGCAAGTAGAACTGGTCAAATGATTTTGAATGAAAAAGCTTGCTTGGCAAATTTTTATTTAATAAATAAGTTTTTTAAGCTGATTAATGAAAAGGCTTTGAATGTTTTCTTAAGATTATAAAAGCTCCTTTTGTTCTGTTTGGGTTTTAGCTTTTAGACACACATGCAAAAGGAAAATAGGTTGACTTTAAAAGCGAGGTTATTAAATAATAACATTTAATAGAAATACTATGTGCAAACACATCTTTGAAACCCTTCTGATTCTCCCACACATAGATTTTTCTTCTCTGGCACACCATATTGTGGTAGGTGGAAAAGTCTGGAGTATACAAGACGACAAGGGGCCTCATCCAAGTGTTTGGATCCGCATATAGGGCAGCTTTGTTGAAGTGGAGCTGGGGCTGGAATAATTGTTCCCTTGGTTAAGGGAACTAAGCAAAACTCCTTGGCTTCTCCAACCCATTAGCAGCTTCTGTTGTGACATAAGCACTGCTTCACATATGGAGGCACATATGTCCTACTGCATATGAAGAAAAAGAAGGAAGGTATGAAAAGGTCTTGGAAGGATTTACTTTGTCTTCCAGCTTAGTATGCTTTTGCAAATCAATCCAAACCAATGGCATGCAGCGCTGCTCCTTCTGCTCACTGAAAGTCACTGAAAGGGCAGGGCAGGAAGCCACCTCTAGGAAAGAGCAGAGAGTACAGTCATCCCATCTCCATCCTGCTGGAGCAGGAGCAAGAGCAACACTATTGCAGGATTTCTGACCCCTTCTCAGAGAGCAGCAGGAAGTGATTTTTAGGAGCCCTTTGGTCTACTGCAAGCTGACATGTTTTTCATGTGGTAATCAGTGGTAGCAATAGAATTCTACAGCCATGAAGTTACCTGGAGTGAGAGGGCAGAATTAGAAGCTTCCCTTTAGAAACTGTTTGGTAATTTTTAGTGGTTGTGTGTACTCAGTCATGGTTTGTGTTTTCTGGTAATTTTTTTTTAAAGTGCTGCTTGAAAACAGACTGGATTAAGACAAGAATAATATTGTGAACCCAAATGTTTGTAATTTCTGGAAAGCATTTTACTTTTGGATTTAAGCAATAGAGAAAAAATGTAGTTCCATGATAACATATAGATTTTGATCCCATGGAGTTTAACATTCTGGAAATCTAAAGAGAGCTGTCACATAAACCATAGTAAAGATGGAATATGTCACTGACTTATTTACTTCCCTGAAAGGTGTTGCTTTTTGTACACATAAATTCAGTGGCACACTCACCTCAGGAAATTCAGCTTCTTTCAGCACAGGATGAGATTTATTAGTGCAATGACATGAGGCACTTAACTCAGGAGATATTAATTACTGAACCCAGGAGGAACTCGTTCCAGTAAATCAACAACATAAACCTATCTCCACATGCAAGGTTGTGCACTGTCCATCACTTTTAAACACAACAGTTCTCTGTTTCTTTTAGTTTCATAAAATGATGTCAGTGACATCATCTCTCTGACAGATTCATCTAATTAAATAATCACAACAGACACACATTTGGAAAATCTTCCTGTTACTGGGTCGTGGAAAGTTGACTATTATGGAAACTATTATAGTCCCTGGGCAAAAAACTATATCTGGGCAAAGATGAGAAAAGTCTTGCCCTCCCTACTTTTTTTCCATGATTCTCTTCCTGACAGTTAATGTACTCCTTTGCTATCCTTTTGCTAGTGTTGTGTGGCTGCTTCTGCAAAGAAGCAGTAAGAATGCCAAATGTCTCCCAGTATATTTAGAGGAATCAACAAGTGGGAAAAAAAAATCTCATTGAGACATAGCTTAATTTGTATTCATCATGGGAAGCAAGTTTGTTTTAATTTGCCAACTGAAGTAATGCCATTTAGGATCACAGAGGCAATCTACATGGAAAGGGAACTGCTTTAAGCTCTAGTCCACTAGTAGATTCCTGCAAATATTGGAGCATTATTACTCAGGTTGCCAAAACTACTCAAAAGGAGTACGAATTGGCTTTGTAAAGCCCAGGTTATATCAATTCAGTAGACAGCCTTTTATATACTGGCGTTATTCTAGTGATTTCAACATTCAACATTTTATTTCTTCTTTCAAATGCACTTACAAACAAATGCAGAGTAATAATTCTCTATCTTCCAGTAAGTGTTGCTTCACTCTGTTTCCTATTATTATTAGAGTCACATGAGTTAAACACTTATATGTTATATTATTGGATTGTCATAACTCGAATTTCAACAAGAATTATATATATTGTTATAAACAAAGTATTTCACCTTTTTAATTATTTAGAATGGGATGTATGAAAACCAGTAGTTCATAAAGTGCTGTTTTTTGACATCTCACAGTAATTTTAAATGTTTTGAAAAAAACCTTAAGCACCTATTTTTAACAAACGGGTACTGCCTGTAAAAGGAAGATCATGTATTCCAACTTCAATATTTAATGAACCCTAAAACAATACCCTGAAAACAAGACTTTAGTTTTCATGGGTAATGAATCAGAATCTAAAAATGTAGTTGGTAGTGGCTTTCAAAATTAAATTCCCAAGAAAAACACAAGGATGACTTGCAGAAAAACTGGTGTCTAAATCATCTGATGGGAAGCCCTCATTATTCCTCTCTGCTCTTAGGATGCTACTCAAGGTTGAGCTTTTGCCTTCAGTTTTCCCTTATGTTAGTAAGATGTGAATGTATTCCAGTGTGTGAGACAATATCCACAGGTTATATATTAGAAATAACATTTTTACAAGGAAATCAGAAGTATTTCTGTCTTCATATGTCACCTTGTATCACCTTATTGATCAATGCTTTCAATTGATACTCCTCTTTAAGAGGAAACAGATTACTGCACTAAGAAAAACCATTGCGACTATAACGCCTCACTGTGACAGAGAAAGTGGTGTAAATGAACATGTTTTAATAGTGCCACTGGGGAGCAATTCAGCAGGAAAGCTCCCATATTAATATTTCAGGGACTGATATGCAAATGAACTACTGCACTGAAAAGTCCTGATGTCCTTCATAAGGCATCTACCTCACTGGTGAAAGAGAACAAGAACAGTATTTCCTCGGGGTGGCAAAGACCTTTCAAACAGAATATTCCAGGGAAGTGCTGCAAGAAACCATTTATTTTACAGTAATGTAGTTTCTGGTTTTATTGCTTTTGTTGTCTTTTAAAAAATAAGGAAATTGCAAAATCCAGAAATAAATGACTCAGAGCTCTCACTAGTTTTGAGCAGCACTACTATCCACACTACTGCCAAAACAGTTTCAAACATCTTCCTTCTTTTGTGGTGATGGTGAAAGAGGGATGCTGTTGTTTTGGTGGGGCTGCTGCAGTGGGAGTGTGAATTATGAATACAGTGTTACACCTGCTTTATGTTTAAAGAAATAAGAGCACAGCCTTGTCATTCCTAGCTTTGAAAAACATCAGTGATTTTTCTCCTGAAATCTGAATTTCCTTAAGAGTGTGAAACACTCCATTATGTGTTAGTACTTTTTCAACAAATGCTTTATGTTTTTACTTAACAGTGTTACCAGATGCCATACTTCTCCACTGGCTATGATAAATTATTTACAGAGCTATCAGGATACATAAAATTCATGCACATATAGACATTTCATGATCCTCCTGCAAGTTATGTAAAATTGTATTTTGTGAGATCTTCTTGGGAAGGAGGAAGTGTGAAAGGTTCATACTGATACTCAGAAGGTCAGCAGCAGCAAACTGATCAAAGCTCTGGAAAGCTTTGATCACTCTTCCATTGGATCCCCTAGGTTATTCTTGCTTTTCTTCTACATCACCTGGTCATCTTAAAAGCATCACCATTACAAAGAACCAGCTGCTCTCTTTCTGCTTTGCTGCATGCTGATGAGGGAAAGAAGACACGAGATGCTTTTATAGCCAGGGACCCTGATACCTACCAGGACATTTAATCTTTCTGCAGCATGTGATGCTCCTTGAGGTGTTTAAACTTGTGGGATAAATGGGTGATTTCAAAGTAACACAGGATCTGTAAGGTTATTTCCCAGCCCTTTCCCTGCAGCAGTGGCCATTGTTCTGTTTGTTGCAATGACCTAAATGTGTGCCAGGACACACTTCCATATTCTATCACCAGTATTTGTTGGTCAGGGTGTTTCAGGTCATGGTGTTTCAGAGATGTATTTGGCATAAAGTCTTTCTGACAGTAAGTCAGCCCAGAATGAGACTTAAAACTCCTGAAGTCTGAAGCCTGAGTTGCTCTGCCTCATGTGGATGCAGGTCACATAACACACAGTGTGTACCCAAAGCACTAAATATTTATCATCTCTGTGGCAAAAGTGCTTTGTAAGTTACACATCTAAAGTTCTGGCCCTTTTTAAACAGCAGCCCCTGCCACATAGCTCTGTGATTAAGAGGATGTATTTGATAAGACAAAAAAATGTATAATTTCTTTTTACTAAGGGAAACCTGACAGAAATTCTGCTATAACCTTGTAAGTCCACAAGCAATTGCCTAAAGGTAAAATTTCCAGTACACCCATTCAGTCCCTTGTGCAGGGGAATCTGGGATTGAGGTAATCAATTATCCCAGACAATAATTTATTTTAATAAAATGTTGTCTGAAACCCAGGAAATATGTACAGCGTCCACACATGCTCAATGTAAGAGAAACACGGAGGCAGACTGTGAAATATGACTCAATATGAGTTGCGTGTTTCCTATCTGTGCAATTCACAAAAAATGTTGCAATTTTGGTTTTAAAGTATTGTTATGAAGGTTTCTGCTCTCCAACAGAGCACTGTGGATACAAATGATGTCAAGCTGTGTGTTGACTGATACATAAAATGATAGACCTTCATTTCAAAGAGATCACTGCTAGTCATGAGCAAAGGGAAGAATAGGACATACAAGACAGAGTTGTAAAGAGAAAGAATAGGAATGTGCATTGTGTCAGATTGTGTGTGTGTGTGTGTGTGTGTGGCAAACACAAAGAAAAAAATGTGCTTGAGAAGCATATTTAATTATCTAAGCCCATATTAGAAGTTCAGTGATTTATAGATTTGAAAGGGTTCCAAACAAATATATCACATCCAGACATGTCAAGTGTTTCTGATTAGCAAATTAGCTAGATCCTATGCAAAATGTTATGGGATTGAATTTGGGAAAAAAAGCAAATTGTATTGGGAAGGTTAAATATAATTCTTATGGTGTAAAAATTTTGGTAATGAGACAGAAAAGAAATCTGAAATTAAAATTACAATATTTTCTACACCTTAATAAATGGATTATCTGGATACTGTGTCTGCTTATACATCTAGTTTTTTTGCTAACAAAATCAGAGAATTCACTGGAGAACTATAGTTAATATTTGACTTCAAAATATTTGAGTTGGTAGTTTTAGCTCCTGGATTCTTTGAGAATTCCCAGGTACTTTTGCACAGACACTCAACTACACTATTTACAGAAATGCTTCTTCAAGGAAATGCAGACTAGAGCTTTGCATCAATAAGGACAAAGATTTTTTTTTTTCACATACTGCACGATGATCTGCTGTGATCTAAACACATTTATAATGATATACAAATATAATCACATTGAATGTTCTTTAGGACAGGAATGATATGAAATGCATTTACAGTGCAATGTATCCATCACACTTTTAGTTAAGATAAAAAGCAATTAATTAATTACTGGGCAAGCTGATATGAATGCTAGTCTGGCCTTCATCACTGCATTTTCATAGTGACTTATTTTTCTCCTATGAAAGTGAGACCTGCCAAGCTGTTTTTGTTTTGTAGCTGACCCTCAGATAGGGTGTTTGGCTAGCAGAATTTAAGTAGGGAGAGCACTCTTTTTGCTTCTCATAGATTCAGTCAACACTATATATTGACTCTTAGCTAGACCCTCACATTTTTCAGCATCCTACAGCATCTTGGTAATAGAAAACCTTTGCCCTGCCTTACACAAAGCAAATCTTGCCCTTCACTCCAGGTGCCTGGTAAGTTCTAAAAAGTTTATGTCAGCCATAAATGAGCACCCTTAAGATTGGCCTGTGCATGGGTCACTGCCCAGAGTTTGCAGTCTCTGCTCAGACAAGTGGAAAGTCATGAGTGTGGCCCAATTTCAGGTGACCCTCACTAAGTCATGGACTGGGGCAAGTAGGTGAGTTTTACCCCTGCAAACATTGACGTGTGAAATGGTGTCAGGAGCAGCTGGGAGCACAGCTTGCTTCTGCATTCACTAATCCCTTACCCAGACTAGGATTCACAGAGCTGTTACAGGCAGCCTAAGGCTCACCTTGGGAGCCCAAGGCTCATCCAGATATGTCTAGTGGTATATAAACAACCCACTGAACACTTGGTCACTCAGAGACCCTTCTCTCCCAGATGATGCCCTGGAGTTCCCCAACTGGGATTTATTTCCAGTTTTGCTGCCAGTTTCAAAAAAAAAACAAACTGATCTTGAGAAATGCCTCAAAGGGACAATTTAGAAATGCCCACCAGAGCCATTAGAAAGCTCTGGGAAAATCTGAAACTGTGAGACAACATGAGTAAAACCCATCTACCCATTCTCTGAAACAAAACAGGAATTCAACACAATTTGCTTTAATGTCAATGATTGCAGTGAACTTTTAATTAAGAAAATATACGTGGAGCAACACAGTTCTCTGCTGAAGCATTTCACTTATGCACTTGGTACAATCCCAGGAAAATCCTCCTTTCAATTCATCTTGTAGATGAAACAATTAATGAAACTACTCACATATTTAAAAATGAGAAACAGACTGCCAGAGATTTCCTGCTGCATTCAACATGTTTTTAAAGAAAAGGAAAATCATAAATGTTTCTCTGACAGAGCTTTCCAAAATTCTGTATCTTTTCCATTGAGCAAATTTTTCAGTGTTTAATGTAAGCTCCACTTTGATTAGGAAAATTGCTGTAGGAAGGAGCAGCAATCTAAAAAAAAACCCCAACAACCTGCACACTTGCTGTCAAGCTTCCTTGTGGCAAGGATCTGTAAAAAGTTATTGCTTCTCAATTTTCATTTCCTAGCTGATCTTTGAGAAAGTAAGGCTATTGCTCACTGGAATGTTAGCAAACTGTATGCATAAGCCAGTTGGCCAGGTGGTTAGTTTGGCTTCAACAGAAGCAAATAACTGGAATTGCTATTTTTGTGCTATCATTCCTGTAATGAAAACAAAACTCATTAGAAAAATATGATAAGACAGAGAAGTTCTGTTTGGTTTTGTACTGTATCTTACTTCCCCCCTTGTGTGGAAGAGGCTGGTGTGGGACATCTTGTGACTTTTGGTTTGATGTGATACCACTTGAACTCACAAGTGATTAGCTAGTGCTCTCTCTTGTTTTTTCTCCTGGGACACATACCTTAGATTCAGGCACGGAAGATCTCATTGGTGTGGGCTTTCTCCTACGCCCTTTAGGGCCATACTGGTTATCACAAGGTGGGACTGGCATCTTCATTTACAAGAGATGATGAGCTACACGAAAAGGAAAATGGGTTTAGGTGTGGAAGTAAGAGAGATCTTTTGTGAAAATATGTCTCAGCCCATAGTTGGAGTCTGTGATTTCCTTTATCTGAAAATTCACTGGAAGTGCCCAGTTATATATATCTTTTGGTGTGGACTACTTTGTATACTTAGTAACGAAAAAACATTCCCTATCAGTTCAAGATGAATGGGGATGTATGTGGGCTCCTCTACCACTGCTACAAACCCAACCACACTATTCAGATCTAGACAAGAGGACACAGTGTTGGCAGAGAACCAAAGGATTATCAGGTCCTAGAGGAGCTCAGCAGATAACATTATGAGGTTCTTGGATGAAATGGGAAAACTTTTCCAAAAAGAGCAATAGCATTTGGCATACATAAAATTCATCTTCAAAAATTTATCTCAGAGTATTTAGAAAGCAAAACTGGGAAAGCTGTGGGTTTTTCCCACTTTCTTCTTCTGCATTTTATTTTCATTTTCAGAGGAAGAGAAGGCCAAATTGCGTTTAAAATGAAGGTGTTTGTGATTATGACATAGAAAAACATCTGCTGTTTCTAATTAAACTTGCTTTCGGTGACCCTTATTGGTGCCTCACATTTCCTCCATCTGCACTCTTGAGAATAAGGGAATCTTTGCAAAGAATCTTGTTTCCTTTTTCAGACCAATCTTTATGACTGTAACACTCTTGGAACATGCTTATCAGTGTTCAAACATACTTTCAAACACACACTACTGATGCACCTCATATCCCTAAATATTCACAAGATTTGAATAAACTCTCAGGCTGACTGAATTTGGTCTAAATTATGAAGCATGTAAAGAATTAATGGATGCAACTAGTTTCCAGAACTTGGAAGGGAGTCAACTTCACCATCACACGAGGTTTCCAGGTTCTTTTAAGGCTATCAGTAAGCAGAAATGACTTTTAAGCAGGTTAACTCTCCAGAGGGAGTCCAAATTTTATTGTATGGCAATTTAATTCCCTGTCAAGTTATATGTAATGCTTCCATTGTCATCAGGTTGGACAGCATCCTCTCCAAAACTTGTCCTCCACTATTATCAGTTTCCTATACGCATAAGGCTAGGAAACCCAAGTAACTCATTTTACAGATGTAGAATGGAAACAAACACAGGTGATTGTTCAGCCTGGAGAAGTAGAGGTTCTGGGGAGGCTTTATAGAAGCCTTCCTGCACCTAAGAGCGATATAGAGGCACTTTTTACAAGGACTTGTAGGGAGAATGGCTTCAAGCTAGCAGAGGGTCGGTTTAGATTGAATATTAGGAATAAATTATTGTGAATGTGATGAAGCCCTGGAACAGATAGCAGTGGCAAATGCCCCCTCTATGTCAGTTTCCAGAAACAGGTTGGATGGAGCTTTGAGCAACCTGGTTTAGTGAACGGTGTCCCTATGCATAGTGGGGGCATTGGAACTAGAGCATCTTTAAGATCCCTTCCAACCCAAACCATTCTATGATTCTCTTTATTAAGGTGATTCCTGCAATGCCATGTTTCAGTGTAGATGACAAGCAAAACTGCTGAAATGCACTGCTAAACTATGTCTGCTGAGAATTTGAAATGTTCCTGTATTTTGCCTGGGTCTATATTGCTGCTCTTCCTAGACCAGTTATTTACCTTACAGGCAATATCCTCAAAAACACTTTGTTCCAGCTGAACTGTTCAGTGATGTGTCACCTTTCAGCCTTCACAACCTTAGGATAGGTATTCAGGGTCTTATTGTAATAGCTGCTTTACAAACTCCCAAAACATTTACACAGGCTGGTTTTAAAACCCATGTCTAGCTTCAGGGTGTATGACAAAATCAACAATTTTATTTGGCAATATCATACCACAAGCTATTTGAAAAAATAAAAGATTGTATCCTAACCCCCTACCTTCTTAGAGACACAGGCAATTACTGTGTCTGCAGGAGAAATACCCCCTTCCAGTTAAAATTCATCATAGTCATGTACCATTTTCAGGAGCTGATCACTTGTCTCACATACTAATGTGAGATGCCACTGATATTGGGGCATTTTCATCCACTCTTAATTATTATCTTGGATAGAAAAATTTAGATTGTTTATCTAGTGTGTTGGAGACTACATATGAAAGCATCAACTTATGAAAGCTCTTACCATGAAAATACAGTTCACCTGGGAGGTGATGTTCTTAGCTTTTCTCGTTAAAGATTGAGATTTTGGGAGTATGGCATCTGATCCTCTCAAGATGAAAGAACTGAAGTCATGCTGTGAATGCCTAAAGATGGAGAGGAAAACAGAGAAATTAATTTCTAGAAAACTGCTTTTATTTTTTGCCTTGAATGCCATTATTTTTTTAGAATTGTATTACAGCCTATGGCTTAGCTATGGCATGTGCTATACTCTCATGGAGTGAGATATTCCCAGGCACATACATCTCACAACCAGATCTACAAGATAGATGAATATGCCAAGAATATAGTTGAGCAGTAGTATAAATTGAAATGTTATCTGATTATGACAGAAAATCAAGAGCCTTTTTCTTTGACACATAGAGAGGCCTTTGAGTGAAATAAGAAAAAATGCAGGAGCCAAAGAATGGAGATAGCATCCATTGCTTCTTTTTCTTCTGGCCATTATTTTCCTACTCCTGCCATCACTGGGACTTCACAGAGATCTCCACTTCTAGGTCTATCACTGCTGTGGAGCTGGGAAAATGAGAGATTACATATTAGGACAAAGTGTTTCTCAAGTCTGAGCAGCTTTCCAAGGAAAATGGAGTTTTGCAAAATTGCAAAACACCTAAGATATGTAACATCACCAACAGCCAAGGTGTGCAGAATGGAGTGCAGCACAGTCCTAACTCTAATATGAATTTCATGTGTGATCTTGGCCAAGCCACTTGGCTTTTTTCTTCTAGGTCTTTCTCCCTCTTTTGGATGTAACATCTTTTAAACAGGTAATTTCTTTCAAAACAGACATTGTACAGGAGTCTTTTATTAGCTGGGGCATCTAATCATCTCTAATACAAATTTAAATTACATATGCTTTCTTCAGGAGGAAAACATATCTAGAAATGTTCCAGCTCTTCTATTGACTACCTGGGAATGACAGTATAAATCAGCTGTGGTATGGTAGACACAGAATAGCTTATAAAGTAAGTGTTGACTTTCTCAGGAAATTTCTGATCTGATCTTGAGAAACATGGTCTTTCCATTTGACATAAAGCTATACCAAAAGATCTACAAAAGAAAGAGAGGTAAATTAAGCCCTTTATATAAGATGCCAAAACCTTAGCCTACGTGAAAGTGGTATATTACTTAGAATGGGGTACATTTTGATACACTGTTCCTGACTATAGTGAACTAAACGTGGAAGAAAATATTATTAGCTTTACTATAGATTTTTGGTTGATTTTTGGGAGATTTTTTAGTACTCACAGAATGAGTCTGTTTCTGCTATTGAGACACTCTTCAAAAGTCAGGCATGATGACAGTTTTGAGATTATAATCCTGGATAGCATCCTCACTGACTGCTTGAATCCTAGATCCACCAAGACACCCTTAATGCCACCACAAGATCCACACAGTGCAAAATAGGTGATCCCAGGGAGAGAAATTAGGTCACCCTTACATCCTTTCCTTTCTAGCCAAATTCTTAATACCTGGCAAAAGGAGGCTTTTGATCTTGCCCTTACTTCTTATGACTCACTCGTCATTTAAAATATTTTCTTCTTGCTTTCTTCTTACAGCAAGACTCAAGGCTAGAGTGGCTACTCAACATACCTGCCCCTTCCACAATACCTGTGTGAGCTTATGAAGTAGATCAGAAGTGCCCTCTTTGGCCTAAAACTTGTACATTTTTGCCTATCTCAGAATATTTGATAGAGCAAGTGATTTAGTGCTCCTCCAGTACACAAATTGCAAAAACACATCAGGAATAAAGCTGACAGTTCTTAACTCTGTTTGCACTCTCTCATTCCCTCATGGGTTTGCTTATTGTATTCAAGGGAGAAAGGATGGGAATTGATAGGAGCACATGAACTACCATGATTTCTACATAAGTTTAAAAAGTAGTTGTTATCTCTAGTATGGCATAAAAAGATTCAGAAGTAGATTCATCTCTAAAAGCTCTCTGCTGCTAAAGGGAAACCAGAGACACCTAATGTTGTTACTATGGAAGTCTAATGTAATACCAAAAATATTGAGATTTGTAAAGCTAGTGTTCTTTTTTCACACTGTTTTCCTTTCAAATCCTGCAGGATTATAAAGATTTCCCATGGGGACCTGCCCTTGACACATATAGCTTTTCTACATTGCCAAAACAATGAGCAAAAAAAATCTCCAAACCAGACTGAAAAAAAGAAATGCTGCTCATCTTATGAAGGAGCATAGCACAGACACTCAATTTGGTTTTGTTAAGATGTGCTGAGGTGTGAGATGCCTGTACCAGGGGCTATTTGGGCAGAGTTGGCTGTACAAATCTGGGATTAATGAGGAGCAGCAGGGAGGTGACATTTTACCTCTGTGTGATGCTGCTGAGATCGGTAATAGAACAACACATTCACTCTGGGTGGCCACTGATGCAACAACATCTCAACAAACTGGAAAGCATGCAGAAAATAGCTGCAAACTAACTAAAAGCACAGAAGAAGAAGAAGAAAAAAAAAGCCTTTTAATTTTTTTTTTCCTCTGACAGATTTAAAGTGTTCAGCCTGTTTAATTTAATTAAAAAATTAAAAAACAACAACATCACCCTCATGGAGGTACTTATACTATTTTGTAGAGAGCTTTTCAATCCAGTAGTGAAACACGATAATATGACTCAGTGGTAGAAATTATTAATAATTAGAAAAACTCAAATAGGAAAATATGCATGATTTTTAATAAAGACAAGGCTTGAACAACTGCTAGACACTATCTGGTAAGATTCTGGTTTTACCATTTTTTTAGTGCTTTTCAACCAATACGGAGCATTCCCCTCTAAGTATGTCATTGAATTCAACTTAGGCATAGCTTAGGTTGCTCACTATCAGCCCTTCCCTGGAGTTAAGTGCTCAGACACCAAGCACTTTCCCTTCACAACAGGGAATCCCCAGAGGGGTGCCACTCCATGTCACCTCACACAAAGCAGAGGTAAACCCTGAGCATCCTGGAATTTCTGCTAGTTGCATCACACTGGCACACGTCATCCCCAGAGCAGTGGAGCCACACTTTACACAGGGAGGCGCCAGTTTGGAAAGAGAGACTAGCAGAGATCAGCTGTTGGAACTGTGTATTGCAAAGGACACCTTTTTTCCTTGGGGTCTGCAATGCCGGAATGGTAAGACAAATAAAGATTTGCTCGGTCCCTTTCTATGTAATAGTTCAGCACATTTTATAGTCAGCTCTTCACATTGTCCCCACTGTATAAAAGATGTGTTCAGCTGGCGACAGTGAGTGCTGCTATAGCCCTTTAGTGTGGCTCCGGGATAACACCTGATGTAGATCCCCCTCAGCCGAAGTTGGCAGGAGTCTGGAGCCAGCAGAAGTGTGCTAAAATGCTGCCACCTTGTGCTGGTTTGGCAGCAAACCTGTGCTGAGCATCCCGCTGCCCCCGGGGTTGGATGTTGTGTCCGGAGGCAGGGCAGGGAGCAGCCGCTGCTGTCTCTGGAGCCCCCCAGGACCTGCACCCCAGATCCATCCTCCGACCATATACAGCTTTCCTGGCTGTAGAAACAGAGAGGGAGCCAGAAAGTCCCCTCAATTTCAGCTTCTAGTCTGAGCTTATCAACAGCTCAGGAAAGGAAGAAGCCGATACAAACCAGAAAACTTGTAATGAAGTTAAAGAGATGCAACTCGTTCCTGTAACTCTCCATTTTGGTGGCATTAATACCACAAATACTGAACAGATCTGCTGTTTTCATACTGGCAGGAACCTTCTGAGATGCGGAATGCACACATTTAGCCTAAGGCACTGTGTGTATTTTTTAAAGCAGAACAAAACCTAATTCCTAAGGATGTACCTCGCTCTCAAGAGTGAACTCTTTTCGCTGGTTTCCCAGATAAAGAACAATTTATCTGGCATTAGTGTTTAGAATTAGCACTCTCCACTAACATATTTGCCCTTTTTTATCCCATTTACCTTCAAAGCCTTTGTTTGTTTTTTCCAAACACTTTTATAACACTGTCTCCAAACTGTACTTCATCCTGCTGTGAACTGCCTTTAATTGACTTAGAGTGCATAAACCCACCCATCCCATCACCCCCTTTAATAGTTAATCAGCAGCAGCACCAAGTTTCTCCCCTGGTGTAACAGTGTGCTCTGACACTCTCCTTATTTAAGCAGAAAATAGAAAAAATTACAATAACCTGGAGATATTTTTCTTAGTATCTGATCAGTAGATCAGACATAAATAAGCATTTGAAAGTTACGTATGTGAAATCTGAAGTACTATATTACGATGAGCTAAATGTTATTTCATCAGACAGTTATTCAGAAGGCTAAAGAGCTTGTTTCTTTTGACCCAAGAAGGAAATCACTCATCAGGGGACTGCTGTGGTCTGAAGATTTATAAGATTTAGGTTTCAGTCACGAAAGTATAAATTCTTATAGTCCCTGCTCTGGCTGTTGCCCCTTGGCACTGACACTGTTTTGACAGCAAAGCATGAAGCTGGCTGAAGTGTGTGAGTGTCTCTGGTATCTGCTCCTGGATGTTTTCTCCAGGTACAACTAACAGATGAGGGCTAAGCTGTAGAACTGCTGAGCGTCTTCTGTGAAGCTGCTGGAAACTGCAAGAGCTGAGTACTTTCAAGTCAGGCGGTAGAAAGATTGCTAAGTGGATCCAAGCAGATATTGCACAGTTTATTCTGGTGAAACTTAATAAACCGTTTGCACAAAATACTTCAGTGTGAATCATCCATAAGGTCGCATTCCCCCCCTTATTTCTTGCTCTTCAAAAATCTAACTAAGCAAAACACACACAGAAATAAGCAAGTACAGAGATAGCTCCTGAGTTAAGTGGAGTACTGACATTAATATTTCTTTTCCTGCTTTATTTAGAGCTGATCAATTGAAACAACTTATTTTCAGACAATTCTACTAATGTTAGGTGGTATGAATATGTTGTTATTGATCTCTTGTTTGCAAAGTTGATTTTGCTAGAATTTGCAAATTGCAACAAACAGTAGTGTTTAGATTATCTTCTTTGGATATTGATAGTACACTTGTGAATGAATAAGTGTGCTAAATTGTGTCTGAGAGAAATTGAGACACCAAGGGGAACTGTAATGCCTATGGTTTTCAGCTTAAAGTTGGGCTGTTGGTCATATCTGGGACCAGAGCATCTCTGGTCTTTTGTCGTCTCTACCAGTGAGAATACAGAAGTGAATGAGACAGCAGGGAGGAGAGGGGAACAGGGTACTTTTCACTAATAAGAGAAAAGCAGAGGGAAAACATAAAGCTATGTTGAATTTGCCCTCTCTTTGTTCTTCATCACTCCTAAGAAGGATATGCATTACCTGTTCCATCATGTCTCCTTTCTCCTACAGAGGGGCTTCTGACAAAAGAGAGCTCTGTCAGGATCCCACAGTGTTGTGTTTGGTTGCCTCCTCCACTTGATTTGCAGGGAAAGGCAGTCTTTAATTAGCTCTTGTTGCTCTTGCCTACTTCAAGCCATTTGATTCTCTTGCAGCCTCTCCATTCATACTCAGCTCCCAGATTCTGCTGAAAACCACCAAAAGCTGGACTTTCCCAGTCTAATTCCTTTGGGTGTATAGTGAAGTCCTGAACACTGGCATCCATTTCTGAGATTCCCTTCTTTCCCTTTGCTTGCCAGGCATTGTTATGATCATTTTACTATGAGCCTTATGGCACTTGGTGGTTTCTACATGCCCTGGTTTCTGAAATAATCAGTAAGGGATCTGAAATAATCAGTAAGGGATCTCTCGTAAGTGCCTTATGGCACTTGGTGGTTTCTACATGCCCTGGTTTCTGAAATAATCAGTAAGGGATCTCTACATAGCCATTCACATGTAGGGATCAAGTATGCATCTGCCCTTCCATCCACAGACCTTTGAAGCTATAACAAAGTTCGGGTGCCCCAGGTGTATGAGATTGACTGAAAAACTATGGTAGTTAAACATCTTGAGGTGAGGAAAGCTGTGTCTTCTCTGATTTTAAAATATTTATGGTTTTATACTTTTTGGTTCTTTGTTTGTTTCCTCTGTCTGCACAGGCTAAATGTAGACACTTCGGTCTTAGATTTTAATCAAAAGAGAGAGGGCTTTGGAACAGCACAAATATGAAGAGGGCTAACAACCCTAAGTTCCCTGGCCCCTTTGATCAGGGTGTAGAAAGTAACCAATAGTCAGTTTTACACTAACAATGATTTACTTATCTCCATAAATATGTCAGTAGGTGTCCATGAGCCTATGTGCAGACAGACTATCCCTCTAAGAGTGTGAGGTGAAGATCTTTGCCCCAGGCTTTTGGTCAGACATTCAGAACATTTCTCAGGATGTCAGTTGCCTGTGTATCATATCTGTGTTGCTGCAACAAGAAAGGTGAGATAAGCCAGGCAGAACACAAAAGCATTGTCTAATTCTTCATGCTATCTGGGTTTACCTAGTGCAAGTGTTATATGATTCATAATTCATTTTCATATGCTGAAGGGAAATCCTGAGCTATGGACAAGAAGTTAAGGTGTAGAGAAAAAAAATTCTAATTTCCAGGTATCTCTGGAAGGTGTAGATGTGGCTTCTAAAATATGATAGTGTTCAAAGAAATAATTTTACTGGTAAAATACTGTTAAAAGAAATAGAGTATGAGTACAAAACTGCAGCTGGTGTCAGGTTGAACAACTGGTTCATCAAAGCTATGTAAAGTAAAAAATATACTAGTTGTTTTATTTTCTCTTTGCTGAATCAAACTCTAGTTCTATTTTTTTTTTCAATTATCAAAAGGCTATTTTTTCATTGCAGTGGAATAGGATAGAAATAGGCAACCCAATTACTGATTTATAACAGAGAAGCTAGAAATGTTTGGTAAAGTGTGTGTTTTCAGTTTGCTGACATAATAATTCCTTCTACAAAATTTTATCTTTCTTGTTTTCTAAATGCTAAACGTAAAAATTATAAAAAATTAGCAAGCATCAGTATTAGAACCTTACCAAGGCTGTTTTTCCCCACTAATGCATTTAAGATGTGTTACAAATAAGTCTGTTATTTTTAAAAGAGCAAGTTGCTCGCTTGAATTATAAAAGGAAAAGAACATAACATTTGACTGGGGAGAGAAAGATGCTTAAACACAGGACACCATCAAAGGTGTTGAAGGAAGGCAGCTGACAAAGTAGTGAATCCCTTACATCTTCTCCCAAGCTTTACTTGCCTTTCTCAGAGAATTCATACAATTGATTGAAGCTGTGTTTGATCCCACGCCGTCATCCCTCAGCCCTGCCTGGAAACAAAAACAGCATTGCTCCTTGTGCAGGTGTAGTCAGAAAAACCCTGCAGGTAAGTATGTTTAGCAGGAGATGCTGAGGCACAGGAATTGGTGTCCTGAGGCATCCATGGCTTTATAAGACATATCAGTTCAATCTCTACCAGATTCACCAAAATGACAGCTGTTCTGTAAGTGACCCTGAAGACTGGCAGCACCAGCACATGGAGAGGCTCTGTGTCCTCACTGGAAAGAGGATTCCTAGGTATTTCTGAGTGACAGAGCACAGCTCAGGCAGAGCAGAGCTGGCTGGTGTTCAGCCTCTTGAGGCAGAAGCATCTTGGAGAGGAAGCCTTTCTGCAAATGATAGTGCATAGATATAAAATGTAATAAATTAGCACAGACACTCAAATATATGGAAAAAGAACCTTCACTTCAGCTATGATCCCAAACTTTATCTTTTTGCCTGACTAGTTCTTGTCTACTACTTTGCACAACTTTTTCTCCATCATGTACTTTCAGGATCTGAGGTGCAGTGTATCATGGATTAGGAATTCCTGTTGTTCAGGTACCCATACTCTTCTCTTTTTTTTAGGTTCTTTCTCAAGCACTTTATACAGTGCTTTACCATCATTTGTGTTGCCCTTTCTCTCCTTTTGATAATATTTTTTAAAATTACTGTCATATATGCATGAAATAGAGGAAGGTACAGTCCTACTGAAGTTATGTTGAGCAGTGATCCATAATGAATTCTGAAGTCATAGTGGGGTTTTTTTTGTTGATAAAAGCCTTGCACATGCCCAAAGATGATGATGATTGTGGATGTCACATACTAATAGTAAAAAAGCATTTAAATTGAGCAATATGTGTGCTGCTGAACTTTGTGGATGTAGCAGGTACCTCTGTCAGAAAACTTACAAAACACTCAGAAATGAGACAGAAGAGTTGCAACATTTTTTCCAGCCATTTTCTTTGATGAAAAAAGAACATCATTCTGTCTCCATGACCTTGTCTCTGCAGCTGCACTGTTTTTTGATGCTTCAGTTTTCCTAATCATTTGAATTGTTCTCTCTACTGTGTGTGATGCATTTAGAGTGCTGGCAAGACTTCATGAAAGTGACTAATCATTACTAATGTGGGGATGTTAAACACAAAAGAGACAAACCTGGATGATAGCATGAATTTTATATCTGCAGTCAAGCATGATCCATCCCATTTCCTCTAAATTAATAATTACAGAATAAAATTTACACCCTCAAGAAGCAGAAGAAAAAAATTATCTTGCCTTAAAATTGCTAGAGGCTTAGAGGAATACACATTCAGCAGTTCATATGTAATTGCATTTAATTTCCTTTGGTCAAGTATGATGTTTTCTTTACAAAATATCCAAATGAATTTTCCAGGCTGGTTATTTTTTTTTTTTTTTTTCATTTTTATTTTTTCCCCCTTTTTTCCTCCTTTTTAAAATAGCTGTCTAAAATGCCTCTTTGCCCCTTTTCTGGTGTGAGAGATCTTTGCTATCCAGGTGGTAGTTAATTCTTAGGGAGAATACATGAAATTCCATAGGATCATAGTGTGTTGTCACATTTTGGAAGGTACATAGTATCCAACTGGTCTTAAAAGGAAAGAAGTTTGCATAACTAGTTCAGATACTTCTGAGAAGGTTGCTTTTCTCTGAAATCGTTGGTATATTGGGGAGGAAGAAAGATATATTGTGGAAAAACATTGATTTTGACAAGAATTTTCTCTGATTCAGGTGGAATTTCTGATCTAGTACATGAAACCTGATGAGATATATTCATTATTTGTGAAATGTCCTCAATATTTACCAGAGATTCAGTAAAGTAGGGATTTTGACCTGAGGCAGTCCAAAGGCAAGATGAAGAGTCTAATAATAAGGCATTTAACACTTATATTGTGTTATCGAAAGCTGTCTTTCCCAACATGAAATTTCATTCTGTTGGGAAGCCAGGAAAAAAATAAATATCTTCCACTTTTTTTCATTAAATGGGGATCTCATTTTCTTGCCCTGTCTAGATCTGAGCACAGAATATCTTGTCAGAGGCCGTCACTGCAGGGACATAATGCTGAACTTTCTTTATACATAGCTACTGAAAAGTGGAACTCTTCCCCAGGGAGGGGAAAGTGAAAAAAAGTGAAGTAAAAAACCCCAAGAAAATACTGCCTGGCCACTTTAGTAGTGTAAGTGTAGGACAGGCAACCACTCCAAGCACTGAAGTTCTTCCTATCTTCCCTACCACCAGATTTTCCGCTTTTCTGAGTCATGAGGTCATATTGCTGCCATTTTTCACGATTGAAGAGTTACCCTCACTAGGTTTGTTCCCTTCATATCTGAAACTCTATTAGGTCTCCAATAAGATGTCAAATGAGTAGTTTGAATAATGAAGGCTTCATGTTGTAGCTTGCAGAATCACAGAATGGGTCAGATTGGAGGGGACCACAGGGGGTCACCTAGTCCAAACCCCCTGCTCAAACAGGGTCATGCCAGAGAACATTTCTACAGTGCTTTACCATCATTTGTGTTGCCCTTTCTCTCCTTTTGATAATATTTTTAAAAATTACTGTCATATATGCATGAAATAGAGGAAAGTACAGTCCTACTGAAGTTATGTTGAGCAGTGATCCATAATGAATTCTGAAGTCATAGTGGGGGTCCAGACAATTCTTGGACATCTCCAGTGAGGGGAGACTCCACACCCTCTCTGGACAATCTGGGGCAGTTCACAGACACCTGCAGAGTTAGGAAGTTCTTTGTCATATTCAGGTGGAACTTCCTGTGTGTCAGTTTCTACCTGTTGCCTCTTGTCCTATTGCTTGTCCCCACCAAGAAGATCTTGTGTTTATCCTCTTGACATCCTCCCTTCAGATGCATTAAGAAGTTCTCCTGTCAGTAACTCTTCTCAAGGCTGAACAAGCCCAGCTTCCTCAGTGTCTCCTCATAAGAGAGATGCTCCAATAGTCATCATTGTTGCCTTCTGCTTGACCAGGAGTTCCATGTCTCTCTTGTACTGAGGAGCCCAGAATACAGCACACTGTGTTGGACACATCTGGACGCAGAACTCCAGACTCATCACTTCAGTGGAGCTGAGTAGAAGGGCGGGATCATCTTCCTTGACCTGCAGGCAATGCTCTTCCTAATGCACCCCAGGATACCATTGGCCTTCTTGTCCACAAGGGCACTGCTGGCTCATGGACAGCTTGTTGTGCACCAGGACACCCCAGTCTTTCTCCAGTTCTGCTTCACAGCAGGTCAGCTCTCTGCACTTGGGGTTATTCTTTCCCAGATGCAGGAGCCTGCATTTGCCTTTGTTGAATTTCAGAAGGTTCTTCTCTGCTATTCCTCCAACCTGTTGAGGCCATTCTGAAGTGCTGTTACCTCTAGGGTATTGGGCACTCCTCCCAGCTTTGTGTCACTTCCTGAGGAGACAGATGCCCCTTCGTACCAGACTTTGATGAATAAGTTAAACATCAATGAATAAGTAAAACTGGTCCCAGTGTTGAACCCTGGGGACAGGCCTCCAACTGGACCCTTCCTGTAGGTGCTTTAAAAAAGCCAGTTCTAGAGAGGTCCCATCACCAGCAACATAAGAATATCAAGCCTGGTCATTGACATTCAACCCATGGCATTGCAAATGAGCACTGAACTTCCACTTGTCATGTTCTTTTCCTGGCAAAATTTCTAACCTTATTCTTCCCAATCCACTACCGTAGCTTAATATTTTAAATAACAAAAGAAAAGTAGCATCCAAGAGTTAAAAGAAGATCTTCCATGTCCATCTCTCTACAAATTACTTTTCATTCATAAATCACTAGCAAATCCAGAGGAGAGCACAAATTAGATTTTAAAATGGGAACATGTTCCTAAAAGCAAAGAACCACACTTTTGGAAGGGCAAAAATATCAAAACTTTGAAATTGAGCCTCTTTCAGGCATTTTGTGACATGTACCATAAAATCTAGGTATCCAAAATCATAAGTCTTGGTCAAGTCATTCACACTCTGACCAGAGCTTAGGTACTTTAAGCAACACTAAGAGAACAAATTACATTAACTATTTGCGTTGTAGTTAAAACAATTAAAAAATGAAATAGAAAGCCAAAATTTTTTTAATTAAACTTTTGTTGTCAGGATAAAATATATTAAAAATAATAATATAGACATATATATTTAGATAAAAATAAATGACTGTGCAGTAGAGGTCTCACAGGTAGAGGACAGAAATGATTATTAGGACACTGCAGAATCCCTGTTGAGATTGTTAATGGAATTAGAGAATAATCTTCTTCCACTATGCATTACTTTGGAAATTTCTGAGTGATTTTTACCCCAACTGCCTTATTTACATGGCCTGTTTCTGGACAAGTCAAAACCAGACTGATCTTGCAACTAAGAAATCTGCAAGTTGGGAAGGAACAAATCATACTGCTTCACAGATTCATAGTAGATTTCAGACTGATGGATTACAAAGCCACCCTCCAGATTATGTGTGCATTAGTCACTTCAACCAGCCTTGCCTTTGAGATCCACAATGTGACAGAAAGCCAGCTCAGAGTGATCCAGCTAGCATTCAACAGTGCAGATTAATCTGGCGAATTTGTTTGTTCTCATAGCTGTGAAATGTGACATGGGATTTTTAATTAATGTGTGTAATTAGGCCATCAGCAATGGCTCTGCATATGCTCCAGTAAGAATTAAAGGAATGAGAAAATCCTCCCTAGCACAATGAATGAACATGTTGCACTGTTTTTGCAATGTAAAACTTTTGCATTTGGAGTTCCTACCTACAGTGCTGCAAGGAAGCTGGCTCTGCTCCAGAGGGTTGTGCTCCTGAAAACATTCCAAAGTCAGGGACAGTTGTGTTTTCTTAAGTTTGTGCTGTTGAAATAAATATGGGACAGAGAGTATGACAAGGCTGCAAGTCTAAATTAGGTTGCTAAATGTTATGGTTCACATCAGCCACTCTTAAGAAAGGAGGTATGAGTCAGAAATAGAAGTTTCGCTAAAACCAACCTTCTCAAAAGCAAGTTAGAAGGATGCAGCAAGACGAATGACCAGTCATTTTGGCTACATAAGGGAAGAAATATTTTTTAATTTAGTGAAAATGAGAGAAAAGGGAAATTAAGGGAAATAAAAAAGTACAAGTGAGGGAAGAACACAGAAATCTTATTTTCTGACAGGTGTCTTCATACATTCATAAATGTGAAACTCATAACCCGAGCTCATCAATTGCAAATAAAGGACAAATGATACAGAGTTTAGTGACTTTTTAATCATTTTCAGTTGACTCATGCTTGCTGTGGACTTGTTTTTGTTCCTAGCAGTCCAATTGTGATTAACCTGCAAGAAACTAAAACCCACGAGACAGAGACTCATATCAGAAAAGCTCTGCTAAAATCAGTGCATTCATACCATTTTTTTCCAAATATTTTTAAGCTATTAATTTCTGTGTTTTAAAAAAAAAAGAAAATTACAAGGATGCGAAACCATAAAACTGTGAGACACCATCCTCAATTGCCAAATTCTGTCTCACCCTGCACTTTGCATTTGCTCCCCAGGAACCAGCTTTGTCAGTTTTCAACACAAACTCTTTTGGGTGCTCTCTCAGATCAGCATCCTGTACAGAATATTGTACGTGTAAGATTTAGACTATCAGGGAGATAGCTATTATCTGCATTAAGGTATTAGAATCACAGAGAAAAACATCAGGTGCTGATGGCCTGACACCTACTCTCCTTCCCAGTATGATTTATATTTATTCTGGATTAGTTCTAATCTGGCCCTGTGGTTTAAATTCCCATTTACAGATGGAGTGTTATATGTGAACTCTTGAAGATTTTATTCCTGTTTATATATATTTTTTTAAAGCAATTCAGTTTATGCACTCCAAATATTTCTCAGCGCAATAAATGGAGGCCCTGTGATAGTTAGTTCAGAAGTGTAGTTTTGCTTGCCATTAAAAACATGGTATGGATAAGCTCCAGACAATGTATGAAGTCTAGCAAAAGAAAAAAGTTGAGCAAAGTAACTGAAGCTAAGGACAGAAAATATTGTACTGAGAGTTGTGTCTTAAACTTCATAAGAATTGCAATGTTTTAGTTTGATGTTAAGAAAGAAATTTACCACCATTTAGAATCACAGTGCATTATAATTTCTTCTAAAGAGAGGTTCTCAAATACCTATTAACTGTTGGCCTTATATGGGAGGTTATAAATTTATTATTACACAATATTTAAATATTTTATTATTTAAACAGTAGGGATTTTTTATGAATTAAAGACCTGTTTACATTCAAGCATGGTTAAAACAGAAAACAACTAGGAGGTCATTTATATGAGGAAGGAACTGCTGGGTGGGGAGGACAAGTTGCTCTCTTATTTGACTAGTTCATGTTAAGGCTCTAAGGGCCATAACTGGTTGGCCTGGACCTGAAACCCCTTTATTATGAAGTGTAAGTTTCCTTTCTTGCTCACTTGTGGTTTCTACTAACTTTTGAGCTGTAGAAATGGTAGAGGAACATGTGTTCCACCTTCCAATATCGCAAGATGTAAATTCTAAATCAGAAGTCTGCACCTTTAATTCACTGCTTCAGATCCGAAAGCTCTTTTGCCTGGGGGTCATGCTGCTCTTGCTGTCCTCCTGTGAGGCATTTGAGAGCATTTCTGTACTCCCAGCACTTCCTTAAATGTCATATTAAATGTCCATCTGCAAATTTCCTCTCCTGCTCTGATGTTGAATGATGAAGCCATTAGGTCTTCAAATCAGGTTGTGATACTCATGTTCCAAGAAAAGCTCACCATAGAAGAACCCACTCCCACTGTTTTTTGCAGCAGCTTCTGAGCCAAAAGGGTTTCTCTGGGAGAACTATAAGATGCTTGTGCATCTTTTAAGAGCATGTCATGAGAAAATCCAGGCATCTTTGCAAAGTGCACAAAGTGCTTATTACTTCTTTGCTCATTTCCCCAGGGGCCCATTTTGTACTTGGGGATTTCTTAGATGGCATTTTCTCCCTCATTGCCAAAACACAGTTTTTATTCCTCATCTCATTTCATGCGCAATGAACAAACAGATCTGGGCAAAATGAACATTGCTCCTGACTTCACATGTAGCACAGATATTTGAACACACACATGGCTAGCTTTAGGCCTTCTTATGTGCCTGATTCTGGAAAAAAAAAATGGAAAGTGGCAACATTTTTTCAACCAGCAACTTTTGCATTTCACATTTTTCAGAAATTATGGGAGGAAGAGTACATTCTGTCCTGTGCTGCCAGCAGTTGGAAAAATTAAAATTGCTGTTGTGTCAGAACCAAACAGAAGCTTGAAATAATTTGTTAGCTTTAGTCAATACAGTGAGAATTTCCATGTCTATATACAAACTTATGAAGCCTGTGGGCTGAAGGAGACTTGGAAGAACTGTGTTCTAATCCTGTCAGCTCCTTGTGTTAACCATGGAAACATGGCTTTCATCCTTCTTCTTCCCACTTGGTGTCTGCTTTGTCAGAATGCAGCTTTAGATGTCTTGAAGCAAAGGCATATTTGAACTGGCTCAGAAACTTTTAGTATTAGAGAACTATAAGAAAATGAAGAAATGTAAAAGTGTCAGGGATTGTATCTGCACTTGCAAAGTGAAAACTTAGATTTCACCTTTTCCTTCTTTGTATCAGCATATATTAGCCACAATGTTCAAGAAAAATCATGAAGGGGGAAATGAAATCAGGAATATTATAATCTGTATTTGACAATAGTTAGTATTTGACAATAGATTAATGTAGAAAATGATTTGCGGATTGCAGTTAAACTTCATTTAACAGTGAATATATTTTACAGAAAATTTTAATGATGGTTCAGGGATATTTTATCTCCTAGCCTGTTCTAAACTCTAAATTTTAAGTCATTATTCTGCTATCTTTAAAATCATAGAATCATTGACTATCCAGAGTTGGAAGGGACCCATAAAGAATCACCAAGGCCAACTCCAGGTCCTGCACAGGACAACCCCGAGACTCACAACATATGCATGAGAGCATTGTCCAAACACTTTTTGAACTACTCCCTGAGGCTTGGTGTTGTGACCACTTCCTTGGGGATCTGTTCCAGTGCACAACCATACTCTGGGTGAAGAACCTTTTTCCCAATATCCAACCCAAACGTCTCCTGACACAACTTCATACCATTCCCTTTTTACATTTTAACAATTAAGTTGTAAGGTAAAATGTAGATTAGGTTGTTTGTGAAGACTGCTTCATTTTTTTTCCTAGGCATAAATATAATCACAAGCAAAACCAGACACTATTTTCACTCTTCCTCCACTGTTTCTCTCTTCCTATTATAAACTTGGTTTTAACCTTCATAGTATTATGGGGAATATACTGTATAAAATAATGTACTGTGCTAAAATTAAGTAATATAAAATGAGAAAACAGAAGCCGGTTCTGGGAAGGTCAGTTTGCATTTCCCTGTGAGGGGACGGGCGGCTCCAGCAGAGAGAAAAGAAATCAACAACAGAAAGGGGAGTTGCAATCTCCCTTGGAGAGATGGGCCACCTACGGTGATTAATCAAGGATAGGCCAGATCAGAGATGCCTTAACAACTGGACACACCCGCTGGTCAAGACTGATGGAACCAATGTTGCCTTCTCGAAAATCTCATCAATTTGTCAGCTCTGCTCGGAAACCTAATCAGGAGGACTAGAGTCTCAAAAGAGGACACATGAATATACAATCTGGGCAAAGGTAGACAAAGAAGTCCAGCCTCGGAGAAAATAAAAACTGGACACGTGGTGGTGGGATTTGTGAACGGGGAAGGACTGGTGCAATAGAGGCCTGTCCTGTGTTCACCCAGCATCGATCCTGGGTCGGGGCTGTCCTTTTGTTGTGGCTTTCCGTGTTCACTGTTACACGAAAAATAATTTTTTTTTTTTTTTTCAAATCCAGTTGTCTCATTTATAACAATAGCTTCTGGCTCTGTAGAATAGCTATCAGTGAAACTAATGAAAAGTAGAAAATAAGCAAAAAAAGCATCACTAAAACTAAATGGATGAAACTGAGAAAAAGTGTTTGGTCACAGTGAGGTAACTAAGCAACAGTGAAACATTTTGGAGGTGATGAATCCAAGAAAACAGGGAAGATCTGAGCCCAGATTGATCCTTTTACGTTGCAAATGCCTATCCAAGGGGCACGGGTTACCTTCCCAGTTTCTCTAAAGTCCTTTTACAGTCAGTCAGTGCAAGGAGACCACCAACATGCCCAGCAATTGTGTCAGTGCCCTGAGATATGAATAGCTTCTCTGGGTCACCCAACACACACCACAGTGTTCTCAGTACTTCCAGAGGCAGCTTGTTCTCCAGAGTGTGATCAGTGGGAGGCAGTGAAAAAGACGGGCAAAACCATCAAAAAGAAGCTTTACAACCCCCTAAGTAATTCAATACTTACCAGTTCTGGTATTTCAAAGACCCATTGAATTTGCAAAGAAATTTCAGGACAGGAATTGAGGCTTTTTTTGTGGGGGTGGGGTTTGTTTTTTTGTTTGTTTTGTTTTGGCAATTCAATGTCATATTCGTGAATGCTAGAATTTGTCCTTCTCTAAACAAAACATTTTAAAAGAGGGAAAAGGGACTACAGAATGTCTTTAATGACCTTGTACTAACAGAAGTACTGACATTAATTAGTCACCAAACAATAATTGATGCTCTCTTTTTCCCTTTTGAATATTTTCTATTCTACATTAACATGCTTCTTCTGTTTTACTGTGAAGAGTTTTCTATGATTTCTGAAAACAAATGCAGAGCTGATTAGTGTGAATTTAATTAAAGTTAGTGTCTTGATAGCACAGTAGGATAAAATTTAGATAAAAATAAGTCACAAAGGTTAATGGAGGTTAAAGATCAAGCAAGAAATGTGAAGCTGGTATTTATTTTTGGTGAACTACTTCAAATTCTGAGAAGCAAAGATAAGTGTGTGAATCAGGTGATAAAAATTAGTTCTGGATAAACCTTCCACAGAAATAGTCGATGTTCTAAAACTAGAACAAAACCTCCAACATCTTCGCTGTCTAAATTCACCTGTAAACATATGTTAAAATCTTCATTCTGACTTCCCTTCTCACTTTTTCCTTACCCGGAATAGATACCATTAGTCATGAGCAAGGGTTATACATTTAGTTTTATTAGTAATTCTTCAAGGAAAAGTTATTCCAAAATCACCCTAGTATTAGACAGGACTGTTTTTTTCACCCTGATTGTGAAAAGTAAATAAAAGGACAAGCTCAGGTTTATTAGGACGTAGTTCAAACAGTCAGATAACCTTTCTAACACTCCAAAGCTGTGGATCAGAGGCTTGCTTACTGTGGTTGCTTTTCTGGAAAGAACTCAGAAAAGTTAGTCAGGGAGTTTTTCAGGGCTGCAAGTATCAGGACAGGTAGAAGAAGAGCTGGATGGATGCTTTGTAGTAGTACTTCATGTTTTCTCTGCACATGGAAGACCAAAGGCAAGTATTGAGCAAGGCTTAGGTTCTCCATCAGAATCACAGACCAAAAGCAATCCAGCTTGATCATTCTGTTAAATAAAGGAAGATACTAATGCTAAAGAATTGACCAGTCTCAATGATGAAAAGTACAGACCCTTCATTAGCTGTGACCCTGTATGTCTTCTTCATTTGACACCTCAGGTAAGCATAATATGCAGCCTGAAAGGGTGCCAGTAATTGATTTGGGTAAGATACCTATTTTTAAACATTTTTGGGGGATTATACTGTGAATCAGTGGAACTTTGGACGTCTTTAAAGTTACCAACAAAAATATGGAAGCTATATATAGATAGCTGAACTGCCCTCTGATTTAGACATTGACTTGTTACTACTTTAGTCCCAAATTAGAAATTATGAGATCTGGTGGTTTTTCAACAGTGTAAATTCTTGAACAGTCTCTGCATACAATGCTGAAGGGTGTCATTCCTTCCTTGTGGAACACTAGACCTTTGGGGGCAACACACTGTGCAGAAGGGAAGGCCAAATGCTCCAGAAAGAGATGTCATGTAGAGCAAAGGGGAAAAATACTTCGTTGTGAGATTAAGTTTCAGAATAGTCTAACAGGCACCTGAAGGACAATAGGACAAATGAGATGCAACAGTGCAGAGGACATGAGAGGCTGAGATGCACAGACTGTTCTGTGTTATGAATTTCCTCCTCAACTCTTTCAAAGACCTCAGTAGCATAGATTCAAGAGCCTAATCATGAATGGTATCCTGTACTAACCAATACTCCCTAGACATAGCCCCCACGATGTGACAAAAATTTGAAAGACAAAAATTTAATAAGGAAGAACAAAATAAGTTTGCATATCACAGAAGGGTTTATCTACCAATTAAAACAGACACATTTCATAATGAACAACTTACATGAAAAAGTACAGTAAACAGATAAAATAGCATGAGTGCTTAAAAAGTAGTTAGAAGTGAAAGTTGAGGTGTTGATACCAATCTCAGTTCTTCCCTGGAATGCTTCAGGGTATCTTATTTTCACAGCATTAGAGGTTAGGAAGAATCTTTCTTAGAAATCTATATGAGTATGTTCTACCGTTTAGGCTTCTTGTATCTCTTTCTTTGGTGTGATTATTGACCTTTGTCAGGCATTGGCATAAAAATATATTTGTGCTTAATACATCACTCTACAGAAGTATTTGATTACAAGGATCATGTAGTTTCTCAAATAAAGGAACAGACACTATGCAAGAGAATGACCCTATTATTAATAACCAGGACTGAGGAGGTCTAGTTTTAAATATAGTGCACTAAAATCAAATGAGAAAAAAAGAAATATTTCATTTTCTTCCTCTCAATTGTCAGAAGGGTTTTTTCTATTAGAGACCAAAAGATCAGTCTGCTTCATTAGCTATCATCAGGTATTGGAACAGGACAAATAATTTAATTTTTATGGGCTACTCTGACTAGGAGTGATATGGAATGCTCACTAAGAAATTTGTATCTGTCTTTATTGAATGAACTGACAAAAGCACCACATGGTGTCAGACTGAGTGACTTGTCATCATTCAGCAATTCTACCACAGCCCTGTGGATGAAAAAGTGATGATGTGTGTGATACAGTTCAGATGTGTGTTGTCTCTGCTCCTGATTTAAGAAGGATAAGCCAAAGAAATGCAATGGGCATTTATTTAATCCTCAGCTTCAGTATCAGTAAAATGGATTTGTGCACTTGCTCTTCCTTTGGTCAGTTTTAGCTATGAAGAGTGGAGAAGGATGAGATCCCTCATCATTTGTCATACAACTGTAATTTGGCCAGTCAAATGAACAAGCCTGTCATATAATTAGGCTCCTCTGTGATTAGGAAGGAGAGACTGGAGAGAACAACAGAAGTCTTATGTATGTCTGAAAGAAGAGAAGGACCTTGCATTCATCTTTTATTCAGGATTAATTAAGCATATTTTGATCCCTTGAAAGGTCTTTTGTGAAGCTGTCCTGCATCTCTGTGACTTCAGATAAAACGTCTGTCAAATGCTGGTGTTAAAATACCTGAAGAGAAAGTAATGAGCAGCACAGCCAGCTGCTCCCTGGGAGTCACTGTTGTGGTGGTTATTTTAGGATCATCTCACTAACAGGCTGTCTGCACAGCTGAGCTGAGTATATCACAGTGCCTTCCCAGCACCATTAGACTGACCATTCTGTTGGGATAAAAGCTCAGTTGGGTACAGTAATACAGCTAGAGTAAAAACCAATTGACTGGAGGCATAAAAATAAGTCCTATAAATGAGTGTGGATAAAGAGTGTTAGCAGAAAGCAGAGGGTTTTCATTCAGTTCCTGACTGAATCACCTAATTTCAACTGAAAGTGGTGTTAAAAAACAGCAGAAAAGGGTTGAATAGCCTGAACAATTAAAGGAATTTGCAAGGTCCAGTCTGAAATCATTGGCTTGCTGTACGTTTGTATAGCCAGAACCTGATGTGTCTTATTTTCATGCTCACAGATTTCTAATTAGACTACCACATGCCTTGAGTAAAAGGGGTGGAGAAGAGGGAAAGAAATTAGGAACATGATCAAGAGCATCCTTGATTCTCCATTTGAACCCTTGGTTCAATCCTTTTAGAATTGTTCCAAATCTCTCTTATGCAACTTGTGCTGCGATGTGCTAATTCCCATATACGTGTATACTGAGGCAAAAAAACCCCAGCAAAAGCAGATGAATTTCAGGCCTCATGCTCAAAGCACCTCTTCTCTGTGGTTTCCCATGTACACACGTGAAGTCTTCTTGGTCGGATCAAACAGAAATTAGTTTCAGAGGCACAGTCACTCTAACCCTCTTTTAAAATAGCTTGTGGACTAATCTTACTGAGTCTGCTGATGAGAAAAATACAGTGTGGATATAGGGTTTGGGTATCCTGGAGGTCTTCTTCATCTGGCCAATGTTTGCAACCTTTCCTGTTTCCTAACACTTTGTGTGTTCTCCAGTGAAATTCTGGCTGTGGCTGAAGAAGACTCCATACCATAAAATTTTCTTTCCTTCTTCTCACCTTAGGGAAACTGGGCACAGGGGCTGAAAGACATCATGGTACCTTTCTTACCTGGATTACCAGGAAATTCCATGGTTTTCATATGTATTGGGGATAAAGGACTGTTGGATCTTAATATTTCCAAATAACAGGATGGGACTGCCAGGAGATGTTCCTTGAGCTTTATTGCAACATCAGCCCCAGTAAAGGGTGAGACAATTGAAAGATGGCAACAGCTCATGTCTTGCCAACAGAAGCCAGAATTCTCTGTGTTACAAGGCCTTTTAAGTTTTCTAACCAATAGCAAATTGTTAAGAGCTTACATCTGTATAAACAGATACATCTGTTCATAGATGTATCTACACATCTATAGATACATCTATAGATAAATAGATACATCTGCATAAACCAATCATTAAAACTACAGGTATACCTTATATCTAACAACAGGTGCTTTTTTTTTTTTTTTGCTATTCAGGAACTTTTTATACTTTTCTATAAACAAAGCGCAAAACCTCTTTATTAAACTTTTCTATTATCTTGCTTAACATATTTCTCTACTTGCTAAGACCTAACTCTACTCAGCACGAACCCACAGTCTTATTGTTCTATGTCCTCATTTTGGTATCTTTTTGACTCTAGGCCTACATCTGCACTGCTATGAGAGTTTTCTGCTTTTTCTATTTCCCACAAAGGACCCTCTCAGTTTACACCCAGTCTCAACCTCATGTTGCTGCTGTTTTGTTCCCCCATGGCCTATGACTCAGTCTGGATCTATCTGCCGCTCTGGATCATCTTTTGCAACAGCAAACTGCAACTTCTCTCTGTGTGCCATGACTTAGAAACATTTCTTTTCTTCAAAGCCTTTTTCCTCCTAGGGACCAGTGTTCCTGTTCTATACTTTAAAGAACCTGGTTCTCCTAGTTAGTTTGCTGAATAACCACCGTCTCTATTGCATAGAGTGTCTTCCTAAGGGTTAAAGAGTATAGAGAAAAAACCATTTCATTACCAGCTAAATGGCTAGTTATAGAATCAGCTAAAAAACAAGAGAAATCCAGAAAACAGTAGGGGGAAAAGATGTTGATATAGTTCATGTATAAAAGTACAGATTTTAAGGACATGAAATGAATGAATGAAATCATATGATTTTGTTCCATATGAAATCAAACTGGGACCTGAAAAGGGGAAATTGAGGTAGACTAAAATCATTGGCAATGTAAACTTGGAAATACTGTGCAGCAAGAGAGGTAGAAAAATATCTATGATTTGACAGTGTTTCATTTAATATTCACTTCTACTGGAAGCTACTGCATCTCTTCTTCATTCTACTAAAGGCAGGATCTTGCTGACAGATAAAATACAGCAGGTTCTTCTTGCAAATTGAGACCTTAAATCAATTATGTATGTATATATTTTATGAAAGTATGTTTCTGCCAACAAAATTCCATCTGGAATGAACCTCTGGGGAGGAATCAAGCAACCTGATTCAGTTATAATTTTTTCCCTTCTGCACTGCATTGGACTCCTGGGGGTATCTTCCCATAATGAGGCTGTTTTCCCTACTTCTTTCTTTGTAACTTAGCTGACAAGAATTAGGAGCTGATGTCCCTGCTTGTCTTGCTATCCCAGACCACTCTTTTTTTTTCTACTGTATCTTACCCAGTTAGCAGTTGTTACCTGGGCAACTATTACAAGGATGGGCAAGAAACTTCTTTTACAAAAGTAACATATCTGTGTTCAGACTCTTTCTTGCCTGTATTTTTTCCTTGACATTTCTTCCTCAGTCACCTGCAGATCTCTCACCTCTCAGAAAGGGCTGATACTGGTGAGGTTGTTCGTCAAGACTTCATGGAGCCTTGACAAAAACTACACACATGTAACCAGCTTCTTAAGTTATTTTAGGACAAGGAAGCTTCAGTATATTCACAGAAGCAAAAGTGAACTTCAAATACTTGATATCAAAAAATATTAATGTGGGAATAGCTAAAAAGTCAGGGAGTTCCTGTGCCCACCTATAGAGAATGTCAGGTGAAGATGTGGAAGGAGGAACCAGTTATTCACTGAAGATTTCAATTTTCCAAACAGCCTTTGCTCCAAGATTTTGATAAAATAATTCAGATCTATTTTACCATGAGGGAGTGAGGATTCTTTGAGAGGATTAATATTCGTATTTAGGACTCTACTCACATCCAAATGTCATGTAATAACATGTCAGTTGGAGAGCTAAAGGAATACCCATTGTTCATCAAGACTTACTTTTTAACTGAACTTACTTTCTTTTGGGGGGGGGCAAAAATAGAAAGTACTTTTTTCAAACACTATAATTTTTAATTAATTTTGTAGGTATCTTTTCATTACTAGATGAAACAATCTAAACAAGCATGTTTACAGTCACCTGTCATGTGAAGTCAAGTCACATGAAGATCAAAGATCAGTCAAGTTTAATTTAAAATATGTGTGAATTTTGTTTTAAATGCAATAATATCTACTGGAGAAATCTCAAATTTTCTTATAAATGACCAAAAAAAAAAGTATCCCACATACTCCTCCTGTATAGGAAGTTGCTGTTTGTTTCATGGAGAAAGATGTGTTTCAAGAAATTTTCAAGTATGGTTTAATTTGTGGCTTGGCTGAAAAGCAATGAATCATGTGCAAATGTCAGTTGTGAAGTTTATAGTTTAAAAAGTGATAAATAACTTTTTGAATGCACAATTAAGAAAATATTAATATTAGGAGAGTTTATAGTCATGCTAAAATTTTTTGGAAAAAAAGATAATTTATTATGTGTCTGTTATTAATGAAAATAAACAACTATTCATCAAGTTCTGGTAGAGCAGAAACTATGCAGTGAGCAACTGGCGTTTCATCAACAACCATTTCTCCCAGCCTTGAACTGTAGGATCTATTATCTTACAACAGAGACCCTTGGGCCCTAATTTGCTTGGTGCTTACAAGAAATTGCCTGTGGCAAGGATTAAATTAAGCATGAAGTTTTGAGTTTCAGCATGTTGTTACAGGCTCTTGGTTTATGAAAGACCACAAACGCTATTCACACTGATAATAATAATTAATAAAGTATTGGTTCAAGCACCTAGTAGAGCCATTGAATCATTTACATTTTGTTGCACTCCCTCGCCAAGAAAAACGTAATTGGAGTTTGTTCAAAGGCTAATGCATGAGCTTTACAGGAAGGTGAAAATCACTGATGAAATCTATAGATAATTACAACAGCTGACAGCAGGAGGTTTCCTCCATCTCCAACCCTGCCTGGGCAGATTATGCAGCAGGTAAAATGGTGAGGGCCCATGAGAGGAAGTAGCTGTGGCTCAGATGGGGCTGTGGAATAGACTAACAGGGGTAATATGGGGAAGGAGAAGAAGAGGGATTGTTTATGGTTGGGAACAGAGGCACTGCAATGGCAGTGGGTGGTGACTGGTTGAGGGCCAGTAGTGCTTTTCAGGGCTTTTCAAAATTATGGTCCCATCCATGCCCCCATTGGGTACTTCTCTCTTTCCCTCTTCATCCTAGCCCTGTTCCCTACCCCTGTCCCTCTCCACCAGTGTGGGAAGGGGATATGTGTCCTCCTGGTTGGTCCTGGGCACCATCATCACCAATCTTTGAAGATGGGACACTGTTCCACACACCCAGAGTTTAATGCTGCAGACTGCAAGAAACATGACTTAAGCTGATGCCAGTCAGCCTCTAGGTATGGCAGCAAGGTGTGCAGGCTGGAAAACACACAGTGTTCAAACTGGTCCTGCGCTGCCGTGATGTCTGTGGGCCCTTGGCTGGACTTCTGCTGCAATGCATGCCTGTGAAATGAAAGCTAGTGAGGTGTTACTTCACCATCCTGTGGCCACTGAAGTGACACAAACACAGCATAAAAGAATCCTTTAGAATGGGAATTCTTGCCTGTCATGTTGGAGTGTCTGACCACGCTGAGTCTGACAGGCGCTTGCACACAAGACACATGCCATGTTCATGCTTTTGTCACCTGCAAACCCACAGTGGGGGACCATAGTGGTGGCTCAGCTGAAAAAGCCCTCTGGAAAGGAAGTGAAATAGAATTTTTTTGTAGATTGGTTCTGTAGAGGCCAGGACACAGAAACTGAATTAATTTCAAATCAATTTACTCTGCCATGTTAGTTTTGAGAGCAGTATGCAGCTGAAAACTCAAATCATTTTTCAGATTGCTCTATTGATTTATAAAGCCAGGTACCATATGGAACTTAAATGTATAACTGAATTAGTATCCTGCAGAAATACAGGTAAAATGCAGAAAATATTTTATGGCTGGATGAAATACTACACCTGCAGGGATATTCTAATTTATTTAGCTCTCTTTTATAATTTTATTTTTTTTCCTAGCAAGATAGTTTTCAGAGTTTTCTTTAGATAGCTTATTTCTCCTACTCAGCTTAGAAGAACAGCAAAAAAAGGCACAAAATTTATGGTTGTAGGATGTGCATAAAGTGTGTGGGAAAAAAATGTTTTGACTTCCTTTCTTTACATCCCTCTAAATTTATTTAAAATTCTAGAGTACATGGTGGACCTTGCAAAGACCACAGCTTTAGTCACTAAAGATGATGATTCATTGAGGCTGTAAGTGAGCCTCTTAGTTAAGACAAGAGCTAAGAACATAGGTTTCTCTCAAAGAACTTAAAATTAATTATGTGCTAAAGAAATTTAAACCCCATTTTAGGAGTCCAAAAATTAAAAAAAAATTTGATGTTCTGTGCCTCTGAGTATATCACTGTTCACTATTTTATCTTCATTAAACTGCATTTCGTTTGTCATAAAAATTTGAAATTGTTTCTTTTCCTTGCAATAAATTCTACTTAGTTTTGGTGTTTTCTTTTCTGTCACCCATTCATGTGCCTTGTGATTCTTATTCCAGCACAGAAACAAATCAATTTAAGTGATATTTTCACTTCAGTTTGATAGTTCAGAGAAAATGTCTCATGATTTTGATTGTGTTGTCATGATGAAACAGCCTGTCATAAAATGCTGATGTGATGACTCACAGCCCAATTTGACCTTTTAGTCACCTAACACATAATCCTGATTGTTAAAATTCTCTTCCTGACCATTCCTAGGACCCATTTTATCAAAATTCACTAGAAGCCATCCCTATCTCAAGCATAAAGGCACAATCTGGTGAGTGTGCCAGGGGGCTCTGTGAAGGGGAATCTGGTCTGCACAAAAAGGATGTTTTCACACTCAAGAGGTAATACATTAAGGGTCTCGTTGAAATTTTTGAGGCTAGGGTTTCTCAAAAAATTCTAGAAGGCAAGGTGGGTTTCCCCTTTCTTGCTTCTTTTCCAACTTGTCCTTGTGACTCTAAATTACACTTAATATAGCTCTTTGGGAGCTTTGCTGAATTCTATACATTAAGGATATGAGATAAAAGTGCAAAAAATATTTAAAAATATTTTAAATCACTGAGGGAGTTTGCGTGCAATAAAGAAAGAATACAAATTATTTCTGAAGGTTATAATATTAAAGCCACGTCTTTTTAAAAGCAGGTTAGAACAATGTGTTACATAAGTGACAGACAGCAGATGGCTCCACCTCCTTAGAAATCAGATTTTGTGTAGTTTAAGCAGGAAGAAAGGTGGGCCTTCGGAGAGGGACTGTGCTCAAACCCTGCCTTGGAATTAAGGTGGAATCGACGTATAAAATTGATTATGTAAGTTTACACTTTGTTACATATGCTTCAAATCATAGCTAGGGGCAGGAGATATAAAAAATGGAGCATTGGAATTATGAGAAGAATGCAAATCAATGGCTAAACAGGATAAGAAATTCAGTAACAGGTCATAAACTATAGAAATTTGGAAATTCCAGGTTTAAAAGCCAGATTGGACCTACTTGACCTATTATTTTCCTTGACATATAAAGAGTCTCCCAAAATTAGTGTTCCTACATTATTATTTTAAATTTAGCTTTTGTGCATCTGAAGATATCTTCTGAGCATGAAGTACTCTTATGCAGTTCTATTGACTCCCAAGAAAAATGGTAAAGAATACGAAAAAGAGTAAGAAGGTAAATTATTATCTGATGGTATAACAAGACACCAGCTTTTTACTATGTTCTGATGTTAGGGACTAAACCAAAATTTTGTTTATGTGTCTTGTAACTTTTCTGTTTGTTTCTTCTCATAACATAAATGGAGGACAGAGAACGTTGTTGCAGTCCATTCTGTTGTCATTGGACTGTATTCAGTGGTTTTGTTACACACAGAAACTGAAAAATCTAGGGAAGTACATCAAAGCAATAGACTTGATAAAAGTGCATGAAAGGAATGAAGAGCCCCAAGAAAACACTGTATCTGCAAATACAATGATGATCCTTGGTGAAGACTGAGTGGAATGATAGAAGACATTTATAAAATAACAGATCGAGTACAATTTGAGTGCAAATATTTTACAGGTGGTGAACTTCTTATGACAAGTTCATACCTTTTGATCTTTAAGTACTAACCACCTGCGTAGGAATGATATTATATGTCTTATTAAAAGTCTCCTAGGGCGCAACTCATTCAAAGCTAAGTCGTTAGCTCTTCGGAGAAGAGTGTGGGAGAGAAAACATCCTCATATTAAAAAGATCCAAGGAAAAGGAAAAAAAAAAAGGAAAATTAAAAAGAAATTAGATAAATAAATTGGACCATTAAATTGAGTCATTTGGTATTTGCTTAATTGAATAAGCTGGCAGTTCTCCTAAAATACCCATGCTCACCGTCACCCAGGGAGCTTACTTGCAAACCCAGGTCTCAAGGACAGTGGCTAGGAAATGGAAATCAAGAGCTCAACCCCGCAGCTAGCTACAAGTTCCTGTTGCACAGGAAGTCCTTTATGCTCCATCAGTGAAAGCAAAAATCAGAATGATTGCTGAAGTAGTCTGCCTATGAGAGTTTCCACATATATGTATATGAATTAGATGCCTGCTCCCTCAATTAGGGAAAGTAATAAAACTTGAACAGAAAGCTGTTGTGTTCAAAGATACTCCACTGGAAATTGCACATTTCTGAGTAGACACTATTTGGTATAATACAGTCGCATGTACAATGTACTAATTATTTAGAAATATTGGCTATTTCAATAATATCTCTTTTTCATGAGCTGTCAAGATTGTGCATTTGCATTTGCTCCCAGCTTGGCTCCCATTCCTGCTGCCTTGGCAATTGCTTTGTTACTCCTGGCAGTTGGGTTTCTCTTGCCCTGGCAGTGCTTTGCCAGCAAGTTGAATTTGCTATTGATCTTACCATGCTAAGCATCATGCTAGCTTAAAGTCTGCAGCAGATTTTCTATTGCTGGGATGAATACTCAAGACACAAATAAAAGGATTCATTTTGTAATCTCAGACTGGGATACACACACCGGTTCATAGAAGGAAATTCTAGTGGTTTTAAACCACACGAATTTCTATCAGGATTATATAATGTCCACTCTCTTTTTTTTGGTGAGGGTGGTTGGGGTTGAGGGTGGTTGGGGTTGAGGGTGAGAAGACTACTGATGTGCAGTTAAAGTTAGGAAATTACTTATATTTTCTTTTAAAATGGACATAATAATGTAAATATATCTTTCCCCTGTAAGCTACTTGGAAATACTAGAGCTTTCATTTACTTCCTCTTTACAAGTACTTTTGATTATGGTCTCCTATATAAGGTTTAAAGAGGAGAAAAATTAGATTTATATTCTTTAATACTGATGTCAGAGGTTGAAATAAAAAATAAATTATCATAATTTTGACAGGCACATTACAAGACAAGGTCCCCCAACCTACCTGTCTGCATATAAAACTGCCTCTAAGTTTAAAGGGAATTTGAGGCTGACTGACAAGAGAAGCACTCATCCTGTGATTCAACAGGTCAAACTCAGATCCATTATTCACTTTCTAGGCTGGCTTTTAATGGTGTCTCTTCTGTATGTGACCTGAAGAAGAACACATACTCCTGCTAATGTTTCATGCCCCTACAACTCTTTCAGTCATTTAGTAAAAGTTATTTTGGCTCTTCAAAGGTAGTCTTATGGATGTCTCTAGACTGTAGTGCTCAGGAGAGGACCATCTCCAAATTCTCTGTTGCTCATACAACAGATGCACTCACTCCTTGTATAAATAGGACTGCAAGTCTTCAGAAATCTGCTGAAAACAGCTGGCAGATTGCAATCAACCTCAGTGAAATTTGTGTTTTGTATGAGCAATTTCAATTTCTTGTATTTAAAATACATACTAGATATATAGTTGACTCTCATAGAGACAGGCATCTGGTGACAGGGTTGTGAGTGTAATTCAGTGGTATACTTCCTAATACGGAAATGAAGCCTTGAAAGATGGCTGAAAAAGATGTAAACCAGCATATACCACAAAATTAATATAAATTACATTCCTCAGAAGAGTGTGTGAATAGGCAGATGCTGTAGAGGGCAACTCCATTGAACTGCTTATTACAGAATAAATGATAGCATCAAAAAGTAATACAGCTCAACGATACAGGTCATTGACTTAGACATCTCTGCTGGGAATGATTAAAGTGGCATTTAGTCCTACTAGTTGACTCTCTAGGGTGCTGAAAAACAGCACATCAATACAAATCTGCTTAGCTGCTCACAGAAAGAATGACATCATGGAAGCATAAATAAGCCGCTGACTCCCAGCCTGAGGAATAACAGCGGCATTTTGGATTTCAGGAAATAATGAATAGTGCAGTGAAAGGCAAAACAAATGAGCTAATCAGGCCACCTCCGAATTATATTGCATTCAGATGTGCTCTCTTGCCAGTGGATCAAGGCACTAGAGTCTCATTCTCATGCATGGCTGAGGAAGCAAAACTGCTGCTACTCAAAACATCAATTTTGAAAAAGTCACATATGAAAAAATAAGTGATAATACAGGAAACGCTGGAGTGGTCTCTATAGTTGTCTCATTTGCAGCAGGGAGTATTGTTAGGGCTTGTTTTTCCAGTAGAGACATAAGCAGTGTATGCTGTATTTAGTGGAACATTGTTTCTGCTGCTGCAGGAAAAAAATGCACTACGATTATCAATAATTCTGAATGGGCTATATGTCATCAGGCAAAGGCAAGATCTAAGACACCACTCAGATACTGTGGGATACCATTTCCAGTAACAAGATGCAGTGGGACTGGGAACTAAATTTATCCTCTGGCTTCATCAACTCTTTTTGTAGGCGGATTTTGGACTAAGGAACATGCAATCAGGAATATTTTCAAATGTTACAAATCTAAAATAGAAAAGTTCAATGAAGTGTGTCCTTTTAGAAAATCAAAATATTTTATTTTTCTTTGTTATCCCTGGGGGGGGGGGGGGGGGCGGGGGCGGGGGGGGAACCCCTCAAAACCAAAACTTTATTTTCTTACTTTAAAGTCTGACTTACTTAAAGGATGCTATTGGCCTCTATCATGTAATGGCACTATATTTTCATAGAAGCATGGAATGAAATTCTGTGGGTCTTACAAACCATATACATGTATACCTATGCAACTCAAATGTCCTTAAGAAATCAGACACAAAGAGGATACTTTGAAAATCACTTCAGGCTGATTTTTTTTTCCAGGAAACATCCAAAGCCTGTCTTATCCCTTTCCTGTGGAATCAGAAAATTGCATGGTGCTGATTTTTTTTTTTTAATGTTGCAGTTAAAAACCCAAATAATTATGTCCTTTGGTAATGCAGTGAGGTAATTTTTCCAAGTACATATTGCTTTTGCAATTTCTCTAATGGTGTAGGACAAAAATAGTAGCCAGCTGGCAAGTAACAAGTAACACTACCAAGGAATGGCAGTTTTTGAATATAAGATGAGCAGTAAGCAAGAGTTAAATATAGGGAGTATGAGTTATAAACTGTGAGGTAGGAATTATAGCTTCTTGTACATAAAGTTTTTTGCTGTCACTGCAATTTAATTAAGATGTGAAAATGTAAATTCTTCTACAGTTGAATAATATCAGATTAGAGGGATGACATCTGTACATAGGGTTATTCAGTACTGATATGGTAATTCTTCAGCAGGCTAACTTTAAAGAAAAAAAAGGAAGCCTTATTATTGCAAGAAATTATTCTAGATATTTTGAAGAAATTGGCACCCTTAGGATGAGGTGAGGAAAAAATATACATCTACTGAGAAGTCCTGTCTATGCACAGGATCCCATATTTACCATAATCACTAATAAAAAGTCACTGCTCCAGGGATCTTCTATTTAATCTGTTTTGTGTAGGGTTTCAGTGTGAAAATGAAAAAAAAAAATGCATGTTCCTACTGCCTATGTTGTGTAGCTGATATTTCATAAGAAAACTCTGAAGTCCTTTTACAAAGTTTATAATCCAAACTTCCCTAAAAGAGCTGGAAAGTCATGTCAAAAGTAATGGGGGAAAAAAGCACTTTGGTATAATTTAGTTCTATTTATTTGTTTGTTTATTATGAAATGTTACATTAACTGTGTAAAATCTCTTTATTAGTGAAACAAAGTTTTGTGGAAATTATGAGTGCTTACAAAACACAACTGCTTCCTGCAGGAGAAATACTGTTTTATTTATCCTCACAGACAAAGTATGGTCTTTTTTGACTTAACTATATGGCTATCATTGTCTCAGTTCTTGTGTGTGAGGCTGCTGTTCTTCTGATTGTAGGCAAGAAAACAGTCATAGGCACCAACTTTTTGATTTGAGTCTTAGAGATACCTCTCCTACTCTACTGATTTCTGGAGTTGTTCTTCTAAGGGAAAATGGATGCATTTCAACTAGATAGGAGATATGAAAAAGCAGAAAGCACCTTTTCCACATGTGTATCGATGGGAAATTAAAGCTTTTGCCTAAACAGGAAGGTGGGAGAACAGGAGGAAATTCTGCTGAACTGAATGAACAACCTGACTTCAGGAAGAGATAAGAAACAAGGATAGGGATGAAGCACACTAGATGTGTTGTTTTTTTTATCAGACAGATGAAGAACTGTTGACTTTCCTCTACTTAACCTAACTTGTTGCAGTGAAACCTCATTCTGAAGTGCAGTGCATTGTTGGCTGTAAGTTCAATCCATAAGTCTTTAGGGGTAATGAGTAACTATTTCCACAATTTACTGCTATCAGCAAGAGTCCAGGACAGCTGTAGTCTATAAAACAAAACATTACCTTCAGTTGTAGTGGAGTGGTGATACTTAGCTCATTGATTGCCACTGAGATGACAGACAAATTAGTCCATGAAAAAAGTGCATCACATTTTATCATTCTTTCATTTGCCTATTCAAAGGGTGCAGTTATGCTGCAGTAAGGTCAATGCTGAATTCTAATGACTTCTGTGTAAACAGGGGTGCCAAGTTTTTGGGGCGTCTTCATTGAAGACTATGGTGATGGGTAGTTGTAAAAGTAAAGTCCTTTATTACATGGCTAAGTCAGCCTCATGAAGGCAGAGTTGCTACAGTCCAAGCCAGTTTGCAGAAAGCCTCTAACACAGAGTCTCTAAGTCCCGAGCAGAAGGAGCAGCCACAGCAGCAGTGACAGCACCCCTAGTCTATGTCCCATGAGCATCTTTATCAGTAGCAGTCGCAGCAGTAGCAACAACAGCATTTGCGATGTTTCGTGAGCCTCTGTGTGTGTGTTCTGACATTCTCTGTGCATTTTATTCCATTTTTAGCCAATCAGGCTTAAGCACGAATTTTCTTACGATAGTGTTGTACCTATCCTAAAGCTAAAACTGATGTGCAACAATTTTCGTAAATTCTTACACAAATTCTACGCATACAGCTCTATCTCTTCTATCTAGGAATTTTCTGCAAGGCTACATTATTTTTGTTATGATTAGACTTTAATTATCTGTGCAAAAGGCAATGTTACTGAACTATAAACTAGATATTAGGTCTTTTTCTTACTTACTGACACAGGCTCTTATTTGTATAAGGCACTTAAAAATCCTCTATTTATTTAAAACTAAACTTGCATTTTTTACCTCATGTCTGTGTGTATTTATGTTTCTTAGTTTTTCTGAAGGTTCTAATTCAGTCTTCATATGTTAGGGCAGTCCTGGGCCTGTATGGATTTGGCCGAGGGGGATTCATACTCCAACAAAGGGGATGTTTTGATTAATTCTGTCACATACTCTTCTTCCAGTATATTTAGTCTAATAAAAAAAGGTTATTGGTCTAAGTAAAGTAAGTTATTTGGAATAAGCTTTGCTTGAACCCTGTGGACCTTGGATGTGTTTCTCCTTTCTGAAGGTAAGGTTTAGCTACATCAGAAGAAGCTGAAGCCTCTCTGCCACCAACACTTGTGACCTTGTTCACCTGTTTTTTCATTATTGTTTTATTTTACAGCTGGAATGAGACAGAACATTATCTGTGAAGTATAGTGAATTAATTCATGTTGACTGAAACAGACATAAATCTAATTTTTATTCAGATAGTATGCCAACTGAGCGAAATTTGTAGCTACAAGAGCTACAAGAAAGCATTATTTGTGAAAAGTCATATATGAAGAATTATTGGGTTTCAATCAGATTCAGTTAGTGTAAGTCCAGGTAAGGTTTCACATCCAACTTCTTAGCTTCCTATCTGGCAGAATTTATTGAAGCACCAGTTTACCACATTCCTCAACTCCATCACTTTTCATTACATATTCTCACCTATTTTCCTTGATTGAAATGAAAGTAAGTTTTAACTAGTATTAAAATACAATTTCTTTCCTAAACAAACCATTAAACTGTAATTTACTGGAAAAGCTACCTAGTGAGCAAAACTGTGAGTGTCAAATAAATGACAATATGGGAAGTGATATTTTTCGGCTCAGACTTTCAAACAAAATATTCTAGACAAAGAAGGCAGAAAAAAACAGCAAAATGGAATTTTCAGAGAGTAGATTTAAAATGTTATTCCAAACTAGTTTTCATTCCATAAGTTTCTTATCTGGCAAAGGATTGTGTGTCTTCTTAATTTTAAATATAAGTAAGTCTTTTGGTGCTCTTGTCATTGGGTTTAAGCAGAAGACAGGAGAGCTGTTTAGACTATAGATCAGTGCTGTTCAAAGTATATGTTTAAGAAACTGAAGGATATTTTTAGGATCTATAAACCTTTTATGGATAAGTATGCACTATCTAATACAGCTTTACTGAATTTTAATATGTGCAACTGAATAACACCTTTAAAAATTCATTAAAATGGCAAGAAACTTGAATAGTAATTGTAATTTGACATTAGTTTTGTCTCTGTATCCTTATCAAGTACTTTATTCCCTGCTTCTCTGTACTGTTTTCCCAAGCAGGGAGAACTTAGTTCCTGATTTGACAGACACATTCTCTGATGTTTATCGCAAACATATCTCATTGAGGATTGAATAAATTAATTCCAGCCAAGGAAATTACAGGTCGATCTCTGATCTCTATTTCATATTAGTGAAGCATAACGCTTTCATATAAAAATTCAGAAGTCTTCAGGCTTTTTTCTACCATTATAGAGATTATAACCTCCCCTCAAAAAGGCAATCACTGTAAAGAAATACAGAAATTCATCAGAGCATGCACATGGTTTGAGAAAATACTTATAGAATGGAAAAACTGTGAACAGATTCTTTTGCATCTGTGTTTATATCAAAGTGCTGTAAATAAATGCAGGAGACATTAATTCAAATATGCCAGTTTGGCAGCCTGCAGCATGTAGAGCACTAGTTTTAAATCAAGTTTAGCTGACATTGCACTGAGTCAGTCACTGCAGAAAGTTGTCACAACACGAGGGCAATTAAAGAGATTTATAGATCTGATTTCCAATCAGGTCAAATGGTAAGATAAAGAAGGGTCCACTTTACTAAACCATTTTCTAAACAGTAGGCTAGAAAACGCTGAGTTAATCCCTCTGCCAACATTGAGAATCTTGGACGTCAAGATCAGAAATTGCTGTTTCAAAGGGGAATAAAGAGCCTCTCTGATGTCAGTGCAAAGAATTCATGTTTCTCCAGACTCAGAGCGTCATGACAGTGTTTTAAAAAAAAATTGCATCAAGTTTGCCTATGTGAAAAGACAACATATTAGTTCTACCTCTGCATTTTGTGGCTCATGTACCAGTGCATGGAAAGGGCTAACAAAAACTGACTCCTTATCTGTGAGGTGGTTGTGCTCTACTGCAGTGGTATGGTGGGTGTGACAGGTTTGGGCCAGCTTCTTGTATTCATTTTGTTATCTGTGCAGATACACACGAGTTAGCTGCTGCAGGTTTAAATCTACCTTGGATATGTCTTCATTAGGTGGTGGTCACAGTGACTGGAATTCATCCTTGACCAGATATTGACACCTGCATCTGAGCTAATCACTTGGCACTCCCTTGGTTATTAGTCTTCATTAAAGTCAGTGGAGAAAAATGGGCAGCTTTAGAGAAAAATTTATCTTATGCTAAAGTAGGCATTGGAGATAGGTGAGATGAATCACATGCTGTGAGTGCCTCTTTGAGTCTGTCAATTAAAGCAACCTAGGTGTGAGCATCGACCCTGAAGACTTCCTGAAGCAAGTGAGATGAATCTTCCCTCCCAGGCTGCAGAATGAATGCCCTTAGGATCTTAGAATGGAAGAGTGCCTCCTGGAATTTTAAAGTGGATTAGTCTCTTTTTTCAAGACCTGTGCAGGACCCTGCTGTGTTTGTATTAAGGAAGTTAGTTTTCCTATGTGGGCAAAGCACAAAGTTGTCTGTCAGAATGTCTAACCCACAGTGCATCAAATGCACTGACACTAGGAATCAGAAAGGCATCACTAAAGATTAATGTTTCATCGAGGTACAGATCAGCTGAAGTGACACTGAGTCTCTTAGACTCCTCCAGTCTCATCAGCAGGCATATAAGTGTAAAGAGTTTTACATGGTCAGATGTAGGCTGTACAGAAAGAGAAAAGGATGATTGTGTCAGAGGGGATCTTTGTTTTTAACTTCCTAACACACTGTTTTTTACTTTTTTCTGAAACATCTGCTACTTTCTGCTGTTGGACAATGATCCCAGACAAGCCTAGGCTCTATGACTCTTTTAGTCTGATCTTCAGCAGAATAGGACATATTAAGTATTGTCTGAAGAACATTTTCCTAAAAGTAATTATGCTGCTTCTGAGGTCAGCTATCTCCACTTCTCATTAGCTAAGAGAGCTAAGATTGAACAGGTATCAAAGGGTCCACACACTCACCAGCTTTGTTGTGCCTGTGTAGGCTGAATGTCATGAAAAATATTACCCCTTCTTCACTGCTTCTCCTGGCTGCTGAGACATTGTTCTGTACTCATTTACCCTCTGTTTTCTGATATGTATTCACAGACATACACATGAAAGCACTGTTCTAATTTCAACTAGTTAATCCAGATGTCAGTGGCACAAGAATTATCCCCATTTGCAAAGGGAGTTTAGGGAGTGTGAACAATAGGTAAAGCTCAGCAAAAAAAAATTCTATTTTTATTTGACACCTTCATGAAAGATATCTGATGCAAAAATTGCAGACAGCACAATACTAGAGGAAGAAATACTTATTTGTGTGAAAGGGGCTTCTTTTCTAGAAATATGTATATGCATATTTTTGAGCATAATTATTTAAAGCAGAAGGAAATAAATTTCAGTGGAAATATTTTCATGTAAAAATACAAAGTAGAAAGGTAAATTGCAAATCTCTGCAAATGATAAATGCACTATCCAGTTTACAGTTCTAGCTGTAAAAAAAAATATCTAAGTCAAGGCTTCCTAATAACCATCTAAATTCTGGTTTTGTCTTCTCAAGTTCAAGTTAAAATTGTTCCTAAAGACTTCAAGTAGTAGCTTTATCAAGTGGTGTATTTTGGAGATCGCTATGTTTTCTTTCTACACAAAAAATACATAGGTAGATAAGTAAGAAATGAAGGCTTCCAGTCAAGCATGGTCTGAGACTCAGGCAGTACTGCATGCTTAGAAAACAAAGAAAACAGCACAAGAGAATTTTTTCTTGGTGGTGAAAAATAATCCCCCAGAACATTTCTTTATAGTGGTAAGTATTTCTAAATCTTTAAGTCTGCTAGGTCTCTTTACTTTTCATGTGGCTTTAGTGTCTTCAAAAGCCTCACTTTGATAAATTTTCAACAGTCTTATCCCTGCCAAAATCTGTAAGATTTCTCCTCAGTGCAAGAGAGTGTGTTGTTTTGTTTAAAAGCAGGGGAATTCTTGGTTGCTGCAGCTGAGTGAGGCATCCCATAGTCCCAAGTGTTTTTATTCCTCTAACTTAATGTTCAAACCCATATGGCTGTGCTGAACTGACCCTTCATATGCAAAATCTCTTTTACTGTAAGTTTAATATTCTAATTTGCCTCAGAGGAGTAAGGCTGCCATTACTTGAGAGAGACTTCCCTTTCCTGTCCCTCTTTCTCCCCTCTCTTCTCTCCACACCACCGACCACTTTCAGAGCAGTCAGTCTTTTGCAGGGCCTTGTAGCATCTGATATCACTAAAAAGGCTTCCAGATGTTTGAAATTAATCTGTCTTCACAAATTATTTGCATAACACCTGAAAATATGGTTTGCTTACAACAGACTGATTTGTCTTCCTCCCATATTTTCCCACCCTCCTCTTTCCATCCTTTGTGGCATACTCCCTCCTTGTTTTTGAGTTAAAAACATAATGGAGAAAACTAGTCTTCACCGGGCTGGGTTTGAACTGCTTACTTCAAGTAGGCCAAGCCAGAGAGAACAGTAATGAAAAACATAAGCTGCATTTTTGTTGTTATTTTCATGAAGCAGACAGGAATATGGGAGAGTGTCTGCAAAAATCTGGTTTTCAGAATCAACAATTTTCAGAAGCCTCCATACAAAAATGATAAATGCCCTTGTTATACACAGATTAAAACAAAATGACTGGTGGTTCTCCTGAAAAAGCCACTTTCATTTGATATTTACTTGTATAAATTCAAATTGCAGTTATAAAAAGCCATGTTTGTTACATATGTTTATTATCCTGGAATGTTCTAATAATTTCTGGGGAAGGTCTGGTTCAGAGGCTTGCTGTCATCCCTCTAAATCTGATCTGCTTCTGTGTGAATAACCTTATGCTCTCTGTCCTAGAGTAGCTGGAGCAAATACCAAGTGGTAACTCTTATCAGCTAAACCTTTGGTGGCCTGCATTCCTCAGCATCACTTAAACCACAAAGACTTCCCACAGGTGATTTTCAAAAACCTTTGGATTGACTCTTATCCTCTTACATTCACAGCACGACATATGCCATAGGGACGCAGTTCTGCAAATGTGTTTCTAAAATTATTCAATTTTTCAAAATTTTCCTTCAGCTGTAAAACTGAATGCCTTCATTACCACATGGCTAGTTTTCCAAAGGCAGCAATAAAGGTTTCTTAAAAATAATCTAAAGGAGATTGCTATATACTAAAATAAGCAATGTATTCAGTCTCTTTCATCTTAGTACTTTGATAGACAGAAGTTACTGACATGTCTCATTGGGAAGCTAAGAAAATCACTTCCTCAATATTTTAAAGGTGCCATTTGATATTTTATAGTTCTCTGAGAGATCAGTTTTTACATTCAGATACTTTAAAAAAAGTTAAAGGAAATAACTGGTTCAAAATAGAACTTTACTTTCTTATGTCTCGATTCAGTGTAATGGTTCAGGGAAACTTCAGAACTTTTGTGAAAGAATCAACTTTTTATTTTAAATATAACAAAAAAGTTGTTCAAAGCTTTGAAATGTCGATGAGCTGCAGGGGAGGGGAATCAATGAGTGAAGGCCAGGAAAGAAGGGTTTAATGGTAATGAGTTTACTCTAGGGTTCTGTATTTTTTCCCTTTCCCATCTTCTATATAAAGACCAGAAAGCCCCCAGACAAAATCATAATTTATATGGGAATTATATGGAATATACTCCAAATCAGTGAGAGATCAGTGAGAATAGCTCCAAAGAGCCCAAATTAAAATGCTATGTTGAAAAATCAATTGAAATATTTTTAAAGATGTGAGCTTATTTTTCACAATATTAAATTAATACTTTCTCCTATTATTTTTTTTTCAATACTGAAAAATCTCTTGAGTCTTACTGACTTCATGTATTCAACAGTGAACAATCCTGATTTTCCAATCCAAATCTGTTCAAATCTCATTTGATTGCCTAAATGAAATAATTTTGATGGATAAATGCTTCTAATCTTTTCCTGTTGGGTCCACTGTGGGTAATGTTCAGGATGGAACCAGAGGTGCAATATTGTATTCACATGAAGGATTGCCCCTAAATGCTAATCGCTGTCATGAGGACAATCACTGAGAAAAATACTTTTTTTTTTTTTTTTGGTGACATTCTATAGTAGAGGTGACTGTGTCCTTCTTGATATTACTTTGTTCTTAGGAAAGAAAAATTACTTTTCTATTCACAGCAAAATAATGTTTTACATGATCTGAAGAGGACTCTGAGAACCAAATTCAGTCAGTCTAATGATAGAAGATTTTAAATGCCACATAGAAAATGTAGCAATATCCAGGAAAAGAAGCCACATCTTTTGTGTGTCTGGACATCTGCTGCACCTTTGGAGAGAAGCTACAGCACGTTTCTATCAAGAGACAAATAAAAGAATGAAATACCACTGGATGAAATTAAGGAAATTCAGAACTGGTATGGAGAAAATAGCTTGATAACTGACTTTTGATTTGCAGCATTTTGTTGAGAGTCATAGCTGATGGCTGCCTGTAGAAAAATATTAAAAACATTGACAGGTTCAAGAGGTGACCTATGAATACTGGTGTACTTTCTTGCATGGTTGTATTGCCATGTCAAAGAGGTAAAGTAGTTAAGTGTCTCCTTTGAACATCAAAATTTTTCTAAGGAAAAAAATAAAATAGAAGTGCAATTGCTTATTTAAATTTGGATGAACTGTGTGCTTCCTCAGTGAAGAAACTAGAATTTTAGATATACTGGACTAGAATTTCGCCCATGTTGATACCATCAGTCATTTCTAAATGCTATCATGTTCCAAACCAAGACGTATTTTGCACTGGAGGTTAGAGCAAGGTTGCTAGGCACCCCTGTGAATTTATTTTATTATTATGCATATCACAGGGTCATCTGGGTATATAATTTCCAAAAGAAACAGCAAAATAAAGAGATCCATATATGTCAGATTAAATTCCCAAAGCGTATTAACCTTTATTTCATCTAAACAGAGAGTGAATTTTAGTTGAACAATGAGGGCCATTCAATACTGAGCATTGCCTTTCTGAGTGATTTACACTCTGAAATGGCCAAAAAAGTTTCTCTCTCAAAATGAGACTTTGAGTCTTAGAAGGAAATTTCAAAAATAACAGGAAACATGCAAAATAGAGAAACCTTGTTAGGTTGGGAAGCACAAAAGAGCTGTAAGGGGAACTCTGACTTGAGTCACCCCTAACATTAGTTACGGTGTAGTGCAAGGAATGCAGTTCAGCATTGGCTGAAGACAGAAATACAAAAAATTTAGAGATTTTTATAAATTTTGGGTGGGATGTACCACACTTCCCCCAACGTAAACGCTGCTCTCTTTGCTTTCCAAATTTTGTCAATGCAAAGAGACTTCCACGACCTTTGGTCTCTTTTAAATATACATAAACAGTTTAGAGATGATTGTTATCAGTTCATTTGTTGAGTTTTTGTGTTTGTTTAATTTTGGTTTGGGTTTTTTTTTTTTCCCCAGAAGATTTGTCCTTCACATGAAGGACTATTTTTTACATTTTCAATGAAGCCTTTTAGAGCTTCACTGCAGTACACATAGTATGTACCTGGCACAGGAGCAGTGCAAACAGCAGCTCCTGAAATGCAGACTGCAGCTGGAAGTATTCAAGCTTGCCTCTCTGTTTGCTGCAATGTGTTTCCGTGGCAACTGAAAGCTATAAAAAGGTTTTCTCTAAATATATAGCATGTGCTTTTCTTATTTTATATTTTTTCCTTGCTAGGTATCAATTTCTATAAAAAACAATGTCATGATGTTTTGTTTATTTACACTTATGAAAGTGGTTTTGTGTTTATTTTTTTATTATTAAGAGCATCAATTTTAACAGCTTATATCACCAGAGAAGATAGAGAGGTAAATGATGAGTCACTGTGGTAAGTAAAAACGTAAATTCTGCCCATGAAAAAAAATTTGATGTGAATATGTAAATCAGTTAGTATCAGACTAACTGTTTTAGTATGGTTTTGTTCATACAGATTTATTTTTCATACCCCGTCCACTAATTGCTGTTAACTGTCCTCTGTGATACTAGTTTAGCTATTCAGAGACTGCAACATAAATCAGATGTGGCAGAAAACTTCACCTGTCAGTGCTCTGTGCTGCATGTGAGAGCCTGGATGCTTCCAGGCTGACAGCAAACAGTGGCAGTGTGAGCCAGAAATGACCCATCAGCTGAAGTTCAAAGAGTGCCGTTCAATTGTGCTCTTTAACTGCTGAAAAAAGCTCCACTGGTGTGCCAGGGGTTAGCCAATGAACCACCACCACCTAGCTGACAGTATCCAACCCTACTGTCCTCATCCATGACACCTGCTCAACCATCAGGCACTGCCACATGCTGGGGATGAAAATAATTTCACCAAAAGAGAAGAAGAGCGTACTGCAGCTGGAGTCCCACTCTGCCACATGTGGAAGCCAAACCCAGCACAGGCATGAGGTACAGCTTCCTTTTTTCTCATGGAAGACTCAACTAGGCTGCTATACAGAGACTAGTTACAGGGCCCATCACCTGACTTTCTGCTTCATATCACTGAATCTGGGATGGCAGTGACAAATTTCTTCCACGATTTGTATGCAAGGGAGATGATGTACATGAGTCAGCAAGGCACGGTCCACTTTCTGCGTTATCCTGCAGCTGAGTGGTGATGTGGCACAGACAGAGAATTATGATCCTTCTAAGATCAGCAGAGAAGACCACTCACCTGTTGTCAAAGACAAAAACAGTATTCCTATAGCACCAACAAATGGCATCTGGGAAAGAAAGGGCATATTCTGTGAAGGAGATAGGAACAGAATAAGAAATTTAGACAGCACTGTACTACTGTGACTAGGTACCTTGCCCATCATTTATTTGAAGAATTAATTGGGAGTTTATGAACTCTGTGCCATAAAAGGAATATATATTCCTTATCCCTGAAAGTGTTCAAGGCCTGTAGGAATGCACCCCACAACTGGGCAGGTGTTTCCATATAGGGAAAGGTTTAAGACTCACCCCTTGCTGTTCTTATAAGGTGAAGGACCCAGAAACTTCAATGTTCTTTTCCCAGTAATTTGTCAGGTGCCAAGAAGAGACACTGGTTGGATGCCTGGACCTGTATTTCAAAGCCTGTTGCCAATCTCATTGGGCAAGGTGCCAAAAAGCCCACCTGGACCATTAAGTATTTAAAAGACTGCACAGAACTTCTCAGCACTTTTTTTGGACTGCCTTAGCCAGTGCAAGTTTTCTCTACACTGTGTTCGACTTCTCTTTTGTTTGATACTGTTTGTTATTTTTGTCATTATTAAAACCTTCTCTTATACAAAGCAGGTCCAGAGAAGTATTCTCTTCTGGAGGGGCTGCAGAAGCCCCTCTGGGAGGCTGCAGGTCAGCCCTCAGACCTTATATATCTTCATGGGGCTTATTACACTCTGGCCGCATGTAAGAGTGTATCAAAGGCCAGGCCAGAAGCGACTTTGGTCAGCTTGGTCTAGTGAAAGGTGTTCCTGCCCTTGATAAAAGGTTTGGAACTAGATGATGTTTAAGGCCCAACTGAAACCATTCTGATTCTATAATTCATTCTGATTTAAACGTGTTGATTGCATGAATTCACTCAGTAGTTAAAATGCCAGAGGACTACTATTCTTCTTTGCTACAAGAATTTTTCAGGAACAATGTTTGCCTTTTTCTGAGGCCCCTTGTCACTCTATCCCATGCCTGAAGCACAATAGTTTTCCAGTAGATTGCTGTGGAAATGAGCTTTGCTTCTGGTAACCAATGGCAATGCTCAAACATGCAGTTCTCAGTATGTCACTGATTCAAGTCTATCTCTTCAGCAGCTGTCATGTGTAGTGAAATGTTTAGCTTTTTTGTCAGTGTGCAACAGGGATCTGTCAGACATCTCACTTCATTCAGCCACTGCAGTCTATTCACTCACACAGATTGCAGAAAATGGGTGTTCACGGTCACAATAAAAAGGCAATTTGTGTTGTGAAATCTGGTAAGATTACTTTACCATAAGGCCCTGACCTAGTAATATACTTGAGAACATGATTCACTAGTACCCACACCAAGTGATTAATATGGGCCTAAAGATAGCAAGTGAAATGCTTAGATAATCAATCATTCTCAGAAAATTTGTTTTCTGATGACCTATTTCAGTCAGGTGAAGTAATTCAGTTTTTAAACCTAATATTGAAATATTTCCAACCAAAATAATGGCCAAGTTTAATTAATGAATTTTGAATATCCACTAATGTAAATTGCTTCACTCTACGCTATCAGATAAAGACTAATAAAAATGTTCCTCCAAAAGTTTCAGTGGACATGAATAAGATGAGTGTCAGTGTCCACTAGCAGAAAAAAAGGTCTAGCAGAATAATGATTTTAATAGAATAAATAGTAAGGTAATTGGTGTCTTCAAATGTCCATCCAAATGTTTTTCATCAGACATAATGAAATATGCAAAGGTCTTTTTATTATTTCTCTTTCATATAAAGGTTAATATTATATAAACCTACTATTACAGTATTGGAAATAAAGTAAATAAATGAATGTAACAAATGACAGCACTGGTCAATGATAGGTATAAAAGATCTGAAGTCCTGGGGTAAGCCTTGCTCAAACAATGGGATCTAGGGTGGATATTGTTCACAGTCTTGCTTCATGTCCTGCAGATCTTGGAAAAATATAAAGATGAGATGAACCTTTACTCATTTGTTGAGTGCTATTCACATGCTTGGCCTCCTACTATAACATTTACTTACTGTCCCAGAGTCCTGACAGGCTTAGAGATTACGATTAAGTGAAGACACTCTAGTGGGGAATGTGGTCTCAGGGATAAAGTGGGGCACTGCCCAAGGCAGCTTGTAGCCTCTCTAAAGTTGGGACTCATTATAGCATAGCATCCCCCCAGAGTCTCCTCATGTATGAAGAAGAAAGTATTGCAGCCCCACAGCAGCCGCTGGTGACAGGAGGAAACCTTCAGCTGGGCTGACCCCCTCAGGTCCTCTACTGGTGGATTAGCAAAAATCAGGCAAAGCAGAAGACTTGGTCTTTTCAGGGGGCCATTAAGTTTTGGTGTCAGTGCTATTCACCTGATCAGCCTCTAGAAAAACTACTTGATACTTTGTAAACCACAGTGTAGGAACAATACTACCAAATTAGCAGAAAAATACTGATTAAAGTGATTTTTTTACTGTAGGTGGTGTGTATTACATGTGTTTCACTGTCAGAAAAGAGCAATTTATCCTATTTCATGCTAATCAGAACAAAGTAGGACAATAACTTTCTTCAGTTTAATGTTTCTAAATTAGATACTATACAACCAATAGTTAATTTTTAATAGATACTGATTGAGTATCTAAGATTTATGTTCTCACATTCCTGGAGTAAATTTTCCTTAGATATTGATTGAGCAAGACTCAAGACAGTATCACTAGAGTAAATTTCATACCAGTGTAATATTTACTTCCGCAATGTTACGGTAAGAGGAAAGATGTTAAGTAAGGAATACAAATGTAAATAGAAACTTGGCATTTTTTAATGAAGTGTGCACAACAAAACTATGCTGTGGAGAGGTAACACCAGGCCCTCCACTGTGTCAAAGAAGATGAACCAGCCTGTTCTAGCTGATAGTAGGGACTACAACAGCTGTAGGTGGCTGTGAATCCTCTCAGCTTTAGTAATCCAAAGTGTAATCTTCCAACATGAGTAAATGAAAGAGCAAGAGAGAGGGGCAGATGCTTTTTCTTTACTGACTCATGCTACCTGAAAACAAGGAGGATGAATTGCCCTTGGGTGGGCTTTTCTTTCTCCTTGGCTACATAAGGAGTATTAAACCATAGGTGTAGATCACCTACCAGGCCTTTAGGTGTCCAGCTGCGCTGCTGTGCAATCAGGATCATAGCAATCATTCTGGGAGTCCTTTTTCAAATTTAATCTTTCCCAGGCTAAGGTTGGAACTGGTTTTACTTAATTTTAAAATATTGTTATAATTTAGTGGCAAACACCATATATTTGTAAGCAAAGATTAACAGCATAATGTTTGTGCCTTTTCATTTAAATCATTGCTAAATCTCCAAAATGTTAATTAAATAATAACTCAGTAAAATTTGTTGTAATTCAGCTGCTGTAGAAGTAGCATGTGCATTGTGACAGCTCCATTGAAAAGTGCCAAACCGAGTAATTATGTAAATTATTACAATAAGTTACCCACCCCTCAGTTTAAGGGCAAGTTTAAGGTTATTTAGGTCAAGCTAATAAAACACAGAAGTTGACTTTTGATGAAACTTTGGCTACATTAGTTAAGATGCTTTTAAATCACTAAAATTAAAACATGTTGAAGTGTAAAATAGGCATTTTCTGTCTCTGCTTTTTCCTTGAATATAATTTAGATGTGTTCATTCAGTTATTTGTCTTGCTCAGTAGCAGATCATTTGAAGCGCTTTTACTGAAAAAGTGATTCTTTGATATTCCTATTTTAAAAATCCCAACAATTAAAAATAGCCCTCAATGATCATACAGCATTGGTGGCATTAGGCTGTCAGCAGTGACCACCAAGTGGTCTTCTGCATCCACTGGTTCATATCAGTTGTTCTTCAGGGAGTCTATGGGGTTTTGTACATTAAAGTTTATTCAAAATAAAATCAGACCCTGCTTAAATGTCCAATAGTTCTTTATCCCGCTCTCTTATTGGAGAAACAAATCCAAAGAGAAGTGCTTTCAAGAAATATGCCTGGTACAGGACCAAGGCGTGATCAGCTCAGCCAGCAGAAAGCTTCCACTTGGGTCCCAGAAAAACCTCAGAATTCCTTGTTTCAGCACACAGAGCTCTTTGGAGCATGGAAATCTGGCTCCAGAAGGACAGGAGGTACAGAACCAGAAATGACAAAACCTTGAGGAACAAAGACATAGAAGAGCATTTGCACAAACTGGGACGGGAGTCAGGAAAATAGGTGACCAAGAGAGCCCTACCAAGGCAAAAGCAGGAAGCGAGAGGTGGATGGGGATCACTTGCTCTCTGCCAGAATGGGAATGATGAGGCACCAGGTGAGCTAACAGAGATCAAGTCCCTTGTAGGATTGTGCGTGAACAATTTCTAAATGAACCTCAGTACGGAACCTTTATGGCTGCTTTTGTGTTCTTTATCCTAACTCCTCCTGCCAAAGTTTACCAACAAATCCAGGCAGAATTAGAATCTGTCCCTGTAGGTTTTGGTGGATGTTAATATTTACACTACAAAGATCATGGGAGAGGGAGTAGATTTGTGCTAGTAGCCAATACAAAGGAATTGCTGCTGGAGAGCAAAACTGAAAAAAAAACCACATTAGAATCCCAGCAATTTCACAAGTTTTTTGATGACATTCCAACTTCCGTATTGAATTTATTTCTATTCCCCTTATTTTCTGAAAAGAAATAGAGTAATTTATAGTCTCTTGGTTATGAATTTATTATATACATGTATAGTTACAATGTAAGCAGGACTTGATGCTCAGTATAGATGATGTCTGAATTTGAATGTATCTTGTGTTTTTGAGTTTGCAGGTATCTGTTCAGGCAGGGACAAGAATAATTTATTGTGTAAAAATGGTATGTATCGAGATTTTCTCCAGTTTTGCATGCTCCAGTTTGATCCTAGAAGTACCTTAAGATGAGCTTCTGATTTTTTTAAGGCATGGTTAACCACCTCTGCAATATGTCTTGTGTCGAGGTGAGGACCCTGTGAGAATTCAGTTCTGTTCTGTTTGCTCTCTGAAATTTTACAGCTCAGAATAAAGTGAGACTCTGTCTAACATCACGGTTTTCAAGCTGCCTCATGCCAGAGGCTTTAAAAAAGTTCAATATCACATCTTTCTTTTTCAGCTGTACAAGAACAGTAAACACAAGTTAACATTAACACAACACACTTTTTCAAACATTTGCAACTTTTTTTAACTAAAGCTGCTGAGTTCATGTAATACAAGGTTTAGAGTAGCTGCTTCTTTTCCTAAAGCTAGAGGGAGGGCAAGCCTTGTCGTATTATGGAATCTTTGCATTGTCAAGGTGGTTATGGAAAAGATCTGGATGTCATCAAAAAAGTCAGAAGCTATGCTCTGTTTTTTATTGTTTATTTGGGGCTTTTTCCAAAAAAAAAAAAAAAAAACAAAAAACAAAAAACAAAAAAAAAAACCAAACCAAGCAAAAAAACCCAAGCCAAAGCAATAAACAAAGCCCCAATCAAAAAAAAAAAAAAAAAAAAAAAAAAAAAAAAAACCACAAAAACCAAACAAAACCCCAAAGTAAACCCAAAAAACCAAACCCAAAACTTAGAGGACTGCCGGTTGTACTCTATAGTTTGCATTAAGAGCATTATTTTTTTTATTCTTATTCTTATTTTTATTCTTAACAATACCTGGTGTGTTTCTGTGTACTCCGATTACAAGTAAGCATGTCAGGAGTTTTATATGCCTCCAAAGAATGCTTCTGCCTCCTGTTAACAGGTTTGCGATTAAATAAGATTGAATGAGTTCAGCAGAATCCTTTCTTGCCGCTTTCAGAGCGCTCCTGCTTTCCCCTGGTCACGGGCTGGGGCAGAGGCGCCGCATCCCGGGACACAAACCCGGCACTGCCGCAGCAGCGATAACAAGGTGCCACCTTCTGATTGCTTCAAGATGTGCATCCCACGTGTGCGGAGAAGTTCTGAAATCCCCCGGACAGAGGAACCACCTGTAGATTGCTCGTCTGGAAAAATTCTCAGGGCCTTCAGTGATGGCCCTAGATTTGGATAGTAAGAAAATCTCCTTTCTTCAGATGCAAGGCTGTTCAGAACTGACAAACTGACACAATCTTGAGTTATTCTTAAAAGTTTCCTGAGTACTTAAAAGATCCTAAGGTTTCAGGAATATTTCTAAAATCATGTATGAATTTATAACTTTCTTATTTTTTGCTGTATTATCCTAAGTTTCTTTTTTGACTTATTTACTACTATAATTTCATTGAGCAACCATGGCTGAACAATAAATGTGTAGCAATGTTCTCTTCAAAAGGTGCAAAGCTTTGTCTTCTGTATGGTCAGGACAAAAGTGAAGGAGGGAATCCTGCTGGACATCCTCTTTTTTTCTAAAGCTGAAGTCTTTAAATCTTATTGTCCCTGAAGGTAAGATGATTTCATATAAATACAGCTTCTACCTGAAACTTACTTTGGATAAATTAACAAAAGCAGGCAAACTTTTGCATCAGACTCTGTAGACATGGTTAAGCCTTTAACACAAGCCATGCTTAAAGGCTTTTTTTGGAGCAAATTATATGATATTTTTGAGCTATTTACATGTGCTGGTATTGGTTAAATTTTCAGATACATGGTGCCTACCTGAAAGTGACAATATTCCAAGGCAAATAGGATGCCAAATATAAATATTCTGATGAAAAATTACAAGTCAGCTACAAACACACAGAAAACACGTCTAAATACATCCAGTATTTCAAGTTTATTTTTGAGAACAGTAGTTTCCATTCCTCATTCTTTTCAAAGGTTGTAATTTAAATAACCTTGAGAGGAAATAACTGTTTTCTGTCATTCTCCTGCTGTGAAAGAAGGTGGTTGCAGCTACACACAGCTCTTGCTGTCTACAGGACCCCTATGGGGCCTGTAGCAAGGGGCAGGCTGTGTGGTTGGGGCAGATTTTGAGCAACCTGGCTTGGTCATCATAGGAGGGAAGTTGTTCAGCTCAGAAGCACTGGCATTTTTCAATGCCTTTCTGCATTCAGCAACAAAACAGTAGTTATCCCTTGCCATTTCCAGAGTTTCTTGTCCTCTTGGCTCTCTGGTTTCTGATTTGTGGTTTGGTGCTCTTGGCCATGTAAGGATTTAGGGGTGCGTGGTTCATGAGGGTGGTCAGCTCTGACAATGTACTCTGCCTTGGGTTACTGTTATCAAATATCTACAGAATCAGATCTGTTCTTTTTTTTTTTCCCCCTCAAGGTTATAGCTTGTGCTATATGTGTGCATTTCACTCTTTATTTGAGTTGATAGGCTCTTCTATAGAGTGCAGTGCCATAGGCTAAGGTCTGTCCAAAGTGACATTTCTCTGTTTTTCAGAGAACCTTCAGACTCCACACAGAGATCACAGACAACCTCTACACTTATGGATCTCTGCCTAGTTGTGTAGTCTCTAAACAGACTGCTCTTTGAAAAGACCAAAAGTCCCAGCAAACAGACATGCTCTACCCTGTGGCTACAAACAACTACTAAAATATTTAAAAAAAAACAAAACAAAACAAAAACAAAAACAAAAACAAAACCAAAAACAAAACAAAAAAAAAACCAAACAAAAAAAACCAAACAAAAAAAAACCAACCCCCCCCCAAACCAAACCAAAAAACAGAAGTGTCTTGCTGTTCTCTTGTAAGAACGTGTATCCCTCATAATGGAAAGCAATGTGCCCTTTGGTTCATCCTAAAGACATTGTCTGTGGAATTCCTAATCTTTCATTTAATCAGTTAGGTCCCAAGTTCTTCCAGGTAAAATAATCATGTGTGAAGATATTGTTTCTAGAAGCAAGGAGCTGTGCATGATTTAGTGTCTTCTAACAGCATTTTGTCATTATGTGCTTGCAGACAAATTCTCTTAGTTGCAGGTATAGAAATGCATTACACTTCTATACAGAAATATAGATAATACCAAATTCCTGTTTCTGTGGAAGTTTGGATGCCCTAGGAATACAAAGCATCTCCTAGGAATTACTGTATAGCATACCAGAGCATTTATTGGTTAAGGCTTTCTGTAAAAATGGACATATTTCAGCCACAATAAAAAGGCAATAATTTTCCTTTTGGAAAACCTTTCTTTGATAATAAGTCTAGTTCATGTTTCAATAGCATCAGTGCGTCCAGTTCCAGTCTCCCCAGCACAAGACAGCAGCTGGAGAGGTTCCAACAAAGTGCCTTAAAAATAGTTAAGGGACTGGAGCAACTCTTTGATTGGGAAAAGCTAAGAGAGTTGTGATGGACTGTTCAGCCTGGACAGAAGGCTCAGGGACATCTTATCAGTGTCTGCAAATACTTGAAGGGAGAGTGCAAAAAGGATGGAGCCATGCTCTTTTCAGTGGTGTCTAGTGACAGGACAGGATGCAGCTGGCACAAACTAAAACACAGAACACTGAGAAATATTTTTCACTGTAACGGTGACAGAGTGTTGGCACAGGTTGCCCAGAGACTGTCGAGTGCCAGTCTCCACCTGAAGATTGAGCAATGAGTTGTTGGTGCCCTTGCTTAGGCATTGCTGTTAGGCAGATGCCTTCTAAAGGTTCCTCTTAACCTCAGCTATTCTGTGATGAGACAATGTCTTACACTTCTAAATATATACTGTAAATATATTTTTTTAACTTAGATTGACATTGTCATCACTCCACCTTTGTAGCCTGCCTGCATCAAATGGGCAGTCAAAATCCACTTAAGTGTGAAGTGAGAATTTATTCAGATAGAGTATTTAATTCAATTACATAAAGAAACAATCATAAATGGCAAAATCAATCTGTTTCAAAAAAAAAAAAAAAAAAAAAAAAAGACTTCTCTATCCTCAATTTGTATAAGTTCTGCTTTTGTAAGAGTGCCCCAATGATTGGTGCCTGTTTTCAGTGACCAGATTTCTGGAGCTGAGTTATGCCCATATGAAGAAAGCAGCCTTTGAAACTATTAAATCAATTGAAAGAAAAAGGTGGGCTTTCCTTTGAAAACAAGGAATCCTCTGATATTCTCACATTTTCAAATATCACATTTTCAAATATCACATTTTCAAAGTACCCTGAAAAAGAAAAGTCATGACCTCCAGAAATAGTGGTTTATTGTTTAGGCTCAGTCTGAAAATGACAAAGTTCCAGGAGTGGAAAAGAGTTAAGCATCCATTAGTAAATATTGACGTGTACAGTCTTCCCTTGCACATCAATTATTTTAGATTTGGCCCTGATTATTTCCTGCTCCTCTTTTTGTCACACTTTTTAAATTCTCAGTCCTGCCCCAAGAACTTGCTCACAATTTTCTGCTGTGTATCAAGGCAATATTAAAACTTCCTGAGTAAACCTGGCCCCACTTTCCTCTTTATGGCAGTCAAATCAATTCCTGATCCTGGAGGGTTTTTGCATGTTTTTTTTTTTAAGGAGGCCAAAGTAGTAAGGAATACTTGAGCCTTCATGTAAAGTAATAGCTAAAGGATTCCAGCTAATGCTGACAACTTATTTCTGATTAAGTTTAGCAACAAAGCATGAAACTCATTCAGTACCCACATGATGATAGAATTACTCCATCTTCTAGAGACATAATTATTATCAGAGTACCTCCTTCCCTCTACAATCTGGTACATTAGCAATAGACAAAACACACATATGCATTGCCAGTTGCTCTGCTGTTTGAGGGAAAGCTGCTCAGTTACCCAAATGGTCTTTCCCTTTAGAGCTTATTTTCTGCATTTGCTGCAAAATGCTTGGTTTAATTGCTTTTTAATTACACCAAAAATCCTAATTCCTTTGTCATGCTGCTGGGCTTTGTCTGCTAAATTTTGGGGAAAGTAAAAGTCAAATCCGGAGTCTTGGTCAAGTACTTTTAAAGATAAATTTTTATTATATACATTTAAAAGAAAGTGACCTTTGTTTGCTACACATGATATTCTTAGCTAGATTGATCGTCTCTGGGCAATTTCAAAAGCATCCTTTGGAAAAGGATTGAAAGAACATTTTGGAAAGCAATGGACCATTTCTGTAAAGTTTTCAGTTATTCAGAAGCTGAATGACATATGCATTTATGTGAAACCTCCTCAAAAATTCATGAACAGAGCAGAACAGAATAAACATGATAATTTACAATATTTGAAAAAAGTGAATTTGTATATACTGACAAGTTCCATTAAAACACTGACATTTTCAACAAGCAATGTGAGTTTTAAAGAAATGTTACAATTTTACAACAGCTTTCTACATTAAAACCCCAATGTATTGTGTATTACATTATTTAATTAGAATCTGAGAATCACTATTTTGTATTTTATTAACAATCAAAAGTTATTGTTTTTCATACAAAGTATATGAATAGTATATGAATGTGTCTCTGCTTTAGGTCACTCAGCACATTGACACACTCTTCATGAAGTAGATAATAATTTGAAATCATAATAATTTAATAATAATTAAGACAATAATAATTGATATCATAATAATTTGATTTAATGAAAAATAATAACTAAATAACCCTTTAAAATATATATATAATTACATTTTTGAGGTTTCCCTGTGAATCCATATTCATTTGTAAAGGCACCTGTCTTTAACAGTACACATATTTGGTGCTCAGCAAACCATGAACATTACAGTGCTGAAAATCCATGTCAGGTCAAAAATGCTTTCTGCCTAGGATTTTGAATGTCAAGAGGTTCCTTTTATATTTTTATTGCTTCAGGACCAGCCTGAAATATTTGGACCATGTTTGAAATGGTTAGAAGGTGTACAAGCAGAGGCAGTGGGATAATTCTTATTTCAGCATAATTATAAATCTAGATAGATAAATCTATTTCCTCCACTTATCACTTCTTTACTATGACTTCTAATAGAAATTGGCCTAGATTAACTTTATTTCATTATAAACTTGGACTTTTCATTTACATATACATGATTTCTGCCTTTGCAAGAACTTGTTAGGGACAGATACTGGATATTTTATTGGATTAACACACTGTTAAAGTTCCTGAGCAGTTCCTAAATTTTTTCTTATGAGACTCTCATGCACTCAGTGTTGATAAGTTCATGTTTTTGAGAGCTTTACCTTCCTGCTGGTTTAAGAAGATGTCTCTTGCCCTCCTAGTTGCACCATGCCTCCTGACTGCCTTGTGAAGTCACTGTGATAAAAGCTGACTCAGGTGAAATGAAACTGAGCTACTTATAGCAGGGTAACATTCAGACTGAGACCTCTAATCTCTATAGATTTGTTTCCTTTGCTGCTGGGAGCCATGTGAGGTTACCTGAAATCACCTTCCTGACTGGGTTTTCTTGAAACCCATCAATTCCATTCACTCCCTCTGAGACATAAAACAAGCTCAGATAAGTAGTGAAAATAGTTCTTCCTGAATCCACTATCACAGAAAAATATATTCTCCGTCCTTAGCTCTATGTTTGCACTGAAGTTGCTGTGGATTGCATGGAACACCACATAGAGGAGATAAAAATCTGCATTAATTCTATGACTGTTTTTGCTGGTTGTGTCAGGACTATCTGTACTGAGACCAGGCAGCAGCTGCTGGATTTGCTCCCAAGCCTTGTTTTCTGATTCCAAACACACGAGTGGGCTCCAGGTGGCAGCATGGACACTGTTTCCAGAGCAGGCAGAAAGGTTTGGCAGGGAAAGGTTTTGTTTCAAATTACTTGGCCTTTCCTATTCCCAGATGAAACTTGTGGTAAAAACACAGCCTGAAGTTAAAATTTTAATCCTTTTTAGAGTTTTCTAAATTCACATTGCTCTTGGAATAATTCTGTGGCAACTTCCATTTCTCAAAAGCATGTTTCCTCACTGAAATTCTGCAGTTACTGAACCAAACTGAGCTAAACCTTAAGATAAGGATATTGTGAAAAGTTTGAATGTAATTCAGAAAATGAATGGTTTTAAAGCATTTCTTTTAAAAAGGACTGTTTGGGATAGCTGGTTTTTGATTTTTTTCCCCCAAAAAAATTCAAATAATCTTTCTGCTAAATATAGGAGTCCTGCTCATTGCAGAAACACAAGTTTGGCAAAGAATCCCTGTGTCCTGAAACCCTCCATCTGCAGTTTCAGGTACCATCACATACATATCCTTAAAACAACTCGGGCTATTGAGTCATAAAAATCAAAGAGCCTTGGACATTAATTGTAGGGATAAAATAATCCCAGCTTCAGGCACAGAGCAAAGGTCTGACTCATGTTCAGATTGATGGGGATTAGGACAGACAATAACCAAAGGAAAGAACAGCAAGGAAGTAATATAAAGTGTATATATATGGTAATCAGAGCTAAAACTGCTGGCAATGACTGTTCTTTTACATACAAAAGACACCTGTAAGGTTACAGGCTTTAACAATGTTTTTAACACACTGAGAAAAGAACTCTGCATTTCAAATTCTTGTGTATATTGATTTGAGCCCTACATGATCTCATTCCTGATCCTAAATCTGCTTTTTACATGATATTGACTCCCTTTCAAGCTCTCTGCAGGAATCTGCTCCTCCCTGAGGCAGAATTTGCTCTAAATACCTCCTCACATCTCCTTGCTATTACCACAAGATAGCTCAGAAACAGAAATTCACATTTTCCCAAGTGTGCCTGTTCTTTCTTTTTATATGGATATAAAATCTGGATGATAGATTAATTATTGAAAAGCAATGTCACCCATTTTTTTGTTTCTTGTAGCATTAGGAGAGACACATTTCATACAATTTTACACACACAATGTAAAACATGTTACATAAAATGCAAGAAAGCCTTTATGTACACTTAGAAGAGGCAAGCAACTCAGCTCTCTTTTCAGTTACAGAGAGAACTAAGCAGGAGATAAGTGTCTGCTGAGAGAAAACCTTACACACTAGAACACAGAAAAAATAGTCTTTCCCTGGTTGAAGCCTTTAAAGGCAGTATAAAAATATTAGGAGAATAAATTAACAATACTGACTTTCCTATTCAACAACTCAATTCCCAGTTTCTAGTTCCAGGTGTTATGATGCCACAGAATACATTTTTCTACAAAATAAATAATATAGATATGAAATCCTTGCAATTTCAGTTTGGGGTTTTATTTCAGGGCAAGTAGTATTAAGTCAACCTTCATGAGAGTTGAAAATATGAAGGCTAGACACAACTAGTTTGAGTTATTTTTTTCAGAAAGATGCAATTTGCAGTCAAGTAGCCCTTGAATCAAGTTCATTAAATGAATCCATGCTCTATTCACTCATTAAACGAATTAATGTGCTCCATTTCACATATTGGAGATTTTCCCGCTTCTATTTGGGGTAGTCCATTGTGAGGGCATTTCTTTGATCTAACCTCAGGCATCATTATGGGCTTTTTTCACCTTCCATCCTCTGGAAGATCTATCTGGGTTCTTCTGACTCTTGCAGATCTCTTCCCTTGAAGAACGTTTTGTCTTAGTTATTCTCTCTCAATAGTACTCAAATAAGGCCTAGGAAATAGAGTCCAATGACTTGCTTTATCATCTGACTTGGTGATATCAAAACTGCTTTTGGCTTTAATAAGTAGATTTCCTGAACCAGAGCTGAAAGACTAAGCTTTATATCTTAATTCTGAAACCCTTCATTAACTAACTTCGTGGATGTACAGAGGAACTAATTTTTCTTGCTAGCAGAGCAGAATAAATATTAATTTGCTTTTCTGTGCATCCATGCTCCCAGAGCCTCCCTGTGCTCAATTTCAACAAAGAACCCCCAAAATGCAAACCTCAAACCTTTCTTTTGAAAATAGGTTTCTTGCTATTTCTCTCACTTGGGTTTCAAGCATATTGAATAGCTGCTATATTCTTGCAGCAGTTTTGGTGTGGATTCTAATCAAATCCCATACATCATTTGAGTGAAACACATGAGTTGAGGGCTTTTTGAAATGCTGCAATGACAACTGGGCAGAATGAAGGACAAAAATCAATGAAACGGAAGTATTCAGTCCCATTAAAGAACTTACATAAATGCAGCCTAATTTCCTGCATTTCTGCTAAACTAGTCATCTGCCTTACCCACGTCAGTAATTTTGCATGGGTTACAAGCAGAGCTCTCAGATTATTATCAGCAAAACACTGTTTCTCTTTTTGGATTGCAATGAAGTCAGAGACAGCAAAGAAGAAAATATATTTTAAAAGCTTTAAGATTGTCTGCCTTTGCGCTCTAGAGCCTTGGGGATCTGATTATTTTCCTGTTTCCTGTGTTTCAGGAAAGGCACTGCTAGTAGTGGCTTAGGACTGAGGATTGTTGGGATCAGCTGAAAGACTCTTCTAATGGCAATGCCTGAGTATGCATCTGGTGCTGCCCCTGCTCCCATGTCCTTGCTCTCCTACAGCCAGGGCACCAGAAAACTCCTGCTGCATTCACTCACCAAGCAGCTGGTGATAAAATGGCAGCTAAAACAACAGAAAATGATTGAGAGCATGGGTAAAACAGCTCCTTTGATCCACCTCATTCTTAGTAAAGGAAGATAGGAGATTGTGGCTGGATTTGGATGGAGATAATTGTAGAGGTGTTAAAAATGCTACTCATATTTGTGTCATTTTGAAATAGCAATTTTCCAGGTGTATACAGAAGAAGAATTAGCTTGCACAAAACGACTGTAAGTCATTCTGGTTTGCCATAGCAGGACACCAGTGACTGTTGGGAGGGAACAGCTAAAACCAGATTTGTCAAGGAGAGAATTTTCACTCAAAGCAATTCTGCATCTGGGAATGCTAAGAAAGCTGGTGTGGGAAAACTCCCATTCTTATGCCTAGAATTGTTCATCCTCTGCCTGTTTTGAGAAGCAGAATTCCTGTGTAGAGATAACACACTCTCACAGATATGCTTGAGCCTCCTTCTGGGGAGAGAGAGATCAAACAAGCACAGCCTTTGATAAACCCATAAATCGTGTGTGCCTGACACCCTTTGGTATATTGGGACAAGCAGAGGGGGCCTTTCCACCCCCCACCGTCACCAGGATGAACTAAGGCTAAGGGATTCTGTGTCCCTGTGTGTTTCTGTGGCCCATTGTTTTTAGTGAAGCAATTTAAATCTTCTCTTTGCATCTCAGCTGTGGCTTGGTGGTCGCCTTGGTTGTGTCGATTCGCATGGTGACCTATTATGCTGTACCAGCTTTGTCTTCCTAAGGGGATCAAAAGTGAAATCAACCCAGTTTTCTTATGTTGTAAAGGCAGATTATGTGGATATGTCTGCTGTGCTGTAATTTGTATCCTAAAAATGACCAACCACTCTGAAATTTCTAAAAGGAGTGCTTGAATATTGCACGGTTATTGACCAGAAGAAAACATGAGTTAACTTTTTCAAAAGCTAAATGTTTGCAAGTTACTGCCTTGCTACATAGACATGAACTGTCCTGGGAAAAAATACCTGGGTGCCTGCTCTTGTTTTGAGCCAAACATCAGGGAAAACACATTTTTTATATCTCATGTTCAAGCATGATTTACAACCAAAGTCAGGATGCTGCTAACAGCTCCCTGGGGCTGGAGGTTATGGGGGTTCAGGCTTGAGGCTGCTTGGATAGGACCTCCACCTCCAGGGCATTTGGGGCAAGTCCCAGGAAGTGAGGTCTTGCACCAGCCACCCCAAACCAGGCAGCTGTGCAGGTGACTACAGTACTACTGTTGAAACGTGCCTTTCAGAAAAAGTTTCAATATATTGATTTGCTGCAAATGTTCATATCAGCCCACATGCCAGAAGTAAATTCACAGCATGCTTTCTATTTTGGTGTTTCTATGAATTAGTGGAATGTGTTTAAACTTCATTTGAGTTTTTCTACCACTAGTTTTAGTCTGTATTTTTTCATCAAGTCACAAAATATATTTCTTCAATATGGGAACAGTATATTCAAAATGAAAGCTGTGTTTTCAAGTGTTGAGAAGGAAGACTGTTTTATGCCAGTTGAAAGAACAAAGAGAAGCCAAGCAGTTGCTCTTTTTGTGTTGTGTACAGATAACCATTTTTTCTTCACTTTTTTTTTCCTTCCCACCCCCCCCCCCCCCAACCCTAAACTCACTAATATTAATCATAGAATGGTTTGGGTTGGAAGGGAGCTTAAAGATCATCTGATCCCAACCAACCTGTCATGGGCAAGGACAACCTTCTGCTATACCACACCTTCCACAGGTTGCTCAGAGCCTCATCCAAGCTGGCCTAGAACACTGACAGGGATGAAAATGTCCACAACAGCTCTGGACAACCTGTTCCAGTGTTTAACCACTCTCCTAGTAAAGAATTTCTTCATAGCTTCTCCTCTAAACCTGATCTCAGTTTGAAACCATTTCACCTTGTCCTGTCACTACATACTCTTGTAAATAGGCTCTCTCCATCTTTCTTGTAGGGTCCCTTCAGGTACTAGAAGGCCACAATTAGCTTACCTCAAGGCCTTCTCTATTCTAGGTTGAACAAACCCAATTCTCTCAGCTTTTCCTCATAGGAGAGGTGCTCATCCCTCTAATCTATTTTAGTGTCCTTCCTCTGGACTCAGTCTAATATGTTGATGTCCTTCCTGTGCTGGGGAGCCCAGATCAGGATGCAGGTCTCCAGGTGGGGTCTGAGCACAGCAGAGGGGCAAAATCCCCTCCCTGGCCCTGCTGGTCACACTGCTTTGAATGCAGCCCAGGACACATTTGGCTTTCTGGGCTATAAGTGCACATTGCCACCTCATGTCCAACCTCTCATCCCCATCACCCCCAAGTCCTTCTCGGCAGGCCTGCTCTGGATCTGTTCATCCCCAGCCTGTGTTGATACCAGGGATTGCCCTGACTCAGGTGCAGCACCTTGCACTCAGTCTTGTTCAACATCATGAAATTCCCACGGGCTCACTTCTTGAACTTGTCCAAGTCCCTCTGGATTAGATCTCATCCTTCAGGTGTGTCAATTGCACCACTCGGCTTGGTGTTATCTGCAAATTTGCTAAGGGTGCACTCTATGCCTTCATCTACATTAATAATTAAGATATTAAATGACAATGGTCTCAGATACAGGCCCTTAAGGGATACCAGTTTTCATGGATGTCCATCAAGACTTCCACTGAAGACACACTTAATCCATCTCTCTTCAATTTAGAGAAGGATGTTGTGAGGGATTGTGTAAAAGTCTTTACAGAAGTCCATATAAATGATATCTGTAGCTCTTTCCTTGTCCACATATGTAGTCACTCCATCATAGAAGACCACTATGTGGTCAGGCACGACTTGTCCTTGGTGAAGACGTACTGCCTGTCTTGCTTCACCTCCCTGTTCTCCATGTGCCTTAGCATAGTTTCCAGAAAGATCTGTTCCCTGATCTTTCTAGATCAACTCTGAGGTCAGTAGTTCCCAGAATCCTTCTATAGCCTCTGCTGTACTCCATGCAGCTCTGTGTAGCAGCTTTCTTTTGTGTTCTTTGCATTCATGCCTACCTTGTTTCACTAATAGTAATAGAAGCTTTTATTAACTTAAGACAAAAGACATTTCACTGTACAGAGCTTTAAGTAAACATAGTTGTATAAATTATACATATAGCATGGCAATTTTTTTCCTTCTTTTCTACTCAAAGTCTCTTTTATGACAGAATTTCATATTCTATATTTAAATTCAGTGACAGCAAAATTTCCCTTAACATTACTGGGAAAATAGAGTAAAACTTGGCCATTGGGTGAAAATTAACCCCTCAATTTCCCCTCACATGTTTATGAATAAGTCAAAAGTGTGAGTCTTGGCCACTTGATACCCACTGCTCTGATTCTGCTGCTGCTGTTGGAAAGAGGCACGGCAAATGCTCTGACTGCAGAGAGACTGTCAGATGCAGATTATGAATGTTAGACCGAATCAGCCTTCTAATTATAATGGCTTTTAGGGCTTTTGTAGGAGTGCATTAGTCTCTGCAAGTCTTTTAGGTGAAATATTGTGACATTAACTGGCAGCTCTATTCACACTGGAAGTTATTTATTGCAGTAGTAAAATTTAAAGAAATTATATGATTACATATAACTGAAAAATTATCATACCCCTGTGGTTCTGACTAGCTGGTTACATCCTATGCCTTGAAGCCTCCCAGGTGTGTGATTATCTAATAATGATCAATTGCCTTATTGATTCAGTACCATATGTCAGGCTGCAAAGAAAAAACAATGAGCAGAAGAGTTTATGCCTGTAGGGGCAGTTGTATGTTTACATATTTCAACTCTTTCTTATATTTATTGAAATATTTAAGATTTGGAATTGCGGTATAAATTTTCTTCTGAGAGATCCTGTTTCTCCAAATGATTTAAAGAGCACAGAATGAGGTTTCCAAGGCCTGATGGTTTTAGTGGCAGTACCTTTAGTTTCTATTGACTCCAGATAATTGCGGAGCAGATTTCCTTTTTACTTTTGTGCCTCAGTGCTCAGTTTTATAAATTAACATCACAGATCCATGTCTTAAAAATCTAGCTCAAAACCTCTAAATCAAAGTTACAGAAAGAAGTAAAAGCTGTTTTGATGTCTCACATACTGGAAGTTCTATTCCCCATGAAGAAATTAATTTTAGCAATTATTTCTGTTATAATTTCTTTGGGACACATGCATATTGCAGGAAATTCTTCTAGCCTTGTTTTTCCCCAAACCCAGCTTATTATTCCTCCTGTGCACCACAGACAAGAGTGGGATCATCTAAATATGGAAGGGACTAGACCAGTGTCTGTAAGAATCTTCTTTACTAGTTGACAGTGGTGGTAGATAGTGACTGAATAATCTCAGAAAAGCAAGAAAGAAAAATGGGAAGGGTTATGCCCAATGTCACTGAATGTCTTCACAGGGAAAAAGGGTCATAATCACGAGAGTCCCACAGTTTCTTTTGGGTGCCAGCCATGCTTTAAGTCTTTCTGCAAAGCAAAATATCTGGGATAGAAAGCCATAGGGAAATAATCTGGACATCCAGAATTCAGGGATGTTTTTAAAATCTTAATATACTTGTAAAATTGGGAATTAATACTAACCTGTCATTTCACAAAATATGATAATAATTATTTTCAGTAGCACTCACATAACATAATAAAAAGTACCACAGAGAAAAAACCTTGAGGAAACCAATATTTATGTCCTCAAAGAATGACATGAATTGAGTGAATTAAAATAAAGCATGGGACTGCTCAGTGAAAACTGGCTTTAAAACCCAATGCTGAATGAGTGCTCATTAACTGAGCACCCTTCATTACATGTAAATGAGGACAAATTTCCAGAAAAATGTTAACATAAAAGGTTCTCAGCATGCTCTTCAGCCTACCCTTGTCCTTCTCAGGGCAGAAAATGGATCAAGCCAGCAGAAAGCACAGCACAAAAAGTACGAGGTCCATAGAGATTCAACTCTGAATTTTCCTCTTTCTTCTATAGTTCTCTGTTCTAGTTATTGAGACTGAAATATATTTGCACAGATAATTTAAATTCTTCCATTTAATACTTATTAATTTCTTGAATTTGTATTCTTAATAATGCAGCATGTGCGTGTACACGCACCATAATATTATAGTGTAAATACCTGCAGTGAACCGAGGAGCAGTTCATCACCAAATTTTCATACAAAATTAATCATGTTATCTTCATTAAATTCTAAAGCTGTGTAATCTTCTCCTTCAAAAAAGAATGAAGACAGACTCTTCGCTGTACAGTCTGTCTAATTTGTGGGTCCCAATTTTCCATTATAAGAATATCAACTGGTTTTCTACAATATTACTTTGTATTTTGAGAATTTATTGCACTCATGGGTGAACGGCCCTTCTACTATCATTGAGAACATATCAGTTCTCAAAGGAACTGGAGAAGTGAAACAACCATGAATATATGGTGCAATGTAAAAAGAAAAGGAGAAAAAAATGCCCCCCAAACCAAGAGAAAAAGAAAACTTCTCTCGGTGAGAAACTCTGCCAAATACAAATCTTAAATGCCTTTTCTCCACTTCTACAGCAAAGACACAATGTGCAACATATAAACACCCTGTAGATTCCTTCTCAAATCAATCAGGGAGATATTCTGTTGAATCATGTTGGAAAATCAATCCAGCTATGAGACATTCATGTGACTCCTTCCCCCAGAAATATCACATGGTTTAATATATCTTTTTTTTAACTAGAAGTGAGTTGGAAGTGATCAGGTATTCTTCGGTCACCATCATTACTAACTTACTTTTCATAGCCTATTTAACTCAGTTTAATTAACCTTCTCTTGTCCATGATCCTCTGTTTCTGCCCCTGAATTAGACCATAGGTACCCAAGGCCTATACTGGAATAGGAAAAGTAAAAAACCCAAATGAAATTGATTACCTAGATAGAATTTCTTCTTCTCATTTTTACCTAGACGTGATTATTATTGTAGCAGAAGCATTAGAGTAGAGCAGTGATTGTTACTGACATTAATGTTTGGAGAAATCATTTCAACATGACTTTATGCAAACTCATGTTTTCAAACTTGATCACAGCTAAAGTTTACTTCACACTACTGCACTGTGAACAAAACAAATGCACAGTTAGCTGAGAAAATTGAATAAGGATGAAGAGAAGCATACTGTAATGCTATTCTATGCTATAACCTGGAATTAACTGAAAGCTGTAGAAATCTGCCTATACCCTTTATAAATGTACCTCTTTCTGGCCCACAGTTTAGGTTCCCTCTATATAGCCCTAACCTTAGAGAATAAATGCATGGTGCAACAGCTGTTTAATAAGCAAATGTTTACTTAAGAGTTCTTAACCCCAGGCAGAGCTAAGCTAATTTAGTTGGATTTTGTGCACTGAACTGTGTGAAATGATGTCCCATGGTTCAAGAAGTGGTTACATGTGGGCAATTCCTCTGAGTAATATATGATTAAATCATGGTCATATATTTGTTTACTTAGAAATAGAGACTTTGAGCCTGCCTACCTGAAAACCAGCATAAATCAGGTAAAAATTCTTGACATTGTATATGCATTAATGTCTAAGAGATAAGAATATCTAAATGATGATAAGCATAATCAAACCAATCCCTTTTTTTTAATGATAGGGTAGTGTTAATGGTTGTATCTTTGAGTTACTTTATTCAGGCATCTTTATCCATGTGTAAAGAGACTACGCAAGCAGGGTAGATACTGCTTAAAAACAATGATTATTAGCTAAAATGCACAATTGCAAACTGGGATAAGCAAGCAACAGAATGTATTATGCTTATTAGAGTTTTGCTGCAAGGCAGTCATCTGTCAGGAGAGGAAGGTTGAGACCCTCTTGCCTCCTTGAGCCAGTTTCAATGCTCCTAAGTTGCCATCATCTCCCAAGTATCTGTATTTTCCTTTATGACTATATATTTTGCCTTTTTGGTGCTCTTTGTTTGAGAATTTGGGCTGATAATAGTCAGCATCTGAACAACCCAACCTCCCAACCTCTACGATTTTCACAGAATCACAGGATAATCTGAGTTGGAAGGGACCCACAAGTATCAACGAGTCTAACTCCCAGTCCTGCAGAGCATCATTCCCAAGAGTCACACCACGTGCACAGAAGTATTGTCTAAACACTCCTTGAAGTCAGGCTTGGTTCTGTGACCACTTCCTGGAGAGCCTGGTCCAGTGTCCAGCCACCTTCTGTGCGAAGGACTTTTCTCTAATATCCAACCTAAACCTCCCCTGACACAACTTCAGGCCATTTCTTCGGGTCCTGTCACTGGTCACAGCAGTGAAGAGATCAGTGCCTGCCCCTCCTCTTCCCCTCATGAGGATGTTGAAGGCCACACTGAGGTCTCCTCTCAGTGTCCTCTTCTCCAGGCTGAAAAGACCATGTGACCTCAGATACTTCTGGTGTGGTTTCCCCTCAAGGCCCTTCACCATCTTTATTGCCCTCCTTTGGACACTCTCAAAATTGTTTGATATCTTTCTTATATTACAGTAACCAAAACAGCACACAATATTCAAGATGAGGCTGCACCAATGCAGAGTAGAGTGGAACAATTTTCTTACTTTTACATATTTTAGTGTGCATGTCTCTGCTTCACAGACTATTTCACAGCTCTTTCTCATAATTTAGCATAATTTAGTTTCCTTTAGCAGTATGAGCTAAGGTTAGATGGCTCGGGCATATCAAAACTGGGATTTGCTCCTGAGCTGTGGAAAAGGAAGGGTATTGTAGAGTGTACATCTCATAGGGCTAAATAAGATTGACAAAACTCCAGAAAAATTATTCTATTAAAACCTTCCTTATTTTGGAACTTGAGGTCTGGATTGCACATCAGCTATGCTGGAAAATAAAGCTCCTACTTGTTATGGAAACTATTCAGGAATGTTTTGTGACAGTTGTCTGAATGTAGACTCTTATTCCAGTTCATGAAACATCTCAAAAATTCTTCCCAACAACATATGTGTAACTTCGCCAATTTAATTTTTTTCCCCACTTCTGGTTTTTTTTTTTTTTTTTTTTTTTTTTTTTTTTTTTTTTTTTTTTTTTTTAACTGAGAAATGAACACTTTACAAAATTTGGGGCAACACAAAGAAGTAAAAAATTTTCTGAAAGAAAAAAAAAAGAAAACTTTCATATTCTCTTTTGCTACCTTATCAATATATTAGTATGCTTTTCCAGTCTAATCATAAAACCACAGGTAGCTCTTCATACTAAATGGTCTGTAGCAGGTTTTTTAATTACACTCCAGTAGCTCAGAAGCAGTACCTCAAATGTAGTCGTATGATTTGCTAGTGAAATTATCTACTGATCTGCCTTAAAACTCATGCACTTTTCAGGTTTTCCTTAAAAAGAGGACATCTGTCAAAAGCCATTTTTGAATGTATGAATTCAAAATGAAAAATCTGACTTCTTTTCCTTCAACATAATTTTTTTTTCTATAAAAACATCTCTAGTGTTTGCAGTTGCTAACCTCTGCAGCTCTTGCCTCAGCTTTTTTTTCAGTTCAGTGATAAAATAGACTGCTTATTTTAGTATCAGAAGGCCCAGGTCTTTAGATGAAGCAATGCAAAATTCTGTGCAGGGAATGCAAGCGGTATGAGCACAACAACAACTTTCCAATCACTTCACCCAATATCAGCTGGTTATCAAAATAAACTTTCATGCTAATTTAAGCAACTTGATGCAAGAAGCTGTAGTGAATTTGATCCCAGCCATCTCCTGTCTCTTTCCCATTTCTGGACTGCCTTGTGATGATGCTTACTGATGTTTTGAACCCATTTCTTCTAGAAATTACCTTCTTACACAGATTTCTAGTAGGATAGTAGTCCACCTTCAAGTTCAGACCAGTGACAATTAAAGACTGGATTACAGACAGTAAAATCAGTGCAGCTAGACTTGTCATTATGTGTAGATGAGCATGGATTCCTGAGTGTTTTATAGTAGCTCAACTAAGATAAAAATGGACAATGTTTCTCTTCATATACCTTTTTCCTCTTCATATAGATTTTCTTTTACTTAGAGATGCTTTTACTGTATTTTAGGGAAGAGGAAAATTTAGGATTCAATCAGTAATCCAGCTTGTGTTTGATCTTTTAAGAATGTGAAAGTGACCCTCATCTCTCTTGACACTGAAGTTCAAAACTTTTTGCTTCCTAGGAATCAACTGCCTGTAGCATAGACATGATGTGTGAATTATTTTCAAGTAGTTTTAAGCGTCTAGCTAATCCATTAGGATGGATTGAATGGTTTCCAGTACTCTGACACTTTGCTCCCTACAGGCTCCTTTTGATCCACATCTCTCAAGCATGTTTACTTATGGACCATTTTCATTCTTGCCACTTTACAAGTCATGAACACTACAGGAACCAGATGTCTGTAGGGTGTTAATGCAGCTGTTGACAAGTATCACGGCTTCAGAGCTGCCCACTGGCTAGCTTGCTCCGGCCACGATATGAAGGAGGTTTTGGCAGGTCTGGACCCCAGGCTGGAGCATGATCAGCGGCGAGGAAGAAAGAGTGGATGCTTGCTTGGGTTTCACCAGGCTTTATTCTTGTCCCTGGAGCTGCCATGTGTAAGTGCAAAGCTCTGGGCTTTTTGCTTCCCTTTAAGAACTTGGGGAGCATCCCCCAGGAGAGGAGAACTCAGAACCAATAGCAGGGAAGGGGGGCGAGACCAGAACAGGGGAACTTTACAGAACAAAGGAAAAAGGTGTTGCCCCCTCACCCAAACCAAATCCTAGGGCTTTCTTCTCAGAAGATTCCAGATCTAACAAGGTGATTGACAGGGTCCCACAGGGAAAAGACCATCAGGGGGTTTGGGGATGGACATGTTAGGAATAAACTATTTTAAACAGAAAAAAACCACCATATAGAACTTCAGAAAACTTAAATGCACACCACAAAAGACAAGGAGTTGAAGATCAGGAGCAGGGCTGCTCCTGACTATAAGAATATGATTTATTACTGAATGCAGAGGCAATGATTTTATGAGCATTTGGGCTGACCCAATGATTCCTGCTTTTCCTTTACAGAATTGTTCTGATATGTGTCTGAATATTTCTGCTTAAATAAAGACACCTACAGGCACCAGTTTTGGCTATATATATGTTTATTCAAACTCCTGTAGCTCACTGGAGTCGCACATTTTATGTGGCCAAATCCTTTCAGATGCCTATCTTTTGTTTGGGAGTGGTGAACATGCACAAAAATAATCAATGACAGGAGTGTTACAGACCAACAGAAGAAAAAATAACCAAAACCCCCAAGCTTTTATTTCTTGATGAACCCAGGTTCAGATTTTCTTGACATTTCAAGGTTGTAATTCTGTTATTAAAGAAGTTGCACCTCTCCTCTCAGTGGATTGCTGTTCCATAGGTGGGTTGCAACCTAGGGCATTCATTGCCTGTGCCAGTGAAACCACTGGAAGACTATACTCTGAATTATCCCTTTGAACTTTTGTTCCTTGTTTTATTAAACTTAATTTCTCCAGTTTTGCAGAGCTTTACAAATAGTAACATTATTGCAATTTCAGAAGCAAATATATGATTGAGAAGAATGACTGGAAAAATACAACTTTAAACTGTACACTATTTCATGCTGGGTTTTGTTCAGAAGATAATTTCTTTTAAAAATCCATACATAATGAAATTAAAACCAGTGCATCTCCTTTTGACTGTGTTTTGATTACAATCAAAGCAGTTAAGGTAGTACAGGGAGAGAAAGGAGTTCATGAGCACATTAAGAGCCTTAGTTGTCACTTTAGTTCTGTTTTTCTGCAGATGGCATACTCTTTCAGCTTTCAGTTTTATGCTATGTGTATGGTATAGATCCATATTTTTAATTAACTTCTGTTTAGTAAATAGATGTTCAGACATGGCTTATAACTGCAATTAGAAGATTAGGGTTAGATTAGAGCTCTACTGTGCTAATTAAAATACTTTTGAGGTCTGTTGTTCATGCAATAAAATGTCAAGCGATTGACAAGCCGTAAGTGAAAAATTGATCCAATTATCAAGACAGACAAAAATGTGGGGTTTTTTTCTCCCCTGAGAGTTAAGATTTATTATGGCCATTAAAAATACAGATGTTTATATGTATGTGTCTTAGAATTAATTTAACTTTGTTGTTCCTTAATGCTGTTCTGCTTGCTATAAGACAGAATTATCAATGGTTCCTTCTGTGGATGAAACTGCTCCACTTTCTTCAACTGAGATTTTAATCTGGAAGCAAATGACTGTTGTTTCCCACACTGGGGAAGTGGAGAGGCATGAGCAACCTCCTACCATTGTTCTGCTTGAACTGAGAAAATCATGCTGATTGCTCCAAATATACAATAAGGATCTACAGTGGAAATTAGGTGTGCCACAGAAGTCTAAATACCTAGAAAAAAAGAGGCAGTGAAGAATAATTGTGAAGAATATCCAGTAATGTTTCTTTTTAAGTTAGTTATCGATAAATATGCAATAATCCAGCAAATTCTAAACAAGTTTATCAAAGACACATATTTTTATAATTACTTTTTAAAACTTATAATGATACATTTTAGAAGTGGTTTGGCCTTCTGTAAGTATTATGGAAATGAACACAACGAAAACCTTGCTGCTCAAATGGTGGGATTATTTATAATTCATGTTTCCAGCTTATCTGCATTCATATTCCTTAACACTAATCTGTTCTTGTACCATTAAAACTCCTTTTTGCTTCTATTTGAGTAGTCCCTAGCACTTTGATGGAAGCTGTTGAGTCTCATTCCAGCTATACTTGACTCCATTACGCTAGCAATTTTCTTTTTTTCAGTTCCTACGAGACAGGCTCTCCATCTACAGATCAGCCCATTAGAGCTTCACAGCACTTATTCCAGCATCCCTTAATTTTCCACAGACATGTATGGCCAGAATTGTATGTAGCTTAACGTATTTCATGTTCATTGGTACAGTATATAATGGAAAGATCCTTTCTCTACTAGAAATTCCTCATCAGAGGCATCCTTGGATCATATGCCTTAAATGACTGCAATATCCTGTTGACTCACAGTCACCCCCTGTGATTAATTATGTTAAAAAGGTCTTTCTCTTCCTCATTCTTTCTAGTTGAGGGATTCTCAACTGAGTTTATAGCAGAATTTTACATTATTGGTTCTCAGCAGCACAACTCTGCACAACTATTGAATTTTGTACTATTGAATGTAATAAAAAATGAGTTCCATCTGGTTTTATTTTCTTGCTTTTTATGCTCACTTCCAATAAACACTGAGAAAAATTAATCTGCTTGACTCCTTTCAAACTGAGACTTCCAATGAGTACTTTCGCGATCCCCCTTGCTAATATATGTATACGTCTGCTAATGGAGCTTGTTTGCTCAGCTGATCAGTGAATGGCGATAACAGAGACTGCAGCATTGACCCAGTCATTAATCAGGATGCTTCAAAGTTAGTGAGTTCTGGAGGTACTGATAGAAACTGGGAGCTCTAGCCTCGCCACAACAGTCAATAATAAAGTTCTAATTGTCTTTAAAGAGCTTTTTGCATTTTTAAGATCCACATTGAACATTTTGTGTGTGTGTTTCAGTCATGTAGAATTTTCTGCTGTCCTGGAAAGCAGACATTTCCCTGGATTATATGTATGGATTTATACAACATATTATCAGTGTTGCTGTTTGATTCCTTGGCTCAGTGTTTAGAAACAGTTCATGTTATAGAGGGCAATGTTACACCAATACTTTTTTATGCTTTTTTTACAAAACAATAACAATTCAGACAGAAAGTGTGTGAATACAATTAATTCATTCTTTATTCTGATATAAATTTTATGGTCACTGCAAAATCTATTTTTGTATTAAGCAAACATTTTTAGTGTAAATATATACCCATATGCTCTGGGATAGCATCATTTTGTGGTGTGTCCATTTTTTATTTTATACAAAACCAATAGTGTTCTGGATAAGTTGTCATAACTACTAATAGATGATAATGATAATGACCTTTGATTCCTGGATAGTCTAGATCAGGGAACTAATTTCTCCAAAAGCCTGTCTCCAAAGTATCACATACTTTAAAGGATACTGAAGAATTCTGCACACCTCTTAGAAGTTTGCTTTTCTTTTTGAATTGTCAAAAGGCAACAAAAATCTCTGGAACTAAAAATCTAATCCAAACCTATCCCATCCTTTTCCATCAGTAATTGATTTTCATTCTGGAGCAGCAGCTTGAATTTGGAATAAACACCTGTTTGCACTAACACAGTTTTAGCCATTTTCATAAATATATGGTCAGGACATAATCTTTACAGAATCACAGTATGCTCAAGGCAGAGGTTTAACAAAACCGAGTCTTTGAACTTTTTTCTCCTGGTGAGGGAGGCTAACTTCAGAAAGTAAGGATAGTCATCAAACTCTACCTGTTCCCACCACACACGATGGCTGAGCACGTGAGAAAACTGTCTAAAGGTACACATTTATTTTGCCTTTTTCTTTGCCAGTGCAGGTACGTTTTTAAACTGAAAACAAGATTTTATTTAGGTAAGTCCTTTTTTTATTCTTCCTCCTTTTCCTTTTCCTTTTCCTTTTCCTTTTCCTTTTCCTTTTCCTTTTCCTTTTCCTTTTCCTTTTCCTTTTCCTTTCCTTTCCTTTCCTTTTCTTTTCTTTTCTCTCTGGCCTTGGAAGAGACTCTCTGAAGCTTTCTTGAGGTAAAGAGTAAGCTGAGAAAAAAGAGATGATGATAGCTGTACAGGAGAGAAATTTGGACCATAAAGCAGGAAATGTTGGCTGTATAGGTAGGCTGAAGACGGCATGTGTCTCAAGAAAGAAACCGGGATGATATGGTGAGGATAGAAATCTAGGGAGATGGTCTTATTGTGCAATAACATTGGGTTTAGACAAGAAACCATATTGGGATGGGAGGAAAATATGTGGAAGGCAGACATGGACATGGGATAAGTTTTTGCCCTTGACAGCAATTCAGTGTAAATGAAATTAGTTTTCTTCTTCCAGTGGATATTTTGTTCAGATTATAAAGTCAGGACGTGCTCAAGGCTAGTTGTCACTTTAGCCTATGTCAGAGACCCTGGCAGAGTTTTGTGGGAGAAAGCCCTTTATTCCTTTCTTGGATAAAATTGCTTTGCTTTCTAAGAAGATGAAGAATATTCTTATATATTCTATATTTCTTAAAAAAAACCCCTAAACCTCTGAAACCTCTCTGCTGTGATTGAAATTTACCCTAATTGTTTTTAGTTGTCTAAGAATTATCAGCACAGTCTATTTGGGAATATGCATTAAGGAGATTTTTTATTTATAATTGGTCCAGTGGAGTTCAGACACCTAACCCAGAAATCTAACCTAGTCTAAAATAGGGGTTAAAGGCTATGTTTACAGAGCTAGATGGTATCACAGGAGCACCTGGGGAGCCACATTTCATACTCATTACTAAAGATATGAGAAAATTGAGTTGAACAGCTGCTTCAACTTAGCGTAGTGATTTCTGAAATACATGCCTAATTCCTTGTTACTGTTATCATTTCATGCTCTATTGTAATGATCACAAACACTGTGCCTGTCCCCATACATTATGTTACTAACATGACCAGCCTCATCTCTTTTGCAGTTTCGCCAGGGTCTATTTAAAGTCTGAAACCACAGACAAAGCCATTTGGTCCTCAAACCTAGGCCCCTGCCTGACTCCTGCATTCTGGCAGCTTCACGTTGACTCAGTTGCTCAGAGTGTCCTGCTGCTCCTCATTGCTCTGACTCAATGTAAGAAGCAGAGCAGGGATCATGGTTTGTCCACACAAAATCAGTGGGTCAAAGTTGAGTTCAGGCAAAACATCCTTCTGCTGTCCCTTGCCCCACATTTTCCTGTCACTTGCAGCAGTTTAATTGATTACTCCCTCCTTTTGAATATACTCAACTTGTGTTAGTAGGTATAAATGTATCCATCTAACAAACAAACAAGAACAAGTGTAGAGACAATGGGGAGGCCCATGAGTGTGGCTGTCCATAATTTAATTACCATTTAGTTTTTGTTTTAACTGTAGATGAAGGGAAGAAATAAAAGCACCTTAGCCAAAAGCAAGATTTTCTTAGTAAACACAGGATATTAATAGGATCAATCATTTTTTCCCCAGACCTGCTAATTATTCCAATATATGCTTTCATGGAATAACAATGCAGCTGATGAGCCAGCCTGTGTTGTCCTGTTGCTATAGAAATTGCTCAGTATAAGCATCCTGGCACTATAATCAGTTTAGCTCTCTTTAGATATCAGGGAAAGGGCAAAATAAAGCACTTCTGGTTTGAATTTTTAATTAAACATTTTCACATTCACAGAAGCAGGTGTGTCAAGATAGCATAGATTTTGCAGAACAGCCAATCATGGCCTGCTCACAACTCCTGCTCTACACTGCATCCCAGGGCAGCCATAGGTGTATCTAGGCACAATGCCTATAATCCCAAAGAGGAAATAAAACCATCAATGATCAGAGAAGCACTGACATTAGTTTAACACATCAGGTTCCACATCAAGTACCCACAACAGCCCACTTTTGCTGTATGCTCCGACTGACTCAGTAATGGAGCCCTGAACGGCTGGTTGATTTCCCAACACTCTTGGGTGGTAACTGGTCCCATAGCTCTCCCAGTGTGGTGGCAATATGATATCATAACCTAGCATCAGTGTCTTGGTGCAATGTGGCCTTGTGTATGAGTTTTGGCACAGATGCAAAGAAAGTGAGAAATAACAGCATCTTGCGCTGATTCTATTGTCTAGGCAACTAGATTTTTATGTGACTGTGATTTCCCATTTGATAGAATCATAGAATCATACAATATTTTGGGCTGGAAGGGACCCTAAGGATCATCTCGTTCAAACCCTGCTGCTTGATGGATAGGTTCAGAGTGTTTTAAACTCCAGTCTTCCACATTTACCCTTGATATTACTTTCTTGATTAATGGAAATGAGTCAAAATTAGCATCATTACTGTATTATTTCAATCAGCAGTGGGAGTTTTTGGTTTTTAATTATTTTTTCAATTTTATTTTGTCGTTTTTACACCCCAACACTTATTTTGTGGTCTTTCATATGCCTTTCAGAGTACTAGTTTAAAATAGTAATTTTTTTCTGTTTTTTTAAATGTGTGCTTGAAAAGAACTGTCAGAGCAGTATATAAAATAGCACATTTTATATACAAGATAAACGACAAGATTAAAAAAAGCTATTGACATTTTAGTAAAAAGCATTGTACCAAAATTGCATAGAAGCCCTAATTTTAAAAACAGACGCAATCTTAGAAAGTGTCTCAATTATATTGCCCAAACTAGTGTAACTGTGTTGGTATGGCATATATTGTATTCCTACCTGGTAACTATAGAAGTGTTGCTTCTTTGAAAGGAAAAAAAAAAAACCAACATACCACAGATGCTAGGAATAAGTATAAAAAAGGCTAGTTTGTAGAAGCCCAAACCACATTAGTTTCACAATAGAAAATGTTTCCAGTTTCAGAGTTTTTATCCTTAAGCTATTTTTCTCTTTGACAAATAATGTGAGGTCAAAACTAGAAAAGCCATAGAGAGCACAAAAAGCTTTTTGTTTCAACTTCATTTGAACTGGATTTGGGACAGGATTTCCTTCTTTCTGTGTGCTTTTCTTAGTATGTTCCTTGCTCAGTACAAGGCTGATCCCAAGTGGGATTTGTGTACACTTCTCTGAAAGAAATAAAAAAGATGCATGCGAACCTTGTGAGAGGAATTAGGTTTTCTCAGTTTCTTTCAGGTCCCACATTTTTTTCTGCTACTCCTGCAATGTTCTAGTTTCTTCTGGTATCGACTGAGTTGTTTAAAAGCAAAGAAAATCAAACCCCTATTTTCTCTCTGTCGTTCTCTTCTCTTGTTTTTTTCCTCAATTTTAAAAACAATCTCATTGAAAATTGTTTACTCTTAAGGTTGTTTGCTAGAAGATGAGAACTATTTGCACCTGTGAAACTTTGAATAGCGTGACAGAACTTTGTTCTTGAACAGATGTGATTTTTTCCCCTACTTTATTTTCTAGATCAGATTGTTGATTATAGAAAAGTAGATTCCATGGTTGTCCAGCTCCACAAACTACTGTGTGTCTTCCTGCAGTCTGTGGCCCCAAACTGAGGTAAATGAGTGACCTATAAGTGATTGTTGGGGTCCAATGCTCGCTTCAGCAATGGGTGGTCAGCTTTACATGGCCATGTGAAAAAAAACAAACTTCCTATGCAAGCTGCTGAATGTCACAGAAATTCAAATGCAAGCTGAGCCTGGGAACTGTAGCACGTGTTCTGATAAGTATAAAAGGGATTTCAACTTAATTCAAACTAATTTATTTATTTAAAATTTTAATCCTTGAAGTGAGCTGTTTTTTGCCTTGAGGAAGCATATTGGTAATAGACAGGGTCTGTACCCCCAAAACTCACATCTTGCTGCTGATGTGTTTTTGTCTATGTGACTGCCATTTGCCTAATTTCTTCAATATCTGTGAGTCTTATGGTATTTATCTTTCTGGACCTAAGAATATTTAAAGGTTTTCAAACTCCCATGAACCTGACACCTATCATCTGGAAATAAGTATACTGGTCATGAGAAAACAAATTATCCAGCTGAACAAAGACCAGTGAATGTGAATAGGAGATCTAGATTCAAAGCACAGAGCTCACATTTCCTTGTCCAAGGACTGAAGTGTATATTTCCATTGGCAACATAATGATATTCAGTGACTGATCATCAGCAAGTATCTATCTCCTCCTTGTGGGAATTTGTGTTTTTCCTTTCCATTGGTCTAAATTTCCTACTGCTGAAAATTTTTCTGGTATAAATCTATCACTAAAAAAAATCTTTCATCTACAGATAAAGATAATTTAAGTGCACTAATAATCACTTAATTAGATATTTTAATATTTCTGTTTGACAGCTGTTTCTTGCTGAGCAACTCAATGTTTTCACAAAAACTGGCACAATAATTGATGTGTTTACATTCATCTATCACATGGAAAAGAAGATATTTTAGAAATTTAAAATAAATTGAATAAGCTACAAATTCATCTCTTCATTTAAGCTTCCTTGCATTAATTTCATTAGTAGAAACAGTGGTATGCCATATATGCTCCAGAGGAATAATAGGTGACCTCCATAGATTCTCTAGTTGCTGAAAAACAGCACAGCATACAATTCAGGGGGAAATTCAAAAGTCTAAGTCTTGTATCATTGAATAGTAGTTTAATGGATAATGCTTAGGCTACCTTAGGAGTACATTTCAATCTCTTAAGTTCTTCCAAAGTCAGAAGAATCTATCTCTCTTGATGTTGGGCATTTGCCAGCATATGAAGCTGGAATAGTATGCCATTCCTTGGTGAATAGTCAATGTCAAACTGAATACATTATTTCTCAGAGGCTCCTTTGTTTATATTTAGGACTGTTGCTATAAATTTTTCAAAGCAGCTGATGAAAGGACTAGAAACCCTAGTTGCCCTTTGATTATGCATAACACAGACTCTACATACTATGGTTTTCTCTTTAAAAAGTTGAAATTATTGACATTTTATAATATTTAAAAACATCTTCAAACTTAGTATTGCCAAATTTTCTGCATAGATGGTTTCTCAGCAATTTCTTTTCATATTAGAAAAAAAAGACACAATGACCTTTCTGCTGAACTCTTTGTGACAAAGCCAATTTGTGCTCCATGTCCTGCAAGAGTAATTGACTGATCACTAGCCTGAAATCTAAGTTGCATAATTGTAATTAATTATATCACAATTGACCTGCAGTTCTGCTTCTCAGTCCTCCTTTATGCCCTTCTCAAACTGGTACCAGGCTAATAGACAAATGATACACTGCACTTTCAAATTCAATACCTAAAAAATCACTTTCTCTCAACAACAGGAAGGATCATACTTCAATTTTCAAACATCCAGTTCTTCCTACCATTTTGAGGTATATTTTTTCTGTGCTGAAACTGCATTAATGCCAGCTACAGTTCAGTGCTGGAAAGCAGAAATTGACAAATCCTGATAGGACAGCATGAAGAGAAAGCAGAGGTGAGAGCCAAGTAGAAAGCTGATGTGGGAAATTCTGACTGATGCCTGAACGTGACTGATAAACAGATGAAAGGCAGGAGGAACAATGTCAGCTGCTGCTTAAAATAGCCTGGAGAAAATGAGAACAGTAGGATCTGTTGAGGATGGGTCAGTGCTTTGATAGCATTGCTAAATCAATGTCACAGACTCCTGATGGCAGTACAGCAAAGGACTTAGGAAGTCATAGAAGTCAGATGTCCTGTTAAGCCAACTTGTGAATTTCCTCACTATTAATCAAGTCCCATTTTTAATCAAAGGATAGGCTGCTATACAATAAACCCTATACTTCTCCAGCTTTGATGTCTGGTAGTATGCCTATTTTTAAACAGGAAGCATGCTCACTGTTAGTTTAGATCCACTGTTTTCTAACCATTAACGAATTATTGTAAATCCTTTCCACAGATAATTTTTTAGAGCTCACATAGCAGTTCTCATATGCAACGGTCTCTTCACAGATTGTGAAGCATCACTGAAAAAGAGAAATACTCAAAATTTTAAAAGACAGTATTCCATATTTTTATATTTCTTTCAGGCATCAGAGATGTTATTAGTGTTCGATGAATGATGAACATCCATATGGATAACTTGTGATTTCATCTCTCACAACAGCTCAAAGGATAGCATTACACTTTCTATTGTACTGCCTACAGTAAAAATAGGCTACCTTTTAAATTAAAGCACACGACATTCTGATTTCATAAAAAAGCAATGAAATATTGGGAGGAATGTTCCTCCTTAGGCTATTGTGACTTTATTGAGTCAGTGGGCTTGCTCCTGATTTGCACAGTGATAAAAAAGAACCTGGCCAATAATTTTTATTCAGTTTTTTAACAACCTTTGTTTTTTATATATAAATCTGTACATAATATAAAGGGTTCAATATGCCCTTTATAACATATATATCTTCCTTTTACACAAGATTTACACTGTATTGCAAACATGAGGAGGCACAAGCCAGAAAGATATTGATAATACAAGGAAACATTTCTCTCTCCCAGATACCGCACTTGTAAGGAACTGCACTTATAAGGAACTGGTTTGCACCAGTGAACTATGGAGCTGAATCCTCACCAGGCATGTGGGGAGAGCAACTCCTGTTCCTATGCTCTCTGATGAGCAGCAGTTGCCTGGCGACTGTGGATATGACACTGGTAATCTTTCTCACCTCTTTTGTGGCGCCCTGCTGCTCAAAGGATACCTAGAGGGAACAGGCTCTGCCCAACCTGCAGATATGCAAAATATATTTCTCCTCCTCTGAAGTATATGAGCCATCTTTTTTGCATTCTTCAACTTACTGAGCTCTAGCTCGCTCCAGGCACCACCACTCCCAAGAAAATCTCATTCCCCAATGCAAAGCTCCACCTCAATACCAACCGAATGGCAATCAAAATCTCCCTCAGCATTACCTCTGGCCTTTTTTTTCTTTCTTTGCACCCTGCCCTGAGTATCAGATGTGATTGTCTATCTCTTTTGGCCTCTGTTTCATTTCTAAATCAAGGACTGTTAAAGAGAAGTTTTGTGGTAAACATGAAAGACTTCAAGATCTTGTGAGACTGTAAGGCCTCCAAGCACTAAGCACACCCTTACTGTTTTCTTGCAACAATGGTCCCTAAAAACATTTAGAGTTTATAGATAGGTAGGATTTCATGTAGGAAGGATTTTCTATGAAGGAAAACCCTAATCTTTTATAAAGAGAGGAGTTCTGGATGTAGAAGAAACAAGTGAACCAACAGGAGTGTTCTGGTTGATTCACCATGACAGAAGGGTGCAAATTGGTGTGAGAAGAGTTTAGGGGCAGGGTATAATGCTCTGTTCAAGCTGGTGGGAAGCTCTAAAGCCACTGCTCTATTGAAAAAGCATTAAAAAATTCTCCAGGTAATGAGGACAGATCCAGCTTCCCCAGGTTTAAGGAGACCATGTGGAAATATCTGGACTATAAATCTTGCTCATAGGGGTCTATATAAAGCATAGATATCTTTCTCCAGCACCAAGCCGTGAAAAACTAGAACAATTCCACAGTCAAAAATTTCTTAGCTGTATCTGAATAAGTCAGGAATGAATCAAATTTGTGGAGCTGCTGAACATGCTATATTGGATGGGCTACATGTTGGACTCTCTTCAGTCTGTTAGTAGCAGCTTTCATAAAAAAACCCTTGGGCAGTTATTTTGCTTGATGGATTCAATTTGGAAGAAAACCCCAGAAATTTGGCTTTGTTGGAGTAATTTTGTATTGATATTCAACACAGAATAGAACACAGTGTAATTTGGCAGAAGTACAGCACTATGTATTTTTTTTTCAGGATATTTCATTGTATGTCTTTGACAATTTTAAAATAAAATTGTCTTTTACTAAAAAATAAAAATGTCTTTTGAAGGGAACTTTTAGGCTTATGTTGAAAATTTAGGATTCAGTCAAAGATATTTTGGGACAGTGTTTCGTACTTTCATGGTTAATCCTGAATGCTTTTATGTTCATAGCCAGCTCTTACTTTTTCATCTGCATAGTGTCTCTACTTGATAAACAGGACTAGACCGTTACAATTTTGGGGAAATACAATGATAGAAAGAAATGTTTATCTTGCCATTTCTTATTTTGTGTTCCAGTAGCTATAAAATACTGCATTGAACTACAGATAATAGGACAAAATGAGCTAGCTAGAATGGTTAAGTCAAGTTTTCTAAATCTACCATTTTAGATAAATAGCTGTATATCTAATGTGACAAGCCTGAAGCATATTTTATTGTTATAAAACCATGTTTAATACAACATAAAGCTCTAATGTTTTGCTTCTATCTCAGTAACTTTAATTTAAAAGTATTTTAGAAGCCTTGTTTGCAGATGATAAAAAAAATCTTTACATTCAGATTGATTCAAATGGCTTAAAGAATTCATGGAAGATAACCTTACAAATGATGAATAACACATTCTTTGGAAAAGTAGTTCAGAACTTTCATATTAATACTCTTTTGTATCTTCCTTAAAACACTTCTTTACCTGAAATTTAAGAGATGACTCCTTAACCAGCCACATGAAAAAAATCTCATCTAAATTTACTGCCACATCTGTACACATTATTTATCTCTTGTATTTGAAGATCTGTCCATTTAATTCCCTTATGGATTATATGGTATCTGATATTAAATAAAACCTGCATGTTGTCATGGCATGGGTAAAGTCCTACAGGGGAAGACAAGCAGTGTTTTGAAAGGATATGAACACATCTTAGATGTTGTGGCTTTTTTAATACTGTGGACATATTTTAGGAAATGCTAAAGAGTCATTGACTGGATCTAGCAAATGTGGACTGTGTGTAGGATGCTTTGACTGCAAATTTGTAGACCAAATTTGATCACATGCAGAGGAGTCTTAGTAACAGATCCTTTTGGAGACTCCTACTCCAAGCACAGTTATTAGCAGGCCTAGGCATTAAGCAGACTTTGAGTTCCATACATTGAAAGCACAGATCCTGGTACTCGGGTCTGTACAGCTAAGTGAACTAATCATCTGGAAGGAAGCTAAAATTTACTTTTTGTCTTAAAAATTAGTATGCGAGAAGTTAACTGATTAAGCAAACTTTGAATAAAATTAGATAAGACACTACTGAAGTGTGAATGTTTTGTGTCACTATAATGCTGGCAGTTGTTAATGAAAGCTACGTGTTTTGAGTTGATAATTAATTTTTTTCAAAGGTCCCAACCTACTGATTCTAGTTGAGGGAATGATTTCATATTACTCCCACACCCTACCAGGTGCACCTCTTGGTAACTCTTGTATTGTGCCCACATAAGCAGGACATTGGGAGAACATAGGAGAAGCTATATGGAGTTATATTATAGACCCACCTACTTCAGTATTCAGTTTCTGACAAGCCTCCAAGGATGGATGCAAGGTGAAGAGTAGGCGAACAAGCAAAAAGAATATGATACTTTTTTGGGCACCCTCCCCAGTTCTGTGACTCAGAGAGATCTTCAAGGAATCTTCTTCCCTCAGATTGATAAGATTTGTTTTAGAGCATACATATTCTGCAAAGCTTTGAACGAAAACTTGTTTCTGAATTTTTCCTTTTTTATTTTGAAGCCTGAATTTCTTATATTTTTATGTATTTGCTGACAATTCTTCTTTAGTTACTTAATTATTTTAATAAAGAATGCAATCATTTAACCTCGTCAATCTACTACACTCTTTCTTCTGAGCTTTACAATGCTGGAATACTTAGAACATAACAATTGCAATGGACTATTATGTATTGTGGTAGGACACATTTTCAGGAGGGTTCATAGAACTCTTCCACTGTCACTATATCTTAGAAAGTGAGGGAAAGGCAATAAGGAGAATAAAAGTGGTTCACTGACAACTTAGCACAGTGAATAAAGCCCTTTTTTTCCTGTGTTTATGTTTCTGGATTTCTCCTCTGTGCAGGCATGTTACAAGTTTGCTATTTTGCATATAATTATTCTGCAAGGTAGAATAGCTTACTGTGCACTCTCACCTGATGTGGTGCTGAACGAACTATCAGCTCTCTCAAACTGGGGCTCTGCCTGCATAAGTGCCTGCTTCCCAACAGGATCAATTGGCCAGCATGGACTATTTGCTGCCTGGATGTTTCTAATAAATGGGACACCTAACAAATGGGAGATACTCATCAGTATTTTAAAATAGGCTGCACTGTGAGTTATGTTTCTTTCATTTATTTGCCCCCAGAAGGGAATCTACGAAGAGCAAAATAAAAGTTCCTCCTGCTGGAATTCAATCATCTAGTTAAAATCAGGCTGTAATTCTTAACAGAAGAGAAAGAATTTAGTACTTAGGAAAACAAGTATAGGAAACTTCTCCCACCTGAGCCACACAAAAGCGGTTTCAGGTGACAACTGCACCATGCATCTCCTAATTCAAAGTTCAGTAGGCATATTTTGATTTATATCAGCTGGCCTCAGATCAGACCTCTGACCTGAACCTGTATTTCTAGAGATTTTGAACTTTCAAGCGTGAGAAAATTTTAATAGCATTAATCAATGACCTAGAAGTAAAAAATACACTTTGAAAGGAAGCAAGAGCAATCAAGAAGGAAAAAAAAATCTTGCATCTGTATGGAAACTCATGTGGCATTTTTTCTTCAAGAATGCAAGTAGTTTTACTCCTAAAAAGCCCCAGTGATTGTGGTGGGTAAAGTAGGCATTCATAATTTTCTGAAGGATAAAAGCCTGCAGAAAACAAATGATAGGAAGGAAAAAGGTTACAAACTGGTTCTGCATGGAGAGTTGTGAAAGGTGCTTGGCTGTTAAGGATGCAAGTATATGACTGTAAACTGCAAAGCAAGTTAAACTGGAGAAGTTCTATTGAGAATTGGAAATAATAGAATTGCTATTATAAAGTAGGTGTTTGCATCTGTTTCCATCTGTCTTTATAACATGGTTGGACATCAAACAAATTTCTGTGTGTTTGTTCTATTCTTTTGTTTAATATATCAAAGTGTCTTTGCCTATCTTACCCAGAGTTTGTACATTAGCACTTTTAAATAGAAAAATCTGTTCCGATAAATCAAGTCTTCTCTGACTTAGCTGGCAGATGGCATCCCTGTTTATGGCTTTACAGGGAATTTGAAAGCATATGTGTTTGATGAATTGCTATAAATGCATGGTGGCTCCTGCAGCAGGAATGGTTCAGAGGTGCAGGTAGCAGGTAATAATTAATTAATGGGTACCAAAGTAATATCTTTATTTTCTTGCTGGAGCTGAGTGTACGCCATACCCATTTAGCTGTTTTTTTTGTACTGCTTACCATTCAGAACAGCTGAGGCAATGCAGGAATAAGGACCTCCATATCAGTACCTCCTAAAGCATCTGTAATTGTTACTCAGCTGAACAGTCTTCTCATTTTAGACTAGAGGAGTGCTTGGGTGCTCAGGAGGGTCTTTCTACATGCAAGATCTGCAGTATAGGTGGAAGGATTCTATTCCTTCTACCTGTACTTCTAATATATTTCAGTGTAGACAGCTTGAAAATTTTTCCTTTGCTTCTCTCATGTCATTTCATTGTTTACATAGTGCCTATTTATGAGAAAAGGAACTTTCTGAGACTTTTTGAATGACTAAGACTCCAGAAAACTCTAGACTGTGTGGCCCCCTGAGTTACACCACATGAAACATCTACAGGTGGCACAAAGTCAGATGTGCAATGTCTGGCAGTACCCGCTGCCAGAAGCGCTTGCACATTCACTCAGCAGGGATGGTTAGATTCCATTGGCATATTGAAGCACTTAATATTAGTTGCTAAAAATTAGCAGTTTGGTTTTGTTCCCCAAAATTTTGTATTTCTCTAACGCCTCTGGAGGACTCTAATTTAAAAAAAGTTTATTTTCCTCAGACGGGAATCACAATTATACAGGGAGCTCTTTGCTTCTTGAATTTTCAAATATGTTTTTTTTTTAAATTTTATTGTAAAGCCGAATTGATATTCCAGCGGATATCAGAAAAGGCTACTTAAGAAGTTATGTACTGTGGTAGATATAGGTATGTGGTACAAAAAGGTATGTACTGCTGCAAGGCAGACCAGGGCAGATCTCCCCAGGCCCAGACACCCTGAACAGCTTCAGAACCAGCAGTTCCACTTCCCGCTCAGGACAAATTCTCTCCTCTTCCTGGAACTTTACACGTGCCTCCATTCGCAGACATGTCTCTTCAGCCAAGCCATCACCCATGGGCTGTGGGAACTGGAGAAGACTTGGCAAGAGCAAGAACCACAATACCCAGGTGGTATCCATGGTCTGCAGGAGGAGGGAGAGAAAGCCTTGAGTGGCTCTGGGAGGGAGGCCGCTGGCAGTGGGGATAAGCAGGGACGGCAATGCCAGGGATCCATCTGGGGGCAACAAGGACAAGGCCCCAGACAGCAGGCAAGCAGCCAGGCCTGTCCGCCTGCCCAGGCAGCCGCAGCAGCAGCAGCAGTGGCACAGTGCTCTGCCCAAGGCTCTGCCATGAGGGGCTGGCCCTGCATACAGGGGGAGAAACCCCTCCCTACAGACAGCACCGGGGCCACTGGCTTCCTACTGGCAGAGGGCAGGGTTCGCCTGCAGATGGGCAAGAAACTCCTGCCCCTGAGGCTGCTGAGGCCCTGGCCCACGCTGCCCACAGCAGCCGGGGCTGCCCCTGGAGCCCTGGCAGTGTTCCAGGCCGCCTCCCACGGGCTTTGGAGCAACGCGGCCAGTGCAAGGAGTCCCTGCCCCTGGCACCAGGCCTGGAACAAGACCATTTTGAAGGCCCCTTCCAAGCCAAGCTCTTCTGGGATTCTGCCATCACAGGGGCCGCGGGCAGCTGGCCTTCATTTCTCATTAGAACCAATTCAGCACTGCAAGTCAGCCTGAGTTCAAGGCCAGAGTTTACAAACCCAGATTCACAACTTGAGACATTTGCCAATACTCCAGGTCAGCTTGAGGTCAAGGAAGTCTTGCACAACACAGATTCTGGAATATTATCGTTTATTGAGTCAAGAGCAAAGCAGTTTCTGCCTTGCCGCTCAGAAATTCACTATACTATAGAACAAAATCCTGTGTCCTCAACAGACAGAGACACAATCTGTGCCTTTGCTTGTATGTCAAAAAAGACTATCCTATATGTAACATATTATATAGATCTATATCACATCTGGATTACATACGTTATCTATGGTAGAATTATCTTCATTTCATAAAAATTTTTCCAAATCTAAATGCACTAAGAGCAAGACAAAAGATTGTGACACTAAATATGTGCTGTGTTATGTTGTTTAAACATAATGACATATTCAACCCTTTAGAATCATTTGTATCACGAAAGAATAACATAGTTGATAGCTTCCATATGAACAGTTAGATATACTAATATAATTTTTAATACTTCCATATGTGCCTATATACTCCCATATAAATATTATATACTTCCATATATACTACTACATTATTTCTATTAGCGTACTGGCCTTTTTAGATTTTACTTTTTGATCTGATAATTGATAGGCTTTATAGTATCTAATATGCATACACAATATGTATATATATAACTATCTATATGAAAGGAAGACCTGGATTCTTATATATACAAAACTTCAGGTCAGCAGCCACACAGTTGGTACAATGCTGACCTGAAGGTTTCCCTTCTGAGGACAAGGAGAAACACGTCCACTGACTGATCACAGGTGTTTGCCAGAGATGGTGCAGTCTCCCTCACCGGAGACAATCAACACCCGTGTGGAGGCAATCCTGTGCAAAGCGTATCAGGAAGAGCCTGCTGGAGCAGCCCTGAAGCAGATGATTCCACTGGTGGTCCTTTCCAACATTCACTTGTCTGGGATCCTGAGATGGGCATCTGTGCATAAGGCGAAGATCTCCGAGGAAAAATGGAGCCAAGGAAAGAGCTGGGGGCAGTCCCAGTTCTGCTGGTAATGGGACTCTGTCTGACAAGTGCCCTGGCCACGGCCTCTTCAGCTACATCAGCTTGGGCTGCCCGAGTGTGCTTTTGCTCTGGACAAAAGGCATGGCAGCAACCGCCACTGCCACTGGAGCACTGCCTTCCTTCTCCATGTCCTGCACACTCAGGTCTGTGTCAGCTTCTCGCCGGGCTGTATACTCTCCGCACAGACCCCAGAGAGCCAAGAAAGGAAGAATAATATTTCCTCTTCCCTGGTCCTTGATCTTTGGCACCAACCTTGGCATCACTGGATGCGGTGCTGGGGAGGCTGTTGAGACGACACTGCTGCAGCTGATGATGGCTTAGATTGGCTGGGCAGCATTTTGCCTTCCCTCTCTGTATCCCATTTTCTGCCTTCTTTCCCCATGTACTGTGAGGTGCTTCTCTGCCTCCACGTGCAAGCCTCACAAGCACAGCTCTGTGCAGGAGAACCTCCTTCACAGCTCGTTGTTAATGATCTCTCTGAGCGACCGGTGCAGATCCATGTACTGACTCATGGCCTGGGCATGGGCAGCAGGATCCCTCACCAGGTCATGGAAGAGATTGTACTTCTCAGCTGTAAAGATGTGTGGAGGCAAACTGATCCCCGCAGGAAGCCTCTGGTTGCCCACAATGAAGTGGTTGAGGTTTCTCGCTTGCAGACATCGGCGCAGACTCTTGCTGATGTCTATCAGTCGCCTCACAAAATGTCTCCTGCGCCAGGATGCTGAGGGCAAGGTGTTCAGGAGGTGCATTACAATAGTTTTTGTTGTGTAGGTGGAAAAACCTAAGCCCCGCTGAAGTCTGGTGAAGAATTGAAGGCATTTGAGGTGCAAACTGTCAGGGGGGGCCCGCCTGGCAATGTACCTGAAGAACTTCATCTCAGCCACGGCGTAGCACTCCGGCCAGATTGTGCTTGGGGTGTAGTAAGGCCAAGGCTGGCTGCTTACAAAGACGTCTGAGTTGCCTTGCTGCACCCCAAACAGCATCTCAATCTGGTGCCTTTGTCTGCCGTTGCTGACCATGAATTGGCAGGAGCGTGTGGAGGGCAGCAGCATTAAATGCCAGTTGTGGGACTGAGGCAAAGCCAGCCAGGCCGCGCTCAGCAGTTGGCGTAACCAGCGGGCAGTTTTCTGCATGTCCAGGTAGGAGTCCGTGCACAGCGTGTGAAGGAGGCTGGGGTCCTGATTGTTCCTCAGCTCCTCCTCAGAGTGGTGCAGGAAGCACAGTGTGTTCTTACCCTGCTGCTCCTTTGAGCAGGTGCACTCCTGCGTTACGCGGATGCGGAAGTTCCTCCCGCGCCTCTGCCCTGCACTCTCCATCTCCAGGTGGAAGCTGTGCCCTCGCGGAGGAGTCGTGGGGATGAGCACCTGGTACACGACATCCTGCTCATGGGGACTCCAACCTTCGAATGCGCTGCCCACCCCAATGGCTGGTTTCAGGACTGGGTAGAAACTGTTGGACGTGACGCGTCGACAGTACATTACAAACTTGTTCAGCAGGGTAGTTGTCCACCTGCATCCTTCCTCTAGGTCCTGTACAGGCCACTGAATGCGCTCCATCACCCTTCTTCCCATCTCATCATCAGGATCATGATTATCGGCTTGATTTCCAGCATCACTGTTGTTTACTGCATTTGCTGCCTCATTGCCAACTTCATTGCCAACAGCACCTCCTTCATCTGCACCAACATTGTTGACTTGCTGGGCATTGCCATCATCATTGTTGTTTTCCTCCCCATTAGCATCATTGCCTTCTTCATTTGCACCACTTTTTTCATTTGCATCTACATTTCTACCTTCCTCTTCAACTGCACCATTGTTGTGTTCTTCATGCTCCTCTCTCCTCAGGCTCCTCTTCCTCCAGATATTCCACAGGGCCAAGAGAAGGAGCAGGAGCCCAGCAAGAGCCCAAACCTGCCAGTGCTGCAAGGCAGACCAGGGCAGGTCTCCCCAGGCCCAGGCACCCTGCTTCACAACCAGCTGCTCCAGTTCCTGCTCCAGACGTATTTTCTCCTCTTCCAGGAACTTTGCACGTGCCTCCATTTGCCGACGTGTCTCCTTGTCCAATCCATCTCCCACGGGCTGTGGGAACTGCAGTACGCTTGGCAACAGCAAAAACCACAATACCCAGGTGGTATCCATGGTCTGCAGGAGGAGGGAGAGAAGGCCTTGAGTGGCACCGGGAGGGAGGCCGCTGGCAGTGGGGATTAGCAGGGACAGCAATGCCAGGGATCCATCTGGGGGCACCAAGGACAGGGCCCCAGACAGCAGGCAAGCAGCGAGGCCTGTCCCACTGCCCAGGCAGCTGCCCAAGCAGCAGCAGCAGCAGCAGCAGCAGCAGCAGCAGCAGCACGGTGCTCTGCCCAAGGCTCTGCCATGAGGGGCTGGCCCTGCATGCAGGGCGAGAAGCCAAGCCTGGGTGCAGCCTCTCTGCCCCAGCCCTTGTCCCCAGCCCAGCCTCCCCGCCACGTGCGCACTCACCGCTCGCCCAAGCCAAACAGGGCTGGCGTTACGTGCTGGGGCCTTTTAGAGCTGCCCCCATTGTGACATGTCCCCCGTGATGTCACAGGTGCCACACTACACCACAGCCAGGCCAACCCCGCCCTGTGTCTACCACCCCAGCTCAGCCACTCACAGTGGCCCTGGTGGACTGCTTAAGGCAGCCTTTGAGTGAAACTTCTTCCAAGAACTTCTCTTGGTCTTTCCTTCGTCTTACTTATCAGATGCCCTCCTTTGTTATAAAATGTTTCAAGAAGGGTTCCTGAAATTGCTTGTTGTTAGTTGTATCCGTTTCAGAGTTCTAGAAGGGGGAATTGTTCTAAAATGTTTCAAGAGGGGTTTCTGTCGAGAAATTTGATTGACGCAACGGTTATAAGTGTCTGCGATACTGCACAGGTGTAAAGGGCTATGTAACCAGGAAAGGGGGAGAAGATCTAGTTCACACTGGTGACATCACCCTGAACCCTGACTGGTGGACGTGACAGACCAATCACTCGACTCCCTGGGGAAACGATTGGCCAGGAGTGACTCTTGTTAAAGACCAATCTGAGCCCTGACAATTAACCAATCAGGAAGAGGTTCCAAAGTGCACGAATCAGGAGGAAGCAAAGAGCATAAAAAGGGACTGTCAGACTATGAGGCTGGTTAATTTTTGGCACCTTGAGGGTCAGAAGGTGCGCCCAGTGTGGTGTCCCATATGACACGCACCTGCGTGTCTTTCTTGTTGTCAGGGGACCAAAACTGAGTGCAGGATTTGAGGTACAGCCTCACTGGTGCCCTCTGGGGGAGGACACTCACTGCTCTGCCCCTGCTGGCCACATTGTTTCTGCCAGAAGCTGGGATGCCATTTGCATCCTGCCAAGTTGCAGCTCCAATTCCACACCACTACAGCTCCCCTTCCTGCAGCCCACACCACCACAGGGGCTGGAAGAGGCCAAAGTGAAACTCCCAGCCTTTTACCTTCTTCTATCTCCTACAGGTGGACTTGACTCCACCTGTCCACATCCCTGAGCAGGGCCTTCCCACCCTCAGCAGTTCAACCCTCCCGCCCTCCTCATTTGCATTTAGACTGAACTCCATTCACTGCCTTTCCCCCCAAACCCTCTCCCCAGGGACAGCCCCAGGGCCACTGGCTTCCTACTGGCAGAGGGCAGGGTTCGCCTGCAGATGGGCAAGAAACTCCTGCCCCTGAGGCTGCTGAGGCCCTGGCCCACGCTGCCCACAGCAGCCGGGGCTGCCCCTGGAGCCCTGGCAGTGTTCCAGGCCGCCTCCCACGGGCCTTGGAGCAACGCGGCCCCGTGCAAGGAGTCCCTGCCCCTGGCACCAGGCCTGGAACAAGACCATTTTGAAGGCCCCTTCCCAGCCAAGCTCTTCTGACTTCAAGGACACAGTTCACACACCCAGATTCACAACTTGAGACATTTGCCAATACTCCAGGTCGGCTTGAGATCAAGAAAGTCTTGTACAATCCAGATTTTGAAATACTGTAGTTTATTGAGTCAAGAGCAAAGCAGTTTCTGCCTTGCCGCTCAGAAATGCGCTGTAATATAGAACAAAATCGTGTGTCCTCAACACACACAGACACCACCTGTGCCTTTACTGGTACATAAAACAAGACTATCCTATATGTAACATATTACGTAGATCTGCATCACATCTGGATTACATACGTTATCTATGGTAGAAATATCTCCATTTCATAAAAATCTTTCCAAATCTAAATGCACTAAGAGCAAGAATACATTACACAAAAGATTGTAACACTAAATATGTGCTGTGTTATGTTGTTTAAACATAATGACATATTCAACCCTTTAGAATCATTTGTATCACGACAGAATAACATAGTTGATATCTTCCATATGAACAGTTAGATATACTAATATAGTTTTTTAATACTTCCATATGTGCCTATATACTCCCATATAAATATTATATACTTCCATATATACTACTACATTATTTCTGTTAGCGTACTGGCCTTTTTAGATTTTACTTTTTGATCTGATAATTGATAGGCTTTATAGTATCTAATATGCATACACAATATGTATATATATAACTATCTATATGAAAGGAAGACCTGGATTCTTATATATACAAAACTTCAGGTCAGCAGCCACACAGTTGGTACAATGCTGACCTGAAGGTTTCCCTTCTGGGGATGAGGAGAAACACGTCCACTGACTGATCACGGGCGTTTGACAGAGATGGTGCAGTCTCCCTCACTGGAGACAATCAACACCCGTGTGGAGGCAATCCTGTGCAAAGCGTATCAGGAAGAGCCTGCTGGAGCAGCCCTGAAGCAGATGATTCCACCGGTGGTCCTTTCCAACATTCACTTGTCTGGGATCCTGAGATGGGCATCTGTGCATAAGGCGAAGATCTCCGAGGAAAAATGGAGCCAAGGAAAGAGCTGGGGGAAGTCCCAGTTCTGCTGGTAATGGGACTCTGTCTGACAAGTGCCCTGGCCACGGCCTCTTCAGCTACATCAGCTTGGGCTGCCCGAGTGTGCTTTTGCTCTGGACAAAAGGCATGGCAGCAACCGCCACTGCCACTGGAGCACTGCCTTCCTTCTCCATGTCCTGCACACTCAGGTCTGTGTCAGCTTCTCACTGGGCTGTAGACTCTCCGCACAGACCCCAGAGAGCCAAGAAAGGAAGAACAGTATTTCCTCTTCCGTGGTCCTTGATCTTTGGCACCAACCTTGGCATCACTGGATGCGGTGCTGGGGAGGCTGTTGAGACGACACTGCTGCAGCTGATGATGGCTTAGATTGGCTGGGCAGCATTTTGCCTTCCCTCTCTGTATCCCACATTCTGCCTTCTTTCCCCATGTACTGTGAGGTGCTTCTCTGCCTCAACATGCAAGCCTCACAAGCACAGCTCTGTGCAGGAGAACCTCCTTCACAGCTCGTTGTTAATGATCTCTCTGAGCGACCGGTGCAGATCCATGTACTGACTCATGGCCTGGGCATGGGCAGCAGGATCCCTCACCAGGTCATGGAAGAGATTGTACTTCTCAGCTGTAAAGATGTGTGGAGGCAAACTGATCCCCGCAGGAAGCCTCTGGTTGCCCACAATGAAGTGGTTGAGGTTTCTCGCTTGCAGACATCGGCGCAGACTCTCGCTGATGTCTATCAGTCGCCTCACAAAATGTCTCCTGCGCCAGGATGCTGAGGGCAAGGTGTTCAGGAGGTGCATTACAATAGTTTTTGTTGTGTAGGTGGAAAAACCTAAGCCCCGCTGAAGTCTGGTGAAGAATTGAAGGCATTTGAGGTGCAAACTGTCAGGGGGGGCCCGCCTGGCAATGTACTTGAAGAACTTCATCTCAGCCACGGCGTAGCACTCCGGCCAGATGGTGCTTGGGGTGTAGTAAGGCCAAGGCTGGCTGCTTACAAAGACGTCTGAGTTGCCTTGCTGCACCCCAAACAGCATCTCAATCTGGTGCCTTTGTCTGCCGTTGCTGACCATGAATTGGCAGGAGCGTGTGGAGGGCAGCAGCATTAAATGCCAGTTGTGGGACTGAGGCAAAGCCAGCCAGGCCGCGCTCAGCAGTTGGCGTAACCAGCGGGCAGTTTTCTGCATGTCCAGGTAGGAGTCCGTGCACAGCGTGTGAAGGAGGCTGGGGTCCTGATTGTTCCTCAGCTCCTCCTCAGAGTGGTGCAGGAAGCACAGTGTGTTCTTACCCTGCTGCTCCTTTGAGCAGGTGCACTCCTGCGTTACGCGGATGCGGAAGTTCCTCCCGCGCCTCTGCCCTGCACTCTCCATCTCCAGGTGGAAGCTGTGCCCTCGCGGAGGAGTCGTGGGGATGAGCACCTGGTACACAACATCCTGCTCACGGGGACTCCAACCTTCGAATGCGCTGCCCACCCCAATGGCTGGTTTCAGGACTGGGTAGAAACTGTTGGACGTGACGCGTCGACAGTACATTACAAACTTGTTCATCAGGGTAGTTGTCCACCTGCATCCTTCCTCCAGGTCCTGTACAGGCCACTGAATGCGCTCCATCACCCTTCTTCCCATCTCATCATCAGGATCATGATTATTGGCTTGATTTCCAGCATCACTGTTGTTTGCTGCATTTGCTGCCTCATTGCCAACTTCATTGCCAACAGCACCTCCTTCATCTGCACCAACATTGTTGACTTGCTGGGCATTGCCATCATCATTGTTGTTTTCCTCCCCATTAGCATCATTGCCTTCTTCATTTCCACCACTTTTTTCATTTGCATCTACATTTCTACCTTCCTCTTCAACTGCACCATCGTTGTGTTCTTCATGCTCCTCTCTCCTCAGGCTCCTCTTCCTCCAGATATTCCACAGGGCCAAGAGAAGGAGCAGGAGCCCAGCAAGAGCCCAAACCTGCCAGTGCTGCAAGGCAGACCAGGGCAGGTCTCCCCAGGCCCAGGCACCCTGCTTCACAACCAGCTGCTCCAGTTCCTGCTCCAGACGTATTTTCTCCTCTTCCAGGAACTTTGCACGTGCCTCCATTTGCCGACGTGTCTCCTTGTCCAATCCATCTCCCACGGGCTGTGGGAACTGCAGTACGCTTGGCAGCAGCAAAAACCACAATACCCAGGTGGTATCCATGGTCTGCAGGAGGAGGGAGAGAAGGCCTTGAGTGGCACCGGGAGGGAGGCCGCTGGCAGTGGGGATTAGCAGGGACAGCAATGCCAGGGATCCATCTGGGGGCACCAAGGACAGGGCCCCAGACAGCAGGCAAGCAGCGAGGCCTGTCCCACTGCCCAGGCAGCTGCCCAAGCAGCAGCAGCAGCAGCAGCAGCAGCAGCAGCAGCACGGTGCTCTGCCCAAGGCTCTGCCATGAGGGGCTGGCCCTGCATGCAGGGGGAGAAGCCAAGCCTGGGTGCAGCCTCTCTGCCCCAGCCCTTGTCCCCAGCCCAGCCTCCCCGCCACGTGCGCACTCACCGCTCGCCCAAGCCAAACAGGGCTGGCGTTACGTGCTGGGGCCTTTTAGAGCTGCCCCGATTGTGACATGTCCCCCGTGATGTCACAGGTGCCACACTACACCACAGCCAGGCCAACCCCGCCCTGTGTCTACCACCCCAGCTCAGCCACTCACAGTGGCCCTGGTGGACTGCTTAAGGCAGCCTTTGAGTGAAACTTCTTCCAAGAACTTCTCTTGGTCTTTCCTTCGTCTTACTTATCAGATGCCCTCCTTTGTTATAAAATGTTTCAAGAAGGGTTCCTGAAATTGCTTGTTGTTAGTTGTATCCGTTTCAGAGTTCTAGAAGGGGGAATTGTTCTAAAACGTTTCAAGAGGGGTTTCTGTAGAAAAATTTGATTGACGCAAAGGTTATAAGTGTCTGCGATACTGCACAGGTGTAAAGGGCTATGTAACCAGGAAAGGGGGAGAAGATCTAGTTCACACTGGTGACATCACCCTGAACCCTGACTGGTGGACGTGACAGACCAATCACTCGACTCCCTGGGGAAACGATTGGCCAGGAGTGACTCTTGTTAAAGACCAATCTGAGCCCTGACAATTAACCAATCAGGAAGAGGTTCCAAAGTGCACGAATCAGGAGGAAGCAAAGAGCATAAAAAGGGACTGTCAGACTATGAGGCCGGTTAATTTTTGGCACCTTGAGGGTCAGAAGGTGCGCCCAGTGTGATGTCCCATATGACACGCACCTGCGTGTCTTTCTTGTTGTCAGGGGACCAAAACTGAGTGCAGGATTTGAGGTACAGCCTCACTGGTGCCCTCTGGGGGAGGACACTCACTGCTCTGCCCCTGCTGGCCACATTGTTTCTGCCAGAAGCTGGGATGCCATTGGCATCTTGCCAAGTTGCAGCTCCAATTCCACACCACTACAGCTCCCCTTCCTGCAGCCCACACCACCACAGGGGCTGGAAGAGGCCAAAGTGAAACTCCCAGCCTTTTACCTTCTTCTATCTCCTACAGGTGGACTTGACTCCACCTGTCCACATCCCTGAGCAGGGCCTTCCCACCCTCAGCTGTTCAACCCTCCCGCCCTCCTCATTTGCATTTAGACTGAACTCCATTCATTGCCTTTCCCCCCAAACCCTCTCCCCAGGGACAGCCCCAGGGCCACTGGCTTCCTACTGGCAGAGGGCAAGGTTCGCCTGCAGATGGGCAAGAACCTCCTGCCCCTGAGGCTGCTGAGGCCCTGGCCCACGCTGCCCACAGCAGCCGGGGCTGCCCCTGGAGCCCTGGCAGTGTTCCAGGCCGCCTCCCACGGGCCTTAGAGCAACGCGGCCCCGTGCAAGGAGTCCCTGCCCCTGGCACCAGGCCTGGAACAAGACCATTTTGAAGGCCCCTTCCCAGCCAAGCTCTTCTGACTTCAAGGACACAGTTCACACACCCAGATTCACAACTTGAGACATTTGCCAATACTCCAGGTTGGCTTGAGATCAAGGAAGTCTTGCACAACCCAGATTCTGGAATATTATCGTTTATTGAGTCAAGAGCAAAGCAGTTTCTGCCTTGCCGCTCAGAAATGCGCTGTACTATAGAACAAAATCATGTGTCCTCAACAGACACAGACACCACCTGTGCCTTTACTGGTACATAAAACAAGACTATCCTATATGTAACATATTACGTAGATCTACATCACATCTGGATTACATACGTTATCTATGGTAGAAATATCTCCATTTCATAAAAATCTTTCCAAATCTAAATGCACTAAGAGCAAGAATACATTACACAAAAGATTGTGACACTAAATATGTGCTGCGTTATGTTGTTTAAACATAATGACATATTCAACACTTTAGAATCATTTGTGTCACGACAGAATAACATAGTTGATATCTTCCATATGAACAGTTAGATATACTAATATAGTTTTTTAATACTTCCATATGTGCCTATATACTCCCATATAAATATTATATACTTCCATATATACTACTACATTATTTCTGTTAGCGTACTGGCCTTTTTAGATTTTACTTTTTGATCTGATAATTGATAGGCTTTATAGTATCTAATATGCATACACAATATGTATATATATAACTATCTATATGAAAGGAAGACCTGGATTCTTATATATACAAAACTTCAGGTCAGCAGCCACACAGTTGGTACAATGCTGACCTGAAGGTTTCCCTTCTGAGGACAAGGAGAAACACGTCCACTGACTGATCACGGGCGTTGCCCAGAGATTGTGCAGTCTCCCTCACCGGAGACAATCTACACCCGTGTGGAGGCAATCCTTTGCAAAGCATATCAGGAAGAGCCTGCTGGAGCAGCCCTGAAGCAGATGATTCCACCGGTGGTCCTTTCCAACATTCACTTGTCTGGGATCCTGAGATGGGCATCTTTGCGCCAGGTGAAGCTCTCCGAGGGAAAACGGAGTCTAGGAAAGAGCTGGGTTTTATTCAACAGTCAGCGTGAGGTAGAAAGAAATACAAAGAAGTAGAAATGGAAGGAAGAAGAGTAGAGAAGTCATCACACACGGGATCCCACAACCCACACAACTCTACACAACTTTAGGGAAAATATTTCTCTCTTAGATCACCACCTCTTCTCATGGCATACTTTATATTTATGCTCCAGCCTGAACAGAAGTTCTTGGTTGTCCCCACCCTTTTGTTTCATTTTGATTTGTCAAGACTGTCCATATCAGTTCTGAAGGACGGGAAGTGGTAATACAATGATATGCTCCAATGCGATGAGGAATGTTGTTAAAAACTATTAATATGATTTAATGCATTGATATTTATCAGTGTCCTGGTTTGGGTTGAATTAGGGGAGAGAGAACCTCCAAAGGAATCCCCTAATAACAAAACCTCTACCACCCCTCCCCCAACCCTGGGTTTGGGAAGGAATCTCTTGAACAAAAGTGGAAAAAACTGGTTTATTAACAAATGAATAAACACCCCCGACACAAGGGAAAAAAGAAAAGAAAAAAGCTCAGGTTACTGTGAGGGGGAGGGCGCAGAGCTTCTTTCACGGGCCCCAGAGATCCTCGGACTCTTCCATTCAGGTCGAGGTCTGGTGCCGGTACTAAATCTTAAAAGGGGGGGGGGGGGAAGGGGATAAGAGGGAAAGGGAAAAACAAACAAACAAACAAACAAAGGCACAGAGGCGGCAGAAAGAGACAGAAGGAAAAGGCAAAAAAGAGCAGAAATTGCAAAGCAGCAAAAAGCGGATCCAGCTGCCTGGAAGCCAGAAGCCAAGCAGAGAGCCCAGGGGGCAGACAGTGCCCGCCCAGCTAACAGGAAAGCAGGGACAGCTGTTAGACATAACAAGGGAGTCCACGATATGGGATAGAGAGCACTGTCAACCCAGGACAATCAGTACATATGTTATGTGTGTTGACTTTTAAGGAAAGACGTAAATCAAACTGAGAAACATTATGCCCCACAGGCGGTAGTTTGAAGTGCAATTTGTGTGGGACCTTTGCTAATACTCTTTGGAGTAGATTCCCTGAAAATGCCAGGTGGTCGTAGAGGACATAAGACAAACAGCTTAAATTGTGCAGTGTTCTTTCTGATAATGCAGGGACATTGGAGATATCCGTAGACTGTTCTTATTTGAAAATTCATTGAAAGCTTCATTTCACATGAAAAACATTGGTGGTTGCTCTGTTTTTTCTATCATGAAGTCCAAGTTCAGTCACCAGCTGTAATGATTGTTAGCATGTGTGTCTCAAGTTTCTGTTCATGTTAGTTTGAGCTTTTCCTTGTCCCTGGAAGGGAACCAGGCACAGTGAAGCTGTACTAACTGATAGCTGGGACAGTCGAACTTTATGACTGACCAATCACACTAGGAAAAGGCACTTACGACAAGTGTCAGGATGTGTTCTCAGGAAAGGACTTCTGGCTGATTACAGCAAAGTCAGAGATGGAAATGGACACAGATGGTTGGATTCCTAATGGAGGAAGTTATCAGGGAAAATATTTTCATTTGAGCTCTTTATATGCTGGCTTTACATTTACTTATTTTTTTAAAACATCATACAGGTTTTCAGGTGCTGGAGAATCAGTTGAACATACAGATGTGGCCGTAATATTAGGATTACATCCATTAATTTACCTGAAGCCTTACTTGTGATAAAAGAAATCTATAAAAGTTGAACAAGAAATTTATGTTTTTTCCAGAAGCAGCAGTTCTGAGTAAACAGCAGTACTTAAGAGTATCACATTGTAAATACACCAATATAAATCAGAAATTAAGCAGAGCCCATTAGGTTTGCTGACAATCATTTTATTGGTGCATCAAAAATCATGGACTTACTCAGATGAACAAAATTTCTAGCAGTTGTCCTGCTATTTTTACCAGTGGAATTTGATTGTGTAAGTATTATAAAATATTTCAACATGGTAAAAATCCAAAATCAAACAAACTTGCTCTGACACATAGAGTAGCTGGGGAGTACTTGAGAAAGCTGAAGTCTCAATAGTTAAGTGCACTTTTTGCATTTCTGTTGCAGATATGTTATTCACAGAGTGCTGGCACAGAGGAAACATGTAAAGACAAGTAGGGCTCAGAGAGTTCTCAAATGAAAAAAGCTCTGTATCACCTGCTTGAAAGTGCTAGTGCTTTAGGTAACAAAACTGCTTTTAGCAAGGATTAGGACATTTCCTGCAGTTTTTCACTAATTGATGCTGATTCAACATCTCTTTATGTCACAGAAGTACATTCACTGCTCTGCCTCTGACAGTGGGAGCTATGCTGTGTGAATATCAAAACCTTTCAAATGTTAGAGGAGTCTTTCATGCATGACAAACACAGACAGAGAATTTTTACTCTGATTTGTGGGTATGATGGCACTGGCTCCACTGGGAAAAAAAAAAAGAAAAAGAAAGAGAAAGAAAGAACCATAAATAGTTTGAATCAAATAGAACTGTAGAAACAGGAATCCTTGGAATTTACCTAAAGCTCCTTGAGCTTCTTTCCCTTGGCTTTAATGAACACTGAGTAAAACTTTTTCTTTGGATGTGTTTGCCTCCTCTAAATTTCCTTTCCAGGAGTGGTCTTTCAGACCATGATTACAGAAAGCATATAAACACGTTCACATACCCACTTCCAAAGAAAAATTAATCAAATGTGTTATCAAATATATTTGAAGTGCTGTATCATGAACCTTTCTAGCTCCCTGATACCTAGCAAAACCCACAGATTTAGATGGCATCATAGCACAAGATAGATAACTTTAACATTAATATATTAATATACTTTGACATTAATGGTAAAGCAGTTCATTCAGCTGACTTTACTGCATTCTTCAGACTCCAATGCACCAAAGAAAACCACCAAAAACCAAAACCCCAGCAAATAAATAAAAAGAAGGCTGTAAATCAACTGATCATTTTGATTTTAATTTTCCATTTCTTTTTGATCTGAATCTTATTCAGGATATGATTCTGTTTCAAACTGCAGTATAAACAGGTAGTCACATCAATATTCTGATACTCAAACAAAAAGACTGTGAATGTCAAAAAAGAAAATATATTTTTTCAGGCATTGTGGATTATTCACGTATGCCCAGAACTCTTGAATGATGGTTTAATGCACAGATTCCATTTTTTTAATGTGTGTTGATGTGTGAAATACTGCTCCAGAAATTAAGGGGTCTAGGGATTATTAGACATTATTTCTGAACTTGTATTCCTTCAAGTTCAGAAATATTTGTGTTTACACACATATAGGGAACAAAGTAAAGTTCTTCTAGACTTAGCTTCCAGACATCTCAACAGCCAACAGAGGAAAGTTGGCCTCTCTAACTCCTGCTGTGTGTTATAATCACATGAGAACCTGGGGTATAAGTTCCAGCAGCTGATCCTGTTTTAAACAGCTACATTCTCAAGCTGAAACCTTTTCCTGTTAATCCTGGGTTTTAAAACCATCATCAACATTTTCTTATGTAGAGTTATTTGGCTACTCCTCTCCATAAGTGCTTATACAACCCTTGAATTTTCTCAGCTTTCCCATGACAGGTTTTCTGTTAACCTTTTACCAATAGGTTTTATAATAAACCAGCACTGTCACTGCATCTTGCCCAATGACTATATTAGCATTAAAAATAGAATCACAAAGCCTCCAGAATTTTACATCATTTACTAAGTGAAAATAACAGTATATCTATCACTGGAAATACAACAGGGTTTGGGAATTGACACTTGTGACTGCTATAAAAGCTGACAATGCTAATCAGGGATTTGTCAGTAATCATTAAAAAGCAATGTGATGTGATGCCATGCAGCATTATCCCCTAATTTATTTCCTGTCCATATTCTTCATGCCTGGCATGAAGTTTGCTAACTGTTCATGTCTTCTCTTACTTCCCTTTACCCACCTCTTTTTCTTCTCTTCTGAATCCAATCAGAAGTCTATTACTACTGCAATTAGCTGGAGGGCCACAAAATAGCACGTGAGGTAGTTACCCCATGGGAGACACTAACAGCTTTTGTCAGGTACTTATACATCATTAACAACACTTACAGCATATTTCCAGTTTCTCAGAGTATGGCGGATGTGAGCATGCACAGCCATATTATTTGCATGTGCTATGAAAAGAAAGACATTACTAATTTTGAAGCTGCCAAATCTGGTAGCTCACCAGAGGTGAGGTTGCTGAAGCTCTGTATCCACTGGTTTAGCAGGTAGCAAGGCTGAACACATGCTCCAGTAATCCTGTGTGAGAGACTGGGCTGGTTAATTACTCAAGGCCATCAGCCAAGAACATTTATACGTGGTCTGAAGGTATTCATCCCTCCTGATGGGCTGTAATTGACTCAGCTACTCTGACATGAGAGGTAGCTGTGGCATCTTGAGATATGTCATGGACCATCAGAGATTCCTGAAGTGTCCTGTAAGCCACAGAATTACATCATTTTATGTAAAAGTCCCTGTCTCCAGGGGAGGCACCTGGGTGTTCCCACCTGAACCTGAGCATTTATAATCCATGGAACTTTGCTGGTTTGTGTTTTTTTCTCTACCCCAATGGATTAAGACAATTACCATCACATTGATCAAGAGACATAAAAATCGCAATATCAAGCCTTTTTGTGGGATCCCGTGTGTAATGACATTTCTACTCTTATTCCTTCTGTTTCTATTTCTTTCTATCTCTTTCTTCCTCACATTTACTGTTGAATAAAAATCAGTGGTATTGTTTTTGGCATACGTCATGTTTGCACCTTAGTTTGGGCAAAGACATCCCTAATAATTTTAATATTAGGTCTTAACAGTATGCATGTATACACACATACATAGAGCACACTTATACATGCACACACAGCCCCACATTAACATGGGAAAAAGCTCACCACACTCATGCAAACTCATCCAGTTCTCCTCTCTGGCTGACTTGGATAAAGGCCTGTGAGAAATATATATATTAAAATATAGTTTGCTTGTTTTGAATTATGCACACTCATGTATACTGTGGATCCCTCTGGCAGCTGAGTTTAGACACACACTGTATCCCATTGTTGCCACTGGATCTGGGTGTCCCTAGCTGCAGGTATCTGGGCACATGAGCCCCTGTGGCACCTTGCCTCACTCAGTTGCTGGAGCTCAAGTCTAAAAATGCACCCTGGATATCTCCATTAAGTGTATTTAGATGCCCTACTTAGTTTACCTACAGTTCAGTTGTCTGGATTCCCTGGTCACCCAATTGCCTTGCACACAGAGACACACATGTATATTTGTCTAAAGTAGGTCCAAGAATTATGACCTTAGGGTAGTTGACTCCCAGGCACTGTAGTGTCTCCAGTTGCTGGGACCTTGCGGTCTCTCCAGCTGCCAATCTGCAGGCCACTTTGTCCTCTCCAGTGTCCAGCCTTCACTGACAGCTGCACCAATATGTGGTTCCAAAGTCACCTATCTTACTCACCAGGGCTTGATATTTACTAATCATTGTGCACAAACACTCATACACAATGTGCACTTCTGTCTCTATCTGCTGGCACCATGGCCAGTATGATCTAGGATCTGATTTCCAGCTGCTGATACTTTAGACCTCCACATTCACACATTCATGCAAAATGGACATAGTCCATGCCCACAGAAATAATTAGAATTCCCATTTAATAGCAAGACAAACAGTTAAACAGAGGCACACTATGGCCAGACTGACAGTGTGATTTGACGTAATCTTTTATTTCCATATGCGTCTATTTCTCTGTACTTGTTCCTCTCCAGAACACAATTCATCCCTTCATTTTCTGACATTAATTTGTCTCCTGAAATCCATGGGACTAATTTCTCACCTGTGACAGCCCTAGAAGGTATCAAGGCAGGATATCTCTTTCTCTGACTAGGTTATTGTCATCATTCCTCTGAGCTTTTCTGTGTTTGTGGAACTAAGTTTTTAATCACAAGGAAGACTAAAAATATAAAGCTTTTTCAATCAAAAGAAATTGTTAGCCAGTCTATATCAAAGAATTGTTAGCTAGTTTGACCAGCTAACAAAGTGAAATAGTGTGTATCTCTATGCTTTTCCAGATTTTGGCCTAAAGTAAGGAAGTGATATCGTCTGGGAAAAAGCACCAGCTTCTGCACAGTACTTGTCCAAGAAGATTAAAAGTGCATTTTGCTTCTGATACATTGTGGCCATCAGGAGGCATGATGCTCACTACATCATAACATCCCAAAATGCAAAAAACCCCAATCCTCCTGGCTGCCTTAAACTTCTGTATTATCTTCTGTACTGTTCTCACAGCAGATGAAAAGACTGTCTCATGTGGAATTTTTGATAACTAGTCTGTGTCAGCATCAAAAGCGCTCTACTCAACTAGCGTGGAGTAGAAAGGAAAAATATTTTACAACCGCTTTGCAGTTAAAGCCTTGATGTATGATTAGTCACAGTGAATTGGGTTTGTACTTGCAAACCTTTTCATAAAACACGCATCTAGATAATATCTGTGCTGAGGAACACTGCATAATAAGATTCTGCCACTTTTTTCTATTAATGTGGTTGTGGACTTATAAATAAAAGTTAGAAAATGCAGTGTCTGTTTTGCTGAGACACTAACCTATGCTCAGTTCAGGAATGAGACTGCTGAGGGTGGACCGTGCATCTGCCTTTACAAAAATGGAGCATGGTGGGTGATTCTTTTTAAATAAGGAAAGAAACACTACTATTGACAAATGAGTAGGGCTACATATTTTCTTCTACCATATTTAATACATAAAATTTTATTTCTCAGGTACACCACAGGTTTCACTGAAGCAATTGTAGAATTAATACTGCTCAAAACCAGCTACAGGAACTGTATTTCATAGAATCAGACTATGATAAAACAGTTTTGAAGGGACATTTCCAGGCCATTTGGGCCAACATCCCTCCTAAGGTAGGTCTGCTGACCAGGACCTTCTTCAGTCAAGTCTTGATGTCCGTCAGGGTTGAAGATTCCCCAGCCTTTCTGGGAAACCTGTTCCACAATTTTATCCCTGTCACAGTGATAATTTTTTTCTTCTGTCTGCCTGGGATTTCCCTTTGGGCAGTTTGTGTCCATTGTCTGCCGTACTTTCACTGCAAATCCCCAGGAGTCTCTGTGCATTAACTACAGCCTTGCATTAAGTATATGAAGACTTTAGCCTATTCTTCTTAAAGCTGAATAAGTCTTGATATATCCAAAATCTCATTTCAAGTTCATCAGTGTAATAGGACACATACAGGATTTGTCCTCAAATCTGCAGTTTGTCTCGTAAAAAAGTCAACCTTGCTCAAAATAAAATGCAATATTACTTGGGATCTGTAAGAAGCCACCCTGGTGCTGAAACCCCTGAGCATCTATGCATGTATGCAGTAGTATTTCCAGAAAAGAACATTAGCCTCGGAGGAGCTGCCTGTTGTCTGAGTTTGTTATTAAGTTTTTTCCATGAATGCCTTTTTTGCAGACACAGGAAGCTGCCAGATGTATTTTGCTTCAGAAAGAGTGAATTGGATCGAATTGATATCCAAGTGCTCAGTGTGCCGTAGGAAAGGAGAGTAAATGAATGTCAGGCAGAACATGTATGACAGAGCAGCAAATGACCATGGTTACCACAGGCATAGAGCTTCAAGCTACCAGGCATAGCTTCATGCTAAACCAAATATTGAATTCAAACTGGATTCCCAACTGAGCCATGTATTTATTATGGGAGGGAAAAATAGTAAGAGCATAGATTTAATGAGCTAAACCTACCCTCATGAAAGGATTCTTGAATCTTGACACAGAATAGTAATTGACTACTCTGACCTCTACATTAAGGGATTCCTGGTGAAGGTTTCTTTGTGGGTCATCCTGAGTCTTGCATAGTCCTGTACTATCCATGGTCATTTTACTGGTTTGCTTGAAGAAGTGCAGGTGTTCAAACTGCATGCTTCACTTCAAGAAAAAATGCTATATGTATATATATTGCATAATCTGAACCATAACTGTTCATTCCAACCCAAAGGGAAGTTTAGAATAACACATATAGCAGTGATGTTTTGAGGTTTATGCTAAAGTTAGCTGCTACTGATGTGGAAAGAAAAAAACCTGTTAGCAATTTTCTATGACAGACTGCTCAATAAAATTCAGAAAGTGTTTATTGTTTGTTATTTATGGCTAAGGAATTCAGCATTGACATTTCTATTGTAAATACCCTATAATTTGCAGCTCTTGCATATTTAAAAGGACTTTTTTGCTGGACAAATAATAGATATCACATTATATGTTTGATGGACTATCTTATCCTGTATAATTGAGCACATAGACTGTTTTTCTGGTTTCCATTTGGATACACCTATTTACTTCTAAATGATTAACCTTTTCCTCTCCAGTTCTGTCATGTTTACACCTTTGTATTCTCATATGTGGAAGATTTTTTCTTTATTCTTATTTGTTTCTCCATTTGGTACAGAGTTTTAAAAGAATTCTTATTAACTCTGCAGTTAAGTTCATACAAACTGTATCATGGATACAGAAGCATGACATCTCCTGTAAAGTGATGACCTTAATACATTTAAAACCCAGATCTTGTATATATTAAAAATTAAATGTAACACATTCACTGCATCTACAAAGTGTGCTGATTTTATAAACCATGTTACATAACATAGAGTAAAAAGTAGAAACAAGGACATGCACTCAAGTTCAGAAAATAGAGTAAAAAGTAGAAACAAGGACATGCACTCAAGTTCATAAATTTTAAGTCATCCAAGCAAATTAAATCTTAATTCCTTTGCTTAAAGTTGAATATAAGCCATGCTATCACTAACCAATTTATCACATTCCTTAGTAACTTGCAGTTACATGCAAATTTTCAAACATATGCATATTCTAACATGAAGAGTCATTAAGACTGAGTTTGGCTCATTGTAAAGGAAGAATTTTGCTTTGTCATAAGGCAATAAAATTTTATCATGTGGTCACATAGCTGAAACAGCACAAAGGAATTTAATATTTGTGTAAATAAATTTCAGGTGGAAGTTTTTTCCCTTGTGTTTTTGTCAGTTACCTGAATACCATAATGTATCTTCCAGCTGCCCAAAACCCAATAGATAAATTAATAATTGTTTATTAGTGTTTATCGACAGTTGGGAACATTCAAAGTAGTCTTAAAAAGGGAAAATAACAGATGATGATTCATAAAACATGTTGGCCTGTGTTGAGAATTTCTTTCAGAAATTAAATCGATCAGGAAGGAAATGATACTGGATGCTTTCTGGTTTCAGGTTTTCTGAGAAAAAAATATACACTGAATTTTACTAAATGACTATGTTCATGTTTGTTCAGATACAATTTTTGCTTTTCTTATTCACCCTTCAAGAGTGAAAAAATGTAAAAAGGTTAAAAGATCTAAAACATTGAAAAACAGTAAAAAGATGTTAGCTTTAACTAGATTAAGAATTACATGTAATCATAAAAAGGAGAAAGATGAGATTCCATTGTCCGTTCAGTTCAAAAAAATCCCATTTTCAAAACAACAATTTTAAGTTATTAATTCTGTTCTCTTCCCAAAGAGCAGGTGATTTGGAGTCTGCAGACCTTAGAAACAGATGAAAAGGTCTGGGATCCTGACACAAGTTGAAGATATTGGCACTGGATAAGCAACCACAGAAAGTCGCTGATAGTCTTGGTAAGCTCCAGTCTAACACTGCCTTTCTCCTAGCACTTAAAAAGAGATGAAACATGGAAAATCGGGACCTGAGTAAGGAAGAAACATGCGTACCCAGACAGCCACAGCTGGGAAACCACAGCATCAGAAAAGCGCTCCAGAAGAGAAGCATGTCTGATGAATGAAGAGAGAGGCAAAGAAAAGAAAAAAGCAAAGAGCTGACAACTGAAACAGAAAGCAGATACAGCAGTTCACAAGGAGACCTCAAAGTGCAATGAAATTTGTGTTGAATGGCAAAACTGCTTTGTGGAAAAGAGGTCCGTAGCTAATTTGTCTTTCTGCTTACGAGAACCAACAGGAAAAAGAGTACTTTAACTAAAGACAGTTAAAACAGTCTCACTTGGACTGCTGGAATTCACAGTAGGTCAAAGCAATATGATTTACAAAACACATAGGGATAATACAAAACATAGGGATGTTACAAAACAGCAGGCTACAGTAATTTTTAGATTAAATTTAATTAGATTACCAGGCCATCCAGGATTCAGAGGAAAGTGGGAAACACAAATGAAAAACGTGAGGATTTTCTAAGAGTGATTAAAATAAGAGAGAAACAATCTTTAAATAAAAAATTGTTCTATCAATTTTTGATAAATACATGGTATTCCTCCCCATTGTGTGATACATTACCTCCTCAAATGTCTGTTTCCTGTATTTTCCATTGTTGAATAAGTGCTTCAGCTAAATTCAATAGATACATTTTGCATGAGCATCTGAGTTTGGATCAGGAATGCACTTTTGAAAGCCTCACATACCTCTCTTCAGTACACATGGCAAAGCTGTCCTGAAGCAGGCTCACTGAGTCTCCTTTGGATGAAACCAAGCAGGAAAATTGATCCCACGGACTCACCTAACGAGCTCCAGCTGCTAACAATCATCCAGCCAGTGGGGTGGTCTGTAGTGAAACCCTTTGAAGTGCTTTTGACATGACCGTCAGCCCTTAGCTCCAACTATTGTGCTGTACAGACCTGATCCTTCTGGGTTGCACTATTTGTTAATACGTATACAGCCTTAGGATGTACAGAAGCAGGCACAAACAGTGGATAAATGTTAGTACTTCTAGCTTGATATCATGGGGACCGAAAGTAAATTCAAATTCTTTGCTGAGCTAGGAAAAAATAAATCAAATTAGGGCTATTTGAACGTCCTGGCGCCTCATTGTTTGATTGAAAATAAGTTGTGTAGAGTGACTGAGAGGCATAGAAAAATAACTAACATCAATAAAATATTTTTCTGTGAACATTTTAAATCTCATGTATTTGTGTTAATTTTAACACTCAGAGATCCTTAGGGAATGGTTAACATCAGTATATTTCACAGTATTTGTTTGAGCATACTGTTGCCGTGTTACATACCTAGTTATTTTAAAAAGAATTGACTGACATTAAGGCAGTAGGTAAAACAAAAGAAGAAAAAATGATATATGTTCAAGTTAAAGGTTGGCTGGCTATTCTGTCCATATGCTTGATTTTGCACTAGATTTTTTTCCTTCACACAGATACTGAAACTGTAAGTGCTTATTTTGACAGATGGCAGGGTTTTCACTCTTTAAAGGACCAATATTTGCATCAGTTATTGTACCTCTTGTACTGTTTTGAGAAGCACTCAAAGCAAGCTTGTGCCAGGGCAAACAGAATAACAAAGAACTATATAGCATTTTCCAGGTGTATGGTTCATGTCTCCAATCAAGAAACATTCATTGCTGTTATAAAGAAGTGCTTAGTCTTTGTCAGTTTTTGGACTTGTGTCAGATGAAAGGTTGGAAAAGACCTTAGAGTTGGAAACATCAGCACCTCTGTTTTGCAGGGGAAGGACCTGACTTTTTATTTCAGGGAGGTGGTAGTGCTTTGTGGATCACACTAAGGGAGCATGAGTTTTCAAAACTCCTAGGGCACATTCTTATATTTATCTAGCCTGTCATATGTCTGCTACAGTGAAAAGGTTTCCTAAAGGCCGGAAAAATTCTAGTATAAGAACTCCACAATATCCTCTTGATACAGCACAGGGTCCATAACCAAGAAATAGAGCAATGACCGTGAAATCAATGTAATGCAATAATCTCTGAATTGGGTACCACTAATCTGTGCTTCGTGGACTTCAGTACACCTAGGGAACATATGTGCACACTAGTAAACTGGTTTGGATCAAAGGTACTTCTGTAGTGACTTTCTTGATCACTGCCATTTATTAAGCATTGTTTCACATCCTAGAGTTTGTAGCTGAAACCGAGGCTACAAATCTGCAAAATAAAAGTAGTCTAATCACAATAAAACTGTGCACATTAGCTTTCCTTGAATCCACAGAGAAATGTATTAAAAAAATAAAACAAAGAACAGAATACAAGTATTTTGTAACACTGTCTGGCGCAATCAGACATAAGGTATAAACGTTTTTACTTAAGAATGTGTGCAATGTGATCACCACAAATGTAAAACACGATGTTGAAAAGTGGATTATTTCCTTATCTTCACTTACATCTGTATCTATATAATCTAGCTATGTCTATTCATATGCCTATGCCTTTATCAATTTCTGTTCCTGTATGTAAATAAAAATGTATATTTGGTGCAGAAGTAACATGTATTTCCATTTATAGGAACTGAAATATGCACAGCAGTTTGACATTCAATTCTCATTGTCAGTATTTCTCAGCATAACTCTTCTCTTATTGATTCTCACTCCCTCTTCTTGCAGACGTGCTCCTAATGAACAGTTTCTTTGCTCCAATAGAGTGAGGAAGATACCAGAAAAACCTAATAAGTTTTGCGCAACCACTTTTTCTCAGTATGTTTTTTGGTAATCAAAGTTCCATCATTTCTTCTTCAGAAATTATTATAGAAAATAAAAGAAAAAAAGAGAAAAAGAAAAAAAATTAAAGAAAAACAAAGGAAAAAAATTGGATAAACTCTAAATGATCACATTGAGAAAAACAGACTACAGCAAAGATTTTTTTAAATTCATATGAATGTTATCAAGATTTTTTCTTCAAAGTCATGTGAGGGTCAGGAGGTTGAATTTTACTTCATTGTTAGAATTAACTACATTATGAAAGCTAATTACAAGTAAACTTTCACAGTTGTTTGTCAAGAATTCCGAAGTCTGCAGTAACAGAAAGCCTAAGCAGACATAAAGTAAAAACACAAACATGCCTAGATAAAATTCCTCAAGGGGGAGAATTAAGGAAGTAAATATCTTCTATTAGGGATATAAATTATTTCATAGTGGTACTACCAGTGAGCAGGTTTAGTTAAATGAGGATTGGACAGTGGGATAAAGGAGAATGAGATTTACTAAAGTATATGGAAATTTGAGTGTTTAGGCTCATTTTTATGAAGAGATGTTGGTATGATTGATTCCAGGTGTACAAATGGGTTTTGCAGTACTGAACTTGTCCCTTGTATTCTCAGTGCTTTGCATGGGGGAGAGGCTGGATGTCAGGAGTATCCAATGCCTGATTTCTGGGATACTTCAGTTCACCACTAAGACATTTGTTTTTGTTGGTTCTTAAAATAAGTATTTTTAAAATTGCATACATAAAAAAGACAATTCTAATCCAATATTTTGTTTCCTTAAACATCTTCAGAGAAGTGATTCCATTTTCCTCAGCTCAACACAGAAATTGCTTTGACATTGATAAAAAACTCCCCACATTATTCCTCAGTTAATACTTTATGTTTAACTTAATAACCAATTATTGTAATGACATTTGATTCCTTATATATCTATCCGTTGTCAGATACCTGTAATGGGAGCCACAAACACTGGATGTGCTCAGGAAACTGTTGCAATAATTCATCACACTTTTTGTAAAATATTTATGCATGAGATTTGCAAACATTTTCCTCTTAGAAGGTATAGGACAAAATGGACCCAGAGCTCTTCTTTTCTGAGAATTTTAATGGTTTGAAATGCAGTTGCTACCCATTTGTTTATCTGAAGCCTGGGGCAACCTGTCTATCTGTCTGGTTGCCACTGAGACACCAATGCTCAGAACTTGTGTGCTATTCTGCTGTCTTCACGAAACAGTTTTTTGCTGACTCACTGGACTCTATCAGCTCTCTAGTCCATCTCTGTGATGAGGTGTGAAATGAGCCATAACCAAACTATAGTCACTTGGCTGTGGCTTAAAGTTCATTAAAGCTTTTGTCGTGCTTATAAATGAGTAAGTTTTCATATGACTATATTTAGAAATTTAGTGCATGGATACTTGTGGTGAGTGTGTGTATAAAACTGTATATTCTATTAACAAGAAGGAGAAGAAAAGGATCTTGCAGTCTTAAGCAATCATTATTGCATATTATACAGCTTCTCTGGGATTCTAGGAAAAACTACTCTCTTAACATAGGCTAAGCAGAAAGAAATTATATTACTTTGTAACTTACTTTTAATCACACTCTTACAAAGAATGCAAAGTTCCAGGACTTCATCCATGATTCTTAACTACAATTTATCATAAAATGGGTGCAAGGTAAAATCACTGCCTGCTAACATTCGTATGTGCCCTCCCAAGAACATATAAAAAACCATCAGATATAATCATAAAGATAAATGCAGATTCTTTGAGCTATGATCCTGAGAGGACAAGATTGAGGCCCAAGAATTATGTTTATACTAAGGCTAGGGTAGTGGGGAAAAAACGAAGGTTTTGTGAGAGAATATTTAATTAAAAAAATTAGTTCATTTTAAAGAATCAGTAAACAAAATTGTAGGATATGATCCACTACCCTCCAAGCACTAAACTGAAAATAACCTGTAACTTTAACTGAAGGCAAAGCAAAATTGCCAAAATAAATAGTATTGGCTCTTTACATATTTATTTGCACTTTCATCCTTATCTGGAAAACATTCTGGTCTATGTATACAGCTTGCAAACAAAACGGGGGATCTGTGGTGAAACCAACAATATTCTGCTATAATTCCCATTTCAAACACGTATTTCCCAGAGGAGCTCAATGTATATATAATAGGTATTAATTACAGAGCAAGATTCATCTGCAGCAAGATACCAGCTCTCTAGTATTACTTCAGAATGAAATTTTGTTACTGAGAAGTCAGCTGCCAAGGAATGGTTCCTGTTGAAGTCTGACCAAGCATTGTGGCATGAAATTCATCACTTTCAAGGTATTAGTTCCCAAAAGATCAGGACTTGTAAATAGATTCAATAGATTCAAATAGATTGTTAAAGTCATCACCATTTCCTCAAAAATGTTTTTACTGTGTATATACATTATTTAGACAATTTTCTGCTCTAGGTAGCAGCATTTTTAATGAGAGATGCTTTATGCAATGAATTTAAATTTTAAAATTTTCAGTCCAGTCTGGTGATTTGCTATTATTTTTTTTTTTTTCTAAGGATGAATGTTTCTACTCAAAGCAGTGACTATTTCTGCAATTTTCATCCTCCTGCCAAGCACTGATGTTGGTTATACTTACTGAGTGTGGTCACTGGCATTTTATTTTTCTGGCTCTTGCAGTTCAGAGCTCCTGCTGTATGTTTTACAGATCTCAGTGCTGACAACTAGACATGTACAGCAATCCTTGTCTTTCTTTGTAAGAAAACTATCATTCAGTAAAATAGGAAAGCTAGAAGCCACTTTTTTTTGGCTGTAATATCCATTCATAAATCTTTCTTTCCTGAGTACCTTCACTACCATGTAATGTTTGCACACTTTGGGCACAGATGAAATTCCCATGTTTTTCTCCAGCACTCTGGTGACTAATATATTCTCCCTAGATTTTTATCTTCTCTGTTCTCAGCACATCTGTCTGTATGTCTGTGTATAAGCACATACACAATATCCCATACCCTGAAAAGCATTCCTATATACTATGCTTGTGAAGATGTGTTCTCTGATTTCTCCCAGGCTTAGTGTCTCACTCTTCAGTAGATGCCAATACAGCACTTGTACAGAGATCCTTAAGGTTCCCATCTGTGTGCACTTTACCTGGGAGGGGTTGCATTTTCTCCCATGCTTCAGGTCTAATGCGGGTCCCTGGTTCATGGTGACAACCTTTGCTGATACAAATATATTAAAAAAAAAAAAAAAATTAAAAAATTTGACCCCATAGTGGTGGCAGCATTACTAGGGAAAGTCAGTAGGAAATGGGTGAAGTGCTCTCAGGGAAGAAAGTGGTGTTGTGTCATGAGAAAAATTATAACACACTAACATCTGCTCCAAGTCCTTCTGATAGTTTGGTGTGAGTTAGCAAACCCGAACTTGTTCAGTTACTGGCCATGACCATTATAACTGAGCTTTAAAAATAATATTAATATTTTGTAATGCTAACATTACTTTTTAACAGCTAGACAAATAAGATTTAAAGGTAAATCACTGTGAATTGTCAGTTCTAGTAATCAAATACTTCAGTTCTTTCTCTGAATCCCTGATACTCAGCCTGGTGGCATATCTTCAAATTCACTTGGAAAATCAAGGTGCTCTTCAAGAACTAGGAACTGTGGAAATGTTAATCCTGTTCACCCTTCATGTAAATTTCTGAAAGTTAAGAGCAGAAAGCAGAGTGATGTTGTCTTCAGGCTAATAGAAAGATAATTGGCAGGACGTGTAATTAAAACTGATTGAAGGAGAACATTATCCAGTCTCAAAAAATGAAAGCAAAGCATAGTAGTATAGCCAAAGATGTATGAAGCATTGTATCTTGACCTACCCTTTAAATACACATAGAAATGTAAATATGAACATTTATATATATATATTTGTATGTGTATATGATCTGCCCATAAACTAAAGCATTTGTTACTTAGGAAGTAAGGGTAGAGAAAGAGAAACTCTGTAATCTGTTGCTCATACACATCATAGTGTCCTATAAACCTGATAGCTGAGTTAGCTGATTAAAGCCAGGTGAGGTGTACTGCTCTACCTCATGGGTTTGCTGATTTTGATATTAATTTAACTGTACCTCACAAAGAAAATGTTCTAACTAGCCATGTGTTATAACGACAACAGCAATCAGAGGTCACTAAGCTATTCATTTAATTTGAAACTGGACTTGTACAGAACCATTTGGCATATGAGTGGTGACCTTTTCAAATAATAGAAGCAAGTGACTTCTAAAAGAACATTAGTGAAGGAATTGGATGTCACCATAATGTACTGGAAGAACAATCCAACACTTTTGTTTTGCTCTTACTAAGATTTATTAAGTGCTCATGTAACTAAATGAGTTTTATATTTGCATTTTTATTGGAGAAGATGACATTGAAAGGAAATTTCTGTGTAACCCATAACTACTCTATTGAATTATCTGCTTCTTGCATCTATTGTGTTAAACCCATTTTATACCAGAAGCAACTTGGCAGCATCTTTCTGTCAGTAAGGGTGATTCTTAGAGTCTTGGGAAGTGTAATATTTATGTGTAAGTTTTGAACGCCTTGTCCAGAAGTTAGAAAGACACTCTTATATACAAGCTCACTTTCACTTTTTTGATTCTTTTTCTGTGGGTAGCCCCACAGAATGGCATTTTGCAAGCATTAGGGAGCACACACCCAACATACCATTTTAAAGATGTCAAGTAGATTGTATTTTTCATTCAGCCATGAGTGTTTTGATTGTGTATCTCTGTGTACTTTCCCAAATGAGCTATTTCAGACTCTAGTCATCTCTATTTATAAGGCATCTCACACAGTTCTCATCTGATTCACTTGTACTCCGTGAATTGGTACTTGGGAGAAACAATATATCCCTCCTGTACTTCCACAAGTCTGCAGTGTGATAGATGAAGGAAGAAAGGATGAGCAAGCATGGCAAGAGAACTTTTTCATACATTATGGTCCTTCTGAGCTTGTCTCCTGGCTAGCTCTGCTCTTCAGATACCATATAAACAAGTTATTCCTTGGGGTCCAGATTTCAGACAGAGACGTGACTTTGCTTGGAAGAAAGGAGCAGCTCACATGTGATGGTAAAGAAGGTGTTTATTCAGGGCAAAGGCCCAGGTTGTCAGAGCGTGAGTGTGTGTGAGTGTGAGTGAATCTTTTTAGTTTTTACTTTCCTTTATGAACACGGGCATTACTGATGGAAACGAGGGGGAGTGATTTAGGTACAGGGGTGATTCACATTGCCATTTTGGGGCAAAAGGGGTGTGGGGATACCTGAAACCTTGGATGAGCATCTGGTTTAGCCAGGGCACTCAAGTACCTGGGGTGTGTCAATAGGTAAGATACAATAGGGATACAATACACTGGACAGGGCTATTAATGAGATACAATGGAGAGAGCCAGGCCTATTATGTAGGTTAACGACAGTGATTAAGGAAAAGGGGGGTGTGGGGGTAGGAATGAACCATTACAGGAACTTAATAACAAAAATCATACAGAACCTTAGAAAACCCAAAATGCACATTGCAACAGTACAAAAGTCTTGTACCATTCCTGTGACCCAGTTTGTCCCATCACTCAGTAGATAAAGCACCCCTGGGAAGCCATCTGAGCTGCCTTTACTGTTCAGGTTCAGAGTCCAACCCTCTGATCCAGTCAGTCCTTGCCTAAATTTCATGAATGCTGCTGTTCCATCATGTATGGCATGAAATGCCTCTGCACAAACTGTGTCTCTTATGGAATGGCCTCATCCTGTGATCTCTTCTTGAAGAGATTTTCAAAGAGGAGAAACTCATGAAAACAGGTTTTTAGAGAGAAACCCAGATGTAGTGACAGATGCTAGGCCAGCTGCAGCTCCTATTCTTTCCTTCTCTCCATCTGGAGCAAGTTTATTTTTAGAAGGTCATACTTCTCCCCTTTCCCTTAAATCATACGAAGATATCATTATGCAATTCAACTTAAATACACAGTCTAAGTTCTCAGGATAATCCACTCAAGATGTAGATAGTGAAGATCCTGAACTCTTACAGTGTCATAGGCAGGAATTATTTTATTTGTTAGTGGTTTCAAAAGACTTCCAGATTCCCATGAAAGTTTGTTGCCAGCTGTACTCCTCTACTGCTCTTATTGTAGAGCATGTCACATTCACATGACCCAACCTTGAGAGTCAGTGGAAAGAAAGCGACAGAAAAGTGCTCCATTGGACTTGTGATTACATCCCAGAAATGCCTATTTCTTTCCACAGACTTTATGGTAATTGAAAAAACAGCTCTGATGTAAACACCTTTCCATAAATGTTCTGATATCCAGCAGTCAAAGGAAATTTGCCAGAGATTTTAAACAAATGTAGACATCTGCCACTGGAATCAACATCTGAAATTTCTATGTGCCAAAATAAGTCTTGTTTTCACAGAGAAAAGCACTTAAGCCTTGTCCTTTATAGTAAACATATTTTATTTCAAAACAGCTGATAAGGTTTTTCTGTATAATTTCTGGAAAAAATTCAATTCAATGCCTACTTTTTAGCAAAGATCTGTTATTTGGCTATTCCCATATATATTCAATGAAAGATAGTGAAGAGAATGCATATTAGATGTTCTGGCAAATTAGAGAAAATACTAAATTTGCTGATTAAACCCACAGTTTCATCAAGAAAAATGAAAGTAAGAAGCACTCTTATCTTCATATTTGTTCATTTAATACTGTTTGAACTTCTTTCTCTTTTTGATTATTCATCAAAGGATGAAATTTTCAAATTCATTATTCTGCAATGATTGTTGTCTCCATCAGGAAAAAAGAAGAATGAGTCATAGAAGTCAGAATAACATCAAAGTCTAATCCTGGAAAATGAAGAGGATCTTGAGAATCACTTCACCTTTAAGTTGTGAACAAATGATAGGTGAATTGCATGATGAATGCATTTAGAATAATCTAATATTGATGAAGATTCGTGAATTAGATTCTTTTACTGTTCATACATTTTCAGAATAAAATATTGATACACAGAGTTTTCACTGGAACTCTCCCTACATGGTTCAAGCTTTCAAACATTCATTTCTTCTGAATTGTTCCATGTCATTTATGTTGTGAATAAAGATTTTACTAATTCTTTTTCCTGCTGAAGAGAGAATACGTGTATGTCTTCACATACAGAACTTGGTAATAAGTTCTTCAGAGGAACATCTGTTAATTAGGGTCAAGTTGAGCTCTGGCACATGATCCAGGCAGGACAAAGAGGTTCCTGCAAACTGAGCAGGGGTTGCCATACATCTCTGCAGAGTGATTTTCAATGTGCTGCACTGTTAGCAGAGGAAATAGCAGCATTCATTTCCTGGGGTCTTCCTGACTTCTAGATTAATTCTCTACGCCCAATAGGATACGAAGTCCATGTAAAAATGCTCTTAGTGGTTGAGACCTCCATTACTGTTCTTGTTTGCTGATACTCTGTAGAGAGATGGGTTGTTAGTTTTTACCTCAGCTTGTCAAATAAACCAATGTCCTGTTTTCAGGAAACTCGTGGGAATGCAATTTCTCCACCATCTGTTTTGCTGTCAGATTTAGAATTGGAAATCAGTAAGTGCCCAGGATGGGAGGGGGACTGGTTTGATTTGGTTTTATTATTTTTTTTTTAGTGAGAGATCGAGGGTTTGGAAACTGTGTACCGAACTTGTTCTTATGCATATAAATTGCATATAAATGAAGATATATAAGCGTATACTTTGCAAAAAATGCATGGGTGGCCTCAGAAGCCACACTCTTTAGATTGTCAAGCTAAAACTGCAAGCTGAGAAGGAGTAAAGGCATCAAATTCTGGGATTTGTGTGAAATTCTCTGTCTCTCCAGACCATGGGCACCTAAACCAGGGCTACTACTGCAGACCTGAACCCAACCGCAGCTGAAGTTGTACACCTTATTTCCTGAGAGCTGAGCAGGATTTCTCTCTTATGCTGCAGCAACGAGGCCCGTCATCTCCTACCAATAGGCCAAGGCTTGAGGTCTGGGTCTGTCTCACAGATGGAGCTAAAATCTGTCACTTTTCTTCTGTGGGTAGCTGAGAAATGCTAAAGAGCAAGCTGCATTTGTGTGGGCAGACAGGACAGAATGGGGGAGAGACATCACCTCCTTCTGTGGTGCTCCTTCTGTAGTGGTGAGGTTATTCAGATAGAAATGAAAGATTTCTGGTGCTGGGAAGGATGCTGACAGCCTACAGCACAGCTCTTCAGCCAAAGAGAAGACCAATGACCTGTTTTCTCTCTCCTGGAAATACCTGCTTTTGAGAGGTTTGGGAGCTTCATCTTACAGAGCATTTGCTTTCCAAAATTAGCCAAAGTACACGGAAATCAAAAAATACTATGAAGACTGTGTAGCTAAAGGCCACTTGAAGCTGAGGAGTTTATCAGGGTTGGCATCCTTCTGTCCTGGCTTCTGGTTGACCAGAAAGGGCTCCCAGATGAAGCCTCTGAAAAATACAGTCTCCCCCCAGCCAGCTCAAGCACAGCCAACTACTATTTGGCTTAGCAAAAACACAAAAGCTGCCCAGGAAAGCTCTTGAGTAGCCATCCCTGAATGTCTTTAATAGATGTGTAGATGTGGCACTTAGGGACATAATTAGGTGGTGGACTTGGTAGTGCCGGATTAATGGTTGGACTTGATGATCTTAGGGGTCTTTTGGACTTGATCATCTTAGGGGTCTTTTCCAACCTAAGTGATTCTATAATTCTAAGAGGCTTTGTGCAAATTTTTTTTAGTACCTTTAAAATGTCATTCTGATACCTCTAAGAAAAAAAAACTCCTTTAGTCCTTGAAAGCTTTCAGAAGACAGAATTTATGAGGTCTACATAAGGGTGCTGACAAAGCACTTGTTGATATTGCATGCCTGGTTCAGCTTTCTGGAAAATCCTGGAATTTTTTATCTAAGTGAAGGTCTTGTGCAATCTGAAAAACACCATAATGTTTTTCTCTCTTTCCTTTTGCTCTTTGATTCTTGATTTACCAAGGAGGTAACCACATTTCTTCTGCTGTTTTCAATCTAACTGGAGGGATTAGGTCCTGCTAATACTTCCAGCTAATATTTTCTCATAAGAAGAGTGAAGTCTCCTATTAAGAGATTTCACCTCTGACACTATATCACAACTCATAAGAGTTTTTGAGCCAGCTTAAGAGACATAACTGCCTCAAACTTGTGATTATAGGACCACACCATATTATATGGTGGATGTAGACAAACCAGAGATGCAGGAAAATTGAACAACAATCAAAAAAACCTCCTCTCCTCCCCCAAAATATCCCATCAGGCACAATGTTCACAGAAAAATATATATCAAACCATAGAAAAGAACTATGTGTATGTTCAAGACAGGTTCACCAGAAAGAAGGACTTGTTTCTTTGTTTGAATTTGCTTCAGTAGATTTATCCCTAATTTAGAAAGGGTTTTAAAATTAGATAAATTAGATGATGGTTTGGGGTGGGTTTTTTTTTTTTTTATTTATTTTTTTTTTTTTTTTTTGTTTGTTAAGTTTTGTTTTGGTTTGGTTTGGTTTTTTTTTTTTTTTAATTTAATTAATGATTCTTCTTCATCAGTGAAGTTAATAATAAAGATCCCTTCAAGCCTAATGGTATTAATTCAAGTGTTATGATTACTTAAATATGTCAGAAACCTAAATTTTCAATAGTGAGCTTTAGCTATAGCTGTAAAATAAGCATGATTATAGGGAGACATATGCATCCTGTTTTGTTAAATGTGATAGTAAGTTCAGATGTATTACAAAGTATGTTCAGAACTCATGTGTGATTCATGCTTTCCTTTAAAAATATTATTTCTAGGACTGGCAATTTCATTGATCTTAGAGACGAATCAGTATTTGTGGAGGTTTCCCAGGCTCCCAAATTTCTTGCACAGCTCTAATTTGTTTTTTGGTTAATTAAAACTTCCTCTTGGTGGTGTGGAACCTGGTTTCAGGAGGCCAAGGTCAGACTCCCATTCCTCTGTAGGATGGCAAAGGGAGGTTGCAGCCTAGTAAGTGGGGCATTGGTGCACTTTTCCTTCCATACCTGCTGACCTAGGGCATGGAATGCTTCGCCAGCCTCTTTCTTCACTCAGTCTCCCATCACCCTGCACAAGCTGCACTGTGCTCTCCACCAATTGCTCTAACATTTTGCTGAGAAGAGGAAAGGGAGGCAGAAAGCACCCTACTGCAAAGCAGAGTCCAGGTCAGGAAGACCAAACAGAAATACAACTGGGCAAGAGCTCAGAGCTTGGTCAAACAGGAACAGGGTGGTTATGTGTAGACTGAAATAGAAATCTGGAGTAGTCGAGGGTAAAACAGTACTAGTGCTTCTTGATTTGGTTTGCTGTGACATAGGTTTTCATAGGCATGATGAATCAGTGAGGAGTTCACAATGCTGTTTGATCTTCATGCATTAAAAAGAATAACTTTTTGTTGGGAAAACTTTTTTTGTGTGTGAGTCAGGCAGGAGGACAAACAGAACTTGAGGTCTGAGTTTTAATTCAGACACAATTCCAGTGGCCTAATGATAGTTTATTCTCCCCACTGTCATCAGAAGTTCTTTGAACAAAAGCCTTGAAGAAGGCAATAAATCAGCTCCAATTTAACTGTCTTCATTTGTGTGCATAATTTACTTTGTGCTTGGAGGCACAGCTGTCTTGAAGAATGGTTTGGTGGCTATGGTATCAAGTGATGAGAAGCAGGATGAATGAGAGGAAGGAAATGGAAGGTACTTATCAGCCATTCCAAGACAAGAGCTAAACCAGAAATACTTGAAGGTGCTTGATGTTCTTTAAAAAAAAAATAAAATTTGATGGGCCATCCACCTGCTACAACACAATGACAGATATTTGATGTTGCCCAATGCTTTAAGCCCTTTTCCCAAACCGTCTTATTAATTAATTAATTCATGTGTCTCTCTTGGGCAAGATTATGCCTTTAATGTATCTTAAATGAGTAGGTTTTCATCTCTCTGTGTTTACAGAAATCCCACTTGCTCATAAAAGCATCTCTTCCTGTCTGTGCAAGTTGCAACTCTTATTCATAAGAACTACATGTAGAGTGAGGAGATTCTCCCTCTTATGCCAAAATTTTAGGAAGAAAGTCTAAGGAAGATATTTCCTTCCTCTCAAAGAGAATTTCCAGGAAAATAATGAAAATTAATTCAGCTTTTCTTTAATTTAAATTCTCAAGCTCTGATTGTTCTTGCATGCTGAGATAGGGAGCTCTTTGCTGACTGTATGTTAAGCTGAGGGAGATGAGTGTGAGAGCAAAAACGGCACAGAAAGAATAGTTCCTAAATTGTTTGCCCCATTTAGGGACCCTATGCCCCTAAATTGCACTATAAACCTTAGCAGGTATCTCATCTTGATATTCCTGATTTATTGGCATATGCAATAAAGAACATAACATCTTTTCTGTGTATTTCTGTGGAAAAGTACCCCACATTCTAGGAACTGACTCTCTGGACAGATGGATTTTTAAGGCTCCAGATCTGTAGTGCAAGATTGCTCAATTACACTCACCATCATGCTAACTTTTATAAAAGGCATGGCACCACCTAAAATGTACTTCAGTTTCATTTTAATATTTTGCCATGTTAATTTCAATACATAAAACTAATTTATACTCATTTTGCCACTCAGGGGCCATCTGTTTTTAATTTAATCCTAGAAATTAGGCACAAAAGCTAAATTAGACACAGTTGGTAAAGTAATCTTTGGTTAATTGTTAAGCTGACGTGAATGCCCAGAAATGAGAGACTTTCAGTTATAAGAGTTATCTAAGCTGTGAAAGCCCAAGTTAAATCTTAACTAAATACAAATTTTTCTCACATAGAAAAAAAATCATGATTTAATACACAGTAGGCTTATACTCTAAAGAGAGGTGTTTTCATTTAACTTAAGTTGAAAATTATAAACTCCATTGGAAAATAACTAAATTCAATGAGAACCGCTTTTTGAAGTCTCTCATCACTCTTCAATTTTAAAATTGGAAGTATTATAATGTAAACTGTTTTGGTATTACTTTACTTGCAAGATAAATTTGAATTTCTATATCCACATTACATGAGGTTGTCACCCAAGTGAACAAAGGGGAAATTCCTTAGGAAAATTTAAAATCCTGAAGGATTTTGTGTGTGTGTGTGTAAGAAAGTAATTTTGACCCTTTCCCATCTCTCATTAGAAAACAAGTTTCATAAACGTTTTGACCAGTAGAAATAACTTATGCCAATAAAAGTAATTAAACTAGTTTTGTGGGGAAAATAGAGATGGACTTATACTATGTGGTTGGCTTAAGTGGAGCAAATCATATTTATATAAATGTAAACATGGCAGAAAATGGAAAAGATAAGTTTAGCTTGAAGAATAACAATTTCTGTATTGCTGATTTTAAGCAAAATATTTCAGTAAGGTACATAAACTTAATATTCAATGTATTATTATTTTCCTTAGTTCTACATTTTTCTACATGAAAGTTTCTGAAGCAACTAAGAAATCAAGTTTTGTTTTTACTAAAGGAGCAACTGTAGTATTTTGATGACTTTTGCAGTTTTCCTGAAACCCTTAGCTATTTTTGATTTACCATAAATTTGTTTCCCTGGAGTAGTATTGAAGAAAAAGCTTGTGAGGTAAACGTGACAGCTCTCAAAATACAGAATTGTCTGCAAACTACAGAATTTTTTTTCACCCTACTTCAAAATTGTTTTTTTCAAGATGAAAATTTAACTTTTGTACTTCTCTATTCTTAAAGGAAATTAAAATGTAGCATTCTATTAAATGGCACATGCAGAAATGTTCAATTAGCTAAAGTTCTTCCAGAGCCATTACTGTTTTGAAGGGAAAAACCAAAAAAAAAAAACAACTCAAACCAACCAACCAACCAAAAAAACGCAAACCAACAAAAAAAACCCCACAAAACCCATACACACACAGACGCACAAAAAAAAAAAAAAAAAAAAAAAAAAAAAAAAAAAAAAAAAAAAAAAAAAAAATTCATGGCAACGCAACCGTGAAGGAAATACTTCAAAGCTTCAAAGCTTCTGTGCATTTACAAATAAACTCCACCAGATGGCACAAGGAAACAAATTTAAGTCGCCCTTGGCATGGACTGTTTTGTGATCAAATGGAATGGGGATAGGAAGAAACAAAAGGAAAACTTTAGGTACATGTAGTGATGCACCCCCACCCCCAGCAGGTGTTTCCATATAGGGGAAGTTTAAGGCTCTCCCCTTAGGGTAAAGAACCAGATTCTTCCATAGCCTTCTGACAAGGATTGGCTCAGTGCCAGGATAAGGGCATAGATTGGGCTGAGAATGTAACTCAAAACCGGGTTAGTGATTTTATTGGCTGCAAGCCAAGTTGTCCCTCCTAAAACATTAAGTATTTAAGGAAGAGCACAAAGGGAGGTAAAGGCTTTTTGAGATGTTGTAGCAAGGCATCTGAGGTTTCTCAGGTGCCTGTGCACAGCTTATTATTTGCTTTCTGTAATGTTTTGTTACTTTATTATTTTTTGCTTATTAAACATTTTGATTTACAAAACATCTTCAAGGAGCAGTCCCGCAAATTAGAATAGCCACTTTTCTGCAAGGCTGGACCCTCAGAGTGGGGGGGAACCCACAGGTAAAGGATGTTTGGAGCTCATGGGTATAGAAAATAATTATCATACAAAAAAAAAATTGATGAAAGAAGACATCATAAACCATTTATTCACTTGTGAAAGGAGAAGAAAATCCTCAGAAACATTTTGATTGATGGTGGTTTTGAGAGAGAATTTCAGGTAGTTTCTATTTGTTAAATATGTATACACCAAACCACATTTAATCAAAAAGAATCCAGATTTCACTAGAGAAATGGAATCAGTCATCTGGAGCTAAAATATTAACACCAGATATCATAGAAAAAATATAAAATACATATAAGAATTCTTTTGACAGGTCTTGCAGCTGCACTTTGAATATAAAGCCAACTAACATTTGCCCTTAAATCGTGCTTAAAACACTGAATGCTTGGAGATCTCCCATCAGTCCAGGGATTCTCAATATCATGGGTTTCATTTCTCTGTTTGAATAGCTCAGAGATTGTTGATCCTATAATGCAAAGAAATAAGAACAGTCTCTGACTCTACCTATATCAGAATAATTATTATTCATTTAATTCTTTCATTCATTATCACTGGGCTTATAGTTCTCTACCACAGTAAAATCATTGATGGATGAATTTCTTCATGTTTGTGGATTGCTTAAATTTTGCAGATGTCCTTATCAAGCAATGAGGACATAATAATAAAATTGTGTATACATCTCAGTCTCCAGCAGTGAAAAACAGATTTTTTTTTTTACTTCTCTTACATAACAAGCTCCTGCTGGTACATGGAGTGAGGGAAAGGGATTTGAAACATCAGGGATTTGAATTACATGGAGAATTGCTTAAAAGCAAATAAAGAGTAGATACATACACACAGACATACATAATTTGTTCTAGAGAGTTTCCTGGGTTGCTTATTAATCTGCAAATGTCATGACACATGCTGTTTTCATGGATGTGTCAAACTATCAGCTGGATGTGGCTGGAGCAGTTGCAGCTTCAAATGTATTGTTCCCCTCTGATTGCCCTAATTATACCAGGAAAAGGGTTGGACTGCAGTAACTTCATTTGCACTTGAGTCCTCATGTGGTGCCATCTCTGCCACGCAAACAGAGATGGTGTCCAGCTGCGTCAGGGGATCACAATCCGGCTCCCCATCGCCAGCCAGACATGGAAGGCATTTCAGCAGCACTGCCAGCTGGGCTTATGTAAACCCCATGCTTCCTTCCAAACTTAAAGACATTCATTTCAAAATAGTCTTTTATAAACTCTTTTGGGTCCTGCTATTTTCTGATCAAAGCACAGTTGGTAGCACTGTGAGCTCTCCCGAAACAGTGAGCAGTTCTCAAATCCTGCATTTTTACCTTATTTACACTGTACTGCCCTGGTATCAGTAAAAGCCAACAGGGCTATATGTGGAATTAAGACAATACTCAGACTCTTAGATATCACCAGTTAAATACAAGATAGTATGACCTAGAATTCAATCAATGAATGTCTGGTAAAATGTCTGGTTTGGTGTATTGTTTTAGAAAGTTGTATCATGCCATCTTACCTTGGGAGAGAGTTGAGGAAATAAACAGTTGCTTCTTTAGTTGAAATTTGGAATTATGAACGTACATGGTTAGGAGGTACAAAATGTACTTGTCAAAACCAATCAACCACAAATCCGAATTTTAGGTATTTTTCTTGTCCCTGGATGCATGGCACAGACTATTCCACTCCATCTGGCAGCTGAAAAACAAACAGTTAAGATCATTCATTTGTTGGAAACCAGCTGAGTATTGTAATTAGTCTTACTTGGCACTCAAAATGTTGCATGCATTTTGTCAATTCTAGTTTAGTGAATAGAATTTCCTTGGCAATTTTAAACTATCTTAATCACAGAGCACATACATAGACACATGCACATATGCATATGTGCACAGTTTATATATTCCTATACAGTTGAGATTAACTGACTTGAGGATTGTTTGAAAGGTTCCTATTTCAGAAATGCTAACTTTTGGCAGGAAGTCTCATGCAAATATTACCACTTGGTTTGTAGGAGAACAAAATGGGAGCAGAAATCTTTCCTGGTTTTCATCCTGTAAAACAACTTGCACATTAGTGCTGATAAGTCAGCATAGCAATTCATCTCTTTTTCTAACAAGCCTCTTTGTCATCCTTCTGGTGGCTCAATATGTGTTAGAAATCTTCAGAGGCTGACAGTAGTTTTCTTTAATGCAGGGGAACATTTCTTTTGAACAATTTGGAGCTTCCATTTCTACCTTATTTTTATCTGGCTGCCCTGTTGGAGAAAATATCTGAGCAATTCAAAGGACTATATTGGATGTACTGAGAGCATCCCTGAAGTATTTTTAAACTATGTGTGTCTGTAGTGGTTCCAACATGCCTTCAGAAAACACTGTACGTGATACAGGACAGTGACCAGAGGCTACCATTTTTTCAGAAATCACAAATGGAGACATGGGGATGTATTGGGGACATTGGGATGTATTACTTCATCATTTTGAAGTAATGAAGAAAAGAAGTCAAAGAATAAAATGTACAGTCAGTACCACTATCACTTGGAAATTAAACCAAGATTGGACTATACTATTTTAGCGGTCATGTATTTATATTTCATAAGATTTCTTATGGTTTAGTGGAGAGAAACTGTGATACACCAGTACGTGTGTGATAAGAGTGGTAAAATAATGCTCAGCATTGCTGGAAAAATTATGAAATCTTTTTCCAGTCATTTGAGAGCTCCTCATTTCATAGGTATTTTGTAATGGTGTGAGAAAATGGAACAGTTACTTCACTGTTTTGAGGACACATGGACTGATGCAATTTCCATCATCTGCTGACTGTGAGTCGCTTAGCAATTCTGAAACTCTAATCCCTAAAATAAAATAAGGACCTTAACTGTGTACAAGAGGACAAGCCTGTTCTTAACAATATGAACCATCAAGCACAATTTAGAGATGGGCCTTAAAATCATCCTGCATAAATCTGAATTTATCTGTCCTCTCTTTTAACAACAGATGGTTCAGAGTCCCCATTTCTTATTCATGGGCTTCTTCACTCTCTCAGTCTCACCCCATTTCCTCAATTCAGGAACTTTGTTTCTGAGGATTAGCAATACACTGGAGATAACACATTCATGGCTGGGGGAGATGATTATTACAGGGAAGAAAAGAAGAATTTGGGTGGCAAGTCCTTTGACTGGAATTCTGTGACAAATTTTCAGTTATCTGGCTATAAGACACAGAATGCATTTCCAGGAAGGACTGTACAATTTGCATTAATGTTATATGCTTAAGGGACCTATTGCCATTCTGGACTGCATCTAACTGAAGACATAAAGTATCTGTAATGACTTTCACGTATCATCAAAGTATGAAGACATAAAGTTTCTGCATAGTTTTTTAGCTATGTGGCTGCAAAATATTTTAGCTGGAAACTAAATGTTATTCTGAACAGCCAGTAGTCTCAGCTCTAGCTCATAAACCTGAAATATTTTCAATGGCTGTATAGCAACAGGCCTTAGTCAGAGCTCTGTGGCTCTGAAAGAAGGATCATTTATAATTAGAGCTTTTAGTCTTCCCTGGCATTATTAAAATATAGCTTTCTTTTTGCATGTCTCTGTGTGACTTTTCAGGTAGATATTAAAGATCTTCCATTCATGGGGAATGCCTAAGAGATGGAGAACTCGGGAGATGTGTATTTTTTTCCACTTCTGCCACTGTCTTTCTAAGTGACCTTCAAATGTCTGTGAAGAAACCAAACAAATGCCAGATGATCTTATTCATAAAATGTTCTGAGATCAGGTGAAAGTTCCACATATTACTGTCACTGATGCAGATTGAAAAATTTAAACATTTGGTATATGAGACTGCAGTTTTTGTAACCACAAATAAGGAATCATCAATGACCCAGATGGGGTAGTGAGGTCCTGTGAGACTTTAAAGGAAACTTGAAACACAGCAGTTGGCACAAATATTTAGAAGACAGGCAAGTGCTGGAAATGACAGGTCTCCTCTTTAAGGTGATCTCCAGAGCAAGAAGGTTTAGTTCAAAAACAGGTGTGATTTAATTTGGCTGAGCACCAACACATAACCCTCAGAGCTCAGCTGGTAGCTCAGCTTTAACAAGCCGTGGGCCTCTGTTCCCAAACTGGCAACTCAGGCTGATCTCACAGGGTAGTCAGCTCAGGATAGGGATAGGGCTGTCGTATCAAAACCCCTGCTCCCATCATTTCTCAGCTTCTACATGCAGAAATACACATTCACTAAGTAGGCCAAGGCAGCTACACATTTCCCCTATCCTTAACAGATGCTTTTAGAAGACGTCCTTCTTTTTCTGTTATGTAAGCGTTTCTTGAGGTGTTTTGTATATACTACCCCAAGCCAAACAAGCAGTTACACAATCTGTTGGGAGGGGAAAAAAAAAGCAATCTTGTATGAATTTATTTATTACTGTCTTACAGTTCATTTCCAGAGTATGAGAGCATAAAGGTGATGTAAAAGGACACTTCTCAAATTACCCTGAGAGGATTTTGTTAACAGCAACCAACCAAACTGAAGAGACAAAAACAAATACTCAGTGATGTCCGCCTGATGATATTCTGCTTCTACTAGCATGTGAAATGAGAGGTGGAAGGAATTAACCTAGAAGGAGAGGAATGACAGCAGATGAGAAATGAAGCAAAGCTACAAGTACTCAGGCTAAGCTAGCAGCATACGTTGGCTGAGAATTAAAAAGGGGACGTGGGCATTTCCGAAAGCTTGGCAATATGAAATCTGAAGCTTTGTCACCCATCTCTTTAGGGAGTGGGGTGCAAAATGTGGGAGTAAGTGCTCAGATATCTTACATGCTAGATAAGGGAAATTAAATGCCTGGATTGTAATACCCAACAGGAAGCCCCAGGTATGTATAAATCCTGTCTCAGTGTGGACCAAGATACTTGTGTAAGATTCAGTATCTCTGTGAAGCTGGAATTAAGAAATAGGCTTAGGAAGCCAGAGCCTATTTCTATTAAACCGTCTGTGATAATGGAGGAATTTTGTCTATGTCTGTATTACTTAGTAAAACAGCCAAGAACAGCCATTTGACCAGAAGGGCATGAGGCATGTCACAGCATCTCAGGTTTTGGTTTCTTTCTGACCTGAGATTCAGGTGGTGGTTTGAGTGGGTCTTTTTTCCTCTGCCCTCTGAAGGCTTTAAGTCTGTGCTTGGCACGAGAATGAAGCAGAGTCTCAAGGTCTTGTTTTTTCTCTGGTTTCTCGCATTGTTTATTACTTCTTATCTTACAAGTTCTTTGTGTCCAGCCAAGATGTTTACAGCAGCCTGGACACGATGCGACTCCCCCCACGATGGGAGGTCGCTACCTCTTATACAGATAATTATGTACTTATTATTTACAATTTCATACCAATGCCTAGTAACGACACTAGAGGGGTCATTTCTACCTTAAACCAATCCCCTCAAACTACCTTGTGCCCATGTCACTACAGAAGATGGATGCCAAGGGAGAAGAAGAACCCAGGGCACCACCCTAAAATCTCCATCTGGTCCCCCAGTCAGCTCCATTCTAAAAACCCAAAACTACAAAATTTTCCATCCAGTGATTAGCCACACTGCTATCTTTCACACATTTGTGACTTGTAGTTCCTCTCTATGTTGGAAGTTTTTCTCATGGACTGAAATCAAAGCCTGTGTCTTCCTGGGCTCTGTGCCAGGGTCTCAAACCCCCCTGCACAGACCCCAGACCCTCTTTCTTGCATCCTAGGTCTCTCTGCCAAGGTCTGTGACCTTCCAGGGTGCCCAGAGGGATGCCCTGCACTCCGACAACAACATGCTTTTTTTTTTTTTTTTGCTAACCTCTTTTATCATTTTTTTTTTCTAAAACAGAATCTATTTTAATGATTGGAAAACACATCTGGATTATTTTAGACTTGAACATAAGGAAGCTCAGCTTCATCAAAAGGTGAGAGAGAACATGCTAGTACATAATGGGTATAGATAGTTAAGCCAAATGCATACCATACCCATTCAATTTATTATTGTAAATACGTCTAAAATACTTGGCAAGGGAAGAGGAGATCTGTTTTTAGGAAATAGTCAGCCAGCAGGGATTTAAACTCTGTTCAAAACTCAGCAAGGAAGTAATAGCTAAAAGGCAATCAGGCTTTCTTGTGTTTGGTGCTTGATGCTTCATACAAAGCAGTTTAAAATATATAGTTACAGAGAGTCAAAAGGAGATGAGGGAAAAGAAGAGCAAACTCTCCAGCTAGAACTACCTCACTCTAAACACTTTTAGGTTTTTTAATTTAGATATTTCCTGGTGAAAAATGTAGAAATTAGGGTTTCAATAACTAGGACCTCAGATTTCCCCATTGCTCCAGATACATTTCAATTCATTTTTGCATGTCTACATTTATAAGAAGACCCTACCCCTGAAGGGTGTATTCCATTTTATGTTCTGCATTCTGTCATTCCTTTTAGTTCCCCTCTCAGAAAGCATAGCAAGAGTAGGTAGTTAATACAGTACAAAGCAGCTTAAGAAATAGATATGTGATTCCTCATGATCACATTTCCTGAGGAATCTAGACACAAAATCTTTAGCGTCTGGAAAGAATGGATTGTTTTTACAAAGTCTTATATGTGTATATTATGTGTCTATATATCACATAAATAAATCTTACATAAATCTTATGTGTGTGTGTATATATTTTTTTTTTCCAATGAGAATTTATAGAATTTCTTCTAACAGCTCACTTCTCCATTTAGTGTTCAGTCCAAATCTCACTAATCTTTATAGAAAGTATGTCCATTGATTTCTCTTCTTGTGGTTTCACATTTGCAGGATTCAACCCAGCTCACTTAAAATGACAAAAATTTCTGCTCTCATACTCTGTATTTTGGAGACTGGCTGTTTTGGTTGTTGTTTCTGATGAGTTTAGGTCAGCCACATCTGCTCCTGAATTTAGATTTAGGATGTTTGATAAAATCCTATTTTCATAATTTATGTGGGCTTCACTCTTCTCAAAATAATTGTTCAATATATTTAGTTCTGTTTTATCTGTCTGATATTTTTATCTGTTTTATTTTACAGTCCTTTATGGTGTGGTATGCATGAAAATAGTTTCCTAAATGACAATTGAGTGCTCAATATTTTCCATTAAATAAGATATGGCCTTCAAAAGAAGATAAATATAAATATATATGGTATAACAATCCAGTAACTGTTGTTCTTTTCCAGTGCTTTGTAGATGTAAGATGAATTTTGGGTTCATCAGATATATATAGGCAAACATTTAGTTCTAAAATGTTGGTTTTCTTCCTAAAAGGAATAATATTTAAGTGTTAAAGGAAAACTCAGTTTTCAATAAGGTTCTTTTTTAAAATTATTTTGCGTTTCTTTTTCTAATTACTTCTGTTGCTGCTGTTACTAATCAGCTTGTTTTGCATCATGCTAAACAGCGCAGCTGGAGAATTTGTTCACTGATTGAAAGTATCATGTGAGCATAGAGAGTGGGCACCAGTGGGACTGCAATGGAAATGACTGCAAAGAGATTTCAAAGGTATTATAAGAAGGCAACAAATTTTTTTGGCATTTGGGAATACGTGAGAAAGTGAAGAAAAGGAAAAAAAAATAGTGTGAGAAGATTAGAGAAGGAAAAATGTATCTGAGGAATAAGAGCAAGAAAGGGAAGGTATTTCTTTATGCCTGGATGGTCAACTTAGCAAATATAGCTCAATGGTTGTGGAAGCAGCAAATTCTGTATTAAAGGTGAAAAGCTTCCATAATGACCAGGGGAAGAAGAAAAAAAAAAAAAAAAAAAAAAAAAAAAAGAGAGAGAGAGAGAAAGATAGGAATGGATTGTAGAACAGTCATTTGAATTCATCCCTGTTGTACACAGTTACAAAACCCACAGCAGAATTAAATTTCCTACTGTTGTAGAAATAACACCTGCGTTTCACAGGCAATTAATTGTACTGTTGGGCTGTAGGCCTGTCTTGAGCAAGGAGTGACTCAGTCTTAAGGCAAAAGCACAACATGCACAGAGAAAACAGAAAGTTAGTACTTAGTTTATTTTAGACATGTCCAGCTTTTTCTAAAAATATTTCTACTATATCCAAGAGTTAGTATTACTTTATGTCTTCAGCTGCTGCCCAGGTCCACTGTTATTTACAATCCCTCTTTTTTGACAGAAGTGTACTGAGAGCTAAACAAAGTGAGTTTTTGCTATATCTAAGTGTTTGGGGCATAAGGAAAAGTCATAAAAAATAACATGAAGCAAAACTGAGGTGAAATATAGGGAAATTATTGTGGTTTCTTTTGTACAGGACACATCAGCAGGACTGCCCATAATTCACATTTCTTGACATTCCGTTTTGCAGGTCTCTGTTTTCATTTTCTTTTAACTGTGCCAAACTTAGACTGTGAAGGCTGAACTTTCTTTACTAGCTTCTGGGCATGGAATCCTTTATTTTGTTTATAAAATTTTAATATTAATGGGTTTTATTCAGCTTCTGAGAATGAAAGAAAGGGAAGAGGGAAATATTTTCTGTGGTAAGGAACTTTGATGTTTGCACCCAAACTGAAGAGCTGGTCAGGTCCAGTTCTGTCAAGGATGAACTTTGCACTGTTCCTGAGAGAAACTGCCTAAATTTGGCAAATTCTCAGGGCTTTGAAAAAACCTCCCCTTTAATGTTCTCAGCCATGGCTGTGGTGGATACGAGTGAGGCAGCTCCCACCTGTGTGTGTGTCCACCACAGCTGCCTGGGCTGAGCCCAACCCATCTGCTGCTGCTGCTTCAGGCTCCTGGGAGGCTGTGGGGGCCTCTCCTCCACGAATGCACTGTGCTTCTCCTGCTACTGCCTCCTAAGTAGGAAGGACAGAGAGATTCAATTAAAAAAATAAATTAAAATGCTGTAAATGTCTGAGATATCAGAGAGTAGATTAGGATAAGCAGCTTGGGAAGAGTAGCCCATGTCAGGGACCACAAGAAGGTTCAGGAGACTCAAGGATGAACACACTAGGAGCAAGGGATGCAAATGAAAAGTGCAATTGGGAAGTAGGAGACATAAATCCAATTAAGAGCTAAAGAAAAAGTAGGATATTGTGTACTGAGGAACAGAAAGGCTTCAGGCAGAGGAAGGGGTAAAACTCCCCCTCCACAGCCTGACGTGAATTGTGTAAACATGGAAAGATCAGGTCAGGACTCTGGGGAGGAACTAGAAATAAAAGTTTGAATAAAAGGAACTTGGTGCTGCATTGAGAACTTCTGAAAAACAGATTTGGAATTGTAATTCAAACAGATGTCTATTGGTTTATCTGAAAGCCTTGGATACCCTCACAGAGACACCCCAAAAAGAAGGGGTCAGATTGAGGAGTATATAACATCCCCTATCACAACCACTTTCAACAGAAAGAAAATATAGGTTACAGCTGTGGGCAATTCCCTTCTAAGAGGAACAGAGGGCCTAATATACAGGCCAGGCCTAGGTCAAGGGCATCACCAAGAAACTTCCTAGCCTGGCACAGCCCTCAGACTATAATCCATTACTGATCTACCACATAAAAGAAACAATATAGAAGTGATTTTCTCAGGAACAAGTGTGAAATCTGATCTGAATAATCAACTTTCATATCAATCTTCACAATAAGATTTTAATTTTTTAAGGCTTCTTTTTATTGTGGGTATTTTTTAACAATATGATTCCACTAGTAAAGCAAATTACGTGTTGGGTTTTGGGAGCCAGAAGAAATAAATCTAAAAAACTACAGAGCAAAGATTATGCATATAACACACTGACTGATGGAAGAAAATACATTTTCTTTTCATATACACAAACATAGCTATTTTAATATCTGTCGTGCAGTTCATATACTAACAAGAGCATTCCCAACAACGTAGGATAATAGGTAACTACTTCTCTTTCAGCCCAAATTCTCCCCAGGTTTGGGTGTATGGTTTTGGCCTAGCCAAAAAGTCACCTTTTAATTTTTTCACTTGAAATCGTGGAAGACATAAAGAAAACAAACAAAATACAAAATATGGAGCTTGAGAATAAAACACTTCATCAAATAAATAACATGTCAGACCTTAGAGTCCACTGACTGTGGAGAATGTTAACAGCATTGGCTATACTAACATTACTTCCACCAGAAGGCAGATTTCTTACAAATATGATCTTTCAGCTATTTCATTAGCCTCACACTCACACACATGAAATTGAATCTTAAAGGTCATATTTAATGTGTTCAGTATTTTCATATCATTCTAATTCCAAACCTCAAGCTTATTCTAATAGAGTAACTCTATTTACTAAATTTCCACCTTGAATGTTTTATGCTTTAAATACATTTTTATTAGAATATTTCATTTTTATTCTAAAGTATTCATATTTTTCTATTTTAATGGTATGATTTCCTATTGATTTCCTGGTTTTCTTCAGTCAAGAATAATTTTTTTAATAGACAAAGGGAGTAATTTTAGGAGGAATCCATCACAGTTAGTAACAGAGACTGTTTCTATAAGTAATGCAGAGATATTTTTAATATACATAGCAATGCATGATTGAAATTTATTATTAGTAGTGTATTTTTTTCATAAATGTGTTAGTTTTGCATGGCAATGTTTAGGTAGCAGGGGTGTTACAGGGGTGGGTTCTGTGTAAAACTGCCATAAGTTTCCCACACATCCAGCAGTGCCAATGCCAATCTGCTCCAAGATAAACCTGCCACCGTCCAAAGCTGAACAGTTCATCCGCAGTGGCAACACCTCTTGGATAACAAATTTAGGAAAGTGAAAAAACCCTATGCAACAGCAGGCAGAGAGCAGAGTGGAAATATGTGAAAGAAACAGCTCTGCAGACAGCAGTGTTGGTGAGGATGGAGTAGAAGGAGGTGCTCCAAGTGCCAGAGCTGAGATTTCCCTGCAGAATGTGGTGCAGCCCATGGTGAGGCAGCTGTGCCCCTGCAGCCCCTGGAGGGCCACAGGGGAACAAAGAAACTCCTGCCCGAGGAGGACCCCATCCTGGAGCACCTGGGTGCCCAGAGGAAACTGTGACCCTGTAAGAAGCCAGCATTAGCAGGCTTCTGAAGGAGCTCTGGCTTTAATGAGAGAGGAGCCTGTGTTGGAGCAGGTTTGCTGGCAGGACTTGTGACCACTTGAGTGACTTCTGTTAGAACATGTGATCCTGAAGGACTTCACTCTGTGGGAGTGACTAAACCAGGGCAGTTTGTGAATAACTGCAGCCTGCAGGAAAGAGCAGGAGAAGAGTGTGAGGAGTCTTTACCCAGAGGAGAAAGGAGCAGCAGAGACAGCATAGGTTGAGCAGGTCACATCCCATGTTCTTATTTCTCTGCCCTGCGGTGGGGTGAGAGGGAGAGAAAATTGGGAGTAAAGTTGAACCCCAGAAGAAAGAAGGGGTAGGGGAAAGTGTTTTTAAGATTTGGTTTTATTTCTCATTACCCTACTCTGATCTAATTGTTATTTAATTAAACTAACTTCCCCAGGACAAATGTGTTTTGCTAATGGTGGTAATGGATGCGTGCACTCTCCATGTCTTTATCTTAACCCATGAACCTTTTGTTATGTTTTCTCTTCCCTTCTGTATTGAGGAAGGGAGTGATAGAGAGACTTTGGTGGACACCTGGCGTCCACGTGGGGTCAACCCACCACAATAATCTAGCCCTTCTCTTCTTTTGCCCTTTCAAATTCTCTCAGTGATTTTGATGCCTGCCTGATATTAAGTATTCTGACATCTGAGACTTTAAAGATATTTTAGTGCCAAATTCAAATAAATGAAAGTGATTTTCCCAAACTCAGTTTTTTATTGAGAACAATAAATTTTCATTTTCTATATTTCCCTTCTCTTTTTAGGCTGCCTTAGTCACTGGTTGCACCTTACTATCACTTACCTGTTCAGGTAAATAAACAAGATACTAGGGAGTGAGGTAAGTAGGACTTGCTTTCAGGTTTGACTTTTTTACTTATGTGTTTAAATTAACGTGCTTTTTATTTATTTATTTATTTAAAATGAATGGACTTCATTATTTTATCTTAATTTTTTTAGCATAAGAGTGTGCATCAAAATCTGTTCATTTACTCACAATTATAATAGTGGGAATGCAGAACAACTGTTATTAAAGCCAAGGAGATTTTAGGTAAATTAATTGTAATTAACTCATCTTATTGTTTTGTAAGATGATTTATGAAACAGACTGAAAGAAAGAAAATAGTTAAAACAACATGGCAGCCCCCTAAAGTCATATAGTCAAGGGCACAGATTCTTAGTGGTTATGAAGAAAATGTAGGAAATGAAGTAAGAAAATAATTTGGCTGAAGTCAACAATTTAAAGTGGAATGGACATTCAAGATGAGTGCAACAATCTAAAAAAGCAAACTCATAAAAAACTAACAGCTAATAGAGTGAGTCACCTGGAAGGGACGCTGGCTGCAGCACGAAGTGGTGTGGAAGGATATTAGGATCAAGAGGAAAACCAAAACAGAAAAAAATCTCTATCACTTATTGTAAGAGGATAGCTATAAATAGATGATGTTAAGAAGACTGAACTGTTTAATGTCTTTTTAGCATGTAATCACGTGATAATCACACCAATCCACTGACAAAGGGAAAGATCTCAACATTTGAGTGTGAGAGAAACATTGAGTCAGTGGAGGACCTTGAAGATGATTTGGAAGTTGGAATAAAAGACATCTGAGCAGAAATTGGTGTACTTAACACAAGGAAGAAAAGGGTAAAAGGCATTCTAACAGTCCTAGAGTCCTACAGTCCTAGAGAGAAAGTGTAGCCAGATTCTTCTCAGGATGGACAATGAGAGGATAAGGCCCAAAGGGTCAAGAGTTTAAATATGAGAAATTGTACTTGCTGGGAAGGAAAAATGATTCACCACAAAAAGTTGCCCAGGTGCTTTCTAGCTTGTTTCTTGTTTCTGTTTTCTTGTCCTCACACAACTGTGCGGAGAGATGAAAACTGCTGAGTACTTGGAGCTGATATTATAGTCACTGAACTAAGCTTTGAGCAGTAAAGAAGTGCTAAATTATCTGAAAAAAACAGAGTCTTCTCATTTTTGCACATTATTGTAGTAATAACTTTAACTGTTTGCACTTCTTAGTATTTGAATATATTTTAGCTGTGATTATATTGTTACTTTATCAACAATTACATATTTTCTGAAATCACAATGTTATTTATTTGTTTATTTATTTCTATTATTGAGGCATAGAGTGTATCATGATGTCAGGTTTCAGGAATACTGTCTTCTGAGATACTCCATGATTACCATGTTGAGTGGCCATAAATGGACTCAACAGTAGGATGTAGGACAATCCCAACATGCTGTCAGGACATGCAGTCAATCTTGTTCTTTCTGTTATGTTAGAGTCCTTTTGCAAGGAAAAAAAACTCTGACAAGTCCCAATTTATATTTTCACTATGTTTGCAGTTTCTCAGCAGGTGCTGGAACATTTTGCTTCATATGTTTGACTATGTCTGATACTGTAATTTTTCTTCTGTCCTACAGGGACCCGTGATGTGATGAAATGATACAGATTTTTGTCTCTTCCAAGGACCTTCAGCTGAAAATCTAAGTCAAGTGCACAATTATTATAGAAGTAGTAATGCTTCAGTTTTTGTCTCTGATGAACTTATAGGTAACCACTGAAGGAATCAGTTCAAGTATATGTAACGAAACCAGCCCAGCCACTTCTCAGACAGAAATGATCCTACCCCAGCAGTACATTAATGTTCTGCTGTCAAGAATGGACTAATTTTTAAAAGGTTGTCATAAAAATTATGCAAGTACTGTTGCAGTGCATTTCTGCACCCAAGCAAATTATTCTATTTAAGGAAAAAGTTTTGGTTTACCTTTGAACACGTAAGGAAGCTAAAATGGAATTTTCCATAGCCCTCTCATTGTAACTGGCCCAGTGCCAGCACAGGAGCACTGGCTGGGCTTCAGAAATGTTTCTCAACATCTGTAGCAGCTTCTATTGGCAGCAGGCCAAGTTGTCCCTCCTAAAACATTAAGTATTTATAAAGGTGTATGAGGGAGCTCAAGTGCTTTTTAAGGTGTCTTAGCAAGGTGTCAGAGGCTTCTCTGACACCTGTGCTCAGCTTTCACTTCTTTATCGTTTGTTATTTTGTTTTTATCAAAACCTTTGCTTTACAAAACACACTTAAAGAGCTGTCTCACTATTATTAAGCCACTTTTCCGTGAAGGCTGGCCCCTCAGAAGTGACAGACCTTCGTGGAGTTTATAACATCTGACCCCACCCAAGATTCCATCAAAGTACTATTGTTTTAATCTCTGATTCACTTAAGTGATAAACAGTCTGATTCGTCTGTTCATGTCAATAGAAAGGTTTGCAATGACTTCAAAAATAATTGGAATAAGCACCAACTCAAGCAAGCCAGAGGCTGTCTTTCTGTTCAAATCTTGGCTGTGCACTTTTAAAGCAAGATAATGTCACCCTAGTTTTCATCTGCAATTGGGCAAGTCTGGCAAAATATGGAAGTGTTTAAACTTTACTGTGTCCATGGACATCCATATCTCTGTATATGATCCTTTCATCTTTCTTTCCAACTGAATTACTCTGAAATTTTCCAGGATGTATTATTGAGGTAGCAAATATTTTTAAATACATACGCAATCTAGTCATGTTTCCAGCAATGTCCCACCAACTTCTTTTACATGAGAAGGTATTCTTGTGGTGACCATATTCTCTCAGATGCTTTCCTGCCCAAAGTGTCTAAAAATGAAGGTGTTGGGGAAGAAAACTTGTACCCTTTCTGCTCATGGAAATCTGTGATGTATGAAAACACAAGATGAACAGAAATTGTGATAATAGGAGCTGCAGCAATTCCTTTCTTTCTGGAGGTTTCTTCTCTTCAAAGCTGACTTTGGTTAATCCAAACGGTTTCATGCTGGAACATAAGACTAGAGTTAGAGCCCTCTTTTCGTGGTGGCTGCTGCTTAAATCTGGAAGAAAATGGCAGATCACTGGTTCTAAGGGCTGTTGCAGATGAAATAACGAATCCAAAAGAAGCAATTTAATTTCAGTGGAGTCTGGAGCTGTATGCCTTTTAATTTCAGTTTCATTGACTTCTTGCTTCTTCCTTTCCAGACACAGCATTTGCATGGATTGCGTAACATTTCACAGCAGTTATGTTCCTTTTCTTTAGAGTAGCATAGTGGGGTGACCCTGACTGAATGCCAGGCAGCCACCAAAGCCTCTCTGTCAGTCTCCTCAACAGCTGGACAGGGGAGAGAGGATATAACAAAGAGTTCATGGGTTGAGGTAAGAACTGGGAGAGATCACTCTCCAAATATTGTCGTGGGCCAAAGAGGCTTGAATTTGAGATACTAACTGAATTTACTGCTTACAAGATCAGAACAGGATAATGAGAAATGAAAACAGACCTTTAAAAAATCTTTCCCCAACTCCTCTCTCCTTCCCAGCTCTACCTTCTCCCTGGCACCAGTGCAGGCAGAAGGCAGTGGGGGTTATGGTCAGTTCATCACACATTGTTTCTGTTGCTGCTCTGGGGAAAGAGTCTTTCCTCTGTTTCAACGGGATTCCCTCCCCTGAGAGCAGTTCTTAGTGAACTTCTCCAGCCTGAATCCATCCCACAGACAGCAGTTCTCCATAAACAGCTACAATGTGGGTCACTCTTCCACTGGGTGCAGTCCTTCAGGAACAGCCTGATCTGGAGTGTTTCCTCCATGGGGTTACATGTTCTAATGGGAAGCCTGCTAGGTTTCTATCTAGTTGAGAGTTAGTGTAAGGCAAGCCTGTGTTCCAGCCACCATGCACCTCCTCTGAGCTGGCTTCAAGTGAAACTTGATGCAAACATTCTCTCTGAAAATATTTCCCTGGGAAGGGAAACCACACTTGGACAAGGAACATGAAGTGTTACAAAGATTGCCCTAAAATTGAAGGTTTGTTTTGAACCCTTGTGTGCCAGAAGTTTGAGGAGGAGTAGTGCAGAAAAAAGAAAGGCTACTTTTAGGATTTACAGGCCCAGAAGATTTGGCCTTCACTGTCTAGTCCCGACCCTGAGAAATGAAGGATGACAACATTAAAATTGTTGATTACTTTCTCAGGGTCTAGATTAAAACTGGTAAGATTTTTTTTTTTCTGTCCTTGGCCATATTAGAAGGTGCGTTTTTATAAACTCATCATTTGGATGTTCATAAACCTTTTAATTCCAGCCTAAAGGTATTAATAATCAATACATTTGTATTTGCTTGTAAGAAAACCTTCACCTTATTCTTTAGACCTTCACCTTCCTGCTCTTCTCTCTTTGCTCCCCTAAAATACATGAAGAAATCAATCAGGTTTATCTCTCAGCCCTTTATGCTACTATATTTGAGTAGAAGCCAAAACTTTTGTTGTGTACACTTTTTTATTGCAAACTCTCTGTTGATCTTCTTCTGAACCACTTTCACTTTGAATTCACACTCTTTGAACCTTTGGGTTTGAACCTTTCATGAGATTTTGAATTGGATCTCTCTTTTCCTTCCTGAATATTAGGGGTTTTATTACTGTTACCAAATTTCTCTAATGATTCATCTGGGAGTTGTTGCCTTTTTAATGGTATTTGACAATGAGAAAGCCTAGGCATCTAAAGAACAATTCAAAGCACTTCTTATCTTTATCTATAGTTTACTATTTTGTAGATTAAATAGTTGCAATCTTTCTGCATCTCATGGTGAGCTTGCTAAGTATTAAGTAACAATTAGTTTAAATTTTGGGATGAGTTTTATTACCTGTACTGAAAATAGCCTTGTTCATAGCTTGAATCCTTAAGAAAAATATGAACAATTTACCGTCAGTACAACAAAAAAAAGACTTAATTTCAGCCATAAGAAATTCTGTTTGGCATTTTGGCTCTAAATTACAACATACTTTTGTAAAGCACTAACTTAATCTTCATTTGATCAATTATGCACCCTAAGGGCAAGATACTGCAGTTAAAATTTATTTCTTTGAGCTTGAAAGTATAAATCTCTGATGCCAAAGATGGTGAAAGTGCTACTCTTCAGAATGTTTTGAGATTTGGAACATGGGTCTAAGAATCATTGGCCCACTCCTTCAACCATTCATGTTAGTGAGAGGTGAGAGAAAACATGAATCAACAACAGTGCTAGTGACATTTTCTTTCTGCTTGGGTAACTATTACAATTTAAAGGTGCATTACAAGATAGAAAGGTGTTTGTATTCACCATATACATTTGTATTTATGTTTTTATGTGCATACCCATATATATATATTAATTTAAAGTTTACACAAGACTGGTGGAGTTCTGTGAGGATGGAGAGTCTTGCCCATTTTATCTCACTTGCAAATGAAGTACGCTGTCTCCAAGGCCTGTCTTGTGAACTTTGCCATCTCTGCTGGGTGATGTTTGACCTGGTTGCTCCCTGCTAATTCTTGCTTTTATGACCCTGTACTGTTTTCTCCCATTTCTGGAACGTTGCTTAGCTAAAATATAGTACTGATTTTATTCATAACCTTCACTTACATAAGTAACCTCCTGTTTCTCTTCTGCAGAGGTAATGATCGATCATTTTCCTTCTCAAAACAGGACTTGTTTCCTGGTGTTTCTTATCAAATCTGCTGAAAACCTTTTTGAGCACAAAGAGGTGCTCTGACTGCAAAATGTCCTGACATCATTAATAAGAGTAATCAAGCTGAAGATTTATGTTTTTGTAGGAAGCTTGCCAACTACAGCATCTTCGAGAAGGAAAAGTGAATTCAGAGAAAAGCTATATAAAGTCCTCTGAAAAGCTGAAAATTAGTTGGTTAGATTATAGAGTTTTGTTATAACTCTAGATTATAGAGTTTTCTAAGTTTTTCACTCATTAAAATGTTTTGTAAGGTCCTTCAGTCCATCTCATTCATATGTCCTTCTTCACAGTCAGATAGAACAAAATGGACATTAATTCCCCTTTGCTGGGACTTTTTCAGGATCACACCATAGACTTCCATTTCCTCTCGTGCATAAAAGAAAATTGCTTCCACCTTTGTGTTTCTCTGCAGGAGCAAGATGATGGTCACCACCTCCTTCCCACCCAATATGTGATAGGTACAGCCTTCAGTGTGTTAGAGCTGGACCTCTCATATGGGAGTAAATATCTCCTAGGAACCACAACCAAAATAAAGGATAAAATGTCCTCCACATATTTTGCATTTGCCAGAAGGCATCCTTAGAGAGGTCATAGCAAGAAACTGAAATTACTCACCTGCCACAGCAGTAGTCATAAAAATATATGTTCTAGTAGTGAAGGAATAAAATGAAGAAGGGAGCAGAACTCAGAATTGGTGACATCACACTTCAAAGGAAAACCTGCCAAAGAGTAAGAACAGGGTATATTAAAATGATACAAAATTCCATGGCTCCCAAAATACTGGACAGTGATTAATTGATGAGGTGGTGAGGCACCAGCTTGGACGAGCACATTAATCACTGCAGCAGCATGTCTGTCACACACTCCTTTCTGTGCATTGCCCTTCCTTTTTATATCTAGAGATGCAGGACTGCTAGACAACCATTGATAAAATGCAGTTGGGGAGGGGGAAACATAACTGAACAACTCATCACTGTCCAGTCACTCTGCTGGGAATATTTCTGCCTCAGGATTTGCAGGAGTGCCTTTTCTCCTCTTGTTGCAGAGACCAGCAAAGCACTTATGTCCCTTTCTCTCCCAGCTTTGCTGTCTCTTTCCTGATTCCCCTCTGATGGGGTCCTGACCTGGCCCTGCTCACACAGCAGCAAGGGCTGGAAAAGGAGCTGGACAATGATGGGCAGGGAACTCTCATTACTTCTTCTGTGAAATTACTGAGAGATGCTGAAGAGAGGAGGAGGTTAAATAGATTGTGTTTATAGGTGAGGATTGGTAGACCAGGAGACATATGAGTAGATAGCAGCTTGTGCTGGAAATAAATACTTACATGGAAGAGATCCACAGAGAACAGCCTGGAAACCTGTATTTTATCCTCAGAGCTTCTCAGATTTGACAATACAGTGGTATTGATGTCACTTGTCTTATTATTTTTGAAGGAAAAGAATATTTCATACTATGCATATTTTCTAGCAAAGGATTAGATGTCAGGATATTTGAATATTTGTAAATGCACTAATAATGCTAATAATTTATACAATTTGAAAAGTCTTAACAAGCTTAGTCTCTATTCCTCTGTTGTGCTTTCTAGAAAGGGAATGTGACAACTCTTCCCTTAGAGAATCTATCAGCCCCTGGTCAGGCAGATCCTATCCTCTTCTGTCAGCAGAGGGACACCCAGCTGAGGACTATCAGCTTCCTGCCATAATATGCTAATATAAGCAACCCATGTGAATTAAAAATGTTCTGGATGAGGCAAACAAAAATGTTGAGCATTGTAATCCTATCTAGGATGACTTCTCAGATGGAAATTTTCTGACTGAGCTTGTGATTTCCAGCAGAGAATCCAGATCCTGCTTCCCAGATGGGATGACTGACTGTGGTTCAGGGAAAATACAAAATCATTTGAAAGAGGAACAAAGGTAATTTAATTAATTTTTCATCCAAATATGGCAGTAATCAAACAGTCAGTTGTGCTTTGTACTTTATATAAGCCATGTTTTACATGCAGGATCTGCCACAGTGATATCTAAGCAGCAGAACTTTAGAGAAAGAAGAAGAGAAAAGGCCTGCCTTTCTGGCAGGTTTACTCCAATTAGCTCTTTATTATTTCAAAAGCAAGGTAGATGCCAGATTGCTAGTTTTGGGGATGACTATTCATTATACATAGTCCTCTGATGGAGGGATGATAACTGGAGATGATGCCAAGAGAGATATCTCAGATTCAGATCTAGGTTCAGACTCCAGCCTGCTCCCAGCCTTTATGCAGCTAATGTGCTGGAAGCATGGCTTGAACCTCATCAAGTTGTGAGAAATTCCAGGCTCCTAGCAATCATTAGTTGTGTGATAGTCAGAAAACAAACAAGCAAACAAATCTGTTTTCACACAAATGCTGCCAGTAACAGAAACCAGTAGAAGAGGAATCTGAGACCTATCACATATATTCTAGGGTTGCTTCCTAGTCGAAAGGTTTTCAGTTTGCCTGAAGTGTTTGCAGGTGTTAAGTGCAAAATTTTACAGTACTGAAATGTGGCTTGATGTAGCAGAAATAATTTGAAAGGCTGGGAAAATAAGCAACAGAAGTATTTTGAAGGTTCTGTAGGAGGTACTGCATGGGGGCATAACTTCTGATTACACGTGAGGGTTTTTTTGGTTTGTGTTTTTTTTTTTTTTTTTTTTTTTTTTTTTTTTTTTTTTTTTTTTTTTTGGTTTTTTTTTTTTTTTTTTTTTTTTTTTGTTTACTCAAGATTCAATAATGTTCAAAGCTGCATCCAGCTGCAGGACTGTTTGGTTTCTCTGTCATGTAAATGTGACTGCTATGATGCTTTACCTCTTTCTCTCTTGCTCTACCTCACATAATCTGCACTCAAACGTTTTTTAGGTCACCCAACTAAATGGTTATGAAAGCTATAAAGGAGGTGAACAGGCTTTTTATTTCTTACTTGAAATGTTTGCCATTCCCATTTGAAGTCAGATGAAACAGTATTTCATACACATCGGTGAGAATCTGGCTATGTCTGAGGAACTGAGTGGAAATATTCTTGCTTTAAAAATCAGCTACAGACATGCTCAATTTTGTTAACATTTGGTCTCCGCAAACAAAAAAATTACTATGTGTATAATTTCTTTATAAAAATGCTAATTCACAAAAACCAGAGATACCACTGTTTCAGATGTATTTTCAGACAACAGAATAAATATGAGTAAAATAGTCATCATTTCAATATAAATACTGAATTTCAAATATGTGAAAAAAATGGAAACGATGCTTGTCAGCTCTTCAACTGGACTGTTTATCAAAGAGTTGTATATTATATTGTAGAGAAAATGGGAAATAAAACTGTAAATAATGTATTAAACAAAAAGTAGCTGAATATAATTTCTGTGGAACAACTCCAGCATCTCTTCATAAAATGTGAATGTGGCTACCGCTCTATATTGATCAAATGCAAGATCCAGACAGGTCAAACCACAAGGCTCATCTCTTTGATATCTGACTTTTATCATAGCTGACTCTTTCAGATTCTTATATTCTCTTACAATAAAAAGAAAACTCTGTTTAGCAAAGTTTGTGCTAAAGTTTAAATTATAGACTAAATATAACAGAACAATAGAACGTACCTAACCATTAAAGTACCGGAAACATCATATCACAATAATCATGTAACCTAATTGGCATTTATAATGCAGTGGATGACTTAAATCTGTATTATCCCCATTACAGAAATATGATGTGATCTACAAAGCTCTTCAAAATCATCTGAAAGGCTCCAATTTTTGAAAAATCTATTGCATTGCTGTTTATCTACTTGAATATCTGAATGGAAGAAATTTCCATGATCCCAAACCAGCTCTGATTTTTGTCATGAGAATGCTATACACCTACGTGCTTAAGTAGGATTCTCCATATTATATTTGAACAGAAATCTGATTGTCTACTGTTATGTAAATGAACCGTGAACTTTTTGAAAACATTGATAATCACAGCACACAGAATATATTTTGGAAGTAACAGTTTTTCCATTTGTTTTAGTCACTCAGCATATGTTCATTAAATTCATCTGTCAGTGGAGGAGATATTGCAGGTGCAGTGCATAACCACCTGTACAAGCGGATCAAATAGTAAGGCCGAGGGGTGTTGTAGGGTTGATTTTCTTGTCCATATTTTCCTATCCTGACTGAAACTTTCTCTTTATGTGTACAGGATGTCACTACCTCAGTCACTGCTACTAGTAAATGAAATATGTTCACACAACTTTCAGAATAATTTTGATGAAATTTTTTGCTATAGTCAATCTATGGTCCATTTTTTTCACAGTTTCCATATCACCATGAATGTTCACTTTAGATGGATGTTAAAGAAGAGTTTTCCTTTCCATTAGGACATGTACTTGACCTTCTTCTGGGATACACAGACATATGGGTCCTTTGTTTTCTTCCCTGCTGTTCCCTAGGTGAGTCTCCATAGCATTTAGCAAGTATCTGTGGATGAATTTTTCTGTTGCATTAGCTCAGTGGGACTTTTTCTTACTAATCCCAAAATGTACGTTTACACCTTGAATGAGCTGGAGCAGAGCATTGGTCCATGCTCTGCCAGGAGTGTTGCAATGTGTCACTACACATGGCTGTGCCCTGAGGAGATTGGTGATAAGCCTTTGCAGGTGTTCACACTGTGATTGTGCAGCCCCTGGTTTGTTTTGTTACTGTTCTGATGTTCTTACTCCCTCGATGTATTCCACACACACTGCTGCAGTTGTTGCAATGAACAATTTGCTGACTGAGGCCAAAAATCAGTCTGGTGGTGGACTAAAGGAAGGTACTGAGAAATCTTGTCACTCTTACCAAGCTGGGGAGGTGGTCCAGAAGTGACAACAAGGGATTATGCTATATTGCCTTTGCTTCTTTGTTCTCAGTGGTTCCTAGGAACTCCCCAATCAGTGTTGCCAGACTTTTTAACAATTAGTAACATGTTTGATCCTGTTATACCCTGCACAGCTGTAGGCAGGCTAATTTTCAGCTGCCTGCTAACAATATCCCAGGTCTCACAGGCTGGAGTGTGTTTCTCAGGTTCCAGGTTGCATGCTGGAGCTTGCCAATAGCTGAACTACCCCCTGTAATTTCCTCAGGCTCACTAGCTCAAGTAGGCATTTTGCTGTCAATCTCAAACAAAATATAGCCTTTGAATTGCCACTTCAAGTATGCCAATACGTATTTTAATTCTTCCAAATGCAATATCATCCAGCTAGGTGCAAAACATAGTGTTTATTGTAACAGGAGGAGGAGTTGCATCCTGAAAAGTTGTTAGTCAAGAGAATTTAGACACTATGGTAGGAAAATACTGGCTCTGAAATGACACTTAGATGGCTAAAATAATTCTTAAGGAGCATCAAGAAAAATAGAGAAGCATTGCAATATCTGAAAATAGATTTAGAGATACGATTGTCAGAATGCTGTGTTGGAGACTATTTTCATTCTTTAAAAAGCTGTTGAAAAATTGGTGAAAGAGAAGAAAAGAACATCAAGAGTTTTGAACACTGAAAAACACCTTGTTCTGACAAGGTGTTTCTTGCTTATCCAAGAAAGTTAAGAGATAGAAAATATCTTATGTTGGAAAAGATTTTTAACTGCTGAGAGTATGAAGAGACAATCAATCTGAAGATCACAGGTTCAAGTTCTTTATATTTGCAACAGAATGGAAGTTAAATACTGAGCAAAAGAATGGAAAACTGTGGTTAAAAATCAAATTTTGGAAATTAAGAATCAAAATTCCCATCTTATAAACATGCTTAGTTCAAGGCAAACAGGTTAAGAATCATTTGATAGAATTTTGCAGCTGGTACTAGTGAAATATTCATAAATGCTTCATAGAAGGTGCGTGGTTCAAGAGCAGGAAGGCCCCAGAGAACTGCAGAAAATGGTCACCCTGTTCCACTGATCTCCACAAGGCTGTACCTTTAGTTGCCTTCAGCTAAAAAAGCCAGAGTATCAGATTAGCTTTGCCACCTTCTATTCTAAGAACACAGACCAATCAATTTATTTCTGACAGCAACACAGATTCACCATTTGACTAAGTTCTTTTCATGGACATGAAATACTAGTTAGACTATGCATTGCAATATCCCACAGTTGATGGAGATAGAGATGATCTGTCAGGATACATAAACTCTGACATGCAAGGCAATAGTCCGAAGACAAAACCAAGGTTATGGCCAGAACCACACTTGAAATCATCAATTAAATTTAAAAACTCTGAAGATTGGAAGCATAATACAGAATATAGTCTAACACTTGAAGAGGATTAGAAGGAAGGAGTGCTGGGATCACCAACACAAGCATGTGATCTAGTTTTGCTTCTGTAGTGGGACATCAGATTCAGGAAGCCTTTCCTATACAGATTTATTCTAAGAAGTGTTCAAAGGCTTATGCTGGGTTTTTTCAAATTAAGGGTAGATAAGCAGAGCTCAATTTTTTATACATAGCTTAGGCTAGAAGACTTTTTGAAGTAAACAGTACTTCATACCTCTGAAAAATATTCAATTCCCTACATTAGTATACATAACATAGGTATCTTGTGATAATTTGGACTGTCATAACCCTGCCAATCTTTCAAATATTATCTTCATATATAAAACAAGAACAAAACAAACAAAAAAATTCTACCAGTTCCTTATAGCTGCATTGCTGCAAGGATTCTTGGCAAAACAAATCCCAAGCAATTTTATGTTCACATGTGCTCAGCAAACCCTAAAAATATGTCTATGAATGTTGTCAAATAGATTCCTTTGCAAAAGGGAATGTAAAACAATATGTTGGCTATTAAGTCAATTATGTGAAATCAATCAAAGGGCAAAGAAATAGCTGCTTCATTGTTAGAAAAGCTTTGAGACATGTTTTCTGAAAAATGCCAAAAAAGAATTGCAGTGCGACAGCGATTGGGACAGGATGTGCTAGAGGCAGAGCTAGAGCTTCTACCAGTAAGAAATATTGGAGATCTGAACGTGAAATGAACATCTAATAAGATTTCCTAGTAGAACTTCAGGTCTCAGGTCTCTCTCTTCAGAGAGAGAAAAGCATAAAAAATGTTTTCCTGAAGAATTACTTGAACCACTTTTCAACCATTGCAGTCAAATTTCAATTTAAATTTGAAATGTCTGAGTAAATTCTAAACTTTGTGTAATTATAGACTGGTTCATGGAGAAAGGGGGAGGTAGCAGATGCTGGCAAACTATTCACTAAAAGATAAATACTGAAAAAAAGATATAAAAATATTTGCTGGCAAATTTCTCTATAGTATTTGGGATGGATGCCCAGCATATGGATGTACAGTTTGGGGCCTCAAAACCTCTCCAGAAGGCAGTGTTTGTGGGCTGCACAGGTGTCCTTGGAGCACTGTCTCATGGCTCCATGCCTGTTTGTCCCAGCAATTGTGCTTTGCAAGAACTACTCTTAGTGCCAAATGACAGTTATGTTCGAACATCAGGTTTGGATAACTACAATAAATAGTGTCATGCCTTTTAAGTAATTGAGCTGATGTCAATGTCATTGTCTATGGAATAAGTTGCTACTCATAGTAAATAAGAATTTCAGTTTGGTAATATCAAAACAATCAACTCCTCATGAGTAGTAAAAGGAATTCAAATTTCTTAATCCAAAGTACAGATGAATTTCACATTTGTGCTAACCCTGGAAATTGTAAAAGCAGATCTAGCTTTGATAGTTTGAATACTATCTATACTGATAAGTTGAAACAGCAACCTAAGGGTCTTTCATGCTGGGAAACCCTGTGCTGTAGAATGATAAATAAACACCCATATTTTTGCAAAGATTGTCATCCAGAGGATGACATATCACAGTGCATAGATGCAAACCAGTCCAATTACTAAGGAAGTGACCAAAGTCAAAGGTCCCTGAAATAGGGACAAAGCAGTGCTGCTAAATTCAAGACATTTATCAAACTGTCTCACAGAAGTACAGTTAATCTAAACGTGTCTGGTTTAAAGCTCTGGTAATTTATTTGGCTGTTTCATCACTTGTGAAGTTTGTGCCATTAGTATTTAATCATCTTAGATTCATAACCATCTTCCCTTCCTGCAATATATCTCAAGGACGATAAAGTCCTGCAGTTTTGTCTTTGTGCTTCCTTTTCCCCTTCAGTATCGACTGCTGAAGAAGCACTTCACAGATACTGAGTACTGCTCTCTGCAAAGCAGTAATGTTTAAGCATTGCGAAGGCATTTTCACTCAGAAAGGCTGAACTTACTTTAGTTATACACCATCACATTTTCATTGTCAAGTTTCTTTACTTTTCTCCTTTAGGTTTCTCTAAATTGATGTTGGGAGTGATGTCTAGTGAAATTCAGACCAAAGGCTCATAAGGTAATGCATATATGAGGATTAAATATTTCAGATTCTCTGGGCTGTACCTTTATGCTGATTCTTTGAAATGTCAGTGCAGATTAAATCAGTCATCTTGTGTTCTTTTGGAAGAGAGGTGTCTGCCTGGGAGTTAGTAATGACCTCAGGAAAAAACACCAGTTTGCTAGGTTGCAGGGAGAGAACAGAGGAAAGATAGATAGGTTCCTAGAAATTTTGTTTGGGAAGATGTCCTGAGTCATTCCCAAATGTTTGGCCTATTGGTACTGAGTGTTTGACAATCCTACAGGAAAGGATAAATTATTTTTAATAGAGTAAGCCGCAGGCACAGGTTGAAGAGGAGAGGATATAGAATCCTCTGTTCCCCAGAACTCCCAGAGGGCTGCCTGCAGAATGAAAAAGGCAAATCAGAGACAGATCCTATTTTGCGAGACACTCCACCTCTGTCAACACATATAAAGATGTTGATTTTGAGAATATTCATACTACATTTTTAAGTCCTTCCTGCAGTAAAAACTTATTTCTTAGGAAAAAAAAAAAAAAAAAGAAATAAAAATAAAATAAAATAATAAAAAAAAAAAGAGAGAGAAAAATTAGAGGAAAACTTAGTAGAATCTAAGTTCATTTGAGAATATGTTGCCCAGATACCAACAGACCAACAGACTGTGCAGAGATAAGCAGTTTTCATAAGTAATTCAGACTACAAATGATAGAAGATTTATCTCACCAGTGTCACATGTTCAAAGTTTGTGAACGCCAACCAAAAGGTTAATATGAACTTTAGTTTTGGGAACTTAACTTTGACTCAATCTACTCTAAATTGTGTCTTGTTCCACTTATGGTTCTTGTTAACAGAGTAGACTTAAACAACTTTTTCCTTGTTTTTCCTTGACCTCTACTGAAAATAAAGACTTAAGAGAAAAATGTTAGTTATTAGAAGTGACTCACTGACATTGTATCAGCTTTACATGGCTGTCAGGCACAATGTTGAAAATCAACTGGTATGACTCCTAATGTATATTTTTAGCATAGCCTTACATAGCATACTTTTAAAGAAACATTGGTCTTTTCTTTCCCTAAAATGTCACAGATACCAGGGAAAAGGTGAATCCTATCAGAAGCTGAGAGTGGAAACAGAAAAAATGCAGACTACTGCTGTTACCAAAAAGGATGAGGAAGCATTTAAGTGTTATCAGGTGCCAGATAAATTCTTATCTGTTGTTTTAAGAGTCCTGTAAGTATTCTTCCTCTCTGCAAACATTTAAGTCATCATTCAAGGAAAAATCTCAAACTTCACAAGTTTCAGAATGCTGATGTGAAAAATTAACCTGCTTTTTTTTGTATCAGCAATATTTTTTTTTCTTTTTTTTTCTTTTTTTTTTTTTTTTTTAATTAGCTTTGAGCTATTCTTTTAGTCAGAACAGGTAGACCACATCTCTGCACTGTGGACATGTGGACATAAGAAACTACTTTGGCAGTAAAAATAGCTTGAGAAACATCTTTTCTTGTCATCTGGGAGGTCTCTTTCTCTGAATAAATTCCTAGAAGTGTGGAGAAGACAGAGTCCCAATTTTCACTCTGTATTGTTCAGGTTAAAAAAGATTTCCATAACACTGTCATTTTGGTGTGCCAGTTTGCAATGATTGATAATATCCAATTTAGATAATTTCATTCTGTGCAGTGATTAAAATATGTAAGCTGTGCAAATCATATCTGATAGATGCTTCTTCTACTAAGAAAAACGCAATTCAATTCAGTCTGCTTTTCAGGGTGTGTTTATGTCCAGACATATAAAGATGGTTAGAAATATCTCTGATAATGAAAAAATTTTAAAAATGCACAGCAGCCCTACTTCTGTTGGAAAACATCATGAAAAGAGCTATCAAAGTGTTCAAACAATATAATAACTAATGCTTTTTCACTATTGGATGTAGTCTTGCTCATTTTCTGCTTTGCAGTGAGTGAACCTTCCTTATTTGGAAAATATAAATCTTGATGCATCTGTCTGGATTTTTAAAAATGTCTTCTATATGCTGCTCAATACACAGGCAGCTTACACACTTTGCATGTTTCCATTTGAGGTGGTCAAATCCTTTTCTGAGATCTTGCCCAAAGGCACAGATCATCTGACCCATCTTGGTATGACCAAGCAGGAAGCATGACCATTTTAGTTTCAGCATGATGCCAACAACAATAACAGCAATTTAATCTCAGAAACTGCAATTGACCCTCAAGAAATGCCATCCTTGCTGTTGACTTGATAGGGAGTCTGGAATCACGAGACTTCATACAGGCACTTAAGGATCCTGAAATTAGTTTCTTTATGTATATCTAGGATCCAGGCACCTTTTCTAAGTGCTTTGTTGTGGGAATACACAGAAGAATACATTGAGCTGATTTCCTACACTACACCCCAAAAGGGAGCAAGCATCTGACTTAGTCTCTTGTCAGCTTGAAATGTTAAGTTTTGGGACATTAAATTTAAGATGTGTGACCTGTAATGTAGTACATCTCACAAGACATGTTTGGGACCATAGATACAATTATACATTAATTACTCTCCTTTCTAATGTAAAAATAAATTTGTGTGTAAACAAATTCTTCCTACCTCAGAATGCATCTGAATGCATACTTGCAGAGCATTTGAGAAGACAGATCAGGCAACTCTTAATTAATCCTCATTCATCACAATCATTTGATTGTCTAAAATCACTCTCATTCATCCTACAATGTTTCTGAAAGGAAGCGGTGCTTAAACTGATGCCTAACAATCTCAGTAAAATTCATAATTGATTACCTTGTGTCAATACATCCTTATTTGCCACTTCATTTTCAGCAGGGTTGTGAAAACAAATTAGATTTAACTATTTACATCATGACAAAATGTAGTATCAATATACATTTTGTGCTGAGGTGTCTTTTTCTGCCTCGGCTAGCCCTGACACCTCAACAGTAAAGGGGGCGGCTCGGTAGCAGGGTGAACCTCACCGACCCTGTGAGTTCTTGCTTGGTTGAAGGAGTGAAGCAACGACGGCAGGAAAAAAGAGGAGGCTGTTCTGGGTTAACTGCTGGCTTTATTCATCAGGGTATCTGCCGCAGCAGACACCCCTCAGCAGAAGCAACAGGGGGAAAAACGAGGGAAAAGAATCTCTTTGAACCCCCCAATGCAGCACCTTTTATTGGGGGGAGGAACTCAGGGATGGGTCTAACTGGGGACAAATCAGGGGCCAAAGGGGCAAGGCTCTCTGGATAAATTATATACATACTAACAAATTAATAACTCAGGTGGGGAGACAGCTGAAGTCTTGTCCAATCACTTGGGTTTTTTTATGGAACGTTCCAGACTTTTGGGAGAGACCCCAAAGTGACAGACAAGGCCCAGAGGCTGGATAACTTCTGACTGACATAGAACTGGGGTTGGGATGAAACCAATGAGGGTGGAACATGGGTGCATGGGGCAAACCATTATAACTTATAAAAATGAACTTAATACAAGGAACAAATACATACATAAACTGATAAAACCAAACCCACACCACTACAATTTTGCATTTTTTTTGCTGAAGTAATGTTGATTTCTATATGTAAGAGGCTTATTTTTGCTTTTTTTGAGATGTTCTTGACTCCTCCTCTGATAAAAGTATATGCATTTTGATTTTCATTAACATATTTACTCTGTTTTATAACAGAATAACATTTGGCCCTAAATTTGTAGGAGCAAGGCTGTGTCTCTTATTCACAGAGTTTCTTAAATGATGAAATTTGAGATTACAGAGGAACCTTGGATATTCTATTAGTTAGGAGGATATCAGTAAGTGTCTGTACTACAAGAAGTCCAGTGTGTATGGAATACTCATGTCCATTTTGCAGTTCAACTGTGCAGCCCTTGTCTGACATTGAACAAAGTACTTTACATCTTTTTGCGTTAGAGAGGTTTGTGTACTGTTCTTACCACCATGGTTTTGGAACAGCTGCCAGTAAGACACTAAAAAAGTAATTATACATCTGTTTCTTGTCCTTTGAGGAGTGAGGAGTGTGTGAGTGGAGTTTTCGCTTTGAAATTTTATATGCATATTTCTATAGGTTTAAATTAGAAGGGATAAAGTCAGAGAAGACGTGACTTGTGCTAATAGCAAAGTTGTAAAGTTTGCCCCTGAGAGTACACTTGTACATCTCAAACTCTCACTGAAAAAGTTGTTAAGCTTAAGTATGACTTCATCAGCATTATTGTAAAAAGTTTAGTTGTATTAAGGAACGTCATTGTGGATGTTGGTCTCTTTCAGCTCCTGAGGCAATATTGGGGTGTTTGATACTTTAAATATGAGAATTAGGAGCTTTCATTTTTATTAATGGTTAAACAATAGCCTAGTGTGAGAGTGGAATGATTCTGGAGAGTTCTGGTTCTTTCAGATTTGTTCCAGTTTGCCTTTGTATGGCTACATCTATTGGGCAACAGAAAATCCTGTTTGTATCTCTTGTTATTATGAAAACTGGTTTTTGTTTTGTTTTAAAATGTTGCTTCCAGTGCATGGCTCAGCTATCTGTCTTTGTCAGACACAAACAACTAGACGTGGACTGTATGCTTTCTAAAAATCTGTCTTCTCTCCTTACAGGAATTTACTAAATTGTTTGTATCAGAGCAAACCCAGGAAGCACTCATTACTAAGTAGAATGTTTTGTTATGCTGCTTTTTTTTTAATGATTTGATACTCTTCATAGCACCTCAGTGCACATCTTCCAGCTTGTTTTTGTCTGGGAGAGGAACCATTCCGTTTTGAACAATGGTGTGGATAAAGGCATTGCAAGTGTGCCTGCTGGGAAGTGCTGCATCTTGAAAGAAGCAAGGCAACACATGGAGGCACCCATAGACATTGCAGAGGCTCCACTAGGTAAGGCAATATGTCACGGAGTACAGTTTATCTTTCACCAGACTGGGACAGTCTAGAAAAACAACACAAGAACAGTAGAAAGATTTACCTTTGTGTACTGTTTTGAGAGATATTATAGGAAGGACAGGACAGTAAAAGTTCAATGAAGAGACTGAGAACAAATGTTTGGTTGAAGGGGAAGGTATCTGTTGATACTACTATAGCAGTTCCAGCTCTGCAGTCTGGCTTAAGAGCACATAACTCTAGCTGGCTCTTGAGATGTTTTACAAGGACAAAACATACCTGAAGTTGTTGTACTTGTCTAGAACAACTTGAAATTCCATGTAAATCAGAATGATGACACAAAAAAATAGAAGTATTTTCCATCCATCTTTTGTTTTGCCTCTATGTGTTGTCTACAGAAACCTGTGAGATAACTGCACAGTAATTAACACAAATATATTCCCATTTCAGGTGGGCTTCATTGCTGCTGTTATTTTCCTTCCTTGTGAGTGTCAGATGTTGCTGAGGTAAGAAGCAAACTGTCACTTCTTTGGAGATTAGTGAGTTCTGTTCATAGCCTTTATATTGCTACTTCCCTTAATTCTCTCCTCTCTGACAACATTTGACTGCCATGAAAATTCAATTCTGTTGCAACAGATTTATATTTATAAATTAAACTGTTGCTTCAGCTACATGGCTTGGGTCTAGTAAATCCAAACGAACAAGGAGAGCACTTTCAATCTGTGTGTGATGATTGGTAGAAAAATAAAAGCAACTAAATTTTATCATTTTCTGTGTCTTGTTGAAGACAGCTAGTGTCATAGAGAAGTGAAAGGCAGACTTCTCCCCTCAGGAGAGAAGTTGGGACACGTGCTAAATGTTAAATGCGCATGATCTCTGAAAGAAGCCCATTCAGTCATGTACTGTAGGTGCAGTCCTGCTCAGAGGCCTGAAGTGCTGTGGCAGCTGATCCACCAGGTTGCCAGGGACAGCCCTAGAGCAGATACTTGTCCTAGCTGGCCTCAGCATCAGGAACAAGGTCCTGAGCACCCAGACAACCAGAGAAAGCAGCTTGAAAATCCCAAGCTTCCTTTTTGACTGGTGCCTTGAGTGTATTTCTGAAGATGTAGTATTTAATAACAGTCTTTCTCAAATCATCAACTTTTCTGCTTATAAACTGCAGTGAAAAAAGTAATTTTGAAATTCCAGTGACTATCTGTGCGTAAGTAAAAGCTGGCTTGAACTGCACTGAACTCACCCCTACTTCTTTTGTAAATCTTTTAAAACACACTTTAAAACACACAGTCAGTGCAATGGTCTTCTGTGCTGCTCCACACACCACCACTTTCTCATTAATGAAAAAGACCTAAATTGGGGGGTCACTGTCTTGCTTTTCCTTTTATTGAAGACGGTTTCAAGGCTCTGTATAGTATCACAGTCAGATCTTTTCACACTGTTAGCACTTTGTTATTCCTTGTGGTGCTGTGTTTGCCAATAGCTCAGGCCATAGAGAGAGGCTGTAATAGTGAATTTTGGCAGAACAAACATATCTGAACTGCTAGAGATGCTTTCTCTTATCTTATGCTTGCAATTATTTGCTGTGGTCTTTTCATACTGTTTTTAACACCCAAGTATCTGATTGCTTTTGGGTTTTTTTCTGAGAATTTCTCTTTGCCTCTTTTCTATTCCTCTATGTTTGCAGGTTTAATAATTCTCTCAGACTTTTCATTATTTCTTCTCTTTCAATAGATACCATGTATTTGTAGAGATAATCAACTGTGATAATCATTAGTTTCTGTTACATTAAATTATGCCAACATAGTTCTCTACTCAGACATAAGATTGATTCATAAAAAATTGAGTGCATCCATTTTAAAGGGGAAAATATAGAGTTTGCTGCTGGTGTGTATGTATTTTACTTGTATAAAAAAATTATAATGAATTTGGGGATCTTCCTCCCTTAGAGTGGTTCCTAATATTAGTTCTAATTTAGCCTTATGTCCATATCCTTCCTGGTGCACTTCTCCAGCTGATGGCACTCCTTCAGTAAAAAAAAAACAAACTCTCTTGAGAACCAAACAATCCCAACAGCTGCACTTTATATAACTTTGTAGCTCTTATGCACAACAAAACACTAAGAGATATTTTGGCTTTCACACCTCCTAAGGAAGCCTCATAGTTGCTGGGTTTTATAAGTGGGATGGTTAAAAGGAGAAGAACAGCTATAAAAATCAATCAGTTCAAAACACTTCACTCTTTTATTATCTTTTATTCAGTTGCTTTATCTCCATTTTTCCTTCCTTGCTTCCTTACTTCTCTAAATCCACTGAATATGTTACCTGAGACTCATGTCATCTAATTCCATCTTGGTTTCCACCATCAAGTCCCACAACTTTCTCCTGTGCTAAGGTTTCTGAAAACTTCTTTCTAAAAGTACCCCAGAATTAGAATTGAAATCTAACTATGACTTGTCACTAACTGCTAAATGCTTAACCCTTTCTTATAGGGCCTTATGGCCCAAATTTGTGCAGCAGGTAAAGTGCTGAATTCTAGAAGGTGCTATGAGAACACAAAAGTACCAAACGAACAACAGAAAAAGCACAAGAAAACTAAGACATATATAAAAATTTCCATTCTCTACCATCAGGACAGGGCATGTGGGTAAATATTCATGAGCATAGGAAAAATGGCAATTACTCTGTTCCCTTCATGTGACAGGCATCTTGCTGGGAGATGTGACCCCCTTGCCAGCTCACAGGAAAGAAGGCAAGCAGACCAAGGATACTTTAACAGCCATGCAGAAATCTTCCAGGACAGCTGAGCAGTTGTGCCAGAATTTCCCAGCAGAGACACTGGAGTTTTATCTCTGCAGTAGCCTTCATCCTGAGGAGCTGAAAGATTATGCAGAAGTAAATGAACAGTTTAAAGTGAAAGGGCACAATGAGAGTTATGCAATTCCCAAGCAGAGATCCAGACTAAATGCCACAGTAAAACCATCCTCCACACATATGGTGACTAGAGCAACTCCTGAAGGGAAGTAGAATTTTTGGAGATCTTTTTGTATGAAGGAGAGAAATCACTCTATACTAGTTTGTCACCTGCTCCTGCTGCCACAACTAAGGCATGTCTTTCACACTAATCTGGGCTGTTCTCAGTATAAGAGATGTGGATTAAAGCCTCATTCATATCCATCTAAATAAATAGAACTGTCATTTTTATCAGCTTCTGTTGTTCAGCCTCCCTCCCTCACTCCACCTTGTCTTCTTTCCATGAGTGAGTTTGTTGGCTGAAATAAATCAACATGCTTCTCAAGTCTAGTCCTCCACATTTAGCATAACCATTTCACATAGATTTAATGCAGAGGTTTTGCCTAATCTATGCTGCATGCTCACCAGATACTGCTAGCTGCAAAACTCCCATGGATTTGCAGTGATTAAAAAAAAAAAAAAAAAAAAAAAAAAAAAAAAAAAAAAAAAAAAAAAGCAAAAATGAGGAGTTAACCCACCTGGAGCACACTTTCCTACCAGTGGACATGATGTAGCTAGTCTGCTTGATTTTGTAAACTGCTGATCAGCAAGGGGTTTTGATGGAATTTTGGGAAGGGGCCATGATTCACCAAAAAGTGTCATCAGAAGGGCCACATTATAGCTTCAGCCTTGAAGCACAGGTCCAGCAGGAAATGTTCTTGTAAGCAGGGATTTAACAAAGCCCAGACATCAGGAGCAGTAGCAGTGTAACTTAGCATTGCTCAGAAACCAGAAATCTATCTAATGAGAAATCTATCTAATGCCTACCTCAAAACAAGGATCACAGTAGAGGTATGACATGATTCTCTCTCAAGCATTGCAGGAGAGGAAAATAAAAGAAATCAATGCCAGCAAATAATATGAACAGGTCTGTAATGTCACTTGATGCATCTAGGGAGTTTTTCAAAATGTGCCATATTCCAGATAAGCACATTATAGCCTGCAAGTGCTTTATTTCAAGCATTTCTCGACTGACAACCAAAAGCATCTGCAACATTGGCCCAAAAGGAAATAGCCTGTAAAAAATAGATATATAATTTTAAAAGACAAATTTTACTTTCTAGAAGAACTGAGGAACTGACACTGCCAAATAGACAAAAAAATTTAATAAATATCACGGTTTAACATGGAGAGGTTTTCCAATCTTTAAAAAAGCTTGTTCTGATACTGTTCAAGGATACAGGGTAGATTGTTCTTATTTTGCAGCTTATATATGGGGATCCTATGAACAAATAACAACAAAGAGATTAATTATGAAAGAGTTGAGTGTAGATCTTTATTAAGTAGCATCACAGATTATGTGAGGAAAAAAAAGATAAAAAGAGAAGGATGATCAGTATAATAGTCCACTGGCTTTGTTTGCTGTGCAGAAGCTTTGAGTCTCCCATTTTTCTCATCAAAAGCCTGCAACACCACAAGATGGCAGCAAAAAATTAGTTATTGCATAATTTTTGACACCTGGTTATGTAAACAATAAATACACCTATTATCCCAATGTTGAACTTATGCAAATATCAAACCAATCTCATCTGTCATAAAAATGACACATATGGTCAAGTTCTAACATTTACATGAAAAAACATGAGCATTCGTCAAACAATTAAATCATCTTAAGTCAGGAATAATAAATTTTAATTTGCAATGTATCCAAAGTTGTTCACAGTAAAAAGTGCTTCAAATATTCTGAATAATCAACCATTTCTCTTCCACCTGGCAATCAAAATACTTGAAATGAGGATAGACGGTTTGGAATATTAGCCCCATTTAATTTACTTTATGATACAGAAAAATGAAAATGAGAATAGATTGTGATGAATCTGCTTGCTTCCATCCAGTGCCAAAGAGAGTTCTCTGCTGAGCCACTCAGTGGTACAATTGGCCTCAACAGGAATAAGTGAACATCTCAAATCTTGCTTCTGGCAGAGGCAGTTGAGATTCATTCAATGCATTTCATATAAGAATCAGCTCCTAAAATGTTATTGGATATAAATGATTGCCCAAGCAGAAGGACATGGCAAGGGTCACACTGCAGAGAATTTTTTTGCTGAGATCAGCCGGAATTTCCTCTTGTAGCTTCTTTGTTGAGTGCACAAGTGTCAACTCATCCATCATTTCATTTTTTCAATGCCTAGAAAGGTCTAGTAGCCAAGAGTAGTGTGAAGAGGGACCTGACTTTTCCAAATCTCAGCCTTCAGTGTAGCTGCCCTCTGCTGCTCTGTAAGGGCAGAGTTGGGTAAAGATTCACACTTCCAGCCAGAGATGTGCTTGGTGGCATGTACAAGTAGGTACTTGCCAGTTTCACATCAAGGGAATATAACATCAGATTCTTATGCATTGGTTATAATTTTCAGAACACAGGCTATGCCATTCGCTAAATATTATTTCTGTTTTTTCCAAAGAGACGTTTCCATGTCACACAATTACAGAATGGTGTGCTTCCTCTGAGGATACCACAGTATACCAAAAAGTTGTTCCACATTTCTATCTCTGTATTTGTCAGACAAATTATTCAAAGTTTCAAAACTCTTTACATGTGCTAAAATTTGTCTTGATATTTACCTTCTATGGAGAACCTCATTATTTACAGAGAGCTATAAAGACTGTATTTCCCAGAAGGCTTCTAACGGACAGGAGACATCTAGTTCCCATCCTGCTGGCATCAACATGGAGATCTGTAGTCCTTTTATGGAATTTAGATCAGATCCGAGAGGTGCAGGGAACTTTCAGTGGTTCTGAAGAGCTGTTTTCCTGATCCTGTTGGTATATGCCTGACAGGCTACCAAATGAGAGCCAGGTACTCGTGTGCCCCACTGCAGCGCTGCTGCTGCAGCAGCTCCGCCTTTGCAGGGCCCCACACAGCTGCTTCACCTGCAGCTGCTACACTTGTCGATGACACAGGGCCTTTGGACCTCCTACAGGATGTGGAGATCTGCATCAGACCCCTTGGCATGAGGTTGGCTCCACAGGCAGGAAAGCTGGAGCCACAGTCACTGCAGATGCTGCCAGCGCCAGATCATGGGGATAGATCAGGAAGACAACCAGTGCACCAGCTGTTCCAAGTGTGCCAGCTTTTCCAAGGAGGGTTTCTGCTTTGATCTATAGGAACAAGAGATTTTTTTTCTGAAATTTAAGATGACATAATGGCCTGTGGCAGAGCAAACCAAGATAAATAAACCTGAACAGAAGAAAAGCTGTTCAAAAGGTGTTCAACACTGCACTGTATTTTTATACTGCCATGCTCAGAAAATAAGTGAAAATTTTATGGATAAAAGATTCGATGACTTTGTTTTCCTTTCTTTCAAAGTTTACACTGTAATATGGGTAGGGTGGTGGGGGAGGGAGAAGGGGGTGTCAGTAAGAGGGGAAGTTCAAATATGCTCCAAGGAGCTGCATTAGAATTTTTTCAAGGAGAATTCCCATAACTACGAAGCCTTAAGCAAATGTATTTTCTTTTGGACTTGAATTGTAGGCAGAGATATTAGAACTTACATGTCCTGAAGCTGCTTTCCTTTCATGATGGTATAATAGAGGATAAGATTTTGAAGAATGGAATAAGAATAAGAATGAGAATAAGAATAAGAATAAGAATAAGTCTTGGGTTTGTTTCCTCAAAGTTCAACACTAGGGCTGGATTGCTAACTGGAATGTCCCATGAAGCTGATAGACACCAGGGATGGTTTCTAAGAGGGCAAAGGGGCACAGAGACCACAGTACAGACACTGTCACTGACTCAGTCACTGTAGTGCAGTGAACTCTTGCACAGGAAAGCAGAACTGAAGGAGTGCAGGAAAGGAGAATAAACTGGTGAAACAACTGTACTTAAAGGGTCTGAGGTTTTACCATGAGCTGGTAGTGTGTGGCAGGACTATTGAGGCAGAACTGGAGGCTGCAGAACCAATTCCATATGTGCCAAAGTCATCTTTGAACCAGCTTTCAATTTCCCTTTCCTCCTTGCAGAGTCAGACAGGGGAACAGTGGTGGTGACTCTCACTTCCATGTGCTCATCTGTGCCAACATAGATCCGTGCTCCTCTAAACTATGGTCTGCCAGTGAGCTGTACACCATACAGTGTACTGGAAAATCTACTACATTTTCATATTTGATCAGGGTTTGTTTTTTTGTTTTTTTGGTTTTTTTTTAACATAGTTCGTCAAAGACTTCCAGTGCAACCTCATGAACCCCAGATTACCACTGATGCCTTTGATTCATGCAGACATAATCTGAAAAAAATAAACAGTATTTGAATTCTATTATAAAAATGACAACTTCTTATTTCATTTGGGGTGTGCTGAAATAAGAAGCTTTTTATCTTAATAGTCAGAAGCTCTTTCATGTAATATTTATAAAGGATGTTGTTTAGGCTATTCTGTACTCCCAGATGAGAGGTGCTTGAAAAAAAAATTAAAAAGTAATTATGTGCATTGTCGCCAGGCATTTGGGAATATATTATGTGATAGGAAAGGCAGAAAATATGAGTTAACCCTAGAATATCTGGTCTTCTTTACTGGCATGAATAACACTTTATAGTACTAAGAAAATTTGGGATGGAAGAAAATTTAAGGGAGAAAGGAAAGATTTTGGCAAATTATTTATGTTCTAGGAAACAACATACAATTTTCAGTATTAATATCTTCTCAAGTGTATAATTTTAATAATGATGAAAGCTTTTATTAATAGAATTTTAAAATAATATTTTTAAATACTACTACCATGCTTCCTGCTCCCTGGAAATTTTAATGTTAAATGGATTCTTTCACACAAAGTTGTGTAACTTCTGCCTGACCCAGATCTGCCTCCATGCAATGGTGTGAAAAATCAAGGAAGGCCAGAAGCAGATGTTGGTTGTGGTACCAGTGAGCAGCTCAGCCCCACACAGCTGGTTGCTCACTTCCCTCTGGTGGGATGGGGAGGAGAACTGCCACAAGAGTAAAACTGAGAAATTAATGAAAAAGCAGAAGGTACATACTCAAGCAAAGCCAAATAACTAATTCATTCTTTACTTCCTATAAGCTGGCAGGTATTCAGCTGTCTCCAGAAAAGCAGAGCCTTATCAGCTGTACCAGTTACTTAGGAAGGCAGATATCATAATTCCAAATATTCCCCCTTCATCCTTTTTCCCTGACCTTTCTTTTTAGTAATGTTAAGCACATTATATGTTATATATGGATATATATATGGATATATATATCCATACATATATATATATATGGATATGTTGTGGAATATCCTGTTGGTTAGTTGGGGTAAACTGTCTCAGCTGTCCTCTCCCAACTACTTCTGTCCCAGCCTTCTGGCTGGCAGGGCAGCAGGAGAAGCAGAAAAGGCCTTCCCCCTGTATAAGCATTGCCCAGCTAAAGCATCCCTGTGTTATCAGCACTGCTTTGGCCACATATCCAGAGCAGCACAATAGAAGTCACTACAAAGAAAAATAATTGTATGCCAGCCACCCTCTCTACAATGTGACAAGATATAATAATGTTCTTAATATTAACTACTACTGCAGGTTCAGAGTGCTGTAGACAAAACTGACCAGTGTTACTAGTCAGGAATAGCTTCAGTTGTGACCCTTTGTAGTCTCGTTCAAATGCTTGTCCTTCAAGACACATTTTTCACAGTTGTTTATAAGCATTCCTCTGGCTCTCTGAATCTCTCTGGACTTTCTGGTTCTGGCAGCTTCATGATACACCTCAGAATATAAAAAGCTAGTGTGGATGGATGTCATCACTTTAGCCCATGACCAGCTGGTGGGTTCATGCTGTCCAGGTTGTCCAAAGAGGTTCGGGAATCTCCCCATGGCTCCTCCCCAAGCTTGCATGTAGCAGCACATGGAAGAGTAGCACCATGCAACGTCCATTGCACAAGTGGAGCAGGAAGTGGCATGTACTTTTTCTGTCCTGGGTTTTGACTGTAACCAAACCAAGTTTCAGACAAGCAAAGCAACAATAAACATATGGAGATGGAAAGGACTGAAGCCATTTCTGCTATGAACTGTTTAGCTAGAGATAACTTGGAAATACATCAGCCCATGCTAGGATCAGATTGTCCATTTCTGTCAAGACAAGAGTGCTATTTACTGGGCAGTTCATATGTCCAGATTAATTACTGGACAAATTTTAAGGTGAAAGATAAATGACATTTATCCCAGCAAAACACAGGCTAGAAACTTGACTTTTAAATTGGAAACAAAGAAAAAAGAGAAGAGAAAGGAAAACAAAACAAAACAAAACAAAACCCAAACAAAACAACTAAACCAAACAAAAAAACCCCAAAACAAAACACCCCCCCAAACAAAAAGTAAATAAAAAGGCCCCAACCCCCCTCAAAAAAGCATACACTAAAACTCCCCAACCCCAACAATAATAGAAAAGATAAATAAAAAATAAAATAGAAGAAAAATGAGTGGAAGAAAAAATAAAATGAAGTGCCTGTCAGTTCTGACCTGACATGATAGCTTTGTTCTTCAGATTCCCTTCAGGATCCTTTTCCAAGCCATCACTCAGATATTTAGAAGAACTTATCTGTCACAGTTTTACAACTGAGAACCAATGGTTTCTTTTCATTAAAATTCTTATTTATACTACTGCTCAATACATAACCAGGGGTACAAATGGGTAACTGCCAATACCCCGTGCTCCCAGTTCCTGATGTGAACCTGCTGAGAGTATTCTGGTATCAAGCTATTTCATTCTTATCCTGTTTCAATCAGAAAAGTTATTCTTTGGTTATAAATGCCAGTAGCAACACATAGAAAAGAGTGTCAAGTTTGTTTTCATGGCCATGCAATCTGGCTCTGGGTAATTCATAGTCTCTAATGCAATCACACAAAAGGGTATTTCCTTCATTAGGGTCTATCCATCCATCATGCTGGCTAAAATAACCTATTCTTTGCAGCTCAAACAATTCCTTTAGCTTGTTACAGAATTTCAGTAATCATGTAATTTGCAACACAGGTTATATCTAACCACCTCATCCACGCCACAGTAATCAGCTTGCACACTGAATTCACAGACAACTGTAATTTATAATTAATTGTGCTGGAGAGTGAGAGGACTTAGATTTTATACTATGTTTGGCTTAGGGGGTACCCAAACCACTTTCATATACTCACCCTAAGGGAATGGAGTGGGTAGCAACATATTTCAAGTACTCCAGATGCACAAGAAATATGTGATGAAAAGAATCTCCTTATGTGGAATCACAATTTTCTTGAGTGCACTTGTTTGCAAGAGAGTGCCGTTGTCCTGGTGTTCCCTTTCTATTTAACATCCCTTCCACGTCCTGTTTGGGATTTTTTTTTTAATGAAAAATAAATTCATGAGTATAATCTGGTTAAGAGACATAGTGCACTTTGAGTGGGTACCAATTCTGCCTGACTACTGGGAATCTGGGATCTAGTGGTCCCTTGGAAATCAGTGTATACAGCATCAGAGGAACAGCTTGCTTGAGTGGTCCTCGGAGTAGGGTAAGGGTATTTCCCTTAGCAAATTTCAAGCTCATAATGGTGGCTATGAAGTTGTCATACTCTAACCCAAAGTTACATATGATTAAATCTGCATGAAAATTTCTTTGCAGTTTCTTCATCAGACTGGATATTCCCTAGTGTTGTTGGAAACAGTAAGAGGACATTCCCTGTTCACCACCTCTGTCTTTAATGATCTGGTAGTCTTTTAATGTATCTTTCTCTATTCATCTTTATTGTTTCCTTTTAAAACCAAATTATCAAATTAATGGAGCTCCTCTCAGATGGAAGCCATCCTATAGGCTGCACAACCCTTTTTATCTTCTTCTGTGCAATCCTTTGTTTCATTTATAGCTCTCACAGATCTTTTTTTTTTTTTTTTTTTTTGTAAATACTTTGTCTGGAGTTGTGTTCAGCTGTCACCGAAAGCTTATAGTTTTTGTGGCAAGCTGTCAAACTACAGTTCAGCAGGTATCCATCAGAAGTGGGGCACATGTAAGTTGTCTTCTGAGACTATCCCAAATTCAAACATCATCAAAAATTGCCATCCAAACAGTGAATTGGAAGCACAGTTCCAGACATACCTCAAGACCAGTATCCAGATTTGGTGGCATGTTAATATTTTACTAGTAAGGTCATTCACTAGTAAGCTCCTGGGTCACCATCTAGCTCTATGCAACATCTTTAAAATACTTTGGATGGGAAGGAAGCAAACTGGGAACACATCATGTTCCTGAAACTGCTCTTCCAGTGAGATGTAGACTTATCTAGGCTGTGGAAGATCCCTGCTGGGTATGTACTTGTTGTGATTATCCATTATTAACGTTGAAGTAAGTTGCTATGTACCAATGCTTCAGCAAAGGTGGATTGAGCTCTATACTATTATCCACTAATTTGGCAAATACACTTCCATTTAGCTCATAAAGCAAAATGCTACATAACTTCAAAAACATACCCCAACAATATGGCTTATCCACTGCCACAATGTAGTGAAATTAAAAATACTCTCATCAAGTGAATAAAAAAAAATTAAGATAAAAATAGGAAAATTTGGCAAATTAAGTCTTCTCAATCTTATGAAAAAATAAAAGGTACACTTTAAAGTAGTTCTGGTAAAAAAACGTGTCAGTCTACTGCTGGTAGAATAGAAATTACCCCCATACAAGAGAAAGGATGACAATTCATGTGAACTGATAATCATACTGTGCTAAATAGTTGTAATCCAAGTTTGGGTTCTTGCATGTGCTATTTATGATCTCAGTGTTGTCAGCTAAAGAGATTTAGTGTGATACAAATATAGCGAGCAGACACAGCGTGCTAGTGTCTCTTCCAGGATGGGATTTATTTCTGTCCTCAAATAGGCATATCTTAGGTTCTTACCTGGGATGATCCACAGTATGAGGGGTCTGCAGAAGACCAGGGTCAGAGCAGTCTCATGTCCAATGATGAAGACAGAGAAATAGCTCACTAATAATGTCTTTCCCGAGCTTCCTCCATCCAGGTTCTCCTTGCTAGTTCTTTGACCTGTTAGCAACACAGGTTACAGCATGTTCAGTCTTCTACCCCAGGCATTCATCATGAATTGATAGGACTTAAGGTTTAAATTCTTCCTAACATTTTGCTCCTTTTCTCTAAAAGAGGTAAACTAGGCAGTTTTGAGAAAGGTGACTATTTTTTTTCTTTTTTCTATTAGGGGTTTGCAGTTAAAGTGGCATGCAGGATATGACATCTGTGTTGAGACAACTGACACGGACAATTTATTTATATTTGGTAACAGGATGAATTTCATAATAACATAAAATTGCCCGAGGTAAAAATTAAAAAGCTATCAACAAAGCATGGTAATTTAATGCTAATGTTAAACTAAACCAGGCCCACGTATTTTGGAGTTATTAATTTTTATTTGCTGTAATGACAGCAGCAGAAGCAGGAAGATGAAGTTCAATAATTTATTCTCTTGCCAGAGCACAGATGAAAATGGCAGTAGATCCTGAAGACACCTGCAGAGGATTTAAACCTATGTATGATGGCAGCAGACTTTCTGAAACCATACATCTTTTAAACATGTAAATAATCAGCAACTGTAAATCTGAGTTTAGCCCTACCACCAGGATGTACTGCCAAACACTCCTGAAATAATTGTTTCTGTGCAGGCAAAGGCACCTCAAGCTGAATGGATAACCAACAACTGAAAAAAAGAATGGACCATAGCCTCATGAAAAACATTAGAATGCTTGTAGGCCAAGGAGAAAGAGAAGTATGTTGAGAAAAAATGACTGGCAGGGACATGAAAAGAAAGGATCAAAGGCAGTAGCCCACATGTTTATACTCCAATTTCCTCAGGTGTTATCTGGACAGCCCACTCTAAATGGTCATAAAATAAAGGAAGACTTGCTTTGGGGTGGAGAAGTTAACAGTTCAGTTAATCAGGAAATATGATGCCGGCTGAGGAGTAACTTCTTGAGCAGAGCACTCAGTAAAACTCCATCCTCCACAGTTTTACTCTCTGAACTCTGAGCCTGCTTTTCAGGCAGAGTCTTTTCAGACAGAGTGGATGGAGACTGCTGAGTAAGCCCATGTTTTCAGGTCTGTATGCAGGTTCTGATGGGCCAGGTGACCCAAAGCTTCCCCCTTGTCTGCTCAGACTGACACACATGGTGTCACAGAGGTCACTACAACCAGGCTGGGACTCACAAGCAGGAGACAGATATGCCTGGAAGTCACTCTCAGAGATATTGGCACAAAGGACTAAGATTGTTTGCTTTTTGGGAGCCACAGGGGGATGACCTGCCTCAAGTGACACCTGATCAAATGGAGGTCCTTACCTTTTGTACCTAATCATGAAGCCTGAGATTTAATTCCAAGAGATGACTCGTATTTATGATGATTTCTAATCCTTGTGCAATATCAGTTAGATTTTTTGTCCTGAGACTAATCAGAGATTTTAAGTTATTTATTCCATTAAAAGATCTTTATGTTGTTATTACAGCAAAAGAACAAAATAGAATTGTATTAATACATCAATAAAAATTTCTAAGTCTATTCCGCCTGTTAGAGGGACAGCTGTGAAGTATTTCCCAACCAAAAAAGGTCAAAAAAAGAGAAAAGTACTTTGTGGGCCAAACAAAGAAAAAAAGTAAATTAAAAGAGGTGAGATCAGCTCATAGGATAATGCCCTTGTGGAAAAAGGTAAATAAATTTTCTACAAACGACAAAATAGATTCTTCTGAAGAATTTATTTAAATATAACTTTTTGTACTGGGTATCAAAGAGTTAAAGCCAAGTAGAATGAAGAAGGAACCCAAAGAATTAAAATCTAAAGTCAAAAATATTTAACTCTATTATTTATCCCCAAGCTACCAAATGATTTTTTTTTTTTTTTTGAAGTCTTTTATGGTGTGAATACAATGAATTCTGCCTTAATGCTGGGACAGTTAATAGTGAAAAGCATAATTAGAGAGAGCAAAATCAGTAATATGCTTAATTCAGGAAAGACAAATTCCTGTTGATGATAGCTTCTCAGATACATTTTATTTACATTTTAGAAAACATCTGTCCCTACTCATATTACAAGTTAAATACGATTATCTGTGCCCTTCTTCTAGTGAAAAGCACATTCAGGATTCTGCATAGTAGAATAATGTCTCTGATAGGACTTTCCTTTCATGATTATCCTGTCTGTTTCTCTAATAAATAGATTATTGATGTTAATGAACTCATGCTTTATCAAACTGCTCAACAGACTATGCTGTTATGTGCTTATTCTGTATATACACGAACTTTTCATATTGCTTGACTCACAGGACTCATTTCCTTATAATTTTTTTCATTTCCGTATGAAAATATGACAGTGCTTGAATTAAAATTTAATTTTAAGGGAGAAAAAAGTCTGAAATGGTAACGCTATATTTGTTAGGCAGCTAAGGCCAAAGGCAACTTAGGTATGACTTCCAGACAAGGCCATATTATCTTGTTTGTAACAGAGTGGTACCTAGGTGGTTTCGAATAGCAGGTGTAGGATTCAGTTTTCCTAGCATAAAGTATCTTTGGCTGAGGTCCTCATGGTTTTCAGCTGCCAGCACAGGGTTGTGAATGTCTCACAAAGGCTCTCCATGAATCTGACTCTCTGCAGTATCCCATTTAAATTCCAGCAGTTATATGTAAGCATCAGGAAGCCCTCCCTATCACCCCCAAGCACCGGTAACTATGCGTGGGTGCCTATGCATGAGCAAGTTGCCATCCCAGTCTGCACACCTGAGCTAGCCCCAGGAACTGACTGGCTGCTGGGGGTCTGCTTTAGGATGGTCTGATAAAGTAGATCTATGTTATGTAAAGGACTTCTATAAGGTCATGTGAGATTAACAACGTCACTTAGCAATACATCACTTAACAGCTGTAAATAGGTGGTCACTTAGCAATATGTAGTGGTGTGGAATTAAGTTTTTTAATTTTGGTATAATTTTTTTAATAAGTTTCTGTAAGATTTTTTCCTACCCCCACACACTCTGGCTTCTCTTGATTACAGTCGTTAAGTCACACAATAGGCCCGGGCCATCCCCATTGTATGTCTTTAATAGCCCGGCCTAGGCCATTGTAGACCTATTATATCTTATCTGGGTGTTCACCCAAGCATCTTGATGGCTCTGCCAGGCCAGATGGCCAGAGAGGCCTCAGGCAACATCCCACCCCCTTCAAACCCAAAATGGTAATGACACATCCCCTCTTTTGGAGTCACTCCCCTTCATTTGTATTCAGTTCCACCCCGTTGGTAAGAGCAAGACAGACCGAAAATCGGGCTCTCTGGTCTCTCACTTTGGACACACACTCAAGTCTCGACCACCTGGGCTTCTGCCCTGAATAAACACCTTTTTACCACCGATCGTAAGTCACTCCTTCTCTGATATAAGCTCGCTTCTGCCCGGGTCCGGACCTGCCTAAAACTTTACGATATCATGACAGAGCCCAGCAAGCCTGAAGACTCTCTGGGAACAGTGATAGCAATACATCACTTAACAGTTGTAAATAGGTGGAAATATTTTTCCAACCTTTTGTCTTCCACACAGCTTCCTTCTCTGGCTGTCTACATGCTTGGCTTTAACTGCTCTGCTTAACTTGTCTGAGACTGATTTCTTCTGTGCTAATGGTCATACATAGAGCAAACACCCTTTCCAGGATTAAATAATTTTAATTATAGAATGTTTTCCTGCTTAGAAAAAAAGAATAACAAATTCCTTTTTGTTTTGCAAACCAAATTTTTATTTTATAAGATCAAGTTTTCAGCTGGTTCACAGCAAAACATTGTAAGACTTAATTGTAAGTATTTAATACCTAGATTGTCTATTTCAAAGTGAATTATCCATGATGTCTAATCTGAAAATCCTCTGAGATTTCCAATCCCATAATGATCAGGTAGAAAAATTGTGTAATTTAGTTTAAAACATGTATTTCTCACACTTTAAAAAAAAATTCAGTTAGAAAAATAGTTTGTGGCTCTTTACTCAATCAATCCATATGGAAACTTATTATGTATTGCACCTTGCTACAAAATCCTTTCCTTTGACATCACTGGAGTTTTCATAACTTCTTTCCAAACCAATCTGTCTGTTCTGTTTGCCCAGTTGCTACTGAGATGAAAAATCAGTCACAAAAAAAGACACTTTGGAGTCTCTTTTGAGTTCAGCTTTATTTTACTATCAACCAAGGTACTTCTATGGAGTAGTGCCCCATGATTCCACAAGGGCAGCTGAGATTTACCTCTCTAGGTCAACAATGTCCTCTCACAGCATCTTCGCTCTAAGTTTGTTTGGCAACAGGGAAATACCCATTAACCTAGCTGTTTATTGTTTTGATACTGAAACTAAGATTTTTAAATTTCCTTTGTCTTTCTTTAGGGTTACAATTCAACGTCTACACCAGTGAGTGGGTGCTGATCTGAGGTTCAGCTAACTGAACAAAACACTCAGAGGAAAACTTCCAGACATGAGAAATTGCTGGATGTGCTGGATATCTGTGAAAAGCTGAGAGAAGATAGTGCCATGAGCACTGGCTGGACTTCAGAGGTTGCTAAAGAGAAGGTATATGATATGGCCAGACTTGACAAATAACTGAAGGGGAGCAGAATCTTCAAAGCCTGGGCTGCATCTGGAAAACTGGCACAGGAATATGTTACAGAGCCAAGATTATCTGGGTAATTGTAATATCAGAAATACTTGATGCAGGTGTGGAGGTAGCAAAACTGAGACCAGTAGGGAGAACATAATTGGAGCAAGTTGGTTGTTTAGTAAAAGATCGGGGCTGACAAAAGAGGGTACAAGAATGAAAATAAGGGTCAAGAAAGGAGAAAAAATGTAATAAGTTATATATAAAAAGTGTACCTGCTGCTGTCTAGGGCTTGATCACTGCAGCTGCACCATAAGGACCATAAATCAAGCTAGAACCATGTAATGTAAGTGAAACCTACCTCCATACCACGGTGTAGCAGGGAACTTTCCCTGGTTAACTGGAAAAACCAGGACATGCAGATGGAGTGTTGTGGTCTCACCATGTCTGTGCCCTTCTGAGGGTGACAGCTCTGGCAATTACCCAGCTGTTACCTTGTAATATTTTTATTTGAAAATAAAATCATAGAGGCAGTCTAGAGGATCTGATGATGTGAATGCCTTCCAGTTACTCCTAAAATCATAGAGGCTGTGACTCACAATCAAAGCTATGATATAAATAAGAAGCAGCAGGAGAGTTGTTGCTAATATGCAGCTGTAAGTTCTGGTTTTGGCAGTAGTGGGCCTTGAGGACTTCTGTTTTGAGGCTGTTTGTTTGCTCTCCAGCAACGTTATGGTGAAGTGGATTGTAACTTTGGACAGATAGAAGAAACACTCATCAAAATCTTCTGCTCTGTTTTTAAGGTGTGGAGGAGGAGGAAGAAAATTAAATATTATTCCACAGTGATACACTTTTTTCTACTCCAATATTGACTAAAAATAGTGCTAAAAAGAGGTTACTATATTTGGATTATTTGGGGATTATTTTTCAAGTGTCCTTAAATACCCAACTGAGGATCTCTCAAGGCAATTAATATTTATTAATTAATACTGTGAAATCAGTAGACAAGTTTTAGAAGCCTGAAAGAAGTCATGACTATTATCTATTGGAAAAAAATGAATGTCATAAATGAAAAACTAGCTTGCACTATGAACAGTACTGTATAGCAGACAAACAAATATGTATGTCTCTGTTCACAACTGAACTTTTCAACTCTTAGAAAGAAGTCTGTTCCTGGCCACTACAACTTGTTCAAGCTAGTTTGGAAATTCTATGGTACCTGGACTAAACCAAAGCAGCATGTCCTAAATGCTTTAATTAATAAGAAGGAATGAAACAGATCCACCTAGCTAGGGGGCTGGTCACACATTGTGCCTAGACTACTAGGCACATTTATATTGGAGAAGAATCAAGGGCTTAGAATTCTGCAAAGGCAAAGTGGTGTTGAAAAGAAGGGTTCCCAGAGAAAAAATTGTCTTGGAGAAAAAGAAACCCAGAAAGGAGGTGGTGAAGATCGTGGAAATAGGGAAAGATCCCAGATCGGACAGCTGCATGGAGACAAATGCTGGGGGACACCCAGGAACCTTGGCCAATAATCGCTAGTAGAGGTAAGTGTGAGCAGCAGCATGGTGGGAAACTGGCTTGGTTTCCTACCTGATGTTCGTGGACCTGCAGCAATCTTCCTGATGGGAAAGGAAGCCAACACCTAAGAAAATGCTGTGGGGACAAGCAAGTGCAGCTAAGTGTAGCATAATCAAGTAGGTCAAGGACTCTAATCTCAGAGGTTTTTAATTGCTCTCCAGTGTCCAGATCCACTGTGATTTGTCATTTATTCTATCCTGCTAGTGTCAATAACCCAAGATGTTTTAAGTCTATTCTCATGATCACTTCCCCAGGAAAAAAACTTAAAATGAATGATAGAAGACTCAAATCCTTAAACTATGATAGGACCATAACATGATCAATTTCTACTAAAACAGTTTACTGAAAATAGATTTTGTCAAAACAGTTTGTTACCTATTGATAAAAGTGTTAGTGTCAATGTAACATAATCCTTGATTGGTTTTGACTTTATACTGCCTGACATTTCCACTAAAAAAAAAAAAAAAACATGCAATCAACATGACGTACTTGTATTATTGTCTAGCCAACAGATGCCAAATGCCATTGGCAGTGAAGATTTATCATCACACTGGTGAGTTTCTAGTGGAGCTCTGTGGAAATCAGCTCTTGTCCTGTGCTGTTTAATATTTTTCTTTCATCTGTATCCTGAAAGAAAATAATTTAAAATCTTAGTTTCTGCACGTAAATGACAAAACTCTTGGAGGAGTGATAAATAATAAAATAGGCAAGTACTCTGTAGCCTTTGAAAGAGAAGGGCAAGAAAGAAATCATGAAAGGATAACATTCCAATAAAATGGTTAGGGTGCTGCAAAGAGCCCACATACGTCTTGTGCTCCTTTTGCAGTGAGTAGAAATTGACATCTCTAAATTGTGATTTTTCCTAGAGCAGAAATAAAATTGGTCAGCTGTATGGATGCTACAGATACATGTTTTTCTCCCTTAATCATAAAGGGAGTTGAAGTCAATTTACTTAGATGTAGATTTTGTCCTGTAAAGATTTGCAGTTATGTTTAATAGACCATGATTGCTGCCATGTCAAAAATAAGTGGGTTTGTTCTGTACTGCATGGTTGGAAATATTTAGGAAGGTGGCACTCTCTGAGTAGAAGTAAATGTATACTTCTTGGCAAACTCTTGGGAACACAGATATTAATGGAATTTTGAGTGACTTCTATCAGCTACCACAGTTGTTTTATCTAAAAGTTCCAAATCCAGGAAAAATGAGTCAAAAACTTCTGAAATAGCAAAACTATCTTTTTTTGTGGTAAAGTACTCCTGAGAAACTCTGTAAATTCTATTTCTCAGCTCAAAGGACAAGATAGAATCATCTAGAAATCTTTGTAATACAGACTTATTTTGACCATTATTTACTTTTCCTTGAATTACATCTTTCTCTTTGCTAAAAAATGTTTTATTTTCTATCATTCCACAAATTACAAATGGGAAAACCGAGCAGCTGTTAACCTTTCAGACACATTTCTTCTTCTGTGTTTCCAGTGTCCCTTGTTCTGAAGAACATCATTCTGTATTCAGGCTTAAGCTACCCAGTATGTTACACATATTATTTGCACTGCACTCAGAGTTGTTGCTGTTTTTATAAGGGATGTGAAACAGAATCCAAGACTGAAGAGGCAGAGTTCAATCAAAACATTAAAAGGCCTGCCCTCCACCATTTTTTCATCGACCTGAGGTCGTTCTCACTTACCAGGTCTATATTTGGGCCATGGCATATTAAGAAAGATCGTGTTTGAATTCTGATGAGAGCTGCAGAACTATTGTTTCAGGCCATGAACAGACACATTTTTTCTCTCAAGGGCTTTGAGATGAAGCTCATTAAGTCTTATACAACACAGACTATAGATAGTAAAGGAATATATTTGCAATCCTGTCCAGCTCAGATACGCATCAGATCATTGTCCTCTATATGTGTGTTCTTATCTGCAAATTGTAATCTCCTTTTAGGAGAGGTATCTTGGCTCTTGTGAAAACTGTTTCCAGTAGAGTCTTCCTCAACCTGGCTCTATCTTCTGTTTACTGCTGTGATGAAATGTAATGGAATGTCCTATTAATGGTGCAAATGCTCTTCTGCTATCCTAATTATTCTCTTGGCCATTAATGAAAAGAAGAAAAGCAATTCTAGAGGTCATGTAGCACTGGAGGAACACGCAGTTTCTGGTCTGTGTTTGTACATTCTGTTTTCATTAAATATTTCAGGTGCAGCTCTGCAAAGCAATCAACACATAGGAAGAAAACAACCTGAAATATACAAGAATCTGAAAATAACACTGTTAAAATAATAAAGAAGGTATAAGAGAAAAATATGCCATTAAAACAAATGTAAGTGTACTTCTGTTACATTCATATCCAACCTTTCTTATCTTTTATTTGAAAAGTGAAGTTTATATACCAGGATAGATGGGATAGATGGCAAAGGACCTCACAGCAATTGTAAGGAGGTCATTGTAGCTACTTTTCCCATACAGAGAACTCAAGCTATCACAGCACAAAAAAAGAATAAAAGGATGTTTTCTCCTATGTAAAGCAATCCACAGGAATGCAATGTCTCTATGCTGCCTGCCAGGTGCACACCAAGCTGCTCAATCACTCTGCTTTCTCAACAGGACTGGGGGAGAAAAATAAAATGAAAAGCCAATACGTCAAGATAAGGACAGGGAGACTGCTCATCAGTGGTATCACTGGCAAAACAGACTCAGTTTGGGGAAAATCAATTTAATGTATTGAAAATTAGTCACAGTAGGATAACAAGAAAAAAGAATTTAAAACCCACCACATTCCTCTGTACTTCCCAGGCTCAACTTTACTCCCAAGTGGGACAGGAAAACAGGAAATGGACTGCAGTCAGTTCATGTTTTGTCTCTGCTTTTCCTTCCTTCTCATGCTCATGCTTTGTGTAGTAGTTACCAGTAGTTATCCAGTAGTTACCTACATGCCCCTCTGTGCTACATCTGTCTTAAAGGCAAAGCTATACTCCAGTGTGAGATGTAACAACTGGGTGGTCTCTAAAATGACCTGCAAATCAATGATATCTGGAGACAGTTTGAGAGTTGGCTGTCCTCAAGTACCTGTGTGGTGGCATTGGCTGTGCAGCATGGACCCATCCCACCAGTGATGTGTGCTGCCAGGGCATGGGGCAGGATGATGCACTGCCTGAAATTGCTCCCAGAGAATAGGCAGAGCTCACCAATAAAAAGACAGTTTTGAAAGACAAAGGCTCCTGAAAAAATTCAAGAGGTTTACACAGCATAGAATCAAGATAGCTTTTGATAAAGGATTTTTATTTTGTGACTTCATGCTGAAGGTCAAGATTTCACAGCCTCATATAAAGTGCTACGCTGCTCCTTCTCTCTGACCAGCTTCTTCTTATTTTATTTTTAGCCTTTTTTCTCTTTATAAAGAAGCATCACTAATGTATTTATAAACCCCATATATGAGCTCTCCTCAGTAATCAGTGTACCTAATGTAATTCTCTTAGGCAATTTTTGGATTGTTCTTAATGAGAGGTTCTGAGGTAAAGAATGGATAATGCTGGAGGGTATTTTAAAAAGAGAAATCTTTGACCTAGAACTTCGATTAGATGCTGTACTGAGGCAGATGCCTTTGTTCAATACCCAGAAAACAAAGTTATTGCCTTTAGCTAACAATAATTGTACAAAAATGTATTTACGAGTGAATGAATATTTACAATAGCAATTGAACAGTAACACTAGTTTTTCTCTGAGGCAATTAAAATATCTCATCTTACTCTAGGTCATCTCTTTGTCCCAGTAAATGAATAATTACTCCAGACAGTTTATTAGGAAAGCACAAAAAAAACCCCCAAAAACAACCAACCAACAACAACCAAAAAAAAAAAAACCCACCAAAGCCAACCTGAAAGAGAAATGTATTATTGATCAACTGCCAAAAATTTAGAAATGTAGCCAACTTTTAACATTTTCTAAAGGATTAAAAGATCAAACCTGATATAGTATCACATTGCTTCAATTCACAGGGATTTTCATTCATACATTTAGGGATAGGACACAAATAGGCCTTGAAAATTGTCAGTATCAAGAATGAAGTACATTCCCAAGGGTGGAAGGCCAGGTGGTATGAAATGTAAAGATCAGTTAACCCTTCTGTGTCCAAACTTTCTCACACAACTGAACACTTGGGCTAGGTGATCTTGGAGAAGAAAAAATTTCAAGTGTGTTTTGAAGGAAGAATCAAGGTTTTTGATTAAGAACATGGAGTATCCTTTATCTTTGAACTATTTTGTAGATCTTCTAACTTATTCTCTTGCAAATGCTTTGTTCATTGACCTCTTCCTTTTGGAACTGTTTTGTGACCAGTTCTGAGTATGCTTTCCAAAGTTTAGGATACTGAAGGTTTTTTCTGCTATTTACTATTGCTTATTTATGTGAAAGAAAAATTTTGTCATAATTATATAGCACCTTTAAGATTTATGGTATTTATTCTTTTCTTTGCCATTGTTACTGTTATTGCAAGGTAATTAAAAATTACTTGTGAAACATTTTCCCCAAAGAACACTTAGCTTGATTTTTGTTTCCCCCCACTTGGTGGGAAACAATCAGTCTTGGAATAATACTTTGTTGGGGGTTACGTTTGCTCCTTTTTTACTTTAAAGACTTTTTTCCCATAAATTACCAAGGAGACTAAGTGTTGGATACTTAAGGGTACTTGACCAAAACAAAGAAATAGCCAAAGGGTTGTGGTGGTTGGTGGTTTTTTTTTTTTTTTTTTTTTTTTTTTTTTTTTTTTTTTTTTTTTTTTTTTTTAATCTGTTGTAACTCCAGAAGGGAGGGGGTAACTGTCTTCCCTGATAACAACCCAGCTGTTAAAAACCGGGTGGGGTATTGTCTCTTATCTCTGCTCAGTCTTTCACTATCTCCATGGGAATATCTTTTGTTAACAAACCATCAAAGCTCACCAATGGCATGACACATTTCATCACCCTATTGAGAGATGCTCTACTAGAAAGCAGAAGAGCAACCATTTCCACCTAGATAAAAAGGAGCCACAGGTATCACCAGGCATTCCAGTGCTCCCACGGGACCCCCAAAGGAAGACCGGACCCATCTCTGGACCCCTGGCTCCACAGGACCATCATCTCTGCTTCCAACAGGACCACATCTGCCACTCTAGGAGGGCTGACTTTGGACTGTTTCCAATGTCCTGATTAACAGGGTGTCAGGTTGTATTTCTGACTCTATCAGAGGTTTGTTTGTTTTGTTTTGTTTTGTTTTGTTTTGTTTTTTTTTCTGGGATTCCTTGTTTGTTTGTTTGATTATTCTTTTGTACTACCACATTTCTATTTTTAATATCCCTAGTAAAGAACTGCTATAGCTATTCCCAAAATCTTTGCCTGACAGCCTTTTAATTGCAAATTTATAATAATTTGAAAAAAGGGGGGGGGGGGGGGGGCTTGCATTCCAGGGGATGCTCCAATCTTCCTTGGCAGATACCTGTCTATTCAAACCAAGACATACTTGTAATGGAAAAGCATAGAAGTCAAACAAGTCTTTCACATTTCCTGGTCTGAGATTAATACTAGATTTTAGATCAATACAATACTTATATCTTCTTCAGTGAACATCATGATAGTGTAGGAAGTAAGCAGAGTGCATTGTAGGAGAAGTTAATTTCTTGGCTGATGGACTGGGAGCATTGGCTAGCTAAAGCACGACTCTCTATATGACACACTGGTAGCTGGGGTCAGGAAAGAAATTTTAACCTGCCCAGATATGGTGATGAAAGCATTGGTAATGAAAACTTTTCTTTTTGAACAACATCACAATTAAATACTTAGATGCAACTCAGTAAAAGATAGCATATTTTTAAATAATAGCTTTTTATTTTTTGTATTTTTTCTGGGGAAAAAAAAAGTCTTGATGTGAAACATTCTCTTGTGAGAGAATTTTTCACTTTCAATAAAGTCCTGGGTCAGGATGTAACAAAGGACTATTTCTTTCCTGACTAAAAGTAGACAGTTTTGTGTAAAGCAACCTGATAAAAAGAAATTATGAGGTGAGTCTCTATGCTGAAGTAAATTTCACCTCTCTTTTGTAAATATGACTAGAATAAGTAAAAAGACGCAAATAGATTTATGGCTTAAAATTTGTAAACTTTTTACTTGTTTTATATTCAGGACAGTAATGTAAATTACATGATTTTTTTCAGTGTGGTTATAAGAATCAGTACTTTTTTTGTAGAAGGCCGATTAAACCGAATAGTTTCATTTGCCCTCAGCAATGGCTGTAATCAACAATAATAGAGTAGGCTGAGTTTGCTGTATTTGGCTTTGGATGATTTTTTTGTAGGCTTTTTTTTTTTTTTTTTTTTTTTTTTAATTCACTTTGTGACAAATGGCTTAGCTTGAATAGCTTGCCTTGTTTGGTGTGATTGGTGTCCAGACAGAGTACATTAGGAAGTGATGATACTTATCTGTGTGGTTCACATGCTAATTAAATTGACTTTACCACAGCATACAAATGTTTTCCATTATTTTCTTTTCTCTCACCTTGTGTCAATACATTTCTGTAATAAATCAGAAAATCTTTATTCAGCAGGCAGATAGTATTTGAGAAGTGCAAAAGATGCATTCATTTCAAGGATTTTTACTTTTTTCAGAGACTAGCTTGCAAAGGCAGAGAAGTATCAGGAAAGAAAATCTTTCCTATGGCAATTGCTTTGGTTTGTACACCATGAAAAGAAAGGATAAACTGATGGGCTGCTTATTTATAAACTGAAAAGGTATATTTATGTGACAGCTTAAATGAGGTCTGGCAAAATCCACTTTTAAGCTTGGATTTGTATATTGTGAGAGCTGTTTGACTAATCAAACAGAGGTGGCTGTTTCATGAATAATTCATAGTGCAGTGCCCATGAAGGAGCAGGCTGTTAATACCTACAGCAGAGCTCCAGTGACACCATAATTAGCAGCTGGCATTGGCTGGCTGATGATGTCACTTTGCTCTGATGTGTAATTATAACATGACCTGTTGACGAAGTTGTTGGTGTGTAATATTTCCCCTCTCTGGTGGCATGCACTCTTTTTCACAAACAAAGGAGAAGGGATGGCCCTTCCATCCATTAATCCCAGCCCAGTAACCTCCTACTAACACCATCAAGGGGGAATGTCATTTTTGCTGTTCCCATAAATTTTGAGTATTGGGCCCACAAGCAACATTTCTGGTTAATCAGCCTGAAAAACCCGCAATCAGAATCTCTTTGGGAACAAAGCAGAAGCTACTGGTCGAAATTTTCTTGACTGCATTTTTGTTGTTGTTGTTGTTGTTTTTTAATGAACAACATTGCTAACTTTATTTGTAAGTGATGTAAAAGAGCACAGTATTAGCTCTCTAACTTTAACAGACTCATGGTAATTTGTGAACCAGTAATTTCCTCTGAGTCTCAGAGATGTTTATACAACAGTGAATTGCTCATTTGTGCAGTAGGAATTTTATTCAAGGTAGTGTCCTGGTTGTTATCTCCTCAATGATATCTTCCATAGGTTTTTGGATTTGTATTACTGCTGGTTGGTCTGTAATGTGTGTTCATTTAGGGGTGTAAATATTGTCCAGAGCTCTGCATTGTAATCACACAGTGCTCTGGGACTGCACTCACAGTCTTTCACTCCCAAAGTGAGAAAGCTATCCACAGAGCCAAAATAACACATGGTCAAGTGGCATTTTTATAAAGCAGCTGGAGTGATATTTCTTTGTTTGGCATCTGTTTTTTAATGGCTGAGACTCAGGTGTGTATTTGTGTTTGGAAAGGAATGTTAGCAGCAAAGAGAGAAGAAAGAAAATTTTTTCCTTTGTCAAATATTCTGATGCTTATTGAGATGAACATTTCCAATAATTACAAACTAGGAATGCACATTATAGCAGGCCCTTTGGAGGGGTAGGAGACTTGCTTTCTGTGTTGGGCCATATCAGTCAGTACCTGCAGATAAGGAAGGCAGGAAAACCTCTTTAATCTTGAATGAAAGGGTAAAATTTGTGATTCATAGACACTCCCTGTTTAGAGAACTGAGTGAAACTTCCATTTGCAGTGGGCAGTGTTGAAGTGCAAGGAGGGTCACTCTGCCAGCTGTGTGTACATAAATGTCATGCCTGGTAACGTGAGACAGTAGTGAATTGTAGGGACTTGCTTCTTTAGTCCTACACACAAAATTAACCTCTGACTAATTATGATTCTGGCAACAAAATTTTTGCTAATCATTATCTTTTACTTTGTTTCTGTGATTTGGAAGCCTTGCAGTGATTTTCTGAGAAGGTTTGTTTTATTGTTTATATGATTGTACAAAGGATCATGAGGAAGAGGTAGAGGGACCAGAAGATACTGCATGGGTGCTGGAAAGTAACCCATATTTCCTCAGAAGATGTAGGATCCAGAGATTGGTGCAGGAGCTCCCCAGACAGAGAGCAATCTTCCTCCAAGAGCAAAAATGCTGTTACAGCATCTGAAAGTCTGAACCAAGTCTATTTAAATGGAATAATCTAATTAAGTGGTCATGAAACCAAATATTATCAAGAACTGGAAGAGCTGATGTCTGATCGAAGAATGGGATTGAGAGTCACAGCCTCTGCAGGCTGAGGATTTTCTTCCATCTTTTTTTCTGGCTTGAACTCAGCAAGTACTTGTGTGTAGTAGAGTGATGAGCCCTCAGTGCAGGTGTGAGAGGGACCTCATCTCTGCTGAGATGCTTATGGTTGAATAACTGAGCTACAGGCAGCCCTTCTTCTTGCATGAGCCACTGAGCTGCAAAATCGGAGAGTGTCTGCACAAACGAGTACATGATTGCATCTGACTCCTTTCCCCAGCATAGATGAGTTGCATATTGCCATTCTGTGGCCTAAATGATATCTAAGACCAAGTTAACAATAAGGCAATTCAAGTGTTTGTATACATATTTTTATGGCACTAGTACATTATTGCAACAGTTTAGTACTGTGGCTAGAAAAAATGAATAACAAATTTTGTGGGGATTAATTTTAAATTGATAGAAAATATGGTTTCCCAAAATATCTAATATTTTTTCTCTATAATTAAATTTTAAAACGTACTCTTTCTATTTACAGAATCAAAGAATAAGTGGAGTTGGAGGCACCCTAAAAGGATTGAGTCCAGCTCCTGGCCCTGCTCAGACCCTCCCCAAGTGTCACTCCACGTGCCTGAGAGCAGTGTCCAAATGCTTCTTGAGCTCTGACAGAATTGGTGCTGTGACCATTTCCATGTGGAGCCTGTTCCAATGCCAAAGAACCTTTCCCTCATATCTAACCTAAACCTCTCCTGATACAACTTCAAGCCTTGGGTCTTTAAAGATTTCTTTTTAAAACTAATGTTATTATAATTATCTCAGCCCAAATATTTTTGCAGTTAATGCAAGAGTGAGAATTTCTGGTGATTTATCTTGACTGTTTAAAATGCTTTCCTACTTCTATGAAAAAAAATATAATGTGAGGTCAATAATATGCTTTTCTAGAGTTAGGAAGACTCTCCAATTGTCAAATCTAAATGAACTTTGTGAGATTTAAAGATAAAACAAAATAAGTAGGACTAATCTGAAAAAAAGTCACAGCTTTTAATAAGAACAAAATAAGTTTATGCAGAGTAAGAGGTAAGATTTCCAGTACCTCTACTCTTCTTCTCATTTTTTTTTCTTTTTTCCCCTCCTTGTTCACTTTGGCACTATCATTTGCCAGAAGAAGCGATTACCAGAGAGAAAAAAACCCCAGTTTTCTCCTGTATTTCAAGTTCTTGTTTGCACAAAGGTCTAGAATGTTAATTACAGAACTCAATTATCTCAAGTTAAAATTCTATTAACCACACAGGAAAGAAATGGAGTTGTCGAGGTAAAATGAGCTAGGCAAAGTGAAGAGTGGATGGGCTATGGTGGCACGATGGATATAGAGAGTAATGGGGGAGTGCTTTAATATTTAATTCTGTATCTTGTATGAATGTATTTTTATACTCATTTGACAGTTTTCTGAATTTTTAAATTAGTAGCATGTTGCATCCATATTTTTAAGAAAAAAAAAAAACAACTGTTAAACAATACTGCAACAAATTACAGATACTTGTGAAATTAGAATACTTACCTCTCTCCAAGTAGTCTGACTGTTGCTTTTTGCTTGTCTAATGTGTCTCACATCTTTTAGTTATATTTGGATACGTATCTAAATCATTGGTTGTGCCAAACTTGTTTGCTAGTGATATTACTTAACTTATTTCTTCAATCTTTTTCTAACTAAAAGTAGGAAAATAATTCAGGAGATTTTGTCTCTGAAGAATACACTGAAAAACCTACGCAGTTTCTAACATAAAATCTTTGTAAATAATATTTTTATTAAGACAATCCTTGACTGACTACTAATAAATTTCAAATTTATTAGTAACTTTCATCTGTATTAAGCAATTATTAGACTTAAGAAAAATTTTCCCCTTTTGAAAGAAAAGGAAACAGTTGGGAAGAAGAAATAATATTATCCTAGGCCTACAGCTTTCAGTTTAGGCTGTAAATATGGCATAGGGCAATGAGAATAGATGCCACTGTGGGATCAAAGGTCATAGTTTCTGGAAGTAGATTCTTAAAAGATAAGGAAAAAGACACATGGCAATATTTTATTCTGTCAATCTTTGAACTCCTGATAAGACAGATTGTGCTATTTTCAAAAAACTCCTAACTGGTGTAGAAGCAGTTTTTCTGAAGTTAATGGAACCTTATTTCAGAGAACGTTGATGGAAATGTGGTTGTCTGATCTATTCAGCGTTTTTATAAGTTCTATTTTTAAATGCTTTGTAAATTCATCTTTAAAGTTCTGAAGTCACAAACTTCAGAATGCATTAACCCAAGAATCTTCCCTTCCTTAATTCCATAGGACAAGTTTTATTAGTAATTATTTTTAAAATTCTCTAAAATTATTGAAACAGAGTTATTGCTTTGACATATTTAACAAGACTAGTCTTCCAAAAAAACTTATTAATTGTGGGTTTTAGTAAAGGTAGAACCTCATTTTGAGAATGATTTTTAGTACACAGAAAACTGATCTGATCCTTGGAATATAGCTTTTACCTTCTGTACTTTTCTGAATTTCTTTCTGACAATGATGATATAATTTATCTACCATTTATATTATTTTTCTGTGGTATGGTACTTTTAAAATGGATGCACAGATATTCAAAGAGGCATATAACATTTTCCATGAGAAGTCATCAACTCAAACACTATTGACTGAATTTTGAAGTGATATGCCTTAGACGGCATAAATCAAAGCAGTTACTTGCATGAAGTAAAGCTCTTGTCCTAATTAAATTCATCTCTTCATGCAGATTTTCTGTTAACAGATTTCCTGAGAGAGTTACTTCCTTTCCATTTCCATCTGTCTGGGGATTTCAAGTCCTACCTTTCCTAGTCTCTATAGAAAAATCAATATAAGCAATTTGTTATAGAAGGTATGACATGCATCTTGTATGAGGGAGGTGTTTGCTTTCTTAGCGTAATGGAGCTTTGTGGTGAACAAAATGTATTTCCAATTACTCCTGAAATTCATAAAATAAAATATGGCATTTTGAAGGATAGCTTGAGATATTTTTGGTGAAGCAACTCTCGTGTGTTAGTGCAAGCTATGATTTTAAGAAGTCAGATGGTCTCCACGATCTTGTTTTAGTCCAAAGAAATTATTCCATTCCGTCAATGTTAAAATATGTTTTGACTTCAGGGGGCCCAGGATTATTTCTCTTTTGTCCTTATTATCTACACATCAGTGACCTGCTAATATTAGAGAGATGATGTGAATAGGCAGTCATGTCATACCTAGAGCTGTGGAAGTTATTTATTTTTGACTGGGACTACAGTAGCATTTCATCTGACTTTAAAAATCCTTAAGTTGCCCAGAAATCTTTGAAATAGGACACAAATTTTTAACCTTCACACCAGCTTTACTGAGAAACAGAAGGCAAATTCTAAAGCCAACAAAGCTCGACTGGAAAAAAAAATCTTCAAAGTAAATGTAATTTAATCTAAAATCATATGAAGCCCCTTTCTTCTGGGCAACCACTTAGTTTGTCCAGTAGTGAAACAAAATTAAATTGGAAAAAACCCTCTTTTTTTTCTCAAAATTTGCCTCTGAACTTTTGTTTCTCTTTTACATTCTAAGCGTATTCCTGTTCCACTCAAATACTCTTTTCATACCTATTGTGCACCCTTTCCTGTGTACTCATTTCTCACTTCAGTGCTGTCAGGAGGAAAAAGTAATTTACTTCCATTTCTTTGTAATTATTCCTTCCTGATTGATATTACTTATTATCACAATGTTCAGAATGACTTCGTTCCTCATTTCAGCTGAGAGACAAAATCAGATACAATTGATAGGAGAAATTATCTCTTTTCTTGATTGGCAAAACATTGCAATACTGAAATTTAAATTTCGCCTGCCAACTAGAATTCATTCCACAAGAGATAAAAAGTATATTTCTGAGTTTATTGGACTTCAGTGAGTGAGAAACAGAGACTGTAACATCAGCTAATTCAAGACAAATAATATAGATCAGACAGGTACAATATTAGCACTGAACGTCTTCAAATATCTGTTTGTTAGAGACTTACAGAAGGTATGAAAAGAAAAATCCCACAGGAATCACTGCCATGTTGTATTATTTTACTGAAACCAAATAGAACCAAATTGGCTGAATACAAAACCTGTTCAAGTCAATGGAAATGTATCCATTTAGTCCAGATCATGTGTAAATCTTGAGTGTTATTTTGCACTTTTTCTTTCTTATACAGTAATTTACTAAACAAGACAAAGTATTTTGGTTGTCCTCATTAATCTTTGATGCTACCTATTCAAATTGTGTGATGTTATCACACCCACCTCTGAGATGGTCTCCTATGCCATTAGTTAGAAAGGAATGACTGTGGATCTACCTGAGTTCAAAAAAAGCTGTCTCTTCATTTGTGTGGCCACAGACCAGAAACAGATTTCAGAAAAACTACTGTGAGGGTAGAACAATAACAATTGTTCAACTTTCAACAACAATCAATCTAGCTTTGATTCTCTAGGCTTACCTTACTTTCAGTGTGTTTTGAAACATTACCTACTTATTTCTCACACCTGTTTTAAAAGAGCACAGTAGCTCCAAAAGTAATAGCAGTGTAATTTGGCAAGAGGACAGATGCTGCTTTAAGAATTGAAGTACAATTGAAAGAGTGCTGGGAGAGACATCTAGCACTGGTCACCCTGGAAAGGAGACCTGGTCTGTCTTACATTTCTGTCTGCAGCTTATAACCATTACAGACAACTCAGAAAACCCTTGCTTTTCCCCACCAGGAAGGAAGCCTGTCAGTAAAAACATTCAACATGAGCTACATCTAGTCTAGCAGACCCACTGCCTCTGTGTGGGACTTAGTACAAGAAAGGTTTTGGTCAGCTGGGAATTACGTAGCTCACCTTCTCCTGAGGATCATGTCTGCAGTGGTGAGTGGTAGTTTCCTTTACTCTTACTTTCCTCCCATCCTGGACTCTTCTCTGAGGATGTCAAGAAAGTACCTACATTCACTTGGGAACTTTTTTCCAGAGAAAACCACCAGTGCTTATTTGAGTGCTGTTGTCTCTTGAAACCTGTCCTATTATTTGCATAACACCCTAGGGGAGATAAAACATTCCCCCAAAGATGTGGGATGTCAAAATTCAACTCTCTCCTCTACTGGAGAAAAATTCAAAATTTCAGTCTAAATAGCACTGTATTTTCTGTTTGTTTTCTTTCCAGAAACATCTCATACATACTAGATTATATGACCTACTGGAAGGGAAGCCCCATCCTTTCCGTTGGAGCAGTGCTATAGAGCAGAAAAGTGCAGTGAAAAAATGCTTGGAAGGAAAGGCTGATCAATTGCTTTAATTTTTTTCTCAATATGTTTTGAGATCTCAGCACTGGAAAAGTATTTCTGTGAGTACTTCTATATTAGCAATTTTATTATATGCAGGTAAATATTCATAGCTGTAAGGGACAATCATAAGGATCTATTTCACTCCCTCTCTAACACAGGTGGTAAAAATACTCCAGTGATTCCTAAACAAAATCTACTGGCTCAAATAAAGCTAGAAAACCTCTTTTAGAAAATCAAATAATATATGTTCTCTGACTATTTGTACCTATGAACTAATTTTTTGCACTGGTTCTTCAGGTGATCTATTGAACTTCATACCACTGGAAAATATGGGCATGAAACTTTACCATTTTATCAAACAGCACAGTGAAGCACAGACAGGTGTGACAGCATACGAATGTCTATATTTTCTGGGAGCTGGATATTTTTTCTTTTAAAAAATAGTTCCTAGAAAACTTTCATTACCCCAGATCTAAGCAAATGTGGGTATTAAAACCAGTATCTCAAGTTGTATATATCAATGTTCAGAAAAGTGCTGTCAGGCTCAGACAGCTGCAAATATTAATAGCAAAGGAAAACATTTCGGTTGGATTTTCTTAAGGTCTCCACTAGAAAACTTAAACAAAATATTGCTATTAATTTGGTATTTTTAATCAAGTTATTTCAGCTAAGATTTTATTTGTCCGTTATGCTTGAAAATAGCAAAAAAGGATACCAAGCCTGTCCTTATATACCTTCTAAAAAGTCACGTCACTTTAGAGAATCACAAAAGATTCAGGTTTTTCTGCCTTGTGGTGAAGAAGCAACTTCACATGGCTTGATCATACTGTTGTGAAACCCCATCTCAGGTCAGAGATGGGATTAAGAAAAACATACTTCTCAATAAAAATAGTCACCTGACCTCACCTCTGCTGCTCCCAGAATTTGAAAAATCATCTCTGCTAAGGTGATTGTGATCAAAGGACTTATTAATGCAACCTGCATGATTATGCACAGTTTCTTCTTTGCTCTATTATCTTCCAAGCCGCCTTTATCTAAGAACAAATCTAAACTTTGCTCACCTTCAGTGAATACGACATACAATTACAGAAGCATGTGGGAACATAAGGGAATTAATAATAACTTTCAAGCGGAGATGCGTGATACGTCTTTCAAACTGAAAGATGGGAAAAGAAATAGCATTTGGGACACCAACAGGAGTCTCTGTTTCTATGAAAAGACATTCAATCTTGTTCAAATACTTATGATTAGCATAGCTTTTAATTTAATTTTCATTTGTGGAAACGTTACACTATGCTTGCTGTTGTACTTGGTTAAGTGAGAGTTGATATCTTTGTTAAGAGGGTTTAAAAGGAATTAACTCCTTGTGTTTGTAGGAGTACAACATTGATTTTACTTGGCCTCACACAGTCAGCCCAATATATGAAAACAGCTGAGCTATACTAGAAAGCACTAGAAAGACTTTTGGTCTTAATTCAAGCTGTCAGTCTTGTAATTCAAAAAATAGTTTGGCTGGTCTGTGGAGCCTTGGAGACATTTCCACTCCAACGTTTCAATGTGACAATGGGTCAGCAAGACCACAGCTGTCTCAGGTCACCTGTGTGTGACTGCTGCAATGCTTCCCAGATGTTTCAACCACTTTACCCACACCAGGGCTCTGACTGAAAGGTGCTGTGGCTTTCTGGCCCAGCTACTGAGGTGCCCTCTCTGCAAATGAGAGCAAGAGTGAGGCATGTTTGGAAATCACCAGGGAGTGGTGGGTTTTAGTGCCATCCTCTCCATTTAGGCATAACCTGTGAAATCTGGAGACACCTGAAAGCTGTCAGGAGTGAGGAAAGGAGCGTTTGACTTCATGAATGACAGATAAACCTGCACAGTTGTTTTCTCATCAATTTGTTTCCACAGCACATAGACCCCTCCCCAGCTGGTATTTTCTTCTTTAACTCCCCCACTGAAGCTGATACCTGATGTGTATGCGAGGGAGAGCTCTGCTGCACCACAGGCACCATAAATAACTACTCACATCAGAGGTAAGGCATATTGCTGGTGCAGCTCATAATGTTAATACTGAGTGTTAATATCCTGCCCTTTATCTTAATTAGTGTTGGTTTCAATTAGAAGTAAACCATTCACTTTGGAATTGAAGAACTGACCCACACCTCTTCCCTAAATTTGAATTATCCCCACAATTAAGAGCTAAGTATCTATCTTGACACTTACAGACCTTTATCACCATCATGTCTGAGTGACTGGCAATGAACTGCAGCACTCATTCACCCACCCATTCCATAAATTTTTCATATCAGATATTAAAGATGTCTTCTGTGATGCATTTCAGGACAGCATTTTATGTGCTTTACAAAGGACTGACAAATTTCCTTTATAACCTAACGCTGTCCTTTGTACTCAATCTTGGATCTTTTAACAAGTTTCAGAAATTGATAATTTTGTGATACTGAATTCTGAGTAGCTTATTTGCATCCCTACAGACTACTCTGCATTCATACCTTTAGTACTGATTCTGCTTGGTGTGAAAGGGTCAAAATAACTGGAGAAAAGAAATGGATATTTGGAAACAAAATTTTTCTGCTTTATGTGTGTAATGCAACATACACTATGTATTTGGTTTTCTGTACGTCTGTGGGTGTCATACACACTAAAACATCTGCTAGACTATTTGAACATTGTATCCAAAAGGGCCTTTACTGTGAAACTGAATTTCTCTGTCTACCTGTGTTCTGATACTAGCATGTTGACTCTGTAATCTGAAGGCTTTTGGCATTCAATTTTCCTTATGACATCTGATCCAATGGGTTAGGAACCTTTGAAAATACTGTTTACCATTCCCTTGACAAGCAGTAGAGAACTGTTGGTATCAGAAAGTGGCACAAAAGACTCACTTACACATGACCGTGCCATAACCCAAAGGAAGCAGGTTTTCTGATGTCTTTTTTGATGCTTTATGGTTATTAATATATTTTGAACAACTGAAGGCAGAAGGGTTGAATGTACAAGTATGGTGCGAAAGTGTGTTATTTTCACTGTTTCAGGAATCTCACCTCAGGTCTGACATGGTCAGAGAAGTTTGGTTTCTCATTTCTTCCATGAATGTAAGAAGTGTCTTTACCTACAGAGATGAGCATACATGTACAGAAGGGTGTGTGGAAGTTATTCTGTACAGTAATTCCCTTTTTGTGCAGCATTATATACATTATACAGATGTATTATACATTGTGCATATATATATATTATACGTATACACATACATTGTGAAATGTATAATAAAACACATGCTAAGGATTGTAATGTGGTTTTATTTGAAGGTAAAAAGCAAATACTGAAAAAAGTGTAATCAAAGACTTACAGATGCTTTTTTTAATGCTTCTCATAATGATCGCTATTTCTCAAGAAAAGACATATAATTTACTGTGTTAATTACAGATGTCTTTGTACAGTCTGTATGAATTACATTAGTGATTTGAACTTGTCTTTTAGTAATGCGACTTTTATTTTTTTTGTATGAGATAAGTCCAGAAGAATGCTATAGAGAATCTGAAGGCTATGTGGTAGTCTATTTATGACTGCAGTCATTTTCTTTTTGTAGAGCATAACAAAAACTAAGTGGACAAAGCTGGAGAACAACAGAAAGAGTATAACTGTTTCAAAACACTTTGAATTTGGCAAGTAAGAACAGAGAAAATCCAGTAAAGTATGCCAAAAAAAGTAATCACAACAAACTGAGTTAGCAAAATTCTTCTTTTACTGCAGATGTTCCACTTCTGGGACAAGAGGGCAAAAAGAATCCAAATTGATCTAACAGAAAATCTTCCAGTACAGTAAAAGCCTTCAGTGAAAGGGGGGTTTGTGCAGTCACAGGCAGTTGTATTTTTGCTGTATTGTTCATAGCTGAAAACTATCCAGTACTGATGTGGACCTGGCAGACTCGTCGGGAAACTGCTTCTGCCAACAAGATGTCTTTGGAAGGCTGAAACAAATGGGAAACTAAATTCTTCACAGCTTGCTGAGATAAGAGGTTCCTGGGAATTGCTGAGTGTTAGATTGCTGCCCTAAACCCTTCAATTTCATGCTCTCTTTTTCTGTGCTGCATATTTGTTCCAACTGGCTCCCTACCTTGAACTCTACCGCATCCTGCTGGGTTAAATGTGATGGACAGTCTATATGAAAACCAATCAGTTATTTTGACAGGAGACTTAGAGAAGGTCAAGGCCACCTCTTCTCAAAAACCTGTCTGTTGGGTGTTCAGCTGTCAGAGATGAAATGTCTCTGAGGCTCTTCTTTGGTCTGGGCTGTGTTTTCATTTTGTCCCGAACAATCAGGAATCCAGGTAGTGAAGGCCTTCCAGTGCTTTCATCACAATATTTATTTGATTGCTATTGTCCAGATTTAGAAGTAGGAAATTGTGACTCAAGTACGCTGATTGTATAGTGTGGTGCAATATCTCACATATGAAGGAAAGACAATTCAGTTTGATATTCATGTGACGTACTTTCTCTTTCAGTGGTAAAACTCTGCTGGCAGACAAATGTGCTATTGTGAAACAATGCTTCCAGAGCTTATTTAATATACAACTGATACATACATGGCTAAAGGATTATCCAAGTCCTGAAGGATACTTAATATCTAATTTCTCATTTTAAAACAGGCCACACTGATGCACTAAGCTAATTACATTAAAATGAGGTTTATGCTTAATATGCAAAGAGATGAACTTTATTTAAACAATATATTTTTCACCTTCTCCAAAATCTAAAGGAAAAAAAAGTATATTAATTTTAGAGCTCATAACAGTACGTCCTAATCTTATGTCCAAGCTTATTTCAAGCTTTATGAGTTCTACAGAATCCATGCTTCAAGCACAGATGTCCTGGTCTAGATGCTTAATTTAATGAAGCTACTTAATAACATTTAATTACAACTACCCTCATTTCCTGAGGTTTCTAATTCAGCACTATATTGTTCAGGAAGAAGCACAATTCAGATTGTAGTTGCAGAGAAAGAGGAGAAAAGAAGAAATAATTTCCAGTTCTGTATTCTATAGAGATTTTGACAAGCAGCATATTCTGTACCTCTGATGAATTTTTATATTTGAAGGTTTTTGAGAAAGCATTAATTCAGTTCAGTCTTGTGACCTAAGATTACATTAGGAATTATAAGGGAGATCTAATTTGGTAGTTTTCTAACATTTCAGGTGATGAAGATTTTCCGTAAAAGTTCAAATGCTTACAGCTGTCAAATTATTTTCATTTTTGATACATCCATGTAGAGCATGAGAAAAAATTGACCAAAGTTATTTCAGAGGACTTGGTCTAAATTGTACTAGAGAAAATCAATGTCAAAATGTAACAGTAGGATAGAATAGACCTACTATCATCTTATTAAAACGTTGCATACATTTTACTAGAGCTTTGCTGATAAAGAAAAAGTTCTTTTGAAAAGCATGTGTTAGCAGCTATACGTGATCATTTGAAATAGTCAGAATTGGAAAATGAAGAATGATATATTTATTCAATGTTCTATTGAAATACCCTGAGAATTGCTTAGTCAGGATGGTTTGTCACCACAGCTACTAACTGGAAATGAGCCCAATTTTGTAGTTCATAAATTCAACATTCTTAATACAATATTAATTGTGGTCATTATATCAGATCATTATTGAACCTATAGGCAACACTTCTTAATCAAGAAGTTCAAACATGGAACCTGGGAAAATGATCTAATCATGACTCCCTAATATTATGTTGTCTTATTGAAAGATACATCATTCAAAGAACTTCTAGGCTTTTCTAATTTATTGAAACCATTAAAGAATGACACAGGTAATGCAATTGCAGCATATACATATGGGAAAAATGATAGTAGGTATCAACCCACTAGTTTAATTAGGAAATTTGTATCTAACTTAGAACTTGTTGGTGGGGCTAATTGAGTTTTGCCTGGGCGGTACCTGTATAACACAGAGGACACAGGGTATGCTTATGGTGGTGTTCAGGGGCAGACACATGTCCAAAGGACAGCAGCTAAAACCTGTTTGTTCACCTGAAGGGCACTCAGGTGGCTTTCAGAATAGTATGGCTCTAGATGATTTTGTGGGAAGAGCACTAGATCCTTATACTGGCCAGGAGGCAAACCCATGCAGACAGAAAGTGAGGAAGAACTGTCATCAATAGAGGTTGTCCTATACCAGAGCCAGGCCTAGACTGAGTTATCTGAACAGCCCCCTGCTGCCATCCCAGACACCCTCAGACATTGTGCTTGATCTCCTGCTGCTTCCCCAAAGGGCCTGGACACCTGTAGGTGCCTGATGGTATCTGCTAGCCCTGTGAGTGTGCCTCAGAAGCCTCAGGACACTTCATGTGGCCCAGGTGTTTATGCATGGAATTGAGCCCCAAAGACCACTAAGTCCCATGGGTCTGTTTTTATGAAGGTGTTTGCATAGGTTCTAACTTTTAAAATCTATTTTGTCCCATTCATTAGGTGTTTGTATTTGATTTTCAGACAAAAACAAAACCCAATTTTTTACTCTCTTCTGTCACTAAGGCCCTGTAATTTTCTTCTTCCAAATCTCATTTTTCTCATGTCTCATATTAAAAATGGGTTACCAATGGAAATATATTAATCCAGATGAGTGTGAACCTTTGTGTTTGGCCATAACATGTTCCCATTCATTTTTATTTATATTGTACCCTTCTCTTCCCTAAGCCAAGAGAAATTAAAATTTAGTGAAGTCAAAATATAAGGGAATAAAAGGGATGAAATCTTTAGGATATTTCTGATCTGCTTTCCTGTTTCTCAGAAAGGAGGACCTCTGTGATTGCAAGCCTAATTTCTGTACACACAGAGAAATAGTCTAAAAGAAGATGAAAATTACTTTGAATAAGCCCTTGAACTGAAACCCAGTATTTTGTTGAGGCTTCCTGACCACTAATTCTGAAAGAATTATCAAGCAACATTGATGACTCAAAGTTATTTACACACATAGAGCAGCATAGCATTTATTGTGTCAAATAATGCCTAGGCTGTTTGCAAACCATTAGCAAAATTAACACAAGCATCCATTTTCAATCTGTTTTTTTGTTCTGCTGGTTTATGAGGCTTCTTAATAGAAGCAATTCCTGTTTAAGGTAACAGGAATGAGCTACGTATCTTGGAGCAAAATGGAATCCTAAGTGTTTAATTTATATTCTAATGTCTTTTTTTTTTCTTTTACAACCCTATTAATTAATTGTACAAATACTATTAAGTATAAAAGGATTTCATGGAAGCACTATGCTGATCACAACCTGGATCTATCTATTTTTTGGTTAAACACCCTTTGATGTATTTAAATGCTTCTGATATATTTTCTTGGCTTGAGAGACTGCTAGTAGGTGACAGACTCCTAGCAAGTGAATAGGTGGTTGAAAACTAGTGTTTGTCTCAGAGGGGAAGTTCTGACATTTCTGAACTTGTTTTCATTCTCAAATGGAACAAAGATAACAATAAAAATGTATGAGAAAAGAAAACTTTTAAAGAATTCATAAAGAAATATGTATGTACAATTTCCTTTCAGTCAAAGAAAACTAGATCCAGTGATGTAGAGGGTTGCAACTAATATCCTATATATGTGTGTGTGTTGTGATACAATGTTTATATTAAAATTTACATTGTTGAAATTAAAATGAAATTAAAGAAAGTAAGTTTTAAAAAGATAAAACTTTATTACTTGTTTGGACAAAAACTATTTTTGCATTATTGAATGAAATTTAGAAAGCTAAAATAATTATTCCAACATTTCCTCATGGAAAATTTCTTACCCCTTCTGAAATGGAAATCATTAAGAAATTATGCATTTTCTGATCTGTAATGACACAGAGGTGAGTCTCATCCCTTACAACATAATGTTCTACTGTTTCACCAGGACCATGTTACACATTAGTCCTTTTCCACAACAGACCTTTCCTTAAATGCAGCCTGTAATTTCTTTCTTAAGGAAATTACTTATTTTAATACTTATTTTCATATGTATTTCACTCTTCCTATCAAACACTAGCTTATTTGGTTCAAATTTCTTTCTTTTAAACAAGTTTGTGGGTAAGCAAACAGTAATTAATACCAAGCTAACTTTTAAGATTTCATATAATTTTTGCTCTGCATTTAAGTGAAAGGAAAGCCTTTGAAGACTGTTAGAAACCATCATTGTATTAAAAGGCCATCTCTGTTAGAATATTTAGGTTTTAAGAAGAATGTTTGGTGGTGTAAAATGGTCTGGATTGCATGGCTAGATATTGCTCTATGTAATACTATAAAACAAGGAGAGGTATTTCTGAGCAGCCAGGAGACATACAGGGAAAATGAAGCATAGCAAAAAAGCCAAGTTAGATATTTCAAGGACATTAAACAAATAACCAAAAAAAGAGAGATAATATGGGGCAGCAGCACAGTATTGATGGATAGGGATAAAAATGCAGATATGGGTTTACAATACACTGTAGCTGTTTCCAGCTGTTGAGCATTTGAAGGATTGATGAAAAAAATAATAATGGAAATGCAAACAGCTATGCAATCAAAATGGAGACAAAAATGAAAGGGTTTTTAATGTTCAATATGTCCATAATTTAGAAAAGAAATGGTACATGGAATCATAGACATGGCAGCTGTATCCAGTCAAATCAGGTGTATCACCATTTAGCTTTAGGATACATGCGAGCCATTGATAAATTTAACATAGAAATTGAGATAAGCTTTTTCTTCAATAGAGAAGTGGGGATTTGGGATGATCTTTCAATTGGCAGAGAATTTGCCAT